>NC_143164.1:22361250-23757500 GCF_047325235.1 Durio zibethinus
CAGCAGCATTAGGGGTCCGACGATTGGGGGGTCGGGGGGTGTGCGCACATGATGTGCGATGGGTGCTGGTACTTGGCCCTTATATTGGCCCCCTATCCCTCATCAAACCTCGAGAACTCACACTCCCTTAAAGAGCATTTGGGATTTTATAGGTTTGCTGCCAGTAGCCATTAAAGTGTCTGAAATGGGGACACTTTTTTCAAACGGTCACAAAATCTTCTCCACTTCGACTTTTTAGCTGAATATTTTTGTGCATGCCAACAAAAATACAAGAATCACCTCTACCAAATTTGGATACAAAAAGCTTTCTAAAAAAATTTTAAAAAATCCCCAACCGTAAAATGTTTCGAAAATAATGAAAAATAGAAAACTATTCGTCTTGCCACGAAACTTCACATGAAGGCTTAGGGGACCATTGTTTGAATTTACAAGCCATAAAAATGGCATTGGCTCGGTAGAAATATGAAGATGTGCTTGAACCCACCTACCACTCGTTCGATCCCCGACTTGCGCATCCTGCCTCTTTGGCCAGCTGAGCCCCCGCACGCTCGTTTTGTGGGTTGACTTAGGCATACGGAGTTCATCCCCAGTTTAAGCATACGCCGTTCATTCCCAATCTAAGATCGAACCGGACCAAGGGTTGCGATAGCAGGATGGGTAACACGTAGGGGGGACCGAACCGATCCCTGACTTGAGCATTCTGCCTCTCCGACCGGCTGAGCGCCTGCACGCCCGTTTAGTGGGTTAGCTTAGGCATAGGGAGTTCATTCCATGTCTAAGCCCCAACGGGACCAAGGGTTGTGGCAGCAGGACCGACAGCACGCAGAGGGGGACTGGTCCAATCCCCAGCTTGCACATTATGCCTCTCCAGCCGGCTCAGCGCCGCAGGCTCGTTTCATGGGTTGACTTAGGCATACGGAGTTCATTCCCATTCTAAGATTAGACTAGACCGAGGGTTGTGGTAGCAGGATTGAAAGCACGCAGGGGGGACCGGGTCGGTCCCTGGCTTGTACATTCTACCTTTGCGACCGGCTGAGCACCCGCACGTTTGTTTCGTAGGTTGGATTAGGCATACGGAGTTCATTCCATGTCTAAGCATACGGAGTTCATTCCTAGTCTAAGATGGGATCGGATCGAGGGTTGTGGCAAAAGTACCAGCAGCAGGATCGGCAGCACGTAGGGGGTACCGGTCGATCCCCATCTTGTGCATTCTGCCTCTCCGGCCGGTTGAGCACCCGCACGCCCGTTTCGTGGGTTGGCTTAGGCATAGGGAGTTCATTCCATGTCTAAGCCCCAGTCGGACCAAGGGTTGTGGCAACGAGACCGACAGCACGTAGAGGGGGACTGGGCTGATCCCCGGCTTGTGCATTATGCCTCTTCGGCAGGCTCAGCATTCACATGCTCATTTCATGGGTTGACTTATGCGTACGAAGTTCATTCCCAGTGTAAGATCGAACCAGACCGAGGGTTGCGATAGCATAAACGATAGCATGCAATGGGGGACCGGGTCAATCCCCGGCTTACGCATTCTACCTTTCCGACCGACTGAGCGCCCGCACGCTTGTTTCATGGGTTAGCTTAGGCATACGGAGTTCATTCCATGTCTAAGCATACGGAGTTCGTTCCCAGTCTAAGATTGGATTGGATCGAGGGTTGCAGCAGTAGGATCGGCAGCTCGCAGGGGGGGATCGGGCCGATCCCCAACTTGTGCATTCTGCCTCTCTGACCGGCTGAGCTCCCGCACGCCTGTTTCATGGGTTGGCTTAGGCATAGGGAGTTCATTCCATGTCTAAGCCCAAGCCGGACCAAGGGTTGTGGCAGCGGGACCGGCAGCATGTAGAGGTGGACCGGGTCGATCCCCGAATTGCGCATTATGCCTTTTCGGTCGGCTCAGCGCCCGCACGCTCGTTTCGTGGGTTGACTTATGCATACAGAGTTCATTCCCAGTCTAAGATCAGACCAGACTGAGGGTTGCAGCAGCAAGATAGACAACATGCAAGGGGACCAGGCCGATCCTCGACTTGCGCATTTTGCCTCTCCGACCGGCTGAGCGCCCGTACGCTCATTTCGTGGGTTTGCTTAGGCATACGGAGTTCATTCCATGTGTAAGCATACAGAGTTCATTCCCAGCCTAAGATTTTGAGCCACAGTGCACATGCTGGGCTCGGGCAGTGCTGAAGCCACATTTTTTTCACCTGGGGCACCATCGTCGGAGCATCTCCGTAGCATTGCCGGAGAGCCTAACCAGTGGCATTGGGGGTTCCAGTGATTGGGGGGGCCGGGGGGTGTGCGCACATGATGTGCGATTGGTGCTGGTACTTGGCCCTTATATTGGCCCCCTATCCCTCATCAAATCTTGAGAACTCACACCCCCTTAAAGAGCATTTGAGATTTTATAGGTTTGCTGCCAGTAGCCATTAAAGTGTTTGAAATGGGGACACTTTTTTCAAACGGTCACAAAATCTTCTCCACTTTGAGTTTTTTGCTGAATTTTTTTGTGCATGCCAACAAAAATACAAGGATCAGCTTTACCAAATTTAGGGACAAAACTCTTTCTAAAAAAATTTTAAAAAATCCCGAACTGCAAAAAGTTTTGAAAATCATGAAAAATAGAAAACAGGTCATCTTGCCACGAAACTTCACATGAAGGCTTAGGGGACCATTGTATGAATTTACAAGCCATAAAAATGGCATTGGCATGGCAAAAATATGAAGATGTGCTTGAACCCACCTACCACCTTTTCGATCCCCGGCTTGTGCAACCTGCCTCTCTGGTCGACTGTGCGCTCGCATTCTCGTTTCGTGGGTTGACTTAGGCATACAGAGTTCATCCCTAGTCTAAGCATATGGAGTTTATTTCCAGTCTAAGATCGGACCGGACTGAGGGTTATGGTAACAGGATCAGCAGTAGGATCGACAGCACGCAGGGGGGATCGGGTCGATCCCCGGCTTGCACATTCTACCTTTTCGACCAACTGAGTGGCCGTACGCTCATTTCCTGGGTTGGCTTAGGCATACAGAGTTCATTCTATGACTAAGTCCCAGCCGGACCGAGGGTTGTGGTAGCAGGACCGACAGCGGGATCGGCAGCACGTAGAGGGGGATCGGGTTGATCCCCTACTTGCACATTATGCCTCTTCGGCCGACGTCTCCGACTGGCTAAACGCCCGCACACTCATTTCGTGGGTTGACTTAGGATACGGAGTTCATCCCCAGTCTAAGCATATGGAGTTCATTCCCAGTCTAAGATTGGATCGGATCGAGGGTTACGATAGTAGGATCGACAGCACGCAGGGGGGATCGGGTCGATCCCCGGCTTGCGCATTTTGCCTCTCCAACCGGCTGAGTGCCCGCACTCCCGTTTCGTGGGTTGGCTTAGGCATAAGGAGTTCATTCTATGTCTAAGCCCCAATCGGACCAATAGTTGTGGCAACGGGATCGGCAGCACACAGAGGGGCACCGGGTCGATCTCTGCTTGCGCATTATGCCTCTTCATGGGTTGACTTAGGCATACGAAGTTCATTCCCAATCTAAGATCGAACCGGACCGAGGGTTGCTGCAACAGGATCGATAGCATGCAAGGGGGCACTGGCCCTATCCCTGGCTTGCGCATTCTGCCTCTCCAATCGGTTGAGTGCCCACATGCTCATTTCGTGGGTTGGCATAGGCATACAGAGTTCATTCCATGTCTAAGCATAAAGAGTTCATACCCAGTCTAAGATCAAACGAGACCGAGGGTTACGATAGCAAGACCAGTAGCAGGATCGGCAGCACGCAGGGGGGGACTAGGTCGATCTCCGACTTGTGCATTCTGCCTCTCCGACCAGCTGAGCACCCGTACGCTCATTTCGTGGGTTGGCTTAGGCATACGGAGTTCATTATATGTCTAAGCCCCAGTCGGACTGAGGGTTGTGGCAGTAGGACCGGCAGTGGGGTCGACAGCACGCAGAGGGAGATAGGTTTGATCCCCGGCTTGTACATTATGCCTCTCCGATCGGCCTCTCCGGTTGGCTGAGTGCCTGCACACTCGTTTCGTGGGTTGACTTAGGCATACGGAGTTCATCCCTAGTCTAAGCATATGGAGTTCATTCCCAGTCTAACATCAGACTAGACCGAGGGTTGCGATAGCAGGATTGGTAGCACGCAGGGGGGATCGAGCCGATCCCTGGCTTATGCATTCTGCCTCTCCGACCGACTGAGCACCCGTACACCCGTTTCATGGCTTGGCTTAGGCATAGGGAGTTCATTCCATGTCTAAGCCTCGATCGGACTGAGGGTTGTGGCAGTGATACCGACAGCACGTAGAGGGGGACTGGGCTGATCCCCGGCTTGCGCATTATGCCTCTTCGACCGGCTCAGCGCCCCGCACGCTCTTTTCGTGGGTTGACTTTATGCATATGGAGTTCATTCCCAATCTAAGATCAGACCAGACCGAGGGTTGCGGCAATAGGATTGAGAGCACGCAGGGGGGGATTGGGTCGATCCCCAGTTGTGCATTCTGCCTCTTCGACCGGTTGAGCACCCGCACGCTCGTTTCATGGGTTGGCGTAGGCATACGGAGTTCATTCCATGTCTAAGCATATGGAGTTCATTCCCAATCTAAGATTTTGAGCCACGGTGCACATGCTGGGCTCGGGCATGTACTGGTGCCGCATTTTTTTTGCCCGGGGCACCATCGTCGGAGCATCATCGGAGAGCCTAACCGACGGCATTGGGGGTTCCTGCGATTGGGGGGGCCGGGGGGTGTGCACAAATGATGTGTGATGGGTGCTGGTACTTCGCCCTTATATTGGCCCCCTATCCCTCATCAAACCTTGAGAACTCACACCCCCTTAAAGAGCATTTGAGATTTTATAGGTTTGCTGCCTGTAGCTATTAAAGTGTCTAAAATGGGGACACTTTTTTCAAACGGTCACAAAATCTTGTCCACTTCAAGTTTTTAGCTGAATTTTTTTGTGCATGCCAACAAAAATACAAGGATCACCTCTATCAATTTTGGGGACAAAAATCTTTCTTAAAAAATTTGAAAAAATCCCGAACCGTAAAAATTTTTGAAAATCATAGAAAATAGAGAATGGGTCGTCTTGCCACGAAACTTCACATGAAGGCTCTGGGGACCATTGTATGAATTTACAAGCCATAAAAATGGCATTGGCATGGCAGAAATATGAAGCTGTGCTTGAACCCACCTACCACCTGTTCGATCCCTGACTTGCGCATCCTGCCTTTCTGGTCGACTGAGCACTCGCACGCTCATTTCGTGGGTGGACTTAGGCATATGGAGTTCATCTCCAGTCTAAGTATACGGAGTTTATTCCCAGTCTAAGATCAGATCAGACTGAGGGTTGCGATAGCAGGACCAGCAGCAGGATCGACAGCACGCAAGGAGGGACCAGGTCGATCCCTGGCTTGCGTGTTCTACCTCTTCGACCGGTTGAGTGCCCGCACGCTCGTTTTATGGATTGGCTTAGGCATACGGAGTTCATTCCATGTCTAAGCCCCAGCCGGACCGAGGGTTGTGGCAGCAGGACCGACAGCGGGATCGACAGCACGCATAGGGGGACCGGACTGATCCCCAGCTTGCGCATTATGCCTCTTCGGCTGGCTCAGCACTCGTACACTCGTTTCGAGGGATGACTTATGCATATGGAGTTCATCCCCAGTCTATGATCGGACCGGACCAAGGGTTGTGGCAGCAGGATCGACAACACGTAGGGGGGACCAGGCTCATCCTCGGCTTGCGCATTCTACCTCTTCGACCGACTAAGCGCCCGCACGCTCATTTCATGGGTTGGCTTAAACATACGGAGTTCATTCCATGTCTAAGCATACGGAGTTCATTCCATGTCTAACCGACGGCATTGTGGGTTCTGGCGATTGGGGGGGCCGGGGGGTTGTGCGCACATGATGTGCGATGGGTGCTGGTCCTTGGCCCTTATATTGGCCCCCTATCCCTCATCAAACCTCGAGAACTCACACCCCCTTAAATAGCATTTGAGATTTTATAGGTTTGCTGCCAGTAGCCATTAATGTGTCTGAAATAGGGACACTTTTTTTAAACGATCACAAAATCTTCTCCACTTTGAGTTTTTAGCTGAATTTTTTTGTGCACGCCAACAAAAATAAAAGGATCACCTCTACCACATTTTGGGACAAAACTCTTTCTAAAAAAATTTAAAAAATCCCAAACCGTAAAAAGTTTCAAAAATCATGAAAAATAGAAAACGGGTCGTCTTACCACGAAACTTCACATGAAGGCTTTGGGAACCATTGTATGAATTTACAAGCCATAAAAATTTCATTGGCAGGGCAGAAATATGAAGCTGTGCTTGAACCCACCTACCACCCGTTCGATCCTCGGCTTACGTATCCTGCCTCTCTGGTCGGCTGAGTGCCCGCACGCTCGTTTCGTGGGTTGACTTAGGCATACGGAGTTCATCCCCAGCCTAAGCATACGGAGTTCATTCCCAGTCTAAGATCTGACCAGACCAAGGGTTGCGGCAGCAAGATCGACAGCATGCAGAGAGGACCGAGCCGATCCCCAGAATGCGCAATCTGCCTCTCCGGTTGGCTGAGCGCCCGTACGCCCGTTTCGTGGGTTGGCTTAGGCATAGGGAGTTCATTCCATGTCTAAGCATACGAAGGTCATTCCCAGTCTAAGATTTTGAGCCACGGTGCAAATGCTGGGCTCAGGCATGTGCTGGTGCCGCATTTTTTTTGCCTGGGGCATGATCGCCGGAGCATCGTCGAAGCATCGCTGGAGAGCCTAACCGGCAGCATTGGGGGGGCCGGAGGGGTGTGTGCACATGATGTGCGATGGGTGCTGTTACTTGGCCCTTATATTGGCCCCCTATCCCTCATCAAACCTCAAGAACTCACACCCCTTAAAGAGCATTTGAGATTTTATAGGTTTGCTGCCAGTAGCCATTAAAGTGTCTAAAATGGGGACATTTTTTTCAAACGGTCACAAAATCTTCTCCACTGCGAGTTTTTAGCTGAATTGTTTTTTGAATGCCAACAAAAATACAAGGATGACCTCTACCAAATTTGGGGACAAAATTCTTTCTAAAAAATTTTTAAAAAATCCCGAGCCGTAAAAAGTTTTGAAAATCATGAAAAGTAGAAAACGGGTCATCTTGCCACGAAACTTCACATGAAGGCTTAGGGGACCATTGTATGAATTTAGAAGCCATAAAAATGGCATTGGCATGGCAGAAATATGAAGATGTGCTTGAACCCACCTACCACCCGTTCGATCCCCGGCTAGCGCATCCTGCCTCTCTGGTCGACTAAGCGCCCGTACGCTCGTTTCGTGGGTTGACTTTGGCATACGGAGTTCATCCCCAGTCTAAGCATACGGAGTTCATTCCCAGTCTAAGATCAGACTGGACCGAGAGTTGTGGTAGCAGGATCGGTAGCACACAGGGGGGACCGGACCTATCTCCGGGTTGCGCATTCTGCCTCTCCGGTCGGCTGAGCGCCCGCACGTCCGTTTCGTGGGTTGGCTTAGGCATAGGGACTTCATTCCATGTCTAAGCCCCAGCTGGGCCGAGGGTTGTGGCAGCGGGATCGGTAGCACGCAGAGGGGGATCGGGCCGATCCCCGATTTGTGCATTATGCCTCTCCAGCAAGCTCAGCGCCCGCACGCTCATTTTGTGGGTTGACTTAGGCATATGGAGTTCATTCCAAGTCTAAGACCAGACCAGACCGAGAGTTGTAGTAGCAGGATCGACAGCACGTAAGGGGGGACCGAGTCGATCCCCGGCTTACGCATTCTACCTCTCCGTCTGGTTGAGTGCCCACACGCTCGTTTCGTGGGTTGGGTTAGGCATACGGAGTTCATTCCATGTCTAAGCATACGGAGTTAATTTCCAGTCTAAGATCAAATTGGATCGAGGGTTACGGCACCAGGATCGACAGTACGCAAGGGGGGATCGGGCCGATCCCCGGCTTGTACGTTCTGCCTCTCCGACCGGCTGAGCACCCGCATGCTCATTTCATGGGTTTGCTTAGGCATACGGATTTGATTCCATGTCTAAGCCCCAGCCGGACCGAGGGTTGTGGCAGCAAGACTGGCAGTGGGATCAGCATCACGTAGAGGGAGATCGGGCTAATCCTCGGCTTGCACAATATGCCTCTCAATCGGCCTTTCCAGTCGACAGAGCACCCGCACACTCGTTTCATGGGTTGACTTAGGCATACGGAGTTCATCCCCAGTCTAAGCATACGGAGTTCATTCCTAGTCTAAGATCGGATCGGATCGAGGGTTGCGGCAACAGGATCGGCAGCACGCAGGACGGATCGGGCCGATCCCCGAATTGTGCATTCTGCTTCTCCGATCAGCTGAGCACCCGTACGCCTGTTTCGTGGGTTGGCTTAGGCATAGGGAGTTCATTCCATGTCTAAGCCCCAACCGGACAGAGGGTTGTGGCAGTGGGACGGACAACACACAGAGGGGGACTGGGCCGATCCCTGGCTTGCGTATTATGCCTCTTCGACCAGCTCAGCGCCCGCACGCTCGTTTCATGAGTTGACTTATGCATGCAGAGTTCATTCCATGTCTAAGATTGGACCGAATTGAGGGTTGCGGTAGCAGGATCAACAGCATACAGGGGGGATCGGGCCGATCCCCGGCTTGTGCATTCTACCTTTCCAGTCAGCTGAGCGCCCGCACACTCATTTCGTGGGTTGGCTTATGCATACGAAGTTCATTCCATGTCTAAGCATACGGAGCTCATTCCCAGTCTAAGATTTTGAGCCACGATGCACATGTTGGGCTTGGGCATATGCTGGTGCCGCATTTTTTTCACCTGGGGCACCATCATTGGAGCATCACCGGAGAGCCTAACCGGCGGCATTGGGGGTTCCGGTAATTGGGGGGGCAGGGGGTCCGCGCACATGATGTGCGATGGGTGCTGGTACTTGGCCCTTATATTGGCCCCTTGTCCCTCATCAAACCTCAAGAACTCACATCCCCTTAAAAAGAATTTGAGATTTTATAGGTTTGCTGCCAGTAGCCATTAAAGTGTCTCAAATGGGGACACTTTTTCAAACGGTCACAAAATCTTCTCCACTTCGAGTTTTTAGCTGAATTTTTTTTAGCATGCCAAAAAAAAATAAAAGGATCACCTCTACCAAATTTGGGAACAAAACGTTTTCTAAAAAAATTTTAAAAAATCCCGAAGGCAAAAAGTTTTGAAAATCATGAAAAATAGAAAACGGGTCGTCTTGCCACGAAACTTCAAAAGAAGGCTTAGGGGACCATTGTATGGATTTACAAGCCATAAAAATGGCATTGGCATGGCAGAAATATGAAGATGTGCTTGAACCCACTTACCACCCATTCGATCCCCGGCTTGCGCACCCTGCCTCTTTGGTCGACTGAGCGCCCGCACGCTCGTTTCGTGGGTTGACTTAGGCATACGGAGTTCATCCCTAGTCTAAGCATACGGAGTTCATTCCCAGTCTAAGATCAAACCGGATTGAGGGTTGCGACAGCAGGATTGACAGCACACAAGGGGGATCGGGCCGATCCCCAGCTTGCGCATTCTACCTCTCCGGCCGGTTGAGTGCCCCCACGCCCGTTTCGGGGGTTGGCTTAGGCATAGGGAGTTCATTCCATGTCTAAGCCCCAGTCGGACCAAGGGTTGTGGCAGCGAGATCAGCAGCACGCAGAGGGGGACTAGGCCGATCCTCCACTTGTGCATTATGCCTCTCCCGCCAGCTCAGCGCCCACACGCTCGTTTCGTGGGTTGGCTTAGGCATACGGAGTTAATTCCCAGTCTAAGATCAGATCGGACCGAGGGTTGCGACAGCAGGATCGACAGCATGCAGGGGGGATCGAGCTGGTCCCCGACTTGTGATTCTGCCTCTCCGACCGGCTGAGTGCCCGCACACTCGTTCTATGGGTTGGCTTAGGCACACGGAGTTCATTCTATGTATAAGCTTACGGAGTTCATTCCCAGTCTAAGATCGGACCGGACTGAGGGTTACGGCAGTGGGACCAGCAACAGGATCGGTAGCACGCAGGGAGGGACCAAGCTGATCCCCGGCTTGCACATTCTGCCTCTCCGGGCAGCTGAGCGCCCGTACGCTCGTTTCGTGGGTTGACTTAGGCATACAGAGTTCATCCCCAGCCTAAGCATACAGAGTTCATTCCCAGTCTAAGATAGGACCGAACCGAGGGTTACGGTAGCACGCAGGGGGGACCGGGTCGATCCTCAGCTTGTGCATTCTGCCTCTCCGACCGGCTGAGTGCTCGCACGCCCGTTTCGTGGGTTGGCTTAGGCATAGGGAGTTCATTCCATGTCTAAGCCCCAGCCAGACCGAGGGTTGTGCCAGTGGGACCGGCAGCAAGCAAAGGGGGATCGAGCCGATCCTCAACTTGCGCATTATGCCTCTCCAACTGGCTCAGCACCCGTACGCTCATTTCGTGGATTGACTTAGGCATACGAAGTTCATTCCCAGTCTAAGATCTGATCGGATTGAAGGTTACAGCAGCAGGATCGACAGCACGCAGGGGGGGATCGAGTTGGTCCACGGCTTGCACATTCTGCCTCTCTGACCGGCTGAGCACTCGCACGCACATTTTGTGGGTTGGCTTAGGCATACAGAGTTCATTCCTAGTCTAAGATCGGACCGGACCGAGGGTTGCAGTAGTAGGACCAGCAGCAGGATCGGTAGCACGTAGGGGGGATCGGGTCGATCCCCAGCTTACGCATTCTGCCTCTCCGGTCGACTGAGCGCCCGCACGCTCATTTCATGGATTGACTTAGGCATACGGAGTTCATCCCCAGTCTAAGCATATGAAGTTCATTCCCAGTCTAAGATCGATCCAGACCGAGGGTTGCGACAGTAGGATCGGTAGCACGCAAGGGGGACAGGGTCGATCCCCAGCTTGCGCATTCTGCCTCTCCGACCGACTGAGCGCCCGTACACCCGTTTCGTGGGTTGGCTTAGGCATAGGGAGTTCATTCCATGTCTAAGCCCTAGCCAGACCGAGGGTTGTGGTAGCGGGACTGGCAGCACACAGAGGGGGACTGGGCTGATCCCTGGCTTGCTCATTATGCCTCTTCGACCGGTTCAGCGCCCGCACGCTCGTTTCGTGGGTTGACTTATGCATACGGAGTTCATTCCTAGTCTAAGATCAGATCGGACTGAGGGTTGCAGCAGCAGGATTGATAGCACGTAAGGGGTGATCGGGCCGATCCTCGACTTGCGCATTCTGCCTTTCTAGCCGGCTGAGCGCCTGCACGCTCGTTTCATGCGTTGGCTTAGGCATACGGTGTTCATTCCATGTCTAAGCATACGGAGTTCATTCCCAGTCTAAGATTTTGAGCCACAGTGAACATGCTGGGCTTGGGCATGTGGTAGTGCTGCATTTTTTTCGCTCGAGGCACCATCGTCGGAGAGCCTAACCGACGGCATTGGGGGTTCCGACGATTGGGGGGGTCGGGGGGATATGCGCACATGATGTGCGATGGGTGCTGGTACTTGGCCCTTATATTGGCCCCCTATCTCTCATCAAACCTCAAGAACTCACACCCTCTTAAAGAGAATTTGAGATTTTACACGTTTGCTGCCAGTAGCCATTAAAGTGTCTGAAATGGGGACACTCTTTTCGAACGGTCACAAAATCTTCTCCACTTCGAGTTTTTAGTTGAATTTTTTTGTGCATGCCAACAAAAATACAAGGATCACCTCTATCAAATTTGGGGACAAAACTCTTTCTAAAAAAATTTTGAACAATCCCGAATTGTAAAAAGTTTCAAAAATCATGAAAAATAGAAAACGGGTCGTCTTGCCATGAAACTTCACATGAAGGCTTAGGGGACCATTTTATGAATTTACAAGCCATAAAAATGGCATTGGCATGTCAAAAATATGAAGATGTGCTTAAACCCACCTAACACCCGTTCGATCCCCGGCTTACGTATCCTGCCTCTCTGGTCGGTTGAGTGCCCGCACGCTCATTTCGTGGGTTGACTTAGGCATACAAAGTTCATCCACAGTCTAAGCATATGGAGTTCATTCCTAGTCTAAGATCAAACTGGACTGAGGGTTACGGTAGCAAGATTGGCAGCATGTATGGGGGATCGGGTCGATCCCCAGCTTGTGCATTCTGTCTCTCCGACCGGCTGAGTACCCGCACGTTCGTTTCATGGGTTGGCTTAGGCATATGGAGTTCATTCCATGTCTAACCCCCAACCAGACCGAGGGTTATGGTAGCATGACCGGTAGCACGCAGAGGGGGACCGGGCCAATCCTCGGCTTGCGTATTATGCCTCTTCGACTGGCTCAGCACCCGCATGCTTGTTTCATGGGTTGACTTAGGCATATGGAGTTCATTCCCAGTTAAGATCAGACCAGACCGAGGGTTACGACAGTAGGATCGACAGCACGCAGAGGGGACCCGGCCGGTCCCCGGCTTACGTATTCTGCCTTTCCGACCGGTTGAGCGCCCGCATACTCATTTCGTGGGTTGGCTTAGGCATATGGATTTCATTCCATGTCTAAGCATACAGAGTTCATTCCCAGTCTAAGATCAGATCGGATCGAAGGTTACGACAGTAGGACCACCAACAGGATCAGCTGCACGTAGGGAGGGACCGGACCAATCCCCGGCTTACGCATTCTGCCTCTCCGATCGGCTGAGCGCCCGTACGCTCAATTCGTGGGTTGGCTTAGGCATACAGAGTTCATTCCATATCTAAGCCCCAGCCAGACTGAGGGTTGTGGCAGCAGGACCGGCAGTGGGATCGGCAGCACGTAGAGGGGGACCGGGCTGATCCCCGATTTACGTATTATGCCTCTCCGACTGGGTGAGGGCCCGCACGCTTGTTTTGTGGGTTGACTTAGGCATATGGAGTTCATCCCCAGTCTAAGCATACGGAGTTCATTCCCTGTTTAAGATCGAACCAGACCGAGGGTTGCGATAGTAGGATCGACAGCACGTATTCTGTCGATCAGACTGATCCCCGGCTTGCGCATTCTGCCTCTCCAACTGACTGAGCGCCTGCACACCCGTTTCGTGGGTTGGCTTAGGCATAGGGAGTTCATTCCATGTCTAAGCCCCAGTCAGACTGAGGGTTGTGGCAACAGGACTGGTAGCACGCAGAGGGGGACCGACCCGATCCTCGACTTACGCATTATGCCTCTTCGGCCGACACAGCGCCCGCACGCTCGTTTCCTGGGTTGACTTATGCATACGGAGTTCATTCCCAGTGTAAGATCGGATCATATCGAGGGTTATGGCAGCAAGATCGACAGCATGCAGGGGGGATCGGGCTGATCCCCGGCTTCAGCATTCTGCCTCTCCGGTCGGCTGAGCACCCGCACGCTAGTTTCGTGGGTTGTCTTAGGCATATGGAGTTCATTCCATGCCTAAGCATACGGAGTTCATTCCCAGTCTAAGATTTTGAGCCACGGTGCACATGCTGGGCTCGGGCATGTGCTGGTGCCCCATTTTTTTCACCCGGGGCACCATCGCCAGAGCATCGTCGGAGAGCCTAATCGACGGCATTAGGGGTTCCGGCGATTGGGGGGGCCGGGGGGTGTGCGCACATGATCAATGATTGGTGCTAGTACTTGGCCCTTATATTGGCCCCCTATCCTTCATCAAACCTCAAGAACTCACACCCCCTTAAAGAGCATTTGAGATTTTATAGGTTTGCTACCAGTAGCAATTAAAGTATCTGAAATGGGGACACTTTTTTCAAACGATCACAAAATCTTCTCCACTTCGAGTTTTTAGCTGAATTGTTTTTGTGGATGCCAACAAAAATACAAGGATCACTTCTACCAATTTTGGGGACAAAACTCTTTCTAAAAAAATTTTAAAAAATCCCGACCGCAAAAAGTTTCAAAAATCATGAAAAATAGAAAACGGGTCGTCTTGCCACAAAACTTCACATGAATGCTTAGGGACCATTGTATGAATTTACAAGCCATAAAAATGGCATTGGTATGGAAGAAATATGAGGATGTGCTTGTACCCACCTACCACCCGTTCGATCCCCGGCTTGCGCATCCTACCTTTCCGGTCGGCTGAGCACCCGCACTTTCGTTTCGTGAGTTAACTTAGGCATACGGAGTTCATCCCCAGTCTAAGCATACGAAGTTCATTCCCAGTCTAAGATCAGACCGGATTGAGGGTTGCGGTAGCAGGATCAGCGGCACGCAGGGAGGACCGGGCCGATCCTTGGCATGCGCATTCTGTCAGAGCATCGCCGGAGAGCCTAACTGACGGCATTGTGGGTTCTGACGTTTGGAGGGGCCGGGGGGTGTGCGCACATGATGTGTGATGGGTGCTGGTACTTGGCCCTTATATTGGCCCCCTATCCAAACCTTGAGAACTCATACCCTCTTAAAGAGCATTTGAGATTTTATAGGTTTGCTGCCAGTAGCCATTAAAATGTCTCAAATGGGGACAATTTTTTCGAACGGTCACAAAATCTTCTCCACTTCGAGTTTTTAGTTGAATTTTTTTGAGCATGCCAAAAAAAATACAAGGATCAACTCTACCAAATTTTGGGACAAAAATCTTTCTAAAAAAATTTTAAAAAATCCCAAACCGTAAAAAGTTTCAAAAATCATGAAAAATAGAAAACGGGTCATCTTGCCACGAAACTTCACGTGAAGGCTTAGGGGACCATTGTATGAATTTACAAGCCATAAAAATGGCATTGGCACGGTATAAATATGATGATGTGCTTGAACCCACCTACCACCCATTCGATCCCCGACTTGCGGATCTTGTCTCTCTGGTTGGCTGAGCATCCGTACGCTCGTTTCATGGGTTGACTTAGGCATACAGAGTTCATCCCCAGTCTAAGCATACGGAGTTCATTCCCAGTCTAAGATCGAACTAGACCGAGGGTTGCGACAGCAAGATCGACAGCACGCAGGGGGGGACCAGGTCGATCCTCGACTTGCGCATTCTGCCTCTCCGACCGACTGAGCGCCCACACTCTCGTTTCATGGGTTGGCTTAGGCATACGGAGTTCATTCCATGTCTAAGCATATGAAGTTGATTCCCAGTCTAAGATTTTGAGCCACGGTGCACATGCTGGGCTTGGGCATGTGCTGGTGTGGTATTTTTTTCACTCGGGGCACCATCACTAGAGCATCGTCGGAGAGCCTAGCCAGCATTGGGGGTTTCGATGATTGGGGGGGCCAGGGTGGTGTGCGCACATGATGTGTGATGGGTGCTGGTACTTGGCCCTTATATTGGTGCCCTATCCCTCATCAAACCTCGAGAACTCACACCCCCTTAAAGAGCATTTTGAGATTTTATAGGTTTGCTGCCAGTAGCTATTAAAGTGTCTGAAATGGGGACACTTTTTTCAAAGGGTCACAAAATCTTCTCCACTTCGAGTTTTAGCTGAATTTTTTTATGCATGCCAACAAAAATACAAGGATCACCTCTACCAAATTTGGGGACAAAACTCTTTCTAAAAAAATTTTAAAAAATCCCGAGCCGCAGAAAGTTTTGAAAATCATGAAAAATAGAAAACGGGTCGTCTTACCACGAAACTTCACATGAAGGCCTATGGGACCATTGTATGAATTTACAAGCCATAAAAATGGCATTGTCATGGCAGAAATATGAAGATGTGCTTGAACCCACTTACCATCCATTCTATTTCCGGCTTGCGCATCTTACCTTTCCGGTCGGCTGAGCGCCCGTACGCTCGTTTCGTGGGTTGACTTAGGCATACAGAGTTCATCCCTAGTCTAAGCATATGAAGTTCATTCCCAGTCTAAGATTGAACCAGATCGAGGGTTGCAGCACCAGGATCGATAGCACACAGGGGGGATCGAGCCGATCCTCAGCTTGTGCATTCTGCCTCTCCGGTCGGTTGAGTGCCCCCACACCCATTTCGTGGGTTGGCTTAGGCATAGGGAGTTCATTTCATGTCTAAGCCCTAGCCAGAACGAGGGTTGTGGCAGCGGGGCCGGTAGCACGCAGAGGGGACCGGGTTGATCCCTGGCTTGCGTATTATGCCTCTCCGGTCGGCTCAGCACCCGCACGCTCATTTCATCGGTTGACTTAGGCATACAGAGTTAATTCCTAGTCTAAGATCGGATCGGACCGAAGGTTGCGGCAGCAGGATCGATAGCACGCAGGGGGGACTAGACCGATCCCTGACTTACGCATTTTGCCTCTCCGACCGGTTGAACGCCCGCACGCTCATTTCATGGGTTGGCATAGGCATACGGATCGAGGGTTGCAGCAGTAGGTCCAGCAGTAGGTCAAGCAGTAGGTCGGTAGCACGTAGGGGGGGAAGGGACCGATCCTCGGCTTACGTATTTTGCCTCTTCGATCGACTGAGCACCCGTACGCTCATTTCGTGGGTTGGCTTAGGCATACGAAGTTCATTCCATGTCTAAGCCACAGCCGGACCGAGGGTTGCGGTAGCAGGATCGATAGCGGGATCGGCAGTACGTAAAGGGGAACCGGGCTGATCCTCGGCTTACGCAATATGCCTCTCCGACCGGTTGAGCGCCCACACGCTCATTTTATGGGTTGACTTAGGCATACGGAGTTCATCCCTAGTGTAAGCAAACGAAGTTCATTCCCAGTCGAAGATCAGACCGGACCGAGGGTTACGGTAGCAGGATCGGTAGCATGTAGGGGGGATCGAGCCAATCCCTGGCTTGCGTATTCTGTCTCTCCGGCTGACCAAGCGCCCGCATGCCCATTTCATGTGTTGGCTTAGGCATAGAGAGTTCATTCCATGTCTAAGCCCTAACCGGACCGAGTGTTGTGGCAGCGGGACCGGTAGCACACAGAGGGGGACTGGGTTGATCCTCGGCTTACGTATTATGCCTCTTCGGTCGGCTCAGCGCCCGCACGCTCGTTTCGTGGGTCGACTTATGCATATGGAGTTCATTCCCAGTCTAAGATCAGACCAGACCGAGGGTTGTGGCAGCAGGATTGACAACAAGCAAGGGGGACTGGGTCGATCCTCGGCTTGCGCAATCTGCCTCTCTGGTCGGCTGAGCGCCCGTACGCTCGTTTCATGGGTTGGCTTAGGCATACAGAGTTCATTCCATGTCTAAGCATACGGAGTTCATTCCCAGTCTAAGATTTTGAGCCACGGTGCACATGCTGGGCTCGGGCATGTGCTGGTGCCGCATTTTTTTCACCCGGGGCACCATCGCCAGAGCATCATCGAAGAGCCTAATCGGCGGCATTGGGGGTTCCGACAATTGGGGGGGCCGGGGGGTGTGCGCACATGATCTACGATTGGTGCTAGTACTTGGCCCTTATATTAGCCCCCTATCCTTCATCAAACCTCAAGAACTCACACCCCCTTAAAGAGCATTTGAGATTTTATAGGTTTGCTACCAGTAGCAATTAAAGTATCTGAAATGGGGACACTTTTTTCAAACGGTCACAAAATCTTCTCCACTTCGAGTTTTTAGCTGAAATTTTTTGTGGTTGCCAACAAAAATACAAGGATCACTTCTACCAATTTTGGGGACAAAACGCTTTCTAAAAAAATTTTAAAAAATCCCGACCGCAAAAAGTTTCAAAAATCGTGAAAAATAGAAAACGGGTCGTCTTGCCACAAAACTTCACATGAATGCTTAGGGACCATTGTATGAATTTACAAGCCATAAAAATGGCATTGGTATGGCAGAAATATGAAGATGTGCTTGTAGCCACCCACCACCCGTTCGATCCTCGGCTTGCGCATCCTGCCTTTCCGGTCGGCTGAGCACCCACACTTTCGTTTCGTGAGTTAACTTAGGCATACGGAGTTCATCCCCAGTCTAAGCATACGAAGTTCATTCCCAGTCTAAGATCAGACCGGATCGAGGGTTGCGGTAGCAGGATTAGCGGCACGTAGGGGGATCGGGCCGATCCTTGGCATGCGCATTCTGTCTCTCTAGCCGACTGAGCACCCGCACGCCCGTTTCGTGGGTTGGCTTAGGCATAGGGAGTTCAATCCATGTCTATGCCCCAGTCAGATCAAGGGTTGTGGCAGCGGGTCTGGCAGCACGCAGAGAGGGATCGGGCCGATCCCCGGTGTCACGGACTAAGCTTTCTCTCAGCAAGTAATAGATCGTGCGGCACTTGAGTGGGCACTCCCAACCAAGTCAGCCTTCAATAGATCGATATCTAAACAAATAACCATAAGCCATGGTTAGTCCCAAGCATTCACAATAAGACACAATATATCGAGATCGATCTCAAGCACACACACAAGAAGGCATATTCACATCGAGAAAAAGAAAAACACATCAAGGCAACAATCGAGACATTCAATCGAGGTGAGTTTTATTATAGTCAGGAATCATACATCGAGACCTCCCACCATCAACAGGGCCAGGGGGCAGCCCTTGGTGGGTGGCCTAGGCTCGCATAGCAACCGATGAGACAGCCCAACACTACGCTGTCGGCTCACCCCCTAAAGAGCCTTAGAGATTTTAGAGCTATGCTACTAGTAACAATTAGAATGTTTGAAATGGGGACACTTTTCCTAGCACAAGGGATCTACCTGACCATGGCCCTATACATGGGTGGCTTATGGCAACCTAAGTCCCAGTCATAGCCCTATACAAGGTTGGCTCATGACATCTTCCCCCACCTATTCTATCGACGTCCTCGTCGACTTGCTGGCTTGAAATTCTTTGATCTTCCTTTGAAATCTTTGGAGGTCATGTTCTCTCTCCCAACTGGTTTTTTCTAGTCCTAATCCCTTCCACTTCACTAAGTACTCCCGAACTAGTCTTCGAGATATCTTGGTTTCCCTATCAGCTAAGATCTCTTCGACTTGATGCTTTGAGGGTGGCTTCATGGTGATGGCGGCTCTAGTTGGCTCCCTTTGGCTAGCATATGTAGGATCTGCATGGAAAGGTTTTAGGTTGCTCACATGAAATACTGGGTGCACCTTCATCCACTTTGGTGGGTCAATTTTGTAAGAAGCATTCCCCACCTTGGAAAGGACCCTTACTGGACCTTCATATTTATGCACCAGTCTATGATCTCTCTTTCTTAAGAACCTGGTTTGTTCAGGAACTAGTCGAACAAGAACCAAATCACCAACTTGAAATTATTGAGCCCTACGACCCTTGTCTACCCATTTTTTCATCCGTTTTGATGCTTTCTCCAGGTAGGCTTGTGCAATCTCTGTGTTTTGTTTCCACTCCTTGCTGAGATTGAAGGCTCTCAGATTTTTTCCTCCATATTGTTCCAAGAAAGTGTAGGGTAGCCTTGGTAATTATCTGGTGACCACCTCAAATGGGCTCTTATTGGTGAAAGAGCTTTTGTTGGAATTAAAGCAGAGTTGAGCCATGTCCAATAATGAAGGCAGTATTTCTGATTGGCTTGAACAAAGTGCCTCAAGTATTCCTCTAATAATCCATTGAACTATTCTGTTTGACCATCGATTTGAGGGTGATAGCTTAAGGAGATGTTGAGTTGGGACCCCAATATCTTGAAAAGTTCTCTCCAGAAGGACCCCGTGAATCTCAGATCTCGATCGCTGATAATGTTTTGAGGGAGGCCCCAATATTTGATCACATGTTTGAACAATAGTCGAGCTGTGTCTTCCACTGTGCAATACTTGTGAGCGAGAATGAATGTGGTGTACTTAGAGAACCGATCAATCACCACCAAAATAGCTCCAAGGTCACCAACCTTGGGTAGGCTCAAAATTAAATCGAGGAAGATGCTTTCCCATGATTTGGCAGGTACTGGTAGTGGTTCAAGCATGCCTGCAGGTTTCCTCCTTTCAACCTTGTCTTGTTGGAAAATGAGGCAAGTCTTCGTATAGTCCATCACATCTTGTCGCATGTGAGGCCAATAGTATCCCTGTTTCAATAACGCCAAAGTACGTTGCTAGCCCGAGTGTCCTACCCATGGTGTGTCATGACATTCCCTCATCAGCATCTGTCTCAGACCTTCTACTCTCGGCACAAACACTCGAGGCCCCTTAGTTCATAAGATCCCATTTTCTTGCCAGAAGTACTTGGACTTCCCTTCTTCCACTAGCTTTAGGATGGCACAAGCTTGCGGGTCCTTCCCTAAATGATCTCCAATCAACTTGTGAATGTCTGTAATGGCTCTGCTAGCTGCCATTAGGGTAATTCTTCTAAGGGCTGCTAAATTTGCTCGCCTGCTCAATGCATCGGCCACTTGATTGGTCTTTCCAGTGGTGTGCTCAAAATAAAAGTCAAACTCCGCTAAAAATTCCTGCCATCTAGCTTGTTTTGCCTAAGCCTTGGTTGGGTGAGAAAATGGCTAATGGCCGCATTGTCTGTCTTCGCGACAAAGTGTGAACCCAACAAGTAATGTCACCAAGCCCTCAAGCAGTGAACCACCACTAGGAGTTCTTTTTCTTGGGCCGTATATTTCCTTTCAGCTTCACTTAGCTTCTTACTTTCAAACACTACCGGTTCATGTTATTGCAAAAGCACTCCTTCAATAGCAAAATTAGATGCATCTATCTGAACTTCAAAAGGCTTTTCAATATCAGGGAGAGCTAAGATGGGATCCTTCATAATAGCATCTTTCAATCCCTCGAAGGCCTCTTGGCATTCACTCGTCCAACACCATTTATGCTTCTTCTTCAATAGCTCCGTGAGGGCCGTGGTCTTACAAGAGTACCCTTCCACAAACCTTCTATAATAGTTGGCTAGTCCCAAAAATGAACGGAGCTCACTAACGTTCTTCGGTGTTGTCCACTCCTTGATGGCCCTAACCTTTTCCATGTCCATTCGAATGTGGCCACGTTCAATAATGTGCCCGAGAAAATGGATTTGGGTCTGAGCAAATGCACACTTCTCCCTTTTTACGTATAACTGGTGGTCCTGTAATCTTTAAAGTACCTGGCACAGGTGTTCTTGATGTTCTTCCAAGGTGGAGCTATATACCACTATATCGTCTAAATAGATGACTACAAATTTGTTTAGGTAGTCATGGAATACCTGATTCATCAATGTACAAAATGTGGCAAGAGCATTGGTCAGTCCAAAGGGCATAACAAGAAATTCAAATGCACTATACCGTGTCACACAAGTGGTCTTTGGCTCATCTCCTTCAACGATTCTGACCTGATGGTAGCCAGATCTCAGGTTCAATTTGGAGAAGTACTTGGCCCGGCTCAATTGATCAAACAAGTCTGCTATAAAGGGGATGGGATATTTGTTTCTTACGGTGACTTTGTTCAGGGCCCTGTAGTCAACACATAATCGCAAACTTTCATCATGCTTCTTCTGAAATAGCACTGGCGCTCTGAAATGAGCCTTTGATGGTTTGATGAACCCGGCTTGTAGCAACTCATCTAACTGTTTCTTAATTTAGCCAACTCTGGTGGGGCCATGCAGTAAGGAGCTCTAGCAGGGGGTTTCACTCTTCGAAGGAGCTCAATTTCATGGTCCACTACTCGTCAAGGGGGTAGAACCTTAGGCAATATCTCTGGCATCACCTTTTCGAATTCTTCCAACACTTTTCCCACACCATCAGGTATTGGTTCTACTTTCGACCCTTCTTTATAGATCGACACAGCCACAAAGGAGGGTTCCTCTCTTTTTACCCTTTTTCTTGAACTGTAAAGTTGAAATCATTTTCTTCCCACTCTTTGGTAAGATGTTGGCTGGCACCACACATGGGTTTTCCCCTAAGAACAACAAGCAGCTAGCGGCGGGGATAGGGATGGCCTGAGCTAACATCATGAAGTCTAATCTGAGAACAACATCAAAGTCATCCATGGGAGAACTGTAAAGTCTACCTTTCCTTCCCATGGCCCTAATCGGGTTGTCACACTCTTGGAGCTTCCACTGATCGTAAAGGCTGGCGAGTTGACTGCCTTCATTTGTCCACAGTCTTTACTAATCTGAAGACCACACCTTTTTGCTTCTTCTGGTGTGATGAAAGTGTCGGTTGCACCCGTATCCGCCATAGCCTTAGTGGCTTTCTCATTGATCATCAAGTTCACATACATCAAGCTTCTACTCTGGTCTTTCTTTATAGTGTTTAATTGGGTACGGAGGGCATTGAGGAACCTTATTGAACCCATCCTGGCTGGCTCCTCTTCAGCTTCTTCAATGTTCTCTGGCGCTTTTATAGACTCTTGAGATGAGGTCCTTAAGGCATTAAGGGCTCCCCCGTACGGGCATTCAGCCACCCGATGCGGCCCCTTGCAAAGAAAGCAAGCTAGCGGTTGCCTAGGCTTGAAAATCCCTGTGTTGCTTGTCTTGGGTTGGGTGCTATCTTGACCAAAGGACCTCCTGTCTGATCCCCCACTGAAGGGCTGGTCTAACCTGGTCATCTTTCCCCCACTCTCAAAGTTGAAGCTACTACCAGCTGATGGAGGATTTTTTCATTTTGAAGAGCCATCATTGTAATCGTGGAGACGTTCAGCTGCAGCCATGGCCATGGCCACATCTTGCACTTTCTGCCTTTGTAGTTCTATCCTCGCCCAAGGCTTGAGGCCATCAAGAAAATAGAACATCTTGTCTTTTTCAAACATGTCTCGAATATCCAACATCAGGGTAGAAAAGCTCCTTACAAACTCTCACACCATTCCTGTTTGCACCAATTCTCGAAGTCTCTTTCGAGCCATATACTCCATATTCTTATGGAAAAATTGGTTTTTCAATTCTCGCTTTAGATCTGTCCAAGTCTTAATCGGGCACTCGTCATCAATAAACTTGGAGCACCACCATAGCTTGGCATCCCCTGCGAGGTACATCGATGCCATTGCTACCTTGTCTTCCTTTGAATCCATGTGTACAGCTCGAAAGTACTGCTCCATGTCAAACAAGAAATTTTCAAGTTCCTTAGCATCCCTTGCCCCTTCATAGCATCGAGGCTCCGGCACCTTGGGCCTTTTTCCTCTTTTCATCGAGCTTAAACCCGATCTGGCCATAGCCATTTGTAGGATGCTCACCTGTGCTCTGAGCTCCTCAAACTCCTTTTAGAGAATTTTCAAGGCATCTCTAGCCTCTTCGCTCACGTTGTGGAGAGTATTGGATAACTCCCGCTGGGTTGTCTTGATCTCCCTCACTCGGTCTTTAGTCACCATATGAGTTTTCATTGCGGCCATCACGGCCTCAAGTTCTTCAATTCTCTGTTGATTATTGGGTCTACCACTTGTGGCCATCCCATCCATTTTTCTAGCACTTCTCAATCGTGCTCTGATACCACGTGTCATGGACTAAGCTTTCTCTCAGCAAGCAATAGATTGTGCGACACTTGAATGGGTGCTCCCAACCAAGTCAGCCTTCAATAGATAGATATCTGAACAAATAACCATAAGCCATGGTTAGTCCCAAGCATTCACAATAAGACACAATATATCGAGATCGTTCTCAAGCACACACACAAGAAGGCATATTCGCATCGAGAAAAAGAAAAACACATCGAGGCAACAATCAGGACATTCAATCGGGGTGAGTTTTATTATAGTTGGGAATCTTACATCAGGACCTCCCACCATCACTAGGGCCAGGGGGCAGCCCTTGGTGGGTGGCTAGGCTCGTATAGCAACCGGTGAGACAACCCAACACTATGCTGCCGGCTCACCCCCCTAAAGAGCCTTAGAGATTTTAGAGCTATGCTACCAGTAACCATTACAATGTTTGAAATGGGGACACTTTTCCTAGCACAAGGGATCTACCCAGCCATGGCCTTATACATGGGTGGCTTATGGCAACCTAAGTCCCGGTCATGGCCCAATACAAGGTTGGCTCATGACACCCGGCTTTCGCATTATGCCTCTCCGGCTGGCTCAATGCCCGCACGCTCATTCCGTGGGTTGACTTAGGCATACAGAGTTCATTCCTAGTCTAAGATTGGACTGGACCGAGGGTTGCGGCAGCAGGATTGACAGCACGCAGGGGGGACCGGGCGATCCCTGGCTTGCGCATTCTACCTCTCCGACCGGTTGAGTGCCCGCACGCTCGTTTTATGGGTTGGCTTAGGTATATAGAGTTCATTCCATGTCTAAGCATATGGAGTTCATTCCCAGTCTAAGATTGGACCGGACCGAGCGTTGAGACAGCAGGACTAGCAGCAGGATTGGCAGCAGCAGGGGGGGACCGGGTCGATCCCCGGCTTGTGCATTCTACCTCTCCGGTCGGCTGAGAACCCGCATGCTCGTTTCGTGGGTTGACTTAGGCATATGGAGTTCATCCCTAGTCCAAGCATAGGAGGTTAATTCCCAGTCTAAGATCAGACCAGACCGAGGGTTGTGATAGAAGGATTGGCAGCACGCAACGGGGATCGGGCCGATCCCCGGCTTGCGCATTCTGCCTCTCCGGCCGACTGAGCGCCCGCACGCCCGTTTTGTGGGTTGGCTGAGGCATAGGGAGTTCATTCCATGTCTAAGCCCCAGCTGGACTGAGGGTTATGGCAGCGAAACCGGTAGCACGCAGAGGGGGATCGGGCTGATCCTCGGCTTGCGCATTATGCCTCTTCGGTCGGCTTAGCACCCGTACGCTCATTTTGTGGGTTGACTTATGCATACGGAGTTCATTCCCAGTCTAAGATCAGACCGGACCGAGGGTTATGGCAGCAGGATCGATAGCACGCAGGGGGGGACCATTCCGATCCCCGGCTTGCGCATTCTGCCTCTCCGGTTGGCTGAGCGCCCGCACGCTCGTTTCATTGGTTGGCTTAGGCATACGGAGTTCATTCCATGTCTAAGCATACGGAGTTCATTCCCAGTCTAAGATTTTGAGCCACGGTACACATGCTGGGCTTGGGCATGTGCTGGTGCTGCATTTTTTTCACCTGGGGCACCATCGCTGGAGCATTGCCGGAGCGTCGTCGAAGAGCCTAACCGACAGCATTGGGGGTTCCGGCGATTGGGGGGCCCGGGGGGTGTGCGCACATGATGTGCGATGGGTGCTGGTACTTGGCCCTTATATTGGGCCCCTATCCATCATCAAACCTCGAGAACTCACACCCCTTTAAAAAGCATTTGAGATTTTATAGGTTTGCTGCTAGTAGCCATTAAAGTGTCTGAAATGGGGACATTTTTTTCAAACGGTCACAAAATCTTCTCCACTTCGATTTTTTAGCTGAATTTTTTTTTGCATGCCAAAAAGAATACAGGGATCACCTCTACCAAATTTGGAGAAAAAAATCTTTCTAAAAAAATTTAAAAAAATCTCGAACCGCAAAAAGTTTCAAAAATCATGAAAAATAGAAAACAGGTCGTCTTGCCACGAAACTTCACATGAAGGCTTAGGGGACCATTGTATGAATTTAAAAGCCATAAAAATGGCATTGGCATGGTAGAAATATGAAGACATGCTTGAACCCACCTACCACCCATTCGATCCCCGGGTTGTGCATCCTGCCTCTCTGGTCGGCTGAGCGCCTACACGCTCGTTTCGTGGGTTGACTTAGGCATACGAAGTTCACCCCCAGTCTAAGCATACGGAGTTCATTCTTAGTCTAAGATCAGACCGGATCGAGGGTTGCGACAGCAGGATCGACAGCACGCTAGAGGGACCGGACTGATCCCCAGCTTACGCATTCTGCCTCTCCGACCGACTGAGCGCCCGAACGCCCGTTTCGTGGGTTGGCTTAGGCATAGGAAGTTCATTCCATGTCTAAGCCCCAGTTGGACTGAGGGCTGCGGCAGCGGGACCAGCAGCACATAGAGGAGGACCGAGCCGATCCCTGGCTTGCGTATTATGCCTTTCCGACCGGCTCAGCACCCGCACGCTCATTTTATGGGTTGACCTAGGCATATGGAGTTCATTCCCAGTCTAAGATCAGCCCAGACTGAGGGTTGCAGAAGCAGGATCGATTGGACGTAGGGGGGAATCGGGTCGACTGAACGCCCAAACGTTCATTTCATGGGTTGGCTTAGGCATACAGTGTTCATTCCATGGCTAAGCATACAAAGTTCATTCCCAGTCTAAGATCAGACCAGATTGAGGGTTGCGATAGCAGGACTAGCAACAGGATCGACAGCACGCATGGGGGATCGGGCTGATCCCCAGCTTGCGCATTCTATCTCTTCGACTGGCTGAGCGCCTGCACGCTCATTTTGTGGGTTGGCTTAGGCATACGGAGTTCATTCCATGTCTATGTCCCAATCGAATCGAGGGTTGTGGCAGCAGGACCGATAGCAGGATCGACAGCACGTAGAAAGGGGCCGAGCATTTCCTCGACTTACGTATTCTGCCTCTTCGGTCGGTTGAGCACCCGCATGCTCATTTCATGGGTTGGCTTAGGCATAGAAGTTCATTCCATGTCTAAGCCCCAGTCGGACCGAGGGTTGTGGCAGAGGATCGGCAGTGGGATCAGCATCATACAGAGGGGGACTGGGTTGATCCCCGGCTTTCGCAATACGCCTCTCCGACCGACTGAGCACCAGCACGCTCGTTTCATGGGTTGAATTAGGCATACGGAGTTCATCCCTAGTCTAAGCATATGGAGTTCATTCCCAGTCTAAGATCGGACCAGACCGAGGGTTGCGGTAGTAGGATCGGTCGCACGCAGGGGGGATCGAGTCGATCTTCGGCTTGCACATTCTACCTCTTCGGCTGGCTGAGTGCCCGCATGCCCATTTCGTGGGTTGGCTTAGGCATACAAAGTTCATTCCATGTATAAGCCCTAGCCAGACCGAGGGTTGTGGCAGTGGGACCGACAGCACACAGAGGGGGATCGGGCCGATCCTCGGCTTGCGCATTATGCCTCTTCAGTAAGCTTAGTGCCCGCACGCTCGTTTCGTTGGTTGACTTTTGCATACAGAGTTCATTCCCAGTCCAAGATTGGATCGGATCGAGGGTTGTGGCAGCAGGATTGACAATACACAGGGGGGAATCGGGCCGATCCCCGGCTTGCACATTCTACCTTTTCGATCGACTGAGCGCCCGCACGCTCGTTTCGTGGGTTGGCTTAGGCATACGGAGTTCATTCCATGTCTAAGCATACGGAGTTCATTCTCAGTCTAAGAGTTTGAGCCACGGTGCACATGCTGGGCTCGGGCATGTGCTTGTGCCACATTTTTTCACCCGAGGCAACATCGTCGGAGCATCGTCGGAGAGCCTAATCGGCGGCATTGGGGGTTCCGGTGATTGGGGGGGCCGGAAGGTGTACGCACATGATGTGCAATGGGTGCTGGTACTTGGCCCTTATATTGGCCCCCTATCCCTCATCAAACCTTGAGAACTCACACCCCATTAAAGAGCATTTGAGATTTTATAGGTTTGCTGCCAGTAGCCATTAAAGTGTCTAGAATGGGCACACTTTTTTCAAACGGTTACAAAATCTTCTCCACTTCGAGTTTTTAGCTGAATTTTTTTGTGCATGCCAACAAAAATACAGGGATCACCTCTACCAAATTTGATGATAAAACTCTTTCTAAAAAAGTTTTAAAAAATCTTGAACCGTAAAAAGTTTCAAAAATCATGAAAAATAGAAAACAGGTCGTCTTGCCATGAAACTTCACATGAAGGCTTAGGGGACCATTGTATGAATTTACAAGCCATAAAAATGGCATTGTCATGGCAGAAATATGAAGATGTGCTTGAACCCACCTACCACACGTTCAATCCTCGACTTACGCATCCTGCCTCTCTGGTCAGTTAAACGTCCGCACGCTCATTTCGTGGGTTGACTTAGGCATACGGAGTTCATCCCCAGTCTAAGCATACAGAGTTCATTCCCAGTCTAAGATCAGACCGGACCGAGGGTTGCGATCGAGTCAATCCCCGGCTTACGCATTCTGCCTCTTCGGCCGTCTGAGCACCCGCAAGCCCATTTCATGGGTTGGCTTAGGTATAAGGAGTTCATTCCATGTCTAAGCCCCAGCCGGACTGAGGTTTGTGGGAGTAGGACTGGCAGCACACAGAGGGGGATCGGGCCGATCCGCTGCTTGCACATTATGCCTCTCCGATTGGCTCAGCGCCCGAACGCTCGTTTCATGGGTTGGCTTAGGCATACGGAATTCATTCCATGTCTAAGCATACAGAGTTCATTCCCAATCTAAGATCAGACCGATGATAGTGACAGTAGGACCAGCAACAGGATCGACAGCATGCAGGGGGGATCGGGTCGATCCTCGGCTTACACATTCTGCCTCTTCGGCTGGCTGAGCGCCCGTACGCTCGTTTCATGGGTTGGCTTAGGCATACGGAGTTTATTCCATGTCTAAGCATACGGAGTTCTTTCCCAATCTAAGATTGGACCGGATCAAGGGTTGTGATAGCAGGACCAGCAGCAGGATCGGCAGCATGCAGGGGGGGACCGAGTCAATCCCCGACTTACGTGTTCTACCTCTTCGATCGGGCGAATGCCCGTACGCTTGTTTCATGGGTAGGCTTGGGCATACGGAGTTCATTCCATGTCTAAGCATACAGAGTTCATTCCCAGTCTAAGATCAAATCAGACCAAGGGTTACGGCAGCAGGACCAGTAGCAGGATCGATAGCACGTAGGGGGATCGGGCCAATCCCCGACTTACGCATTCTACCTCTCCAGCCGGCTGAGCACCCGCACTCTCGTTTCATGGGTTGGCTTAAGCATACAGAGTTCATTCCATGTCTAAGCATACGGAGTTCATTCCCAGTCTAAGATCGGATCGGACCAAGGGTTACGATAGCAGGACCAGTAGTAGGATCGACAGCACGTAGGGGGGATCAGATCGATCCCCAGCTTGTGCATTCTGCCTCTCCGGTCGACTGAGTGCCTGTACGTTCGTTTCGTGGGTTGGCTTAGGGATAGGGAGTTCATTCCATGTCTAAGCCCCAACCAGACCGAGGGTTGTGGTAGTAGGACCGACAGCGGGATTGGCATCACGCGGATGGTGACCGAGCTGATCCCCGACTTGTGCATTATGTCTCTCCGATCAACTGAACGCTCGCACGCTCATTTCATGGGTTGACTTAGGCATACGGAGTTCATCCCCAGTCTAAGCATATGGAGTTCATTCCCAATCTAGGATCAGATCGAACCGAGGGTTGCGGTAGCAGGATTGACAGCATGCATGGGGGACCGGGCCGATCCTCGGCTTACACATTCTGCCTCTCCGACCGGCTGAGTGCGTGCACACCCGTTTTGAGGGTTGGCTTAGGCATCGGGAGTTCATTCCATTCCTAAGCCCCAGTCAGACTGAAGGTTGTGGCAGTGTACCTACTGCACGTAGAAGGGGATCGGGTTGATCCCCGGCTTATGCATTATGCCTCTTCGATCGGCTCAGCGCCCGCACGCTCGTTTCGTGGGTTGACTTAGGCATACGGAGTTCATTCCCAGTCTAAGATTCGATAGGATCGAGGGTTGCACCAGCAGGATCGACAACACGTAAAGGGGATCGGGCCGATCCCTGGCTTGCGCATTCTGCCTCTCTGGCCGGTTGAGCACCCGTACGCTCATTTTGTGGGTTGGCTTAGGCATACGAAGTTCATTCCATGTCTAAGCATATGGAGTTCATTCCTACCCTAAGATCAGACCGGATCGAAAGTTACGATAGCATGACCAGCAGCAGGATCAGCAACACACAGGGAGGACCAGGTCGATACTCGATTTGCGCATTCTGCCTCTACGACCGGCTGAGCGCTCGCACGCTCGTTTCACGGGTTGGCTTAAGCATACGAAGTTCATTCCATGTCTAAGCCTAGTCAGACCGAGGGTTGTGGCAGCAGGACTCGCAGCGGGATCGATAACACGCAGAGGGGGACCGAGTTGATCCCCGACTTATGCATTATGTCTCTCCGATCGACCTCTTCCACCGGCTGAGAGCCCATACGCTCATTTCGAGGGTTGAGTTAGGCATACGGAGTTCATCCCTAGTCTAAGCATGTGGAGCTCATTCCCAGTCTAAGATCGGACCGGACCGAGGGTTGCGATAGTAGGATCGACAGCATGCAGGGGGATCGGGTCAATCCCCGGCTTACGCATTCTGCCTCTCCGGTCGGCTGAGCTCCCGCACTCCCGTTTCATGGGTTGGCTTAGGCATAGGGAGTTCATTCCATGTCTAAGCCCTAGTCGGACCGAGGGTTGTGGTAACAGGATCGACAGCACACAGAGGGGGACCGGGTCGATCCCCGGCTTGCGTATTATGCCTTTCCGGTGGGCTCAGCGCCTGAATGCTCGTTTCATGGGTTGACTTAGGCATACGAAGCTCATTCCCAGTCTAAGATCAGACGGGATCGAGGGTTGCGGTAGCAGGATCGATAGCACGCAGGGGGGGATCGGGTCGATCCTCGGCTTGCGCATTCTGCCTCTCCGATCGGCTGAGTGCCCGCACGCTTCTTTCATGGGTTGGCTTAGGCATACGGAGTTCATTCCATGTCTAAGCATACGGAGATCATTCCCAGTCTAAGATCAGATCGGATTGAGGCTTGCAGCAACAGGATCGACAGCACGCGGGGGGGACTGGGCCGATCCTCGGCTTGATCATTCTGCCTCTTTGGTCGGCTGAGCGCCCGCACGCTCGTTTCGTGGGTTAGGCATACAGAGTTCATCCCCAGTCTAAGCATACGAAGCTCCTTCCCAGTCTAAGATTGAACTGGACTGAGGGTTGCGGTAGTAGGATCAACAGTACGCAGGGTGGACCGAGCTGATCCCCAACTTGCGCATTCTGCCTCTCCGACCGGCTGAGCACCCGCATGCCCATTTCGTGGGTTGGCTTAGGCGTAGGGAGTTCATTCCACGTCTAAGCCCCATTCAGACCAAGAGTTGTGTCAACGAGACCGACAGCATGCAGAGGGGGACCGGGCCGATCCCTGGCTTGCGCATTCTGCCTCTCCGACTGGCTGAACACCCGTACACTCATTTCGTGGGTTGGCTTTGGCATACAGAGTTCATTCCTTGTCTAAGCATACGGAGTTCATTCCTAGTCTAAGAGTTTGAGCCATGGTGCAAATGCTGGGCTCGGGCATGTGCTGGTGCCGTATTTTTTTCACCTGAGGTACCATCGCCGGAGCATCACCGGATAGCCTAACCGGCGGTATTGGGGGTTCCGATGATCGGGGGGGCTGGGGGGTGTGCACATATGATGTGCGATGTGTGCTGGTACTTGGCCCTTATATTGGCCCCCTATCCCTCATCAAACCTCAAGAACTCATACCCCCTTAAAGAGCATTTGGGATTTTATAGGTTTGCAGCCAGTAGCCATTAAAGTGTTTGAAATGGGGACACTTTTTTCAAACGGTCAAAAAATCTTCTCCACTTCGAGTTTTTAGCTGAATTTTTTTGTGCATGCCAACAATTGTGAAAAGTGAAAATTGTGAAAATTGTGAAACTCTTTCTAAAAAAATTTTAAAAAATCCCGAACCGTAAAAAGTTTTAAAAATTGTGAAAAATAGAAAATGGGTCGTCTTGCCATGAAACTTCACATGAAGGGGTAGGGGACCATTGTATGAATTTACAAGCCATAAAAATGGCATTGGCACGACAAAAATATGAATATGTGCTTGAACCCACCTACCACCCGTTCGATCCCTGGCTTGCACGTCCTGCCTCTCTGGTCGGCTTAACGTCTGCACTCTTGTTTCCTGGGTTGACTTAGGCATACGGAGTTCATCTCTAGTCTAAGCATACGAAGTTCATTCCCAGTCTAAGATTGGATAGGATCAAGGGTTACGACTATAAGATCGGAAGCACACAGGGGGGTCCGCCCCGATCCTCAGCTCGCGCATTCTGCCTCTCAGACCGGCTGAGTACCCGCACGCTCGTTTCATGGGTTGGTTTAGGCATAGGGAGTTCATTCCATGTCTAAGCCCCAGCCGAACCGAGGGTTGTTGAAGTGGGACCGACAGCACACAAAGGGGGATTGGGTCGATCCCCGGCTTGCCCATTATGCCTCTTCGGTCGGCTCAGCACCCGCACGCTCGTTTTATGGGTTGACTTAGGCATACGGAGTTCATTCCCAATCTAAGATCAGATCGGACCGAGGGTTGCGGTAGCAAGATCGATAGCACACAAGAGGGAACCGAGCTGGTCCCTGGCTTGCATATTTTGCCTCTCCGGCCGATTGAGCCCCCGCATGCTCATTTCGTGGGTTGGCTTAGGCATACGGAGTTCATTCCATGTCTAAGCATATGGAGTTCATTCCCAGTCTAAGATTGGATCGGACCGAGGGTTGCGGTAGCATGACCAATAGTAGGATCGATAGCACGTAGGGGGGATCGGGCCGATCCCCGGCTTGCGCATTCTACATCTTTGGCCGGTTGAGCTCTCGCATGCTCGTTTCATGGCTTGGCTTAGGCATACGAAGTTCATTCCATGTCTAAGCCCCAGTTGGACCGAGGGTTGTGGCAGCAGGACCGGCCGCAGGATTGACAGCATGTAGAGGAGGATCGGGCTTATCCCAGGCTTGGGCATTATGTCTTTTCGGTTGACTTCTCCGACTGGCTGAGCGTCCGCACGCTCGTGTCGTGGGTTGACATAGGCCTACGGAGTTCATCCCCAGTCTAAGCATACGGAGTTCATTCCCAGTCTAAGATCGGACCGAACTAAGGGCTGCGACAGCAGGATCGACAGCATGCAGGGTGGACCAGGCCGATCCTCGGCTTGCGCATTCTACCTCTGCGGTCGGTTGAATGCCCGTATGCCCATTTCGTTGGTTGGCTTAGGCATAGGGAGTTCATTCCATGTCTAAGCCCTAGTCGGACCGAGGGTTGTGGTAGCGAGATCGACAGCAAACAGAGGGGGACCGAGCTGATCCCTGACTTGCGCATTATGCCTCTTCGGTTGGCTCAGCACCTGAACGCTCGTTTCGTGGGTTGACTTAGGCATATGGAGTTCATTCCCAATCTAAGATTGGATCAGATCGAAGGTTGCAATAGCACGCAGGGGGGATTTGGCCAGTCCCTAGCTTGTGCATTCTACCTCTTCGGCGGGCTGAGCGCCCGCACGCTCGTTTCATGGGTTGGCTTAGGCATACGGAGTTCATTCCATGTCTAAGCATATGGAGTTCATTCCCAGTCTAAGATCGGATCAGATCGAGGGTTACAGCAGCAGGATCGACAGCATGCAGGGGGGACCGGACCGATCCACGGCTTGCGCATTCTACCTCTCTGGCCGACTGAGCGCTCGCACGCTCGTTTCATGGGTTGGCTTAGGCATACGAAGTTCATTCAATGTTTAAGCCCCAGTCGGACTGAGGGTTGTGGCAGCAGAATCGACAGCAGGATCAACAGCACGCAAAGGGGGATCTGGCTAATCCCCGGCTTGTGCATTATGTCTCTCCGACCAGCCTCTTCGGTCGGCTAAGCATACGCATGCTCGCTTCGTAGGTTGACTTAGGCATACAGAGTTCATCCTCGGCTTGTGCATTTTGCCTCTCCGATCGGCTGAGCGCCCGCATGCTCGTTTCGTGGGTTGACTTAGGCATACGAAATTCATCCTCAGTCTAAGCTACGGAGTTCATTCCCAGTCTAAGATCAAATCGGACCGAGGGTTGCGATAGTAGGATCAGTAGCACGCAGGGGAGATCGGGTCGATCCCCGGCTTGCGCATTCTACCTCTCCGGTCGGTTGAGCGCCCGTACGTCCGTTTCATGGGTTGGCTTCGGCATAGGGAGTTCATTCCATGTCTAAGCCCCAGCCAGACCGAGGGTTGTTGTAGAGGGACCGGCAGCATGCAGATGGGGACCGGGCCGATCCCCAGCTTGCACATTCTGCCTTTCCAGCCGGGTGAGCGCCCGCACGCTCGTTTCATGGGTTGGCTTAGGCATACGGAGTTCATTCCATGTCTAAGCATACGGAGTTCACTCCCAGCGTAAGAGTTTGAGCCACGGTGCACATGCTGCGCTCGAGCATGTGCAGGTACCGCCTTTTTTTCGCTTGGGGCACCATCACCGGAGCACCGTCGAAGAGCCTAACCGGTGGCATTAGGGGTTCCGACGATTGGGGGGCCGAAGGGGTGTGCGCACATGATGTGCGATGGGTGCTGGTACTTGGCCCTCATATTGGCCCCCTATCCCTCATCAAACCTCAAGAACTCACACCCCCTTAAAGGGCATTTGAGATTTTATAGGTTTGCTGCCAATAGCCATTAAAGTGTTTAAAATGGGGACACTTTTTTCAAATGGTCACAAAATCTTCTCCACTTCGAGTTTTTAGCTGAATTTTTTTGTGCATGCCAACAAAAATACACGGATCACCTATACCAAATTTGGGGACAAATTTCTTTCCAAAAAAAATTTTAAAAAATCTTGAACCATAAAAAGTTTCAAAAATTGTGAAAAGTAGAAAACGGGTCGTCTTGCCATGAAACTTCACATGAAGGTGTAGGGGACCATTGTATGAATTTACAGGCCACAAAAATGGCTTTGGTAGGGCAGAAATATGAAGATGTGCTTGAACCCACCTACCACCCGTTCGATCCCTGGCTTGCGCATCCTGCCTCTCTGGTCGGCTGAGCGTCTGCACACTCGTTTCGTAGGTTGACTTAGGCATCCAGAGTTTATCCCCAGTCTAAGCATACGGAGTTCATTCCTAGTCTAAGATCAGACCAGACCGAGGGTTGCGACAGTAGGATCGACAGCACACGGGGGGGACCGGGTCGATCCCCGACTTGCACATTCTGCCTCTCTGACCGGCTGAGCTCCCACACACCCGTTTCATGGGTTGGCTTAGGTATAGGGAGTTCATTCCATGTCTAAGACCTAGTCGGACCGAGGGTTGTGACAGCACACAGAGGGGGATCGGGCCAATCTTCAGCTTACGCATTATGCCTCTCCGGTTGGCTCAGCACCCGTACACTCATTTCGTAGGTTGACTTAGGTATACGGAGTTCATTCCCAATCTAAGATCGGATCGGACCGAGGGTTGCGGTAGCAGGATCGACAGCACACAGAGGGGGATCGGGTCGGTCCCCGGTTTGCGCATTCTGCCTCTCCGATCGGCTAAGTGCCCACCCGTTAGTTTTGTGGGTTGGCTTAGGCATACGGAGTTCATTCCATGTCTAACCATATGGAGTTCTTTCCCATTCTAAGATCGGACTGGATCAAGGTTTGCGATAGCAGGACCAACAGCAGGATCGGTAGCACGTAGGGGGGGACCAGGCTGATCCTCGGCTTGTGCATTCTGCCTCTTCGACCAGTTGAGCACCCGCACACACATTCGTTTCATGGGTTGGCTTAGGCATACGGAGTTCATTCCATGTCTAAGCATACAGAGTTCATTCCCAATCTAAGATCAGACCAGACCGAGGGTTGCGGCAGTAGGATTGACAGCCCGCAGGGGGGACCGGGCTGATCCCTGACTTACGCATTCTACCTCTTCGATCGGCCGAGCGCCTGCACTCTCGTTTCGTGGGTTGGCTTCGGCATACGAAGTTCATTCCATGTCTAAGCCCCTGTCGGACCGAGTGTTGTGGCAGCAAGACCGGCAGCGGGATTGACAGCACGTAGAGGGAGATCGGGCCGATCCCCGGCCTGCCCATTATGCCTTTCTGGCCAGCTGAGAACCGCATGCTCGTTTCGTGGGTTGACTTAGGCATACAGAGTTCATCCCCAGTCTAAGCATACAAAGTTCATTCCCAGTCTAAGATTAGACCGGACCAAGGGTTACGGTAGTAGGATCGGTAGCATGCTGGGGGGACAGGGTCGATCCCCGACTTGCGCATTCTGCCTCTCCGATCGGCTGAGGGCTTGGACGCCCATTTCGTGGGTTGGCTTAGGCATAGGGAGTTCATTCCATGTCTAAGCCCCAGTCAGAGTGAGGGTTATGGTAGCGAGACCGGTAGCACGCAGAGGGGGATCAGGCCGATCCCCGGCTTGCGCATTATGCCTCTTTGGCCGGCTCAGTGCCCGCACGCTCGTTTCGTGGGTTGACTTATGCATATGGAGTTCAGTCCCAATCTAAGATCGGACCGGGCTGAGGGTTGGGGTAGTAGGATTGACAGCACGCAGGGGGGATCGAGCCGATCCTCGACTTGCGCATTCTGCCTCTCCAGTCGACTGAGCACCCTCACGCTTGTTTCGTGGGTTGGCTTAGGCATACGGAGTTCATTCCATGTCTGAGCATATGGATTGCTTTTCCAGTCAAATATTTTGAGCCACGGTGCACATGCTGGGCTCGAGCATGTGTTGGTGCCGTATTTTTTTCACTCGGGGCACCATCGTCGGAGCATCGTCGGAGGCATTGGGGGTTCCGACGATTGGGGGGACCGGTGGGGTGTGCACACATGATGTGCAATGGGTGCTGGTACTTGGCCCTTATATTGGCCCCCTATCCCTCATCAAACCTTGAGAACTCACACCCCCTTAAGAGCATTTGAGATTTTATAGGTTTGCTGCCAGTAGCCATTAAAGTGTCTGAAATGGGTACACCTTTTTCAAACGGTCACAAAATCTTCTCCACTTCGAGTTTTTAGCTGAATTTTTTTGTGCATGCCAACAAAAATACAAGGATCACCTCTACCAAATTTTGCGACAAAACTCTTTCTAAAAAAATTTAAAAAAACCCTGAACCACAGAAAGTTTCAAAAATCATGAAAAATAGAAAACGAGTCGTCTTGCCACGAAATTTCACATGAAGGCTTAGGGGACCATTGTATGAATTTACATGCCATAAAAATGGCATTGGCAAGGCAGAAATATGACAATGTGCTTGAACCCACCTACCACCCGTTCGATCCCCGGCTTGCGCATCCTACCTCTCTGGTCGGCTGAGCGCCCGCACGCTCGTTTCGTGGGTTGACTTCGGCATACGGAGTTCATCCCCAATCTAAGCATACGAATTTCATTCCCAGTCTAAGATTGGATCGGATCGGGGGCTGCGACAGCAGTATCGGTAGCATGTAGGGGGGAGCGGGTCGATCCCCGGCTTGTGCATTCTGCCTCTCCGGCCGACTGAGCACCCGTACGTCCATTTCATGGGTTGGCTTAGGGATAGGGAGTTCATTCCATGTCTAAGCGCCAGCCAGACTAAGGGTTGTGGCAGCGGGACTGGCGGCACACAGAGGGGGATCGGGCCGATCCCCGACTTGCGCATTATGCCTCTCCGACCGGCTCAACGCCCACACGCTCGTTTCGTGGGTTGACTTAGGCATACGGAGTTCATTTCAGTCTAAGATCGGACCAAACCGAGGGTTGCGAGAGTAGGATCGATAGCATGCAGGGGGGGACCCGGCCGGTCCCTGGCTTGTGCATTCTACCTCTCCGATCGTTTGAGTGCCCGTACGCTCGTTCCATGGGTTGGGTTAGGCATACGAAGTTTATTCCATGTCTAAGCATACGGAGTTCATTCCCAATCTAAGATCGGATCGGACCGAGGGTTGCGGCAGCAGGACCAGCAATAGGATTGGCAGTACGCAGAAGGGGTTCAGGTTGATCCTCGGCTTACGTATTCTACCTCTCCGACCGGCTGAACGCCCGCACGCTCATTTCGTGGGTTGGCTTAGGCATACGAAGTTCATTCCATGTCTAAGCCCCAGCCGAACCAAGGGTTATAGCAGTAGGACCGATAGCGGGATTGGCAGCACGTAGAGGGGGATCGGGCTGATCCCCGGCTTGCACATTATGCCTCTTCGGCCAGCCTCTCCGGCCAGCCTCTCTGGTCAACTGAGCACCCACACGCTCATTTCGTGTGTTGGCTTAGGCATACGGAGTTCATCCCCAGTCTAAGCATACGGAGTTCATTCCATGTCTAAGCATACGGAGTTCATTCCCAGTCTAAGATCAGACTGGACCGAAGGTTGCAGTAGCAGGACCAGCAGCAGGATCGACAGCACGCAGGGGGTGACCGGGCCGATCTCCAGCTTGCGCATTCTGCCTCTCCGGCCAGCTGAGCACCACACGCTCGTTTCATGGGTTGGCTTAGGCATACGGAGTTCATTCCATGTCTAAGCATATAGAGTTCATTCCCAGTCTAAGATTTTGAGCCACAGTACACATGCTGGGCTCGAGCAAGTGCTGGTACCACATTTTTTTTGCTCGGGGCACCATCATCGAAGCATCACCGAAGCATCATCGGAGAGACTAACCGGTGGCATTGGGGGTTCCGGCGATTGGGGAGGCCGGGGGGGTGTGCACATATCATGTGCGATGGTTGCTGGTACTTGGCCCTTATATTGCCTCCCTATCCCTCATCAAACCTCGAGAACTCACACCCCCTTAAAGAGCATTTGAGATTTTATAGGTTTACTGCCAGTAGCCATTAAAGTGTCTGAAATGGGGACACTTTTTTCAAACGATCACAAAATCTTCTCCACTTCGAGTTTTTAGCTGAATTTTTTTGTGCATGCCAACAAAAATACAAGGACACCTCTACCAAATTTGGGGACAAAACTCTTTCTAAAAAAATTTTAAAAAATCTCGAACCGTAAAAAGTTTCGAAAGTCATGAAAAATAGAAAATGGGTCGTCTTGCCATGAAACTTCACATGAAGTCTGAACGCCAGCACGCCCGTTTTGTGGGTTGGCTTAGGAATAGGGAGTCCATTCCATGTCTAAGCCCCAGCCAGACCAAGGGTTGTGGCAGCGGGACCGGCAGCACGCTGAAGGGGATCGGGTCGATCCTCGGCTTGCGTATTATGCCTCTTCGGTCGGCTCAGTGCTCGTACACTCGTTTCGTGGGTTGACTTATGCATACGGAGTTCATTCCTAGTCTAAGATTGGACAAGACCGAGGGTTGCGATAGTAGGATCAATAGCACGCAGGGGGGATCGGGCCATCCCCGACTTGCGCATTCTACCTCTCCGGTCGGCTAAGCGCCCGCACGCTCGTTTCGTGGGTTGGCTTAGGCATATGGAGTTCATTCCCAGTCTAAGATTTTGAGCCTCGGTGTACATGCTGGGCTCGGGCATGTGCGGGTGCCGCATTTCTTTTGCTCAGGGCACCATCGTCGGAGCATCGTTGGAGAGCCTAACCGACGGCATTGGGGGTTTCAGAGATTGGGGGGGCCGGGGGGTGTGCACACATGATGTGCGATGGGTGCTGGTACTTGGCCCTTATATTGGCCCCCTATCCCTCATCAAACCTCGAAAACTCACACCCCCTTAAAGAGCATTTGAGATTTTATAGCTTTGCTGCCAGTAGCCATTAAAGTGTCTGAAATGGGTACTCTTTTTTCAAACATTCACAAAATCCTCTCCACTTCGAGTTTTTAGCTAAATTTTTTTTTGCCTGCCAACAGAAATACAAGGATCACGAACCGAAAAAAGTTTTGAAAATCATGAAAAATAGAAAACAGGTCGTCTTGCCACAAAACTTCACATGAAGGCTTAGGGGACCATTGTATGAATTTACAAGCCATAAAAATGGCATTGGCATGGCAGAAATATGAAGATGTGCTTGAACCCACCTACCACGCATTCGATCTTAAGCTTGCGCATCCTGCCTCTCTGGTCGGCTGAGCGCCCGCACGCTCGTTTCGTGGGTTGACTTAGGCATACGGAGTTCATCCTTAGTCTAAGCATATGGAGTTCATTCCCAGTCTAGGATCAGATTGGATCGATGGTTGCGGTAGCAGGATCGGTAGCACGCAGGGGGGACCGAGCCGATTCCTGACTTGTGCATTCTGCCTCTCTGACAGGCTAAGCGCCTGTACGCCCGTTTTGTGGGTTGGCTTAGGCATACGGAGTTCATTCCATGTCTAAGCATATGGAGTTCATTCCCAGTCTAAGATTGGACCGGACCGAGGTTACGGCAGTAGGACCAGCAGCAGGATCGGTAGCACATAGGGGGGATCGGGCCGATCCCCGGCTTGCGTATTCTGCCTCTCCGACTGACTGAGTGCCTGCACGCTCGTTTTGTGGGTTAGCTTAGCCATACGGAGTTCATTCCATCTCTAAGCGCTAGCCGGACCGAGGGACGTGGTAGCAGGATCGGCGGCATGCAGAGGGGGATCGGGCTGATCCCCGGCTTGGGTATTATGCCTCTCCGATCGGCTGAGTGCCCGCACGCTCGTTTCATGGGTTGACTTAGGCACACGAAGTTCATCCCCAGTCGAAGCAAATAGAGTTCATTCCCGGTCTAAGATCAGATCGGATCGAGGGTTACGGTAGCAGGATCAAGGGTTACGGTAGTACACAGAGGGGATTGGGTCGATCCCTAGCTTACGCATTCTGCCTCTCCAGCTAGCTGAGTGCCCACACGCCCATTTCGTGGGTTGGCTTAGGCATAAGGAGTTCATTCCATGTCTAAGCCCCAGCCGGACCAAGGGTTGTGGCAGTGGGATCAGCAGAACGCAGAGGGGGATTGGGCTGAACCCTGGCTTGCGCATTATGCCTCTTCGGTCGGCTTAGCACCCATACACTCGTTTCGTGGCTTGACTTATGCATACAGAGTTCATTCCCAGTCTAAGATCAGACTGAACCGAGGGTTGCGGTAGCAGGATCGACAGCAAATAGGGGGGATCGAGCCGATCCCCGACTTGCGCATTTTGCCTCTTCGACCGATTGAGTGCCCGCACGCTTGTTTCGTGGCTTGGCTTAGGTATACAAAGTTCATTCCATGTCTAAGCATACGAAATTCATTCCCAGTCTAAGATTTTGAGCCACGGTGCACATGCTGGGCTAAGACATGTGCTGGTGCCGCATTTTTTTTGCCCGGGGCACCATCGTCGGAGCATCGTCGGAGAGCCTAACCGACGGCGTTGGGAGTTCCGACGATTGGGGTGGCTGGGGGGTGTGCGGACATGATGTTCGATGGGTGCTGGTACTTGACCCTTATATTGGCCCCATATCCCTCATCAAACCTCGAGAACTCACACCCCCTTAAAGAGCATTTGAGATTTTATAGGTTTGCCGCCAGTAGCCATTAAAGTGTCTGAAATCGGGACACTTTTTTCAAACGGTCACAAAATCTTCTCCAGTTTGAGTTTTTGGCTGAATTTTTTTGTGCATGCTAACAAAAATACAAGGATCATCTCTACCAAATTTAGGGACAAACATCTTTCTAAAAAAATTTTAAAAAATCCCGAACCGTAAAAAGTTTCAAAAATCATGAAAAATAGAAAACGGGTCATCTTGCCACGAAACCTCACATGAAGGCTTAGGGGACCATTGTATGAATTTAAAAGCCATACAAATGGTATTGGCATGGTAGAAATATGAAGATGTGCTTGGACACACCTACCATCCGTTTGATCCCCGACTTGCGCATCTTGCCTCTCTGGTCGGCTGAGGACTCGCACGCTCGTTTCGTGGGTTGACCTAGGCATACGGAGTTCATCCCCAGTCTAAGCATACAGAGTTCATTCCTAGTCTAAGATCAAACCGGGTCGAGGGTTGCGGTAGCAGGATCGATAGCACGTAGGGGGGACTGGGCCATCCCTGACTTGCACATTCTGCCTCTCCGGCCGGCTAAGCGCCCGCATGGTCGTTTCGTGGGTTGGCTTAGGCATATGAAGTTCATTCCATGTCTAAGCATATGGTGTTCATTCCCAGTCTAAGATTTTGAGCCTCGGTGTACATGCTGGGCTCGGGCATGTGCTGGTGCCGTATTTTTTTTGCTCGGGGCACTATCGCCGGAGCATCACTGGAGAGCCTAACCGGAGCATTGAGGGTTCTGGAGATTGGGGTGCCGGGGGGTGTGCACACATGATGTGCGATGGGTGCTGGTACTTGGCCCTTATATTGGCCCCCTATCCCTCATCAAACCTTGAGAACTCACACCCCCTTAAAGAGCATTTGAGATTTTATAGCTTTGTTACCAGTAGCCATTAAAGTGTTTGAAATGGGGACTCTTTTTTCAAACGGTCACAAAATCTTCTCCACTTCGAGTTTTTAGCTGAATTTTTTTGTGCATGCCAACAGAAATACAAGGATCACGAACCAAAAAAAGTTTTGAAAATTGTGAAAAATAGAAAACAGGTCATCTTGCCACGAAACTTCACATGAAGGCTTAGGGGACCATTGTATGAATTTACAAGCCATAAAAATGGCATTGGCACGACAGAAATATGAAGATGTGCTTGAACCCACCTACCACGCATTCGATCTTAGGCTTGCGCATCCTGTCTCTCTAGTCCGCTGAGCGTCCGCACGCTCGTTTCATGGGTTGACTTAGGCATATGGAGTTCATCCTCAGTCTAAGCATAAGGAGTTCATTCCCAGTCTAGGATCGGATCAGACTGATGGTTGCGGCAGCAAGAGCGGTAGCACGCAGAGGGGACCGAGCCAATTCCCGGCTTACGCATTCTGCCTCTCCGATCGACTGAGCGCCTGTACGCCCGTTTCATGGGTTGGCTTAGGCATATGGAGTTCATTCCATGTCTAAGCATATGGAGTTCATTCCCAGTCTAAGATCGAACCAGACCGAGGGTTACGACAGTAGGACTAGCAGCAGGATCGATAGCACACAGGGGGGGATCAGGCTGATCCCCGGCTTGTGCATTCTGCCTCTCCGACTGACTAAGCGCCTGCACGCTCATTTCGTGGGTTGGCTTAGCCAGACGGAGTTCATTCCATCTCTAAGCCCCAGTCAGACCGAGGGTTGTGGTAGCTGGACCGGCAGCACGCAGAGGGGGATCGGGCTGATCCCTGGCTTGCGTTTTATGCCTTTCCGGTCGACCTCTCCGGTCGGCTAAGTGCCCGCACGCTCATTTCGTGGGTTGACTTAGGCCCACAGAGTTCATCCCCAGTCGAAGCAAACAGAGTTCATTCCCACTCTAAGATCGAATCGGATCGAGGGTTATGGTAGCAGGATCGATAGTACGTAGAGGAGATCGGGCCGATCCCCGGTTTGCGCATTTTGCCTCTCCAGCCAGCTGAGTTCCCGCACGCTCATTTCATGGGTTGGCTTAGGTATAGGGAGTTCATTCCATGTCTAAGCCCCAACCAGACCAAGGGTTGTGGCAGTGGGATCAGCAGAACGTAGAAGGGGATTGGGTCGAACCCTGGCTTGCGCATTATGCCTCTTCGGTCGGCTCAGTGCCCACACACTCATTTCGTGGCTTGACTTATGCATACGGAGTTCGTTCCCAGTCTAAGATTGGACCAAACCAAGGGTTACGACAGCAGGATCGACAGCAAGCAGGGGGGATCAGGCCGATCCCCAGCTTGCGCATTCTACCTCTTCGGCCGGCTGAGCCCCCGCAAGCTTGTTTCGTGGGTTGGCTTAGGCATACAGAGTTCATTCCATGTCTAAGCATACGGAGTTCATTCGCAGTTTAAGATTTTGAGCCACGGTGCACATGCTGGGCTCGGGCATGAGCTGGTGCCACATTTTTTTTGCTCGGGGCACCATCGTCGGAGCATCGCCGGAGAGCCTAACCCACGGCATTGGGGGTTCCGACGATTGGGGGAGCCGGAGGGTGTGCAGACATGATGTGCGATGGGTACTGGTACTTGACCCTTATATTGGCCTCTTATCCCTCATCAAACCTCGAGAACTCACACCCCCTTAAAGAGCATTTGAGATTTTATAGGTTTGCTGCCAGTAGCATTAAAGTGTCTGAAATGGGGACACTTTTTTCAAACGGTCACAAAATCTTCTCCAGTTTCAATTTTTAGCTGAATTGTTTTGTGCATGCTAACAAAAATACAAGGATTATCTCTACCAAATTTGGGGACAAAACTCTTTCTAAAAAAATTTTAAAAAATCCTGAACCGCAAAAAGTTTCAAAAATCATGAAAAATAGAAAACGGGTCGTCTTGCCACGAAACTTCACATGAAGGCTTAGGGGACCATTGTATGAATTTAAAAGCCATACAAATGGTATTGGCATGGCAAAAATATGAAGATGTGCTTGGACACACCTACCATCCGTTTGATCCCCGGCTTGCACATCTTGCCTCTCTGGTCGGCTGAGGACTCGCATGCTCGTTTCGTGGGTTGACCTAGGCATATGGAGTTCATCTCCAGTCTAAGCATACAGAGTTCATTCCCAGTCTAAGATCAAACTGGATTGAGGGTTGCGGTAGCAGGATCGACAGCACGTAGTGGGGACCGGGCCGATCCCTGACTTGTGCATTCTGCCTCTTCGGTCGGCTGAGCGCTCGTATGTCCGCTTCATGGGATGGCTTAGGCATAGGGAGTTCATTCCATGTCTAAGCCCCAACCGGATCGAGGGTTATGGCAGAGGGGGATCGGGCCGATCCCCAACTTACGCATTATGCCTCTCCGACCGGCTCAACGCTCGCACGCTCGTTTCGTGGGTTGACTTAAGCATACGAAGTTCATTCCCAGTCTAAGATTAGACTGGATCGAGGGTTGCGACAGCAAGATCGACAGGACACAGGGGGGATCGGGTTGATCCCTGACTTACGGATTCTGCCTCTCCGACTGGCTGAGTACCCGCACATTCATTTCATTGGTTGGCTTAGGCATACGGAGTTCATTCCATGTCTAAGCATACGAAGTTCATTCCCAGTCTAAGATCGGATAGGACCGAGGGTTACGGTAGTAGGACCAACAGCAGGATCGACAGCACGTAGGGGGGATCGGGTCGATCCCCAGCTTGCGCATTCTACCTCTCCGGTCGACTGAGCGCCCCCACGCTCATTTCGTGGTTTGGCTTAGGCATACGAAGTTCATTCCATGTCTAAGCCCCATCCGAACCAAGGGTTGTGGTAGGACCGACAACGGGATCGACATGACGTAGAGGGGGACTGAGCTGATCCTCGGCTTATGCATTATGCCTCTCCGGTTGGCTCTCCGACCGGCTGAGTGCCCGCACGCTCATTTTGTGGGTTGACTTAGGCATACGGAGTTCATCCCCAGTCTAAGCATACAGAGTTCATTCCCTGTCTAAGATCAGACCGAACCGAGGGTTGTGGCAGTAGGATCGGTAACACGTAGGGGGACCGAGCCGATCCCTAGCTTGCGCATTCTACCTCTTCGGCCAGCTGAGCGCCCGTACGCCCGTTTCATGGGTTGGCTTAGGCATAGGGAGTTCATTCCATGTCTAAGCCCCAGCCAGACCAAGGGTTGTGGCAGCGGGACCGGCAGCATACAGAGGCAGACCGGGCTGATCCCTGACTTGCACATTATGTCTCTTCGGTCCACTTAGTGCCTACACGCTTGTTTCATGGGTTGACTTATGCATACAGAGTTCATTCCCAGTCTAAGATTGAACCGAACTGAGGGTTGAGGCAGCAGGATCGACAGCTCGCAGGGGAAACCGGGCCGATCCTCGACTTGCACATTCTACCTCTTCGATCGGCTGAGCGCCCGCACACTCATTTCATGGGTTAGCTTAGGCATACAGAGTTCATTCCATGTCTAAGCATACAGAGTTCATTCCCAGTCTAAGATTTTGAGCCACGATGCACATGCTGGGCTCGGGCATGTGCTGGTGTCGTATTTTTTTTGCTCGGGGCACCATCGTCGGTGCATCACCGAAGCATCACCGGAGAGCCTAACCGGCGGCATTGGGGGTTTCGATGATTGGGGGGGCGAGAGGGTGTGCGCACATGATCTACGATGGGTGCTGGTACTTGTGTCACAGGCTCTGACCTTAGACTCAGAAATCGTGTGGCCTTAGGCTTGAAATCTCCTCCTTTATGCCTAAGTCAGCCTAAAACACAAGCGTACGGGCACAAGAACAACGGGAAGGGCTGATTATGCAAGTTAAAGAGAAACAAGATAAGAAGGCAGAATTCTGGAAATGCTCTTGTATTCACTAAAAGAAAAGTGTTTAATGGTGTGCAAATGAGGGAGGAGCAGCCCTCTATGTATAGTTGAGGCTCCAACTTACACTTAATGGCAATATCCCCAGAATAAAGGCTAAAATCATGGGGTCATACGGATTACAATCAATCAAGATGCTAACTCCTAATTTTTAGGGTCAACCAAATCTGCCAGGATGCTGCTACTGATCGTGCCTACTTCCAGAAGCTTCCCTTGCGTGTCTAGCACCTTGGGCCCTTCTGGATGTGGTGTGGGTAGCTTGTATGCCAGGCCTTGGTCTCACGGGCTGGCCTGCAAGTTGGGTGGGCGTTCTAAACTCGTTTGCTAGGCTTTGCATGTAGATACCCACCAGCACGCCTGGTCTGCGGGCCTCAACCTCTGGCTCGCCTGCTGGTGCGCCTGATGTGCCTGGCGCGCCCACCCAAGGCATGACATTCTCCCCCACCTAATTACGCAATGCCCTCATTGCGTCTTCTGCATGGTACTGCCTGATTTGATCCTTGAACTACCATAAGTCATCTGCTAGTTCCCAGCTCACCTTACTATTTGGAAGTCCCTTCCAGTACACCAAGTACTCTTGTCTTAGCTGATAGTTCTTCCGTCTCACCTCTCGATCAGCTATGATGCTGAGGACCTCCTTCTCATATGAGGCCCTTGCTCTCAATGGTGCACGCTTTGACTCTGCCCGTCCTGGCTCTCCCTCATCCTCATAGAACGGCTTGAGCATGCTCACATGAAACACCGGGTGTACCCTCAGCTTAGGTGGCATATCCAACTTGTAGGCAACCTTGCCTACCCTCTTGACTACTCAAAAAGGTCCCTCATACCTCTAGACTAAGCCTTTGTGCAGCCCCCTATGGTGTACAATGGGATGAAGCTTCACCAACACCAAGTCTCCAACCTAAACTGCACGTCTCGCCTATTCTGGTCTACCCACTTCTTTGACCTCTTGGCCGCCTTGTGTAGACAAACTCTGGCCAAGTTAGTTTGCTCCTGCCATGCCTTGGCAAACTTGTATGTTGCTGTATTCGACCCTGAATAACCTGCAGCAATCGAATTGGGTGTTAGTGGTTGTTCCCTTGTCACAACCTCAAATGGGCTCTGGTTCGTTGCCTCGCTCCTTTGCAAGTTGTAGGAAAACTACGCAATATCTAGCAGCTTTGGCCAGTCTTTTTGTGTGGCACTCACATAGTGCCTGAGGTAGACCTCCAATAGTCCATTCACTCATTCTGTCTGCCCATCGATCTGCGAATACATGCTGGTGGAAAAGTTCAAGTCTGACCCTAATAGCTTGAACAACTCAGTCCAGAACCTACCCGTGAAATGCCTGTTCTGATCATTAACAATGGTCTTCGACACTCCCCAGTACTTAACCATGTTCTTCAGGAACAATCGAGCTACCTCCTGGGCTGGGCACTCTTTGGTTGCTGGAATGAAGATTCCATACTTGGAAAACCTGTCCTCCACTACCATGATGCTTCCAAACCCTTCTACTTTGGGTAGACCGACTATAAAGTCCAGAGAAACACTCTCCCATGGTCGCTCTGGCACTGGCAATGGCTCCAAGAGACCGCTTGGTTTCTTGAGCTCCATCTTGTCCTGTTGGCACATAAGACAAGTCTTCACATAGGCCTCCACATCGTCCCTCATGTGCGGCCAATAGTACCAATCCTTGATCAGCACCAAGGTACGGCTCACTCCGGGGTGTCCAACACACCTTGAATCATGGCATTCTTGCAAAACTTCCTTGTGAAGCTTCCCGTGCTACGACACAAATAGTCTACTACCCCTAGTGTACAGCAAGCCATCCTGCAACCAAAACTGCCTAGTCTTACCTTGCTAGGCGTACTCCATCAAAGCTTGGCTGTAGGATCATGCGCAAGTCCCTCCTTGATGCACAGCACCAGTGACCCCTCTGGTTGGCTAATGGCAACAAGGTTAGCCTTCCTGCTTAGGGCATCTGCCAATAGGTTTGCTCGCCTCGGCTTGTACTCCATCTAGAAATCAAATTTCGTAAGAAAATCTTGCCATCTTGCCTGCTTGGGGGATAGCTTTTTCTGTGTCTGGAAGTAGCTGGTCGCCACATTGTCCGTCCTAACCATGAACCTCGACCCCAACAGGTAATGGCACCAAGTGCACAAGCAGTGCACCCCTGCAGTCATCTCCTTCTCTTGGACCATGTACTTGCACTCAGTCTCGTTCAGCTTCTTACTCTCGAACGTGACTGGACGTCCCTCCTGCATCAACACGTCCCCTATGGCAAAGTCTGATGCATCCGTATACACCTCATATGACTTGGCATGGTCTGGTAAGGCCAAGACTGGCTCTTCGATCACAGCCTGCTTCAACCTGTCAAAGGCTTCCTGGCACCCTACGCTCCACTCCCATGCTTTCCCTTTCTTGAGCAAGTCAGTTAATGGCGTGGCTATTGCTGAGTGACCTTTGATGAAGCGCCTGTAGTAGTTGACCAGCCCAAGGAACGATCTCAACTCAGTGACCTTGGCTGGTGGTTGCCACTCCAGGATGGCATGTATCTTGCTTTCATCCATGCGTATCCTACCACCTCCCATTATGTGGCTAAAGAATGCGATCTCCTGCCAGGCACTTCTCTCTCTTGACAAACAGCTTGTGCACCTGCGACACCTTGAACACCTGTCTCAAGTGGTCTACATGCTCTTCCAAAGTTTGGCTATAGATCACAATGTCATCCAAATAAACCACAACAAACCGATCAAGGAATGACTGAAGTACCTTGTTCATAAGGGTGCAGAATGTTGCTGGGGCATTCTTGAGTCTGAAAGGCATCATCAGAACTCATACGAACCATACCGAGTGACACATACTATCTTTGGCTCATCTCTCTCCACGATCCTGACTTGATAGTAGCTTGACCTCAAATCCAGCTTGGTGAACCACCTTGCGGTCCCAAGTTGATCGAACAAGTCCGTAATGAGTGGAATAGGGTACTTGTTCTTGATGGTCAGCTTGCTCAAAGTCTGGTAGTCTATGCACAGTCACAACGACCCATCATACTTACGCTGAAATAGAACCGGTGCACCATAGGGAGCCTTCGATGGCCTGATGAAGCCAGCATCAACTAACTCTTTGAGCTACTTCCTCAATTCCTCCAACTCTGGTGGAGACATTCGGTAAGGGGCTCTAGCTGGTGGCTTGGCCTCAGACACTAGCTCGATCTTGTGGTCCACCTCCCTCTTAGGTGGTAGCTTGCTAGGTAGCTTTACGAGCATCACATCACTAAAGGTCTTCAGCACCTTTAGCACCTCCAAGAGTGACTCAGTCTCCTTCTCCCTTGGCTCATCATATTTTAGGGCTGCCAAGAAGGTGTCTTCTTATCTGCTTACCACCTTGGCAAATTGGATGGCTGACACCACCCGCGACCCAACTCCAGACCCTCTCCTCAATGGCACTAGGCATTGGCACCGTGCATCCAAGATGCAAACACAATCGGCAAAAGGCATAAGGAGGGCGTTAATCCGAACAAGGAAATCCAACCTAATCACAAACTCATAGTCATCAATGGGTATTACCTCAATGGTCTCCTTGCCTTTCTAGTCTCCAAGCTGTAACTCCACTCCTCACGATACTCCAATGGCGGGAACTTCCTTGGAGTTCACCATTTTGATGGTACCAGTCCCTTTCTGCACCTTTAGTCTGAGCTTCCGGGCTCCATCACCTGAAATAAAAAGATGTGAGGCACCTGTGTCCACCAATGTGCTCACCTTCTGACCTGCAACCATTAGATCCACAAACATCAAGCCCTTTGGCTTGTAGCTCCCCTTACTTTGGACAGCATTGAGCACCAATGACCCAAGCTTTGCTACCCCTGACTCTGGCTCCTCGTCAGACTCCTTGTCTACAGCAGCTAGCTTGCCATTCTACGGGTAATTACGCGCTATGTGGCTCCCTCCACATAGGTAGCATGCTAGTGGCTCTCGGTCCCCCTTTGCTTTCCACTTGCCTGTTGGTGGCTTCCTCTCGCCATCCTTGGTTGAACGATCTCGGTCTCCATCCTTGGACTCCAGGTCACAGTCTTTCCCCTTGGACTACTTCTTTCGATCCCTATCATCCCTGCCCTTACCCTTGGGCTTGGTAGACTCAAACTTGTTCAGAGGCTTGAACTCTATCAAGGCCTTGGCAGTAGTCATGGCTTTAGCCAAGTCATGAACTCCTCTCCGTTGTAGCTCATGCTTCACCCACAGCTTCAGCCCATCCATGAAAGCAAATAAGGTGTCCTTCTCACCTAGATACGAGATGTATAGCATCAGTTCAGAGAATTTCTGGACATACTCCCTTATGTCCCCTTGTTGGCTCAACCTGCGCAACTTTACCCGCCCCTCATCATCGGCATACTCCGGGTAAAATTGTTCTATGAACTCTTTCTGGAATCTTGCCCAGGTTCCAATCTTGGCGCTCCCACACCTGACATCATCACACCTATGCCTCCACCACAATAAGGCTACATCAGTGAGATACATAGCAATAGTGCTTACCTTTATCGCCTCGTCTTGCATGCCCATGGCCTGGAAGTACTGCTCCATACCCCAAAGGTAGTTATCTACTTCCTTGGCCACCCTAGTCCCCTTGAACTCCTTAGGCTTGGGGACATCCAATCTGGACGTGGACACTTCAACAAACATGCCATTCCTAATGGCAGTCTTGCAAGCAATGAGCTCACTGGTAAGCTCCTCCATCCGCTAGCGCATGGCCTCCATGCCATCGTGTAAGGTCAGCACTTCAGCCTCCAAGGTCTGATTCTTTTGGGTGAACACGTCCAAGCTTTTGTTGAGAGCAGCTTGCAGCTCACTTTGGATCTCTTCCCCCATGGAGTCTAGCGATGCAATGTGAGTCTCTACCCCCTCAAGCTTCTCCCCCATGTCACCCATGGTCACTTCTACCTTGGCCAGCCTACCATCCATGGTAGACCAGATATATCTAGAACTGGGTTTCCTTCCTCTTCCATGCCCATGCTCCTGGGCCTCTGGTTGTTGGTTAGCAGCGTCACTTTGGGATGCCATCTCCTCTAACCTGCACAATACAAACACGCAGAATTGAACTTGCTCTGATACCAACTGTCACGGGCTCCGACCTTAGACTCAGAAATCATGCGGCCTTAGGCTTGGAATCTCTTCCTTTATGCCTAAGTCAGCCTAAAACACAAGTGTACGGGCACTAGAACAACGGGAAGGGCTGATTATGCAAGTTAAAGAGAAATAGGATAAGAAGGCAAAATTCTGGAAATGCTCTTGTATTCACTGAAACAGAAGTGTTTGATGGTGTACAAATGAGGGAGGAGCAGCCCTCTATTTATAGTTGAGGCTCTAGCTTACACTTAATGGCAATATCCCTAGAATAAAGGCTAAAATCATGGGATTATATAGATTACAATCCATCAGGATGCTAACTCCTGATTTTTAGGGTCAACCAAATCTGCCAGGATGCTACTACTGATCTGCCTGCTTCTAGAAGCTTCCCTTGAGTGTCAAGCACCTTGGGCCCTTCTGGATGTGGTGGGGCAGCTTGTATGCCAAGCCTTGGTCTCACGGGCTGGCCTGCAAGTTGGGTGGGCGTTCTGAAGTCGTTTGCTAGGCTTTACACACAGATACCTGCCAGCACGCTTGGTCCGCGGGCCTCAACCTCTGGCTCACCTACTGGTGCACCTGATGCGCCTGGCGTGCCCCCCTAGGGCATGACACTTGGCCCTTATATTGGCCCCCTATCCCTCATCAACCCTTGAGAACTCACACCCCCTTAAAGAGCATTTGAGATTTTATAGGTTTGCTGCCAGTAGCCATTAAAGTGTCTGAAATGGGGACAATTTTTTCAAACGGTCACAAAATCTTCTCCATTTTGAGTTTTTAGCTGAATGTTTTTGTGCATGCCAACAAAAATACAAGGATCACCTATACCAAATTTAGGGACAAAACTCTTTCTAAAAAAATTTTAAAAAATCCTGAATTGCAAAATGTTTCAAAAATCATGAAAAATAGAAAACGAGTTGTCTTGCCACGAAACTTCACATGAAGTCTTAGGGGACCATTGTATGAATTTACAAGCCATAAAAATGGCATTGGCATGGCAGAAATATGAAGATGTGCTTGAACCCACCTACCATGCGTTCGATCCCTGGCTTGTGCATCCTGCCTCTCTGGTCGGCTGAGCGTCCGCACGCTCATTCCGTGGGTTGACTTAGGCATCCAAAGTTCATCCCCAGTCCAAGCATACAGAGTTCATTCATAGTCTAAGATCAGACCAGACCGAGGGTTACGGTAGCAGGATAGGTAGCACGCAGGGGGGATCGGGCCGATCCCCGGCTTGCGCATTCTGCCTCTTCGGTCGGCTGAGCGCCCATATGCCTGTTTTGTGGGTTGGCTTAGGCATAGGGAGTTCATTCCATGTCTAAGCCCCAAGCTGACCGAGGGTTGTGGTAGCGGGACCGGTAGCATGCAGAGGGGGACCGGGTCGATCTCTGACTTTCGCATTATGCCTTTTCGGCCTGTTCAACGCCCGCACGCTCATTTCGTGGGTTGACTTAGGCATACAGAGTTCATTCCCTATCTAAGATCGGACCAAACTAAGGGTTACGGCAGTAAGATCGACAGCACACGGGATGGACCGGGCCGATCCCCAACTTACGCATTCTGCCTCTCCGGCCGGCTGAGCACCCGCACGCTCGTTTCGTGGGTTGGCTTAGGCATATAGAGTTCATTCCATGTCTAAGGATACGGAGTTCATTCCTAGTCTAAGATCCGACCGGACCGAGGGTTGCGACAGCAGGACCAGTAGCAGGATCGATAGCACGCAGGGGGAGATCGAGCCGATCCTCGACTTGTGCATTCTACCTCTCCGGCCGATTGAGCACCTGCACGCTCGTTTCGTGGGTTGGCTTCGGCATACAGAGTTCATTCCATGTCTAAGCCCTAACCGGACCGAGGGTTATGGCAGTAAGATCGGTAGAGGGATCGATAGCACGTAGAAGGGGACCGGGCTGATCCCCGGCTTGAACATTATGCCTTTTCGATCGACCTCTCTGTCCGACTGAGTACCTGTATGCTCGTTTCATGAGTTGACTTAGGCATACAGATTTCATCCACAGTCTAAGCATACGGAGTTCATTCCCAGTCTAAGATCGGACCAGACCAAGGGTTGCGGCAGCAGGATCGATAGCACGCAGGGGGACCGGGCCAATCCCCGGCTTACGCATTCTGCCTCTCCGATCGGTTGGGAGCTCGCACGCCCGTTTCATGGGTTGGCTTAGGCATAGGGAGTTCATTCCATGTCTAAGCCCCAGCAGGACCGAGGGTTGTGGCAGCCGGACCGGCAGCACGCAGAGGGGGACCGAGCTGATCCCCAACTTGTGCATTATGCCTCTTCGGCTGGCTCAGCACCCGCACGCTCATTTCGTGGGTTGACTTATGCATACACAGTTCATTCCCAGTCTAAGATCGGATCGGACCGAGGGTTACGGTAGCAGGATCAATAGCATGCAAGGGGGACTGGGCCGATCCTTGGCTTACGCATTCTGGCCCTTTAGCCGGTGAAGCACCCGTACGCTCATTTCGTGGGTTGGCTTAGGCATACGGAGTTCATTCCATGTCTAAGCCCCAGCCGGAATGAAGGTTGTGGCACAGGACCGGCAGCAGGATTGGCAGCACGTAGAGGGGATCGGGCTGATCCCTGACTTGCACATTATGCCTCTCCGACTGGCTGAGTACCCACATGCTCGTTTCGTTGGTTGACTTAGGCATACGGAGTTCATCCCAGTCTAAGATACAGAGTTCATTCCCAGTCTAGGATTGGGTCGGACCAAGGGTTGCGGTAGCAGGATCGCCAGCACGCAGGGGGGACCGGGCCGATCCCTGACTTGCGCATTCTGCCTCTCCGGTCGGCTGAACACCCACACGTCCGTTTCATGGGTTGGCTTAGGCATAGGGAGTTCATTCCATGTCTAAGCCCTAGCCGGACTGAGGGTTGTGGCAGCGGGACCGGTAGCATGTAGAGGGGAACCGGGTCGATCCCCGAGTTGCGCATTATGCCTCTTCGTCTGGCTCAGCGCGCGCACGCTCTTTTTGTGGGTTGACTTATGCATACGGAGTTCATTCCCAATCTCAGATTAGACCGAACTGAGGGTTGTGACTACAAGATCGATAGCTCGCAAGGGGGGACTGGGGCGATCCCCGGCTTGTGCATTCTGCCTCTCTGACCGGCTGAGCGCCCGTACGCTCGTTCCGTGAGTTGGCTTAGGCATACGAAGTTCATTCCATGTCTAAGCATACGGAGTTCATTTCCAATCTAAGATTTTGAGCCACGGTGCACATGCTGTGCTCAGGCATGTGCTGGTGCTACATTTTTTTCGCCCAAGGCACCACCGTCGGAGCATCGTCGGAGCGTCGTCGGAGAGCCTAACCTACGGCATTGGGGGTTCCGGCGACTGGGGGGGGAAGGGGGTGTGCGCACATGATGTGTGATGGGTGCTGGTACTTGGCCCTTATATTGGCCCCCTATCCCTAATCAAACCTCGAGAACTCACACCCCCTTAAAGAGCATTTGAGATAGGTTTGCTGCCAGTAGCCATTAAAGTGTCCGAAATGAGGACACTTTTTTCAAACGGTCACAAAATCTTCTCCACTTCGAGTTTTTAGCTGAATTTTTTTGTGTAAGCCAAAAAAAATAAAAGGATCACCTCTACCAAATTTGGGGACAAAACACTTTCTAAAGAAATTTTAAAAAATCCCGAATCGTAAAAAGTTTCAAAAATCATGAAAAATAGAAAATCGATCATCTTGCCACGAAAATTCACATGAAGGCTGAGGGGACCATTGTATGAATTTACAAGTCATAAAAATGGCATTGGCATGACAGAAATATGAAGATGTGCTTGAACCCACCTACCACCCGTTCGATCCCCGGCTTGCGCATCCTACCTCTCTGGTCGACTGAGCACCTGCATGCTCGTTTTATGGGTTGACTTAGCCATACGGAGTTCATCCCCAGTCTAAGCATATGGAGTTCATTCCCAGTCTAAGATCCGACCAGATCGAGGGTTGAGCCAATAGGATCGACAGCATGCAGGAGGGACCGGGCCGATCCCCGGCTTGCGCATTCTACCTCTCCGATCGGCTGAGCGCCCACACGTCCATTTCATGGGTTGGCTTAGGCATAGGGAGTTCATTCCATTTCTAAGCCCCAGCCAGACTGAGGGTTGTGGCAGCGGGACCGACAGCACGTAGTGGGGGACCGAGCCGATCCCTGGCTTGTTCATTATGCCTCTCTGGCTGGCTGAATGCCCGCACGCTCGTTTCACAGGTTGACTTAGGCATGCGGAGTTCATTCCTAGTCTAAGATTAGACCAGACTGAAGGTTGCGATAACAGGATCGATAGCACGCAAGGGGGGTCCGGGCCGATCCCCAGCTTACGTATTCTGCCTCTTCGGCCGACAGAGCGAACGCACGCTCATTTCATGGGTTGACTTAGGCATACGGAGTTCATTCCATGTCTAAGCATACGGGGTTCATTCCCAGTCTAAGATCGAACCGGACCGAAGGTTGCGACAGCAGGACCAACAGCAGGATCGACAGCACGCATGGGGGGACCGTCGATCCCCAGCATGTGCATTCTACCTCTCCGGTTGGCTGAGCGCCCGCACGCTCGTTTCGTGGCTTGGCTTAGGCATATGGATTTCATTCCATGTCTAAGCCCCAGCCAGACTAAGGGTTGTGGTAGCAGGACCGACAGTGGGATCGATAGCATGCAGAGGGGGACCGGGTTGATCCCCAGCTTACGCATTATGCCTCTCCGACCGACTGAGCGCCCGTACGCTCATTTCGTAGGTTGACTTAGGCATACGGAGTTCATCCCTAGTCTAAGCATACGGAGTTCATTCCTAGTCTAAGATCGGACTGGATCGAGGGTTGCGACAGTAGGATCGACAGCACACAGGGTCGATCGGGCTGATCCCTGGCTTACGCATTTTACCTCTCCGATCGGTTGAGCGCCCGCACACCAGTTTCGTGGGTTGGAATAGGCATAGGGAGTTCATTCCATGTCTAAGCCCCAGCCAGACCGAGGGTTGTGGTAGCGGGACCAGCAGCACATAGAGGGGGATCGAGCTGATCCTCGGCTTGCGTATTATGCCACTTCGGTCGACTCAGCGGCCGCACGTTTGTTTCGTGGGTTGAATTATGCATACGGAGTTCATTCCCAATCTAATATCAGATCGGACCAAGGGTTGCAGTAGCAGGATCGACAGCACGCAGGGGGGAATCAGGTCGATCCCTGGCTTGTGCATTCTGCCTCTCTGGTCGGCTGAGCGCCCGCACGTTCGTTTCGTGGGTTGGCTTAGGCATACGAGTTCATTCCATGTCTAAGCAAACGGAGTTCATTCCCAATCTAAGATTTTGAGCCACGGTGCACATGCTGGGCTCAAACATGTGCTGGTGCCGTATTTTTTTCACCTGGGGCACCAACACCGGAGCGTCGTCGGAGAGCCTAACCGGCGGGATTACGGGTTTCGACGATTAGGGGGGCCAGGGGGTTTGTGCACATGATGTGCGATGGGTGCTGGTACTTGGCCCTTGTAGTGGCCCCCTATCCCTAATCAAACCTCGAGAACTCACACCCCCTTAAATAGCATTTGAGATTTTATAGGTTTGCTACCAATAGCCATTAAAGTGTCTGAAATGGAGACACTTTTTTCAAACGGTCACAAAATTTTTTCCACTTCGAGTTTTAGCTGAATTTTTTTGTGCATAACAAAAAAAAAAATACAAGGATCATCTCTACCAAATTTGGGGACAAAACTCTTTCAAAAAAAATTTTAAAAAATCCCGAACCGTCAAAAGTTTTAAAAATCATGAAAAATAGAAAACCGGTCGTCTTGCCACGAAACTTCATATGAAGGCTTAGGGGACCATTGTATGAATTTACAAGTCATAAAATGGCATTGGCATGGCAGAAATATGAAGATGTGCTTGACCCACCTACCACCCGTTCGATCCTCGGCTTACGCGTCCTGCCTCTCTGGTCGGCTGAGCACCCGCACGCTCGTTTCATGGGTTGACTTAGGCATATGGAGTTCACCCCAGTCTAAGCATACGGAGTTCATTTCCAGTCTAAGATCGAATCGGATTGAGGGTTGCGGTAGCTGGATCGACATCATGCAGGAGGGATCGAGCTGATCCCCGGCTTGCGCATTTTACCTCTGCGGTCGACTGAATGCCCGCACGCCCGTTTCGTGGGTTAGCTTCGGCATAGGGAGTTCATTGCATGTCTAAGCCCCAGTTGGACTGATGGTTGTGGCAGCGGGACCGACAGCACGCAGAGGGGGACTAGGTCGATCCCTGGCTTGCGCATTATGCCTCTTCGGTCAGCTCAGCGCCCGAACGCTCGTTTCGTGGGTTGAGTTAGGCATGCGGAGTTCATTCCCAGTCTAAGATCAGACCGGACTGAGGGTTGCAACAGCAGGATTACCAGCACGCAGGGGGGGTCCAGGTCGATCCCCGGCTTGCGCATTCTACCTCTCCGATCGACAGAGCATACGCACGCTCATTTCATGGGTTGGTTTAGGCATACAGAGTTCATTCCATGTCTAAGCATACGGGGTTCATTCCTAGTCTAAGATCAGGCCAAACCGAGGGTTATGACAGCAGGACCAGCAGCAGGATCGACAGCACGCATGGGGGGACCATGCCGATCCCCGACTTGTGCTTTCTACCTCTCCGATCAGTTGAACACCCTTACGCTCCTTTTGTGGGTTGGCTTAGGCATACGGAGTTCATTCCATGTCTAAGCCCCAGTCGTACAGAGGGTTGTGGCAGCAGGATTGGCAGCAGGATTGATAGCATGCAGAGGGGGATTGGGCTGATCCCCGGCTTGCGCATTATGCCTCTCCATCTGGCTGAGCACCCGCACACTCGTTTCATGGGTTGACTTAGGCATACGGAGTTCATCCCTAGTCTAAGCATACGGAGTTCTTCGGCTGGCTCAGCACACGCAGGCTCGTTTCGTGGGTTGACTTATGCATACGGTGTTCTTTCCTAGTTTAAGATCAGATCAGATTGAGGGTTGTGCCAGCAGAATCGACAGCACGCAGGGGGGATTGGGCCGATCCCCGGCTTGCGCATTCTACCTCTCCGACCGACTGAGCGCCCGCACGCTCGTTTCATGGGTAGTTCATTCCATGTCTAAGCATACGGAGTTCATTCCATGTCTAAGCATATGGAGTTCATTCCCAGTCTAAGATTTTGAGCCACGGTGCACATGCTGGGCTCGGGCATGTGCTGGTGCCGTATTTTTTTCGTCCGGGGCACCATCGTCGAAGCATCGTCGAAGCATCGTCGGAGAGCCTAACCGGCAGCATTGGGGGTTCCGACGATTGGGGGGGCCGGGGGGGTGTGCACACATGATGTGTGGTGGGTGCTGGTACTTGGCCCTTATATTGGCCCCCTATCCCTCACACCCCCTTAAAGGGCATTTGAGATTTTTTAGGTTTGCTGCCAGTAGCCATTAAAGTGTCTGAAATGGGACCACTTTTTTCAAATGATCACAAAATCTTCTCCACTTCAAGTTTTTAGCTGAACTATTTTGTGAATGCCAACAAAAATACAAGGATCACCTCTACCAAATTTGGGGACAAAACTCTTTCTAAAACAATTTTAAAAATTCCCGAACGGCTAAAAGTTTTGAAAATCGTGAAAAATAGAAAACCGGTCGTCTTGCCACGAAACTTCACATGAAGGCTTAGGGGACCATTGTATGAATTTACAAGCCATAAAAATGGCATTGGAACGGTAGAAATATAAAGATGTGCTTGAACCCACCTACCACCCGTTCGATCCCCGACTTGTGCATCCTGTCTCTTCGATCGACTGAGCGCCCGTACGCTCGTTTCATGGGTTGACTTAGGCATACAGAGTTCATCCCCAGTCTAAGTATATGGAGTTCATTCCCAGTCTCAGATCGAGGGTTGCGGCAGCAGGATCGACAGCATGCAGGGGGGACCGGGCCGATCCCCAGCTTGCGTATTCTGCCTCTCCGGCCGGCTGAGCACCCGTACGCCCATTTCATGCGTTGGCTTAGGCATAGGGAGTTCATTCCAAGTCTAAGCCCCAGTCGGACTGAGGGTTGTGGCAGCCGGACCGAGGGTTGATCCCTGGCTTGCGCATTATGCCTCTGCAGTCGGCTCAATGCCCGCACACTCGTTTCGTGGGTTGACTTAGGCATACGGAGTTCATTCCCAGTCTAAGATCAGATCGAACCGAGGGTTGTGGTAGTAGGATCGACAGCACGTAAGGGGGACCGAGTCGATTCTCGACCCAGACATTCTGCCACTCCGGTCGGTTGAGCGCCCGCACTCTCGTTTCGTGGGTTGGCTTAGGCATATAGAGTTCATTCCATGTTAAGCATACAGAGTTCATTCCCAGTCTAAGATCGAATGGACCGAGGGTTGTGGCAGTAGGGCCAACAGCTGGATCGGCAGCACACAAGGAGGGATCAGGCCGATCCTCGGCTTGCGCATTCTACCTCTCTGGCCGGCTGAGCTCCCACACGCTCGTTTTGTGGGTTGGCTTAGGCATACAAAGTTCATTCCACGTCTAAGCCCCATCCGGACCGAGGGTTGTGGTAACAGGACTGACAGCAGGATCGGCAGCACGTAGAGGGGGACCGGGCTGATCCCTGACTTACGCATTATGCCTTTCCAGTCGGCTGAGCGCCCGCATGCTCGTTTCATGGGTTGACTTAGGCATACGAAGTTCATCCCCAGTCTAAGCATACGGAGTTCATTCCTAGTCTAAGATCGGATCGAATCGAGGGTTACGATAGCAGGATTGGTAGCACGTAGGGGGGACCAGGCCAATCCTCGACTTACGCATTCTGCCTCGCCAGTCGGCTGAGTGCCCGCACGCCCGTTTCTTGGGTTGGCTTAGGCATAGGGAGTTCATTCCATGTCTAAGCCCTAGCCAGACCGAGGTTTGTGGCAGCGAGATCGACAGCACGCTGAAAGGGACCGGGCTGATCCCCGGCTTGCGCATTATGCCTCTTTGATCGGCTCAGCACCCGTACGCTTATTTTGTGGGTTCACTTAGGCATACAGAGTTCATTCTCAGTGTAAGATCAGACTGGATCGAGGGTTACGACAGCAGGATTGACAGCACACAGGGGGGATCAGATCGATCCCCGACTTGGGCATTCTACCTCTCCGGCCTGTTGAGCACCTGCATGCTCGTTTCGTGGGTTGGCTTAGGCATACAGAGTTCATTCCATGTCTAAGCATATGGAGTTCATTCCCAGTCCAAGATCGGATCAGACCGAGGGTTGCGGCAGCAGGATCAGCAGCATGTAGGGGAGGATTGGGCCAATCCCCGGCTTGCGCATTCTGCCTCTCCGGCCGGCTGAGCGCCCCCACGCTTGTTTCGTGGGTTGGCTTAGGCATACGGAGTTCATTCCATGTCTAAGCCCCAATCGGACCGAGGGTTGTGGCAGCACGATCGGTAGCGGGATCGACAGCATGCAGAAAGGGACCGAACTGATCCGCAGCTTGCATATTATGCCTCTTCGACCGGCCTCTCCGATCAGTTGAGCGCCCATACGCTCATTTCATGGGTTGACTTAGGCATACGGAGTTTATCCCCAGTCTAAGCATACGAAGTTCATTCCCAGTCTAAAATTAGACCGGATCGAGGGTTGCGGTAGCAGGATCGACAGCACGCAGAGGGGACCGGGCCGATCCCCGGCTTGCGCATTCTACCTCTCCGACGGGCTGAGCGACCGCACGCCTGTTTCGTGGGTTGGCTTAGGCATAGGGAGTTCATTCCATGTCTAAGCCCCAGCCGGACCGAGGGTTGTGGCAACGAGACCGACAACAATCAGAGGGGAAGCGGGCTGATCCACGGCTTGCGCATTATGCCTCTTCGACTGGCTCAGCGCCCGCATGCTCATTTCTTGGGTTGACTTATGCATACGGAGTTCATTCCCAGTCTAAGATCAGACCAGACAGAGGGTTGCAGCAGCAGGATCGACAGCACGCAGGGAGGGACCGAGCCGATCCCCGGCTTACACATTCTACCTCTCTGGTCGGCTGAGCGCCCACACGCTCGTTTCATGGGTTGGCTTAGGCATACGGAGTTCATTCCTTGTCTAAGCATACGGAGTTCATTCCCAATCTAAGATTTTGAGCGATGGTGGACATGCTAGGCTTGGGCATGTGCTGATGCCGCATTGTTTTCGCCCTGGGCACCATCGTCGTAGTATCGTCAGAGAGCCTAACCGGCGGTATTAGGGGTTCCGGCGATTGGGGGGGCCAGGGGGTGTGCGCACATGATGTGTGATGGGTGCCGGTACTTGGCCCTTATATTGGCCCCCTATCCCTCATCAAACCTTGAGAACTCACACCCCCTTAAAGAGCATTTGAGATTTTATAGGTTTGCTGCCAGTAGCCATTAAAGTGTCTGGAATGGGGACACTTTATTCAATTGGTCGCAAAATCTTCTCCACTTTGAGTTTTTAGCTGAATTTTTTTGTGCATGGCAACAAAAATACAAGGATCACCTCTACCAAATTTGGGGACAAAACGCTTTCTAAAAAAATTTAAAAAAATCACGAACTATAAAAAGTTTTGAAAATTGTGAAAAATAGAAAACGGGTCGTCTTGCCACGAAACTTCACACGAAGGTGTAGGGGCCATTGTATGAATTTACAAGCCATAAAAATGGCATTGGCATGGCAGAAATATGAAGATGTGCTTGAACCCACCTACCACCCGTTCGATTCTCGGCTTGCGTATCTTGCCTCTCTGGTCGATTGAGCGTCTGCACGCTCGTTTTGTGGGTTGACTTAGGCATACAGAGTTCATCCCTAATCTAAGCATACGGAGTTCATTCCCAGTCTAAGATCAGACCGGACCGAGGGTTGTGGCAGTAGGATTGGCAGCACGTAGGGAAGACTAGGCCAATCCCTGACTTGCGCATTTTGCCTCTCTGGTCGGCTGAGCGCCTGCACACCCGTTTCATGGGTTGGCTTAGGCATAAGGAGTTCATTCCATGTCTAAGCCCTAGCCGAACTGAGGGTTGTAGTAGTGGGACAGACAGCATGCAGAAGGGGATCGAGCCGATCCCTGGCTTGCGCATTATGCCTCTTCGGTCGGCTCAATGCCCACACGCTCGTTTCGTGGGTTGACTTAGGCATACGGAGTTCATTCCCAGTCTAAGATCGGATCAGACCGAGGGTTGCGGTAGCAGGATCGACAGCATGCGGGGGGGCGACCAGGATAGTCCGAAGCATCGTCAGAGAGCCTAGCCGGCGATATTAGGGGTTTCGACGATTGGGGGGGTTGGGGGGGTGTGCGCACATGATGTGCGATGGGTGCTGGTACTTGGCCTTTATATTGGCCGCCTATCCCTCATCAAACCTCGAGAACTCACACCCCTTTAAAGAGCATTTGAGATTTTATAGGTTTGCTGCCAGTAGCCATGAAAGTGTCTAAAGTGAAGACACTTTTTTCAAACGGTCACAAAATCTTCTCCACTTTGAGTTTTTAGCTGAATTTTTTGTGCATGCCAACAAAAATACAAGGATCACCTCTACCAAATTTGGGGACAAAACTCTTTCTAAAAAATTTTTAAAAAATCATGAACTGTAAAAAGTTTCAAAAATCATGAAAAATAGAAAAGGGGTCGTCTTGCCACGAAACTTCACATGAAGGCGTAGGAGACCATTGTATGAATTTACAAGCCATATAAATGGCATTGGCATGGCAGAAATATGAAGATGTGCTTGAACCCACCTACCACCCATTCGATCCCCGACTTGCATATCCTGCCTCTCTGGTCGGCTGAGCGTTCGCACGCTCATTTCGTGGGTTGACTTAGGCATACAGAGTTCATCCCCAATCTAAGCATACGAAGTTCATTCCCAATCTAAGATCGGACAGGACTGAGGGTTGTGGCAGTAGGATCGACAGCACGTAGGGAAGACTGGGCCAATCCTCGGCTTGTGCATTCTGCCTCTCTGGTCGGCTGAGTGCCCGCACGCCCATTTCGTGGGTTGGCTTAGGCATAGGGAGTTCATTCCATGTCTAAGCCCTAGCCGGACCGAGGGTTGTGGCGGCGGGACCGACAGCATGCAGAGGGGGATCGAGTTGATCCATAGCTTGCGCATTATTCCTCTCCGGTCGGCTCAACGCCCACACGCTCGTTTCGTGGGTTGACTTAGGCATACGAAGTTCATTCCCAGTCTAAGATCGGATCAGACCGAGGGTTGCGGCAGCAGGATTGACAGCACGCGGGGGGTGACCGGGCTGGTCTGAAGCATCGTCAAAGAGCCTAGCTGACGGTATTGGGGGTTCTAATGATTAGGGGGGCCGGGGGGTGTGCGCACATGATGTACGATGGGTGCTGGTACTTGACCCTTATATTGGCCCCCTATCCCTCAGTAAACCTTGAGAACTCACACCCCCTTAAAGAGCATTTGAGATTTATAGGTTTGCTGCCAGTAGCCATTAAAGTGTTTGAAATGGGGACACTTTTTTCAAACAGTCACAAAATCTTCTCCATTTCAAGTTTTAAGCTGAATTTTTTTGTGCATGCCAACAAAAATACAAGGATCACCTCTACCAAATTTGGGGACAAAATGCTTTCTACAAAAGTTTTACAAAATCTCGAACCGTAAAAAGTTTCAAAAATCATGAAAAATAGAAAACGGGTCATCTTGCCATGAAAGTTCACATGAAGGCGTAGGGGACCATTGTATGAATTTACAAGCCATAAAAATGGCATTGACACAGCAAAAATATAAAGATGTGCTTGAACCCACCTACCACCCGTTCGATCCCCGGTTTGCGCATCCTGCCTCTCTGGTCGGCTGAGCGTCCGCACACTCATTTTGTGGGTTGACTTAGGCATACGAGTTCATCCCCAATCTAAGCATACGGAGTTCATTTCCAGTCTAAGATCGAACCGGACCTAGGGTTGCGGAAGTAGGATCGACAGCACGTAGGGGAGACCGAGCCAATCCCCGGTTTATGCATTTTGCCTCTTCGGTCGGCTGAGCACCCGCACGCCCATTTCGTGGGTTGGCTTAGGCATACGGAGTTCATTCCATGTCTAAGGCCCAGCCAGACTGAGGGTTGTGGTAGTGGGACCGATAGCACACAGAGGGGGATTGAGCCGATCCCTGGCTTGCGCATTATGCCTCTCTGGTCGGCTCAACACCCATACACTCATTTCATGAGTTGACTTAGGCATACAAAGTTCATTCCCAGTCTAGGATCGGATCAAACTGAGGGTTGCGGTAGCAGGATCGACGACATGCAAGGTGCGATCGGGTCGGTCCCCGGCTTGCACATTCTACCCCTCCGGTCGGCTAAGCGTCGGCACGCTCATTTCATGGGTTGGCTTAGGCATACGGAGTTCATTCCATGTTTAAGCATACGGAGTTCATTGCCAGTCTAAGATTAGATCGAACCGAGGGTTGCATCGACAACATGCAGGGGGGACCGGGTCGATCCCCGACTTGCGCATTCTACCTCTTCGGCTGGCTCAGCGCCCGCACGCTGATTTCATGGGTTGGCTTAGGCATACGGAGTTCAATCCATGTCTAAGCCCTAGCCAAATCGAGGGTTGTGGTAGCAGGACTGGTAGTGGGATCGACAGCATGCAGAAGGGGACCGAAATAATCCTCGGGTTACGCATTATGCCTCTCCGACCGGCTGAGTGCCCGCACACTCATTTCATGGGTTGACTTAGGCATACGGAGTTCATCCTCAGTCTAAGCATATGGAGTTTATTCCCAGTCTAAGATCGGATCGGACCGAGGGTTACGACAGTAGGATCGACAGCACGTAAGTGGGACCGGGTTGATCCCCGACTTGTGCATTCTACCTTTCCGACGGGCTGAGCGTCCGCACGTCCATTTCATGGGTTGGCTTAGGCATAGGGAGTTCATTCCATGTCTAAGCCCCATAAGGAGTTCATTCCATGTCTAAGCCCCAGTCGGATCAAGGGTTGTGGCAGCGGGACCTTCAGCACACATAGGGGGACCGGGCCGATCCCCGACTTGCGCATTATGCCTCTCCGGGTGACTCAGTACCCGAACACTCGTTTCATGGGTTGACTTAGGCATACGGAGTTCATTCCCAGTCTAAGATCAGATTGGACCGAGGGTTACGATAGCAAAATCGATAGCACGCAGGGGGGACTGGGTCGATCCTCGGCTTACGCATTCTACCTCTTCGACCGGCTGAGCACCCACACGTTCTTTTCGTGGGTTGGCTTAGGCATACGAAGTTCATTCCATGTCAAGCATACGAAGTTCATTCCAAGTTTAAGATCAGATCGGACTGAGGGTGATGGCAGGAAGACTAGCAACAGGATCGGTAGCACGTTGGGGGGATCGGGCTGATCCCCGGCTTGCGCATTCTGCCTCTCCGGCCAGCCTCTTCGACTGGCTGAGCATCCGCACACTCGTTTTGTGGGTTGATTCCCAGTTTAAGCATACGGAGTTCATTCCCAGTCTAAGCATACGGAGTTAATCCCCAGTCTAAGCATACGAAGTTCATTCCCAGTCTAAGATTGAACCGGACCGAGGGTTATGGCAGCAGGATTGGCAACACACAGGGGGGATCGGGTCATTCCCCGGCTTGCGCATTCTGCCTCTCCGACTGGCTGAGCTCCCGCAGGCCAGTTTCATGTGTTGGCTTAGGCATAGGGAGTTCATTCCATGTCGAAGCCCCAGTCAGATCGAGGGTTGTGGCAGCGGGACCGGTAGCACGCAAAAAGGGACTGAGCTGATCCCCAGCTTGTGCATTCTGCCTCTCCGACTGGCTGAGCACCCGCACGTTCGTTTCGTGGGTTAGCTTAGGCATACGGAGTTCATTCCTTGTCTAAGCATACGAAGTTCATTCCTAGTCTAAGAGCTTGAGCCACGGTGCACATGCTGGGCTTGGGCATGTGCTGGTGCCACATTTTTTCCCCCGGGGCACCATCGTCGGAGCATCGCCGGAGCATCATCGGTGAGCCTTATCGGCGGCATTAGGGGTGCCGGTGATTAGGGGGCCGGGGGGTGTGCGCACATGATGTGCGATGGTTGCTGGTACTTGGGCCTTATATTGGCCCCCTATCCCTCATCAAACCTCGAGAACTCACACCCCCTTAAAGTGCATTTGAGATTTTATAGGTTTGCTGCCAGTAGCCATTAAAGTGTCTGAAATGGGGACACTTTTTTCAAACGGTCACAAAATCTTCTCCACTTCGAGTTTTTAGCTGAATATTTTTGGGCATGCCAACAAAAATACAAGGATCACCTCTACCAAATTTGGGACAAAACTCTTTCTAAAAAAATTTTAAAAAATCCCGAACCGTAAAAAGTTTTAAAAATCGTGAAAAATAGAAAACGGGTCGTGTTGCCACAAAACTTCACATGAAGGCGTAGGGGACCATTGTATGAATTTACAAGCCATAAAAATGGCATTGGCACTACAAAAATATGAAGATGTGCTTGAACCCACCTACCACCCATTAGATCTCCGGCTTGTGCATCCTGTCTCTCTGGTCGGTTGAGCATCCGTACGCTCATTTTGTGGCTTGACTTAGGCATACGGAGTTCATCCCTAGTCTAAGCATACGGAGTTCATTCCCAGTCTAAGCTCGAATCGGATCGAGGGTTACAGTAGTAGGATCTGCAGCACGCAGGGGGGACCGGGTCGATCCCCCACTTACGCATGTTTAAGCCCTAGCCGGATCGATGGTCATGGTAAAGGGACCAACAGCACGAAGAGGGGGATCGGGTCGATCCCCGGCTTACGCATTATGACTCTCCGGTCGGCTTAGCACCCGTATGTTCATTTCATGGGTTGACTTAGGCATATGGTGTTCATTCGCAATCTAAGATCAGACCGGATCGAGGGTTACGGTAGTAGGATCGACAACACGTAGGAGGGATCGAGCTGGTCCCCGGCTTGCGCATTCTATCTCTCCGGCCGACTGAGCACCCGCACGTTCGTTTCGTGGTTTGGCTTAGGCATACAGAGTTCAATCCATGCCTAGGCATATGGAGTTCATTCCCAGTCTAAGATTGGACTAGATCGAGGGTTACGATAGCAGGACCAGTAGTAGGATTGGCAGCATGTAGAGGGGGACCAGGCCGATCCCCGACTTACGTATTCTGCCTCTCTTATCAGCTGAGCACTCGCACGCTTGTTTCATGGGTTGGCTTAGGCATACGGAGTTCATTCCATGTCTAAGCCCCAATCGGAACGAGGGTTGTGGCAGCAGGACTGGCAGCGGAATCGACAGCATGCAAAGGGGGATCGAGTTGATCCTCGGCTTGTACATTATGTCTCTCCGGTCAGCCTCACCGTCGGCTAAGCGCCCGTACGCTCGTTTTGTGGGTTGACTTAGGCATACGGAGTTTATCCCCAGTCTAAGCATACGGAGTTCATTCCTAGTCTAAGATCAGACCGGACCGAGGGTTATGATAGTAGGATCGACAACATGCAAGGGGAACCAAGCCTATCCACGGCTTGCGCATTCTGCCTCTCCGGCCAGCTGAGCGCCTGTACGCTCGTTTCGTGGGTTAGCTTAGGCATAGGGAGTTCATTCCATGTCTAAGCCCCAGTCGGATCGAGGGTTGTGGTAGCGGGATCGGTAGCATGTAGACGGGGGCTGAGTCGATCCCCAGCTTGCGCATTATGCCTCTCCGATCAACTTAGCGCCTGAACGCTCGTTTCATCAGTTGACTTAGGCATACGGAGTTCATTCCCAGTCTAAGATCAGATCAGATCGAGGGTTGCAGTAGCAGGACCAGCAGCAGGATCGGTAGCATGCAGGGGACCATTGTACGAATTTACAAGCCATAAAAATGGCATTGGCATGGCAGAAATATGAAGATGTGCTTGAACCCACCTACCACCCGTTCGATCCCCGACTTGCGCATCCTGCCTCTCTGGTCGGCTAAGTATCCGCACGCTCGTTTCGTGGGTTAACTTAGGCATACGGAGTTCATCCCCAGTCTAAGCATACAGAGTTCATTCCCAATCTAAGATTGGACTGGACCGAGGGTTGCGGCAACATGATTGGCAGCACGCAAGGGGGACCGGGCCGATCCCCGACTTACGCATTCTACCTCTCCGGTCGGCTGATCACCCGCACGCTCGTTTCATGGGTTAACTTGGGCATACGAAGTTCATCCCCAGTCTAAGCATACGGAGTTCATTCCCAGTCTAAGATCAGACTGGACTGAGGGTTACGACAGCAGGATCGACAGCACGCAGGGGGGACCGGGTCGATCCCCGGCTTGCGCATTCTGCCTCTCCGACCGGTTGAGTGCCTGCACACCCGTTTCATGGGTTGGCTTAGGCATAGGGTGTTCATTCCATGTCTAAGCCCTAACCGAACCAAGGGTTCTGGCAGCGGGACCGACAGCACGCAGAGAGGGATCGGGCCGATCCCCGGCTTGCGCATTATGCCTTTTCGGCTGGCTCAGTACCCGCATGCTCATTTTGTAGGTTGACTTAGGCATACAGAGTTCATTCCCAGTCTAAGATCGAACAAGACTGAGGGTTGCGGCAGCAGGATCGACAGCACGTAAGGGGGACCGGGCCGATGCCCGGCTTGCGTTTTTTGCCTCTCCGACCAACTGAGCGCCCGCACGCTCATTTCGTGGGTTGGCTTAGGCAGACGGGGTTGATTCCATGTCTAAGCATATGGAGTTCATTCCCAGTCTAAGATCAGACTGGATCGAGGCTTACGACAATAGGACCAGCAGCAGGATCGGTAGCACACGGGGGGGGATCGGGTCGATCTCCAGCTTACGCATTTTACCTCTTCGGCTGGCTAAGTGCTCGAACGCTCGTTTCATGGGTTGGCTTAGGCATACGGAGTTCATTCCATGTCTAAGCATATCGAGTTCATTCCCAGTCTAAGATCAGATCAGATCGAGGGTTGCGATAATAGGACCAGTAACAAGATCGGCAGCATGCAGGGGAGGACCGAGTCGATCCCTCGCTTATGCATTCTGCCTCTCCGACCGACTAAGCGCCTGCACGCTCTTTTCATGGGTTGGCTTAGGCATACGAAGTTCATTCCATGTCTAAGCCCCAGTCGGATCAAGGGTTGTGGCAGTAGGACCGGTAGTGGGATCGACAACATGTAGAGGGTGATCGGGCTAATCCCCGGCTTGTGCATTATGTCTCTTCGATCGACCTCTCCGACCGGCTGAGTGTCCGGATGCTCATTTCATGGGTTGACTTAGGCATACAGAGTTCATTCCCAGTCTAAGATTGAATCAGACCGAGGGTTGCGGCAGTAGGATCGACAGCACGCAGGGGGATCGGGTCGGTCCCCGGCTTGCGCATTCTGCCTCTCTGGTCGGCTGAGCGCCCATACACTCATTTCGTGGGTTGACTTAGACATACGGAGTTCATTCCCAGTCTAAGATCGGACCGAACCGAGGGTTGCGGCAGCAGGATCGACAGCACGCAGGGAGGATCGGGTCGATCCCCGACTTGCGCATTCTACCTCTCCGGTCGATTGAGCGCCCGTATGCTCATTTCATGGGTTGGCTTAGGCATACGGAGTTCATTCCATGTCTAAGCATATGGAGTTCATTCCCAGTCTAAGATCGGATCAAATCGAGGGTTACGGCAGTAGGACCAGCAGCAGGATCAGCTGCATGCAGGGGGATCGGGCCAATCCCCGGCTTACGTATTTTACCTCTCTGGTCGACTGAGTGCCCGCACATTTTTTTTGTGGGTTAGCTTAGGCATACGGAGTTCATTCCGTGTCTAAGCCCCAGTCGGACCGAGGGTTGTGGCAGCAGGACTGGCAGCAGGATCGGTAGCACGTAGAGGGTGATCGGGATGATCCCCGGCTTGTGCATTATGTCTCTCCGGCTGGCCTCTCTGATCGACTGAGCACCCGTACGCTCGTTTCGTGGGTTGACTTAGGCATACGGAGTTCATCCCCAGTCTAAGCATGCAACGTTCATTCCCAGTCTAAGATCAGACCAGACCGAAGGTTGCGACAGTAGGATCGACAGCATGCAGGGGGGACTGGGCCGATCCCAGGCTTGCGTATTCTGCCTCTCCGGTCAGCTGAGCGCTCGCACACCCGTTTCGTGGGTTGGCTTAGGCATAGGGAGTTCATTCCATGTCTAAGCCCTAGCCAGATAGAGGGTTGTGGCAGCGGGACCGACAGCATGCAGATGGGGAACAGGTCAATCCTCAGCTTGCGCATTATGCCTCTCCGGTCGGCTTAGTGCCTGAACACTCATTTTGTGGGTTGACTTAGGCATACGGAGTTCATTCCCATTCTAAGATCGGATCGGACTGAGGGTTGCGATAGCAGAATCGATAGCACGCAGGTAGGGATCAGGTTGGTCCCTAGCTTACGCTTTCTGCCTCTCCAGTCGGCTGAGTGCTCGCATGCTCGTTTTGTGGGTTGGCTTAGGCATACGAAGTTCATTCCCAGTCTAAGCATACGGAGTTCATTCCCAGTCTAAGTTTGCATCGGACAAAGGGTTGCAGCAGCAGGACCAGTAGCAGGATTGGCAGCACGCAGGGGGGACCAGGCCGATCCTCGGTTTACGCATTCTACCTCTCTGGCCGGATGAGCGCTCGCATGCTCGTTTCGTAGGTTGATTTAGGCATACGGAGTTCATCCCAGTCTAAGCATACAGAGTTCATTCTAGTCTAAGATCAAACCGGACCGATGGTTGCGGTAGTAGGACCAACAACAGGATCGACAGCACGCAGGGTGGGATTAGGCCGATCCTCAGCTTGCGCATTCTATCTCTCTGGTTGGCTGAGCGCCCGCATGCTCGTTTCGTGGGTTGGCTTAGGCATACGGAGTTCATCCCATGTCTAAGCATACGAAGTTCATTCCCAATCTAAGATCAGATTGAACCGAGGGTTGCGGCAGTAGGACCAGCAGCAGGATCGGCAGTACGCAGGGGGGGACCAAACCGATCCTCGACTTGCACATTCTACCTCTCCAGTCGGCTGAGCGCCCGCACGCTCGTTTCATGGGTTGACTTAGGCATACGGAGTTCATCCCCAGTCTAAGCATACGAAGTTCATTCCCAATCTAAGATCGAATTGGACCGGAGGTTGCGGTAGTAGGATCGGCAGCACGCAAGCGGGATCGGGCCAATCCTTGGCTTGCACATTCTGCCTCTCCGACCGGCTGAGCGCCCGCACGCCCGTTTCATGGGTTGGCTTAGGCATAGGGAGTTCATTCCATGTCTGAGCTCCAGTCGGACTGAAGGTTGTGGTAGCAGATCGGCAACACACAGAGGGGGACCGGACCGATCCCCGGCTTGTGCATTCTGCCTCTTCGATCGACTGAGCGCTCGTAATCCCGTTTCATGGGTTAGCTTAGGCATACGGAGTTCATTCCATGTCTAAGCAAACGGAGTTCATTCCTAGTCTAAGATCGAACCGGATCGAGGGTTACGGTAGCAGGATCGGCAGCATACAAGCACGATCGGGGCGATCCCTGGCTTACGCATTCTACCTCTTCGACCGACTGAGTGCCCGCACACCTGTTTCGTGGGTTGGCTTAGGCATAGGGAGTTCATTCCATGTCTAAGCCCCAGCTGGACTGAGGGTTGTGGCAGCGGGATCGACAGCACGCAGAGGGGGACCGAACCGATCCCCGGCTTGTGCATTCTGCCTCTTCGACCGACTGAGCACCTGCACGCTTGTTCCATGGGTTGGCTTAGGCATACGGAGTTCATTCCCAATCTAAGATTGGACCGGACAGAGGGTTGTGGTAGCAGGACCAGCAGCAGGATCGACAGCACGTAGGGTGGGATCGAGCTGATCCTCAGCTCGATCATTCTGCCTTTCTGGTTGGCTGAGTGCTCGCACGGTCATTTCGTGGGTTGGCTTAGGCATACGGAGTTCATTCCATGTCTAAGCCCCAGTCGGACAGAAGGTTGTGATAGCAGGATCGACAGCGGGATCGACAGCACACAGAGGGAGATTGGGCTGATCCTCGGCTTGTGTATTATGCCTCTTCGACCGGTTGAGCGCCCGCATGCTCGTTTCGTGGGTTGGCTTAGGCATACGGAGTTCATCCCCAGTCTAAGCATACGAAGTTCATTCCCAGTCTAAGATTGGATCGGACCGAGTGTTGTGACAGCAGGATCGACAGCATGCAGGGGGGACTGGGCTGATCCCCGACTTTCGCATTCTGCCTCTCCGACCGGCTGAGCGCCCGCGCACCCATTTCATGGGTTGGCTTAGGCATAGGGAATTCATTCCATGTCTAAGCCCCAGCCAGACCGAGGGTTGTGGCAGCGGGACCGGTAACACGCAGAGGGGGACGGGTCGATCCCCGTCTTGTGCATTACGCCTCTCTGACTGGCTCAGCACCCGAACGTTCATTTCGTGGGTTGACTTAGGCATACAGAGTTCATTCCCAGTCTAAGATCGGATCGGACCGAGGGTTGCGGAGTAGGATCGACAGTACATAGGGGGACTGGGTTGGTCCCCGGCTTGCGCATTCTACCTCTCCAGTCGGTTGAGCACCCGCACGCTCTTTTCGTGGGTTGACTTAGGCATACGGAGTTCATCCCCGGTCTAAGTATACGGAGTTCATTCCCAATCTAAGATCGGACCAGACCGAGGGTTACGGCAGCATGCAGGGGGGATCGGGCCGATCCCCGACTTGTGCATTCTGCCTCTCCGGCTGGTTGAGAGCCCAGACACCCGTTTTGTGGGTTGGCATAAGCTTAGGGAGTTCATTCCATGTCTAAGCCCCAGCCGGACTGAGGGTTGTGGCAGCGGGACCGACAACACGCAAAGACGGACCGATCCAATCCCCGACTTGCGCATTATGCCTCTCCGGTCGGCTCAGTGCCCGAACATTAGTTTTGTGGGTTGACTTAAGCGTACGGAGTTCATTCCTAGTCTAAGATCAGACTGGACTGAGGGTTGCGGCAACAGGATCACAACATGCAGGAGGGTATCGGGTCGGTCCCCAGCTTGCGCATTCTGCCTCTCCGGTCGGCTGAGGGCCCACATGCTCATTCTATGAGTTGGCTTAGGCATACGGAGTTCATTCCATGTCTAAGCATATAGAGTTCATTCCCAGTCTATGATCGGACCGGACCGAGGCTTGCGACAGCAGGACCAACAGCAGGATCGACAGCACGCAGGGGGGATCGGGCAGATCCTTGGCTTGCGCATTCTACCACTCCAACCAGTTGAGCGCCCGCACGCTCGTTTCGTGGGTTGACTTAGTCATACGGAGTTCATCTCCAGTCTAAGCATACATAGTTCATTCCCAGTTTAAGATCAAACTGGACCGAGGGTTATGGCAGTAGGATCAACAGCACGCAGGGGGGACCAGGTTGATCCCTGGCTTGCGCATTCTGCCTCTCCGATCGGCTGAGCGCCCGCACGCCCGTTTCGTGGGTTGGCTTAGGCATAGGGAGTTCATTCCATGTCTAAGCCCCAGCCGAACCGTAGGTTGTGGCAGCGAGACCGACAGCATGCAGAGGGGGATCGGGCCGATCCCAGACTTGCGCATTCTACCTCTCTGGTCGGCTGAGCTCCTGCACGCTCGTTCCATGGGTTGGCTTAGGCATACGGAGTTCATTCCATGTCTAAGCATACAGAGTTCATTCCCAGTCTAAGAGTTTGAGCCATGGTGCACATGCTAGGCTCGAGAATGTGCTGGTGCCGCATTTTTTTCGCTCGAGCCACAATCGTCGGAGAGCCTAACCGACGACATTGGGGGTTCCAGCGATTGGGGGGCCAGGGGGTGTGCACACATGATGTGCGATGGGTGCTGGTACTTGGCCCTTATATTGGCCCCCTATCCCTCATCAAACATTGAGAACTCACACCTTCTTAAAGAGCATTTGAGATTTTATAGGTTTGCTGCCAGTAGCCATTAAAGTGTCTGAAATGGGGACACTTTTTTCAAACGGTCACAAAATCTTCTCCACTTCAAGTTTTTAGCTGAATTGTTTTATGCATGCCAACAAAAATACAAGGATCACCTCTACCAAATTTGGGGACAAAAATCTTTCTAAAAAAATTTTAAAAAATCCGAAACCGCAAAAAAGTTTCAAAAATTGTGAAAAATAGAAAACGGGTCATCTTGCCATGAAACTTCACATGAAGGTGTAGGGGACCATTGTACGAATTTACAAGCCATAAAAATGGCATTGGCATGGTAGAAATATGAAGATGTGCTTGAACCCACCTACCACCCGTTCGATCCCCGACTTACGCATCTTGCCTCTCTGGTCGTCTAAGCGTCTGCACGCTCGTTTCATGGGTTGACTTAGGCATACAGAGTTCATCCCCAGTCTAAGCATACAGAGTTCATTCCCATTCTAAGATCAGACCGGACCAAGGGTTGCGACAGCAGGATCGACAGCACGCAGGGGGGATCGGGCCGATCCCCGGCTTGCGCATTCTGCCTCTTCGATCGACTGAGCTCCCGCACGCCCATTTTGTGGGTTGGCTTAGGCATAGGGATTTCATTCCATGGCTAAGCCGTAGCTAGATCAAGGGTTGTGGCAGCGGGACTGACAGCATGTAGAGGGGGATCGGGCTGATCCCCGACTTGTGCATTATGGCTTTTCGATCGGCTCAGTGCTCGTACGCTCCTTTCGTGGGTTGACTTAGGCATACGGAGTTCATTCCCAGTCTAAGATCGGATCGGACAAAAGGTTGCGATAGCAGGATCGACAGCACATTGAGGGGATCGGGTCGGTCCCCGGTTTGCCCTTTTTGCCTCTCCGATCGGTTGAGCGCCCTCATGCTCCTTTTATGGGTTGGCTTAGGCATACGGGGTTCATTCCATGTCTAAGCATATGGAGTTCATTCCCAGTCTAAGATCGGACTGGACTGAGGGTTATGGTAGCAAGACCAGCAGCAGGATTGGCAGCACGTAGGGGGGACTGAGTCGATCCCCGACTTGCGCATTCTACCTCTCCGGCCGGCTGAGTGCTCGCACGCTCGTTTCGTAGGTTGGCTTAGGCATACAGAGTTCATTCCATGTCTAAGCCCTAGTCAGACCGAGGGTTGTGGTAGCAGGACCGACAGCGGGATCGACAGCACGCTGAGGGGGAGTGCCTATACGCTCGTTTCATTGGTTGACTTAGGCATACGGAGTTCATCCCCAGTCTAAGCATACGGACTTCATTCCTAGTCTAAGATCAGACTGGACCGAGGGTTACGACAGCAGGATCGGTAGCACATAGGGGGGACCGGGCCGATCCCTGACTTGCGCATTCTGGCTCTCTGACCGGTTGAGCACCCGCAAGCCCATTTCGTGGGTTGGCTTAGGCATAGGGAGTTCATTCCACGTTTAAGCCCCAGTCGGACTGAGGGTTGTGGCAGCGGGACCGACAGTATGCAAAAGGGGATCGAGCCGATCCCTGACTTGCGCATTATGCCGCTTCGACTGGCTCAGCACCCGCACGCTCATTTTGTGGGTTGACTTAGGCATACGGAGTTCATTCCCAGTCTAAGATTGGACCGAACCGAGGGTTGCGACAGTAGGATCGGTAGCACGTAAGGGGGGATCAGGTCAATCCCCGGCTTGCACATTCTGCCTCTCCGACCGACTGAGCGCCCGCACGCATGTTTAATGGGTTGGCTTAGGCATACAGACTTCATTCCATGTCTTAGCATACGAAGTTCATTCCCAGTCTAAGATCAGATCGGACCGAGGGTTGGGCAACAGGACCAGCAGGAAGATCGACAGCACGTAGGGGGGACCGGGTCGATCCCCGACTTACGCATTCTGCCTTTCCAATCGGCTGAGCGCCCGTACGCTCGTTTCATGGGTTGGCTTAGGCATACGGAGTTCATTCCATGTCTAAGCCCCAGCCAGACCGATGGTTGTGGCAGCAGGACCGACAACAGGATAGACAGCACGTAGAGGGGGACCAGGTTGATCCCCGGCTTACGTATTATGCCTCTCCGACGGCTCAGTGCCCGTACGCTCCTTTTGTGGGTTGACTTAGGCATACGGAGTTCATCCCCAGTCTAAGCATACAGAGTTCATTCCCAGTCTAAGATCAGATCGGACCAAGGGTTGCGACAGTAGGATCGACAGCACGTAGGAGGGACCGGGCTGATCCCCCACTTGCGCATTCTGCCTCTTCGATCGGTTGAGCACCCGCACGCCTATTTCATGGATTGACTTACGCATAGGGAGTTCATTCCATGTCTAAACCCCAGTCGGGCCGAGGGTTGTGGCAACTAGACCACCAGCATGCAGTGGGGGACCGGGTCGATCCCCGACTTGCGCATTGCGCCTCTCCGATCGATTGAGCGCCCGCACGCTTGTTTCGTGGGTTGGCTTAGGCATACGGAGTTCATTCCATGCCTAAGCATATGGAGTTCATTCCCAGTCTAAGATTTTGAGCCACAATGCACATGCTGGGCTCGAGCATGTGCTGGTGCTGCATTTTTTTCGCTCGGGGCACCATCACCGGAGAGCCTAACCGACGCCATTGGGGGTTCCGACGATTGGGGGGCCGGGGGATGTGCGCACATGATATGTGATGGGTGCTGGTACTTGGCCCTTATATTGGCCCCCTATCCCTGATCGAACCTCGAGAACTCACACCCCTTAAAGAGCATTTGAGATTTTATAGGTTTGCTGCCAATAGCCATTAAAGTGTCTGAAATGGGGACACATTTTTCAAATGGTCACAAAATCTTCTCCACTTCGAGTTTTTAGCTGAATGTTTTTTTGCATGCTAACAAAAATACAAGGATCACCTCTACCAAATTTAGGGACAAAACTCTTTCTAAAAAGATTTTAAAAAATCCTGAACCGCAAAAAGTTTTGAAAATCATGAAAAATAGAAAACGGGTTGTCTTGCCACGAAACTTCACATGAAGGCTTAGGGGACCATTGTATGAATTTAAAAGCCATAAAAATGGTATTAGCATGGCAGAAATATGAAGATGTGCTTGAACCCACCTACCACCCGTTCGATCCCCGGCTTGCGCATCTTGCCTCTCTGGTCGGCTGAGTGCCCGCACGCTCATTTCGTGCGTTGACTTAAGCATACAAAGTTTATCCCCAGTCTAAGCATACAGAGTTCATTCCCAATCTAAGATCAGACCGGACCAAGGGTTACGGCAGCAGGATCGACAGCACGCAGGGGGGACTGGGCCAATCCCTGGCTTGCGCATTCTGCCTACCCTGCTGGCTGAGCGGCTGTACGCCCGTTTCGTGGGTTGGCTTAGGCGTAGGGAGTTCATTCCATGTCTAAACCCCAGTCGGACCGAGGGTTGTGGCTTGCGCATTATGCCTCTTCGATCGATTCAATGCCCGCAGGCTCGTTTCGTGGGTTGACTTATGCATACGGTGTTCTTTCCTAGTCCAAGATCAGATCAGATTGAGGGTTGTGGTAGCAGGATCGACAGCATGAAGGGGGGATCAGGCCGATCCCCAACTTGCGCATTCTACCTCTCTGGCCGACTGAGCGCCCGTACGCTCGTTTCATGGGTTGGCTTAGGCATACGGAGTTCATTCCATGTCTAAGCATACGGAGTTCATTCCCAATCTAAGATTTTGAGCCATGGTGCACATGTTGGGCTCGGGCATGTGCTGGTGCCTCATTTTTTTCGCCCAGGGCACCATCGTCGGAGCATCGTCAGAGAGCCTAACCGGTGGCATTGAGGGTTCCGGCAATTGAGGGGGCCGGGGGGTGTGCACACATGATGTGCGATGGGTGCTGGTACTTGGCCCTTATATTGGCCCCCTATCCGTCATCAAACCTCAAGAACTCACATCCCCTTAAAGAGCATTTGAGATTTTATAGGTTTGCTGCCAGTAGCCATTAAAGTGTTTGAAATGGGGACATATTTTTCAAACGGTCACAAAATCTTCGCCACTTCGAGTTTTTAGCTGAATTTTTTTGTGCATGCCAAAAAAAATACAAGGATCACCTCTACCAAATTTGGGGACAAAACTCTTTCTAAAAAAATTTTAAAAAATCCCGAACCGCAAAAGTTTTGAAAATCATGAAAAATAGAAAACGGGTTGTCTTGCCACGAAACTTCACATGAAGGCTTAGGGGACCATTGTATGAATTTAAAAGCCATAAAAATGGTATTGGCACGGCAAAAATATGAAGATGTGCTTGAACCCACCTACCACCAATTCGATCCCCGGCTTGCGCATCCTGCCTCTCTGGTCGGCTGAGCGCCCGCACGCTCGTTTCATGGGTTGACTTAGGCATACGGAGTTTATCCCCAGTCTAAGCATACAGAGTTCATTCCCAATCTAAGATCAGACCGGACCGAGGGTTGCGGCAGCAGGATCGATAGCACACAAGGGGGATTGGGCCAATCCCCGGTTTACCTATTCTGCCTACTCGGCCAGCTGAGTGCCTGCACGCCCATTTCGTGGGTTGGCTTAGGCATAGGGAGTTCATTCCATGTCTAAGCCCCAGCCGGATCGAGGGTTGTGGCAGCGGGACCGACAGCACGTGGAGGGGGACCGGGCTGATCCCCGGCTTGCGCGTTATGCCTTTTCGGCCTGCTCAGCGCCTGCACGCTCATTTCGTGGGTTGACTTTGGCATACGGAGTTCATTCCCAGTCTAAGATTGGACTAGACCGAGGGCTGCGGTAGCAAGATCGATAGCATGCATGGGGGATCAGGTCGATCCCCGACTTGTGCATTCTGCCTCTCTGGCCGGTTGAGCGCCCACACGCTCATTTTGTGAGTTCATTCCATGTCTAAGCATACAGAGTTCATTCCCAGTATAAGATTTTGAGCCAGGGTGCACATGCTGGGCTCTGGCATGTGCTGGTGCTGCATTTTTTTCGCCCGGGGCACCATCATCGGAGCATCGTCGGAGAGCCTAACCGGCGGCATTGGGTGTTCCGGCGATTGGGGGGCCGGGGGGGTGTGCGCACATGATGTGCGATGGGTTCTGGTCCTTGGCCCTTATATTGGCCCCCTATCCCTCATCAAACCTCCAGAACTCACACCCCCTTAAAGAGCATTTGATATTTTATAGGTTTCCTACCAATAGCCATTAAAGTGTCTGAAATGGGGACACTTTTTTCAAACGATCACAAAATCTTCTCCACTTCGTGTTTTTAGCTAAATTTTTTTGTGCATGCCAAAAAAAAGACAAGGATCACCTCTTCCAAATTTGGGGATAAAACTCTCTCTAAAAAAATTTTAAAACATCCCGAACCGTAAAAAGTTTTAAAAATCGTGAAAAATAGAAAACGAGTCGTCTTGCCATGAAACTTCACATGAAGGCTTAGGGGACCATTGTATGAATTTACAAGTCATAAAAATGGCAATTGCATGGCAGAAATATGAAGATGTGCTTGAACCCACCTACCACTCGTTCGATCCCCGGCTTGTGCATCCTGCCTCTCTGGTCGGCTGAACGCCTGCACGTTCGTTTCGGGGGTTGACTTAGGAATACGAAGTTCATCCCCAGTCTAAGCATACAGAGTTCATTCCCAATCTAAGCATACAAAGTTCATTCCCAGTGTAAGATCAGACCGGACCGAGGGTTGCGGCAGCAAGATCGACAGCACGTAGGGGGGACCGGGCCGATCCCCGGCTTGCGCATTCTGCCTTTCCAGCCGACTGAGCGCCCATACGCCCGTTTCATGGGTTGGCTTAGGCATAGGGAGTTCATTCCATGTCTAAGCCCCAACCAGACCGAGGGTTGTGGCAGCAAGACCGACACCACGCAGAGGGGGATCGGGCCGATCCTCGGCTTGTGCATTTTGCCTCTCCGATCGGTTGAGCGCCCGCACGCTCGTTTCGTGGGTTGACTTAGGCATACGGAGTTCATTCCCAGCCTAAGATTGAACCTGACCGAGGGTTGCGATAGCAAGATCGACAGCACGCAAGAGGGACCGAGCCGATCCCCGTCTTGCACATTCTGCCTCTCCGGTCGGCTGAGCACCCGCACGCTCATTTCGTGGGTTGGCTTAGGCATAGTTCATTCCATGTCTAAGCATACGGAGTTCATTCCCAGTCTAAGATCAGACCAGACTGAAGGTTTCGGCAATAGGACCAGCAGCAAGATCTGCAGCACGCAAAGGGGGATCGGGCTGATCCTCAGTTTGTGCATTCTGCCTCTTCGCCCGACTGAGCACCCGTACGCTCGTTTAATGGGTTGGCTTAGGCATACGAAGTTCATTCCATGTCTAAGCCCCAGCCGGATCGAGGGTTGTGGCAGTAGGACTGGCAGCGGGATCAACAGCATGCAAAGGGGGACCAGACAGATCGTCGGCTTACGCATTATGCCTCTCTGGCCGGCTGAGTGCGCGCACGCTCGTTTCGTGGGTTGACTTAGCCATACGGAGTTCATCCCCAATCTAAGCATATGTAGTTCATTCCTAGTCTAAGATCAGGCTGAACTGAGGGTTACGACAGTAGGTTCGGCAGCATGCATGGGGGATTAGGCCGATCCCTGGCTTGCAGATTCTGCCTCTCCGGCTGGTTGAGCACCCGCACGCCCATTTCATGGGTTAGCTTAGACATAGGGAGTTCATTCCATGTCTAAGCCCCAACCAGATCGAGGGTTGTGGCAGCGGGACTGACAGCACGCAAGGGGGACCGGGTCGATCCCTGGCTTGTGCATTGTGCCTCTTCGATCGACTCAGCACCCGCACGCTCGTTTCGTGGGTTAACTTATGCATACGGAGTTAATTCTCAGTCTAAGATCGGACCGGACTGAGGGTTATGGCAGCAGGATCGACAGCATGCAGGGGGGACCGGGCTGATCCCCAGCTTGCGCATTCTGCCTCTCCGATCGGCTGAGCGCCCGCACGCCTGTTTCGTGGGTTGCATTAGGTATAGGGAGTTTATTCCATATCTAAGCCCCAGCCAGATCGAGGGTTGTGGTAGCGGGACCGGCAGCATGCAGAGGGGGACCGAGTCGATCCCCAGCTTGCACATTATGCCTCTTCGACTGGCTCAGCGCCCGTACGCTCATTTCACAGTTTGACTTATGCATATGGAGTTCATTTCCAGTCTAAGATCAGATCGGACTTAGGGTTGCGGCAGCAGGATTGGTAGCACGTAAGGGGGATCGGGTCGATCCCCGTCTTGTGCATTCTGCCTCTCCGGTCGGCTGAGCACCTGTACACCCATTTCATGGGTTGGCTTAGGCATAGGGAGTTCATTCCATGTCTAAGCCCTAGCCAGATCGATGGTTGTGGCAGTGGGACCAGCAGCACGCAGAGGTAGACCGGGCCAATCCCCGGCTTGCGCATTATGCCTCTTCGGCCGACTCAGTGCCCGCAGGTTCGTTTCGTGGGTTGACTTATGCATACGGTGTTCTTTCCTAGTCCAAGATCAGATCAGATTGAGGGTTGTGGCAACAGGATCGACAGCACACAGGGGGGATCGGGTTGATCCCCGGCTTGCGCATTCTACCTCTCCGGCCGATTGAGCGCCCGCACGCTCGTTTCATGGATTGGCTTAGGCATATAGAGTTCATTCCATGTCTAAGCATACGGAGTTCATTCCCAATCTAAGATTTTGAGCCACGGTGCACATGCTGGGCTCGGGCATGTGCTGGTGCCTCATTTTTTTCGCCCAGGGCACCATCGTCGGAGCATCGTCGGAGAGCCTAACCGGTGGCATTGGGGGTTCCGACGATTGGGGGGGCCGGGGGGTGTGCACAGATGATGTGCGATGGGTGCTGGTACTTGGCCTTTATATTGGCCCCCTATCCTTCATCAAACCTTGAGAACTCACACCCCTTTAAAAAGCATTTGAGATTTTATAGGTTTGCTGCCAGTAGCCATTAAAGTGTCTGAAATGGGGACACATTTTTCAAACGGTCACAAAATCTTCTCCACCTCGAGTTTTTAGCTGAATTTTTTTTTGCATGCCAAAAAAAATACAAGGATCACCTCTACAAAATTTGGGGACAAAAATCTTTCTAAAAAAATTTTAAAAAATCCCGAACCATAAAAAGTTTTGAAAATCATGAAAAATAGAAAACGGGTTGTCTTGCCACGAAACTTCACATGAATGCTTAGGGGACCATTGTATGAATTTAAAAGATATAAAAATGGTATTGGCATGGCAGAAATATGAAGATGTGCTTGAACCCACCTACCACCCGTTCGATCCCCGGCTTGCGCATCTTGCCTCTCTGGTCGGCTGAGCGCCCGCACGCTCGTTTCGTGGGTTGACTTAGGCATACGAAGTTTATCCCCAATCTAAGCATACGGAGTTCATTCCTAATCTAAGATCAAACCAGACCGAGGGTTGCGGCAGCAGGATCAACAGCACGCAGAGGGGACTGGGCCAATCCCCGGCTTGCGCATTCTGCCTACCCGACCGCTGAGCGCCTGCACGCCTATTTCGTGGGTTGGCTTAGGCATAGGGAGTTCATTCCATGTATAAGCCCCAGTCGGACCGAGGGTTGTGGCACCGGGACTGACAACACGTGGTGGGGGATCAAACCAATCCCCGGCTTGCACATTATGCCTCTCCGACCGGCTCAGTGCTTGCACGCTCATTTCGTGGGTTGACTTAGGCATACGGAGTTCATTCCCGGTCTAAGATTGGACCAGACCGAGGGTTGCGGCAGCAAGATCGATAGCATGCAGGGGGGACCAGGCCGATCCCCGGCTTGTGCATTCTGCCTCTTTGGCCGGTTGATCACCCACACGCTCATTTCGTGAGTTCATTCCATGTCTAAACATACGGAGTTCATGCCAACAAAAATCTTCTCCACAAAATCTTCTCCACTTCGAGTTTTTAGCTAAATTTTTTTGTCCATGCCAACAAAAATACAAGCATCACCTCTACCAAATATGGGGACAAAACTCTTTCTAAAAAAATTTTAAAAAATCCCAAACAGCAAAAAGTTTTAAAAATCATGAAAAATAGAAAACGGGTCGTCTTGCCAGGAAACTTCACATGAAGGCTTAGGGGACCATTGTATGAATTTACAAGCCATAAAAATGGCATTGGCAGGGTAGAAATATGAAGATGTCCTTGAACCCACCAACCACCCGTTCGATCCCCGGCTTACGCATCCTGCCTCTCTGGTCGACTGAGTGTCCGCACGCTCGTTTCGTGGGTGGACTTAGGCATACGGAGTTCATCCCCAATCTAAGCCTACAGAGTTCATTCCTAATCTAAGATCGGATCGGATTGACGGTTGCGATAGCAGGATCGGTAGCACGCAAGGGGGATCGGACCGATCCCCGGCTTGCGCATTCCGCCTCTCCAGGCGGCTGAGTGCCCGCACGCCCGTTTCATGGGTTGGCTTAGGCTTAGGGAGTTCATTCCATGTCTAAGCCCCAGTCGGACCGAAGGTTATGGCAGTGGGACCGGCAGCACGAAGCGAGGGACCAGGCCGGTTCCTGGCTTGTGCATTATTCCTCTCCGATCGGCTCAGCGTCCGTATGCTCATTTCATGGGTTGAATTAGGCATACGAAGTTCATTCCTAAAGTAAGATCAGACCTAACCGAGAGTTGCGGCAGCAGGATCAATAGCACGCAGGGGGACCGAGTTGGTCCTCGACTTACGCATTCTGCCTCTCCAACCGGTTGAGCACCCGTACGCTCGTTTCATGGGTTGGCTTAGGCATACGTAGTTCATTCCATGTCTAAGCATATGAAGTTCATTCCCAATCTAAGATTAGATCGGATCGAAGGATGCGATAGCAGGACCAGCAGCAGGATCTACAGCACATAGAGAGGATCTGACTGATCCCCAGCTTGTGCATTCTGCCTCTTCGATCGACCTTTCTGGTCGGCTGAGCGCAAACACGCTTGTTTTGTGGGTTGGCTTAGGCATACGGAGTTCATTCCATGTCTAAGCATACAGAGTTCATTCCCAGTCTAAGATCAGATTGAACCAAGGGTTGCGACAGTAGGATCAACAGCACGCATGAGGGGACCGGGCCAATCCCCTTATTGCGCATTTTGCCTCTTCGGCCCACTGAGTGCCCGCACGCTCGTTTCGTGGGTTGGCTTAGGCATACGGAGTTCATTCCATGTCTAAGCCCCAGCCGGACCGAGGGTTGTGGCAGCAGGACTGGCAGCGGGATTGCCAGCACGCAAAGGGGGACCAGGCTGATCCTCAGCTTGCACATTATGCCTCTCCGATCGGCTGAGCGCCTGTATCGAGGGTTGTGGTAGCATGATCGACAGCACGTAGGGGGGACCAGGCTGATCCCCGGCTTGTGCATTCTGCTTCTCCAACCGACTGAGCACCAGTACGCCCGTTTCGTGGGTTAGCTTAGGCATAGGGAGTTCATTCTATGTCTAAGCCCTAACCGAATTGAGGATTGTGGCAGTGGGACTAGCAGCACGCAGAGGGGGACCGAGCTGATCCTCGACTTGCGTATTATGCCTCTCCGACTGGCTCAACGCCCGGACGCTCATTTCATGGGTTGACTTAGGCATACGAAGTTCATTCCCAGTCTAAGATTAGATCAGATCGAGGGTTACGGTAGCAGGATCGACAGTAAGCAGGGGGGACTGAGACGATCCTTGGCTTACGCATTCTACCTCTCTGACCGACTGAGCGCCCGCTCGCTCGTTCCATGGGTTGGCTTAGGCATACGGAGTTCATTCCATGTCTAAGCATATGGAGTTCATTCCCAGTCTAAGATCAGACCGGTCCAAGGGTTGCGGTAGTAGGACTAGCAGCAGGATCAGTAGCATGCAGTGAGGGATCGGGCTGATCCCCTACTTGCGCATTCTACCTCTTCGGTCGGCTGAGCGCCCGCATGCTCGTTTCGTGGGTTGGCTTAGGCATACAGAGTTCATTCCATGTCTAAGCCCCAGTCGGATTGAGGGTTGTGGTAACAGGACCGACAGCGGGATCGACAAGACGCAGAGGGGGATCGGGCTGATCCCCGGCTTGCACATATGCCTCTCCGGTTGACCTCTCCGGTCGGTTGAGCACCCGCACACTCATTTCATGGGTTGACTTAGGCATACAGAGTTCATCCCCAGTTTAAGCATACGGAGTTAAATCTCAGTCTAAGATCAGACCAGACTGAGGGTTACGGTAGCATGATCGACAGCACGTAGGGGGGACCGGGCTGATCCCTGGCTTGCACATTCTGCCTCTCCGGCCGGCTGAGCGCCCGCATGCCCATCTCATGGGTTGGCTTAGGCATAGGGAGTTCATTCCATGTCTAAGCCCCAGTTAGACCAAGTGTTGAGGCAGTGGGATCGGTAGCACGAAGAGAGGGATCGGGTCGATCCCCGGCTTGCTTATTATGCCTCTTCGACTGGCTCAGTGTCTGAACACTCATTTCATGGGTTGACTTAGGCATACGGAGTTCATTCCCAGTCTAAGATCGGACTGGACTGAGGGTTGCGGTAGCAGGACCAGCAGTAGGATCTACAGCACGTAGGGGGATCGGGTCGATCCCTGACTTACGTATTCTGCCCCTCCAGTCAGCCTCTTCAGTCGGCTGAGCGCCCGCACGCTCGTTTCGTGGGTTGACTTAGCCATACGGAGTTCATCCCCAATCTAAGCATATGTAGTTCATTCCTAGTCTAAGATCGGGCTGAACTGAGGGTTACGGCAGTAGGTTCGGCAGCATGTATGGGGGATTAGGCCGATCCCTGGCTTGCAGATTCTGCCTCTCCGGCTGGTTGAGCACCCGCACGCCTGTTTCATGGGTTAGCTTAGAGATAGGGAGTTCATTCCATGTCTAAGCCCCAACAAGATCGAGGGTTGTGGCAGCGGGACTGACAGCACGCAGGGGGGACCGGGTCGATCCCTGGCTTGTGCATTGTGCCTCTTCGATCGACTCAGCACCCGCACGCTCGTTTCATGGGTTAACTTATGCATACGGAGTTAATTCTCAGTCTAAGATCGGATCGGACTGAGGGTTATGGCAGCAGGATCGACAGCACACAGGGGGGACCGGAACGATCCGCAGCTTGCGCATTCTGCCTCTCCGATCGGCTGAGCGCCCGCACGCTTGTTTCGTGGGTTGCATTAGGTATAGGGAGTTCATTCCATGTTTAAGCCCCAGCCAGATCGAGGGTTGTGGTAGCGGGACCGGCAGCATGCAGAGGGGGACCGAGCCGATCCCCAGCTTGCACATTATGCCTCTTCGACTGGCTCAGCGCCCGTACGTTCATTTCATGGTTTGACTTATGCATATGGAGTTCATTTCCAGTCTAAGATCAGATCGGACTTAGGGTTGCAGCAGCAGGATCGGTAGCACGTAGGGGGGATCGGGTCGATCCCCGTCTTGTGCATTCTGCCTCTCTAGTCGGTTGAGCACCTGCACGCCCATTTAATGGGTTGGCTTAGGCGTAGGGAGTTCATTCCATGTCTAAGCCCTAGCCAGATCGATGGTTGTGGCAGTGGGACCAACAGCACGTAGAGGCAGACTGGGCCAATCCCCGGCTTGCGCATTATGCCTCTTCGGCCGACTCAGTGCCCGCAGGCTCGTTTCGTGGGTTGACTTATGCATACGGTGTTCTTTCCTAGTCCAAGATCAGATCAGATTGAGGGTTGTGGCAACAGGATCGACAGCACACAGGGGGGATCGGGTTGATCCTCGGCTTGTGCATTGTGCCTCTTCGATCGACTCAGCACCCGCACGCTCGTTTCGTGGGTTAACTTATGCATACAGAGTTAATTCTCAGTCTAAGATCGGACCGGACTGAGGGTTATGGCAGCAGGATCGACAGCATGCAGGGGGGACCGGGCCGATCCCCAGCTTGCGCATTCTGCCTCTCCGATCGGCTGAGCGCCCGCACATCCGTTTCGTGGGTTGCCTTAGGTATAGGGAGTTCATTCCATGTCTAAGCCCCAGCCAGATCGAGGGTTGTGGTAGCGGGATCGGTAGCATGCAGAGGGGGACCGAGTCAATCCTCAGCTTGCGCATTATGCCTCTTCGACTGGCTCAGCGCCCGTACGCTCATTTCATGGTTTGACTTATGCATATGGAGTTCATTTGCAGTCTAAGATCAGATCGGACTTAGGGTTGCGGCAGCAAGATCGGTAGCACGTAGGGGGGATCGGGTCGATCCCCGTCTTGTGCATTCTGCCTCTCCGGTCGGTTGAGCACCTGCACACCCATTTCATGGGTTGGCTTAGGCATAGGGAGTTCATTCCATGTCTAAGCCCTAGCCAGATCGATGGTTGTCGCAGTGGGACCAGCAGCACACAGAGGCAGACCGGGTCAATCCCCGGCTTGCGCATTATGCCTCTTCGGCCGACTCAGTGCCCGCAGGCTCGTTTCGTGGGTTGACTTATGCATACGGTGTTCTTTCCTAGTCCAAGATCAGATCAGATTGAGGGTTGTGGCAACAGGATCGACAGCACACAGGGGGGATCGGGTTGATCCCCGGCTTGCGCATTCTACCTCTCCGACCGATTGAGCGCCCGCACGCTCGTTTCATGGATTGGCTTAGGCATACAGAGTTCATTCCATGTCTAAGCATACGGAGTTCATTCCCAATCTAAGATTTTGAGCCACGGTGCACATGCTGGGCTCGGGCATGTGCTGGTGCCTCATTTTTTTCGCCCAGGGCACCATCGTCGGAGCTTCGTCGGAGAGCCTAACCGGTGGCATTGGGGGTTCCGGCGATTGGGGGGGCCGGGGGGTGTGCACACATGATGTGCGATGGGTGCTGGTACTTGGCCCTTATATTGGCCCCCTATCCTTCATCAAACCTTGAGAACTCACACCCCTTTAAAGAGCATTTGAGATTTTATAGGTTTGCTGCCAGTAGCCATTAAAGTGTCTGAAATGGGGACACATTTTTCAAACGGTCACAAAATCTTCTCCACTTCGAGTTTTTAGCTGAATTTTTTTTGCATGCCAAAAAAAATACAAGGATCACCTCTACCAAATTTGGGGACAAAAATCTTTCTAAAAAAATTTTAAAAAATCCCGAACCACAAAAAGTTTTGAAAATCATGAAAAATAGAAAACGGGTTGTCTTGCCACGAAACTTCACATGAATGCTTAGGGGACCATTGTATGAATTTAAAAGATATAAAAATGGTATTGGCATGGCAGAAATATGAAGATGTGCTTGAACCCACCTACCACCCGTTCGATCCCTGGCTTGCGCATCCTGCCTCTCTGGTCGGCTGAGCGCCCGCACGCTCGTTTCGTGGGTTGACTTAGGCATACGGAGTTTATCCCCAATCTAAGCATACGGAGTTCATTCCCAATCTAAGATCAGACCAGATCGAGGGTTACGGTAGCAGGATCAACAGCACGTAGAGGGGACCGGGCCAATCCCCGGCTTGCGCATTCTGCCTACCCGACCGGCTGAGCGCCTGCACGCCTGTTTCGTGGGTTGGCTTAGGCATAGGGAGTTCATTCCATGTCTAAGCCCCAACCGGACCGAGGGTTGTGGCAGTGGGACTGACAGCACGTGGTGGGGGATCGAGCCAATCCCCGACTTGCACATTATGCCTCTCCGGCCGGCTCAGTGCTTGCACGCTCATTTCGTGGGTTGACTTAGGCATACGGAGTTCATTCCTAGTCTAAGATTGGACAAGACCGAGGGTTGCGGCAGCAAGATCGATAGCTTGCAAGGAGGATCGGGCTGATCCCCGACTTGTGCATTCTGCCTCTCTGGCCGGTTGAGCACCCACACGCTCATTTCGTGAGTTCATTCCATGTCTAAACGTACGGAGTTCATGCCAACAAAAATCTTCTCCACAAAATCTTCTCCACTTCGAGTTTTTAGCTAAATTTTTTTGTCCATGCCAACAAAAATACAAGCATCACCTCTACCAAATATGGGGACAAAACTCTTTCTAAAAAAATTTTAAAAAATCCCAAACAGCAAAAAGTTTTAAAAGTCACGAAAAATAGAAAACGGGTCGTCTTGCCAGGAAACTTCACATGAAGGCTTAGGGGACCATTGTATGAATTTACAAGCCATAAAAATGGCATTGGTAGGGTAGAAATACGAAGATGTCCTTGAACCCACCAACCACCCGTTCGATCCCCGGCTTACGCATCCTGCCTCTCTGGTCGACTGAGTGTCCGCACGCTCGTTTCGTGGGTGGACTTAGGCATACGGAGTTCATCCCCAATCTAAGCCTATAGAGTTCATTCCTAATCTAAGATCGGATCGGATTGACGATTGCGGTAGCAGGATCGGTAGCACGCAGGAGGGATCGGATCGATCCCCGGCTTGCGCATTCCGCCTCTCTCGGCGGCTGAGTGCCCGCACGGCCGTTTCATGGGTTGGCTTAGGCATAGGGAGTTCATTCCATGTCTAAGCCCCAGTCGGACTGAAGGTTATGGCAGTGGGACCGACAGCACGAAGCGAGGGACCAGGCCGGTCCCTGGCTTGTGCATTATACCTTTCCGGTCGGCTCAGCGTCCGTATGGTCATTTCATGGGTTGAATTAGGCATACGAAGTTCATTCCTAGTCTAAGATCAGACCTAACCGAGAGTTACGGCAGCAGGATCGATAGCACGCAGGGGGACCGAGTTGGTCCTCGACTTACGCATTCTACCTCTCCAACCGGTTGAGCACCCGTACGCTCGTTTCATGGGTTGGCTTAGGCATACGTAGTTCATTCCATGTCTAAGCATATGAAGTTCGTTCCCAGTCTAAGATTAGATCGGACCGAAGGATGCGATAGCAGGACCAGCAGCAGGATCAGCAGCACATAGGGGGGATCGGACTGATCCCCAGCTTGTGCATTCTCCCTCTTCGATCGGCCTTTCTGGTCGGCTGAGTGCAAACACGCTTGTTTTGTGGGTTAGCTTAGGCATACGGAGTTCATTCCATGTCTAAGCATATAGAGTTCATTCCCAGTCTAAGATCAGATCGAACCAAGGGTTGCGACAGTAGGATCAACAGCACGCATGGGGGGACTGGGCCGATCCCCTTATATCGCATTTTGCCTTTTCGGCCCACTGAGTGCCCGCACGCTCCTTTCGTGGGTTGGCTTAGGCATACGGAGTTCATTCCATGTCTAAGCCCCAACTGGACCGAGGGTTGTGGCAGCAGGACTGGCAGCGGGATTGACAGCACGCAAAGGGGGACCAGGCTGATCCTTAGCTTGCACATTACGCCTCTCCGATCGGCTGAGCGCTTGTATCGAGGGTTGTGGTAGCATGATCGACAGCACGTAGGGGGGACCAGGCTGATCCCCGACTTGTGCATTCTGCTTCTCTGATCGACTGAACGCCAGTACGCCCGTTTCGTGGGTTAGCTTAGGCATAGGGAGTTCATTCTATGTCTAAGCCCCAACCGAATCGAGGATTGTGGCAGTGGGACTGGCAGCACGTAGAGGGGGACCGAGCTGATCCCCGACTTGCGTATTATGCCTCTCCGACTGGCTCAACGCCCGAACGCTCATTTCATGGGTTGACTTAGGCATACAAAGTTCATTCCCAGTCTAAGTTTGGATCAGATCGAGGGTTGCGGCAGCAGGATCGACAGCACGCAGGGGGGACTGGGATGATCCTTGGCTTACGCATTCTACCTCTCTGACCGACTGAGCCCCCGCTCATTCGTTCCATGGATTGGCTTAGGCATACGGAGTTCATTCCATGTCTAAGCATATGGAGTTCATTCCTAGTCTAAGATCAGACCGGACCGAGGGTTGCAGTAGTAGGTCTAGCAGCAGGATCAGTAGCATGCAGTGAGGGATCGGGTCGATCCCCTACTTGCACATTCTGCCTCTTCGATCGGCTGAGCGCCCGCATGCTCATTTCATGGGTTGGCTTAGGCATACAGAGTTCATTCCATGTCTAAGCCCCAGTCGGATTGAGGGTTGTGGCAGTAGGACCGACAGCGGGATCGACAAAACGCAGAGGGGGATCGGGCTGATCCCCGGCTTGCACATATGCCTCTCCGGTTGACCTCTCCGGTCGGTTGAGCACCCGCACACTCATTTCGTGGGTTGACTTAGGCATACAGAGTTCATCCCCAGTTTAAGCATACGGAGTTAAATCTCAATCTAAGATCAGACCAGACTAAGGGTTGCGGTAGCAGGATCGACAGCACGTAGGGGGGACCGGGCCGATCCCTGGCTTGCACATTCTGCCTCTCCGGTCGGCTGAGCGCCCGCACGCCCATTTCATGGGTTGGCTTAGGCATAGGGAGTTCATTCCATGTCTAAGCCCCAGTCAGACCAAGTGTTGAGGCAGTGGGACCGGTAGCACGAAGAGAGGGATCGGGCCGATCCCCGGCTTGCGCATTATGCCTCTTCGACTGGCTCAGTGTCTGAACACTCATTTCATGGGTTGACTTAGGCATACGGAGTTCATTCCCAGTCTAAGATCGGACTGGACTGAGGGTTGCGGTAGCAGGACCAGCAGTAGGATCTGCAGCACGTAGGGGGATCGGGTCGATCCCTGACTTACGCATTCTGCCTCTCCGGTCAGCCTCTTCAGCCGGCTGAGCGCCCGCACGCTCGTTTCGTCGGTTGACTTAGGCATACGGAGTTCATCCCCAGTCTAAGCATACGGAGTTCATTTTCAGTCTAAGATCAGATCGAACTGATGGTTGCAGTAGCAAGACCAGCAGCAGGATCGATAGCACGCAGGGGGGACCAAGTTGATCCCCAACTTGTGCATTTTGCCTCTCCGGTCGACTAAGTGCCTGCACGCTCGTTTCGTGGGTTGGCTTAGGCATACGGAGTTCATTCCATGTCTAAGTATACATATTTCATTCCCAATCTAAGATTTTGAGCCACGGTGCACATGCTAGGCTCGGGCATGTGCTGGTGCCACCTTTTTTTCACTCGAGGCACCATCACCGGAGAGCCTAACCGATAGCATTGGGGGTTTCGATGATTGGGGGGGCTGGAGGGTGTGCACACATGATGTGCGATGGGTGCTAGTACTTGTGTCACGAGCTCCGACCTTAGACTCAAAAATCGTGCGGCCTTAGGCTTGGAATCTCTTCGTTTTTGCCTAAGTCAGCCTAAAACACAAGCGTTCAGGCACTAGAACAATGGGAAGGGCTGATTTTGCAAGTTAAAGAAAAACAGGATAAGAAGGCAAAATTCTAGAAATGCTCTTGTATTCACTGAAACAGAAGTGTTTGATGGTGTACAAATAAGGGAAGAGCAGCCCTCTATTTATAGTTGAGGCTCCAGCTTACACTTAATGGTAATATCCCTAGAATAAAGGCTAAAATCATGGGATTATACAGATTACAATCAATCAAGACCTCCTTCTCATATGAGGCCCTTCTCATCCTCATGGAACGGCTTGAGCATGCTCACATGGAACATCGAGTGTACCCTCAGCTTGGGTGGCATATGCAACTTGTAGGCAACCTTGCCTACCCTCTTGACTACTCGAAAAGGTCTCTCATACCTCCGGACTAGGCCTTTGTGCAGTTCCCTATGGTGCACAATGGGATGCAGCTTCACCAACACCAAGTCTCCAACCTGGAATTGCACATCCTTCCTATTCTGGTCTGCCCACTTCTTCGACCTCTTGGCTGCCTGGTGTAGACAAACTCTGGCCAAGTCAGTTTGCTCCTGCCATGCCTTGGCAAACTTGTATACTATTGGATTCGGCCCCGTATAACCTGCAGCAATCGAACCGGGTGTTAGTGGTTGTTACCCTGTCACAACCTCAAATGGGCTCTGGTTCGTTGCCTCGCTCCTTTGTAAGTTGTAGGAAAACTGTGCAATATCTAGCAGCTTTGGCCAGTCCCTTTGTGTGGCACTCACATAGTGCCTGAGGTAGACCTCCAATAATCCATTCACTCATTCTGTCTACCTATCGGTCTGCGGATGCATACTGGTGGAAAAGTTCAAGTCTGACCCCAACAACTTGAACAACTCAATCCAGAACTTGCCCGTGAAATGCCCGTCCCGATCAATAACAATGGTCCTCGGCACTCCTCAGTACTTAACCATGTTCTTCAAGAACAATCGAGCTGCCTCTTTGGCTGGGCACTCCTTGGTTGCTGGAATAAAGATTCCATACTTGGAAAACCTGTCCACCACTACCTTGATGCTTCCAAACCCTTCTGCTTTGGGTAGACAAACTATAAATTCTAGAGAAACACTCTCCCATGGTCGCTCTGGCACTGGCAATGGCTCCAAGAGACTACCTGGTTTCTTGAGCTCCACCTTGTCCTGTTGGTACACAAGACAAGTTTTCACATAGGCCTCCACATCGTCCCTCATGTCCGGCTAGTAGTATCGGTCCTCGATCAATGCCAAGGTACGACTCACTCCGGGGTGTCCAGCCTACCTTGAATCATGGCATTTTTACAAAACTTCCTTGCAGAGCTTCTCGTGCTGTGGCACAAATAGTCTACTTCCCTTGGTGTACAGCAAGCCATCCTGTAACCAAAACCGCCTAGTCTTACCTTGCTGGGCGTACTCCATCAAAGCCTTGGCTGTAGGATCGTGCGCAAGTCCCTCCTTGATGCGCGGCACCAGTGACCCCTCTAGTTGGCTAATGGCAACAAGGTTAGCCTTCCTGCTCAGGATGTCTGCCACTAGGTTCACCCATCCCGGCTTGTACTCCATATGGAAATCAAATTCTGTAAGAAAATCTTGCCATCTCGCCTGCTTGGGGGACAGCTTCTTCTGCATCTGGAAGTAGCTGGTCATCACATTGTCCATCTTAACCATGAACCTCGACCCCAATAGGTAATGGCACCAAGTGCGCAAGTAGTGCACCACTGCAGTCATCTCATTCTCTTGGACCGTGTACTTACGCTCAGTCTCATTCAGCTTCCTGCTCTCGAACGCGACTGGACGTCCCTCCTACATCAACACGCCCCTATGGCAAAGTCTGATGCATCCGTATGCACCTCATACGGCTTGGCATGGTCTGGCAAGGCCAAGATTGGCTCCTCGGTCACAGCCTGCTTCAACCTGTCAAAGGCTTCCTGGCACCCTGTGCTCCACTCTCATGCTTTCCCTTTCTTGAGCAAGTCAATCAATGGTGTGGCTATTGCTGAGTGACCTTTGATGAAGCGTCTGTAGTAGTTGACCAGCCCAAGGAATGATCTCAACTTAGTGACCTTGGCTGGCGGTTGCCACTCTAGGATGGCGTGTATCTTGCCTTCATCCATGCGTATCTTGCCACTTCCCATTATGTGGCCAAGGAACAGGATCTCCTGCTAGGTGAATGAGCACTTCTCCCTCTTAATAAATAGCTTGTGCACCCGCAACACCTCGAACACCTGTCTCAAGTGGTCTACATGCTCTCCCAAAGTCTGGCTGTAGATCACAATGTCATCCAAATAAACCACAACAAACCGATCAAGGAATGACTAAAGTACCTTGTTCATAAGGGTGCAGAATGTTGCTGGGGCATTCGTGAGTCCGAAAGGCATCACCAAGAACTCATACGAACCATACCAAGTGACACATGCTATCTTTGGCTCATCTCCCTCCATGATCCTGACTTGATAGTAGCCTGACCTCAAATCCAGCTTGGTGAACCACCTTGCGCTCCCAAGTTGATTGAACAAGTCCATAATGAGTGGGATGGGGTACTTGTTCTTGATGGTCAGCTTGTTCAAAGCACGGTAGTCTATGCACAGTCGCAACGACCCATCATGCTTGTGCTAAAATAGAATCGATGCACCATAGGCTGCCTTCGATGGCCTGATGAAGCCAACATCAACTAACTCTTTGAGCTGCTTCCTCAACTCTTCCAACTCTGGTGGAGACATTCGGTAAGGGGCTCTAGTTGGTGGCTTGGCCTCAGACACCAGCTCGATCTTGTGGTCCACCTCCCTCTTAGGTGGTAGCTTGCTAGGTAACTTTGAGGGCATCACATCACTAAAGGTCTTCAGCACCTTTAGCACCTCCAAGGGTGACTCGATCTCCTTCTCCCTTGGCTTATCATATTTCAGGGCTGCCAAAAAGGTGTCTTCCTATCTACTTACCACCTTGGTAAATTGGATGGCTGACACCACCCGTGACCCAACTCCAGACCCTCTCCTCAATGGCACTAGGCATTGGCACCATGCATCCAAGATGCAAACACAATCGACAAAAGGCACAAGGAGGGCATTAATCCGAACAAGGAAATCTAACCCAATCATAAACTCATAGTCGTCAAGGGGTATTACTTCAATGGTCTCCTTGCCTTTCCAGTCTCCAAGCTGTAACTCCACTCCCCGCACTACTCTAATGGTTGGAACTTCCTTGAAGTTCACCATTTTGATGGTACCAGTCATTTTCTGCACCTTTAGTCTGAGCTTTCGGGCTCTATCACCTGAAATAAAAAGATGTGAGGCACCTGTGTCCAGCAGTGCGCTCACCTTCTGACCCACAACCATCAAATCCATAAACATCAAGCACTTTGGCTTGCGGCTCCCCTTACTCTGGACAGCATTGAGCACCAACGACCCAAGCTTTGTTGCCCTTGACTCTGGCTCCTCGTCAGACTCCTTGTCTATAGTAGCCAGCTTGCCCTTCTACGGGTAATTACGTGTTATGTGGCTCCCTCCACATAGGTAGCATGCTAGTGGCTCTCGGTCCCCTTTTGCTTTCCACTTATCTACTGGTGGCTCCCTCTCGCCATCCTTGGTTGAACGGTCTTAGTCTCCATCCTTGGACTCCCGGTCACAGTCCTTCCCCTTGGACTGGTTCTTTTGGTCCCTATCGTCCCTACCCTTACCCTTGGGCTTGGTAGACTCGAACTTGTTCAGAGGCTTGAACTCTATCAAGGCCTCGGCAGTAGTCATGGCTTTAGCCAAGTCATGAACTCCTCTCTTTTGTAGCTCATGCTTCACCCACGGCTTCAGCCCATCCATGAAAGCAAATAAGGCATCCTTCTCACCTAGATCTGAGATCTGTAGCATCAGTTCAGAGAATTTTTGGACATACTCCCTTATGTCCCCTTGCTGGCTCAGCTTGCGTAACTTTGCCCGTGCCTTATCATCGGCATGCTCCAGGTAAAATTGTTCTCTGAACTCTTTTTGGAACTCTGGCCAGGTTCCAATCTTGGTGCTCCCACGCCTGACATCATCACACCTGTGCCTCTACCACAATAAGGCTACATCAGTGAGATACATAGCAGCGGTGCTTACCTTTATCGCCTCGTCTTGCATGCCCATGGCCTGAAAGTACTACTCCATACCCCAAAGGTAGTTATCTACTTCCTTGGCCGCCCTAGTCCCCTTGAACTCTTTAGGCTTGGGGACATCCAATCTGGACTTGGACACTCCAGCAAACATGCCATTCCCAATGGCAGTCTTACAAGCAATGAGCTCACTGGTAAGCTCCTCCATCCGCTGGTGCATGGCCTCCATGACATCGCGCAAGGTCAGCACTTCAGCCTCCAAGGTCTGATTCTTTTGGGTGAACACGTCCAAGCCTTTGCTAAGAGTAGCTTACAGCTCACTTTGGATCTCCTCCCCCATGGAGTCTAGCGATGCAATGTGAGTCTCTACCCCCTCAAGCTTCTCCCCTATGTCACCCATGGTCACCTCCACCTTGGCCAGCCTACCATCCATGGTAGACCAGATATCTCTAGAACTGGCTTTCCTCCCTCTTTCATGCCCATGCTCCTGGGCCTCTGGTTGTTGGTTAGCAGTGTCAATTTGGGATGCCATCTTCTCTAACCTGCACAACACAAACATGCAGAATCGAACTTGCTCTGATACCAACTGTCACGAGCTTCGACCATAGACTCAAAAAACCGTGCGGACTTAGGCTTGGAATCTCCTCCTTTATGCCTAAGTCAGCCTAAAACACAAGCGTACAGGTACTAGAACAATAGGAAGGGCTGATTACGCAAGTTAAAGAGAAACATGATAAGAAGGCAGAATTCTGGAAATGCTCTTGTATTCACTGAAACAAAAGTGTTTGATGGTGTACAAATGAGGGAGGAACAGCCCTCTATTTATAGTTGACACTCCAGCTTACACTTAATGGCAATATCCCTAGAATAAAGGCTAAGATCATGGGATTATACAGATTATAATCAATCAGGATGCTAACTCCTGATTTTTAGGGTCAACCAAATCTGCCAGGATGCTGTTGCTGATCCTGCTTGCTTCCAGAAGCTTCCCTCACGTGTCCAGCACCTTGGGCCCTTCTGGATGTAGTGCGGGCAGCATCTATGCCAGGCCTTGGTCTCACGGGCTGGCCTGCAAGTTGAGCGGCCGTTCTGAACTCGTTTACTAGGCTTTGCGCGCAGATACCCGCCAGCACGCCTGGTCTACAGGCCTCAACCTCTGGCTCGCCTGCTGGTGCACCTGTTGTGCCTGGTGCGCCCACCCAATGTGTGACACTTGGCATTTATATTGGTCCCCTATCCCTCATCAAACCTCGAGAACTCACACCCCCTTAAAGAGCATTTGAGATTTTATAAGTTTGCTACAAGTAGCCATTAAAGTGTCTAAAATGGGGACACTTTTTTCAAACGGTCACAAAATCTTCTCCACTTCGAGTTTTTAGCTGAATTTTTTTTTGCATGCCAACCAAAATACAAGGATCCCCTCTACCAAATTTGGGGACAAAAATATTTCTAAAAAAAGTTTAAAAAATCTCGAACCGTAAAATGTTTCGAAAATCGTGAAAAATAGAAAACGGGTCGTCTTGCCATGAAACTTCACGTGAAGGATTAGGGGACCATTGTATGAATTTACAAGCCATAAAAATGGCATTGGCATGGCAGAAATATGAAGATGTGCTTGAACCCACCTACCACCCGTTCGATCCCCGACTTGCGCATCCTGCCTCTCTAGTCGACTGAGCGCCCGCACGCTCGTTTCATGGGTTGACTTAGGCATATGGAGCTCATCCCCAGTCGAAGCATACAGAGTTCATTCCCAGTCTAAGATCGGACCAGATTGAAGGTTACGGCAGCAGGGTCGGCAGCACGCAGGGGGGACCGGGCCAATCCCCTGCTTGTGCATTCTGCCTCTCTGACCTACTGAGCGCCTGCACGCCCGTTTCGTGGGTTGGCTTAGGCATAGGGAGTTCATTCCATGTCTAAACCCCAACCGGACCGATGGTTCTGGAAGCGGGACTGACAGCACGCAGAGAGGGACCGGGTCGATCCTCGGCTTGCTCATTATTCCTCTTCGATCGGCTTAGCGCCTGCACACTCGTTTCATGGATTGACTTTGGCATACGGAGTTTAGTCCCAGTCTAAGCTCGGATCGGATCAAGGGTTACAGTAGCAAAACCAGTAGTAGGATCGGCAGCATGCAGGGGGGACCAGGTCGATCCCTGGCTTGCGCATTCTGCCTCTTCGCCCGGTTGAGCGCCTGCATGCTCGTTTCATAGGTTGGCTTAGGCATACGGAGTTCATTCCATGTCTAAGACCTAGCAAGACTGAGGGTTGTGGCAGCAAGACCGGCAGCGGGATTGGCAGCATGCAGAGGGGGATTGGGCTGATCCTCGGCTTGCACGTTATGCCTCTCTGGCCGGCTGAGTGCCTGCACGCTCGTTTCATGGGTTGACTTAGGATGCGGAGTTCATTCCATGTCTAAGCATATGGAGTTCATTCCCAGTCTAAGATTTTGAGCCATGGTGCACATGCTGGGCTCGGGCATGTGCTGGTGCCGCATTTTTTTTGCCCGGGGCACCATCACCGGAGCATCACTGGAGAGCCTAACCGGTGGCATTGGGGGTTCCGACGATTGGGGGGGCCGAGGGGTGTGCGCACATGATATACGATGGGTGCTGGTACTTGGGCCTTATATTGGCCTCCTATCCCTCATCATACCTCAAGAACTCAAACCCCCTTAAAGAGCATTTGAGATTTTATAGGTTTGCTGCCAGTAGCCATTAAAGTATCTGAAATGGGAACACTTTTTTCAAACGGTCATAAAATCTTCTCCACTTCGATTTTTTAGCTGAATTTTTTTGTGCATGCCAAAAAAAATACAAGGATCATCTCTACCAAATTTGGGGACAAAACTCTTTCTAAAAAAATTTTAAAAAATCCCAAACCGAAAAAAGTTTTGAAAATCATGAAAAATAGAAAACGGGTTTCTCTTGCCATGAAACTTCACATGAAGGCTTAAGGGACCATTGTATGAATTTAAAAGCCATAAAAATGGTATTGGCATGGCAAAAATATGAAGATGTGCTTGAACCCACCTACGACCCATTCGATCCCCGGCTTGCGCATCCTGCCTCTCTAGTCGGCTGAGCGCCCGCACGCTCGTTTCGTGGGTTGACTTAGGCATATGGAGCTCATCCCCAGTCGAAGCATACAGAGTTCATTCCCAATCTAAGATCGAACTAGATTGAGGGTTGCGGCAGCAGGATCGGTAGCACGCAGGGGGGACCAGGCCAATCCCCTGCTTGTGCATTCTGCCTCTCCGACCGACTGAGTGCCTGCGCGCCCATTTCGTGGGTTGGCTTAGGCATAGGGAGTTCATTCCATGTCTAAGCCCCTACCAGACTGATGGTTCTGGCAGTGGGACCGGCAGCACGCAGAGGGGGACCGGGTCGATCCTCGGCTTGCACATTATTCCTCTTCGACCGGCTCAGTGCCCGCACACTCATTTCGTGGGTTGACTTTAGAATACGGAGTTCATTCCCAGTCTAAGATCGGATCGGATCAAGGGTTACGGTAGCAGGACCAGCAGCAGGATCGAAAGCACGCAGGGGGGAACGAGCCGATCCCTGACTTGCGCATTCTGCCTCTTCGCCCGGCTGAGCGCCCGCACGCTCGTTTTGTGGGTTGGCTTTGGCATACGGAGTTCATTCCATGTCTAAGCCCTAGCTGGACCGAGGGTTGTGGTAGCAAGACCAGCAGCGGGATTGGCTGCATGCAGAGGGGGACCGGGCTGATCCCCGGCTTGCGCATTATGCCTCTCATACCGGCTGAGCACCCACACGCTCGTTTCGTGGGTTGACTTAGGCATACGGAGTTCATTCCATGCCTAAGCATATGGAGTTCATTCCCAGTCTAAGATTTTAAGCCATGGTACAGATGCTGGGCTCGGGCATGTGCTGGTGCCGCATTTTTTTTTTGCCTGGGGCACAATCGCCGGAGCATCACTGGAGAGCCTAACCGACGGCATCGGGGGTTCCGGCAATTGGGGGGGCTGGGGGGTGTGCGCACATGATGTGCGATAGGTGCTGGTACTTGGCCCTTATATCGGCCCCCTATCCCTCATCATAGCTCGAGAACTCACACCCCCTTAAAGAGCATTTGAGATTTTATAGGTTTGCTGCCAGTAGCCATTAAAGTATCTAAAATGGGAACACATTTTTCAAACGGTCACAAAATCTTCTCCACTTCGAGTTTTTAGCTGAATTTTTTTGTGCATGCCAAAAAAAATACAAGGATCACCTCTACCAAATTTAGGGATAAAATTCTTTCTAAAAAAATTTTAAAAAATCCCGAACCACAAAAAGTTTCAAAAATCATGAAAAATAGAAAATGGGTCGTCTTAACATGAAACTTCACATCAAGGCTTAGGGGACCATTGTATGAATTTACAAGCCATAAAAATGGCATTGGCATGGTAGAAATATGAAGATGTGCTTGAACCCACCTACCACCCGTTCGATCCCTGTCTTGCGCATCCTGCCTCTCTGGTCGGCTGAGCGCCCGCACGCTCGTTTCGTGGGTTAACATAGGCATACAGAGTTCATCCCCAGTCTAAGCATATGGAGTTCATTCCCAGTCTAAGATCGAACCAGAGCGAGGGTTGCGGCAGCAAGATCGACAGCTCGTAGGGGGGACCGGACCGATCCCCGGCTTGCGTATTCTGCCTCTCCGGTCGGTTGAGCGCCCGCATGCCCGTTTCGTCGGTTGGCTTAGGCATAGGGACTTCATTCCATGTCTAAGCCCCAGCCGGACCGAGGGTTGTGGCTGCAGGATCGAAAGCACGCAGAGGGGGACTGGGTCGATCCCCGACTTGCGCATTATACCTCTTCGGTCAGCTCAGTGCCCGCACGCTCGTTTCATGGGTTGACTTAGGCATACGGAGTTCATTCCCAGCCTAAGATCAGACCGGACTGAGGGTTGCGGTAGCAGGATTGATAGCACGCAGGGGGGATCGAGTCGATCCCCGGCTTGCGCATTCTGCCTCTATGGTCGGCTGAGGACCCGCACGTTCATTTCATGGCTAGGCTTTGGCATACAGAGTTCATTCCATGTCTAAGCCCCAATCGGACTGAGGGTTGTGGTAGTAGGACTGACAGCGGGATCGGCAGCACGCAGAGGGGGACTGGGCTAATCCCCGGCTTGCGCATTATGCCTCTTCGGCTGACCTCTCCGACTGGCTGAACGCCCACACACTCATTTTGTGGGTTGACTTAGGCATACGGAGTTCATCCCTAGTCTAAGCATACAGAGTTCATTTGCAGTCTAAGATCGGACTGGACCGAGGGTTGCGGTAGTAGGATTGGTAGCACGCAGGGGGGACCGGGCTGATCCCCGGCTTGGACATTCTGCCTCTCCGTCTGACTGAGCACCCACACGCCCGTTTCATGGGTTGGCTTAGGCATAGGGAGTTCATTCCATGTCTAAGCCCCAGCCAGACCGAGGGTTGTGGCAGTGGGACCGACAGCACGCAAAGGGGGACAGAGCCGATCCCCGACCTGCGCATTATGCCTATTCGATCGGCTCAGCGCCCGCACGCTCATTTCGTGGGTTAACTTATGCATACGGAGTTCATTCCTAGTCTAAGATCGGAATGGACCGTGGGTTGCAGTAGCAGGATCGACAGCACATAGGGGGGACCAGGCGATCCTCGGCTTATGCATTCTGCCTCTTTGGTCGGTTGAGCGCCCGCATGTTTGTTTTGTGGGTTGGCTTAGGGATACAGAGTTCATTCCATGTCTAAGCATACGGAGTTCATTCCCAGTCTAAGATTTTGAGCCACGGTGCATATGCTAGGGTCGAGCATGTGCTGGTGCCGTATTTTTTTCGCTCGGGGCACCATCGTCGGAGCATCGTCGGAGAGGCTAACCGACGGCAATGGGGGTTCCGGTGATTGGGGGGGCCGAGGGTTGTGCACACATGATGTGCGATGGGTGCTGGTACTTGAAAATTATATTGGCCCCCTATCCCTCATCAAACCTCGAGAACTCACACCCCCTTAAAGAGCATTTGAGATTTTATAGATTTGCTGCCAGTAGCCATTAAAGTGTCTGAAATGGGGATACTTTTTTCAAACGGTCACAAAATCTTCTCCACTTCAAGTTTTTTTATGCCAACAAAAATACAAGGATCACCTCTACCAAATTTGGGGACAAACCTCTTTCTAAAAAAATTTTAAAAAATCTCAAACCGTAAAAAGTTTCAAAAATCGTGAAAAATAGAAAATGGGTCGTCTTGCCATGAAACTTCACATGAAGGCTTAGGAGACCATTGTATGAATTTACAAGCCATAAAAATGGCATTGGCATGGCAGAAATATGAAGATGTGCTTGAACCCACCTACCACCCATTCGATCCTCAGTTTGTGCGTCCTGCCTCTCTGGTCGGCTGAGCGCCCGCACGCTCGTTTCGTGGGTTGACTTAGGCATACGGAGTTCATCCCCCATCTAAGCATACGGAGTTCATCCCCAGTCTAAGCATACGGAGTTCATTCCCAGTCTAAGATCAGACCAGACTAAGGGTTGCTAGGCATACGGAGTTCATCCCCCGTCTAAGCATACGAAGTTCATCCCCAGTCTAAGCATACAAAGTTCATTCCCAGTCTAAGATCAGACCAGACTGAGGGTTGCGACAGCAGGATCGGTAGCACACAGGGGGGATCGGGCCGATCCCTGGCTTGCGCATTCTACCTCTCCGGTCGGCTGAGTGCCTGCCCGCCCGTTTCGTGGGTTGGCTTAGGCATAGGGAGTTCATTCCATGTCTAAGCCCCAGTCGGATCGAGGGTTGTGGTAGCGGGACCGACAGCACGCAGAGGATGACCAGGCTGATCCTCGGCTTGCGTATTATGCCTCTCTAGTTGGCTCAACGTCCGCACGCTCATTTCATGGGTTAACTTAGGCATACGGAGTTCATTCCCAGTCTAAGATCAGACCAAACCGAGGGTTGCGATAGTAGGATCGACGGTACATAGGGGGGACCGGGCCGATCCCCGGCTTGCGCATTCTTTCTCCGCGGTCGACTGAGCGCCTGCACGCTCGTTTCATGGGTTGGCTTAGGCTTACGGAGTTCATTCCATGTCTAAGCATATGGAGTTCATTCCCAGTCTAAGATCGGATCAGATCGAGGGTTACGATAGTAGGACCAACAGCAGGATCGACAGCACGCAGGGGTGGATTAGGCCGATCCCCGGATTGTGCATTCTGCCTCTTTGACCGGCTGAGCACCCGCACACTCGTTTTGTGGGTTGGCTTAGGCATACAGAGTTCATTCCATCTCTAAACCCCAGCCGGATCAAAGGTTGTGGTAGCAGGATCGATAGCGGGATCGACAGCACGTAGAGAGGAATCGAGCTGATCCCCAGCTTGCGTATTATGCCTCTCCGACCGACCTCTCCGATCTACTGATCGCCCACATGCTTGTTTCATGGGTTGACATAGGCATACGGAGTTCATCCCCAGTCTAAGCATACAAAGTTAATTCCCAGTCTAAGATCGAATCGGATTAAGGGTTGTGGCAGCAGGATTGGCAACACGCAAGGGGGACCGGGCCAATCCCCGGCTTGTGCATTCTGCCTCTCCGATCGGTTGAGCGCCTGTATGCCCGTTTCCTAGTTTGGCTTAGGCATAGGGAGTTCATTCCATGTCTAAGCCCCAGCCGGACCGAGGGTTATGGCAGCGGGACCGACAACACATAGAGGGAGATCGGGCTGGTCCTCGGCTTGCGTATTATACCTCTTCGGTCGGCTCAGCGCCCATACACTCGTTTCGTGGGTTTACTTATGCATATGGAGTTCATTCCCAGTCTAAGATCAGATCAGACTGAGGATTGCAGTAGTAGGATCAACAGCACATAGGGGGGGATCAGGCTGATCCCTGGCTTGCGCATTCTGTCTCTCCGACCGACTGAGTGCCCGCACGCTCGTTTCGTGGGTTGGCTTAGGCACACGGAGTTCATTCCATGTCTAAGCATACGGAGTTCATTCCCAGTCTAAGATTTTAAGCCATGGTGCACATAATGGGCTCGGGCATGTGCTGGTGCCACATTTTTTTGACCCGAGGCACCATCGCCGGAGCATCGCTTGAGCATCGCCGGAGAGCCTAACCGACGGCATTAGGGGTTCCGACGATTGGGGGGACCGGTGGGTGTGCGCACATGATGTGAGATTGGTGCTGGTACTTGGCCCTTATATTGGCCCCCTATCTCTCATCAAACCTCGAGAACTCATACCCCCTTAAAGAGCATTTGAGATTTTATAGGTTTGCTGCCAGTAGCCATTAAAGTGTCTGAAATGGGGACACTTTTTTCAAACGGTCACAAAATCTTCTCCACTTCGAGTTTTTAGCTGAATTGTTTTGTGCATGCCAAGAAAAATACAAGGATCACCTCTACCAAATTTGGGGACAAAACTCTCTCTAAAAATATTTTAAAAAATCTTGAACCGCAAAAAGTTTCAAAAATCGTGAAAAATAAAAAACGGGTCATCTTGCCACAAAACTTCACATGAAGGCTTAGGGGACCATTGTATGAATTTACAAGCCATAAAAATGGCATTGGCATGGCAGAAATATGAAGATGTGCTTGAACCCACCTACCACCCATTCGATCCCCGGCTTGCGCATCCTACCTCTCTGGTCGGCTGAGCGCCCGCACGCTCGTTTCGTGGGCTGACTTAGGCATACGGAGTTCATCTCTAGTCTAAGCATACAGAGTTCATTCCCAGTCTAAGATCAGATCGGACCGAGGTTTGTAGCAGCAGGATCGACAGCACACAGGGGGGATCGGGCTGATCCCTGGCTTGCACATTCTGCCTTTCCGACCGATTGAGCACCAGCATGCCTGTTTCATGGGTTGGCTTAGGCATAGGGAGTTCATTCCATGTCTAACCCCCAGTTGAACCGAGGGTTGTGGTAGTGGGATCGACAGCACGCGGAGGGGGACCGAATCGATCCTCGACTTGCGCATTATGCCTATCCGGTCTGCTCAGGGCCCGCACGCTCGTTTCGTGGGTTGACTTAGGCATACGGAGTTCATTCCCAGTCTAAGATTGGATCGGACCGAGAGTTGCGGTAGTAAGATCGACAGCGCGTAGGAGGGGACCAGGTCGGTCCCCAGCTTGCGCATTCTACCTCTTAGGTCGGTTGAGGGCCCGCACGCTCGTTTCATGGGTTGGCTTAGGCATATGGAGTTCCTTCCATGCCTAAGCATACAGAGTTCATTCCCAGTCCAAGATCTGACCGGACTGAGGGTTACGGCAGCAGGACTAGCAGCAGGATCGACAGCGTGCAGGGGGACCGGGCTGATCCCCGGCTTGCGCATTCTGCCTCTCCGATCGGCTGAGCGCCCGCACGTTCGTTTCGTGGGTTGGCTTAGGCATATGGAGTTCATTCCATGTCTAAGCCCCAGCCAGACCAAGGGTTGTGGCAGTCGAACTGGCAGCAGGATCGATAGCTCGCAGAGGGGATCGAGCTGATCCTCGGCTTACGCATTATGCCTCTATGACCAATATTTTCGGTCGGCTGAGCGCCCGTTGGCTTAGGCATACGGAGTTCATCCCCAGTCTAAGCATGCAGAGTTCATTCCCAATCTAAGATCAGATCGGACCGAGGGTTGTGGCAGTAGTATCGACAACACATCGGGGGGACCGGGCTGATCCCTGACTTGCGCATTCTACCTCTACGATCGGGTAAGCACCCATACGCTAGTTTCGTGTGTTAGCTTAGGCATACGGAGTTCATCCCATGTCTAAGCCCCAACCGGATCGAGGGTTGTGGCAGCAGGACGGTAGCGGAATCGGTAGCATATAGAGTGGGATCGGGCTGATCCCTGGCTTGCGCATTATGCCTCTCCGGCCGGCTGAGTGCCCGCACGCTCGTTTCGTGGGTTGACTTAGGCAAACAGAGTTCATCCTCAGTCTAAGCGTACGGAGTTCATTCCTAGTCTAAGATTGGACTGGACTGAGGGTTGCGCAGGAGGATCGATAGCATGCAGGGGGGATCGGGCCTATCCCCGGCTTACGCATTCTACCCCTCTGACCGGTTGAGCACCCGCACGTCCGTTTCGTGGGTTAGCTTAGGCATACAGAGCTCATTCCATGTCTAAGTCCCAGCCAGAACCAGGGTTGTGGCAGCGGGACTGGCAGCACATAGAGGGGGACCAGGCCGATCCTCGGCTTGCGCATTATGCCTCTTCGGCCGGCTCAGTGCTCGCACACTCATTTTGTGGGTTGACTTATGCATACGGATTTCATTCCCAGTCTAAGATCAGATCGGACCGAGGGTTGAGGTAGCAGGATCGACAGCACGCAGTGGGGGACCGGGCTGATCCTCGGCTTGCGCATTCTGCCTCTCCGACCGGTTGAGCACCCGCACGCTCATTTCGTGGGTTGGCTGAGGCATACGGAGTTCATTCCATGTCTAACCATACGGGGTTCATTCCCAGTCTAAGATTTTGAGCCACGGTGCACATACTGGGCTTGGGCATGAGCTGGTGCCGCATTTTTTTCCCCCGGCGCACCATCGTCGGAGAGCCTAACCGATGGTATTGGGGGTTCCGGTGATTGGGGGGCTGGGGGGTGTGCACACCTGATGTGCGATGGGTGCTGGTACTTGGCCCTTATATTGGCCCATTATCCCTTATCAAACCTCGAGAACTCATACCCCCTTAAAGAGCATTTGAGATTTTATAGGTTTGCTGCCAGTAGCCATTAAATTGTCTGAAATGGGGACACTTTTTTCAAAGGGTCACAAAATCTTCTCCACTTCGAGTTTTTAGCTGAATTTTTTTGTGCATGCGAACAAAAATACAAGGATCACCTCTACCAAATTTGGGGACAAAAATATATCTAAAAAAATTTTAAAAAATCCAAAACCGTAAAAAGCTTTGAAAATCGTGATAAATAGAAAACGGGTCGTCTTGCCACGAAACTTCATATGAAGGCTTAGGGGACCATTGTATGAATTTACAAGCCATAAAAATGGCATTGGCATGGCAAAAATATGAAGCTGTGCTTGAACCCACCTACCACCCGTTCGATCCCCGGCTTGCGCATTCTGCCTTTCTGGCCGCTGAGCGCCCGCACGCTTGTTTCGTGGGTTGGCTTAGGCATATGGAGTTCATTCCATGTCTAAGCCCCAGCCGGACCGAGGGTTGTTGCAGCAGGACCGACAACGGGATCGACAGCACATAGAGGGGGATCGGGCTGATCCCCGGCTTATGCGTTATGCCTCTCTGGTCGACTGAGCACCCGCACGCTCGTTTTGTGGGTTGACTTAGGCATACGGAGTTCATCCCCAGTCTAAGCATACGGAGTTCATTCCCAGTCTAAGATCAGATCGGACCGAGGGTTACGGTAGTAGGATCGGCGGCACGCAGGGGAGAATGGGTTGATCCCCGGCTTGCGCATTCTACCTCTCCGATCGGCTGAACACCCGCATGCCCATTTCGTGGGTTGGCTTAGGTATAGGGAGTTCATTTCATGTCTAAGCCCCAGCCGGACTGAGGGTTCTGGCAACGGGACTGGCAGCACGCAGAGGGGGACCGACGGCATGCAGAGGGGGACCAGGCCGATCCTCGACTTGCGCATTATGCCTTTTCGACTGGCTCAGTGCCCGCACGTTCATTTTGTGGGTTAACTTATGCATACAGAGTTCTTTCCCATTCTAAGATCAGACCAGACCAAGGGTTGCGGTAGCAGGATCGACAGCACACAGGGGGGATCGAGCTGATCCCCAGCTTGCGCATTCTACCTTTCCAGTCGACTGAGCACCCGCACTCTCGTTTCGTGGGTTTGGCTTAGGCATACGGAGTTCATTCCATGTCTAAGCATGCAAAGTTCATTCCCAGTCTAAGATTTTGAGCCATGTTACACATGCTGGGCTCGAGCATGTGCTGGTGCCACATTTTTTTCGCCCAGGGCACCATCGTCGGAGCATCGTCGGAGAGCCTAACTGGTGGCATTGGGGGTTCCGGCGATTGGGGGGTCCAGGGGGTGTGCGCACATGATGTGTGATGGATGCTGGTACTTGGCCCTTATATTGGTCCCCTATCTCTTATCAAACCTTGAGAACTCACACCCCCTTAAGGAGCATCTGAGATTTTATAGGTTTGCTGCCAGTAGCTATTAAAGTGTCTGAAATGAGGACACTTTTTTCAAAGGGTCACAAAATCTTCTCCACTTCAAGTTTTTGGCTGAATTGTTTTGTGCATGCCAACAAAAATACAAGGATCACCTCTACCAATTTTGGGGACAAAACTCTTTCCAAAAAAATTTAAAAAAATCTTGAACCGTAAAAAGTTTCAAAAATCGTGAAAAGTAGAAAACAGGTCGTCTTGCCACGAAACGTCATATGAAGGCTTAGAGGACCATTGTATGAATTTACAAGCCATAAAAATGGCATTGGCATGGCAGAAATATGAAGATGTGCTTGAACCCACCTACCACCCGTTCGATCCCCAGCTTGCGCATTCTACCTCTCCGGTCGGCTGAGCGCCCGCACGCTCGTTTCGTGGGTTGGCTTAGGCATATGGAGTTCATTCCATGTCTAAGCCCCAGCCGGACCAAGGGTTGTGGCAGCAGGACCGACAATGGGATCGACAGCACATAGAGGGGGATCGGGCAGCACATAGAGGGGGATCGGGTTGATCCCCGGCTTGCGCATTATGCCTCTCTAGTCGGTTGAGCACCCGTACGCTTATTTTGTGGGTTGAATTAGGCAAACAGAGTTCATCCCCAGTCTAAGCATACGAAGTTCTTTCCCAGTCTAAGATCAGATCGGACCGAGGGTTGTGGTAGTAGGATCGAAGGCACGCAGGGTGGAATGGGCCGATCCCCGGCTTACGCATTCTACCTCTCCGATCGGCTGAACACCCGCACACCCATTTCGTGGGTTGGCTTAGGTATAGGGAGTTCATTCCATGTCTAAGCCCCAGCCGGACCGAGGGTTCTGGCAGCGGGACTGGCAGCACGCAGAGGGGGACCGACAGCATGCGGAAGGGGACCAAGCCGATCCCCAGCTTATGCATTATGCCTTTTCGACTGGCTCAGCGCCCGCACGTTCATTTCGTGGGTTGACTTATGCATACGGAGTTCTTTCCCAGTCTAAGATCGGACCGGATCGAGGGTTGCGGCAGCAAGATCGACAGCAGGCAGGGGGGATCGGGTTGATCCCCGGCTTGCGCATTCTACCTTTCCAGTCGACTGAGCACCCGCACTCTCGTCTCGTGGGTTTGGCTTAGGCATATGAAGATGTGCTTGAACCAACCGACCACCCGTTCGATCCCCGGCTTGCGCATTCTTCCTCTCCGTTCGGCTGAGCACCCGCACGCCCGTTTCGTGGGTTGGCTTAGGCATAGGGAGTTCATTCCATGCCTAACCGTAGCCAAATCGAGAGTTGTGGCAGCGGGATCAGCAGCACGTAGAGGGGGACTGAACCAATCTCCGGCTTGCGCATTATGCCTATCCAACCGGCTCAACGCCCGCACACTCGTTTTGTGGGTTGACTTAGGCATACGGAGTTCATTCCCAATCTAAGATTGAATCGGACCGAAGGTTGCAGTAGCAGGATCGACAGCACACTGGGGGGTATCGGACCGATCCCCGGCTTGCGCATTCTGCCTCTCTGGCCGACTGAGCGCCCGCATGCTCGTTTCGTGGGTTGGCTTAGGCATACAGAGTTCATTCCCAATTTAAGATCGGATCGGACCGAAGGTTGCGGTGGTAGGTCCAGCAGTAGGATCGATAGCACGCAGGGGGGATCGAGCCGATCCTCGACTTACGCATTCTGCCTCTCCGGCCAGCTGAGCACCCATACGCTCGTTTCGTGGTTGGCTTAGGCATACAGAGTTCGTTCCATGTCTAAGCCCCGGTTGGATCGAAGGTTGTGGTAGCAGGACCGACGACGGGATTGGCAGCATGCAGAGGGGGACCGACCTGATCCCCGACTTGCACATTATGCCTCTTCAGTCGGTTGAGTGCCTGCATGCTCATTTCGTGGGTTGACTTAGGCATACGGAGTTCATCCCCAGTCTAAGCATACGGAGTTCATTCCCAGTCTAAGATCAAACCGGACCGAGGGTTGCGGTAGCAGGATCGACAGCACGTAGGGGGGACCAGGTCGATCTTCGGCTTGCGTATTCTGCCTCTCCGGCCGGCTGAGCATCCGCACGCCCATTTCATGGGTTGGCTTAGGCATAGGGAGTTCATTCCATGTCTAAGCCCCAGCCGGACCGAGGCTTGTGGCAGCGGGACCGATAGCACACAGAGGGGGACCGGATCGATCCTCGGCTTGTGCATTACGCCTTTTCGGCCAGCTCAGTGCTCGCACGCACATTTCGTGGGTTGACTTATACATACAGAGTTCATTCCCAGCCTAAGATCAGACCAGACCGAGGGTTGCGATAGTAGGATCGACAGTACGATGGGGGGGACTGGGTCGATCCCCAGCTTGAGCATTCTGCCTCTCCGATCGGCTGAGCGCCCGCACACTCGTTTTTTGGGTTAGCTTAGGCATACGGAGTTCATTCCATGTCTAAGCATATGGAGTTCCTTCCCAGTCTAAGATTTTGCGCCACGGTGCACATGCTGGGCTCGGGCATGTACTGGTGCCACATTTTTTTCACCCGGGGTAGCACGCAGGGGTGATCAGGCTTATCCTCGGCTTGCGCATTCTGCCTCTCAAGCCAGCTGAGCACCCGTACGCTCGTTTTGTGGGTTGGCTTAGGCATACGGAGTTCATTCCATGTCTAAGCCCTAGCTGGCCCGAGGGTTGTGGTAGCAGGACCGGTAGCGGGATCGACAACACGTAGAGGGGGACCAGGCTGATCCCCGGCTTACGCATTATGCCTCTCCGATCGACCTCTTTGGCCGGTTGAGCACCCGCACACTCATTTTATGGGTTGACTTAGGCATACGGAGTTCATCCCCAGTCTAAGATCGGACCAGATCGAGGGTTGCGACAGCAGGATTGGCGGCATGCAGGGGGGACCGATCCAATCCCCGGCTTGCGCATTCTATATCTCCGGCCGGCTGAGCGCCCTCACACCTGTTTCATGGGTTGGCTTAGGCATAGGGAGTTCATTCCATGTCTAGGCCCCAGCCAGACTGATGGTTGCTGTAGCGGGATCGGTAGCACGCAGAAGGGGACCAGGCCGGTCCCCGGTGTCATGGACTAAGCTTTCTCTCAGCAAGCAATAGACCGTGCGGCACTTGAATGGGCGCTCCCAACCAATTCAGCCTTCAATAGATCGATATCTGAACAAATAACCATAAGCCATGGTTAGTCCCAAGCATTCACAATAAGACACAATATATCGAGATCGATCTCAAGCACACACACAAGAAGGCATATTCGCATCGAGAAAAAGAAAAACACATCGAGGCAACAATCGAGACATTCAATCGGGGTGAGTTTTACTATAGTCAAGAATCAGACATTGGGACCTCCCACCGTCACCAGGGCCAGGGGGCAGCCCTTAGTGGGTGGCCTAGGCTCGCATAGCAACCGGTGAGATAGCCTAACACTACGCTGTCGGCTCACCCCCCTAAAGAGCCTTAGAGAATTTAGAGCTATGCTACCAGTAACCATTACAATGTTTGAAATGGGGACACTTTTCCTAGCACAAGGGATCTACCCGACCATGGCCCTATACATGGGTGGCTTATGGCAACCTAAGTCCCAGTTATGGCCCTATACAAGGTTGGCTCATGACATCCTCCCCCACCTATTCTATCAACGTCCTCGTCGACTTGCTAGCTTGAAATTCTTTGATCTTCCTTTGAAATCTCTGGAGGTCATGTTCTCTCTCCCAGCTGGTTTTTTCTAGTCCTAATCCCTCCCACTTCACTAAGTACTCCCAAACTAGTCTTCGAGATATCTTGGTTTCCTTGTCAGCTAAGATCTCTTAGACTCGATGCTCTGAGGGTGGCTTCATGGTGATGGTGACTCTGGTTGGCTCCCTTTGGCTAGCATCTATAAGATCTACATGGAAAGGTTTTAGGTTGCTCACAGGAAATACTGGGTGCACTTTCATCCACTTTGGTGGGTCGATTTTGTAAGAAGCATTCCTCACCTTGGAAAGGACCTTACTAGACCTTCATATTTGTGCACCAATCTACAATCTCTCTTTTTTAAGAACCTGGTTTGTTCAGGAACTAGTCGGATAAGAACCAATCACCAACTTGAAATTGTTGAGCCCTACGACCCTTGTCTGCCCATTTTTTCATCCACTTTGATGCTTTCTCCAGGTAGGTTTATGCAATCTCTGTGTCTTGTTTCCACTCCTTGCTGAGATTAAAGGCTCTCGGATTCTTTCCTCTATATTGTTCCAAGGAAGTGTGGGGTAGCCTTGGTAATTATCTGGTGACCACCTCAAATGGGCTTTTATTGGTGGAAGAGCTTTTGTTGGAATTAAAGCAGAGTTGAGCCATGTCCAATAATGAAGGCCAGTCTTTTTGATTGGCTTGAACAAAGTGCCTCAAGTATTCCTCTAATAATCCATTGAACCGTTCCATTTGACCATCGGTTTGAGGTTGATAGCTTGAGGAGATGTTGAGTTGGGACCCCAATATCTTGAAAAGTTCTCTCCATAAGGACCCCGTGAATCTCGAATCTCGATTGCTGACAATATTTTGAGGGAGGCCCCAGTATTTGACCACATGTTTGAACAATAGTCAAGCTGTGTCTTTTGCTGTGCAATACTTGTGAGTGGGAATGAATGTGGTGTACTTAGAGAACCGGTCAATCACCACCAAAATAGCTCCAAGGTCACCAACCTTGGGTAGGCTCGAAATTGAATCGAGGGAGATGCTTTCCCACGATTTGGTGGGTACTGGTAGTGGTTCAAGCATGCCTACAGGTTTCCTCCTTTCAACCTTGTCTTGTTGGCAAATGACGCAAGTCTTCGTATAGTCCATCACATCTTGTCGCATGTGAGGCCAATAGTATCCCTGTTTCAATAACGCTAAAGTGTGTTGCTAGCCCGGGTGTCCCGCCCATGGTGTGTCATGACATTCCCTCATCAGCATCTATCTCAGACCTTCTGCTCTTGGCATAAACACTCGAGGCCCCTTAGTCCATAAGATCTCATTTTCTTGCCAGAAGTACTTGGACTTCCCTTCTTCCACTAGCTTCAGGATGGCACAAGCTTGCAGGTCCTTCCCTAAATGATCTCCAATCAACTTGTGAATGTCTGTAGTGGCTCTGCTAGCTGCCATTGGGGCAATTCTTCTAAGGGCCACTAAATCTACTCGCCTGCTCAATGCATTGGCCACTTGATTGGTCTTTCCAGCAGTGTGCTCAAAACAAAAGTCAAACTCTGCTAAAAATTCTTACCACCTAGCTTGTTTTGCCGTAAGCCTCAGTTGGGTGAGAAAATTGCTAACGACCGCATTGTCTATCTTCACGACAAAGTGTGAACCCAACAAGTAATGTCACCAAGCCCTCAAGCAGTGAACCACCACCAGGAGTTCTTTTTCTTGGGCCATATATTTCCTTTCAGCTTCACTTAGCTTCCTACTTTCAAATGCTACCGGTTGATGTTGTTGCAAAAGCACTCCTCTAATAGCAAAATCAGATGCATCCCTCTGAACTTCAAAAGGCTTTTCAATATTAGGGAGAGCTAAGATGGGATCCTTCATAATAGCATCTTTCAATCCCTCGAAGGCCTCTTGGCACTCACTCGTCCAACACCATTTATGCTCCTTCTTTAATAGCTCCATGAGGGCCATGGTCTTGCGAGAGTACCCTTCCACAAACCTTCTATAATAGTTGGCTAGTCCCAAAAATGAGCAGAGCTCACTAACATTCTTTGGTGTTGTCCACTCCTTGATGGCCCTAACCTTTTCCATGTCCATTCGAATGTGGCCACGTTCGACAATGTGATCGAGAAAATGGATTTGGATCTGAGCAAATGTACATTTCTCCCTTTTTACGTATAACTGGTGGTCCTATAATCTTTGAAGTACCTGGCGCAGGTGTTCTTGATGTTCTTCCAAGGTGGAGCTATATACCACTATATCGTCTAAATAGATGACTACAAATTTGCCTAGGTAGTCATTGAATACCTAATTCATCAATGTACAAAATGTGGCAGGAGCATTGGTCAGTCCAAAGGGCATAACAAGAAATTCAAATGCACGATACCGTGTCACACAAGTGGTCTTTGGCTCATCTCCCTCAACAATTCTGACCTGATGGTAGCCAGATCTCAGGTCCAATTTGGAGAAGTACTTGGCCCGGCTCAATTGATCAAACAAGTCTGCTATAAGGGGGATGGGATATTTGTTTCTTACGGTGACTTTGTTTAGGGCCCTGTAGTCAACACATAATTGCAAACTTCCATCATGCTTCTTTTGAAATAGCACCGATGCTCCAAAAAGAGCCTTTAATGGTCTGATGAACCCGGCTTGTAGCAGTTCATCTAACTATTTTCTTAGTTCAGCCAACTCTGGCGGGGCCATGCGGTAAGGAGCTCTAGCAGGGGGTTTCACTCCTGAGAGGAGCTCAATTTCATGGTCCACAGTTTGTCGAGGGGGTAGAACCTTAAGCAACATCTCTGGCATCACCTCTTCGAATTCTTCCAACACTTTTCCCACACAATCAGGTATTTGTTCTACTTCTGACCCTTCTTTGTAGATCGACACAGCCACAAAGGAGGGTTCCCCTCTCTTTACCCCTTTCTTGAACTACAAAGCTGAAATCATTTTCTTCCCACTCTTTGGTAAGATGTTGGCTGACACCACACATGGGTTTTCCCCTAAGAACAACAAGCAGCTAGCAGTGGGGATAGGGATGATCTGAGCCAACATCATGAAGTCCAATCTGAGAACAACATCAAAGTCATCCATGGGGGAAACTGTAAAGTCTACCTTCCCTTCCCATGGCCCCAATCGGGTTGTCACACTCTTGGAGCTTCCACTGATCGTAAAGGCTGGCGAGTTAACCGCCTTCATTCATCCATAGTTTTTACTAATCTAAATACCACACCTTTTTGCTTCTTCTGGTGTGATGAAAGTGTCGGTTGCACCCGTATCCACCATAGCCTTAGTGGCTTTCTCATTGATCATCAAGTTCACATACATCAAGCCTCGACTATGGTCTTTCTTTATAGTGTTCAATTGGGTGCGGAGGGCATTGAGGAACCTTATTGAACCCATCCTGGCTGGCTCCTCTTCAGCTTCTTCAATGCTCTTTGGCACTTTTACGGACTCTTGAGACGAGGTCCTTAAGGCATTAAGGGCTCCCCTGTACGGGCATTTAGCCACCCGATGCAGCCCCTTGCAAAGAAAGCAAGCTAGCGATTGTCTAGGCTTGAAAATCCCTGCGTTGCTTGTCTTGGGTTGGGTGCTATCTCGACCAAAGGACCTCCTATTTGATGCTACTGCCAGCTGATGGAGGATTTTTTCATTTTGAAGAGCCATCATTGTAATCGTGGAGACATTCAGCTATAATCATGGCCGTGGCCACATCTTGCACTTTCTGCCTTTGTAGTTCTATCCTCACCCAAGGCTTGAGGCCTTCAAGAAAATAGAACATCTTATCCTTTTCGGACATGTCTCGAATATCCAACATCAAGGTAGAAAAGCTCCTTACAAACTCTCACACCGTTCCTGTTTGCACCAATTCTTGAAGTCTCCTTCGAGCCATATACTCCACATTCTCAGGGAAAAACTGGTTTTTCAATTCTCGCTTCAGATCAGTCCAAGTCTTAATCGGGCACTCATCATCGACAAACTTGGAATGCCACCATAGCTTGGCATCCCCTGCAAGGTACATCGACGCCATTGCTACCTTGTCTTCCTCTAAATCCGTGTGTACAGCTCGAAAGTACTGCTCCATGTCAAACAAGAAATTTTCAAGTTCCTTAGCATCCCTTGCCCCCTCATAGCATCGAGGCTCTAACACCTTGGGCCTTTTTCCCCTTTCCATCGAGCTCAAACCCGATCTGGCCATAGCCATTTGTAGGATGCTCACCTGTGCTCTGAGCTCCTCAAACTCCTTTTGGAGAATGTTCAAGGCATCTCTAGCCTCTTTGCTCACGTTGTGGAGAGTATCAGACAACTCTCACTGGGTTGTCTCGATCTCCCTCACTCGATCTTTAGTCACCATATGAGTTTTCATTATGACCACCGTGGCCTCAAGTTCCTCAATTCTCTGTTGATGATTAGGTCCACCACTTGTTGCCATCTCATCCATTTTTCTATCACTTCTCAACCATGCTTTGATACCACGTGTCACGGACTAAGCTTTCTCTCAGCAAGCAATAAAACATGCGGCACTTGAATGGGTGCTCCCAACCAAGTCAGCCTTCAATAGATCGATATTTGAACAAATAACCATAAGCCATGATTAGTCCCAAGCATTCACAATAAGACACAATATATCGAGATCGATCTCAAGCACATACACAAGAAGGCATATTCGCATCAAGAAAAAGAAAAACACATCGAGGCAACAATCGGGACATTCAATAAGGGTGAGTTTTATTATAGTCAGGAATCATACATCAGGACCTCCCACCATCACCAGGGCCAGGGGGCAGCCCTTGGTGGGTGGCCTAGGCTCGCATAGCAACTGGTGAGACAGCCCAACACTACGCTACCGGCTAACCCCCCTAAAAAGCCGTAGAGATTTTAGAGCTATGCTACCAGTAACCATTACAATGTTTGAAATGGGGACACTTTTCCTAGCACAAGGGATCCACCCGACCATGGCCCTATACATGGGTGGCTTATGGCAACCTAAGTCCAGTCATGGCCCTATACAAGGTTGGCTCATGACACCCGGCTTACGCATTATGCCTCTCTGGTCAGCTTAATGCTCGGACGCTCGTTTCGTGAGTTGACTTAGGCATACGGAGTTCATTCCTAGTCTAAGATCGGATCGGATCGAGGGTTACGATAGCAGGATCGATAGCACGCAGGGGGGATTGGGTCGATCCCCAGCTTGTGCATTCTGCCTCTTCGGTCGGCTGAGCGCCCACACGCTCGTTTCGTGGGTTGGCTTAGGCATACGGAGTTCATTCAATGTCTAAGCATATGGAGTTCATTCCCAGTCTAAGATCGGACCAGGCCGATCCCCACCTTATGCATTTTGCCTCTCCAGTCAGTCGAGCGCCCGCACGTCTATTTCATGGGTTGGCTTAGGCATAGGGAGTTCAGTCCATGTCTAAGCCCCAGCCAGACTGAGGGTTGTGGCAGCGGGACCGACAGCACGCAGAGGGGGACCGAGTCGATCCTCGACTTGCGCATTATGCCTCTTCGATCAGCTCAACGCCCGAACACTCATTTTGCAGTTTGACTTAGGCATACAAAGTTTATTCCCAGTCTAAGATTGGATCGAACCGAGGGTTACGGTAGTAGGATCGACAGCACGTAGAGGGGGATCGGGTCGATCTCGAGTTGCGCATTCTGCCTCTCCGACCGGCTGAGCGCCCGCACGCTCGTTTCGTGGGTTGGCTTAAGCATACGAAGTTCATTCCATGTCTAAGCATATGGAGTTCATTCCCAGTCTAAGATCGGATCGGACCAAGGCTTGCGGTAGGAGGACCAGCAACAGGATCGACAACACATAGGGGGGATCGGGCCGATCCTCGGCTTGCGCATTCTGCCTCTCCGGCTAACTGAGTGCCCGCACGCTCATTTCATGGGTTGACTTAGGCATACGGAGTTCATCCCCAGTCTAAGCATACGAAGTTCATTCCCAGTCTAAGATCAAATCAGACCGAGTGTTGCGACAGCAGGATCGGTAGCACGCAGGGAGGATCGGGCCGATCCCCGGCTTGTGCATTCTGCCTCTCCGGCCGGCTGAGCGCTCGCACGCCTATTTCATGGGTTGGCTTAGGCATAGGGAGTTCATTCCATGTCTAAGCCCTAGCTGGACCGAGGGTTGTGGCAGCGGGACCGACAGCACGCAGAGGGGGACCGGGTCGATCCCCGACTTGCGCATTCTACATCTTCGACCGACTGAGCGCCCGCCTACCCATTTCATGGGTTGGCTTAGGCATAGGGAGTTCATTCCATGTCTAAGCCCCAGCCAAACCGAGGGTTGTGGCAGCAGGACCGGCAGCACGCAGAGGGGGACGAGCCGATCCCCGGCTTGCGCATTATGCCTCTCCGGTTGGCTCAACGCCTGAGCGCTCGTTTCTTGGGTTGACTTAGGCATACGAAGTTCATTCCCAGTCTAAGATCGAACCAGACCGAGGATTGTGACAGCAGGATTAACAGCACGTTGGGAGGGATCGGGCCGATCCTCGGCTTGTTCATTCTGCCTCTCCGGTTGGCTGAGCGCCCGCACGCTCATTTCATGGGTTGGCTTAGGCATACGGAGTTCATTCCCAGTCTATGATCGGATTGGACCGAGGCTTGCGGCAGCAGGACTAGCAGCAAGATCTGCAGCACACAAGGGGGGATCGAGTCGATCCCCGGCTTGCATATTCTGCCTCTCCAACCTTCTGACTGCCCGCACGCTCGATTCTTGGGTTGACTTAAGCATACAGAGTTCATTCCCAGTCAAAATCATTTTGTGGGTTGACTTATGCATACGGAGTTCATTCCCAATCAAAATTGAACCAGACCGAAAGTGGCGGTAGTAGGATCGACAGCTCGCAGGAGGGGACCGGGTTGATCCCTGGCTTGCGCATTCTGCCTCTCCGGTCGGCTGAGCGCCCGTACGCTCGTTTCATGGGTTGGCTTAGGCATACGGAGTTCATTCCATGTCTAACCATACGGAGTTCATTCCCAGTCTAAGATTTTGAGCCACGGTGTGCATGTTGGGCTCGGGCATGTGATGGTGCTGCATTTTTTCGCCAGGGGCACCATCATCGAAGCATCGTCGGAGAGCCTAATTGGCAGATTAGGGGTTCCGACAATTAGGGGGCAGCACGATCGACAGCACACAGGAGGGACCGGGCCGATCCCCGGCTTACGCATTCTACCTCTTCGGTCGGCTGAGCACCCGCACGCCCGTTTCGTGGGTTGGCTTAGGCATAGGGAGTTCATTCCATGTCTAAGCCCTAGCCGGACTGAGGGTTGTGGCAGCGAGATCGGTAGCACGCAGAGGGGGATCGGGTTGATCCCCGGCTTGCGCATTATGCCTCTTCGGCTGGCTCAATGCCTGTACACTCATTTTGTGGGTTGACTTATGCATACGGAGTTCATTCCCAATCTAAGGTCAGACCAGACCAAGGGTTACGACATCAGGATCGATAGCATCCAGGGGGGATGGGGCCGATCCTCGACTTACTTGTTCTACCTCTCCGACCGACTGAGCGCCCGCACGCTCATTTTTTGGGTTGGCTTAGGCATACGGAGTTCATTCCATGTCAAGCATACGGAGTTCATTCCAATTCTAAGATCGGATCGGACCGAGGGTTGCGGCAGTAGGGCTAGCAGTAGGATTAACAGCATGCAGGGGGGACCGAGCTGATCCCCGGCTTACGCATTCTGCATCTCCGACCGGCTGCGCACCTGCACGCTCATTTCGCAGATTGGCTTAGGCATATGGAGTTCATTCCATGTCTAAGCCCCAGTCGGACAGAAGGTTGTGGCAGTAGGATCGGCAACGGGATCGATAGCACACAGAGGGGGATCGGGCTGATCCTTGGCTTGCACATTATGCCTCTCCAGCTGACCTCTCTGGCCGGTTGAGCGCCTTCACGCTCGTTTCATGGGTTGACTTAGGCATACGGAGTACATCCCCAGTCTAAGCATACGGAGTTCATTCCCAGTCTAAGATCGAACTAGATCGAGGGTTACGGCAATAGGATCGACAGCACGCAGGGGGGACCGGGCCGATCTTCGGCTTGTGCATTCTGTCTCTCCGATCGGCTGAGCGCGCGCATGCCTGTTTCGTGTGTTGGCTTAGGCATAAGGAGTTCATTCCATGTCTAAGCCCCAGCAAGACTGAGGGTTGTGGCAGTGAGATCGACAGCACATAGAGAGGGACCGGGCTGGTCCCTGGCTTACGCTTTATGCCTATCCGATCAGCTTAGTGCCCGTACGCTCATTTCATGGGTTGACTTAGGCACACGAAGTTCATTCCCAGCCTAAGATCAGACCGGACCGAGGGTTGCGACAACAGGATCGACAGCACATAAAGGGGATCAAGCCGATCCCCAGATTATGCATTCTGCCTCTCCGGCTGACTGAGCATCCACACGCTCATTTCATTGGTTGGCTTAGGCATACGGAGTTCATTCCATGTCTAAGCATACGGAGTTCATTCCTAGTCTAAGATTAGACCAGACTGAGGGTTGCGGCTCTAGGACCAGCAGCAGGATCGACAGCACGTAAGAGGGGACCGGGCCGATCTTTGGCTTGCACATTTTGCCTCTCCGATCGGCTGAATGCCCACACGCTCGTTTCATGGGTTGGCTTAGGCATACGAAGTTCATTTCATGTCTAAGCCCCAGTCGGACCGAGGGTTATGGCAGCAGGATCGGCAGCATGTAGAGGGGGACTAGGCTGATCCCCAGCCTGCGCATTATGCCTCACCGATCGACCTCTCCAGTCGACTAAGTGCCCGCACCCTCGTTTCGTGGGTTGACTTAGGCATACGGAGTTCATCCCCAGTCTAAGCATACGGAGTTCATTCTGAATCTAAGATCGGATCAGATCGAGGGTTGTCATAGCAGGATTGGCAGCACACAGGGGGGATCGGGCTGATCCCCGGCTTACGCATTATGCCTCTCCGACGGGCTAAGTGCCCGCACGTCCGTTTCGTGGGTTGGCGTAGGCATAGGGATTTCATTCCATGTCTAAGCCCCAGCCAGACCGAGGGTTGTGGCAGCGGGCCCGACAGCACACAGAGGGGGATCAGGTCGATCCCCAGCTTGCGCATTATGCCTCTTCAACTGGCTCAGCGCCCGCACACTCGTTTCATGGGTTGACTTATGCATACGGAGTTCATTCCCAATCTAAGATAAGACCTGACTGAGGGTTGTGGTAGTAGGATCGACAACACATAGGGGGGACCAGGTTGATCCCCGGCTTGCGCATTTTGCCTCTCCTGCTGGCTGAGCACCCGCACGCTCGTTTCATAGGTTGGCTTAGGCATACGAAGTTCATTCCATGTCTAAGCATATGGAGTTCATTCCTAGTCTAAAATTTTGAGCTGCGATGCACATGCTAGGCTCGGGCATGTGCTGATGCCACATTTTTTTCACCCGGGCCACCATCACTGGAGAGCCTAAACGACGGCATTGAGGGTTTCGACGATTGGGGGTTTCGACGATTGGCGGTTTCGACGATTGTGCGCACATGATGTGAGATGGGTGCTGGTACTTGGCCCTTATATTGGCCCCCTATCCCTCATCAAACCTTGAGAACTCACACCCTCTTAAAGAGCATTTTAGATTTTATAGGTTTGCTGCCAGTAGCTATTAAAGTGTCTGAAATGGGGACACTTTTTTCAAATGGTCACAAAATCTTCTCCACTTCGATTTTTTAGCTGAATTTTTTTGTGCATCCCAAAAAAAATGCAAGGATCATTTCTACCAAATTTGGGGGCAAAACTCTTTCTAAAAAAAGTTTTAAAAATCCCATACCGTAAAACGTTTTGAAAATCATGAAAAATAGAAAACGGGTCGTCTTGCCACGAAACTTCACATGAAGGCTTAGGGAACCATTGTATGAATTTACAAGCCATAAAAATGGCACTGGCATGGTAGAAATATGAGGATGTGCTTGAACCAACCTACCACCCGTTCGATCCCCGGCTTACACATCCTGCCTCTTTGGTCGGCTGAGCGCCCGTACGCTCGTTTGGTGGGTTGACTTAGGCATACGGAGTTAATCCCCAGTCTAAGCATACAAAGTTCATTCCCAGTCTAAGATTGGACCAGACCAATCTAAGCCCCAGCCGGATGAGGGTTGTGGCAGCGAGATCGACAGCATGCATAGGGGGACCGGGCCTATCCCCGGCTTGCGCATTATGCCTCTCTGACCGGGTCAGCCCTTGCACGCTCATTTTGTGGGTTTACTTAAGCATACAGAGTTAATTCCCAATCTAAGATCGGCTCGGATAGAGGTTTGCAGCATCAGGATCGACAGCATGCAGGGGGACCGGGCCGGTCCTCGGCTTGCACATTCTGCCTCTCCGATCGACTGATCACCCGGACGCTCATTTCGTGGGTTGGTTTAGGCATACGGAGTTCATTCCATGTCTAAGCATACAGAGTTCATTCCCAGTCTAACATCAGAGTGGATCGAGGGTTACGGTAGTAGGACCAGTAGTAGGATCGACAGCAAGCAGGGGGGACCAGGCCGATCCCCCGCTTGCTCATCCTGCCTCTCCGGTCGGCTTGACCGTTCGCACGCTCGTTTCATGGGTTGACTTAGGCATACAGAGTTCATCCCCAGTCTAAGCATATGGAGTTCATTCCCAGTCTAAGATCGAACTAGATCGAGGGTTGCGACAGTAAGATCGATAGCACGCAAGGAGGATCGGGTCGAACCCCGGCTTGCATATTCTGCTTCTCCAGCTGGCTGAGCACCAACATGACCGTTTTGTGGGTTGGGTTAGGCATACGAGTTCATTCCATGTCTAAGCCCCAGTCGGATCGAAGGTAGTGGCAGCGGGATCGGCAACACATAGAGGGGGATCGGCCCCGATCCCCAGCTTGCACATTATGCCTCTCCGACCGGTTCAGCGCCCGCACGCTCATTTCGTGGGTTGACTTAGGGAAACGGAGTTCATTCCCAGTCTAAGATCAGACCGGACTAAGGGATGCAGCAGCAGGATCGACAGCACGTAGGGGGGAGCGAGCCGATCACGGGCTTGCACATTCTGCCTCTCCGACCGGCTAAGCTCCCGCACGCTCGTTTTGTGGGTTGGCTTAGCCATACGGAGTTCATTCCATGTCTAAGCATACGGAGTTCATTCCCAATATAAGATTTTGAGCCATGGTGCACATGCTGGTGTCACATTTTTTTTGCCTGGGGCACCATCGCTGGAGCATCGCCAGAGAGCCTAACCGGCGGCATTGAGGGTTCCGACGATTGGGGGGCTGGGGGTGGTGTGCGCACATGATGTACGATGGGTGCTGGTACTTGGCCCTTATATTGGCCTCCTATCCCTCATCAAACCTCAAGAACTCACACCCCCTTAATGAGCATTTGAGATTTTATACGTTTGCTGCCAGTAGCCATTAAAGCGTCTGAAATGGGGACACTTTTTTCAAACGGTCACAAAATCTTTTCCACTTTGAGTTTTTAGCTGAATTTTTTTGTGCATGCCAACAAAAATGCAAGGATCACCTCTACCAAATTAGCTGAGTGCCCGTATGCTCTTTTCATGGGTTGACTTAGGCATACGGAGTTCATCCCTAGTCTAAGCATACAGAGTTCATTCCCAGTCTAAGATGGGATCGGATCGAGGGTTGTGGCAGCAAGATTGGTAGCATGCAGAGGGGATCGAGCCGGTCCCTGGCTTGCGCATTCTGCCTCTCCGGCCAGCTGAGCGCCCGTACACCCATTTCATGGGTTGGCTTAGGCATAGGGAGTTCATTCCATGTCTAAGCCCCAACCGGACCGAGGGTTGTGGCAGCGGGATCGACAGCACATAGAGGGCGACCGGGTCGATCCTCGACTTGCGCATTATGCCTCTCCGGTCAGCTCAACACCCAAATGCTCGTTTCATGGGTTGACATAGGCATACGGAGTTCATTCCCTGTCTAAGATCGGACCGGACCGAGGGTTGCGGTAGCAGGATTGACAGCACGCAGGGGGGACCAGGTCAGTCCTTGACTTACGTATTCTGCCTCTCCAGCCGGTTGAGCGCCCGTACGCTCGTTTCGTGCGTTGGCCTAGGCATACGGAGTTCATTCCATGTCTAAGCATACGAAGTTCATTACCAGTCTAAGATCGGATCAGACCGAGGCTTGCGGTAGTAAGACCAGTAGCAGGATCGATAGCATGCAGGGGGGGACTGAGCCGATCCTCGGCTTACGTATTCTGCCTCTCCGACCTTCAGACCACCCGCATGTTTGTTTTGTGAGTTGACTTAAGCATACGGAGTTCATCCCCAGTCTAAGCATATGGTGTTCATTCCCAGTCTAAGATCAAACCGGATCGAGGGTTGCGGCAGCAGGATCGGCAACACGTAGGGGGACCGAGCCGATCCCCAGCTTACGCATTCGGCTTCTCCGGCCGGCTAAGCGCCCGCACTCCCGTTTCATGGGTTGGCATAGGGATAGGGAGTTCATTCCATGTCTAAGCCCCAGTCGGACCAAGGGTTGTGGCAGTGGGACCAGTAGCACGCAGAGGGGGATCGAGCCGGTCCCTGGCTTGTGCATTCTGCCTCTCCGACCGGCTGAGCACCTGCATGCTTGTTTTGTGGGTTGGCTTAGGCATACGAAGTTCATTCACAGTCTAAGAGTTTGAGCCATGGTGCACATTTTAGGCACGAGCATGTGCTGGTGCTGCATTTTTTTCACCCAGGGCACCATCACCGGAGCATCATCGGAGAGCCTAATCGGTGGTATTAGGGCTTCCGGCGATTGGGGGGGCCGGGGGGTGTGCGCACATGATGTGCAATGGGTGCTGGTACTTGGCCCGTATATTGACCCCCTATCCCTCATCAAACCTTAAGAACTCACATCCCCTTAAAGAGCATTTGAGATTTTATAGGTTTGCTACCAGTAGCCATTAAAGTGTCTGAAATGGGGACACTTTTTTCAAACGGTCACAAAATCTTCTCCACTTCGAGTTTTTAGCTGAATTTTTTTGTGCATGCCAAAAAAAAATACAAGGATCACCTCTACCAAATTTGGGGGAAAAATCTTTCTAAAAAAATTTTAAAAAATCCTGAACTGCAAAAAGTTTCAAAAATCATGAAAAATAGAAAACGGGTCGTCTTGCCACGAAACTTCACATGAAGGCGTAGGGGACAATTGTATGAATTTACAAGCCATAAAAATGGCATTGGCATGGCAGAAATATGAAGATGTGCTTGAACCCACCTACCTCCCGCTCGATCCCCAGCTTGCTCATCCTACCTCTCTGGTCGGCTGAGCGTTCACATGCCCGTTCCATGGGTTGACTTAGGCATACAGAGTTAATCTCCAATCTAAGCATATGGAGTTCATTCCCAGTCTAAGTTCAGACCGGACCGATGGTTGTGGCAGCAGGATCGGTAGCATGCAATGGGGATCGGGCCGATCCTCGACTTGCGCATTCTGCCTCTCCGGCTGGCTGAGCACCCGCACGCCCGTTTTTTGGGTTGGCTTAGGCATAGGGAGTTCATTCCATGTCCAAGCCCCGTCGGATCGAGGGTTGTGGCAGCGGGACCGACAGCACGCAAATGGGGACCGGATGGATCCTCGACTTGTGCATTATGCCTCTCCGATCGACTCAGCGCCCAAACACTCATTTCATGGGTTGACTTAGGTATACGGAGTTCATTCCCAGTCTAAGATCAGACCAGACTGAGGGTTGCGACAGTCGGATTGACAGCACGTAGGAGGGACTGGGCCAGTCCTCGGCTTATGCATTCTGCCTCTCCAGCCGACTAAACGCCCGCACGCTCGTTTCGTGGGTTGGCTTAGGCATACGGAGTTCATTCCATGTCTAAGCATATAGAGTTCATTCCCAGTCTAAGATCGGGTAAGATCGAGGCTTGCGACCGCAGGACCAGCAGCAAGATCGGCAACATGCATGGGGGATCGGGTCGATCCCCGGCTTACGCATTCTACCTCTCCGGCCGACTGAGCACCCACACGCTCGTTTTATGGGTTGACTTAGGCATACGGAGTTCATCCCCAATCTAAGCATACGAAGTTCATTCCCAGTCTAAGATTGAGCCGGACCAAGGGTTGCGGTAGCAGGATCGACAGCATGCAGGGGGATCGGGCCGATCCCCGGCTTGCGCATTCTGCCTCTTCGGTCGACTGAGTGCCTGGACGCCCGTTTCATGGGTTGGCTTAAGCATACAGAGTTTATTCCATGTTTAAGCCCCAGCTGGACCGAGGGTTGTGGCAGTGCGACTGGCAGCATGCAGAAGGGGACTGAGTCGATCCCCGGCTTACGCATTCTGCCTCTCCGGCCGGCTCAATGCCTGTAGGCTCGTTTCATGGGTTAACTTAGGCATATGGAGTTGATTCCCAGTCTAAGATCAGACTAGACCGAGGGTTACGACATAGGATCGACAGCACGTAGGGGGCACCGGGCCGATCCCCGGCTTGCGCATTTTGCCTCTCTGATCGACTGTGCGCCCGCAAGCTCGTTTCGTGGGTTGGCTTAGGCATACGGAGTTCATTCCATGTCTAAGCATACGGGGTTCATTCCCAGTCTAAGATTTTGAGCCACGGTGCACATGCTGGGCTCAGGCATGTGTCGGTGTCACATTTTTTTCACCCGGGGCACCATCGTCAGTGCATCGTTGGAGAGCCTAACCGACGGCATTGGGGGTTCCGGCAATTGGGGGGCCGGGGGGTGTGCACACATGATGTGAGATGGGTGCTGGTACTTGGCCCTTATATTGGCCCCCTGTCCCTCTTCAAACCTCGAGAACTCACACCCCCTTAAAGAGCAATTGAGATTTTATAGGTTTGCTGCCAGTAACTATTAAAGTGTTTGAAATGGTGACACTTTTTTCAAACGGTCACAAAATCTTCTCCACTTTGAGTTTTTAGTTGAATTTTTTTTTGCATGCCAACAAAAATACAAGGATCACCTCTACCAAATTTGGGGACAAAACTCTTTCTAAAAAATTTTTTAAAAATCTTGAACAGCAAAAAGTTTCAAAAATCATGAAACATAAAAAACGGGTCGTCTTGCCACAAAACTTCACATGAAGGCGTATGGGACCATTGTATGAATTTACAAGCCATAAAAATGGCATTGGCATGGCAGAAATATGAATATGTGCTTGAACCCACCTACCACCCATTCGATCCTCGACTTGCGCATCCTGCCTCTTAGGTCGGCGGAGCATCCGCACGCTCATTTCATGGGTTGACTTAGGCATACGGAGTTCATCCCCAGTCTAAGCATACAGAGTTCATTCTCAGTCTAAGATCAGACCGGATCGAGGGTTGCAGAAGCACGTAGGGGGGACCGGGTCGATCCCCGGCTTACGCATTCTGCCTCTCCAACCAGTTGAGCGCTCGCACGCCTGTTTCGTGGGTTGGCTTAGGCATAGGGAGTTCATTCCATGTCTAAGCCCCAGCCGGACCAAGGGTTGTGGCAGTGGGATTGGCGACACGCAGAGGGGGATCGGGCCGATCCTCGGCTTGCACATTATGCCTCTTCGACCGGCTTAGTGCTCGTACACTTGTTTCGTTGGTTGACTTAGGCATACGGAGTTCATTTCCAGTCTAGGATCGGACTGGAGTGAGGGTTGTGACAGCAAGATCAATAGCATGCAGGGTGGGACCAGGCCGATCCCTGGCTTGTGCATTCCGCCTCTCCAGCCGGCTGAGCGCCCGCACGCTCATTTCATGGGTTGGCTTAGGCATACGGAGTTCATTCCATGTCTAAGCATACGGAGTTCATTCCCAGTCTAAGATCAGATTGGACTGAGGGTTGTGATAGCACGACCAGCAGTAGGATCGATAGCATGCAGGAAGGATCGGGCTGATTCCCGACTTGCGCATTCTACCTCTCGGCTTGCTGAGCGCCCGCACACTCGTTTCGTGGGTTGGCTTAGGCATACGGAGTTCCTTCCATGTCGAATCCCTAGCCGAACCAAGGGTTATGGTAGCAGGACCGATAGCAGGATCGGTAGCATGTAGAGGGGACCGGGCTGATCCCCGACTTGCGCATTATGCCTCTCCAGCCGACCTATCCGACCGGTTGAGCACCTGCACGCTCATTTTGTGGGTTGACTTAGGCATACGGAGTTCATCCCTAGTCTAAGCATACGGAGTTCATTCCCAGTCTAAGATCAGACCAGGCTGAGGGTTACGGTAGCAAGATCGATAGCACGCAGGGTGGATCGGACGGTCCCCGGCTTGCGCATTCTGCGGTTCCGAACGGCTGAGCACCCGCACGCCCGTTTTGTGAGTTGGCTTATGCATAGGGAGTTCATTCCATGTCTAAGCCCCAACCAGACCGAGGGTTATGGCAGCAGGACTGGCAGCATGTAGAGGGGGACCGGTCTGATCCTCAGCTTGCGCATTATGCCTCTCCGATCGACTCAGTGCCCGAACGCTCGTTTCGTAGGCTGAGTTAGGCATACGGAGTTCATTCCTAATCTAAGATCGGACCAGATCGAGGGTTGTGGCAGTAGGATCGATAGCACGTAGGGGGACTAGGCCGGTCCCTGGCTTGTGCATTCTGCCTCTCCGACTGGTTGAGCACCTGCACGCTCGTTTCATGGGTTGGCTTAGGCATACGGAGTTCATTCCATGTCTAAGCATACGGAGTTCATTCCCAGTCTAAGATCGGACCAAACCGAGGGTTGCGACAGCAGGACCAGCAGCAGGATCGACCAGATGTATGGGGGGACCGGGCATTTGTGAACTCACACCCCTTTAAAGAGCATTTGAGATTTTATAGGTTTGCTGCCAGTAGCCATTAAAGTGTTTGAAATGGGGACACTTTTTTCAAACGGTCACAAAATCTTTTCCACTTCGTGTTTTTAGCTAAATTTTTTTGTGCATGCCAAAAAAAATACAAGGATCACCTCTACCAAATTTGGGGACAAAAGTCTTTCTAAAAAAATTTTAAAAAATCCCAAACTGCAAAAAGTTTCAAAAATCATGAAAACTAGAAAATGGGTCGTCTTGCAACGAAACTTCACATGAAGGCTTAGGGGACCATTGTATGAATTTGCAAGCCATAAAAATGGCATTGGCACTACAGAAATATGAAGATGTGCATGAACCCACCTACCACCCGTTCGATCCTCGACTTGTGCATCCTACCTCTCTGGTCAGCTGAACGTCCGCATGCTCGTTTCGTGGGTTGACTTAGGCATACGAAGTTCATCCCCAGTCTAAGCATACGGAGTTCATTCCCAGTCTAAGATCAGACTGGATCGAAGGTTGTAGCAGCAGGGGGAACCGGGTCGATCCCCGGCTTACGCATTCTACCTCTCTGGCCGGTTAAGCGCCCGTACGCCCGTTTCGTGGGTTGGCTTAGGCATAGGGAGTTCATTCAATGTCTAAGCCCCAGCTGGACCGAGGGTTGTGGTAGCGGGACCGACAACATGTGCATGCCAAAAAAAATCCCAAACCATAAAAAGTTTCAAAAATCATGAAAAATAGAAAACGGGTCGTCTTGCCACGAAACTTCACATGAAGGCTTAGGGGACCATTGTATGAATTTACAATCCATAAAAATGGCACTGGCATGGCAAAAATATGAAGATGTGCTTGAACTCACCTACCACCCGTTTGATCCCCGGCTTGCGCATCCTGCCTCTCTAGTCGGCTGAGCGTCCGCATGCTCGTTTCGTGGGTTGACTTAGGCATACGGAGTTCATCCCCAGTCTAAGCATATGGAGTTCATTCTCAATCCAAAATTGGATCGGCAGCATGAAGGGGGGGACCGGCTCGATCCTCGGCTTACGCATTCTGCCACCCCGGTCGGCCTCTCCAGTCGGCTAAGCGCCCGTACGCTCGTTTCGTTGGTTGACTTAGCCATGTAGAGTTCATCCCCAGTCTAAGCATACGGAGTTCATTCCCAGTCTAAGATCGGATCAGATCGAGGGTTGTGGCAGCAGGATCGACAGCACACAAGGGGGATTGGGCCGATCCCAGCTTACGCATTCTGCCTCTCTAGACGGTTGAGTGCCTGCACACTCGTTTCATGGGTTGGCTTAGACATAGGGAGTTCATTCCATGTCTATGCCCCAGCCAGGATGAGGGTTGTGGCAGCGGGACCAGAAGCACATGGAGGGGGACCGGGCCGATCTTCGGCTTGCGCATTCAGCCTTTCTAGCCAGCTGAGCGCCCGCACGCTCGTTTTGTGGGTTGGCTTAGGCATATGGCATTCATTCCATGTCTAAGCATACAGAGTTCATTCCCAGTCTAAGAGTTTGAGCCATGGTGCACATGCTGGGCTCAGGCATGTGCTGGTGCCACATTTTTTTCACCCGGAGCACCATCGCCGGAGCATCCCTGGAGAGCCTAACAGGAGGCATTGGGGGTTCCGATGATTGGAAGGGCCGGGGGGTGTGCACACATGATGTACGATGGGTGCTGGTACTTGGCCCTTATATTGGCCCCTATCCCTCATCAAACATTCAGAACTCACACCCCCTTAAAGAGGATTTGAGATTTTATAGGTTTGCTACCAGTAGCCATTAAAGTGTCTGAAATGGGGACACTTTTTTCAAATGACAACAAAATCTTCTCCATTTTGAGTTTTTAGCTGAAGTTTTTTATGCATGCCAACAAAAATACAAGGATCACCTCCACCAAATTTGGGGATAAAACACTTTCTAAAAAAATTTTAAAAAATCCCGAACCGTAAAAAAGTTTCAAAAATCATAAAAATAGAAAACGGGTCATCTTGCCACGAAACTTCACATGAAGGCTTAGGGGACCATTCTATGAATTTAAAAGCCTAAAAATGGCATTGGCATTGCAGAAATATGAAGATATGCTTGAACCCACCTACCACCCGATCGATCCCTGGCTTGCGCATCCTGCCTCTCTGGTCGGCTAAACGTCCGCATGCTGTTTCGTAGGTTGACTTAGGCATACGGAGTTCATCCCCAGTCTAAGCGTATAGAGTTCATTCCCAATCTAAGATCGGACCAGACCGAGGGTTACGGTAGCACGCATGGGGGATCGACCAATCCTCGGCTTGCGCATTCTGCCTCTCCAGCCGGTTGGGTGCCCTCACGCCTATTTCATGGGTTCGCTTAGGCATAGGGAGTTCATTCAATGTCTAAGCCCCAGTCGGATTGAGGGTTATGGTAGCAGGACCGACAGCATACAGAGCCAGACCAGGTTTATCCCTGGCTTACGTATTATGCCTCTCCGGCCGGCTCAGCCCTTGATCGCTCGTTTCGTGCGTTGACTTAGGCATATGGAGTTCATTCCCATTCTAAGATTAGACCGGACCGAGGGATGCGGCAGCAGGATCGAAAACATGTAGGGGGGACCGGGTCGATCTCCGACTTGTGCATTCTACCTCTCCAACTGGCTGAGCGCCCGCACACTCATTTCGTGGGTTGGCTTAGGCATATGGAGTTCATTCTATGTCTAAGCATACGGAGTTCATTCTATGTCTAAGATCGGACCAGATTGGACCGAGGGTTGTGGCAGTAGGACCAACAGTAGGATCAGTAGCATCGGAGGGGATCGGCTCGATTCACGACTTGTGCATTCTGCCTCCCCGGCTGGCCTCTCCAGCCGGTTGAGCGCCCGCACGCTCGTTTCATGGGTTGACTTAGGCATACGAAGTTCATCCCCAGTCTAAGCATATGGAGTTCATTCCCAGTCTAAGATCAGATCGGATCGAGGGTTGCAGCAGCAGGATCGACAGCACACAGGGGGGACCAGGCTGATCCCCAAATTGGGCATTCTGCCTCTCCGATCGACTGAGCACCCGCATGCCCGTTTCGTGGGTTGGCTTAGGCATAGGGAGTTCATTTGATGTCTAAGCCCCAACCGAACGGAGGGTTGTGGCAGTGGGACTAACAGCACACTGAGGGGGACCAAGCCAATCCTCGGCTTGCACATTCTGCCTCTCCAATTGGCTAAGCGCCTGCACGCTCGTTTCGTGGGTTAACTTAGGCATACGGAGTTCATTCCATGTCTAAGCATACAGAGTTCATTCTCAGTCTTAGAGTTTGAGCCATGATGCACATGCTGGGCTCAGGCATGTGCTGGTGCCACATTTTTTTGGCCCAGGGCACCATCGTCGGAGCATCATCGGAGCATCGCCGGAGAGCCTAACCAAAGGCATTGGGGGTTCCGACGATTAGGGGGCCGGGGGGTGTGCGCACATGATGTGCGATGGGTGCTGGTACTTGGCCCTTATATTGGCCCCCTATACCTCATCAAACCTCGAGAACTCACACCCCTTTAAAAAGCATTTGAGATTTTATAGGTTTGCTGCCAGTAGCCATGAAAGTGTCTAAAGTGGGGACACTTTTTTCAAACGGTCACAAAATCTTCTCCACATCGATTGTTTAGCTAAATATTTTTAACCATGCCAACAAAAATACAAGGATCACCTCTACCAAATTTGGGGACAAAACTCTTTCTAAAAAAATTTTAAAAAATCCCAAACTGCAAAAAGTTTCAAAAATCATGAAAAATAGAAAATGGGTCGTCTTGCAATGAAACTTCACATGAAGGCTTAGGGGACCATTGTATGAATTTGCAAGCCATAAAAATGGCATTGGCACTACAGAAATATGAAGATGTGCTTGAACCCACCTACCACCCGTTTGATCCCTGACTTGCGCATCCTACCTCTCTGGTCAGCTGAACGTCCGCATGCTCATTTCGTGGGTTGACTTAGGCATACGAAGTCCATCCCCAGTCTAAGCATACAGAGTTCATTCCCAGTCTAAGATCAGACTGGACCGAAGGTTGTAGCAGCAGGGGGAACCAGGCCGATCCTCGGCTTACGCATTCTACCTCTCCGACCGGTTAAGTGCCCGTACGCCCGTTTCGTGGGTTGGCTTAGGTATAGGGAGTTCATTCAATGTCTAAGCCCCAGCCGGACCGAGGGTTGTGGTAGCGGGACCGACAACATGCAGAGGAGGATCGGGCTGATCCTCGACTTGCGCATTACGCCTCTCCGACCAGCTCAGCACCCGTACGCTCGTTTCGTGGGTTGACTTAGGCATACGGAGTTCATTCCCAGTCTAAGATTGGATCGGACCAAGGGTTGCGACAGTAGGATCAACAGCACGTAGGAGGGATCGGGCCGGTCCTCAACTTGCACATTTTGCCTCTCCGATCGACTGAGCGCTCGCACGCTCATTTCATAGGTTGGCTTAGGCATACGGAGTTCATTCCATGTATAAGCATACGAAGTTTGATTCCCAATCTAATATCGAATCAGACTGAAGGTTACGGTAATAGGACCAGCAGTAGGATCGGTAGCACGTAAGGGGGGATAGGACTGATCCTCGGCTTGTGCATTCTGCCTCACCAATCGGTTGAGCGCCCGCACACTCGTTTCATGGGTTGGCTTAGGCATGCGGGGTTCATTCCATGTCTAAGCCCCAGCAGGATCGAAGATTGTGGTAGCAGGACCGACAGCGGGATCGACAGCACGCAGAGGGGGACCGAGTTGATCCCCAGCTTGCGCATTATGCCTCTCCAGCCGGCCTCTTCAGTCGGTTGAGTGCCCACATGCTTGTTTCATGGGTTAACTTAGGCATACGAAGTTCATCCCCAGTCTAAGCATATGGAGTTCATTCCCAGTCTAAGATCAGACCAAATCGAGAGTTACGATAGCATGCAAGGGGGCACAGGCCAATCCTCGGGTTACGTATTTCGTCTCTCCGGTCAGCTGAGCACCCGCACGCCCGTTTCATGGGTTGGCTTAGGCATAGGGAGTTCATTCTATGTCTAAGCCCCAGCGGGACCGACAACACATATAGGGGGATCGGGTCGATCCCCAGCTTGCGCATTATGCCTTGCCGATCAGCTCAACGCCCGAACGCTCATTTCGTGGGTTGACTTAGGCATACGGAGTTCATTCCTAGTCTAAGATCAGATCGGATCGAGGGTTACGACAGTAAGATCGATAGCATGCGAGGGGCGATCGGGCTGATCCCTAGCTTGCGCATTCTGCCTCTCCGACCGGTTGAGCACCCACACGTTCGTTTCATGGGTTGGCTTAGGCATACGGAGTTCATTCCATGTCTAAGCATACGGAGTTCATTCCCAGTCTAATATCAGACCAGATCGAGGGTTACGGTAGCAGGACCAGCAGCAAGATCGACAGCACGCAGTGAGGGATCGGGTTGATCCTCGGCTTACGCATTCTGCCTCTCTGATCGGTTGACCGCCCGCACGCTCGTTTCGTGGGTTGGCTTAGGCATATGAAGTTCATTCCCTATCTAAGCCCAGTCGGATCGAGGGTTGTGGCAGCAAGACCGATAACGGGATCGGCAGCACGTAAAGGAGGATCGGGCTGATCCTCGGCTTGTGCATTATGCCTCTCCGATCGACCTTTCCGATCGGTTGAGCACCCGCACGCTCATTTTGTGGGTTGACTTAGGCATATGGAGTTCATCCCCAGTCTAAGCATACGGAGTTCATTCCCAGTCTAAGATCGGACCGGACCGAGGGTTACGATAGCAGGATTGGCAGCGGGGGGGACCGGGCTGATCCCTAGCTTGCGCATTCTACCTCTCCGACTGACTGAGCACCCGCACATCCGTTTCATGGGTTGGATTAGGCATAGGGAGTTCATTCCATGTCTAAGCCCCAGCCGGACCAAGGGTTATGGCAGTAGGACCGATAGCACACAGAGGGGGATCAGGCCGATCCCTACTTGCGCATTATGCCTCTCCGACCGACCTCTTCAGTTGGCTGACTGCCCGCACGCTCGCTTCATGGGTTGACTTAGGCATACGGAGTTCATCTCCAGTCTAAGCATACAGAGTTTATTCCCTGTCTAAGATCGGACTGGACCGAGGGTTACGACAGTAGGATCGACAGCTCGTAGAGGGGACTGGGCTGGTCTCCGGCTTACGCATTCTGCCTCTCCGACCGGTTGAGTGCCCGCATGCACATTTCGTGGGTTAGCTTACGCATACGAAGTTCATTCCATGTCTAAGCATACAGAGTTCATTCCAGTCTAAGATCAGATCGAATCGAGGGTTGTGACAGCAGGATCGACAGCACACAAGAGGGGACCGAGCCGATCCTTGGCTTGCGCATTCTGCCTCTCCGGTCGGCTAAGCGTCCGCACGCTCATTTCGTGGGTTGGCTTAGGCATACAGGGTTCATTCCATGTCTAAGCCCTAGCAGGACTGAGGGTTGTCGTAGGAAGACCGGTAGTGGAATTGACAGCACGTAGAGGGGGACCGGGCTAATCCTCGACTTGCGCATTATGGCTCTCCAGTCGGCCTCATCAGTCGGTTGAGTGCCCGCACACTCGTTTCGTGGGTTGATGTAGGCATACGAAGTTCATCCCCAGTCTAAGCATACGGAGTTCATTCCCAGTCTAAGATCAGATCGGATCGAGGGTTGTAGCAGCACGCAGGGGGGATCGGGCCGATCCCCGGGTTGCGCATTCCACCTCTCCGGTGGGGCTGAGCACCCACACACCCGTTTCGTGGGTTGGCTTAGGCATAGGGAGTTCATTCTATGTTTAAGCCCCAACGGGATTGGCAACACGTAGAGGGGGACTGGGCCGATCCCCGGCTTGTGCATTATGCCTCTCTGATCGGCTCAACGCCCGAACACTTGTTTCGTGGGTTGACTTAGGCCCCAGTCGGATCGAGGGTTGTGGCAGCGAGATCGACAGCATGCAGAGGGGGATCGGGCCAATACTTGGCTTGCGCATTACGCCTCTCTGATCGGTTCAGCGCCCGTACGCTCGTTTCGTGGGTTGACTTAGACATACGGAGTTCATTCCCAGTCTAAGATTGGATCAGACCGAGGGTTGCGGCAGCAGGATCAATAGCACGTAGGGGGGATCGGGCCGGTCCCTGGCTTCCGCATTTTGCCTCTCCAGTCGACTGAGCGCCCGCACGCTCGTTTCATAGGTTGGCTTAGGCATACGGAGTTCATTCCATGTCTAAGCATACAGAGTTCATTCCCAGTCTAATATCGGATCGAACCGAGGGTTGTGACAGCAGGACCAGCAACAGGATCAACAGCGCAGTGCGAGATCGGGTCGATCCTCGGCTTGCGCATTCTGCCTCTCTAGTCGGCTGAGCACCTGCACGCTCGTTTCATGGGTTGGCTTAGGCATACGGAGTTCATTCCCTGTCTAAGCCCCAGCCGGATCGAGGGTTGTGGCAGCAAGACCGGCAGCGAGATCGACAGCACGCAAAGGGGGACCGGGTTGATCCCCGACTTGCACATTATGCCTCTCCGACCAACCTTTCCGATCGGCTGAGCCCCTGCACGCTCATTTCGTGGGTTGACTTAGGCATACGGAGTTCATCCCCAGTCTAAGCATACGGAGTTCATTCCCAGTCTAAGGTTGGATAAGACCGAGGGTTGCGACAGTAGAATTGGCAGCACGCAGGGGGGACCGGGCCGATGCCTAGCTTGCGCATTCTGCCTCTCCGGCCGGCTGAGCACCCGCACGCCCGTTTCATGGGTTGGCCTAGGCATAGGGAGTTCATTCCATGTCTAAGCTCTAGCTGGACCAAGGGATGTGGCAGCGGGACCGACAGCAGGCAAAGGGGGATCGGGTCGATCCCTGACTTGTGCATTATGCCTCTCTGGCTGGCGCAGCGCTTAAACGCTCATTTCGTGGGTTGACTTAGGCATACGGAGTTCATTCCCAGTCTAAGATCGGATCGAATCGAGGGTTGCGGCAGTAGGATCGATAGCATGCAGGGGGGACCGGGCCAGTCCCTAGCTTGTGTATTCTGCCTCTTCGACCGGTTGAGCACCCATACGCTCATTTTGTGGGTTAGCTTAGGCATACGGAGTTCATTCCATGTCTAAGCATACAGAGTTCATTCCCTGTCTAAGATCAGACTGGATCGAAGGTTGCGATAGCAGGACCAACAATAGGATCAACAGCATGTAGGAGGGGATCAGGTCGATCCCCGGCTTGTGCATTTTACCTCTCCGGCCGACTGAGTGCCTGCACGCTCGTTCCGTGGGTTGACTTAGGCATACGGAGTTCATCCCTGGTCTAAGCATACGAAGTTCATTCCCAGTCTAAGATTGGATCGGATCGAGGTTTGCAGTAGCAGGACCAGTAGTAGGATCGACTGCACACAAGGTGGAACGGGCCGATCCCCGACTTGCGCATTCTGCCTCTTCGGCCAGCTGAGCGCCCGCACGCTTGTTTCATGGGTTATCTTAGGCATACGGAGTTCATTCCGTGTCTAAGCATACGGAGTTCATTCCCAGTCTAAGATTTTGAGCCACGGTGCACATGTTGGGCTCGGACATGTGGTGGTGCCACTTTTTTTTCACCCAGGGCACCATCGTCAGAGCATCATTAGAGTGCCTAACCGGCGACATTGGTGGTTCTGACAATTGGGGGGGCCGGGTGGGTGTGCGCACATGATGTGCGATGGGTGCTGGTACTTGTGTCACAGGCTCCGACCTTAGACTCAGAAATTGTGCGAGCTTATGCTTGGAATCTCCTCCTTTATGCCTAAGTCAGCCTAAAACACAAGCGTATGGGCACTAGAACAACAGGAAGGACGGATTACGCAAGTTAAAAAGAAACAAGATAAGAAGGCAGAATTCTGGAAATGCTTTTGTATTCACTGAAACAGAAGTGTTTGATGGTGTACAAATGAGGGAGAAGCAGCCCTCTATTTATAATTTAGGCTTCAGCTTACATTTAATGGCAATATCCCTAGAATAAAGGCTAAAATCATGGGATTATATAGATTACAATCAATCAGGATGCTAACTCCTAATTTTCAGGGTCAACCAAATCTGTCAGGATGCTGCTGCTGATCCTGCCTGCTTCTAGAAGCTTCCCTTGCGTGTCCAGCACCTTGGGCCCTTCTGGATGTGGTGCGGGCAGCTTGTATGCTAGGCTTTGGTGTCACGGGTTGGCCTGCAAGTTGGGCAAGCGTTCTGAACTCGTTTGCTAGGCTTTGCGTGTAGATTCCCCCCAGCACGCCTGGTCTGCGGGCCTCAACCTCTAGCTCACCTGCTGGTGCGCCTGATATGCCTAGCGTGCCCGCCCAGGGTGTGACATTCTCCCTCACCTTATTGCACAACACCCTCGTTGTGTCTTCTGCATGGTACTACCTTATCTGGTCCCCGAACTACCATAAATCATCTGCTGGTTCCCAACTCGCCTCATTGTCTGGAAGTCCCTTCCAGTGCACCAAGTACTTTGTCTTGGCTGATAGCTCTTTCGTCTCACCTCCTAGTCAACTATGATGCTGTGGACCTCCTTCTCATATGAGGCCCTTGCTCCCAATGGTGCACGCTTTGACTCTACCAGTCCTGGATCTCCCTCATCCTCATGGAATGGCTTGAGCATGCTCACATGGAACATCGGGTGTACCCTCAGCTTGGGTGGCATATCCAGCTTATAGGCAACCTTGCCTACCCTCTTGACTACTCGAAAAGGTCTCTCATACCTCCGGACTAGGCCTTTGTGCAGCCCCCTATGGTGCACAATGGGATGCAGCTTCACCAACACTAAGTCTCTAACAAGGAACTGCATGTCCCGCCTATTCTGGTCTGCCCATTTCTTCGACCTCTTGGTCGCCTTGTGTAGACAAACTTTGGCCAAGTCAGTTTGCTCCTGCCATGCCTTGGCAAACTTGTATGCTGCTAGATTCGACCCTGTATAACCTGCAACAATCAAACCGGGTGTTAGTGGTTGTTACCCTGTCACAACCTCAAATGGGCTCTGGTTCGTTGCCTCGCTTCTTTGCAAGTTGTAGGAAAACTGCGCAATATCTAGCAGCTTTGGCCAGTCCCTTTGTGTGGCACTCACATAGTGCCTGAGGTAGACCTCCAATAGTCCATTCACTCGTTCTGTCTGCCCATCAGTTTGCGAATGCATGCTGGTGGAAAAGTTCAAGTCTAACCCCAACAGCTTGAACAACTCAGTCCAGAGCCTGCCCGTGAAATGCCTATCCCGATCACTAACAATGGTCCTCGACACTCCCCAGTACTTAACCATGTTCTTCAGGAACAATCGAGCTACCTCCTCGGCTGGGCACTCCTTGGTTGCTGGAATGAAGATTCCATACTTGGAAAACCTGTCCACCACTACCATGATGCTTCCAAATCCTTCTGCTTTTGGTAGACTAACTATAAAGTCCAGAGAAACACTCTCCCATGGTCGCTATGGCACTAGCAATGGCTCCAAGAGACCGCCTGGTTTCTTGAGCTCCACCTTGTCTTGTTGGCACACAAGACAAGTCTTCACATAGGCCTCCATATCGTCCCTCATGTGCGGCCAGTAGTATCGATCCTCGATCAACGCCAAGGTACGACTCACTCCGAGGTGTCCAGCCCACCTTGAATCATGGCATTCTTGCAAAACTTCCTTACGGAGCTTCCCGTGCTGCTGCACAAATAGTCTACTTCCCCTGGTGTACAGTAAGCCGTCCTGCAACCAAAACCGCCTAGTTTTACCTTACTGGGTGTACTCCATCAAAGCCTTGGCTGTAGGATCATGCGTAAGTCCCTCCTTGATGCATGGCACCAGTGACCCCTCTGGTTGGCTAATGGCAGCAAGATTAGCCTTCCTGCTCAGGGCGTCTACCACTAGGTTTGCTCGCCCTGACTTGTACTCCATCTGGAAATCAAATTCTGTAAGAAAATCTTACCATCTCGCCTGTTTGGGGGACAGCTTCTTCTGTGTCTGGAAGTAGCTAGTCACCACATTGTACTTCTTAACCACGAACCTCGACCCCAACAGGTAATGGCACCAAGTGCGTAAGCATTACACCACTGCAGTCATCTCTTTCTCTTGGACCGTGTACTTGCACTCAGTCTCGTTCAGTTTCTTGCTCTCAAACGCGATTGGATGTCCCTCCTGCATCAACACACCCCCTATGGCAAAGTCTGATGCATCCGTATGCACCTCATACGGCTTGGCATGGTCTGGCAAGGCCAAGACTGGTTCCTTGGTCATAGCCCACTTCAACCTATCAAAGGCTTCCTGGCACCTTGCGCTCCACTCCTATGCTTTCCTTTTCTTGAGCAAGTCAGTCAATGGCGTGGCTATTGTTGAGTGACCTTTGATGAAGCGCCTGTAGTAGGTGACCAGCCCAAGGAACGATCTCAACTCAGTGACCTTGGCTGACGGTTGCCACTCCAGGATGGCGTGTATCTTGCCTTCATCCATGCATATCCTGCCACCTCCCACTATGTGGCCAAGGAACGGGATCTCCTGCTGGGTGAATGAGCACTTCTCCCTCTTGACAAATAGCTTGTGCACCCATAACACCTCGAACACCTATCTCAAGTGGTCTACATGCTCTCCCAAAGTTTGGCTGTAGATCACAATGTCATCCAAATAAACCACAACAAACCGATCAAGGAATGACTGAAGTACCTTGTTCATAAGGGTGCAGAATGTTGCTGGGGCATTCGTGAGTCTGAAAGGCATCACCAAGAACTCATACGAACCATACCGACTGACACATGCTATCTTTGGCTCATCTCCCTCCGTGATCCTGACTTGATAGTAGCCTGAACTCAAATCCATCTTGGTGAACCACCTTGCTCTCCCAAGTTGATCGAACAAGTCTGCAATGAGTGGGATGGGGTACTTGTTCTTGATGGTCAGCTTGTTCAAAGCCCGGTAGTCTATGCACAGCTGTAATAACCCATCATGCTTGCGCTGAAATAGAATCGGTGCACCATAGGGTGCTTTTGATGGCCTGATGAAGCCAGCATCAACTAACTCTTTGAGCTGCTTCCTCAACTCCTCCAACTTTGGTGGAGACATTCGGTAAGGGACTCTAGCTGGTGGCTTGGCCTCGAACACCAGCTCGATCTTGTGGTCCACCTCTTTCTTAGGTGGTAGCTTGCTAGGTAGCTTTGTGGGCATCACATCATTAAAGGTCTTCAGCACCTTTAGCACCTCTAAGGGTGACTCAGTCTCCTTCTCCTTTGGCTCATCATATTTCAGGGCTACCAAGAAGGTGTCTTCTTGTCTGCTTACCGCTTTGGCAAATTGGATGGCTGACACCACTCGTGACCCAACTCTAGACCCTCTCCTCAATGGCACTAGGCATTGGCACCATGCATCTAAGATGCAAACACAATCGGCAAAAGGCACAATGAGGGCATTATTCCGAACAAGGAAATCCAACCCAATCACAAACTCATAGTCGTCAAGGGGTATTATCTCAATGGTCTCCTTGCCTTTCCAGTCTCCAAGCTACAACTCCACTCCCCGCGCTACTCTAATGGCTGGAACCTGCTCGGAGTTCATCGTTTTGATGGTACCAATCCCTTTCTGCACCTTTAGTCTGAGCTTCCGGGCTTTATCACCTGAAATAAAAAGATGTGAGGCACCTGTGTCCACCAGTGCACTCACCTTCTAACCCACAACCATTAGATCCGCAAACATCAAGCCCTTTGGCTTACGGTTCCCCTTACTTTGGACAACATTAAGCACTAACGACCCAAGCTTTGCTACCCCTGACTCTGGCTTCTCGTCAAACTCCTTGTATATAGCAGCCAGCTTGCCCTTCTGCGAGTAATTGCATGCTATGTGGCTCCCTCCACATAGGTAGCATGCTAGTGGCTCTTGGTCCCCTTTTGCTTTCCACTTGCCTACTGGTGGCTTCCTCTCACCATCTTTGGTTGAACGGTCTCGATCTCCATCTTTGGACTCCCGATCATGGTCCTTCCCCTTGGACTGCTTCTTTTGATCCCTATCGTCCCTGCCCTTACCCTTGGGCTTGGTAGACTCAAACTTGTTCAGAGGCTTGAACTCTATCAAGGCCTCGGCAGTAGTCATGGCTTTAGCCAAGTCATGAACTCCTCTCCTTTGTAGCTCGTGCTTCACCCACGGATTCAGCCCATCCATGAAAGCAAATAAGGCATCCTTCTCGCCTAGATCCGAGATCTGTAGCATCAGTTTAGAGAATTTTTGGACATACTCCCTTATGTCCCCTTACTGGCTCAGCCTGTGCAACTTTGCCCGGACCTCATCATCGACATACTCCAGGTAAAATTGTTCTCTGAACTCCTTTTGGAACTCTGCCCAGGTTCCAATCTTGGTGCTCCCATGCCTAACATCATCACACCTGCGCCTCTACCACAATAAGGCTACATTAGTGAGATACATAGCAGCGGTGCTTACCTTTATCGCCTCGTCTTGCATGCCCATGGCCTGGAAGTACTGCTCCATACCCCGAAGGTAGTTATCCACTTCCTTGGCCGCCCTAGTCCCCTTGAACTCTTTAGGCTTGGGGACATCCAATCTGGACTTGGACACTCCAGTAAACATGCCATTCCCAATGGCAGTCTTGCAAGCAACGAGCTCACTGGTAAGCTCCTCCATCCGCTGGCGCATGGCCTCCATGCCATCGCGCAAGGTCAGCACTTCAGCCTCCAAGGTCTGATTCTTTTGGGTGAACACGTCCAAGCCTTTGTTGAGAGTAGCTTGTAGCTCACTTTGGATCTCTTCTCCCATGGAGTCTAGCGATGCAATGTGAGTCTCTACCCCCTCAAGCTTCTCCCCCATGTCGCCTATGGTCACCTCCACCTTGGCTAGCCTACCGTCCATGGTAGACTAGATATCTCTAAAACTGGCTTTCCTCCCTCTTCCACACCCATGCTCTTAGGCCTCTGGCTGTTGGTTAGCAGCGTCACTTTGGGATGCCATCTCCTCTAACCTGCACAACACAAACACATAGAATCAAACTTGCTCTGATACCAACTGTCATGCGCTCCGACCTTAGACTCAGAAATCGTGCGGCCTTAGGCTTGTAATCTCCTCCTTTATGCCTAAGTCAGCCTAAAACACAAGCGAACGGCTACTAGAACAACAGGAAGGGCTGATTACGCAAGTTAAAGAGAAACAAGATAAGAAGGCAGAATTCTGGAAATGCTCTTGTATTCACTGAAATAGAAGTGTTTGATGGTGTACAAATGAGGGAGGAGCAGCCCTTTATTTATAGTTGAGGCTCCAGCTTACACTTAATGGCAATATCCCTAGAATAAAGGCTAAAATCATGGGATTATACAGATTACAATCAATCAGGATGCTAACTCCAGATTTTCAGGGTCAACCAAATCTGCCAGGATGCTGTTGCTGATCCTACCTGCTTCCAGAAGCTTCCCTTGCGTGTCCAGCACCTTGGGCCCTTCTGGATGTGGTGCGGGCAGCTTGTATGCCAGGCCTTGGTCTCACGGGCTGGCCTGCAAGTTGGACGGGTGTTCTGAACTCGTTTGCTAGGCTTTGCACGCAGATACCTACCAGCACGCCTGGTCTGCGAGCCCCAACCTCTGGCTCGCCTGCTGGCGCGCCTGATGTGCCTGGCACACCTGCCCAAGGTGTGACACTTAGCCTTTATATTGGCCCCCTATCCCTCATCAAACCTTGAGAACTCACACCCCCTTAAAGAGCATTTGAGATTTTATAAGTTTGCTGCCAGTAGCCATTAAAGTGTCTGAAATGGGGACACTTTTTTCAAACGGTCACAAAATATTCTCCACTTCAAGTTTTTAGCTGAATTGTTTTGTGCATGCCAACAAAAATACAAGGATCATCTCTACCAAATTTTGGGACAAAACTCTTTCTAAAAAAATTTTAAAAAACCCTGAACCGTAAAATGTTTCAAAAATCGTGAAAAATAGAAAACGGGTTGTCTTGCCACGAAACTTCACATGAAGGCTTAGGGGACCACTGTATGAATTTACAAGCCATAAAAATGGCATTGGCAAGGCAGAAATATGAAGATGGGCTTGAACCCACTTGCGCATCCTGCCTCTCTGGTCGGCTGAGCACCCGCACGCTCGTTTCGTGGGTTGACTTAGGCATACGGAGTTCATCCCTAGTCTAACCATATGGAGTTCATTCCCAGTCTAAGATCAGACCGGATCGAGGGTTGCGACAGTAGGATCAACAGCACGCAGGGGGGATCGGGCCAATCCCCGGCTTGCGTATTCTACCTCTCCGGTCGGCTGAGCACCCGCACGCCCGTTTCATGGGTTGCCTTGGCATAGGGAGTTCATTCCATGTCTAAGCCCCAGTCGGACTGAGGGTTGTGGCAGCGAGACCGACGGCATGCAGAGGGGGACCGGGTTGATCCCCAGCTTGCGCATTATGCCTCTCCGGTCGGTTCAGTGCCCGCACGCTCGTTTCGTGGGTTCACTTAGACATACGGAGTTCATTCCCAGTCAAATATCAGACCAGACCGAGGGTTACGGTAGCAGGATCGATAGCACGTAAGGGGGACCGGGTCGATCCCCGGCTTGCGCATTCTACCTCTCCGGCCGGTTGAGCGCCCGCACGCTCGTTTCATGGGTTGGCTTAGGCATACGAAGTTCATTCCATGTCTATGCCCCAGCCGAACTGAGGCTTGTGGCAGCAGGACTGAGGCTTGTTGCAGCAGGACCGACAGCGGAATTGGTAGCACGTAGAGGGGGACTGGGTTGATCCCCGGCTTACGTATTATGCCTCTCCGACCGACTGAGCACCCACACACTCATTTTGCGAGATGACTTAGGCATATGGAGTTCATCCCCAGTCTAAGCATACGGAGTTCATTCCCAGTCTAAGATCGAACCAAACCGAGGGTTGTGGTAGCAAGATCGGCAGCACGCAGGGGGGACCTGGCCGATCCACGGCTTGCGCATTCTGCCTCTCCGACAGGCTGAGCGCCCGCACGCCCGTTTCGTGGGTTGGCTTAGGCGTAGGGAGTTCATTCCATGTCTAAGCCCCAGCCAGATCGAGGGTTGTGCCAGTGGGACCGGCAGCACGTAGAGCGGGATCGGGCCGATCCCTGGCTTGCGCGTTATGCCTTTTCGATCGGCTCAGCACCCGCACGCTTGTTTCGTGGGTTTACTTATGCATATGGAGTTCATTCCCAGTCTAAGATTGGACCAGACCAAGGGTTGTGGCAGCAGGATCGACAGTACGCAGGGGGGACCATGCCTATCCGTTGCTTGCGCATTCTGCCTCTTCGGTCGGCTGAGCGCCCGAACGCTCGTTTCATGGGTTGGCTTAGGCATACGGAGTTCATTCCATGTCTAAGCATATTGAGTTCATTCCTAGTCTAAGATTTTGAGCCACGGTGCACATGATGGACTCAGGCATGTGCTGGTGCCGCATTTTTTTCACCCGGGGCACCATCGTCGGAGCATCGCCGGAGAGCCTAACCGACGGCATTGGGGGTTCCGGCGATTGGGGGGGCCAGGGGCTATGCGCACATGATGTGCGATGGGTGCTGGTACTTGGCCCTTATATTGGCCCCCTATCCCTCATCAAACCTTGGGAACTCACACCCCCTTAAAGAGCGTTTGTGATTTTATAGGTTTGCTGCCAGTAGCCATTAAAGTGTCTGAAATGGGGACATTTTTTTCAAACGGTCACAAAATCTTCTCCACTTCGAATTTTTAGCTGAATTTTTTTGTGCATGCCAAAAAAAATACAAGGATCACCTCTACCAAATTTTGGGACAAAAATCTTTCTAAAAAAATTTTAAAAAATCCTGAACCTTAAAAAGTTTCAAAAATCATGAAAAATAGAAAACGGGTAGTCTTGCCATGAAACTTCACAAGAAGGCTTAGGGGACCATTGTATGAATTTACAAGCCATAAAAATGGCATTAGCATGGCAGAAATATGAAGATGTACTTGAACCCACCTACCACCCATTCGATCCCCGGCTTGCGCATCCTGCCTCCCTGGTCGGTTGAGCGCCCGCACGCTCGTTTCATGGGTTGACTTAGGCATACGGAGTTCATCCCCAATCTAGGCATATGGAGTTCATTCCCAATCTAAGATCGGACCAGACCAAGGGTTGCGGTAGTAGGATCGGCAGCACGCCCGTTTTGTGGGTTGGCTTAGGCATAGGGAGTTTATTCAATGTCTAAGCCCCAGTCGGACCGAGGGTTGTTGCAACGAGACCGACAGCACGCAGAGGGGGATCGGGTCGATCCCCGGCATGCGCCTTATGCCTTTTCGGTCGGTTGAGCGCCTACACGCTCGTTTCGTGGGTTGACTTAGGCATATGGAGTTCATTCTCAGTCTAAGATTAGATCGGATCGAGGGTTACAGCAACAGGATCGACAACACGCAGGGGGGACCGGGTCGATCCCTGACTTGCGCATTCTACCTTTCTGACCGGCTGAGCGCCTGCACGCTCGTTTCATGGGTTGGCTTAGGCATACAGAGTTCATTCCCAATCTAAGATCAGATCGGATCGAGGGTTGCGACACTAGTATCGACAGCATGCAAGGGGGATCGGGTCAATCCTCGGTATACGCATTCTACCTATCCGGTCGGTTGAGCGCTCGCACGCTCATTTCATGGGTTGGCTTAGGCATACGGAGTTCATTCCATGTCTAAGCCCCAGCTGGACCGAGGGTTGTGGTAGTAGGACCGGTAGCAGGATCGGCAGCACGCAGAGGGGGACCGGGTTGATCCCCCGGCTTGTGCATTATGCCTTTCCGACCGGCCTCTCTGGCCGGCTGAGAGCCCGCACGCTCGTTTCGTGGGTTGACTTAGGCATACGGAGTTCATCCCCAGTCTAAGCATATGGAGTTCATTCCCAGTCTAAGATTAGACCGGGCCGAGGGTTGTGGTAGCAGGATCGGCAGCACGAAGGGGGGACCGGGCCGATCCCCGACTTGCGCATTCTGTATCTCCGATCGGCTGAGCACCCGGATGCCCGTTTCATGGGTTGGCTTAGGCATAGGGAGTTCATTCAATGTCTAAGCCCAAGCCAGATCAAGGTTTGTGGCAGTGGGACCGGTAGCACACAGAGGGGGACCGGGCCGATCCTCAGCTTGCGCATTATGCCTCTTCAGTCGGCTCAACGCCCGTACGCTTGTTTCGTGGGTTGACTTATGAATACAGAGTTCATTCCCAGTCTAAGATCAGATCAGATAGAGGGTTGTGGCAGCAGGATCGATAGCACGTAGGGGGGAACGGGCCGATCCCCGTGTTGCGCATTCTGCCTCTCCGGTCGGCTGAGCGCCCGCACGCTCGTTTCATGGGTTGGCTTAGGCATACGGAGTTCATTCCATGTCTAAGCATATGGAGTTCATTCCCAATCTAAGATTTTGAGCCATGATACACATACTGGGCTCGGGCATGTGCTGATGTCGTATTTTTTTCACTCGGGGCACCATCACCGGAGCATCACCAGAGAGCCTAACCGATGGTATTGGGGGTTCCGACGATTGGGGGGGCCGGGGGGTGTGCACACATGATGTACGATGGGTGCTGGTACTTGGCCCTTATATTGGTCCCCTATCCCTCATCAAACCTCGAGAACTCACACCCCCTTAAAGAGCATTTGAGATTTTATAGGTTTGCTGCCAGTAGCCATTAAAGTGTCTGGGGACACTTTTTTCAAATGGTCACAAAATCTTCTCCACTTCGAGTTTTTAGCTGAATTTTTTGGTGCATGCCAAAAAAAATACAAGGATCACCTCTACTAAATTTGGGGACAAAAGTCTTCCTAAAATTTTTTTAAAAAAATCCTGAACCGTAAAAAGTTTCAAAAATCATGAAAAATAGAAAATGGGTCGTCTTAACATGAAACTTCACATCAAGGCTTAGGGGACCATTGTATGAATTTACAAGCCATAAAAATGGCATTGTCATGGCAGAAATATGAAGATGTGCTTGAACCCACCTACCACCCATTCGATCCATGGCTTGTGCATCCTGCCTCTTTGGTCGGCTGAGCGCCCGTACGCTCGTTTCGTGGGTTGACTTAGGCATACAAAGTTCATCCCCAGTCTAAGCATACGGAGTTCATTTCCAGTCTAAGATCGAACCAGACCGAGGGTTACGGTAGCAGGATCGGTAGCACGCAGAGAGGATCGGGTCGATCTCCGGCTTATGCATTCTGCCTCTTCGGGCGACTGAGTGCTTGCACGCCCATTTTGTGGGTTGGCTTAGGCATAGGGAGTTCATTTCATGTCTAAGCCCTAGCCAGACCATGGATTGTGGCAGCGGGACCGGTAGCACGCAGAGGGGGACCGGGCCGATCCCCGGCTTGCGCATTATGCCTCTCCGGTTGGTTCAGCGCTCGCACGGCCATTTCATGGGTTGACTTAGGCATACGGAGTTCATTCCCAGTCTAAGATTGGACCAGACCGAGGGTTGTAGTAGTAGGATCGATAGCATGCAGGGTGGACATGGTCGATCCCCGACTTGCACATTCAGCCTCTCTGGTCGGCTGAGTGCCCGCACGCTCGTTTTGTGGGTTGGCTTAGGCATCCGGAGTTAATTCCATGTCTAAGCATATGGAGTTCATTCCCAGTCTAAGATTTTGAGCCACGGTGCACATGCTGGGCTTAGGCATGTTCTACTGCCACATTTTTTTCGCCCGGGGCACCATCACCGGAGAGCCTAAACGACGGCATTGGGGGTTTTGGCGATTGGGGGGGCCAGGGGGTGTGCGCACATGATCTGTGATGGGTGCTGGTACTTGGCCCTTATATTGGCCCCCTATCCCTCATCAAACCTCGAGAACTCACACCCCCTTAAAGAGCATTTGAGATTTTATATGTTTGCTGCCAGTAGCCATTAAAGTGTCTGAAATGGGGACACTTTTTTCAAATGGTCGCAAAATCTTCTCCACTTCGAGTTTTTAGCTAAATTTTTTCGTGCATGCCAAAAAAAATACAAGGATCAGCTTTACTAAATTTGGGGACAAAACGCTTTCTAAAAAAATTTAAAAAAATCCTGAACCACAAAAAGTTTCAAAAATCATGAAAAATAGAAAACGGGTTGTCTTACCACGAAACTTCACATGAAGGCTTAAGGGACCATTGTATGAATTTACAAGCCACAAAAATGGCATTGGCATGGTAGAAATATGATGATGTGCTTGAACCCACCAACCACCCGTTCGATCCTCGACTTACGCATCATGCCTCTCTTGTCAATCCCCATTACGGCAGCAGGATCGGTAGCAAGCAGGGGGGATCGGGTCGATCCCCGGCTTATGTATTCTGCCTCTCCGACTGGCTGAGCATCCGCACACCCGTTTCATGGGTTGGCTTAGGCATAGGGAGTTCATTCCATGTCTAAGCCCCAACCGAACCAAGGGTTGTGGCAGCGGGACCGGTAGCACGTAGAGGGGGACCGGGCTGATCCCCAGCTTGCGCATTATGCTGCTCCGGTCGGCTCAGCGCCCGCACGCTCATTTTATGGGTTGACTTATGCCTACGGAGTTCATTCCTAATCTAAGATCTGATTCGACCGAAGGTTGCGATAGCAGGATCGACAGCACGTAAGGGGGGACCGGGTCATTCCCTGGCTTGCGCATTCTGCCTCTCTGACTGGTTGAACAGCCACACTCTCGTGTCATGGGTTGGCTTTGGCATACGGAGTTCATGCCATGTCTAAGCATATGGAGTTCATTCCCAATCTAAGAACGGACCGGACTGAGGGTTGCAGCATAGGACCAGCAGCAGGATCGGTAGCATGTAGGGGGGACCGGGTCGATCCCCAGCTTACGCATTCTGCCTCTCAGTCGACTGAGCCCCCGCACGCTTGTTTCATGGGTTGGCTTGGGCATACGGAGTTCATTCCATGTCTAAGCCCCAATCAGACCGAGGGTTGTGGCAGTAGGATCGACAGCGGGATCGGCAGCATGCAGAGGGGGACCAGGTTGATCCTCGGGTAACGCATTATGCCTCTCCGGTCGGCTAAGCACCCGTACGCTCGTTTTATGGGTTGACTTAGGCATACGGGGTTCATCCCCAGTCTAAGCATAAGGAGTTCATTCCCAGTCTAAGATCGGGCCGGACCAAGGGTTACGGCAGCAGGATCGACAGCACGGGGGGGGGACCGAGCCGATCCCCGGCTTGCGCATTCTGCCTCTCTAGCCGACTGAGCGCCTACACGCTCGTTTTATGGGTTGGCTTAGGCATAGGGAGTTCATTCCATGTCTAAGCCTCAGTCAGACCAAGGGTTGTGGTAGTGAGACCGACAGCATGCAGAGGGGGACCGGGCCATTCCCCAACTTGCGCATTATGCCTCTCCGGTCGGCTCAACGCCCGCATGCTTGTTTTATGGGTTGACTTATGCATACGAAATTCATTCCTAATTTAAGATTGGGCCGGACTAAAGGTTACGGCAGTACGATCGATAGCATGTAGGGGGACCGGGTCGATCTTCAGCTTACGCATTCTGCCTTTTCGGCCGGCTGAGTGCACGCACTCTCATTTCATGGGTTGTCTTAGGCATACGGAGTTCATTCCATGTCTAAGCCCTAGCCAGATCGAGGGTTGTGGCAGCGGGACCGGTAGCATGTAGAGGGGGATCAGGTCGATCCTCGGGTTGCGCATTATGCCTCTCCGGTCTGCTCAACTCCCATACGCTCGTTTCATGGGTTGACTTAGGCACACGGAGTTCATTCCCAGTCTAAGATCGGACTAGACTGAGGGTTGTGGCAGTAGGATCGACAGCACGTAGGAGGGGTCAGGTCGGTCCCCGGCTTGTGCATTCTACCTCTCCGATCGACTGAGCGTCCGTACGCTCGTTTCATGGGTTGGCTTAGGCATACAGAGTTCATTCCATGTCTAAGCATACTGAGTTCATTCCTAGTCTAAGATCAGACCGGATCGAGGGTTACAGTAGCAGGACCAGCAGTAGGATCGACAGCATGCAGGGGGGATCGGATCGATCCCTGGCTTACGCATTCTGCCTCATCGGCCGGCTGAGCTCTCGTACGCTCGTTTCGCGGGTTAACTTAGGCATACAGAGTTCATCCCCCATCTAAGCATATGAAGTTCATTCTCAGTCTATGATCAGACTGGATCGAGGGTTGCGGCGGTAGGATCGACAGCACATACGGGGGGTCGGGTCGATCCCCAGCTTGCTCATTTTGTCTCTTTGACCGGCTGAGCGCCCGCACACTCATTTCGTGGGTTGGCTTAGGCATACGAAGTTCATTCCATGTCTAAGCACACTGAGTTCATTCCCAGTCTAAGATCAGATCAGATCGAGGGTTACAGCAGCAAGACCAGCAGCAGGATCGGCAGCACGCAGGGAGGGACCGGGCCAATCCCCGACTTATGCATTCTGCCTCTTCGACCGACTGAGCTCCTGCACGCTCGTTTCGTGGGTTGACTTAGGCATACAGAGTTCATCCCCAGTCTAAGCATATGAAGTTCATTCCCAGTCTAAGATCAGACTGAACCAAGGGTTGTGGCAGCAGGATCGGCAGCACGTAGGAGGGCCCGGGTCGATCCCCGGCTTGCGCATTCTACCTCTCCGATCGGTGGAGAACCCGCATGGTCGTTTCATGTGTTGGCTTAGGCATAGGGAGTTCATTCCATGTCTAAGCCCCAGCCAGACCGAGGGTTATGGCAGGGAGACTGACAGCACGCAGAGGGGGTCCGCACCCATCCCCGGCTTGCACATTATGCCTCTCCGACCGGCTCAGCACCCGCACGCTCATTTCATGGGTTGATTTAGGCATACGGAGTTCATTCCTAGTCTAAGATCGGAATGGATCGAGGGTTGCGATAGTAGGATTGACAGCACGCGGGGGGGACCGAGACAGTCCCCAGCTTCTGCATTCTACCTCTCTGACCGGTTGAGCACCCACACGCTCGTTTCATGGGTTGGCTTAGGCAAACAGAGTTCATTCTATGTCTAAGCATATTGAGTTCATTCCAGTCTAAGATTGAACCAGATCGAGGGTTATGATAACAGGACCAGCAACAGGATTGGTAGCACACAGAGGGGGATCGGGCCGATCCCTGGCTTACGCATTCTGCCTCTCTGGTTGGCTGAGCGCCCGCACACTCGTTTCATGGGTTGGCTTAGGCATATGGAGTTCATTGCATGTCTAAGCCCCAGTTGGATCGATGGTTGTGGCAGTAGGACCGGCAATGGGATCAGTAGCACGCAGAGAGGGACCGGGCTGATCCTCGGCTTACGCATTATGCCTCTCTGAACGGCCTCTTCGATCGGATAAGTGCCCGCACGCTTGTTTCGTGGGTTGACTTCGGCGTACTGAGTTCATCGCTAGTCTAAGCATACAGAGTTCATTCCCAGTCTAAGATCGGACTAGACTGAGGGTTGCGACAGCAGGATTGACAGCACATAGGCGGGACTGATCCGATCCCCAGCTTGCGCATTTTGGCTCTCCGGCCGGCTGAGTGCCTGCACAACCATTTCATGGGTTGGCTTAGGCATAGGGAGTTCATTCCATGTCCAAGCCCCAACCGAACCGAGGGTTAAGGTAGCGAGACCGACAGCACGCAGAGGGGGACCAAACTTATCCCTGACTTGTGCATTATGCCTCTCCAGCCAGCTCAGTGCCCGAACGCTCATTTCGTGGGTTGACTTAGGCATACGGAGTTCATTCCCAGTGTAAGATCGGATCGGATCAAGGGTTAGGGCAGCAGGATCGACAGCACGTAGGGGGACCGAGCCGATCCCCGGCTTACGTATTCTACCTCTCCGGTCGGTTGAGCGCCCATACCCTCGTTTCGTGTGTTGGCTTAGCCATACGGAGTTCATTCCATGTCTAAGCATATGGAGTTCATTCCTAGTCTAAGATCAGATCGGACTGAGGGTTGCGATAGTAGGACCAGCAGCAGGATTGACAGCACGCAGGGGGGACTAGGCTGATCCCCCTTTTGCACATTTTATCTCTCCGGCCGGCCTTTCCGGTCGATTGAGCGCCCGCACGCTCGTTTCGTGTGTTGACTTAGGCATACAGAGTTCATCCCCAATCTAATCATATGGAGTTCATTCCCAGTCTAAGATCGGACCGGACCGAGGGTTGCGGTAGCACGCAGGGGGGACTGGGTCGATCCCCGACTTACGCATTCTGCCTTTCCAGCCGACTGAGTGCCCGCACACCTGTTTCATGGGTTGGCTTAGGCATAGGGAGTTCATTCCATGTCGAAGCCCCCAGTTCGACTGAGGGTTGTGGCAGCGGGACCGACAGCATACAGAAAGGGACCAGGTCGATCCCCGGATTGCACATTATGCCTCTCCGACCGGCTCAACACCTGTACGCTCATTTCATGGGTTGACTTAGGCATACAGAGTTTATTCCCAGTCTAAGATTGGATCGGACCGAGGGTTCTGGCAGCAGGATCAGCAGCACGCATGGGGGGAGATCCCTGGCTTACACATTCTGCCTCTCATTCAGCTGAGCACCTGAATGCCTGTTTCGTGTGTTGGATGAGGCATAGGGAGTTCATTCCATGTCTAAGCCCCAGTCGGACCGAAGGTTGTGGCAGCGGGATTGACAGCATGCAGAGGGGGACCAGGCTGATCCCCGGCTTACGCATTATGCCTCTCCAGTCAGCTCAGTGCCCGAATGCTTGTTTCGTGGGTTGAATTAGGCATACGAAGTTCATTCCCAGTCTAAGATCGGACTGGACTGAGGGTTGTGGCAGCGGGATCGGTAGCACGCAAGGGGGGACCAGGACAATCCCCGGCTTGCACATTCTGCCTCCTTACTAGGCTCAGCAGAGAGTTTGAGTCACGGTGCACATGCTGGGCTCAGGCATATGCCGGTGCCACATTTTTTTCGGCCAGGGTACCATCGCCGGACCATCGTCAGAGAATCACCGAAGAGCCTAACCGGCGGCATTAGGGGTTCCGACGATTGGGGGGGTCGGGGGGTGTGTGCACATGATGTGCGATGGGTGCTGGTACTTGGCCCTTATATTGGCCCCCTATCCCTCATCAAACCTTGAGAACTCACACCCCCTTAAAGAGCATTTGAGATTTTATAGGTTTGCTGCCAGTAGCCATTAAAGTGTCTGAAATGGGGACACTTTTTTCAAACGGTCACAAAATCTTCTCCGCTCTAAGTTTTTAGCTGAATTTTTTTATGCATGTCAAAAAAATGCAAGGATCACCTCTACCAATTTTAGGGACAAAACTCTTTCTAAAAAAATTTTAAAAAATCTCGAACCCCAAAAAGTTTCAAAAATCGTGAAAAATAGAAAACGGGTCGTCTTGCCACGAAACTTCACATGAAGGCTTAGGGGACCATTGTATGAATTTACAAGCCATAAAAATGGCATTGGCACAGCAAAAATATAAAGATGTGCGTGAACCCACTTACCACCCGTTCGATCCTCGGCTTGCGTATCTTGCCTCTCTGGTCAGTTGAACGTTTGCACGCTCGTTTCGTGGGTTGACTTAGGCATACAAAGTTCATCCCAGTCTAAGCATACAGAGTTCATTCCCAATCTAAGATCAGACCAGATCGAGGGTTGCAACAGCAAGATCGATAGTACGTAGGGGGGACCGGGCCGATCCCCGACTTGCACAATCTGCCTCTCCGACCAATTGAACACCAGCACACCCGTTTCATAGGTTGGCTTAGGCATAGGGAGTTCATTCCATGTCTAAGCCCCAACCGGACTGAGGGTTGTGGCAGCAGGACCGACAGCACGCAGAGGGGGATCGGGTCGATCCCCGGCTTGCGCATTATGCCTCTCCATCCGGGTCAATGCCCGTACGCTCGTTTCATGGGTTGAGTTAGGCATACAGAGTTCATTCCTAGTCTAACATTGGATCGGACCGAAGGTTGTGGCAGCAGGATTGACAGCATGCAGGGGGGACCGGGTCGATCCTCGGCTTGCGCATTCTACCTCTCTGGTCGATTGAGCACCCGCACGCTCGTTTCGTGGGTTGGCTTTGGCATACGGAGTTCATTCCATGTCTAAGCATACGGAGTTCATTCCCAGTCTAAGATCGAACTAGATCGAGGGTTACGGTAGCAGAACCAGCAGTAGGATCGGTAGCATGCAGGGGGGATCAGGTCGATCCCCAACTTGCGCATTCTGACTCTCCAGCCGGCCTCTCCGACCGGCTGAGCGCCCGCAGGCTCATTTCATGGGTTGACTTAGGCATACGGAGTTCATCCCTGGTCTAAGCATACGAAGTTCATTCCCAGTCTAAGATCGGACCGGACCGAGGGTTGCGACAACAGGAGCAGCAGCACATAGGGGGGATCGGGCCGATCCCCAGCTTGCGCATTCTGCCTCTTCGGCTTGCTGAGCACCCGCACGCCCGTTTAATGGGTTGGCTTAGGCATAGGGAGTTCATTCCATGTTTAAGCCCTAGCCAGGCCGAGAGTTGTGGCAGCAAGACCGGTAGCATGCAGTGGGGGACCGGGCTGATCCTCGGCTTGCGCATTCTGCCTCTTCGGCCGATTGAGCGCCTACACGCTCGTTTCGTGGGTTGGCTTAGGCATACAAAGTTCATTCCATGTCTAAGCATACGGAATTCATTCCTAGTCTAAGAGTTTGAGCCACGATGCACATGCTGGGCTCGGGCATGTGCTGGTGCTACATTTTTTTCGCTCGGGGCACCACTGTCGGAGCATCACCGGCGCATCACCGGAGAGCCTAACCGGCAGCATTGGGGGTTCTGACGATTGTGAGGGTCAGGGGGTGTGCACACATGATGTGCGATGGGTGTTGGTACTTGGCCCTTATATTGGCCCCCTATCCCTCATCAAACCTCGAGAACTCACACCCCCTTAAAGAGCATTTAAGATTTTATAACTTTGCTGCCAGTAGCCATTAAAATGTCTGAAATGGGGACACTTTTTTCAAACGGTCACAAAATCTTCTCCACTTCGGTTTTTTTATGCCAACAAAAATACAAAGATCACCTCTACCAAATTTGGGGACAAACCTCTTTCTAAAAAAATTGTAAAAAATCCCGAACCGTAAAAAGTTTTGAAAATCGTGAAAAAGAGAAAATGGGTCGTCTTGCCATGAAACTTCACATGAAGGCTTAGGGGACCATTGTATGAATTTACAAGCCATAAAAATGGCATTAGCACGACAGAAATATGAAGATGTGGTTGAACCTACCTACCACCCATTCGATCCCCAGCTTGTGCATCCTGCCTCTCTGGTCGGTTGAGCGCCCGCACGCTCATTTCATGGGTTGACTTAGGCATACGGAGTTCATCCCCAGTCTAAGCACATGGAGTTCATCCCCAATCTAAGCATACGAGTTCATTCCCAGTCTAAGATCGGATCGGACCAAGGGTTGCGGCAGCAGGATCGACAGTAGGATTGACAGCCCGCAGTGGGGACCGGGCCGATCCCCGGCTTGCTTATTCTGCCTCTATGGTTGGCTGAGCACCCGCACGTTCATTTCGTGGGTTGGCTTAGGCATACAGAGTTCATTCCATGTCTAAGCCCTAACTAGACTGAGGGTTGTGGCAGCAGGACCGACAGCGGGATTGGCAGCACGTAGAGGCAGATCGGGCTGATCCTCGGCTAGCATATTATGCCTTTCCGGCCAACTGAGCACCCGCAAGCTCGTTTCATGGGTTGACTTAGGCATACGGAGTTCATCCCCAGTCTAAGCATATGGAGTTCATTCCCAGTCTAAGATCAGACCGGATCGAGGGTTGCGACAGCAGGATTGGCAGCACGTAGGGGGAACCGAGTCGATCCCCGACTTATGCATTTTGCCTCTCCTACCGGTTGAGCACCCGCATGCCCATTTTGTGGGTTGGCTTAGGCATAGGGAGTTCATTCCATGTCTAAGCCCTAGCCGGAATGAGGGTTGTGGTAGCGAGACCAGCAGCAAGCAGAGAGGGATCGGGTCGCTCCTCGGCTTGCGCATTATGCCTCTTCGGCTGGCTCGGCGCCCGCACGCTCGTTTCATGGGTTGACTTATGCATACGGAGTTCATTCCCAGTCTAAGATCAAACTAGACCGAGGGTTGTGGTAGCAGGATTGACAGCACGTAGGAGGGACCGGGCCGATCCCCAGCTTGCGCATTCTGCCTCTTCGATCGGCTGAGCGCCCGCACGCTCGTTTCATGGGTTGGCTTAGGCATACGGAGTTCATTCCATGTCTAAGCATACAGGGTTCATTCCCAGTCTAAGATTTTGAGCCACGATGCACATGTTGCGCTCGGGCATGTGCTCGTGCCACATTTTTTTCACCCAGGGCACCATCGTCGGAGCATCGTCGAAGAGCCTAACCGACGGCATTGGGGGTTCCGACGATTGGGGGGGCCGGGGGGTGTGTGCACATGATGTGCGATGGGTGCTGGTGCTTAGCCCTCATATTGGCCCCCTATCCCTCACCAAACCTTGAGAACTCACACCCCCTTAAAGAGCATTTCAGATTTTATAGGTTGGTTGCTAGTAGCCATTAAAGTGTCTGAAATGGGGACACTTTTTTCAAACGGTCACAAAATCTTCTCCACTTCGAGTTTTAAGTTGAACTTTTTTGTGCATGCAAAAAAAAATACAAGGATCACCTCTACCAAATGTGGTTACAAAACTCTATCTAAAAAAATTTTAAAAAATCCCGAACCGCAAAAGGTTTCAAAAATCGTGAAAAATAGAAAACGGGTCCTCTTGCCATGAAACTTCACATGAAGGCTTAGGGGACCATTGTATGAATTTACAAGCCATAAAAATGGCATGGCATGGCAGAAATATGAAGATGTGCTTGAACCCACCTACCACCCGTTCGATCCCCGGCTTGCGCATTCTGCCTCTCCAGTTGACTGAGCGTCCGCATGCTCGTTTCGTGGGTTGGCTTAGGCATACGGAGTTTATTCCATGTCTAAACCCCAGCCAGACTGAGGGTTGTGGCAGCAGGACCGGTAGCAGGATCGACAGAACGCGAAGAAAGATTGGGCTAATCCCCGGCTTACGCATTATGCCTCTCCGACGGGCCTCTTCGGTCGGCTGATCGCCCATACGCTCATTTCGTGGGTTGACTTAGGCATACAGAGTTCATCCCCAGTCTAAGCATACTGAGTTCATTCCCAATCTAAGATCGGATCGGATCGAGGGTTACGGCAGCAAGATCGGCAGCACGTAGGGGGGACCAGACCGATCCCTGACTTACGCGTTCTGCCTCTCCGACCGGCTGAGCGCCCGCACACCCGTTTCATGGGTTGGCTTAGGCATAGGGAGTTCATTCCATGTCTCAGCCCCAGCCGAACCGAGGGTTGTAGGAGCGAGACTGGTAGCACGCAGAGGGGACCGGGCCGATCCCTGGCTTGTGGGTTGACTTATGCATACAGAGTTCATTCCCAGTCTAAGATTTTGAGCCACGATGCTCATGTTGGGCTCGGGCATGTGCTGGTGCCGTATTTTTTTTACCCGGGGCACCATCGCCAGAGTATCGTCGGAGAGCCTAACCGGCGGCATTGGGGGTTTCGACGATTGGGGTGCCGGGGGGTGTGCGCACATGATGTACGATGGGTGCTGGTACTTGGCCCTTATATTGGCCCCTTATCCCTCATCAAACCTCAAGAACTCACACCCCCTTAAAGAGCATTTGAGATTTTATAGGTTTGCTGCCAGTAGCTATTAAAGTGTTTGAAATTGGGACATTTTTTTCCAACGGTCACAAAATCTTCTCCACTTCGAGTTTTTAGCTGAATATTTTTGTGCATGACAATAAAAAATACAGGAATCACCTCTACCAAATTTTGGGACAAAACCATTTCTAAAAAAATTTTAAAAAATCCCAAACCGCAAAAAGTTTCAAAAATCGTGAAAAATAGAAAATGGGTCGTCTTGCCACGAAACTTCACATGAAGGCTTAGGGGACCATTGTATGAATTTACAAGCCATAAAAATGGCATTGGCATGGCAGAAATATGAAGATGTGCTTGAACCCACCTGCCATCCGTTCGATCCCCGACTTACGCATCCTGCCTCTCCGGTCGGCTGAGCGCCCGTATGCTCGTTTCGTGGGTTGACTTAGGCATACAGAGTTCATCCCCAGTCTAAGCATACAGAGTTCATTCCTAGTCTAATATCAGACCAGACCGAGGGTTGCGGCAACAAGATCGACAGCACGTAGGGGGGACCGGATCGATCCCCGGTTTATGCATTCTTCCTTTCTGGCAGGCTGAGCGCCCATACGCCTGTTTTGTAGGTTGGCTTAGGCATAGGGAGTTCATTCCATGTCTAAGCCCTAACTGGACTGAGGGTTGTGGCAGCGAGACTGGTAACATGCAGAGGGGGATCGGGCTGATCCTCGGCTTACGCATTATGCCTATCCGATCGATTCAACGCCTGCACACTCGTTTTGTGGGTTGACTTAGGCATACGGAGTTCAATCCCAATTTAAGATCAGACCGGACCGAGGGTTACGGTAGCAGGATCGATAGCACGTAGGGGGTATCGGGTCGATTCCCGGCTTGTGCATTCTGCCTCTCCAATCGGTTGAGCGCCCATACGCTCGTTTCATGGGTTGGCTTAGGCATACAGAGTTAATTCCATGTCTAAGCATATGGAGTTCATTCCCAATCTAAGATCAGACCAGATTGAGGGTTGCGGTAGCAGGTCCAGCAACAGGATCGACAGCACACAGGGGGGATCGGGTCGATCCTCGGCTTGCGCATTCTGCCTCTCCGACTGGTTAAGCACCTGTTTGCTCGTTTCGTGGGTTGGCTTAGGCATATGGAGTTCGTTCCGTGTCTAAGCCCCAGTCGAACCGAGGGTTGGGGTAGCAAGACTGGTAGTGGGATCGGCAGCATGCAGAGGGGATCGGATTGATCCCGGTTTAAGCATTATGCCTCTCCAATCAGCCTCTCTGGTCGGTTGAGCGCCCGCACGCTCATTTCGTAGGTTGACTTAGGCATACGGAGTTCATCCCCAGTCTAAGCATACGGAGTTCATTCCCAGTCTAAGATCAGGCCGAATAGAGGGTTACGACAGTAGGATCGGTAGCATGCAGGGGGGACCGGGCCGATTCCTGACTTGCATATTCTGCCTCTCCAGCCGACTGAGTGCCTGCATGCCCATTTCGTGGGTTGGCTTAGGCATAGGGAGTTCCTTCCATGTCTAAGCCCCAACCGGACCGAGGGTTATGGCAGCGGGATCGACACCATGCAGAGGGGGACCGGGTTGATCCTCGGCTTATGCATTATGCCTCTTCGACCGGCTCATCACCCGCATGCTCATTTTGTGGGTTGACTTATGCATACGGAGTTCATTCCCAGTCTAAGATCAGATCGAACCGATGGTTGCTACAGCAGGATCGACAGCACGAAGGGGGGACTGGGTCGATCTGTAGCTTGCACATTCTGCCTCTCTGATCGACTGAGGGCCCGCACGCTCGTTTCGTGGGTTGGCTTAGGCATACGGAGTTCATACCATGTCTAAGCATACAGAGTTCATTCCTAGTCTAAGATTTTGAGCCACGATGCACATGCTGGGCTCGAGCATGTGCTGGTGTCACATTTTTTTTGCCCGAGGCAGCACGCAGGGGGGACCAGGTCGATCCTCGGCTTACGCATTCTGCCTCTCCGATCGACTGAGCACCCGTATGCTCGTTTCGTGGGTTGGCTTAGGCATACGGAGTTCGTTCCATGTCTAAGCCCCAGTCCAACCGAGGGTTGTGGTAGCAGGATCGGTAGCGGGATCGATAGCACACAGAGGGGGACCGGGCTGATCTTTTGCTTGCGCATTATGCCTCTCCGGCCAGCCTCTTCGGTCGGTTGAGCACCTGCAAGCTCATTTCATGGGTTGACTTAGGCATACGGAGTTCATCCCCAGTCTAAGTATACGAAGTTCGTTCCCAATCTAAGATCGGATCGAATCGAGGGTTGCGGTAGCAGGATCGATAGGATGCAAAGGGGATCGAGCTGATCCCCGGCTTACGTATTCTATCTCTCTGACCAGCTGAGCACCCGTACACCCATTTCATTGGTTGGCTTAGGCATAGGGAGTTCATTCCATGTCTAAGCCCCAGTCGAACCGAGGGTTGTGGCAGTGAGACCAACAGCACGCAGAGGGGGACCAGGCCGATCCCTTGTGTCACAGACTAAGCTTTCTCTCAGCAAGTAATAGACCGTGCTTCACTTGAATGGGCACTCCCAACCAAGTCAGCCTTCAATAGATCGATATCTGAACAAATAACCATAAGCCATGCTTAGTCCCAAGCATTCACAATAAGACACAATATATCGAGATCGATCTCAAGCACACACACAAAAAGGCATATTCGCATCGAGAAAAAGAAAAACACATCGAGGTAACAATCGGGACATTCAATCAGGGTGAGTTTTATTATAGTCGGGAATCATACATCGAGACCTCCCACCATCACCAGGGCCAAGGGGCAGCCCTTGGTGGGTGGCCTAGGCTCGCATAACGATCGATGAGACAGCCCAACACTACGCTACCGGCTTACCCCCTAAAGAGCCTTAGAGATTTTAGAGTTATGCTACCAAGAACCATTACAATGTTTGAAATGGGGATACTTTTCCTAGCACAAGGGATCTACCCGGCCATGGCCCTATACATGGGTGGCTTATGGCAACCTAAGTCCCGGTCAAGGCCCTATACAAGGTTGGCTCATGACATCCTCCCCCACCTATTCTATCGACGTCCTCGTTGACTCGCTGGCTTGAAATTCTTTTATCTTCTTTTAAAATCTCTGGAGGTCATGTTCTCTCTCCCAGCTGGTTTCTTCTAGTCCTAATCCCTTCCACTTCACTAAGTACTTTCGAACTAGTCTTTGAGATATCTTGGTTTCCCTGTCAGCTAAGATCTCTTCAACTCGATGCTCTAAGGGTGGCTTCATGGTGATGGCAGCTCTGGTTGGCTCCCTTTGGCTAGCATCTGTAGGATCTGCATGGAAAGTTTTCAGGTTGCTCACATGAAATACTGGGTGCACCTTCATCCACTTTGGTGGTTGATTTTGTAAGAAGCATTCCTCACCTTGGAAAAGACCCTTACTGGACCTTTATATTTGCGCACCAGTCTATGATCTCTCTTTTCAAGAAGCTGGTTTGTTCAGGAACTAGTCGGACAAGAACCAAATCACCAACTTGAAATTGTTGAGCCCTACGACCCTTGTTTGCCCATTTCTTTATCCGCTTTAATGCTTTCTCCAGGTAGGCTTGTGCAATCTCTGTGTTTTGTTTCCACTCCTTGCTGAGATTAAAGGCTCTTAGATTCTTTCCTCCATATTGCTCCAAAGAAGTGTGGGGTAACCTTGGTAACTGTCTGGTGACCACCTCAAATGGGCTCTTATTGGTGGAAGAGCTTTTGTTGGAATTAAAGTAGAGTTGAGCCATGTCCAATAATGAAGGCCAGTCTTTTTTATTGGCTTGAACAAAGTGCCTCAAGTATTCCTCTAATAATTTGTTGAACCATTTCATTTGACCATCGGTTTGAGGGTGATAGCTTGAGGAGATGATGAGTTGGGACCCCAATATCTTGAAAAGTTCTCTCCAAAAAGACCCCGTGAATCTCGGATCTCGATCACTGACAATGTTTTGAGGGAGGCCCTAGTATTTGACCACATGTTTGAACAATAGTCAAGTTGTGTCTTCTGCTGTGCAATACTTATGAGCGGGAATGAATGTGATGTACTTAGAGAATCGGTCAATCACCACCAAAATAGCTCCAAGGTCACCAACCTTGGGTAGGCTCAAAATTAAATTGAGGGAGATGCTTTCCCACGATTTGGTAGGTACTAGTAGTGGTTCAAGCATGCCTGCAGGTTTCCTCCTTTCAACCTTGTCTTGTTGCCAAATGAGGCAAGTCTTCGTACAGTCCATCACATCTTGTCGCATGTGAGGCCAATAGTATCTTTGTTTCAATAACGCCAAAGTGCGTTGCCAGTCCAGGTGTCCCGTCCATGGTGTGTCATGACATTCCCTCATCAGCATCTATCTCAGACCTTCTGCTCTTGGCACAAACACTCGAGGCCCCTTGGTCCATAAGATCCCATTTTCTTGCCAGAAGTACTTGGACTTCCCTTCTTCCACTAGCTTCAGGATGGCACAAGCTTGCGGGTCCTTCCCTAAGTGATCTCCAATCAACTTGTGAATGTCTGTAGTGGCTCTGCTAGCTGCCATTAGGGTAATTCTTCTAAGGGCCGCTAAATCTGCTCGCCTGCTCAATGCATCGGCCACTTGATTGGTCTTTCCAGCGGTGTGCTCAAAATAAAAGTCAAACTCTACTAAAAATTCTTGCCACCTAGCTTGTTTTGCCGTAAGCCTTGGTTGGGTGAGAAAATGGCTAACGGCCACATTGTTTGTCTTCACGACAAAGTGTGAACCCAACAAGTAATGTCGCCAAGCCCTCAAGTAGTGAACCACTGCTAGGAGTTCTTTTTCTTGGGTCGTATATTTCCTTTTAGCTTCACTTAGCTTCCTACTTTCAAACGCTACCAGTTGATGTTGTTGTAAAAGCACTCCTCCAATAGCAAAATCAGATGCATCCGTCTGAACTTCGAAAGGCTTTTCAATATCAGGGAGAGCTAAGATGGGATCCTTCATAATAGCATCTTTCAATCCCTCGAAGGCCTCTTGGCACTTACTCGTCCAACACCATTTATGCTCCTTCTTTAATAGCTCCGTGAGGGCCGTGGTCTTATGAGAGTACCCTTCCACAAACCTTCTATAATAGTTGGCTAGTCCCAAAAATGAGCGAAGCTCACTAACGTTCTTTGGTGTTGTCCACTCCTTGATAGCCCTAACCTTTTCCATATCCATTTAAATGTGGCCACGTTCAACAATGTGATCGAGAAAATGGATTTGGGTCTGAGCAAATGCACACTTCTCCCTTTTTATGTATAACGAGTGGTCCTGTAATCTTTGAAGTACTTGGCGTAGGTGTTCTTGATGTTCTTCCAAGGTGGAGCTATATACCATTATATCGTCTAAACAGATGACTACAAATTTGTCTAGGTAGTCATGGAATACATGATTCATCAATGTACAAAATGTGGCAAGAGCATTGGTCAGTCCAAAGGGCATAACAAGAAATTCAAATGCACCATACCGTGTCACACAAGTGGTTTTTGGCTCATCTCCCTCAATGATTTTGACCTGATGGTAGCCAGATCTTAGGTCCAATTTGGAGAAGTACTTGGCCCGGCTCAATTGATCAAACAAGTCTGCTATAAGGGGGATGGGATATTTGTTTCTTACGGTGACTTTGTTCAGGGCCCTATAGTCAACACATAATCGTAAACTTCCATCATGCTTCTTCCGAAATAGCACTGGCGCTCCGAAAGGAGCCTTTGATGGTCTGATGAACTCAGCTTGTAGCAGCTCATCTAATTATTTTCTTAGTTCGGCCAACTCTGGCAGGGCCATGCGGTAAGGAGCTCTAGCAGGGGGTTTCACTCCTGGGAAGAGCTCAATTTCATGGTCCACTGCTCGTCGAGGGGGTAAAACCTTAGGCAACATCTCTGGCATCACCTCTTCGAATTCTTCCAACACTTTTCCCACACCATCAGGTATTGGTTCTACTTCTGACCCTTTTTTGTAGATCGACACAACCATAAAGGAGGGTTCCCCTCTCTTTACCCCTTCTTTGAACTGCAAAGCTGAAATCATTTTCTTCCCACTCTTTCGTAAGATGTTGGCTAGCACCACACATGGGTTTTCCCCTAAAAACAACAAGCAGCTAGCAGCGGGGATAGGGATGACCTGAGCCAACATCATGAAGTCCAATCCAAGAACAACATCAAAGTCATCCATAGGGGAAACTATAAAGTCTACCTTCCCTTCCCATGGCCCCAATCGGGTTGTCACACTCTTAGAGCTTCCACTGATCGTAAAGGCTAGCGAGTTGACCGCCTTCATTCATCCATAATTTTTACTAATCTAAAAACCACACCTTTTTGCTTCTTTTGGTGTGATGAAAGTGTCGGTTGCACCTATATCCACCATAGCCTTAGTGGCTTTCTCATTGATCGTCAAGTTCACATACATCAAGCCTCTACTTTGCTCTTTCTTTATAGTGTTCAATTGGGTGCGGAGGGCATTGAGGAACCTTATTGAACCCATCCTGGCTGGCTCCTTTTTAGCTTCTTCAACGCTCTCTAGCACTTTTATGGACTCTTAAGACAAGGTCCTTAAGGCATTAAGGGCTCCTTTATGTGGGCATTCAGCCACCCGATGCGGCCTCTTGCAAAAAAAGCAAGCTAACGGTTGCCTAGGCTTGAAAATCCTTGCGTTGCTTGTCTTGGGTTGGGTGCTATCTCAACCAAAGGACCTCCTGTCTGATCCCTCACTGAAGGGTCGATCCAATCTGGTCATCTTTCCCCCACTCCCAAAGTTGAAGCTACTGCCAGCTGATAGAGGATTTTTCCATTCTGAAGAGCCATCATTGTAATCGTGGAGATAGTCAGCTGCAGCCATGGTCGTGGCCACGTCTTGCACTTTCTGCCTTTGTAGTTTTGTCCTCACCTAAGGCTTGAGGCCCTCAAGAAAATAGAACATCTTGTCCTTTTCGGACATGTCCCGAATATCCAACATCAGGGTAGAAAAGCTTTTTACAAACTCTCACACCGTTCCTGTTTGCACCAATTCTCGAAGTCTCTTTCGAGCCATATACTCCACATTCTCAGGGAAAAATTGGTTTTTCAATTCTCGTTCCAGATCCGTCCAAGTCTTAATCGGGCACTCGTCATCGACAAACTTGGAGTGCCACCACAGCTTGGCATCCCCTACGAGGTACATCGATGCCATTGCTACCTTATCTTCCTCTGAATCCATCTGTACAGCTGAAAGTACTGCTCCATTTCAAATAAGAAATTTTCAAGTTCCTGAGCATCCCTTGCCCCCTTATAGCATTGAGGCTCTAGCACCTTGGGCCTTTTTCCCCTTTCCATCGAGCTCGAACCCGATCTGGCCACAGCCATTTGTAGGATGCTCACCTGTGCTCTGAGCTCCTCAAACTCCTTTTGGAGAATGTTCAAGGCATCTCTAGCCTTTTCGCTCACGTTGTGGAGAGTATCGAACAACTCCCACTGGGTTGTCTCGATCTCCCTCACTCGATCTTTAGTTGCCATATGAGTTTTCATTATGACCACCGTGGCCTCAAGTTCTTCAATTCTCTGTTGATGATTGGGTCCACCACTTGTGGCCATCTCATCCATTTTTCTAGCACTTCTCAACCGTGCTCTGATACCATGTGTCACGGACTAAGCTTTCTCTCAACAAGCAATAGACCGTGCGGCACTTGAATGGGCGCTCCCAACCAAGTCAACCTTTAATAGATCAATATCTGAACAAATAACCATAAGCCATGGTTAGTCCTAAGCATTCACAATAAGACACAATATATCGAGATCGATCTCAAGCGCACACACAAGAAGGCATATTCGCATTGAGAAAAAGAAAAACACATTGAGGCAACAATCGGGACATTCAATCGGGGTGAGTTTTATTATAGTCGGGAATCATACATCGAGACTTCCCACCATCACCAGGGCCAGGGGGTAGCCCTTGGTGGGTGGCCTTGGCTCGCATAGCAACCGATGAGACAGCCCAACACTACGCTACTGGCTCACCCCCCTAAAGAGCCTTAGAGATTTTAGAGCTATGCCACTAGTAACCATTACAATGTTTGAAATGGGGACACTTTTCCTAGCACAAGGGATATGCCCGGCCATGGCCCTATACATGGGTGGCTTATGGCAACCTAAGTCCCGATCATGGCCCTATACAAGGTTGGCTCATGACACTCGGCTTGCGCATTATGCCACTTCGGTCGGCTCAGCGCCCTCACGCTCATTTCATGGGTTGACTTAGGCAAGCAAAGTTTATTCCCAGTCTAAGATCGGATCAAACCGAGGGTTGCGGTAGCAGGATCAGCAGCATGCAGAGGGGATCGGGCCGATCCTCGGCTTGCATATTCTGCCTCTCCGACTGGCTAAGCGCCCGTACGCTCGTTCGTGGGTTGGCTTAGGCATACGGAGTTCATTCCATGTCTAAGCATACAGAGTTCATTCCCAGTCTAAGATAAGACTGAACTGAGGGTTACGGCAGTAGGACCAGCAGCAGGATCGACAGCACGCAGGGGGGACCGGGCCGATCCCCGGCTTGCACATTCTACCTCTCTAGTCGGTTGAGTGCCCGCACGCTCGTTTCGTGGGTTGGCTTAGGCATACGGAGTTCATTCCATGTCTAAGCCCCAGTCGGACTGAGGGTTGTGGTAGTAGGACCGACAGCGGAATCGACAGCACGCAGAGGGGGATCAGGCTGATCCCCGGCTTGCGCATTATGCCTCTTCGGCCAGCCTCTCCGGCCCACTGAGCGCCCGCACGCTCGTTTCATGGGTTGACTTCGACATATGGAGTTCATCCCCAGTCTAAACATACGGAGTTCATTCCCAGTCTATGATCGGATCGGACCGATGGTTACGGCAGTAGGATCGGCATCATGCAAGGAAGACCGGGTCGATCCCCGGCCTGCATATTATGCCTCTCCGACTGGTTCAACGCCCGCACGCTCATTTCGTGGGTTGACTTGGGCATACGAAGTTCATTCCCAGTCTAAGATCAGATCGGACCGAAGGTTGTGGTAGCAGGATTGGTAACACGTGGGGGGGACTGGGCCGTTCCCCAACTTGTGCATTCTGCCTCTCCGACCGGCTAAGCGCCCGCACGCCCATTTCGTGGGTTAGCTTACGCACAGGGAGTTCATTCCATGTCTAAGCCCCAGTCGGACTGAGGGTTATGGCAGCGAGACCGGCAGCACATAGAGGGGGACCGGGCCGATCCCCGACTTGCGCATTCTGCCTCTCCGGTCGGCTGAGCGCCCGCACGCTCATTTCATGGGTTGGCTTAGGCATACGGAGTTCATTCCATGTCTAAGCATATGGAGTTCATTCCAATCTAAGAGTTTGAGCCACGGTGCACATGCTGGGCTCGTGCATGTGCTGGTGCCATATTTTTTTCGCTTGAGGCACCATCGCCGGAGCATCACCGGAGCATCGCTGGAGAGCCTAACGGGCGGCACTGGGGTTCAGGCGATTGGGGGGGCCGGGGGGTGTGCACACATGATGTGCGACGGGTGCTGGTACTTGGCCCTTATATTGGCCTTCTATCCCTCATCAAACCTCAAAAACTCACACCCCCTTAAAGAGCATTTGAGATTTTCTAGGTTTACTGCCAGTAGCCATTAAAGTGTCTGAATGGGGACACTTTTTTCAAACGGTCACAAAATCTTCTCCACTTCGATTTTTTAGCTGAATTTTTCTTTGCATGCCAACAAAAATACAAGGATCACCTCTACCAAATTTGGGGACAAAACTCTTTCTAAAAAAATTTTAAACTATCCCGAATCGTAAAACGTTTTGAAAATCATGAAAAATAGAAAACGGGTCATCTTGCCACGAAACTTCACATGAAGGCTTAGGGGACCATTGTATGAATGTATAAGCCATAAAAATGGCATTGGCATGGCAGGAATATGAAGATGTGCTTGAACCCACCTACCACCCGTTCGATCACCGGCTTACGCATCCTGCCCCTCTGGTTGGCTGAGCGCCCGCACGCTCATTTTGTGGGTTAACTTAGGCATACGGAGTTCATCCCCAGTCTAAGCATACGGAGTTCATTCCCAGTCTAAGATCGAACCGGACCGAGGGTTGCGACAGTAGGATCTGTAGCACGCAGAAGGGATCAGGTCGATCCCCGGCTTGCGCAATCTACCTCTCCGGTCGACTGAGCACCCGCACGCCCGTTTCGTGCATTGGCTTAGGCATAGGGAGTTCATTCCATGTCTAAGCCCCAGTCAAATCGAGGGTTGTGGCAGCGGGACCGGTAGCATGCAGAAGGGGATCGGATCAATCCCTGGCTTGGACATTATGCCTCTCTGATCGGCTCAGTGGCCGCACGCTCGTTTCATGGTTTAACTTAGGCACACGGAGTTCATTACCAGTCTAAGATCGAACCGGACTGAGGGTTGCGACAGCAGGATCGACAGCATGCATGGGGGGACTGGGTCGATCCCTGACTTGTGCATTCTGCCTCTTCGGCCGGCTGAGCACCAGCACGCTCGTTTCGTGGGTTGGCTTAGGTATACGGAGTTCATTCCATGTCTAAGCATATGGAGTTCATTCTCAGTCTAAGATCAGATCGAATTGAGGGTTGCTGCAGCAGGATCTACAGCACGTCGGGGGGGACCGAGCCGGTCCCCAGCTTGCGCATTCTACCTCTTCGGCCGACTGAGCGCCCGCACGCTCATTTCGTGGGTTGACTTAGGCATACGGAGTTCATCCCCAGTCTAAGCATACAGAGTTCATTCCCAGTCTAAGATCGGATCGGACCGAGGGTTGCGACAGCAGGATCGGCAGCACGCAGGGGGGACAGGGCTGATCCCTGGCTTCCGCATTCTACCTCTCCGGTCGGCTGAGCACCCGCACGTCCGTTTCGTGGGTTGGCTTAGGCATAGGGAGTTCATTCCATGTCTAAGTCCCAGCCGGACTGAGGGTTGTGGTAGCGGGACCAGCAGCACACAGATGGGGATCGAGCCAATCCCTGGCTTGCGCATTATGCCTCTTCGGCCAGCTCAATGCCTGCACGCTCGTTTTGTGGGTTGACTTATGCATACGGAGTTCATTCCCAGTCTAAGATCGGATAGGACTGAGGGTTGCGATAGCAAGATCGACAGCACACAGGGGGGGATCGGGTCGATCCTTGACTTGCGCATTCTACCTCTCTAATCGACTGAGCACCCGTACGCTCGTTTCGTGGGTTGGCTTAGGCATATGGTGTTCATTCCATGTCTAAGCATACGGAGTTCATTCCCAGCCTAAGATTTTGAGCCACGGTGCACATGCTGGGCTCAGGCATGTGCTGGTGCCATATTTTTTTTTGCCCGGGGCACCATCACCGGAGCATCGCTGGAGAGCCTAACCGGCGGCATTGGGGGTTCTGACGATTGGGGGGGTCGGAGGGTGTGTGCACATGATGTGCGATGGGTGCTGGTACTTGTGTCACGGGCTCCGACCTTAGACTTAGAAACCATGCGGCCTTAGGCTTGGAATCTCTTCCTTTATGCCTAAGTCAGTATAAAACACAAGCGTACGGGCACTAGAACAACGGGAAGGACTGATTACGCAAGTTAAAGAGAAACAAGATAAAAAGGCAGAATTCTAGAAATGCTCTTGTTTTCACTGAAACGAAAGTGTTTGATGGTGTACAAATGAGGGAAGAGCAGCCATCTATTTATAGTTAAGGCTCCAGCTTACACTTAATGGCAATATCCCTAGAATAAAGGCTAAAATCATGGGATTATACAGATTACAATCAATCAGGATGCTAACTCTTGATTTTTAGGGTCAACCAAATCTACCAGGATGCTACTGCTGATCCTGCCTGCTTTCAGAAGCTTCCCTTGCATGTCCATCACCTTGGGCCCTTCTGGATGTGGTGCAGGCTGCTTGTATGCCAGGCCTTGGTCTCACGGGCTGGCCTGCAAGTTGGGCGGGCATTCTGAACTCATTTGCTAGGCTTTGCGTGCGGATACCTACCAGCACGCCTGGTCTGTGGGCCTCAACATTTGGCTCACCTGTTGGTGTGCCTGATGTGCCTGGCGTGCCCGCCCAGGGCATGACATTCTCCCCCATCTGATTGCACAATGCCCTCATTGCATCTTCTGCATGGTACTGCCTGATCTGGTCCCCGAACTGCCATAAGTCATATGCTGGCTCCCAGCTCGCTTCACTGCCTGGAAGTCCCTTCCAGTGCATTAAGTACTCTTGTCTTGGCTGATAGTTCTTTCGTCTCACCTCCCGGTCAGCTATGATGCTGTGGACCTCCTTCTCATATGAGGCCCTTGCTTCCAATGGTGCACGCTTTGACTCTGCCCATCCTGGATCTCTTTCATCCTCATGGAACGGCTTGAGCATGCTTACATGGAACACCAAGTGTACCCTCGACTTGGGTGGCATATCCAGCTTATAGGCAACCTTGCCTACCCTCTTAACTACACCGTCCCAATCACTAACAATGGTCATCGGCACTCCCTAGTACTTAACCATGTTCTTCAGGAATAATCAAGCTGCCTACTCGACTGGGCACTCCTTGGTTGCTGGAATGAAGATTCCATACTTGGAAAACCTGTCCACCACTACCATGATGCTTCCAAACCCTTCTGCTTTGGGTAGACTAACTATAAAGTCCAGAGAAACACTCTCCCATGGTCACTCTGGCACTGGCAAAGGCTCCAAGAGACCGCCTGGTTTCTTGAGCTCCACCTTGTCCTGTTGGCACATAAGACAAGTCTTCACATAGGCCTCCACATCATCCTTCATGTGCAGCCAGTAGTACTAGTCCTCGATCAACGCTAAGGTACGGCTCACTCCGGGGTGTCCAGCCTACCTCGAATCATGGCATTCTTGCAAAACTTCCTTGCAGAGCTTTTTGTGCTGCGGCATAAACAGTCTACTTCCCCTGGTGTACAGCAAGCCATCCTGCAACCAAAATCGCCTAGTCTTACCTTGCTGGGCGTACTCCATCAAAGCCTTGGTTGTAGGATCATGCATAAGTCCCTCCTTGATGTGGGGCACCAGTGACCCCTCTGGTTGGCTAATGGTAGCAAGGTTAGCCTTCCTGCTCAGGGTGTCTGCCACCTGGTTCACCCCCCCAGCTTGTACTCCATCTAGAAATCAAATTATGTAAGAAAATCTTGCCATCTCACCTGCTTGTGGGATAGCTTCTTCTACATCTGGAAGTAGCTGGTTGCCACATTGTCCGTCCTAACCACGAACCTCGACCCTAACAGGTAATGGCACCAAGTGCGTAAGTAGTGCACCACTATAGTCATCTCCATCTCTTAGACCGTGTACTTACGCTCAGTCTCGTTCAACTTCCTGCTCTCGAACGCGACTGGACGTCCCTCTTGCATCAACATGCCCCCTATGGCAAAGTCTGATGCATCTGTATGCACCTCATATGGCTTGGCATGGTCTGGTAAGGCCAAGACTGGCTCCTCGGTCACAACCTGCTTCAAGCTATCAAAGGCTTCCTGGCACCCTGCACTCCACTCCCATGCTTTCCTTTTCCTGAGCAAGTCAGTCAATGGTGTGGCTATTGCTGAGTGACCTTTGATGAAGCGCCTGTAGTAGTTGACCAGCCCAAGGAACAATCTCAACTCAGTGACCTTGGCTGGTGGTTGCCACTCTAGGAAGGCGTGTATCTTGTCTTCATCCATGCGTATCCTGCCACCTCCCACTATGTGGCCAAGGAACGGGATCTCTTGCTGGGCGAATGAGCACTTCTCCCTTTTGACAAACAGCTTGTGTGCTCGCAACACCTCAAACACCTGTCTCAAGTCATCTACATGCTCTCCCAAAGACTGGCTGTAGATCACAATGTCATCCAAATAAACCACAACAAACCGATCAAGGAATGACTGAAGTACCTTGTTCATAAGGGTGCAGAATGTTGCTGGGGCATTCGTGAGTCTGAAAGGCATCACCAAGAACTCATACAAACCATACCGAGTGACACATGCTGTCTTTGGCTCATCTCCCTCCGCGATCTTGACTTGATAGTAGCCTGACCTCAAATCTAGCCTGGTGAACCACCTTGCGCTCCCAAGTTGATCGAACAAGTTCACAATGAGTGGGATGGGGTACTTGTTCTTGATGGTCAGCTTGTTCAAAGCCCGCTAGTCTATGCACAGTCGCAACAACCCATCATGCTTGTGCTGAAATAGAACCGGTGCACCATAGGGTGCCTTCGATGGCCTGATAAAGCCAGCATCAACTAACTCTTTGAGCTGCTTCCTCAACTCCTCCAACTCTAGTGGAGACATTTGGTAATGGGCTCTAGCTGGTGGCTTGGCCTTGGACACCAGCTCGATCTTGTGGTCTACCTCCCTCTTAGGTGGTAGCTTGCTAGGTAGCTTTGCGGGCATCACATCACTAAAGGTCTTCAGCACCTTTAGCACCTTTAAGGGTGACTCGGTCTCCTTTTCCCTTGGCTCATCATATTTCAGGGCTGCCAAGAAGGTGTCTTCTTGTCTATTTATCACCTTGGCAAATTGGATGGCTGACACCACCCGCGACCCAACTCCAGACCCTCTCCTCAATGGCACTAGGCATTGGCACCGTGCATCCAAGATGCAAACACAATCAACAAAAGGCACAAAGAGAGAGTTAATCCGAACAAGGAAATCTAACCCAATCATAAACTCATACTCGTCAAGGGGTATTACGTCAGTGGTCTCTTTGCCTTTCCAGTCTCCAAGCTGTAACTCCACTCCCCACGCTACTCCAATGGCTAGAACTTCCTTGGAGTTCACCGTTTTGATGGTACCAGTCCCTTTCTGCACCTTTAGTCTGAGCTTCCAGGCTCTATCACCTGGAATAAAAAGACGTGAGGCACCTGTGTCCACCAGTGCGCTCACATTTTGACCCACAACCATCAGATCCGCAAACATCAAGCCCTTTGGCTTACGGCTCCCCTTACCCTAGACAGCATTGAGCACCAACGACCCAAGCTTTGCTACCTTTGACTCTGGCTCCTCCTCAGACTCCTTGTCTATAGCAGCTACCATGCCCTTCTGTGGGTAATTGCACACTATGTGGCTCCCTCCACATAGGTAGCATGTTAGTGGCTCTCGGCCCCCCTTTGCTTTCCACTTGCCTGCTGGTGGCTTCCTCTTGCCATCCTTGGTTGAACGGTCTCAGTCTCCATCCTTGGACTCCCGGTCACGGTCTTTCCCCTTGGACTGTTTCTTTCGGTCCCTATCGTCCCTACCCTCACCTTTGGGCTTGGTAGACTCAAACTTGTTCAGAGGCTTGAACTCTATCAAGGCCTCGACAGTAGTCATAGCTTTAGCCAAGTCATGAACTCCTCTCCTTTGTAGCTCATGCTTCACCCATGGCTTCAGCCCATCCATGAAAGCAAATAAGGTGTCCTTCTCACCTAGATCCAAGATCTGTAGCATCAATTCAGAGAATTTCTGGACATACTCCCTTATGTCCCCTTGCTGGCTCAGCCTGCGTAACTTTACCCGTGCCTCATCATCGACATACTACGGATAAAATTGTTCTCTGAACCCCTTTTGGAACTCTGCCAGGGTTCCAATCTTGGCACTCCCACGCCTGACATCATCACACCTGCGCCTCTACCACAATAAGGCTACATCAGTGAGATACATAGCAGCGGTGCTTACCTTTATCACCTCATCTTACATGCCCATGGCCTGGAAGTACTGCTCCATACCCCAAAGGTAGTTATCTACTTCCTTAGCTGCCCTAGCCCCCTTGAACTCCTTAGGCTTAGGGACATCCAATCTGGACTTAGACACTCCAGCAAACATGCCATTCCCAATGGCAGTCTTGCAAGCAACGAGCTCACTGGTAAGCTCTTCCATCCGCTAGCGCATGGCCTCCATGCCATCGCGCAAGGTCAGCACATTAGCCTCCAAGGTCTGATTCTTTTAGGTGAACACGTCCAAGCCTTTGTTGAGAGCAGCTTGCAGCTCACTTTGGATCTCCTCCCCCATAGAGTCTAGCGATGCAATGTGAGTCTCTACCCCCTCAAGCTTCTCTCCCATGTCGCCCATAGTCACCTCCACCTTGGCCAGCCTACCGTCCATGGTAGACCAGATATCTCTAGAACTGGCTTTCCTCCCTCTTCCATGCCCATGCTCCTGGGCCTCTGGTTGTTGGTTAGCAGCGTCACTTTGGGATGCCATCTCCTCTAACCTGCACAACACAAACACACAGAATCGAACTTGCTTTGATACCAACTATCAAGGGCTCTGACCTTAGACTCAAAAACTGTGTGGCCTTAGGCTTGGAATCTCTTCCTTTATGCCTAAGTCAACCTAAAACACAAGCGTATGGGCACTAGAACAACAGGAATGACTGATTACACAAGTTAAAGAGAAACAGGATAAGAAGGTAGAATTTTGGAAATGCTCTTGTATTCACTGAAACAGAAGTGTTTGATGGCGTACAAATGAAGTAAGAGCAGCCCTTTATTTATAGTTGAGGCTCTAGCTTACACTTAATGGCAATATCCCTAGAATAAAGGCTAAAATCATGGGATTATACAGATTACAATCATTCAGGATGCTAACCCCTGATTTTCAGGGTCAACCAAATCTGCCAGGATGCTGCAGCTGATCCTGTCTGCTTCCAGCAGTTTCCCATGCATGTCCAGCACCTTGGACCTTTTTGGATATGGTGCGGGCAGCTTGTATGCCAGGCCTTGGTCTCACGGGCTGGCCTGCAAGTTGGGCGGGCATTCTGAACTCGTTTGCTAGGCTTTGCACGCAGATACCTACCAGCACGCCTAGTCTGCAGGCCTCAACCTCTGGCACGCCTGTTGGTGCGCCTGATGTGCCTGGCGCACCCACCCAAGGCATGACGCTTGGCCCTTATATTGGTCCCCTGTCCCTCATCAAACCTTGAGAACTCACAGCCCCTTAAAGAGCATTTGAGATTTTATAGGTTTGTTGCCAGTAGCCATTAAAGTGTCTGAAATGGGGACACTTTTTTCAAACAGTCACAAAATCTTCTCCACATCGAGTTTTTAGCTGAATGTTTTTGTGCATGCCAACAAAAATACAAGGATCACCTCTACCAAATTTGGGGATAAAACTCTTTCTAAAAAAATTTTAAAAAATCTCGAACCGCAAAAACCTTTGAAAATCGTGAAAAATAGAAAACGGGTCGTCTTGCCACGAAACTTCACATGAAGGCTTAGGGGAAAATTGTATGAATTTATAGGCCATAAAAATGGCATTGGCATGGTAGAAATATGAAGATGTGCCTGAACCCACCTACCACCCGTTCGATCCGCGGCTTGTGCATCCTGCCTCTCTAGTCGGTTGAGCGCCCGCACGCTCGTTTCGTGGGTTGACTTAGGCATACAGAGTTTATCCCCAGTCTAAGCATACAGAGTTCATTATGCCTCTTCGGCCGGCTCAGTGCCCGAATGCTCGTTTCGTGGGTTGACTTAGGCATATGGAGTTCATTCCTAGTCTAAGATCAGATCGGACTGAGGGTTGCAACAGTAGGATCGGCAGCACGCAAGGGGGATCGGACCGATCCCTGGCTTGTGCATTCGGCCTCTCTGATCAGCTGAGCGTCGGCACGCTCGTTTCATGGGTTGGCTTAGGCATACGGAGTTCATTCCATGTCTAAGCATACGGAGTTCATTCCCAGTCTAAGATGGGACCGGACTGAGGTTTGCGGTAGTAGGACCAGCAGCAGGATCGACAGTACGAAAGGGGAGACCGGGCCGATCCTCAGCTTGCGCATTCTGCCTCTCTGGCTGGCTGAGCGCCCGTACGCTTGTTTTGTGGGTTGGCTTAGGCATACGGAGTTCATTCCATGTCTAAGCCCAGTCAGACTGAGGGTTGTGGTAGCAGGACCAGCAGCGGTATCGGTAGCTTGCAGAGGGGGATCGAGCTGATCCTTGGCTTACGCATTATGCCTTTCTGACCGACCTCACCGGCTGGCTGAGCGCCCGCACGCTTGTTTCGTGGGTTGACTTAGGCATACGAAGTTCATCCCCAATCTAAGCATATGGAGTTCATTCCCAGTCTAAGATCGGACCAGACCGAGGGTTGCGATAGCAGGATCGGTAGCATGCAAGGGGGATCGGGTAGATCCTCAGCTTGCGCATTCTGTCTCTCCGATCGACTGAGCGCCCTGCATGCCCGTTTCGTGGGTTGGCTTAGGCATAGGGTGTTCATTCCATGTCCAAGCATATGGAGTTCATTCCCAGTCTAAGATCGGATCGGACCGAGGGTTGCGATAACAGGACCAGCAGTAGGATCGACAGCATGAAGGGGGGACCGAGCCAATCCCCGGCTTGTGCATTCTGCCTCTATGGCTAGCTGAGCATCCGTACGCTCGTTTTGTGGGTTGGTTTAGGCATACGGAGTTCATTCCACGTCTAAGCCCCAGCTAGATCGAGGGTTGTGGTAGCAGGACCGACTGCGATATTGACAGCACATAGAGGGGGATCGGGTTGATCCTCGGCTTGCGTATTATGCCTCTCCAGCCGACTGAGCACCCGCACGCTCGTTTCGTGGGTTGACTTAGGCATACGGAGTTCATCCCCAGTCTAAGCATACGGAGTTCATTCGCAGTCTAGGATCAGACCAGACCGAGGGTTGCGGTAGCAGGATCGACAGCACGCAGGGGGGACCAGGTCGATCCCCAGCTTAGGCATTCTTCCTCTCCGGCCGACTAATCGCTCGCACGCTCGTTTCATGGGTTGGCTGCATACGGAGTTCATTCCATGTCTAAGCATACGGAGTTCATTCCTAGTCCAAGATTTTGAGCCACGGTGCACATGCTAGGCTTGGGCATGTGCTGGTGCCACATTTTTTTTGCCTGGGGCACCATCGTCAGAGCATCATCAAAGAGCCTAACCGGTGACATTGGGGGTTCCGATGATTGGGGGGGCCGGGGGGTGTGCACACATGATGTGCAATGGGTGCTGGTACTTGGCCCTTATATTGGCCCCCTATCTCTCATCAAACCTCGAGAACTCACACCCCCTTAAAGAGCATTTGAGATTTTATAGGTTTGCTGCCAGTAGCCCTTAAAGTGTCTAAAATGGGGACACTTTTTTCAAACGGTCACAAAATCTTCTCCACTTCGAGTTTTTAGCTGAGTTTTTTTGTGCACGCCAACAAAAATACAAGGATCACCTCTACCAAATTTGGGGAGAAAAATCTTTCTAAAAAAATTTTAAAAAATCCCGAACCGAAAAAACTTTTGAAAATCGTGAAAAATAGAAAACGATTCGTCTTGCCACAAAACTTAACATGAAGGCTTAGGGGAAAATTGTATGAATTTTACAAGCCATAAAAATGGCATTGGCATGGCAAAAATATGAAGATGTGCTTGAACCCACCTACCACCCATTCGATCCCCGACTTGCGCATCCTGCCTCTCTGGTCGGCTGAGCGCCCGCACGCTCATTCCATGGGTTGACTTAGGCATACAGAGTTCATCCCCAGTCTAAGCTTATGGACTTGATTCCCAATCTAAGATCGGACCAGACCGAGGGTTGAGGTAGTAGGATCGGTAGCACGTAGGGGGGACCGGGACAATCCCCGACTTGCACATTCTGCCTCTCCAGCCGGTCGAGCGCCCGCATGCCCGTTTCATGGGTTGGCTTAGGCATAGGGAGTTCATTCCATGTCTAAGCCCCAGTCGGACCGAGGGTTATGGTAGTGGGACCGGCAGCAGGATCAACAGCACGCAGAGGGGGACCGGGCTGATCCCAGGCTTGCGATTATGCTTGCACACTCGTTTCGTGGGTTGGCTTAGGCATACGGAGTTCATTCCATGTCTAAGCATACGGAGTTCATTCCTAGTGTAAGATCAGACCAGACCGAGGGTTTCGGTAGTAGGACCAGCAGTAGGATCGGCAACACGTAGGGGGGATCGGGCCGATCCCTGTCTTGCGCATTCTGCCTCTCCGGTCGGCTGAGCACCTGCACGCTCATTTCGTTGGTTGGCTTAGGCATACAGAGTTCATTCTATGTCTAGCCCCAGTCAGACCGAGGGTTGTGGTAGCAAGCCTGGTAGCGGGATCGGCAGCACGCAGAGGGGGACAGAGCTGATCCCCGAGTTACAATTATGCCTCTCCGGCCGACTGAGCGCCCGCACGCTCATTTTGTGGGTTGACTTAGGCATACAGAGTTCATCCCCAGTCTAAGCATACGGTGTTCATTCCCAGTCTAAGATTGGACCAAACCAAGGGTTGCGGTAGCAGGATCGACAGCACGCAGGGGGGACCGGGCCGATCCCCGGCTTACGCATTCTGCCTCTCCGGCCAACTGAGCGCTCGCACGCCAATTTCGTGAATTGGCTTAGGCATAGGGAGTTCATTCCATGTCTAAGCCCTAGCCAGACCGGGGGTTATGGCAGCGGGACTGGCAGCACGCAGAGGGGGAACAGTCCAATCCCTAGCTTGCGCATTATGCCTCTTCTGTCGGCTCAGTGCCCGCACGCTCATTTCATGGGTTGACTTATGCATACGGAGTTCATTCCTGGTCTAAGATCGGACTGGACCGAAGGTTTCGACAGCATACAGCGATAGATCGAGCTGATCCTTAACTTACGCAATCTGCCTCTCCGACTGGCTGAGTGCCCGAATGCTTGTTTCGTGGGTTGGCTTAGGCATACGGAGTTCATTCCATGTCTAAGCATACGGAGTTCATTCCCAGACTAAGATTAGACCGGATCGAGGGTTGCGGTAGCAGGACCAGCAGCAGGATCGACAGCACGCAGGGGGACCGGGCTAATCCTCGGCTTACGCATTCTGCCTTTTCGGTCGACTGAGCGCCCGCACGCTCGTTTTGTGGGTTAGCTTAGGCATACGGAGTTCATTCCATGTCTAAGCATACAGAGTTCATTCCATGTCTAAGCATATGGAGTTCATTCTCGGTATAAGATTTTTAGCCACGGTGTACATGCTGGGCTCGGGCATGTGCTGGTGCTGCATTTTTTTCACCCTGGGCACCATTGTTGGAGCATCACCGGAAAGCCTAACCAACGACATTGGGGGTTTTGGCGATTGGGGGGCCGGGGGGTGTGCACACATGATGTGCGATGGGTGCGGGTACTTGGCCCTTATATTGGCCCCCTATCCCTCATCAAACCTCGAGAACTCAGACCCCCTTAAAGAGCATTTGAGATTTTATAGGTTTGCTGCCATAGGCATTAAAGTGTCTGAAATGGGGACACGTTTTTCAAACGGTTACAAAATCTTCTCCACTTCGGGTTTTTAGCTGAATTTTTTGTGCATTTCAACAAAAATACAAGGATCACCTCTACAAAATTTGGGGACAAAACCCTTTCTAAAAATATTTTAAAAAATCCTGAACCGTAAAAAGTTTCAAAAATCATGAAAAATAGAAAACGGGTCGTCTTGCCACAAAACTTCACATGAAGGCTTAGGCGACCATTGTATGAATTTACAAGCCATAAAAATGGCATTGGCATGGCAGAAATATGAAGATGTGCTTGAACCCACCTACCACCAGTTCGATCCCCGACTTGCACATCTTGCCTTTCTGGTCAGCTAAGCGCCCGCACGCTTGTTTCATGGGTTGACTTAGGCATACGGAGTTCATCCCCAGTCTAAGCATACAGAGTTCATTCCCAGTCTAAGATCAGACGGGACCAAGGGTTGTGGCAGCAGGATCGACAGCACGCAGGGTGGATCGAGCCGATCCCCGGCTGGCGCATTCTGCCTCTTCGGTCGGCTGAGCATCCGTACACACATTTTGTGGGTTAGCTTAGGCATAGGGAGTTCATTCCATGTCTAAGCCCCAGTCGGACCGAGGGTTGTGGCAGCAGGACTGGCAGCACGCAGAGGGGGACCGACCCGATCCCCGGCTTGCGCATTATGCCTCTTCGGTTGGCTCAGCGCCCCCACGCTCATTTTGTGGGTTAACTTAGGCATATGGAGTTCATTCCCAGTCTAATATTTGATCTGATTGAGGGTTACGTAGCAGGCTCGATAGCATGTAGGGGGGACCGGGTCGATTCCTGACTTGTGCATTCTACCTTTCCGATCAGATGAGCACCCGCACGCTCGTTTCATGGGTTGGCTTAGGCATACGGAGTTCATTCCATGTCTAAGCATACAGAGTTCATTCCCAGTCTAAGATTAGAGGGTTGCGATAGCAGAACCAGCAGCAAGATCGGCAGCACGTAGGGGGGACCGGACCGATCCCTAGCTTACGCATTCTGCCTCTTCGGCCGGCTGAGCACCTACGCGCTTGTTTCATGGGTTAGCTTTGGCATACGGAGTTCATTCCATGTCTAAGCCCAGCTGGATCGAGGGTCATGGCAGTGGGACCGACAGCACGCAGAGGGGGACCAGGTCGATCCCCTGTTGCGCATTATGCCTCTTCGGTCGGCTCGACGCCCGCACACTCATTTCGTGGGTTGACTTATGCATACGGAGTTCATTTCCAGTCTAAGATCAAAACGGACTGAGGGTTATGGTAGCAGGATCGACAGCACATAGGGGGGGACTGGGTCGATCCCCGGCTTGCACAATCTGCCTTTCCGGTTGGCTGAGTGCCCGTACGCTCGTTTCGTGGGTTGGCTTAGGCATACTGAGTTCATTCCATGTCTAAGCATACGGAGTACATTCCCAATCTAAGATTTTAAGCTACGGTGCACATGCTGGGCTCAGGCATGTGCTGGTGCCGCATTTTTTTTGCCTGGGGAACCATCGTCGGAGCATCGTTGGAGAGCCTAACCGACGGCATTGGTGGTTCCGACGATTGGGGGGGCCGAGGGGGTGTGCGCACATGATGTGCGATGGGTACTCATACTTGGCCCCTATATTGGCCCCCTATCCCTCATCAAACCTCGAGAACTCACACCCCCTTAAAGGGCATTTGAGATTTTACAGGTTTGCTGCCCGTAGCCATTAAAGTGTCTGAAATGGGGACACTTTTTTAAACGATCACAAAATCTTCTCCACTTTAAAGTTTTAGCTGAATTTTTTTGTGCATGCCAAAAAAAATACAAGGATCACCTCTACCAAAATTGGAGACAAAACTCTTTCTAAAAAAATTTTAAAAAATCCTGAACCGCAAAAGGTTTTAAAAATCATTAAAAATAGAAAACGGGTCGTCTTGCTACGAAACTTCACATGAAGGCTTAGGGGACCATTGTATGAATTTACAAGCCATAAAAATGGCATTGGTATGGCAGAAATATGAAGATGTGCTTGAACCCACCTACCACATGTTCGATCCCCGACTTGCGCATCCTGCCTCTCTGGTCGGCTGAGCGCCCGCACGCTCATTTCGTGGGTTGACTTAGGCATAAGGAGTTCATCCCCAGTCTAAGCATACGGAGTTCATTCCCAGTCTAAGATCGGACCGGATCGAGGAATGCGGCAGCAAGATCGGTAGCACGCAGGGGGGATCGAACCGATCCCCGGCTTGCGCATTCTGCCTCTCCAACCGGCTGAGTGCCCGCACGTTCATTTCATGGGTTGGCTTAGGCATAGGGAGTTCATTCCATGTCTAAGCTCCAGTCGACTGACGATTGTGGTAGTGGGACTGGCGGCACGTAGAGGGGGACCAGGCCGATCCCAGGCTTGCTTATTATGCCTCTCCGGTCAGCTCAGCGCCCGCACGCTCATTTTGTGGGTTGACTTAGGCATACGGAGTTCATTCCTTGTCTAAGATCAGACCAGATCGAGGGTTACGGCAGCAAGATCGACAGCACACAGGGGAGACCAGGCTGGTCCCCGGCTTGCACATTCTGCCTCTCCGACCGGCTGAGCGCCCGCACGCTCGCTTCGTGGTTTGGCTTAGGCATACGGAGTTCATTCCATGCCTAAGCATACGGAGTTCATTCCCATTCTAAGATCAAATCCGACTGAGGGTTGTGGCAGTAGGATCAACAGCACGCAAGGGGGATCGGGCCAATCCCCGACTTGCGCATTCTGCCTCTCCGGTCGGTTAATCGCCCGCACGCTAATTTTGTGGGTTGGCTTAGGCATATGGAGTTCATTCCATGTCTAAGCCCCAGCCGGATCGAGGGTTGTGGCAGCAGGACCGGCAGTGAGATTGCCAGCACGCAGAGGGTGACCGGGCTGATCCCCGGCTTGAGGAATTCCTGTCCGAACGACCTCTCCGACCGGTTGGGTGCCCGTACGCTCGTTTCATGGGTTGACTTAGACATACGGAGTTCATCCCCAGTCTAAGCATACGGAGTTCATTCCCAGTCTAAGATCGGACCGGATTGAGGGTTGTGGCAGCACGCAAGGGGGACTGGGCCGATCCCCAGCTTACGCATTCTGCCTCTCCAGCCGGCTGAGCGCCCGCACGCCCGTTTCATGGGTTGGCTTAGGCATAGGGAGTTCATTACATGTCTAAGCCCAAGCCGGATCGAGGGTTGTGGCAGTGAGACCAGCAGCACGTAGAGGGGGACCTGGCCAATCCCCAGCTTGTGCATTACGCCTCTTCGGTTGGCTCAACGCCCGCACGCTCGTTTCATGGGTTGACTTATGCATACGGAGTTCATTCCAATCTAAGATCGGGTCGGACGAGGGTTGTGACAGCATGATCGACAGCACGTAGGGGGACTGGGCCGATCCCTGGCTTGTGCATTCTGCCTCTCTGACAGGCTGAGCGCCTGGACGCTCGTTTCGTGGGTTGGCTTAGGCATACGAAGTTCATTCCATGCCTAAGCATACGGAGTTCATTCCCAGTCTAAGATTTTGAGCCACGGTGCACATGCTCAGCTCGGGCATGTACTGGTGTCACATTTTTTTCACATGGGGCACTATCGTCGGAGCATCACCGGAGAGCCTAACCGATGGCATTGGGGGTTCCGGTGATTGGGGGGTCGGGGGGGTGTGCGGACATGATGTGGGATGGGTGCTGGTACTTGTGTTACGAGCTCCGACCTTAGACTCAGAAACCATGCGGCCTTAGGCTTGGAATCTCCTCCTTTATGCCTAGGTCAGCCTAAAACACAAGTGTACGGGCACTAGAACAACGGGAAGGGCTGATTACGCAAGTTAAAGAGAAACTGGATAAGAAGGTAGAATTTTGAAAATGCTCTTGTGTTCACTGAAACGAAAGTGTTTGATGGCGTACAAATGCGGAAGGAGCAGCCCTCTATTTATAGTTGAGGCTCCAGCTTACACTTAATGGCAATATCCCTAGAATAAAGGCTAAAATCATGGGATTATACAGATTACAATCAATCAAGATGCTAACTCCTAATTTTCATGGTCAACCAAATCTGCCAAGATACTGCTGCTGATCCTGCCTGCTTCCAGAAGCTTCCCTTGTGTGTCCAGCACCTTGGGCCCTTTTGGATGTGGTACGGGCAGCTTGTATGCCAGGCTTTGGTCTCACGGGCTAGCCTGCAAGTTGGGCAGGCGTTCTGAACTGTTTGCTAGGCTTTGCACGTGGATACCCACTAGCACACCTGATCTGCGGGCCTCAACCTCTGGCTCACCTACTGGTGCACCTGATGTGCCTAGTGCACCCGCCCAGTGCATGACATTCTCCCCTACCTGATTGCACAATGCCCTCGTTGCTTCTTTTGCATGGTACTGCCTGATCTGGTCCCCGAACGGCCATAAGTCATCTGCTGGTTCCCAGCTTGCCTCACTATCTAGAAGTCCCTTTCAGCGTACCAAGTACTCTTGTCTTGGCTGATAGTTCTTCCGTCTCACCTTCCGGTCAGCTATGATGCTATGGACCTCCTTCTTATATGAGGCCCTTACTCCCAATGCTGCACGCTTTGACTCTGCCCATCCTGGATCTCCCTCATCCTGATGGAACAACTTGAGCATGCTCACATGGAACACTGGGTGTACCCTCTGCTCGGATGGCATATCCAGCTTGTAGGCAACCTTGTCTACCCTATTGATTACTCGAAAAGGTCCCTCATACCTCCAGACTAGGCCTTTGTGCAGCCCCCTATGGTGCACAATGGGATGCAGCTTCACCAATACCAAGTCTCCAACCTGGAACTGCATGTCCCCCCTATTCTGGTCTGCCCACTTCTTCGACCTCTTGGCCGCCTTGTGTAGACAAACTTTGGCCAAGTCAGTTTGCTCCTACCATGCCTTCGCAAACTTGTATGCTATTGGATTCGGCCCTGTATAACCTACAGCAATCAAACTGGGTGTTACTGGTTGTTGCCCTGTCACAACCTCAAATGGGCTCTGGTTCATTGCCTCGCTCCTTTGCAAGTTGTAGGAAAACTATGCAATATCTAGCAGCATTGGCCAGTCCCTTTGTGTGGCACTCACATAGTGCCTGAGGTAGACCTCCAATAGTCCATTCACTCTTCTGTCTACCCATCGGTCTGTGGATACATGCTGGTGGAAAAGTTCAAGCCTGACCCCAATAGCTTGAACAACTCAGTCTAAAACCTGCTCGGGAAACGCCCGTCCCGATCACTAACAATGGTCCTTGGCACTCCCCAGTACTTAACCATGTTCTTCAGGAACAATCGAGCTACCTCTTCGGCTGGGCACTTCTTGGTTGTTGGAATGAAGATTCCATACTTGGAAAACCTGTCCACCACTACCATGATGCTTCCAAACCCTTCTGCTTTGGGTAGACTGACTACAAAGTCCAGAGAAACACTCCCATGGTCGTTCTGGCACTGGCAATGGCTCCAAGAGATCACCTGGTTTCTTGAGCTCCACTTTGTCCTATTGGCACACAAGCAAGTCTTTACATAGGCCTCCACATCGTCCTCCATCTGCAGCCAGTAGTACCGATCCTCAATCAGCGCCAAGGTACGTCTCACTCCGAGGTGTCCAACCCACCTTGAATCATGGCATTCTTGCAAAACTTCCTTATGGAGCTTCCTATACTACGGCACAAACAGTCTACTGCCCCTGGTGTACAGCAAGCCATCCTGCAAACAAAACCACCTAGTCTTACCTTGTTGGGCATACTCCATCAAGGCCTTGGCTGTAGGATCATACGCAAGTCCCTTTTTGATGCATGACACCAGTGACCCCTCTGGTTGGCTAATGGCAGCAAGGTTAGCCTTCCTGCTTAGGGCATCTGCCACTAGGTTCGCCCGCCCCGACTTGTACTCCATCTGGAAAACAAATTTCGTAAGAAAATCTTGCCATCTCGCTTGCTTGGGGGACAGCCTCTTCTGCATCTAAAAGTAGCTGACCGCCACATTGTCCATCCTAACCATGAACCTCAACCCCAACAGGTAATGGTGCCAAGTGCGCAAGCAGTGCACCACTGCAGTCATCTCCTTCTCTTAGACCGTGTACTTACGCTCAGTCTCGTTCAACTTCCTGCTCTCGAATGTGACTGGACGTCCCTCTTGTATCAACACGCCCCCTATGGCAAAGTCTGATGCATTCGTATGCACCTCATACGGCTTGGCATGGTCTGGCAAGGCCAAGATTGGCTCCTCGGTCACAGCCCGTTTCAACCTGTCAAAGGCTTCCTGGCACCCTACGCTCCACTCCCATGCTTTCTCTTTCTTGAGCAAGTTAGTCAATAGCGTGGCTATTGCTGAGTGACCTTTGATGAAGCGCCTATAGTAGTTGACCAGCCCAAGGAATGATCTCAACTCAGTGACCTTGGCTGGCGGTTGCCACTCCAAGATGGCATGTATCTTGCCTTCATCTATGCGTATCCTGCCACCTCCTACTATGTGGCCAAAGAACGGGATCTCCTGCTGGGCAAATGAGCACTTCTCCCTCCTGACAAATAGCTTGTGCGCCCGCAACACCTCGAACACCTGTCTCAAGTGGTCTACATGCTCACCCAAAGTTTGGCTGTAGATCACAATGTCATCCAAATAAACCACAACAAACCGATTAAGGAATGACTGAAGTACCTTGGTCATAAGGGTGCAGAATGTTGCTGGGGTGTTCATGAGTCCAAAAGCCATCACCAAGAACTCATACGAACCATACCGAGTGACACATGCTGTCTTTGGCTCATCTCCCTCCGCGATCCTGACTTGATAGTAGCCTAACCTCAAATCCAGCTTGGTGAACCACCTTGTGCTCCCAAGTTGATCGAACAAGTCTGCAATGAGTGGGATGAGGTACTTGTTCTTGATGGTTAGATTGTTCAAAGCCCGGTAGTCTATGCACAGTCGTAACGACCCATCATGCTTGCAATGAAATAGAATCGATGCACCATAGGGTGCCTTCGATGGCCTGATGAAGCCAGCATCAACTAACTCTTTGAGCTGCTTCCTCAACTCCTCCAACTCTGGTGGAGACATTCGATAAGGGGCTCTAGCTGATGGCTTGGCCTCAGACACCAGCTCGATCTTGTGGTCCACCTCCCTCTTAGGTGGTAGCTTGCTAGGTAGCTTTGCGGGCATCACATCACTAAAGGTTTTCAGCACCTTTACCACCTCCAAGGGTGACTCGATCTCCTTCTCCCTTGGCTCATGATATTTCAGGGCTGCCAAAAAGGTGTCTTCTTGTCTGCTTACTGTCTTGGCAAATTGGATGGCTAACACCACCCATGACCAAACTCCAGACCCTCTCCTCAATGGCACTAGGCATTGGCACCGTGCATCCAAGATGCAAACACAATCGGCAAAAGGCACAAGGATAGCGTTAATCCAAACAAGGAAATCCAACCCAATCACAAACTCATAGTCGTCAAGGGGTATTACCTCAATGGTCTCATTGCCTTTCTAGTCTCCAAGCTACAACTCCAGTCCCCGTGCTACTCCAATGGCTGGAACTTCATTGGAGTTCCCTTTCTGCACCTTTAGTCTGAGCTTTCAGGCTCTATCACCTGAAATAAAAAGATGTGAGGCACCTGTGTCCACCAGTGCACTCACCTTCTGACTCGTAACCATCAGATCCGTAAACATTAAGCCCTTTGGCTTGCGGCTTCCCTTACTTTGGACAATATTGAGCACCAACGACCCAAGCTTTACTGCTCCTGACTCTGGCTCCTCGTCAGACTCCTTGTCTACAGTAGCCAGCTTACCTTTCTGTAGGCAATTGCGCGCTATATGGCTCTCTCCACATAGGTAGCATGCTAGTGGCTCTCGGTCCCCCTTTGCTTTCCACTTACCTGCTGGTGGCTTTCTCTCGCCATCCTTGGTTGAACGGTCTCGATCTCCATCCTTGGACTCCCGGTCACAGTCCTTCCCCTTGGACTGCTTCTTTCAGTCCCTATTGTCCCTGCCCTTACCCTTGTGCTTGGTAGACTCGAACTTGTTCAGAGGCTTGAGCTCTATCAAGGCCTCGGCAGTAGTCATGCCTTTAGCCAAGTCATCAACTCCTCTCCTTTGTAGCTCATGCTTCACCCACGGCTTTAGCCTATCCATGAAAGCAAATAAGGCATCCTTCTCACCTAGATCCGAGATCTATAGCATCAGTTCAAAGAATTTCTGGACATACTCCCTTATGTCCCCTTGCTGGCTCAGCTTGCGCAACTTTGCCTGTGCCTCATCATCGGCATACTCTAGGTAAAATTGTTCTCTGAACTCCTTTTGGAACTCTGCCCAGGTTCCAATCTTGGTTCTCCCACGCCTGACATCATCACACTTGTGCCGCTACCACAATAAGGCTACATCAGGGAGATACATAGCAGCAGTGCTTACCTTTATCACCTCGTCTTGTATGCCCATGGCCTGGAAGTACTGCTCCATACCCCAAAGGTAGTTATCTACTTCCTTGGCCGCCCTAGTCCCCTTGAACTCCTTAGGCTTGGGGATATCCAATCTGGACTTGGACACTCCAGCAAACATGCCATTCCCAATGGCAATCTTGCAAGCAACGAGCTCACTGGTAAGCTCCTTCATCCGCTGGCGCATGGCCTCCATGCCATCGCGCAAGGTCAGCACTTCAGCCTTCAAGGTCTGATTCTTTTGGGTGAACACATCTAAGCCTTTGTTGAGAGCAGCTTGCAGCTCACTTTGGATTTCCTCCCCCATGGAGTCTAGCGATGCAATGTGAGTCTCTATCCCTTCAAGCTTCTCCCCCATGTCGCCCATGGTCACCTCCACCTTGGCCAGCCTACCATCCATGGTAGACCAGATATCTCTAAAACTGGCTTTCCTCCTTCTTCCACACCCATGCTCCTGGGCCTCTGGTTGTTGGTTAGCAGCGTCACTTTGGGATGCCATCTCCTCTAACCTGCACAACACAAACACGCAGAATCGAACTTACTTTGATACCAACTGTCACAGGCTCCGACCTTAGACTCAGAAACCGTGTGGCCTTAGGCTTGGAATCTCCTCCTTTATGCCTAAGTCAACCTAAAACACAAGCGTACGGGCACTAGAACAACAGGAAGGGCTGATTCCACAAGTTAAAGAGAAACAGGATAAGAAGGCAGAATTCTAGAAATGCTCTTGTATTCACTGAAACAGAAGTGTTTGATGGTGTACAAATGAGGGAGGAGGAGCCATCTATTTATAGTTGAGGCTCCAGCTTACACTTAATGGAAATATTCCTAGAATAAAGGCTAAAATCATGGGATTATACAGATTACAATCAATCAGGATGCTAACTCCTGATTTTTAGGGTCAACCAAATCTGCCAGGATACTGCTGTTGATCCAGCCTGCTTCCAAAAGCTTCCCTTGCGTGTCCAGCACCTTAGGCCCTTCTGGATGTGGTGCGGGCAGCTTGTATGCCAGGCCTTGGTCTCACGGGCTGACCAGCAAGTTGGGCGGGCGTTCTAAACTCATTTGCTAGGTTTTGCGCGTAGATACCCGTCAGCACGCCTGGTCTGCAGGCCTCAACCTCTGGCTCGCCTGTTGGTGCACCTGATGTGCCTGGCGCGCCCACCCAGGGCGTGACACTTGGCCTTTATATTGGCCCCCTATCCCTCATCAAACAGCGAGAACTCACACCCGCTTAAAGAGCATTTGAGATTTTATAGGTTTGCTGCCAGTAGCCATTAAAGTGTCTAAAATGGGGACACTTTTTTCAAACGGTCACAAAATCTTCTCCACTTCGAGTTTTTAGCTGAACTTTTTTGCACATACCAACAAAAATACAAGGATCACCTCTACCAAATTTGGGAACAAAACTCTTTCTAAAAAAATTTTAAAACATCCAAAACCGTAAAATGTTTCGAAAATCATGAAAAATAGAAAATGGGTCGTCTTGCCACAAAACTTCACATGAAGGCTTAGGGGACCATTGTAAGAATTTACAAGCCATAAAAATGGCATTTGAATAGCAGAAAAATGAAGATGTGCTTGAACCCACCTACCACCCTTTCGATCCCCGCCTTGCGCATCCTGCCTCTCTGGTCGGCTGAGCACCCGCACGCTCGTTTCGTGGGTTGACTTAGGCATACGGAGTTCATCCCCAATGTAAGCATCCGGAGTTCATTCCCAGTCAAAGATCAGACCAGACCGAGGGTTCTGACAGCAGGATCGACAGCACGTAGGGGGGACCGGGCCAATCCCCAGCTTGTGCGTTTTGCCTCTCTGATCGACTGAGCGCCCGCACCCCCGTTTCGTGGGTTGGCTTAGGCATAGGGAGTTCATTCCATGTCAAAGCCCCAGCCAGACCGAGGGTTGTGGCAGCGGGACTGGCAGCACACAGAGGGGGATCGGGCCGATCTTCGGCTTGTGCATTATGCCTCTCCGGCCGGTTCAATGCCCGCACGCTCATTGCGTGGGTTGACTTAGGCATACGGAGTTCATTCCTAGTCTAAGATCGAACCGGACCGAGGGTTGCGACAGCAGGATCGACAGGACACAGGAGGGGACCAGATCGATCCCTGGCTTGCATATTTGCCTCTCCGGTCGACTGAGCACCCGTACGCTCCTTTCATGGGTTGGCTTAGGCATACGCAGTTCATTCCATGTCTAAGCATATGGAGTTCATTCCCAGTCTAAGATTAGATCAGATTGAGGGTTGTGGTAGCAGGACCAGTAGCAGTATCGACAACACGTAGGGGGACCGGACCGATCTTCGGTTTACGCATTCTGCCTTTCCGACCGACTGAGCGCCCGTATGCTCGTTTCATGGGTTGGCTTAGGCATACGGAGTTCATTCCATGTCTAAGCCCCAGCTGAACCGAGGGTTGTGGTAGCAGGACCGGCAGCACGCAGAGGGGGACCGGGCTGATCCCCAGCTTGCGCATTATGGCTCTCCGGCCGACTGAACGCCTGTACGCTCATTTTGTGGGTTGACTTAGGCATACAAAGTTCATACCCAATCTAAGCATACAGAGTTCATTCCCAGTCTAAGATCGGATCAGATCGAGGGTTACGGTTGCAGGATCGGCAGCACGCTAGGCTTTGTGCGTAAATACCCTCCAGCACACCTAGTCTGCGAGCCTCAATCTCTGGCTCGCCTGCTAGTGTGCTTGATGTGCCTGGTGCGCCCACCCAGGGTGTGACACTTGGCCCTTTCATTGGCCCCCTATCCCTCATTAAATCTCGAGAACTCACACCCCCTTAAAGAGCATTTGAGATTTTATAGGTTTGCTGCCAGTAGCCATTAATGTGTTTGAAATGGGGAAACTTTTTTCAAACGATCACAAAAGCTTCTCCACTTTGAGTTTTTAGCTGAATTTTTTTGTGCATGCAAACAAAAATACGCGGATCACCTATACCAAATTTGGGGACAAAACTCTTTCTTAAAAAATTTTAAAAAATCTCGAACCGTAAAAAGTTTCAAAAATCATGGAAAATAGAAAACGGGTCGTCTTGCCACGAAACTTCACATGAAGGCTTAGAGGACCATTGTATGAATTTACAAGCCATAAAAATGGCATTGGCATAGCAAAAATATGAAGATGTGCTTAAACCCACTTACCACCCGTTCGATCCCCGGCTTGCGTATCGTGCCTCTATGGTCAGCTGAGCGCCCGCACGCTCGTTTCGTGCGTTGACATAGGCATATGGAGTTCATCCCCAGTCTAAGCATACGGAGTTCATTCCCAGTCTAAGATCGGACAGGATCGAGGGTTACGATAGCAGGATCAGCAACATACAGGGGGGACCGGACCGATCCCCGGCTTGCGCATTCTGCCTCTTCGGCCGGTTGAGCACCCGCACACCCATTTCATGGGTTGGCTTAGGCATAGGGAGTTCATTCCAGTCTAAGCCCCAGCCAGATCGAGGGTTGTGGCAGCGGGATCGGAAGCACACAGAGGGGGACCAGGCCGATCCCTGTCTTGCGTATTATGCCTCTTCGGCCAGCTCAGCACCCGCACACTCGTTTCGTGGGTTGACTTATGCATACGGAGTTCATTCCCAGTCTAAGATCAAACTAGACTGAGGGTTGCAACAGCAGGATCAACAGCACGCAGGGGGAACCAGGCCGATTCCCGGCTTGCGCATTCTGCCTCTCTGACCGGCTGAGCGCCCGGACGCTCGTTTCATATGTTGGCTTAGGCATACGGAGTTCATTCCATGTCTAAGCATATGGAGTTCATTCCCAGTCTATGATTTTGAGCCACAGTGTACATGCTGGGCTCGGGCATGTGCTGGTGCCCCATTTTTTCACCTGGGGCACCATCATCGGAGCATCGTCGGAAAGCCTAACTGACGGCATTGAGAGTTCCGACGATTGGGGGTCCGAGGGGGTTTGTGCACATGATGTGCGATGGGTGCTGGTACTTGGCCCTTATATTGGCCCCCTATCCCTCATCAAACCTTGAGAACTCCCACCCCCTTAAAGAGCATGTGAGATTTTATAGGTTTGCTGCCAGTAGCAATTAAAGTGTCTGAAATGAGGACAGTTTTTCAAATGGTCACAAAATCTTCTCCACTTCGAGTTTTTAGCTGAATGTTTTTGTGCATGCCAAAAAAAATAAAAGGATCACCTCTACCAAATTTAGGGACAAAACTCTTTCTAAAAAAATTTTAAAAAACCTCGAACCACAAAAAGTTTCAAAAATCATGAAAAATAGAAAACGAGTCATCTTGCCGTGAAACTTCACATGAAGGTTTAGGGGACCATTGCATGAATTTACACGCCATAAAAATGGCATTAGCATGGCAGAAATATGAAGATGTGCTTGAACCCACCTACTACCCGTTCGATCCCCGACTTGCGCATCCTGCCCCTCTGGTCGACTGAGCGCCCGCACGCTTGTTTCATGGGTTGACTTAGGCATATGGAGTTCATCCCCAGTCTAAGCATACGAAGTTCATTCCTAGTCTAAGATCAGACAGGATCGAGGGTTGCGACAGCAGGATCGGTAGCACGTAGGGGGGATCGAGCCGATCCTCGGATTGTTCATTCTGCCTCTCCGGTCAGCTGAGCGCCCGCACGCCCGTTTTGTGGGTTGGCTTAGGCATAGGGAGTTCATTCCATGTTTAAGCCCTAACCAGACTGAGGGTTGTGACAGCAGGACTGACAGCACACAGAGGGGGACCGGGTCGATCCCTGACTTGTGCATTTTGCCTCTTCGGTCGGCTCAGTGCGCCCGTACGCTCATTTCGTGGGTTGAATTAGGCATACGAAATTCATTCCCAGTCTAAGATCAAACCAGACCGGGGGTTGCGGCAGCAGGATCGATAGCACGCAGAGGGGATCGGGTCGATCCTCAGCTTATGCATTCTGCCTCTCCGACTGGCTGAGTGCCCGCACGCTCGTTTCGTGGGTTGGCTTAGGCATACGGAGTTGATTCCATGTCTAAGCATACGGAGTTCATTCCTAGTCTAAGATTGGACTGGACAGAGAGTTGTGGCAGCAGGACCAGCAGCAGGATAGTCAACACGCAGAGGGGACCAAGTCGATCCTCGGCTTGCTCATTCTGCCTCTCAAGCTGGTTGAGCGCCCGTACGCTCATTTCGTGGGTTGGCTTAGGCATACGAAGTTCATTCCATGTCTATGCCCCAATCGGACAGAGGGTTGTGGTAGTAGGACCGGCAGCGGGATCGACAGCATGCAGAGGGGAACCGGGCTGATCTCTGACTTGCACATTATGCCTCTCCAACCGGCTGAGCACCCGCACGCTCGTTTTGTGGGTTGGCTTAGGCATACGGAGTTCATTCCATGTCTAAGCATACGTAGTTCATTCCCAGTCTAAGATTTTGAGCCACGGTGCAAATGCTGGGCTTGGGCATGTGCTGGTGCCACATTTTTTTCGCCCGAGCCACCATCGTCGGAGCATCGTCGGAGAGCCTAACCGGCGGCATTGGACGTTCTGACGATTGGGGGGGCCGGGGGGTGTGCGCACATGATGTACAATGGGTGCTAGTACTTGGCCATTATATTGGCCCCCTATCCCTCATCAAACATCTAGAACTCACACCCCCTTAAAGAACATTTGAGACTTTATAAGTTTGCTGCCAGTAGCCATTAAAGTGTCTGAAATAGGGACACTTTTTCCAAACAGTCACAAAATCTTCTCCACTTCGAGTTTTTAGCTGAATTGTTTTGTGCATGCCAACAAAAATACAAGGATCACCTCTACCAAATTTGGGGACAAAACTTTCTAAAAAAATTTTAAAAAATCCTAAACCATAAAAAGATTCGAAAATCGTGAAAAATAGAAAACGGGTCATCTTGCCACGAAACTTCACATGAAGGCGTAGGGGACCATTGTATGAATTCACAAGCCATAAAAATGGCATTGGCATGGCAGAAATATGAAGATGTGCTTGAACCCACCTACCACCCGTTCGATCCCCGGCTTGTGCATCCTGCCTCTCTGGTCGACTGAGCGTCTGCACGCTCGTTTCATGGGTTGACTTAGGCATACAAAGTTCATCCCCAGTCTAAGCATACGGAGTTCATTCCCAGTCTAAGATCAGACCGGATCAAGGGTTGCGGCAGTAGGATCAACAGCACGCAGGGGGGACCGGGTCGATCCCTGGCTTGCGCATTCTGTCTCTCCGGCTGACTTAGCACCCGCACGGCCGTTTTGTGGGTTAGCTTAGGCATAGGGAGTTCATTCCATGTCTAAGCCCCAGCCGGATCGAGGGTTGTGGCAGCGGGATCAGCAGCACGTAGAGGGGGATTGGGTCGATCCTCGGCTTGTGCATTAAGCCTCTCCGACCGGCTCAACGCCCGCACGCTCGTTCCGTGGGTTGACCTAGGCATATGGAGTTCATTCCCAGTCTAAGGTCGGACCGAACCGAGAGATGCAATAGCAGGATCGGTAGGACGCAGGAGGGACCGGCCTAATCCCCGACTTGCGCATTCTGCCTCTCTGGCTGACTGAGTGCCCGCACGACCGTTTCATGGGTCAGTTTAGGCATAGGGAGTTCAGTCTATGTCTAAGCTCCTGTCGGACCTAGGGTTGTGGCAGTGGGACAGGCAGCACGCAGAGGGGGACCGTGTCGATCCCCAGCTTACGCATTATGCCTCTCCGGCTGGCTCAGCGCCTGCACGCTCATTTAATGGGTTGACTTAGGCATACGAAGTTCATTCCCAGTCTAAGATCAGATGAGATCGATGGTCACGGCAGCAGGATCGACCGCACGCAGGGGGATCGGGTCAGTCCCTGACTTGCGCATTCTGCCTCTTCAGCCGGTTGAGCGCCCGCACGCTCATTTCGTGGGTTGACTTAGGCATACAGATTTTATCCCCAGTCTAAGATAGGATCAGATCAAGGGTTGTGACAGTAGGATCGACAGCACGTAGGGGGGATCGGGTCGATCCTCGGCTTGCACATTCTACCTCTCCAGCCGGCTGAGCGCCCGCACGCCTATTTCATGGGTTGGCTTAGGCATAGGGAGTTCATTCCATGTCTAAGCCCCAGCTGGACCGAGGGTTGTGGCAGCGGGACCGATAGCACGTAGAGAGGGACTAGGTCGATCCTCGGCTTGCGCATAATGCATCTACGACCGGCTCAACGCCCGCACGCTCATTTCATGGGTTGACTTAGGCATACGAAGTTAATTCCCAGTCTAAGATCGGACCGGACCGAGGGTTGTGGTAGTAGGATCGACAGCACGCAGGGGGGATCGGGTCGATCCTTGATTTGTTCATTTTGCCTTTCCAATCGACTGAGCGCCTGCACGCTCGTTTCATTGGTTGGCTTAGGCATACGGAGTTCACTCCATGTCTAAGCCCCAGCCGGACCGAGGGTTGTGATAGCAGGACCGATAGCGGGATCGATAGCATGCAGAGGGGGATTGGGCTGATTCACGGCTTACGTATTATGCCTCTTCGATCGACCTTTTCGGCCGACTGAGCACCCGCACGCTCATTTCGTGGGTTGACTTAGGCATACAGAGTTCATCCCCAGTCTAAGCATATGGAGTTCATTCCTAGTCTAAGATCAGACCGGACCGAGGGTTGCGACAGTAGGATCGGTAGCACGTAGGGGGGCCGAGTCGATCCCCGACGTGCGCATTCTGCCTCTCCGATCGGCTGAGCACCCGCAGGCCCGTTTCGTGGGTTGGCTTAGACATTGGGAGTTCATTCCATGTCTAATCCCCAGCCGGACCAAGGGTTGTGGTAGCGGGATTGGTAGCACGCAGAGAGGGACCAGGTCGATCCCCGGCTTGCGCATTATGCCTCTCCGACCGGTTCAGCTCCCAGACACTCATTTCATGGGTTGACTTATGCATACGGAGTTCATTCCCAGTCTAAGATCAGATCAGACCGAGGGTTATGGTAGTAGGATCGACAGCACGCAGGGGGGAACCGGACTGGTCCCTGGCTTACGCATTCTACATCTCCGATCGGTTGAGCGCTCGCACGCTCGTTTTGTGGGTTGGCTTCGGCATACGGAGTTCATTCCATGTCAAAGCAAATGGAGTTCATACCCAGTCTAAGATTAGATCAGATCAAGGGTTACGGTAGCAGGACCAGCAGCAGTATCGATAGCACGCAGGAGGGACCGACCAATCCCCGGCTTGTGCATTCTGCCTCTCGGTCGGCTGAGCGCCTGCACGCTCGTTCCGTGGGTTGGCTTAGGCATACGGAGTTCATTCCATGTCTAAGCCCCAGTTGGACCAAGGGTTATGGCAGCTGGACCGGCAGCAGGATTGGCAGCACGCAGAGGGGGACCGGGTTGATCCCTGACTTGCGCATTATGCCTCTCCGGCTGGCCTCTCCGGTCGACTGAGCGTCCACACGCTCATTTCATGGGTTGACTTAGGCATACGGAGCTCATCCCCAGTCTAAGCATACAGAGTTCATTCCCAGTCTAAGATCAGATCAGATCAGATCGAGGGTTGTGACAGCAGGATCGACAGCACACAGGGGGGATCGGGCCGATCCCCGACTTGCACATTCTGCCTCTCCGACCGACTGAGTGCCCGCACGTCCATTTCGTGGGTTGGCTTAGGAATAGGGAGCTCATTCCATGTCTAAGCCCCAGCCAGGTCTAGGGTTGTGGCAGCAGGACCGATAGCATGCAGAGGGGGACCGGGTCGATCCCCGGCTTGCGCATTATGCCTCTTCAACCGGTTCAGTGCCCATACGCTCATTTCATGGGTTGACTTATGCATATGGAGTTCGTTCCCAGTCTAAGATCAGACCAGATCGAGGGTTACGGCAGCAGGATTGACAACACACAGTAGGGGATCAGGCCGATCCTCGACTTGCGCATTCTGCCTCTCTGGCTGGCTTAGCACCCTCGGCCCATTCATTCCATGTCTAAGCATACGGAGTTCATTCCCAGTCTAAGATCAGACCGGACCGAGGGTTGTGGTAGCAGGATCGGTAACACGCCCGTTTCGTGGGTTGGCTTAGGCATAGGGAGTTCATTCCATGTCTAAGCCCTAGCCAGACCGAGGGTTGTGGCAGCGGGATCGGCAGCACGCATAGGGGGACCAAGCTGATCCCTGGATTGCGTATTATGCCTCTTCGACTGGCTCAGCACCCGCATGCTCGTTTCATGGGTTGACTTATGCATACGAAGTTCATTCCCAGTATAAGATCGGACTGGACCAAGGGTTGTGGCAGTAAGATTAACAACACGTAGGGGGGATCGAACCGATCCTCGACTTGCGCATTCTGCCTCTCTGGTCGGCTAAGCTCCCGCACGCTCGTTTCGTGGGTTGGCTTATGCATACAGAGTTCATTCCATGTCTAAGCATATGGAGTTCATTCCCAGTCTAAGATTTTAAGCCACGATGCACATACTGGGCTTGGGCATGTGCCGGTGCCATATTTTTTTTACTCGGGGCACCATTGCTGGAGCATCGCCGGAGAGCCTGAACGACGGCATTGGGGGTTCTGGCGATTGGGGGGGCCGGGGTGTGTGCGCACATGATGTGCGATGGGTGCTGGTACTTGGCCCTTATATTGGCCCCCTATCCCTCATCAAACCTCGAGAACTCACACCCCCTTAAAAAGCATTTGAGATTTTATAGGTTTACTGCCAGTAGCCATTAAAGTGTCTGAAATAAGGACACAAACAGTCACAAAATCTTCTCCACTTTGAGTTTTTAGCTGAATTTTTTTGTGCATGCCAAAAAAAATACAAGGATCACCTCTACCAAAATTGGGGACAAAACTTTCTAAAAAAAGTTTAAAAAATCCTGAACCGTAAAAAGTTTTGAAAATAATGAAAAATAGAAAATGGGTCGTCTTGCCATGAAACTTCACATGAAGGCTTAGGGGACCATTGTATGAATTTACAAGCCATAAAAATTTCATTGGCATGGTAGAAATATGAAGATGTGCTTGAACCCACCTAGCACCCGTTCGATCCCCGGCTTGCGCATCCTGCCTCTCTGGTCGGCTGATCAACCGCACGCTCGTTTCGTGGGTTGACATAGGCATATGGAGTTCATCCCAATCTAAGCATATGGATTTCATTCCCAGTCTAAGATCGAACCGGACCGAGGGTTGTGGTAGCAGGATCGGCAGCACGTAAGGGGGATCGGGCCGATCCCCCCTTACGCATTCTGCCTCTCCGATCGGCTGAGCACCCGTACACCCATTTTGTGGGTTGGCTTAGGCATAGGGACTTCATTCCATGTCTAAGCCCCAGTCAGATTGAGGGTTGTGGCAATGGGACCGGCAGCACACAGAGGGGGACCGGGTCGATCCTCGGCTTGCGCATTATGCCTCTTCGACCGGCTCAGCGCCCGCACGCTTGTTTCATGGGTTGACTTATGCATACGGAGTTCATTCCCAGTCTAAGATCAGACCGAACCAAGGGTTGTGGCAGTAGGATTGACAGCACATAGGGGGGATCGGGTTGATCCCCGACTTGCGCATTCTGCCTCTCCGACCGATTGAGCGCCCGCACGCTCATTCCGTGGGTTGGCTTAGGCATACGGAGTTCATTTCATGTCTAAGCAAACGGAGTTCATTCCTAGTCTAAAATTTTGTGCCACGGTGCACATGCTGGGCTCGAGGATATGCTGGAGCTACATTTTTTTTGCCCGGGGCACCATCGTCAGAGCATCGCCGGAGAGCTTAACCAGCGGCATTGGGGGCTTCGACGATTTGGGGGGCCGGGGGGGTGTGCACACATGATGTGCGATGAGTGCTGGTACTTGGCCCTTATATTGGCCCCCTATCCCTCATCAAACCTTGAGAACTCACACCCCCCTAAAGAGCATTTGAGATTTTATAGGTTTGCTGCCAGTAGCCATTAAAGTGTCTGAAATAGGGACACTTTTTTCAAATGGTCACAAAATCTTCTCCACTTCAAGTTTTAAGCTGAATTTTTTTGTGCATGCCAAAAAAATACAAGGATCACCTCTACCAAATTTGGGACAAAACTCTTTCTAAAAAAATTTAAAAAAATCCTGAACTGTAAAAAGTTTCAAAAATCATGAAAAATAGAAAATGGGTCGTCTTACCACGAAACTTCACATGAAGGCTTAAGGGACCATTGTATGAATTTACAAGCCATAAAAATGGCATTGGCATGGTAGAAATATGAAGATGTGCTTGAACCCACCTACCACCCGTTCAATCCCCGGCTTTCGCATCCTACCTCTCTGGTTGGCTGAGCGCCCGCATGCTTGTTTCATGGGTTGACTTAGGCATACAGAGTTCATCCCCAGTCTAAGCATATGGAGTTCATTCCTAGTCTAAGATCGGATCAGACCGAGGGTTGCGACAGTAGGATCGACAGCATGCAGGGGGGACCGAGCCGATCCTCGACTTACGCATTCTGCCTCTCCAGTCGGTTGAGTGCCCGCATGCCCGTTTCGTGGGTTGGCTTAGGCATAGCAAGTTCATATCATGCCTAAACCCCAATCAGACCGACGGTGGTGGCAGCGGTACTGGCAGCACGCAGAGGGGGACCGGGTCGATCCCCGACTTACGCATTATGCCTCTCCGGTCGGCTCAGTGCCTGCACGCTCGTTTTGTGGGTTAACTTAGGCATACAGAGTTCATTCCCAGTCTAAGATTAGACCAAAATGAGGGTTATTACAGCAGGATAGACAGCACATAGGAGGGGACCGAATTGGTCCCCGACTTGCGCATTCTACCTCTCCGATCGACTGAGCGCCCGCACGTTCGTTTCATTGGTTGGCTTAGGCATACGGAGTTCATTCCATGTCTAAGCATATGGAGTTCATTCCCAGTCTAAGATCAGACCGGACTGAGGGTTTCGACAGTCGAACTAGCAATAGTATTGGCAGCACGTAGGGGGACCGGGTCTATCCCCAGCTTGCACATTCTCCCTCTCCGGTCGGCTGAGCGCCCGCACGCTCATTTCGTGGGTTGGCTTAGGCATACGGAGTTCATTCCATGTCTAAGCCCTAGTCGGACTGTGGGTTGTGGCAGCAAGATCGGCAGCGAGATTGGCAGCACGCAGAGGGGGATTGGGCTGATCCTCGGCTTACGCATTATGCCTCTCCGACCGGCTGAGCGCCCGCATGCTCATTTTGTGGGTTGACTTAGGCATATGGAGTTCATCCCAAGTCTAAGCATACGGAGTTCATTCTTAGTCTAAGATCTGATCGAATCGAGGTTTGCGACAGGAGGATCGGTAGCACGTAGGGGGGATCGGGCCGATCCCCGGCTTGTGCATTCTGCCTTTCCGACCGGCTGAGCGCCCGTACACCCATTTCGTGGGTTGGCTTAGTCATAGCGAGTTCATTCCATGTCTAAGCCCCAACAGGCCCGATGGTTGTGGCAGCGGGATTGACAGCACACAGAGGGGGACCGAGCCGATCCCTGGCTTACGCATTATGCCTCTTCGACCGGCTCAGCGCCTGCACGCTTGTTTCGTGGGTTGACTTATGCATACGGAGTTCATTCCCAGTCTAAGATTGGACTGGACCGAGGGCTGTGGTAGCAGGATCGACAGCACGTAGGGGGGACTGGGTCGATCCCCAGCTTGCACATTCTACCTCTCCGGCCGGCTAAGCACCCGCACGCTCGTTTCGTGGGTTGGCTTAGGCATACGGAGTTCATTCCTTGTCTAAGCATACAGAGTTCATTTCGAGTCTAAGATTTTGAGCCATGGTTCACATGCTGAGCTCGAGCATGTGCTGGTGCTACATTTTTTTCGCCTGGGGCACCATCGTTAGAGCATCGTCGGAGCATCGTCGGAGAGCCTAACCTGTGGCATTGGGGGTTCCTGCAATTGAGGGGGCCGGGGGGTGTGCGCACATGATGTGCGATGGGTGCTGGTACTTGGCCATTATATTGGCCCCCTATCCCTCATCAAACCTTGAGAACTCACACCCCCTTAAAGAGCATTTGAGATTTTATAGGTTTGCTGCCAGTAGCCACTAAAGTGTCCGAAATAAGGACACTTTTTTCAAATGATCACCAAATCTTCTCCACTTTGAGTTTTTAGCTGAATTATTTTGTGCATGCCCAAAAAAATACAAGGATCACCTCTACCAAATTTGGGGATAAAACTCTTTCTAAAAAAATTTTAAAAAATCTCGAACCGCAAAAAGTTTCAAAAATCGTGAAAAATAGAAAACGGGTCGTCTTGCCTCAAAATTTCACATGAAGGCGTAGGGCACCATTGTATGAATTTCCAAGCCATAAAATGGAATTTGCAAATAGAAATATGAAGATGTGCTTGAATGCACCTACCACTCGTTCGATCCTCGACTTGCGCATCCTGCCTCTTTGGTCGACTGAGCATTCGTACGCTCATTTCGTGGGTTGACTTAGGCATATGGAGTTCATCCCCAGTCTAAGCATACGGAGTTCATTCCCAGTCTAAGATCGGATCGAATCGAGGGTTACGGCAGCAAGATCGACAGCACGTAGGGGGGACCAGGCCGATCCTTGACTTACGCATTCTGCCTCTTTGATCGGCTGAGCGCCCACACACCCGTTTTGTGGGTTGGCTTAGGTATAGGGAGTTCATTCCATGTCTAAGCCCCAGCCGGACCGAGGGATGTGGCAGTGAGACCAGCAGCATGTAGAGGGGGATCGAACGGGTCCCTGACTTGCTCATTATGCCTCTCCTGTCGGCCCAGTGCCCGTACGCTTATTTCGTGTGTTGACTTAGGCATACGGAGTTCATTCCCAGTCTAAGATCAGACCGGACCGAGCGTTGCTGTAGCAGGACCAGTAGCAGGATCGACAGCACGTAAGGGGGATTGGGTCGATCCCCGACTTGCGCATTCTGCCTCTCCGACTGGCTGAGCGCCCGCACGCCCATTTCGTGGGTTGGCTTAGGCATAGGGAGTTCATTCCATGTCTAAGCCCTAGCTGCACCTTGGGTTGTGGTTGTGGGACCCGCAGCATGCAGAGGGGGATCGGGTCGATCCTCGGCTTGCGTATTATGCCTCTCCTCTCAGCTCAGTGCACGTATGCTCCTTTCGTGGGTTGACTTAGGCATACGGAGTTCATTCTCAGTCTAAGATCAGATCGGATCGAGTGTTACGGTAGCAGGACCAGCAGCAGGATCGACAGCACGCAGGGGGGATCGAGCCGATCCTCGGCTTGTGCATTCTGCCTCTCCGATCGACTGAGCACCCGCACGCTCATTTCATGGGTTGGCTTAGGCATACGGAATTCATCCCCAGTCTAAGCATACAGAGTTCATTCCTAGTCTAAGATCAGATTGGATCGAGGGTTGCAGCAGCAGCATCGACAGCAAGCAAGGGGGACCAGGCTGATCCCCGGCTTGCACATTCTGTCTCTCCGACCGGTTGAGCGCCCGCACACCCGTTTCATGGGTTGGCTTAGGCATAGGGAGTTCATTCCATGTCTAAACCCCAGCTGGACCTTGGGTTGTGGCTACGGGACTGACAGCACGTAGAGGGGGATTGGGTCAATCCTCGGCTTGCGCATTATACCTCTTTTGCCTGCTCAGTGCCCGTACGCTCATTTCATGGGTTGACTTTTGCATACGGAGTTCATTCCCAATCTAAGATCAGATCAGACCGAGTGTTGTGGTAGCAGGACTAGCAGCAGGATCGACAGCATGCAAGGGGGACTGAGCCAATCCCCGACTTACGCATTCTGCCTATTCGACTGGCTGAGCACCCGCACACTCATTTCGTGGGTTGGCTTAGGCATACAGAGTTCATTCCATGTCTAAGCCCCAGCCGGACCGTGGGTTGTGGTAGCAGGATCGATAGCGGGATCGACAGCACGCAGAGGGGGATCGGGCTAATCCCTGGCTTGCACATTATGCCTCTTCGGCTTGTGCATCTTGCCTCTCTGGTCGACTGATCACCCGCACGCTCGTTTCATGGGTTGACTTAGGCATACGGAGTTCATCCCCAGTCTAAGCATATGGAGTTCATTCCCAGTCTAAGATTGGACCGAACCGAGGGTTACGGCTATAAGATCGGCAGCACGTAGGGGGTCGGGCCGATCCCAGGCTTGTGCATTCTGCCTCTCCGGTCGACTGAGCGCCCGCACACCCGTTTTGTGGGTTGGCTTAGGCATAGGGAGTTCATTCCATGTTTAAACCCCAGCCGGATCGAGGGTTACGACAACGGGATCGACAGCATGCAAAGAGGGACCGGGTCGGTCCCCGGCTTGCTCATTATGCCTCTCCGATCGGTTCAGTGCCTGAACGCTAGATTCGTGGGTTGACTTAGGCATATGGAGTTCATTCCTAGTCTAAGATCAGATCGGACCGAGGGTTACGGTAGCAAGATCGGTAGCACGTAGGGGGGATCGGGCCGGTCCCCAGCTTGCGCATTCTACCTCTCCGATCGGCTGAGCGCCCGCACGCTCGTTCTGTGGGTTGGCTTAGGCATACAGAGTTCATTCCATGTCTAAGAATAAGGTGTTCATTCACAGTCGAAGATCAGACTAGACCAAAGGTTATGGTAGCAGGACCAGTAGCAGGATCGACAGCACGCAGGGGGTCTGGGTTGATCCCCAGCTTACGTATTCTGCCTCCCAACTGGCCTCTCCAACTGGCTAAATGCCCACACACTCGTTTCGTGGGTTGACTTAGGCATACGGAGTCATCCCTAGTCTAAGTATACGGAGTTCATTCCCAGTCTAAGATCAAACCGGACCGAGGGTTGTGGCAGTAGGATCGGCAGCACGTAGGGGGGACTGGGCAGATCCCTGGCTTACGCATTCTACCTCTCCGACCGACTGAACGCCCGCACGCCCGTTTTGTGGGTTGACTTAGGCATACGGAGTTCATCCCCAATCTAAGCATACGGAGTTCATTCCCAATCTAAGATCGGACCGGACTGAGGGTTGTGGCAACACGATCGGTAGCACGAAGGGGGGACTGGGCTGATCCTCGACTTGCGCATTCTGCCTTTCCAACCAGCTGAGTACCTGCACGCACGTTTCATGGGTTGGCTTAGGTATAGGGAGCTCATTCCATGTCTAAACCCAAGCCGGATAGAGGGTTATGGTAGCAGGACCGACAGCACGCAGAGGGGGATCGAGCTGACCCTTGACTTGTGCATTATCCCTCTCCGGTAGGCTCAGCGCCAGCACGCTCATCTCATGAGTTGACGTAGGCATACGGAGTTCATTGCCAGTCTAAGATCGGACTGGACTGAGGGTTGTGGTAGCAGGATCGATAACACGCAGACGAGACTGGGTCGGTCCCCGGCTTGCTCATTCTGCCTCTCTGGCAGGCTGAGCGCCCGCACGCTCGTTTCAGGGGTTGGCTTAGGCATACGGAGTTCATTCCATATCTAAGCATACAGAGTTCATTCCCAGTCTAAGATCGGACCGGACCGAGGGTTCTGACAGTAAGACCAGTAGCAGGATCGGTAGCACGCAGGAGGGGACCGGGCCAATCCTCAGCTTGTGCATTCTACCTCTCCGGCCGGGTGAGCGCCCGCACGCTCGTTTCATGGGTTAGCTTAGGCATATGGAGTTCATTCCATGTCTAAGCCGCAGTGGACCGAGGGTTATGGCAGCAGGATCGGCAACGAGATCTGCAGCACATAAAAGGGGAACGGGCTAATCCCTGACTTACGCATTATGCCTCTTCGGTCGGCCTCTCCGGCTGGCGGAGCACCCGCACGCTCATTTCGAGGGTTGACTTAGGCATACTGAGTTCATCCCCAGTCTAAGCATACGAAGTTCATTCCCAGTCTAAGAGCGAACCAGATCGAGGGTTGCGGTAGTAGGATTGGCAGCATGCAGAGGGGATAAGGGCGATCCCCGGATTACGCATTCTGCCTCCCCGGTCGACTGAGCGCCCGCACGCTCGTTTCCTGGGTTGGCTTAGGCATAGGGAGTTCATTCCATGTCCAAGCCCCAGCTGGACCGATGGTTGTGGCAGCGGGACCGGTAGCACACAGAGGAAGATCGGGCCAATCCCCGACTTACGCATTATGCCTCTCCGGTCGACTCAGCACCCGAACGCTCGTTTCATGGGTCGACTTAGGCATACGGACTTCATTCCCAGTCTAAGATCGGACAAGACCGAAGGTTGCGGTAGCAGGATCGATAGCACGCAGGAGGGATCGGGTCACTCCCTGGCTTTCGTATTCTACCTCTTCAACGGTTGAGCGCCTGTATGCTCGTTTCATGGGTTGGCTTAGGCATACGGAGTTCATTCCATGTCTAAGCATACATAGTTCATTCCCAATCTAAGATCGGACCGAACCGAGGGTTACGACAGCAGGACCAGTAGCAGGATCGGTAGCACGCTAGGGGGGACCGGGCCGATTCCCGCAAGCTCGTTTCGTGGGTTGACTTAGGCATACGGAGATCATCCCCAGTCTAAGCATACGTAGTTCATTCCCAGTCGAAGATTAAACCGGATCGAGGGTTGTGGCAGTAGGATCGGTAGCACACAGGGTGGATCAGGTCGATCCCCGACTTGCGCATTCTGCCTCTTCGGCATGCTGAGCGCCCGTACGCCCGTTTCGTGGGTTGGCTTAGGCATAGGGAGGTCATTCCATGTCTAAGCCCCAGCTGGACCGAGGGTTGTGGCAGCGGGATCGACAGCATGTAGAGGGAGACCGGGCTGATCCTCGGGTTGCACATTATGCCTCTCCGATCGGCTTAGCACCCGAACGCTCATTTCGTGGGTCGACTTAGGCATACAGAATTCATTCCCAGTCTAAGATCAGACCAGACCGAGGGTTACGGTAGCAGGACCAGTAGCAAGATAGGCAGCACGCAGGGGAGACCAAGCCGATCTCTGGCTTACGCATTCTGCCTCTCTGTCTGCCTCTCTGGTTGGCTGAGCGCCTGCACGCTCATTTTGTGTGTTGACTTAGGCATACGGAGTTCATCCCCAGTCTAAGCATACGGAGTTCATTCCCAGTCTAAGATAGAACCGGACCGAGGGTTGCGGTAGCATGCATGGGGGATCGAGCTGATCCCCAGCTTGCGCATTCTGCCTGTTCCGTTGGCTGAGCGCCCGCACGTCTGTTTCATGGGTTGGCTTAGGCATAGGGAGTTCATTCCATGTCTAAGCCCCAATCGGACCAAGGGTTATGGCAGCGGGATCGGCAGCACGTAGAGGGGAACCGAGCTGATCCCCGGCTTGCGCATTCTGCCTCTCCGGTCGGCTAAGCGCCCGTACTCTCGTTTCGTTGGTTGGCTTAGGCATACGGAGGTCATTCCATGTCTAAGCATACAGAGTTCATTCCCAGTCTAAGAACCGAGGGTTACGGCAGCAGGATCGGTAGCATGTTGGGGGGAACAGGTCGATCCCCTCTTACGCAATCTACCTCTCCGGTCGGCCTTTTCGGTTGGCTGAGTGCCCGCACGCTCGTTTCGTGGGTTGGCTTAGGCATACGGAGATAATCCCCAGTCTAAGCATACGAAGTTCATTCCCAGTCGAAGATCGAACCAGACCGAGGGTTGGGGTAGCAGGATCGATAGCACCCAGGGGGGATCAGCCCGATCCCTAACTTGCATATTCTGCCTCTCCGACCTGCTGAGCGCCCGCACGTTCGTTTCGTGGGTTGGCTTAGGCATAGGGAGTTCATTCCATGTCTAGGCCCTAGCTGGACCGAGGGTTACGGCAGCGGGACTGGTAGCACGCAGAGGGGGACCGGGCCGATCCCCGACTTGCGCATTATGCCTCTTCGATCGGCTTAGCACCCGAACGCTCGTTTCATGGGTCAACTTAGGCATACGGAGTTCATTCCCAATCTAAGATCGGACCAGACTAAGGGTTATGGCAGCGGGACCAGCAGCAGGATCGACAGCACGTAGGGGGGACCAAGCCGATCTCTGGCTTACACATTCTGCCTCTTCAGTCAGCCTCTCTAGCTGACTGAGTGCCCGCACGCTCGTTTTGTGGGTTGACTTAGGCATGCGGAGTTCATCCCCAGTCTAAGCATACGGAGTTCATTCTCTGTCTAAGATAGAATCGGACCGAGGGTTGCAGTAGCATGTAGGGGGGACCGAGCCGATCCCTGGCTTACGCATTCTGCATCTTCGATTGGCTGAGCGCCCGTACGACCATTTCGTGGGTTGGCTTAGGCATAGGGAGTTCATTCCATGTCTAAGCCCCAGTCGGACTGAGGGTTGTGGTAGCAGGATCGGCAGAACGTAGAGGGGGACCAGGTCGATCCCCAGCTTGCGCATTCTGCCTCTCCGACTGGCTGAGCGCCCGCACGCTCGTTTCGTGGGTTGGCTTAGGTAAACGGAGTTCATTCCATGTCTAAGCATACGGAGTTCATTCCCAGTCTAAGAGTTTGAGCCACGGTGCACATGCTAGGCTCGAGCATGTGCTGGTGTCGCATTTTTTTTGCTCAGGGCACCATCGCCGAAGCATCACCGAAGAGCCTAACCGACGGCATTGGGGGTGCGCACATGATGTGCGATGGGTGCTGGTACTCGGCCCTTATATTGGCCACCTATCCCTCATCAAACCTCGAGAACTCACACCCCTTAAAGAGCATTTGAGATTTTATAGGTTTGCTGCTCTCCGGTCGGCTGAGCGCCTGCACGCTCATTTCGTTGGTTGTCTTAAGCATAGGGAGTTCATTCCATGTCTAAGCCCCAACCGGACTGAGGGTTGTGGCGGTGGGACAGGCAGCACGTAGAGGGGGATCGGGCCGATCCCCGGCTTGCGCATTATGCCTCTCCAGCCGGCTCAGTGCCCGCACACTCATTTCGTGGGTTGACTTAGGCATACGGAGTTCATTCCCAATCTAAGATCAGACTAGACCAAGGGTTGAGGCAGCAGGATCGACAACACGTAGGGGGGACCGGGTCGGGCCCCGACTTGCGCATTCTGCCTCTCTGACTGACTGAGCGCCGACACGTTCGTTTCATGGGTTGGCTTAGGCATACAGTGTTCATTCCATGTCTAAGCATATGAAGTTCATTCCCAGTCTAAGATCGGACCGGACCAAGGGTTATGGTAGCAGGACCAGCAGCATGATCGACAGCACGCAGGGGGGACCGGGCCAATCCTCGACTTGTGCATTCTTCCTCTTCGGCCGACCTCTCCGGTCGACTGAGCACCCACACGCTTGTGTCATCGGTTGACTTAGGCATACGGAGTTCATCCCCAGTCTAAGCATACGGAGTTCATTCCCAGTCTAAGATCAAACCGGACCGAGGGTTGCGGCAGCAGGATCGACAGCACGCAGGGGGGATCCGGCCGATCCTCGGCTTACGCATTTTGCTCTCCGATCGGCTGAGCGCCAGCACGCTCGTTTTGTGGTTTGGCTTAGGCATAGTGAGTTCATTTCATGTCTAAGCCCCAGTCGGACCGAGGGTTGTGGCAGCGGGACTTGCAGCACGTAGAGGGGGATCGAGCTGATCCCTAACTTACGCATTCTACCTCTTCGGCCGGTTGACCACCCGCACGCTCGTTTTGTGGGTTGACTTAGGCATACGGAGTTCATCCCTAGTCTAAGCATATGGAGTTCATTCCCAGTCTAAGATCGGACCGGACTGAGGGTTGCGACAGCAAGATTGACAGCACGTTAGGGGGGATCGGATTGGACCCCGGCTTGCGTATTTTGCCTCTCCGGTCGGTTGAGCACCCGCACGCTCGTTTCTTGGGTTGGCTCAGGCGTACGAAGTTCATTCCATATCTAAGCATACGGAGTTCATTCCCAGTCTAAGATCAGACCGGATCGAGGGTTGCGGTAGCAGGACCAGCGACAGGATCGACAGCATGTAGGGGGGACCGGGCTGATCCCCGACTTGCGTATTCTACTTCTCCGGCTGGCTGAGCACCCGCATGCTCGTTTCATGGGTTGGCTTAGGCATCGGACTTCATTCCATGACTAAGCCCCAGCCGAACCGAGGGTTGTGGCCGTAGGACCGACAGCGGGATCGACAGCACGCAGAGGGGGCCCTGGCTGATCCCCGACTTATGCATTATGTCTCTCCGGTCGGCCTTTCCGGTCGGTTGAGCACTCGTATGCTCATTTCGTGGGTTGACTTAGGCATATGAAGTTCATCCCCAGTCTAAGCATACGGAGTTCATTCCCAGTCTATGATAGGACCGGACCGAGGGTTATGGTAATAAGATCGGTAGCATGCATGGGGGATCAGGTCGATCCCCGACTTGTGCATTTTGCCTCTCCGACCAGCTGAGTGCCTGCACGCCCGTTTCATGGGTTGGCTTAGGCATGGGGAGTTCATTCCATGTCTAAGCCCCAACCGGACCGAGGGTTGTGGCAGTGGACCGGCAGCATGCAAAGCGGGACCAGGTCGATCCCCAGCTTGCGTATTCTACCTCTCCTGCCAGCTGAGCGCCCGTACGCTCGATTCGTGGGTTGGCTTAGGCATACGGACTTCATTCCATGTCTAAGCCCCGGCTGGATCAAGGGTTGTGGCAGCAAGAATGGCAGTGGGATCGGCAACACGCAGAGGGGGACCGGGCTTATCCCTGACTTGCGCATTATGCCTCTCCGATCGGCCTCTCCGGTCGACTGAGGGCCCGCATGCTCATTTCATGGGTTGACTTAGGCATACGGAGTTCATCCCCAGTCTAAGCATACAGAGTTTATTCCCAGTCTAAGATCGAACCGAATCGAGGATTGCGATACTGGATCGATAGCATGCAGGGGTGATTGGGCCGATCCCCGGCTTATGCATTCCGCCACTCCGACTGGCTGAGTGCCCGCACGCTCATTTCATGGGTTGGCTTAGGCATAGGGAGTTCATTCCATGTCTAAGCCCCAGCCAGATCGAGGGTTGTGGCAGTGAGACTGACAGCATGCAGAGGGGGATCGGGCTGATCATCGGCTTGTGCATTGTGCCTCTCCGACCGGCTCAACGCCCGAACGCTCGTTTCGTGGGTTAACTTAGGCATACGGAGTTCATTCCCAGTCTAAGATCAGACCGAGGATTGTAACAGCAGGATCGACAGCATGCAGGGGGGATCGGGCTGGTCCCTGACTTGTGCATTCTGCCTTTTCAACCGACTGAGCGTGCACACGCTCGTTTTGTGGGTTGGCTTAGGCATACGGAGTTCATTCCATGTGTAAGCATACGGAGTTCATTCCCAGTCTAATATCAGACCAGACCGAGGGTTATGGTAGTAGGACCAACAGAAGGATCGGCAACATGTAGGGGTGCCTAAGTCGATCCTCGACTTACGCATTCTGCCTCTCCAGTCGACCTCTCCGACCGGTTGAGCGCCCGCACACTCATTTCGTGGGTTGACTTAGGCATACGGAGTTCATCCCCAGTCTAAGCATACGGAGTTCATCCCCAGTCTAAGCATACAGAGTTCATTCCCAGTCTAAGATCGAACCGAATTGAGGGTTGCGGTAGTAGGATCGGCAGCACGTAAGGGGGACCGGGTCGATCCCCGGCTTGCGCATTTTGCCTCTCCGATCGGCTGAGCGCCCGCACGTTCATTTCGTGGGTTGGCTTAGGCATACGGAGTTCATTCCATGTCTAAGCATACGAAGTTCATTCCCAGTCTAAGAGTTTGAGCCACAGTGCACATGCTGGGCTTGGGAATGTTCTGGTCCCACATTTTTTTCGCCCGGGGCACCATCGCCGAAGCATCACCGGAGAGCCTAACCGATGGCATTGGGGGTTCCAGTGATTGGGGGGCCGGGGGGTGTGCGCACATGATGTGCGATGGGTGCTGGTACTTGGCCCTTATATTGGCCCCCTATCCCTCATCAAACCTCTTGAAGTCACACCCCCTTAAAGAGCATTTGAGATTTTATAGGTTTGCTGCCAGTAGGCATTAAAGTGTCTGGAATGGGGACGCTTTTTTCAAACGATAACAAAATCTTCTCCACTTTGAGTTTCTGGCTGAATTTTTTTGTGCATGCCAACAAAAATAAAAGGATCACCTCTACCAAATTTGGGAAGAAAACTCTTTCTAAAAAAATTTTAAAAAATCCCGAACCATAAAAAGTTTTGAAAATCGAGAAAAATAGCAAACGGGTCGTCTTGCCACGAAACTTCACATAAAGGCGTAGGGGACCATTGTATGAATTTACGAGCCATAAAAATGGCATTGGCATGGCAGAAATATTAAGATGTGCTTGAACCCACCTACCACTCGTTCTATCCCCGGCTTGTGCATCTTGCCTCTGTGGTCGGCTGAGCGTCCGCACGCTCGTTTCGTGGGTAGACTTAGGCATACGAAGTTCATCCCCAGTCTAAGCATACAGAGTTCATTCCCAGTTTAAGATCAGACCAGACCAAGGTTTGCGATAGCAGGATCGGCAGCAGGCAGGGGGGATCAGGCCTATCCCCGGCTTACGCATTCTGCCTCTTTGGTTGGCTGAGCGCCCGTATGCCTATTTCGTGGGTTGGCTTAGGCATAGGGAGTTCATTCCATGTCTAAGCCCCAGTCAGACCGAGGGTTGTGGTAGTAGGATCGACAGAACGTAGAGGGGGACCGGGTCAATCCCCGGCTTACGTATTCTGCCTCTCCGACCGGCTGAGCGCTCGTACGCTCGTTTCGTGGGTTGGCTTAGGCATACGAAGTTCATTCCATGTCTAAGCACCTGTCAAAGGCTTTCTGGCACCCTGTGCTCATCACAGCCCGCTTCAACCTGTCAAAGGCTTCCTGGCACCCTGTGCTCCACTCCCATGCTTTCTCTTTCTTGAGCAAGTCAGTCAATGGTGTGGCTATTACTGAGTGACCTTTGATGAAGTGCCTGTAGTAGTTGACCAGCCCAAGGAATGATCTCAACTCAGTGACCTTGGCTGGCGGTTGCCACTCCAGGATGGCATATATCTTGCCTTCATCCATGCGTATCCTGCCACCTCCCACTATGTGGCCAAGGAACGGGATCTCCTACTGGGTGAATGAGCACTTCTCCCTCTTGACAAATAGCTTATGCACCCACAACACCTCGAACACCTGTCTCAAGTGGTCTACATGCTCTCCCAAAGTCTGACTGAAGATCACAATGTCATCCAAATAAACCACAACAAACCGATCAAGGAATGACTAAAGTACCTTGCTCATAAGGGTGCAAAATGTTGCTGGGGCGTTCGTGAGTCTGAAAGGCATCACCAAGAACTCATACGAACCATACCGAGTGACACATGCTATCTTTGGCTCATCTCTCTCCGCGATCCTGACTTGATAGTAGCCTAACCTCAAATCCAGCTTGGTGAACCACCTTACGCTCCCAAGTTGATCGAACAAGTCTGCAATGAGTGGGATGGGGTACTTGTTCTTGATGGTCAGCTTGTTCAAAGCCCGGTAGTCTATGCACAGCCGCAACGACCCATCATGCTTGCGCTGAAATAGAACCGATGCACCATAGGGTGCCTTCGATGGCTTGATGAAGCCAGCATCAACTAACTCTTTGAGCTGCTTCCTCAACTCTTTTAACTCTGGTGGAGACATTCGGTAAGGGGCTCTAGCTGGTGGCTTGGCCTTGGACACCAGCTCGATCTTGTGGTCTACCTCCCTCTTAGGTGGTAGCTTGCTAGGTAGCTTTGCGGGCATCACATCACTGAAGGTCTTCAGCACCTTTAGCACCTCCAAGGGTGACTCGGTCTCCTTCTCCCTTGGCCCATCATATTTTAGGGCTGCTAAAAAGGTGTCTTCTTGTCTACTTACCACCTTGGCAAATTGGATGGCTGACACCACCCGTGACCCAAGTCCAGACCCTCTCCTTAATGGCACTAGGCATTGGCACCTTGCATCCAAGATGCAAACACAATCGGTAAAAGGCACAAGGAGGGCATTAATCCGAACAAAGAAATCCAACCCAATCACAAACTCATAGTCGTCAAGGGGTATTACCTCAATGGTCTCCTTGCCTTTCCAGTCTCCAAGCTGTAACTCCATTCCCCGCGTTACTCCAATGGTTGGAACTTCCTTGGAGTTCATCGTTTTGATGGTACCAGTCCCTTTCTGCACCTTTAGTTCAAGCTTTCGGGCTCTATCACCTGAAATAAAAAGATGTGAGGCACCTGTGTCCACTAGTGCGCTCACCTTCTGACCTACAACCGTCAGATTCGTAAACATCAAGCCCTTTGGCTTGCGGCTCCCCTTACTATGGACAGTATTGAGCACCAACGACCCAAGCTTTGCTACCCCTGACTCTGGCTCCTCGTCAGACTCCTTGTCTACAGTAGCCAGCTTGTCCTTTTGTGGGTAGATGCGTGCTATGTGGCTCCTTCCACATAGGTAGCATGCTAGTGGCTCTCGGTCCCCTTTTGCTTTCCACTTGCCTGCTGGTGGCTTCCTCTCACCATCCTTGGTTGAACGGTCTCGGTCTCCATCCTTGGACTCTCAGTCACGGTCCTTCCCCTTGAACTGCTTCTTCCGGTCCCTATCGTCCCTGCCCTTACCCTGAGGCTTGGTAGACTCGAACTTATTCAGAGGCTTGAACTCTATCAAGGCCTCGGCAGTAGTCATCGCTTTAGCCAAGTCATGAACTCCTCTCCTTTGTAGCTCATGCTTCACACACGGCTTCAGCCCATCCATGAAAGCAAATAAGGAGTCCTTCTCACCTAGATCTGAGATCTGTAGCATTAGTTTAGAGAATTTTTAGACATACTCCTTTATGTCCCCTTGCTGGCTCAGCCTGTGCAACTTTGCCCCGTGCCTCATCATCGGTATACTCTAGGTAAAATTGTTCTCTGAACTCCTTTTGGAACTCTGCCTAGGTTCCAATCTTGGTGCTCCCACGCCTGACATCATCACACCTGCGCCTCCACCACAATAAGGCTACATCAGTGAGACACATAGCAGCGGTGCTTACCTTTATCGCCTCATGTTGCATGCCCATGGCCTAAAAGTACTGCTCCATACCCCAAAGGTAGTTATCTACTTTCTTGGCACCCCTAGTCCCCTTGAACACCTTAGGCTTGAGGACATCCAATCTGGACTTGGACACTCCAGCAAACATGCCATTCCCAATGGCAGTCTTGCAAGCAACGAGCTCACTGGTAAGCTCCTCCATCCGCTGGCGCATGGCCTCCATGCCATCGCGCAAGGTCAGCACTTCAACTTCCAAGGTCTGATTCTTTTGGGTGAACACGTCCAAGCCTTTGTTGAGAGCAGCTTGCAGCTCACTTTGGATCTCCTCCCCCATGGAGCCTAGCGATGCAATGTTAGTCTCTACCCCCTCAAGCTTCTCCCCCATGTCGCCCATGGTCACCTCTACCTTGGCTAGCCTACCGTCCATGGTAGACTAGATATCTCTAGAACTGGCTTTCCTCCCTCTTCCACGCCCATGCTCTTGGGCTTCTGGTTGTTAGTTAGCAGTGTCACTTTGGGATGCCATCTCCTCTAACCTACACAACACAAACACGTAGAATCGAACTTGCTCTTATACCAACTGTCACGGGCTCTGACCTTAGACTCAGAAACCATGTGGCCTTAGGGTTGGAATCTCCTCCTTTAAGCCTAAGTCAGCCTAAAACACAAGCGTACGGGCACTAGAACAACAAGAAGGGCTGATTACGCAAGTTAAAGAGAAACAGGATAAAAAGGTAGAATTCTAGAAATGCTCTTGTATTCACTGAAACAGAAGTGTTTGATGGTGTACAAATGAGGGAGGAGCAGCCCTCTAAGGCTCCAGCTTACACTTAATAACAATATCCCTAGAATAAAGTCTAAAATCATGGGATTATACAAATTACAATCAATCAGGATGCTAACTCCTGATTTTCATGGTCAACCAAATATGCCAGGATGCTACTGTTGATCCTGCCTGCTTCCATAAGCTTCCCTTGCGTGTCCAGCTCCTTGGGCCCTTTCGGATATGGTGCGGGCAGCTTGTATGCCAGGCTTTGGTCTCACGGGCTAGCCTGCAAGTTGGGCGGGCATTCTAAACTCGTTTGCTAGGCTTTACGTGCAGATACCCACTAGCACGCCTGGTCTGCAGGCCTCAACCTCTGGCTCGCCTGCTGGTGTGCCTGATGTGCCTGGTGCACCCGCCCAGGGTGTGACACTTGGCCTTTATATTGGCCCCTTATCCCTCATCAAACCTCGAGAACTCACACCCTCGTAAAGAGCATTTGAGATTTTAAAGGTTTGCTGTTAGTAGCCATTAAAGTGTCTGAAATGGGGACACTTTTTTCAAATGGTCACAAAATCTTCTCCACTTCCAGTTTTTAGCTGAATTTTTTTGTGCATGCCAACAAAAATACAAGGATCACCTCTACTAAATATGGGGACAAAAATCTTTCTAAAAAAATTTTAAAAAATCTCGAACAATAAAAAGTTTCAAAAATCATGAAAAATAGAAACCGGGTCGTCTTACCACGAAACTTCACATGAAGGCTTAGGGGACCATTGTATGAATTTACAAGCCATAAAAATGGCATTGGCATCGTAGAAATATGAAGATGTGCTTGAACCCACCAACCACCTGTTCGATCCTTGGCTTGCACATCCTGCCTTTCTGGTCGACTGAGCATCCGTATGATCATTTCGTGGGTTGACTTAGGAATATGGAGTTCATCCCTAGTCTAAGCATACAGAGTTCATTCCCAGTCTAAGATTGGACCAGACCGAGGGTTGCGGCAGCACGCAAGGGGGATCGGGCCGATCCCTGCCTTGCACATTCTGCCTGTCCCTATCCCTTATATTGGCCCCCTATCCCTCATCAAACCTCAAAAACTCACACCCCCTTAAAGAGCATTTGAGATTTTATAGGTTTGCTGGCAGTAGCCATTAAAGTGTCTGAAATGGGGACACTTTTTTCAAATGGTCACAAAATCTTCTCCACTTTGAGTTTTTAGCTGAATTTTTTTGTGCATGCCAACAAAAATACAAGGATCACCTCTACCAAATTTTGGGACAAAACTCTTTCTAAAAAAATTTTAACAAATCCCAAACCACAAAAAGTTTCAAAAATCATGAAAAATAGAAAACGGGTCGTCTTGCCACGAAACTTCACATGAAGGCTTAGGGGACCACTGTATGAATTTGCACACCATAAAAATGGCATTGGCATGGCAGAAATATGAAGATGTGCTTGAACCCACCTATCACCCGTTCGATCCTCGGCTTGCGCATCCTGCCTCTCTGGTCGGCTGAGCGCCCGCATGCTCGTTTCGTGGGTTGACTTAGGCATACGGAGTTCATCCCTAGTCTAAGCATACGAAGTTCATTACCAGTCTAAGATCGGACTAGACCGAGGGTTGCGGCAATAGGATTGGTAACACGCAGGGGGGACCGGACCGATCCCCGGCTTTCGCATTCTACCTCTCCGGTCGACTGAGCGCCCACACGCACATTTCATGGGTTGGCTTAAGCATAGGGAGTCAATTCCATGTCTAAGCCCCAGCTGGATCGAGAGTTCTGGCAGTGGGACCGACAGCACGAAGAGGGGGACTGGGCTAATCCCCGGCTTGCGCATTATGCCTTTCCGACCGGCTCATCGCCTGCACGCTCATTTCATGGGTTAACTTAGGGATACGGAGTTCATTCCCTGTCTAAGATTGGAATGGACCGAGGGTTGCGGCAGCAAGATCGACAGCATGCAGGGGGGATCGAGCCGATCCCCGCTACGCATTCTGCCTCTCCGACCGGTTGAGCGCCTGCATGCTCTTTTCGTTGGTTGGCTTAGGCATACGGTGTTCATTCCATGTCTAAGCATACAGAGTTCATTCTCAGTCTAAGATTTTGAGCCACGGTGCACATGATGGGCTCGGGCATGTGTTGGTGCATCATTTTTTTCGCTCGGGGTGCCATCGTCGGAGCATCGCCAGAGAGCCTAACCGGTGGCATTGGGGGTTCCGACGATTGGGGGGCCGGGGGGTGTGCGCACATGATGTGCAATGGGTGCTGGTACTTGGCCCTTATATTGGCCCCCTATCCGTCATCAAACCTCGAGAACTCACACCCCCTTAAAGAGCATTTGAGATTTTATAGGTTTACTGCCAGTAGCCATTAAAGTGTCTGAAATGGGAACACTTTTTTCAAACGGTCACAAAATCTTCTCCACTTCGAGTTTTTAGCTGAATGTTTTTGTGCATGCCAACAAAAATACAAGGATCACCTCTACCAAATTTGGGGACAAAACTCTTTCTAAAAAAGTTTTAAAAAATCCCAAACCTCAAAAAGTTTCAAAAATCATGAAAAATAGAAAACGGGTCGTCTTGCCACGAAACTTCACATGAAGGCTTCGGGGACCATCGTATGAATTTACAAGCCATAAAAATGGCATTGGCATGGCATAAAATTGAAGATGTGCTTGAACCCACCTACCACCCGTTCGATCCCCGGCTTGGGCATCCTGCCTCTCTGGTCGGTTGAGCGCCCGCAAGCTCGTTTCATGGGTTGACTGAGGCTTACGGAGTTCATCCCCAGTCTAAGCATACGAAGTTCATTCCCAGTCTAAGGTCAGACTAGATCGAGGGTTGCAACAGCAGGATCGGTAGCACGTAGGGGGGATCAAGCTGATCCCCTACTTGCGCATTCTGTCTCTCCGACCGGCTGAGCGCCCGCATGCTTGTTTCATGGGTTGGCTTAGGCATAAGGAGTTCATTCCATGTCTAAGCCCCAGCCACACCGAGGGTTGTGGCAGTGGGACTGACAGCACGTAGAGGGGGATCGGGCCGATCCCCGGCTTGCGCATTATGCCTTTTCGACTGGCTCAGTGCCCACACGCTCGTTTCATGGGTTGACTTATGCATACGGAGTTCATTCCCAGTCTAAGATCGGAGCAGATCGAGGGTGAGGTAGCAGGATTGACCGCATGCAGGGGGGGATTGGGTCGATCCCCAACTTGCGCATTCTGCCTCTCCGACCGGCTGAGCATCCGCACACTCGTTTCGTGGGTTGGCTTAGGCATACGGAGTTCATTCCATGTATAAGCATATGGAGTTCATTCCCAGTCTAAGATTTTGAGCCATGGTGCACATGCTGGGCTCGGGCATGTGCTAGTGTCGTATTTTTTCCCCCGAGGTACCATTGTCGAATCATCGTTGGAGCATCACCGGAGAGCCTAACTGGCGGCATTAGGGGTTCCGGTGACTGGGGTGCCGGGGGGATGTGCATACATGATGTGCGATGAGTGCTGGTACTTGGGCCTTATATTGGCCCCCTATCCCTCATCAAACCTTGAGAACTCACACCCCCTTAAAGAGCATTTGAGATTTTATAGGTTTGCTGCCAATAGCCATTAAAGTGTCTGAAATGGGGACACTTTTTCAAACGGTCACAAAATCTTCTCCACTTCGAGTTTTTAGCTGAAATTTTTTGTGCATGCCAAAAAAAATACAAGGATCACCTCTCCCAAATTTGGGGACAAAACTCTTTCTAAAACAATTTTTAAAAATCCTGAACAGCAAAAAGTTTCAAAAATCGTGAAAAATAGAAAATGGGTCATCTTGCCACGAAACTTCACATGAAGGCTTAGGGGACCATTGTATGAATTTACAAGCCATAAAAATGGCATTGGAATGGCAGAAATATGAAGATGTGCTTGAACCCACCTACCACCCATTCGATCCCCAGCTTGCGCATCTTGCCTCTCTGGTCGGTTGAGCGTCCGCACGCTCGTTTCGTGGGTTGACTTACGCATACAGAGTTCATACCCCATCTAAGCATACGAAGTTCATTCCCAGTCTAAGATCGGATTAGATCAAGGGTTGCGACAGTAGGATCGACAGCACGTAAGGGGGATCAGGCCGATCCCCGACTTGTGCATTCTACCTCTCCGGTCGACTGAGCGCCCGCACGCTTGTTTCATTGGTTGGCTTAGGCATACGGAGTTCATTCGATGTCTAAGCATACGGAGTTCATTCCCAGTCTAAGATTGGACCGGACCGAGGGTTACGACAGTAAGACTAGCAGTGGGTTCGGTAGCACGCAGAAGGGGACCTGGCTGATCCCTGACTTGCGCATTATGCCTCTCCGTCTGGCCTCTTCAATCGATTGAGTGCCCACACGCTCGTTTCGTGGGTTGACTTAGGCATACAGAGTTCATCCCCAGTCTAAGCATACGAAGTTCATTCTAGTCTAAGATCAGACCGGACCAATGGTTACGACAGCGAGATTGGTAGCACGCAGGGGGACCGGGCCGTTCCTCGACTTACAGATTCTGCCTCTCCGATCGGCTAAGCGCCTGCACGCCCATTCCGTGGGTTGACTTAGGCATAGCGAGTTCATTCCATGTCTAAGCCCCAGCCAGATTGAGGGTTGTGGCAGCGGGATTGATAGGACGCAGAGGGGGATCGGGCTGATCCTCGCCTTGCGCATTATGCCTCTTCGACCAGCTCAGCGCCCGCACGCTCATTTCATGGGTTGACTTATGCATACGGAGTTCATTCCTAGTGTAACATCAGATCAGACCGAGGGTTGTTGCATCTGGATTGACAGCACGTAGGGGGGACGGGCCGATCTTTGGCTTGCGCATTCTGCCTCTCCGACCGACTGAACGCCCGCACGGTCGTTTCGTGGGTTGGCTTAGGCATACGGAGTTCATTCCATGTCTAAGCATATGGAGTTCATTCCCAGTCTAAGATTTTGAGCCACTGTGCACATGCTGGGTTCGGGCATGTGCTGGTGCCACATTTTTTTTACCTGGGGCACAATCATCGGAGCATCACCGGAGCATCGCCGGAGAGCCTAACCGATGGCATTGGGGGTTCCGACGATTGGGGGGGTCGGGGAGTGTGCACACATGATGTGCGATGGTTGCTGGTACTTGGGCCTTATATTGGCCCCCTATCCCTCATCAAACCTCGAAACTCACACCCCCTTAAAGAGCATTTGAGATTTTATAGGTTTGCTGCCAGTAGCCATTAAAGTGTTTGAAATGGGGACACTTTTTTCAAATGGTCACAAAATCTTCTCCACTTTGAGTTTTTAGCTGAATTTTTGGGATCACCTCTACAAAAATACAAGGATCACCTCTACAAAAAGTTTGGGACAAAACTCTTTCAAAAAAAATTTTAACAAATCCCAAATCGCAAAAAGTTTCGAAAATCATGAAAAATAGAAAACGGGTCGTCTTGCCACGAAACTTCACATGAAGGCTTAGGGGACCAATGTATGAATTTGCACACCACAAAAATGGCATTAGCATGGCAGAAATATAAAGATGTGCTTGAACCCACCTATCACCCGTTCAATCCCCGGCTTGGGCATCCTACCTCTCTGGTCGACTGAGCACCCGCATGCCCGTTTCATGGGTTGACTTAGGCATACGTAGTTCATCCCCAGTCTAAGCATACAGAGTTCATTACTAGTCATAGATCAGACTAGACCGAGGGTTGCGACAACAGGATTGACAGCACGCAGGGGGGATCGGGCCGATCCCCGACTTTCGCATTCTGCCTCTCCGGCCAGCTGAGCGCCCGCACGCCCGTTTCATGGGATACCTTAGGCATAGGGAGTTCATTCCATGTCTAAGCCCCAGCTGGACCGACGGTTGTGGCAATGGGATAGACAGCACGAAGAGGGGGACCGGGCTGATCCCCGGCTTGCGTATTATGCCTCTCCGGCTGATTCAGCGCCCGCACGCTCGTTTCGTGGGTTAACTTAGGCATACAGAGTTCATTCCCCATCTAAGATTGGAATGGACTGAGGGTTCCAGCAGCAGGATCGATAGCACATAGGGGGGATCGGGCTGATCCCCGACTTGCGCATTCTGCCTCTCCGGCCGATTGAGCGCCCGCATGCTTGTTTTGTTGGTTGGCTTAGGCATACGGAGTTCATTCCATGTCTAAGCATATGAAGTTCATTCCCAGTCTAAGATTTTGAGCCACGGTGCACATGCTGGGCTCGGGCATGTGCTGGTGCAGCATTTTTTTCACCCGGGGCACCATCGTCGGAGCATTGCCGGAGAGCCTAACTGGTGGCATTGGGGGTTCCGACGATTGGGGGGGTTGGGGGGTGTGTGCACATGATGTACGATGGATCGGCAGCACGCAGGGGGGACCGAGCCGATCCCCGGCTTACGCATTCTGCCTCTCCGGCTGGCTGAGCGCCCGCACGCGCATTTCATGGGTTGGCTTGGGCATAGGGAGTTCATTCCACGTCTAATTCCCAGTTGAATCGAGGGTTGTGGCAGCGGGACCGATAGCACGCAGAGGGGGATCGGGCCGATCCTCGGCTTGCGCATTATGCCTCTCCGGTTGGCTCAGTGCCTGCACGCTCGTTTCGTGGGTTGACTTAGGCATATGGAGTTCATTCCCAGTCTAAGAACAGACCAGACCGAGGGTTATGGCAGCAGGATCGACAGCATGTAGGGGGGATCGAGCTGATCCCCGGCTTGCGCATTCTGCCTCTTCAGTCGGTTGAGCGCCCGCGCACCTGTTTCATGGGTCAGTTTAGGCATGTGGAGTTCATTCCATGTCTAAGCATACGGAGTTCATTCCCAGTCTAAGATCAGACCGGATCAAGGGTTGTGGCAGCAGGATCGATAGCATGCAGGGGGGATCGGGCCGATCCTCGACTTGCGCATTCTGCCTCTTCGGCTGACTAAGCACCCGCACGCTCGTTTTGTGGGTTGGCGTAAGCATACAGAGTTCATTCCATGTCTAAGCGCCAGCCGAACCGAGGGTTGTGGTAGTAGGACCGACAGCGGGATCGGCAGCACGCAGAGGGGGATGGGCTGATCCCCGGCTTGCGCATTATGCCCTCTGGTTGGCCTTTACGATCGACTGAGCGCCCGCCGCTTGTTTCATGGATTGACTTAGGCATACAGAGTTCATCCCCAGTCTAAGCATACGAAGTTCATTCCTAGTCTAAGATCGGACGTGATCGAGGGTTGCGGTAGCTGGATCCGCAGCACGCAGGGGGGATCGAGCCGATCCCCGGCTTGTGCATTCTGCCTCTCCGATCGGTTGAGCTCCCGCACACCAGTTTTATGGGTTGGCTTAGGCATAGGGAGTTCATTCCATGTCTAAGCCCCAGCTGGATTGAAGGTTGTGGCAGCGAGACTGGCAGCACGTAAAGGAGGACCGGGTCGATCCTCGGCTTGAGCATTATGCCTCTTCGACCGACTCAGCACCCACACACTCATTTCGTGTGTTGACTTATGCATACGGAGTTGATTCCCAGTCTAAGATTGGATCGAACTGAGGGTTGCAGTAGCAGGATCGACAGCACACAAGGGGGATCAAGTCGATCCCCAACTTGCGCGTTCTACCTCTCCGGCTGACTGAGTGCCCGCACGCTCGTTTCGTGGGTTGGCTTAGGCATACGGAGTTCATTCCATGTCTAAGCATACGGAGTTCATTCCCAGCCTAAGATTTTGAGCCACGATGCACATGCTGGGCTCAAGCATGTGCTGGTGCCGTATTTTTTTTGCCCGGGGCACCATCATCGGAGCATCGCTGGAGAGCCTAACTGACGGCATTGGGGTTTTTAATGATTTGGGGGGCGGAAGGGGTGTACGCACATGATGTGCGATGGGTACTGGTACTTGTGTCATGGGCTCTGACCTTAGACTCAGAAACCATGTGGCCTTAGGCTTGGAATCTCCTCTTTTATGCCTAAGTCAACGTAAAACACAAGCGCACGGGCACTAGAATAATGGGAAGGGCTGATTAGCAAGTTAAAGAGAAATAAGATAAGAAGGTAGAATTCTGGAAATGCTCTTGTATTCACTAAAACGGAAGTGTTTGATGGTGTACAAATGAGGGAGGAGTAGCTCTCTATTTATAGTTGAGGCTCCAGCTTACACTTAATGGCAATATCCTTAGAATAAAGGCTAAAATCATGGGATTATACAGATTACAATCAATCAGGATGCTAACTCCTGATTTTTAGGGTCAACCAAATATGCTAGGATGCTGCTGCTGATCCTGCCTGCTTTCAGAAGCTTCCCTTGCATGTCCAGCACCTTGGGCCCTTCTGGATGTGGTACAGGCAGCTTGTATGCCAGGCCTTGGTCTCACAGGCTGGCTTGCAAGTTGGGCGGGCGTTCTAAACTTGTGTGCTAGGCTTTGCGTGTAGATACTCACCAGCATGCTTGGTCTGCGGGCCTTAACCTCTGGCTCTCCTGCTGGTGCACCTGATGTGCCTGGCATGCCCGCCAAAAGTGTGACATTCTCCCCTACCTGTTTGCACAACACCCTCATTGCATCTTTTGCATGGTACTGCCTGATTTAATCCTCGAACTACCATAAGTCATCTACTAGTTCCCAGCTCACCTCACTATCTAGAAGTCCCTTTCAACGTACCAAGTACTCTTGTCTTAGCTGATAGTTCTTCCATCTTACCTCCCGATCAACTATGATGCTGTGGACCTCCTTCTCATATGAGGCCCTTGCTCCCAATGGCGCACGTTTTGACTTTGCCCATCTTGGATCTCCCTCATCCTTATGGAACGGCTTGAGCATGCTCACATGGAACACCGGGTGTACCTTCATCTTGGGTGGCATATCCAGCTTGTAGGCAACCTTGCCTACCCTTTTGACTACTCGAAAAAGTCCCTCATACCTCTGGCCTAGGCCTTTGTACAGCCCTCTATGGTGCACAATGGGATGCAACTTCACCAATACCAAGTCTCCAACCTAGAACTGCGTATCTTGCCTATTCTGGTCTGCCCACTTTTTCGATCTCTTGGCCGCCTTGTGTAGACAAACTCTGGCCAAGTCAGTTTGCTCCTGCCATGCCTTGGCAAACTTGTATGCTACTGGATTCAGCCCTGTATAACCTGTAGCAATTGAACTGGGTGTTAGTGGTTATTGCCCTGTCACAACCTCAACTGGGCTCTGGTTCATTGCCTCGCTCCTTTGCAAGTTGTAGGAAAACTACGCAATATCTAGTAGCTTTGGCCAGTCCCTTTGTGTGGCACCCACATAGTGCCTGAGGTAGACCTTCAATAGTCCATTCACTCATTCTGTCTACCCATTGGCCTGCGGATGCATGCTGGTGGAAAAGTTCAAGTCTGACCCCAACAGCTTGAACAACTCAGTCCAGAACCTGCCCGTGAAACACCCGTCCCGATCACTAACAATGGTCCTTGGCACTCCCCAGTACTTAACCATGTTCTTTAGGAACAATCGAGCTGCCTCTTTGGCTGGGCACTCCTTGGTTGCTGGAATGAAGATTCCATACTTGAAAAACCTGTCCACCACTACCATGATGCTTCCAAACCCTTTTGCTTTGGGTAGACCGACTATAAAGTCCAGAGAAATACTCTCTCATGATCTCTCTGGCACTAGCAATGGCTCCAAGAGACCACCTAGTTTCTTGAGCTCCACCTTGCCTTGTTGGCACACAAGACAAGTCTTCATATAGGCCTCCACATCGTCCCTCATGTGCGACCAGTAGTACCGATCCTCGATCAACGCTAAGGTACGGCTCACTCCGGGGTGTCCAGCCCACCTTGAATCATGGCATTCTTGCAAAACTTCCTTGCGAAGCTTTCCGTGCTGTGGCACAAACAATCTACTCCCCTTGGTGTACAGCAAGCCATCCTGCAACCAAAATCGCCTAGTCTTACCTTGCTGGGTGTACTCCATCAAAGCCTTGGTTATAGGATCATGGACAATTCCCTCCTTGATGTACGGCACCAGTGACCCCTCTGGTTGGCTAATGGCAACAAGGTTAGCCTTCCTGCTCAGGGCATCTGCCACTAGGTTCACCCGCCCCATCTTGTACTCCATCTGGAAATCAAATTTCGTAAGAAAATCTTACCATCTCGCCTGCTTGGGGGATAGCTTCTTCTGCGTCTGGAAGTAGCTGGTCACCATATTGTCCGTCCTAACCATGAACCTCGACCCCAGCAGGTAATGGCACCAAGTGCACAAGCAGTGCACCACTGTAGTCATCTCCTTCTCTTGGACCGTGTACTTGTGCTCAGTCTCGTTCAGCTTCCTGCTCTCGAATGCGACTGGACGTCCCTCCTGCATCAACACGCCCCCTATGGCAAAGTCTGATGCATCCATATGCACCTCATACAGCTTGGCATGGTCTGGCAAGGCCAAGACTGGCTCCTCGATCACAGCCTGCTTCAACCTATCAAAGGCTTTCTGGCACCCTGCGCTCCACTCCTATGCTTTCCCTTTCTTGAGCAAGTCAGTCAATGGTGTGGCTATTGCTGAGTGACCTTTGATGAAGTGCCTGTAGTAGTTAACCAGCCCAAGGAATGATCTCAACTCAATGACCTTGGCTGGAGGTTGCCACTCCAGGATGGCATGTATCTTGCCTTCATCCATGCGTATCCTACCACCTCCCACTATGTGGCCAAGGAACGGGATCTCCTGCTAGACGAATGAGCACTTCTCCCTCTTAACAAACAGCTTGTGCACCCACAACACCTCAAACACCTGTCTCAAGTGGTCTACATGCTCTCCCAAAGTCTGGCTATAGATCACAATGTCATCCAAATAAACCACAACAAACCGATCAAGGAATGACTGAAGTACCTTGTTCATAAGGGTGCAGAATGTTGCTGGGGCATTCGTGAGTCTGAAAGGCATCACCAAGAACTCATACGAACCATACCGAGTGACACATGCTATTTTTGGCTCATCTCCCTCTGCGATCCTAACTTGATAGTAGCCTGACCTTAAATCCAGCTTAGTGAACCACCTTGCACTCCTAAGTTGATCGAACAAGTCCACAATGAGTGGGATGGCGTACTTGTTCTTAATGGTCAGCTTGTTTAAAGCCCGGTAGTCTATGCACAGTCACAACAACCCATCATGCTTGCGCTGAAATAGAATCGGTGCACCATAGGGTGCCTTCGATGGCCTGATGAAGCTAGCATCAACTAACTCTTTGAGCTGCTTCCTCAACTCCTCCAACTCTGGTGGAGACATTCGGTAAGGGGCTCTAGCTGATGGCTTAGCCTCGGACACCAGCTCAATCTTGTGGTCCACCTCCCTCTTAGGTGGTAGCTTGCTAGGTAGCTTTGCGGGCATCACATCACTAAAGGTCTTCAACACCTTTAGCACCTCCAAGGGTGACTCGTCTCTTTCTCCCTTGGCTCATCATATTTCAGGGCTGCCAAGAAGGTGCCTTCTTTTTTGCTTACCGCCTTGGCAAATTGGATGGCTGACACCACCCGTGACCCAACTCCAGACCCTCTCCTTAATGGCACTAGGCATTGGCACCGTGCATCCAAGATGCAAACACAATTGGCAAAAGGCACAAGGAGGGCGATAATCCGAAGAAGGAAATCCAACCTAATCACAAACTCATAGTCATCAAGGGGTATTACCTTAATGGTCACCTTGCCTTTCCAGTCTCCAAGCTGTAACTCCACTCCCCGCATACTCCAATGGCTGGAACTTCCTTGGAGTTCACCGTTTTGATGGTACCAATCCCTTTCTACACCTTTAGTCTGAGCTTTCGGGCTCTATCACCTGAAATAAAAAGATGTGAAGCACCTGTGTCCACCAGTGCACTCACCTTCTGACCCGTAACCATCAGATCCGCAAACATCAAGCCCCTTGGCTTGTCGCTCCCCTTACTCTAGACAGCATTGAGCACCAACGACCCAAGCTTTGCTGCCTCTGACTCTGGCTCCTCGTCAGACTCCTTGTCTACAGCAGCCAGCTTGCCCTTCTACGGGTAATTGCACGCTCTGTGGCTCCCTCCACATAGGTAGTATGCTAGTGGCTCTCGGTCCCCCTTTGCTTTCCACTTGCCTGCTGGTGGATTCCTCTCACCATCCTTGGTTGAATGATCTCGGTCTCCATCCTTGGACTCCCGATCATGATCCTTCCCCTTGGACTGCTTCTTCCGGTCTCTATCATCCCTGCCCTTACCCTTAGGCTTGGTAGACTCGAACTTGTTCAGAGGCTTCAACTCTATCAAGGTCTTGGCAGTAGTCATGGCTTTAGCCAAGTCATGAACTCCTCTCCTTTGTAGCTCATGCTTCACCCACGGCTTCAGCCCATCCATGAAAGCAATTAAGGCATCCTTCTCGCCTAGATCTGAGATCTATAGCATCAGTTCAGAGAATTTTTGGACATACTCCCTTATGTCCCCGTACTAGTTCAGCCTGTGCAACTTTGCCCGTGCCTCATCATCAACATACTCAGGGTAAAATTGTTCTCTGAGCTCCTTTTAGAACTCTGCCCAGGTTCCAATCTTGGTGCTCCCACGCCTGACATCATCACATCTACGCCTCTACCATAATAAGGCTACATCAGTGACATACATAGCAGCGGTGCTTACCTTTATCGCCTCGTCTTGCATGCCCATGGCCTGAAAGTACTGCTCCATACCCCAAAGGTAGTTATCTACTTCCTTGGCCACCCTAATCCCTTTGAACTCCTTAGGATTGGGGACATCCAATCTAGACTTGGACACTCCAGCAAACATGCCATTCCCAATGGCAGTCTTGCAATCAATGAGCTCATTGGTGAGCTCCTCCATCCGCTGGCGCATGGCCTCCATGCCATCACGCAAGGTTAGCACTTCAGTCTCCAAGGTCTGATTCTTTAGGGTGAACACGTCCAAGCCTTTGTTGAGAGCAGCTTGCAGCTCACTTTGGATCTTCTCCCCATGAAGTCTAGCGATGCAATGTGAGTCTCTACCCCCTCAAGCTTCTCCCCCATGTCGCCCATGGTCACCTACACCTTGGCCAGCCTACTGTCCATGGTAGACCAGATATCTGTAGAACTAGCTTTCCTCCCTCTTCCACACCCATGCTCCTGGGCCTTTGGTTGTTGGTTAGCAGCGTCACTTTGGGATGCCATCTCCTCTAACCTACACAGCACAAACACGTAGAATCGAACTTGCTTTGATACCAACTATCACGGGCTCTGACTTTAGACTCAGAAACCGTGCCGCCTTAGACTTGGAATCTCCTCCTTTATGCCTAAGTCAGCCTAAAACACAAGCGTACGGGCACTAGAACAACAGGAAGGGCTGATTACGCAAGTTAAAGAGAAATAGGATAAGAAGGCAGAATTCTGGAAATGCTCTTGTATTCACTGAAACAGAAGTGTTTGATGGTGTACAAATGAGGGAGGAGCAGCCCTCTATTTATAGTTGAGGCTCCAGCTTACACTTAATGGCAATATCCTTAGAATAAAGGCTAAAATCATGGGATTATACAGATTACAATCAATCAGGATGCTAACTCCTGATTTTTAGGGTCAACCAAATCTACCAGGATGCTGCTGCTGATCCTACCTGCTTCCAGAAGCTTCCCTTGCGTGTCCAGCACCTTGGGCCCTTCTGGATGTGGTGCAAGAAGTTTGTATGCCAGGCCTTGGTCTCACGGGCTGGCCTACAAGTTGGGCGGGCGTTCTGAACTCGTTTGCTAGGCTTTGTGCGCAGATATCGTCCAGCACGCTTGGTCTGCGCGCCTCAACCTCTGGCTCACCTGTTGGTACGCTTTATGTGCCTAGTGTGCCCGCCCAGGGTGTGACACATGGCCCTTATATTGGCCCCTTATCCCTCATCAAACCTCGAGAACTCACACCCCCTTAAAGAGCATTTGAGATTTTATAGGTTTGCTGTTAGTAGCCATTAAAATGTCTGAAATGGGGACACGTTTTTCAAACGGCCACAAAATCTTCTCCACTTCGAGCTTTTAGCTGAATGTTTTTGTGCATGCCAACAAAAATACAAGGATCACCTCTACCAAATTTGGGAACAAAACTCTTTCTAAAAAAATTTTAAAAAATCCCGAACCATAAAAAGTTTTGAAAATCATGGAAAATAGAAAACGAGTCGTCTTGCCACGAAACTTCACATGAAGGTTTAGGGGAAAATTACATGAATTTACAAGCCATAAAAATGGCATTGGCATGGCAGAAATATGAAGATGTGCTTCAACCCACCTACCACCCGTTCGATCCCCGGCTTACGCATCCTACCTCTCTGGTCGGCTGAGCGCCCGTACGCTCGTTTCATGGGTTGACTTAGGCATACGGAGTTCATCCCCAATCTAAGCATACAGAGTTCATTCCCAGTCCAGGATTGGACCAGACCGAGGGTTGCGACAGCAGGATTGGCAGCACACAGAGGGGACCGGGCCAATCCCCGGCTTGCGCATTCTGCCTCTCCGATCAGTCGAGTGCTCGCACGCCCGTTTCGTGGGTTCGCTTAGGCATAGGGATTCATTCCTTGTCTAAGCCCTAGCCGGACGGAGGGTTGTGGCAGCGGGACTGGCAGAACATAGAGAGGGATCAGGCCGATCCCCGGCTTGTGCATTATGCCTCTCCGGTCGGCTTAGTGCTCGGACGCTCGTTTCGTGGGTTGACTTAGGCATACGAAGTTCATTCCCAGTCTAAGATCGGATCGGATCGAGGGTTATGGCAGCATGATCAACAGCACGCAGGGGGGGATCGGGCCGATCCCTGGCTTACGCATTCTGCCTCTCCGGTCGGCTGAGCACCCGCACGCTCGTTTCATGGGTTGGCTTAGGCATACGGAGTTCATTCCCAGTCTAAGATCAGACCGGACCGAGGGTTGCGGCAGTAGGACCAGCAGTAGGATCGACAGCACGCAGGGGGGATCAGGCCGATACCTAGCCTGTACATTCTGCCTTTTCGGTCGGCTGAGCGTTCGCACTCTCATTTTATGGGTTGGCTTAGGCATACGGAGTTCATTCCATGTCTAAACCCCAGCTGGACTGAGGGTTGTGGCAGCAGGACCGACAGCGGGATCGGTAGCACGCAGAAGGGGATAGGGCTGATCCCCGATTTGTGCATTATGCCTCTCCGGTCGGTTGAGCGTCCACACGCTCGTTTCGTGGGTTGACTTAGGCATACGAAGTTCATCCCCAATCTAAGCATATGGAGTTCATTCCCAGTCTAAGATCAGACCAGATCGAGGGTTGGGGCAGCAGGATCAGCAGCACGCAGGGGGGACCGGGTCGATCCTCGGCTTGCACATTCTGCCTTTTCGATCGGTTGAGCACCCTGCATGCCCATTTCATGGGTTGGCATAGTCATAGGGAGTTCATTCCATGTCTAAGCCCCAGCCGAGCCGAGGGTTGTGGCAGCGGGATCGACAGCACATCGAGGGCACCGGGTCGATCCTCGACTTACGCATTCTGCCTCTTCGATCGGTTGAGCACCCGCACGCCCATTTTGTGGGTTCGCTTAGGCATAGGGAGTTCATTCCATGTCTAAGCCCCAGCCGAACCGAGGGTTGTGGTAGCGGGACCAACAGCACACAAAGGGGGATCGAGCCGATCCTCGGCTTGTACATTATGCCTTTCCGATTGGCTCAGTGCCCGCACTCTCGTTTCGTGGGTTGACTTAGGTATACGGAGTTCATTCCCAGTCTAAGATTGGACTGGACCGAGGGTTACGGTAGCAAGATCGACAGCACACATAGGGGGATCGGGCCGATCCCCGGCTTGTGCATTCTACCTCTTCGGCCGGCTGAGCGCCCGCACGCTCGTTTCATGGGTTGGCTTAGGCATACGGAGTTCATTCCATGTCTAAGCATATAGAGTTCATTCCCAGTCTAAGATCGGACCGGACTGAGGGTTGCGACAGTAGGACTAGCAGCAGGATCAAGAACACGTAGGGGGATCGGAGCGATCCCTAGCCTGCACATTCTACCTCTCCGACCGGCTGAGCGTTCGCACGCTCGTTTTGTGGGTTGGCTTAGGCATACAGAGTTCATTCCATGTCTAAGCCCTAGCTGGACTGAGGGTTGTGGCAGCAGGATCGACAGTGGGATCGGTAGCACACAGAGGGGGATAGGGCTGATCCCCGGTTTGTGCATTATGCCTCTCTGGTCGGCTGAGCGTCCACATGCTCGTTTCGTGGGTTGACTTAGGCATACGAAGTTCATCCCCAATCTAAGCATATGGAGTTCATTCCAATCTAAGATCAGACCAGACCGAGGGTTAGGGTAGCTGGATCGATAGCACGCAGGGGGGATCGGGCCAATCCTCGGCTTGCGCATTCTGCCTCTCCGGTCGGTTGAGCACCCTGCACACCGATTTCATGGGTTGGCTTAGTCATAGGGAGTTCATTCCATGTCTAAGCCTCAGCCGGGCTGAGGGTTGTGGCAGCGGGATCAGTAGCACGTCGGGGGGACCGGGCCGGTCCTCGGCTTACGCATTCTACCTCTTCGGCCGGCTGAGCGCCCGCACGCCCATTTTGTGGGTTGGCTTAGGCATAGGGAGTTCATTCCATGTCTAAGCCCCAGTCGAACCGAGGGTTGTGACAGCAGGATCGACAGCACGTAGGGGGGACCGAACCGATCCTCGGTTTATGCATTCTGGCTCTCCGGTCGGCTGAGTGCCCGCACGCTTATTTTGTAGGTTGGCTTAGGCATAAGGAGTTCATTCCACGTCTAAGCATATGGAGTTCATTCCCAGTCTAAGATTTTGAGCCACGATGCACATGCTGGGCTCGAGCATGTGCTGGTGCCGTATTTTTTTCACCCGGGGCACCATGGTCGAAGCACCACCGGAGAGCCTAACCGACGGCATTGGGGGGTTTCGACAAGTGGGGGGCCGGGGGGTGTGCGCACATGATGTATGATGGGTGCTGGTACTTGGCCCTTATATTGGCCCCCTATCCCTCATTAAACCTCGAGAACTCACACCCCCTTAAAGAGCATTTGAGATTTTATAGGTTTGCTGCCAGTAGCCATTAAAGTGTTTGAAATGGGGACACTTTTTTCAAACGGTCACAAAATCTTCTCCACTTCGAGTTTTTAGCTGAATTTTTTTGTGCATGCCAACAAACATACAAGGATCACCTCTACCAAATTTGGAGACAAAACTCTTTCTAAAAAAATTTTAAAAAATCTCAAACAGCAAAAAGTTTTGAAAATCGTGAAAAATAGAAAACGGGTCGTCTTACCACGAAACTTCACATGAAGGCTTAGGGGACCATTGTATGAATTTACATGCCATAAAAATGGCATTGGCGTGGCAGAAATATGAAAATGTGCTTGAACCCTCCTACCACCCGTTCGATCCCCGTCTTGTGCATCCTGCCTCTCTGGTCGACTGAGTGCCTGCACGCTCATTTCGTGGGTTGACTTAGGCATACGAAGTTCATCCCTAGTCTAAGCATACGAAGTTCATTCCCAGTCTAAGATCGGACTGGATCGAGGGTTGCGGCAGCAGGATCGACAATACGTAGGGGGGATCGAGTCGATCCCTGGCTTACGCATTCTACCTCTCCAACCGAATGAGCACCTGCACGCCCGTTTCATGGGTTGGCTTAGGCATAGGGAGTTCATTCCATGTCTAAGCCCCAGTCAGATCGAGGGTTGGGGCATTGGGACCGACAGCACGCAGAGGGGGACCAGGCCGAACCCCAGCTTGCGCATTATGCCTATCCGGTCGGCTTAGCGCCCGTACGCTCATTTCGTGGGTTGACTTAGGCATACAGAGTTCATTCCCAGTCTAAGATCAGATCAGACCGAGGGTTACGGCAGTAGGATCGATAGCATGCCGGGGGGATCGGGCCAGTCCCTGGCTTGCGAATTCTGCCTCTCCTGCCTGCTGAGTGCTCGCACGCTCGTTTCGTGGGTTGGCTTAGGCATACGGAGTTCATTCCATGTCTAAGCATATGGAGTTCATTCCCAGTCTAAGATTGGATCGGACCGAGGGTTGCCACAGTAGGACTAGTAGCAAGATCGACAGCACGCAGGGGGGGACTGGGCCGATCCTCGGTTTGCACATTCTACCTCTCCGATCGGCTGAGCGCCCGCACTCTCGTTTCGTGGGTTGGCTTAGGCATACGGAGTTCATTCCATGTCTAAGCCCTAGCCGAATCGAAGGTTGTGGCAGCAGGACCGGCAGCGGGATCGACGGCACGTAGAGGGAGATCGGGCTGATCCTCGGTTTACGTATTATGCCTCTTCGGTCGGCTGAGCGCCCGCATGCTCGTTTCATGGGTTGGCTTCGGCATACGGAGTTCATCCCCAGTCTAAGCATACGGAGTTCATTCCCAGTCTAAGATCGAACCGAACCGAGGGTTGCGGCAGCAGGATCGATAGCACGTAGGGGGATCGGGCCGATCCCCAACTTGCGCATTCTGCCTCTTCGATTAGCTGAGCGCCCGCATGCTCATTTTGTGGGTTGGCTTAGGCTTATGGAGTTCATTTCGTGTCTAAGCCCCAGTCAGACTGACAGTTGTGGCAGTAAGACCGGTAGTGGGTTCGACAGAACTCAGAAGGGGATCAGGCTGATCCCTGGCTTACGCATTATACCTCTTCGGTCGGCCTCTTCGATAAGCTAAGTACCCGTACGCTCGTTTCATGGGTTGACTTAGGCATACGAAGTTCATCCCCAGTCTAAGCATACGGAGTTCAATCCCAGTCTAAGATCAGACCGGACCAAGGGTTGCGACAGCAGGATCGGCAGCACGCAGGGGGGACCAGGCCAATCCTCGGCTTACGCATTCTGCCTCTTCGACTGGCTGAGCACCCACACACCCGTTTCGTGGGTTGGCTTAGGCGTAGGGAGTTCATTCCATGTCAAAGCCCCAGCCGAACCAAGGGTTGTTGCAATGGGATCAGCAACATGTAGAAGGGGACCGGACTGATCCCCAACTTGCGTATTATGCCTCTCTGATCGGCTCAGCGCCCGTACGCTCATTTCATGGGTTTACTTAGGCATACGGAGTTCATTCCTAGTCTAAGATCGGATCGGACCGAGGGTTACGGTAGCAGGATCGACAGCATGCAGGGGGATTGGGTCAATCCTCAGCTTATGCATTCTGCCTCTCCGGTCGGCTGAGCGCCCGCATGCTCGTTTCATGGGTTGGCTTAGGCATACATAGTTCATTCCATGTCTAAGCATGCAGAGTTCATTCCTAGTCTAAGATCAGACCAGACTGAGGGTTACGGTAGTAGCATCAATAGCACGCAGGGGGTGACCGGGCTGATCCCCGGCTTACGCATTATGCCTCTTCGATCGGCTGAGCACCCGCACACATGTTTCGTGGGTTGACTTAGGCATACGGAGTTCATCCCCTATCTAAGCATACGGAGTTCAATCCCAATCTAAGATCGGATCGGACCGAGGGTTGCGACAGTAGGATCAGAAGCACGCAGGGGGGATCGGGTCGATCCTCGGCTTACGCATTCTACCTCTCTGGCCGACTGAGTGCCCGTACGCCCGTTTTGTGGGTTGGCTTAGGCATAGGGAGTTCATTCCATGTCTAAGCCCCAGCCAGTCCTAGGGTTGTGGCAGCAGGACTGGCAGCACGTAGAGGGGGATCGGGTCGATGCTCGACTTACGCATTATGCATTTTCGGTCGGGTCAGTGCCCGCACGCTCGTTTCGTGGGTTGACTTATGCATACGGAGTTCATTCCCAGTCTAAGATCAGACCAGACCGAGGGTTGTGACAGTAGGATAGACAGCCCGTAGGGCGGCACCGGGCCGATCCCCAGCTTGCTCATTCTGCCTCTCCGGTCCGCTGAGCGCCCGCACGCTCGTTTCGTGGGTTGGCTTAGGCATACAGAGTTCATTCCACGTCTAAGCATACGGAGTTCATTCCCAATCTAAGTTTTTGAGCCATGGTGCACATGCTGGTCTCGGGCATTGTTGGTACCTCATTTTTTTCGCCCGGGGCACCATCGTTGGAGCGTCACCGGAGCACCGCCAGAGAGCCTAACCGGCGACATTGGGGGTTCCGGGGATTGGGGTGGCCAGGGGGTGTTCACACATGATGTACGATTGGTGCTGGTACTTGGCCCTTATATTGGCCCCCTATCCCTCATCAAACCTTGAGAACTCACACCCCCTTAAAGAGCATTTGAGATTTTATAGGTTTGCTGCCAGTAGCCATTAAAGCGTCCGAAATGGGGACACTTTTTTCAAACGGTCACAAAATCTTCTCCACTTCGATTTTTTAGCTAAATTGTTTTGTACATGCCAACAAAAATACAAGGATCACCTCTACCAAATTTGGGGACAAAACTCTTTCTAGAAAAATTTAAAAAAATCCCGAACCGTAAAAGGTTTCAAAAATCGTAAAAAATAGAAAATGGGTCATCTTGCCACAAAACTTCACATGAAGGCTTAGGGGACCACTGTATGAATTTACAAGCCATAAAAATGGCATTGGCACGGCAGAAATATGAAGATGTGCTTGAACCCACCTACCACCCGTTCGATCCCCGGCTTGCGCCTCCTGCCTCTCTGGTTGGCTGAGTGCCCACACACTCGTTTCATGGATTGACTTAGGCATACGGAGTCCATCCACAGTCTAAGCGTACGTAGTTCATTCCCAGTCTAAGATCAGACCGGATTGAGGGTTGCGACAGTAGGATCAACAGCACACAAAGGGATCGGGCCGATCCCCGGCTTGAACTTTCTGCCTCTCTGGCCAGATGAGCGCCCGCACGCCCGTTTCATGGGTTGGCCTAGGCATAGGGAGTTCATTCCATGTCTAAGTCCCAGCCAGATCGAGGGTTGTGGCAGCAGGACCGACAGCACGTAGAGGGGACTGAGCCGATCCTCGGCTTGCGCATTATGCCTCTCCGACCGGCTCAGCACCCATACGCTCATTTTGTGGGTTGACTTAGGCATATGAAGTTTATTCCCAGTCTAAGATCAGATAGGACCGACAGCACGCAAGGGGGATCGAGCCGGTCCCTGGCTTGTGCATTCTGCCTCTCCGGCCGGTTGAGCGCCCGTACGCTCGTTTCGTGGGTTGGCTTAGGCATACGGAGTTCATTCCATGTCTAAGCATACAGAGTTTATTCCCAGTCTAAGATTTTGAGCCACGGTGCACATGCTGGGCTCGGGCATGTGCTGGTGTCATATTTTTTTCACCCAGGGCACCATCACCGGAGCATCATCAGAGAGCCTAAGCATACGGAGCCCATGTCTAAGCATACGGAGTTCATTCCAAGTCTAAGATCGGATCGGACCAAGGGTTGCGATAGCAGAACCAGCAGCAGATCGATAGCATGCAGGAGGGACCAGGCCAATGCCCGACTTGCACATTCTGCCTCTCCAGTCGGTTGAGCGCCCGTACGCTCGTTTCATGGGTTGGCTAAGGCATAGGGAGTTCATTCCATGTCTAAGACCAAGCCAGACTGAGGGTTGTGGCAGCGGGACTGATAGCACGCAGAGAGGGACCGGGTCGATCCCCGATTTGCACATTATACCTCTTCGGCTGGCTCAGTGCCCGTACGCTTGTTTCATGGGTTGAGTTAGGCTTACGGAGTTCATTCCCAGTCTAAGATCAGATCAGACCGAGGGTTGTAGTAGTAGGATTGACAGCATGCAGGGGGGATCAGACCGGTCCCCAGCTTACGCATTCTGCCTCTCCGGCCAGCTGAGCACCCATACGCTCGTTTCATGGGTTGGCTTAGGCATACGAATTTCATTCCATGTCTAAGCATATGGAGTTCATTCCCAGTCTAAGATCGGACCGGACCGAGGCTTACGGCAGCAGGACCAGCAACAGGATCGGCAGCACGCAGAGGGGGATCGGGCCAATCCCCGACTTTGCGCATTCTACCTCTCCGGCCGGCTGAGCACCCGTACGCTCGCTTCGTGGGTTGGGTCAGGCATACGGGGTTCATTCCATGTCTAAGCCCCAGCTGGACCGAGGGTTGTAGCAACAGGACCAGTTGAGGGATCGGCAGCACGTAGAGAGGGACCGGGCTGATCCCCAGCTTGTGCATTATGCCTCTCCGACCGACCTCTCCGGCCGGCTGAGCACACGCACGCTTGTTTTGAGGGTTGTCTTAGGCATACGGAGTTCATCCCCAGTCTAAGATCGAACCAGACTGAGGGTTGTGGCAGCAGGATCGACATCACACAGGGGGGACTGGGCGGATCCCCGACTTACGCATTCTGCCTCTCTGACCGGCTGAGCGCCCGCACGCCCATTTCGTTGGTTGGCTTAGGCATAGGGAGTTCATTCCATGTCTAAGCCCCAGCTAGACCGAGGGTTATGGCAATGGGACCGGCAGCACATAGAGGGGGATCAGGCCGATCCCCGGCTTGCGCATTATGTCTCTTTGATCGGCTCAGCGCCTGCACGCTAATTTCGTGGGTTGACTTATGCATACAGAGTTCATTCCCAGTCTAAGATCAGACTGGACTGAGGGTTGTGGCAGCAGGATCGACAGCATGCAGGGGGAGATCGGGTCGATCCCCATCTTGCGCATTTTGCCTCGTCGGCCGGCTGAGCACCCGCACGCTCATTTCATGGGTTGGCTTAGGCATACGGAGTTCATTCCATGTCTAAGGATATGGAGTTCATTCCCAGCCTATGATTTTGAGCCACGGTGCACATGCTGGGCTCGGGCATGTGCTGGTGCCGCATTTTTTTGCCCGCGGCACCATCACCGGAGCATCACATGAGAGCGTAACCAACGGCATTGGGGGTTCCGACGATTAGGGGGCCGGGGGGTGTGCGCACACGATGTGTGATGGGTGCTGGTACTTGTCCCATATGTTGGCCCCCTATACCTCATCAAACCTCTAGAACTCACACCGCCTTAAAAAGCATTTGAGATTTTATAGGTTTGCTGCCAGTAGCCATTAAAGTGTCGGGAATGGGGACACTTTTTTCAAATGGTCATAAAATCTTCTCAACTTTGAGTTTTTAGCTGAATTTTTTTATGCATGCCACCAAAAATACAAGGATCACCTCTACCAAATTTGGGGACAAAAATTTTTCTAAAAAAATTTTAAAAAATCTCGAACCGTAAAAAGTTTCAAAAATCGTGAAAAATAGAAAACGGGTCGTCTTGCCACGAAACTTTACATGAAGGCTTAGGGGACCATTGTATGAATTTACAAGCCATAGAAATGGCATTGGCATGGCAGAAATATGAAGATGTGCTTGAACCCACCTACCACCTGGTCGATCCCCGGCTTGCGCATCATGCCTCTCTGGTCGGTTGAGCGCCCGCCCACTCGTTTCGTGGGTTAACTTAGGCATACGAAGTTCATCCCCAGTCTAAGAATACAAAGTTCATTCCTAGTCTAAGATCGGACCAGATCGAGGGTTGCGACAGTAGGATCGGCAACACGCAGGGGGGACCGGGCTGATCCCTGGCTTGCACATTGTGCCTCTTCGGTCAGCTGAGCACTCGCACGCCCATTTCATGGGTTGGCTTAGGTTGTGGCAGCCCTAGCTGGACTGAAGGTTGTGGCAACAGGACCGACAGCACAAAGAGGGGGATCGGACCGATCCCCAACTTATGCATTATGCCTCTCCGGCCAACTCAGTGCCCGCACACTCGTTTTGTGGGTTGAGTTAGGCATATGGAGTTCATTCCCAGTCTAAGATCGAACCAGACCAAAGGTTGTGAGAGCAGGATCGACAACACGCAGGGGGGACCGGGTCGGTCCCCGACTTGCGCATTCTACCTCTCTAATCGGCTGAGTGCCCACAAGCTCGTTTCGTGCGTTGGCTTAGGCATATGGAGTTCATTCCATGTCTAAGCATACGGAGTTCATTCCATGTCTAAGCATACGGAGTTCATTCCCAGTCTAAGATTAGATCGGACCAAGGGTTGCGGCAGCAGGACCAGTAGCAGGATTGGTAGCATGCAGGGGGGACTGAGCTGATCCCCAGCTTGCGCATTCTGCCTCTACGATCGGCTGAGCGCCTGCATGCTCATTTCCTGGGTTGGCTTAGGCATGCGGAGTTCATTCCATGTCCAAGCCCCAGTCGGACCGAGGGTTGTGGCAGCAGGACCGGTAGCGAGATCGGTAGCATGCAGAGGGGGATCAGGTTGATCCCCGACTTACGCATTATGCCTCTCCGACCGACCTCTTCGGCAGGCTAAGCACCCGCACGCTCGTTTCATGGGTTGACTTAGGCACACTGAGTTCATCCCCAGTCTAAGCATACGGAGTTCATTCCCAGTCTAAGATCAGACCGAACCGAGGGTTGTGGCAGTAAGATCGGTAGCACGCAGGGGGGACCGAGCCATCCCTGGCTTACGCATTCTACCTCTCCGGCTGACTGAGTGCCCGTACGTCCATTTCTTGGGTTGGCCTAGGCTTAGTGAGTTCATTCCATGTCTAAGCCCCAGTCGGATCGAGGGTTGTGGTAGCGGGACTGGCAGCACGCAGAGGGTGACTAGGCCAATCACTAGCTTGCGCATTATGCCTCTTCAGTCGGCTCAGCGCCCGCACGCTCATTTCGTTGGTTGACTTATGCATACGGAGTTTATTCCCAGTCTAAGATCGGATCAGACTGAGGGTTACGATAGCAGGATCGACAGCATGCAGGGGGGACTAGGTCGATCCCCGGCTTGCGCATTCTACCTCTCCGATCGGTTGAGCGCCCGCACACTCGTTTCTTAGGTTGGCTTAGGCATACGGAGTTCATTCCATGTCTAAGCATACGTAGTTCATTCCCAGTCTAAGATTTTGAGCCATGGTGCACATGCTGGGCTCAGGCATGTGCTGGTGACGCATTTTTTTTGCCCGAGGCACCATCGTCGGAGCATCGCAGGAGAGCCTAACTGACGGCATTGGGGGTTCTGGCGATTGGGGGGCCGGGGGTGTGCGCACATGATGTGCAATGGGTGCTGGTACTTGGCCCTTATATTGGCCCCCTATCCCTCATCAAACCTTGAGAAATCACACCCCCTTAAAGAGCATTTGAGATTTTATAGGTTTGCTGCCAGTAGCCATTAAAGTGTTCGAAATAGGGACACTTTTTTCAAACGGTCACAAAATCTTCTCCACTTTGAGTTTTTAGCTGAATATTTTTGTGCATGCCAACAAAAATACAAGGATCTTCGCTACCAAATTTGGGGATAAAACGCTTTCTAAAAAAATTTTAAAAAATCTCGAACCGTAAAAAGTTTTGAAAATCATGAAAAATAGAAAATGGGTCCTCTTGCCACGAAACTTCACATGAAGGCTTAGGGGACCATTGTATGAATTTACAAGCCATAAAAATGGCATTGGCATGGCAAAAATATGAAGATGTGCTTGAACCTATCTACCACTCGTTCGATCCCCGGCATATGCATCCTGCCTCTCTGGTTGGCTGAACGCCCGCACTTTCATGGGTTGACTTAGGCATACGGAGTTCATCCCCAGTCTAAGCTTACAGAGTTCATTCCCAACATAAGATCAGACCGGATTGAGGGTTGTGGTACCAGGATCGGTAGCACGCATGGGGGATCAGGTCGATCCCCAGCTTACGCATTCTGCCTCTTCGACCGACTGAACTCCCACACGCTCATTTCGTGGGTTGGCTTAGGCATAAGGAGTTCATTCCAAGTCTAAGCCCCAGTCGGACCGAGTGTTGTGGCAGTGGGACCGACAGCACGCAGAGAGGGACCGGGCCGATCCCTGGCTTGCGCATTATGCCTCTCCGGTCGGCTCAGTGCCCACACACTCGTTTCATGGGTTGACTTAGGCATATGGAGTTCATTCCCAGTCTAAGATCGGACCAGACCAAGGGTTCTGGTAGCAGGATCAATAGCACGTAGGGGAGACCGGGTCGGTCCCCGACTTGCGCATTCTGCCTCTCCAACCGGCTGAGCGCCCGCACGCTCGTTTCATGGGTTGGCTTAGGCATACGGAGTTCATTCCATGTCTAAGCATACGAAGTTCATTCCCAGTTTAAGATCGGACTGGATCGAGGGTTGCTGCAGTAGGACCAGCAGTAGGATCGGTAGCACGCAGGGGGGGACTGGGCTGATCCCCAGCTTGTGCATTTTGCCTCTCTGGCCGACTAAGCGCCCGTACGCTCGTTTCATGGGTTGGCTTAGGCATACGGAGTTCATTCCATGTCAAAGCCCCAATCAGACTAAGGGTTGTGGTAGCAGGACCGACAGCAGGATTGGCTACACGCAGAGGGGGATCGGGCTGATCCCCGGCTTGTGCATTATGCCTTTCCGGCTGGCAGAGCGCCCGCACACTCGTTTCGTGGGTTGAATTATGCATATGGAGTTCATCCCCAGTCTAAGCATACGAGTTCATTCCAAGTCTAAGATCGGATTGGACTGAGGGTTACAGTAGCAGGATCGATAGTACATAGGGGGGATCAGGCCGATCCCTGGCTTGCACATTTTGCCTCTCTGATCGGCTGAGCGCTTGCACGCCCGTTTCGTGCGTTGGCTTAGGCATAGGGAGTTCATTCCATGTCTAAGCCCTAGCCGGACCGAGGGTTGTGGCAGCGGGACCGGCAGCACGAAAAAGGGGATCAGGTCGATCCCTGACTTGCGGATTATGCCTTTTCGGTCGGCTCAGCGCCCGCATGCTCATTTTGTGGGTTGACTTATGCATACGGAGTTCATTCCCAGTCTAAGATTTTGAGCCATGGTGCACATGTTGGGCTCGGGCAAGTGCTGGTGTCGTATTTTTTTCACCCAGGGCACCATCACTGGAGCATCACTGAACTGGAGAGCCTAACCGTATTTTTTTTGCTTGGGGCACCATCGTCAGAGCATCGCAGGAGAGCCTAACCGGCGGCATTGGAGGTTCTGGCAATTGGGGGTCCGAGGGTGTGTACGCACATGATGTGTGATGGGTGCGGTACATAGCCCTTATATTGGCCCCCTATCCATCATCAAACCTCGAGAACTCACATCCCTTTAAAGAGCATTTGAGATTTGATAGGTTTGCTACCAGTAGCCATTAAAGAGTCTAAAATGGGGACACTTTTTTCAAACGGTCACAAAATCTTCTCCACTTCGAGTTTTTAGTTGAATGTTTTTGTGCAAGCCAACAAAAATAAAAGGATAACCTCTACCAAATTTGGGGACAAAACTCTTTCTAAAAAAATTTTAAAAAATCCCGAACCATAAAAAGTTTGGAAAATCGTGAAAAATAGAAAATGGGTCATCTTGCCACTAAACTTCACATGAAGGCTTAGGGGACCATTGTATGAATTTACAAGCCATAAAAATGGCATTGGCATGGTAGAAATATGAAGATGTGCTTGAACCCACCTACCACCTGTTCGATCCCCAGCTTGCGGATCCTGCCTCTCTGGTCGACTGAACGCTTGAACGCTCGTTTCGTGGGTTGACTTAGGCATACGAAGTTTGTTCCTAGTCTAAGATCAGACTGAACTGATGGTTGTGGCGGTAGGATCGACAGGACGCAGGGGGGACCGAGCCGGTCCCCGACTTGCGCATTTTGCCTCTCGACAGGCTGAGCTCCCGAACGCTCGTTCCATGGGTTGGCTTAGGCATACGGAGTTCATTCCGTGTCTAAGCATATGGAGTTCATTCCCAGTCTAAGATCGAACTAGACCGAGCGTTGCGACAGTAGGACCAACATTAGGACCAACAGCAGGATCATCAGCACACAAGGGGGACTGGGTCGATCCCTGAATTTTGCATTCTGCCTCTCCGACCGACCTCTCCGGTCAGAAGAGTGCCCGCACGCTCGTTTCATGGGTTGACTTAGGCATACGGAGTTCATCCCTAATCTAAGCATAGGGAGTTCATTCCCAGTCTAAGATCGAATCAGACCGAGGGTTGCGGCAGCAGGATCGGTAGCACGCAGGGGGGATCGGGCCGATCCCTGGCTTGTGCATTCTGCCTCCCCGATAGACTGAGCGCCTGCACGCCCGTTTCGTGGGTTGGTTTAGGCATAGGGAGTTCATTCCATGTCTAAGCCCCAGTCGGACTGAGGGTTGTGGCAGCGGGACTGACAAAACGCAGAGGGGGACCGGGTTGATCCCTGACTTACACATTCTGCCTCTCCGATCGGCTAAGCACCCGCACGCTCGTTTCGTGCGTTGGCTTAGGCAAACAGAGTTCATTCCCAGTCTAAAATCAGACCGGATAGAGGGTTATGACAGCAGGACCAGCAGCAGGATAGCAGTACGCAGGGGGGACCGGGCCGATCCCCGACTTTTGCATTCACCTCTCCGACCGGCCTCTCCGGTCTGAAGAGCGTCTGTATGCTCATTTCGTGGGTTGACTTAGGCATACGGAGTTCAACCCCAGTCTAAGCATACGGAGTTCATTCCCAGTCTAAGATGGAACTAGACTAACGGTTGCGATAGCAGGATTAGCAGCACGCAGGGGGGACCAAGCCGATCCCCGACTTGCGCATTCTGCCTCTCCGATCGAATGAGCACCCAGATGCCCGTTTCGTGGGTTGGCTTAGGCATAGGGAATTCATTCCATGTCTAAGCCCTAGCCGGATCGAGGGTTGTGGCAGCGGGACTGACAGAACGCAGAGGGGGATTAGGCCGATCCTCGGCTTCGTATTCCGCCTCTCTAGTCGGCTGAGTGCCCTCACGCTCATTTCGTGGGTTGGCTTAGGCATACGGAGTTCATTCCATGTCTAAGCATATGGAGTTCATTCTCAGTGTAAGAGTTTGAGCCATGGTGCACATGCTGGGCTCGAGCATGTGCTGGTGCCACATTTTTTTCGCCTGGGGCACCATCGCCGGAGCATCGACGGAGAGCCTAACCGACGGCATTGGGGGTTTCGACGATTGGGGGGGCCGAGGGGTGTGCGCACAGGATGTACGATGGGTGCTGGTACTTGGCCCTTATATTGGCCCCCTATCCCTCATCAAACCTCAAGTACTCACACCCCTTTAAAGAGCATTTGAGATTTTATAGGTTTGCTGCCAGTAGCCATTAAAGTGTCTGAAATGGGGACACTTTTTTCAAATGGTCACAAAATCTTCTCCACTCTGAGTTTTCGACTGAATTTTTTTGTGCATGCCAACAAAAATACAAGGATCACCTCTACAGAATATTGGGACAAAACTCTATCAAAAAAAATTTTAAAAAATCCCAGACCGTAAAAAGTTTCAAAAATCATGAAAAATAGAAAACGGGTCGTCTTGCCACGAAACTTCACATGAAGGCATAAAGGACCATTGTATGAATTTACAAGCCATAAAAATGGCATTGGCATGGCAGAAATATGAAGATGGGCTTGAACCCACCAACCACCCATTCGATCCTCGGCTTATGCATCCTGCCTTTCAGGTCGGCTGAGTGTCTGCATGCTCATTTCGTGGGTTGACTTAGGCATACGGAGTTCATCCCTAGTCTAAGCATACGGAGTTCATTCCCAGTCTAAGATCAGACCGGATCGAGGATTGCGAAAGCAGGATCGGCAGCACGTAGGAGGGACCGGGCCGATCCCCGTCTTGCGTATTCTGCCTCTCCGATCGGCTGAGCGCTCACACGCAAGTTTGTGGGTTGGTTGAGGCATAGGGAGTTCATTCCTTGTCTAAGCCCCAACCGGACCGAGGGTTGTGTCAGCGGGACCGGTAGCACGCAGAGAGGGATCAAGTCGATCCCCGGCTTGCGCAATATGCCTCTCCGGTCAGCTCAGCGCCCGCACGCTCGTTTCGTGGGTTAACTTAGGCATACAGAGTTTATTCTGAGTCTAAGATCAGGTTGAACCAAGGGTTGCAATAGCAGGATCGACAGCACGCAGGGGGGACCGAGCCGGCTCAGCGCCCCCACTCTCGTTTCGAGGGTTGGCTTAGGCATACGGACTTCATTCCATGTCTAAGCATACGGAGTTCATTCCCAGTGTAAGATCAAACCAGACAAAGGGTTGCGGCAGCAGGATCAGCAACAAACAGGGGGGGATCGGGCCGATCCTTGGCCTACACATTCTGCCTCTCTGGTCAGCTAAGCGCCCGCACGCCCACACGTTTGGTTGGAGAGGCATACGGAGTTCATTCCATGCCTAAGCCCCAGTCAGACCGAGGGTTGTGGTAGCAGGACTGGCAGCGGGATCAGTAGCACGCAGAGGGGGACCGGGCTGTTCCTTAGCTTGGACATTTTACCTTTCCGACCAGCCTTTCCGGTCGACTGAGCGCCCGTATGCTCGTTTCGTGGGTTGACTTAGGCATACAGAGTTTATCCCCAGTCTAAGCATACGGAGTTCATTCCGAGTCTAAGATTAGACTGGTCCAAGGGTTGCGATAGCACAATCGATAGCACGCAGGGGGAATCGAGCCGATCCTCGACTTGTGATTCTGCCTCTTCGATCGACTGAGTGCCCACATGCCCGTTTCATGGGTTGGCTTAGGCATAGGGAGTTCATTCCATGTCTAAGCCCAAACCGAATCGAGGGTTGTGGTAACAGGACCGACAGCACATAAAAGGGGACCGAGTCGATCCCCGGCTTGCGCATTATGCCTCTCCGGCCGGTTCAGTGCCCGAACGCTCATTTCATGAGTTGACTTAGGCATACGGAGTTCATTCCCAGTCTAAGATCAGATCGGACCGAGGGTTGCAGCAGTAGGATCGATAGCATGTAGGGGGGGCCGGGTTGGTCCTCAGCTTACGCATTCTGCCTCTCCGGTCAGCTGAGCGCCCGCACTCTCATTTTTTGGGTTGGCTTAGGCATACGGAGTTCATTCCATGTCTAAGCATACGGAGTTCATTCCCAGTCTAAGATCAGACCGGACTGAGGGTTGCTGCAGTAGGACCAGCAACAGGATTGGCAGTACGTAAGGGGGATCGAGTCGATCCCCGACTTACGCATTCTGCCTCTCTGACTGGGTGAGCGCCCGCACGCTCATTTCGTGGGATGACTTAGGCATACGGAGTTCATTCCCAGTCTAAGTTTGAACCGGACCGAGGGTTGCAGTAGCAGGATTGGTAGCACACAGGGGGGACCGGGTCGATCCCCAGCTTGTGCATTCCACCTCTCTGACCGATTGAGCGCTTGCACGCCCGTTTCGTGGGTGGGCTCAGGCATAGGGAGTTCATTCCATGTCTAAGCCCTAGCAGGATCGAGGGTTGTGGCAACCAGACTGGCAGCACATAGAGGGGGATAGGGTCAATCCCCGGTTTACGCATTCTGCCTCTCCGGCAGCTGAGCGCCCACACGCTCGTTTTCTGGGTTGGCTTAGGCATACGGAGTTCATTCCATGTCTAAGCATACAAAGTTCATTCCCAGTCCAAGATTTTGATCCACGGTGCATATACTGGGCTCGAGCATGTGCTGGTGCCACTTTTTTTTCGCTCGGGGCACCATCGTCGAAGCATCGTCGGATAGCCTAACCGGTGGCATTGGGGGTTTCGACGATTAGGGGGCTAGGGGGTGTGCGCACATGATGTGTGATGGGTGCTGGTACTTGGCCTTTATATTGGCCCCCTATCCCTCATCAAACCTCGAGAACTCACACCCCCTTAAGGAGCATTTGAGATTTTATAGGTTTGCTGCCAGTAGCCATTAAAGTGTCTGAAATGGGGACACTTTTTTCAAACGATCACAAAATCTTCTCCACTTCGAATTTTTAGCTTTTTTTTTTGCACATGCCAAAAAAAATACAAGGATCACCTCTACCAAATTTGGGGACAAAACTCTTTCTAAAAAATTTTTTAAAAATCCCGAACCTTAAAAGGTTTTGAAAATCATGAAAAATACAAAACGGGTCGTCTTGCCACGAAACTTCACATGAAGGCATAGGGGACCATTGTATGAATTTACAAGCCATAAAAATGGCATTGGCAAGGCAGAAATATGAAGATGTGCTTGAACCCACCTACCACCCATTCGATCCTCGACTTACGCATTCTGCCTCTCTGGTCGGCTAAGCGTTCCCACCCTCGTTTCGTGGGTTGACTTATGCATACGATGTTCATCCCCAGTCTAAGCATACGGAGTTCATTCCCAATCTAAGATCGGATCAGACCAAGGGTTACGACAGTAGGATCGACAGCACGCAGGGGGGACCGGGCCGATCCTCGACTTGCTCATTTTGCCTCTCCGACCGGCTGAGCACCCGCATGCCCATTTTATGGGTTAGCTTAGGCATAGGGAGTTCATTCCATGCCCTAGCCGGACCGATGGTTGTGGCAGCGGGATCGGCAGCACGTAGAGGGGGATCGGGCTGATCCCTGACTTGTCATTATGCCTCTCCGACCAGCTCAACGCCTGCACGCTCGTTTTGTGGGTTGACTTAGGCATACGGAGTTCATTCCCAGTCTAAGATCAGACTGGACCGACGGTTGCGGCAACAGGATCGATAGCATGCTGGTCTCGGGCATTGTTGGTACCTCATTTTTTTCGCCCGGGGCACCATCGTTGGAGCATCACCGGAGCACCGCCAGAGAGCCTAACCGACGACATTGGGGGTTCTGGGGATTGGGGTGGCCGGGGGGTGTTCACACATGATGTACGATTGGTGCTGGTACTTGGCCCTTATATTGGCCCCCTATCCCTCATCAAACCTTGAGAACTCACACCCCCTTAAAGAGCATTTGAGATTTTATAGGTTTGCTGCCAGTAGCCATTAAAGCGTCCGAAATGGGGACACTTTTTTCAAACGGTCACAAAATCTTCTCCACTTCGAGTTTTTAGCTAAATTGTTTTGTACATGCCAACAAAAATACAAGGATCACCTCTACCAAATTTGGGGACAAAACTCTTTCTAGAAAAATTTAAAAAAATCCCGAACCGTAAAAAGTTTCAAAAATCGTAAAAAATAGAAAATGGGTCATCTTGCCACAAAACTTCACATGAAGGCTTAGGGGACCACTGTATGAATTTACAAGCCATAAAAATGGCATTGGCATGGCAGAAATATGAAGATGTGCTTGAACCCACCTACCACCCGTTCGATCTCTAGCTTGCGCATCCGGCCTCTCTAGTCGGTTGAGCGTCCGCACGCTCGTTTCGTGGGTTGACTTAAGCATACGAAGTTCATCCCCAGTCTAAGCATACAGAGTTCATTCCCAGTCTAAGATCAGATTCGATCGAGGGTTGCGGCACCAGGATCAACAGCACGTAAGGGGGACCGGGCCGATCCCTGACTTGCGCATTCTGCCTCTCCGACTGGCTGAGCACCCACACGTCTGTTTCATGGGTTGGCTTAGGCATAGGGAGTTCATTCCATGTCTAAGCCCCAGTCAGACCGAGGGTTGTGGCAACGGGACAGACAGCATGCAGAAGGGGACCGTGTTGATCCTTGGCTTTCGCATTATTCCTCCCCGGTCGACTCAGCGCCCGAACGCTCATTTTGTGGGTTGACTTAGGCATACGGTGTTCATTCCTAGTCTAAGATCAGACCGGCTTGAGGGTTGCGATGGTAGGATCAACAGCATGCAGGGGGGATCGGGCCGGTCCTCAGCCTGCGCATTCTGCCTCTCCGGTCGGTTGAGCGCCCGTATACTCATTTCATGGGTTGGCTTAGGCATACAGAGTTCATTCCTAGTCTATGATTGAACCAGATCGAGGCTTGTGATAGCAGGACCAGCAATAGGATCGGCAGCACACAGGGGGGGATTGGGTCGATCCTCGGCTTGCACATTCTGCCTCTCCGGTCGGCTGAGCACCCACATGCTCGTTTCGTGGGTTGACTTAAGCATACGGAGTTCATCACTAGTCTAAGCATACGGAGTTCATTCCCAGTCTAAGATCAAACTGGACCGAGGGTAGCGGCAGCAGGATCGACAACATGTAGGGGGGACCAGGCCGATCCCCGGCTTGCGCATTTTGTCTCTCCGACCGGCTGAGCACCCGCACGCCCATTTCGTGAATTGGCTTAGGCATAGGGAGTTCATTCCATGTCTAAGCACCAGCCGGACCAAGGGTTGTGGCAGTGGGATCGGAGCATGCAGAAGGGGATCGGGTCGATCCCCGGCTTGTGCATTCTGCTTCTCTGACCAGCTGAGCGCACGCACGCTCGTTTCATGGGTTGGCTTAGGCATACAGAGTTCATTCCATGTCTAAACATACGGAGTTTATTCACAGTCTAAGAGTTTGAGCCACGGTTCACATGCTGGGCTCGAGCATGTGCTGGTGCCACATTTTTTTCGCCTGAGGCACCAACACCGGAGCATCATCGAAGAGCCTAACTGGCGGCATTGGGGGTTTCGACGATTGGGGGGCCGGGGGGTGTGCACAGATGATGTGCGATGGGTGCTGGTACTTGGCCCATATATTGGCCCCCTATCCCTCATCAAACCTCGAGAACTCACACCCTCTTAAAGAGCATTTGACATTTTATAGGTTTGCTTCCAGTAGCTATTAAAGTGTCTGAAATAGGGATACTTTTTTGAAATGGTCACAAAATATTCTCCACTTTGAGTTTTTTGCTGAATATTTTTGTGCAAGCCAAAAAAAATACAAGGATCACCTCTACCAAATTTGGGGACAAAATGCTTTCTAAAAAAATTTTAAAAAATCTCGAACCGCAAAAAGTTTCAAAAATCATGAAAAATAGAAAACGGGTCGTCTTACCACAAAACTTCGTATAAAGGCTTAGGGGACCATTGTATGAATTTACAAGCCATAAAAATTACATTGGCACGGCAGAAATATGAAGATGTGCTTGAACCCACCTACCACTCGTTCGATCCCCGGCTTGCGCGTCCTGCCTCTCTGGTCGGCTGAGCGTCCGCAGTTCATCCCCAGTCTAAGCATACGGAGTTCATTCCCAGTCTAAGATCGTATCAGACTGAGGGTTGCGATAGCAGGATCAGTAGCACGCAGGGGGGACTAGGCCGATCCCCGGCTTGCGCATTCGACCTCTCTGGTCGGCTGAGCACCCACATGCCCGTTTTGTGGGTTGGCTTAGGCATAGGGAGTTCATTCCATGTCTAAGCACCAGCCGGATCGAGGGTTGTGGCAGCGAGACCGGCAGTACGCAGAGGGGGACGGGATCGATCCCCAGCTTCCACATTATGCCTCTCCGGTCGGCTCAGCACACGCACGCTCATTTCATGGGTTGACTTAGGCATACGGAGTTCATTCCCAGTCTAAGATCAGACCGGATCGAGGGTTGTGGCAGCAGGATCAACAGCACGTAGGGGGGACTGGGTCGGTCCCCGATTTATGCATTCTGCCTCTTTGATCGACTGAGTGCCTGTACGCTCGTTTTGTGGGTTGGCTTAGGCATACGGAGTTCATTCCATGTCTAAGCCCCAACCGAATCGAGGGTTGTGGCAGCAGGACCGACAGCGGGATTGGTAGCATGCAGAGAAGGACTGGGCTGGTCCTCGGCTTGTGCATTATGCCTCTCCGGCTGGCCTCTCCAGCTGGCTGAGCACCTACACATTCGTTTCATGGGTTGACTTAGGCATACGGAGTTCATCCCCAGTCTAAGCATATGGAGTTCATTCCCAGTCTAAGATCATACTGGACTAAGGGTTACGACAGCACACAGAGGGGGATCGAGCCGATCCCCGACTTGTGCATTCTACCTTTCCTGCCGGCTGAGTGCCCGCACGCTCGTTTCGTGGGTTGGCTTAGGCATACGGAGTTCATTCCATGTCTAAGCATACGGAGTTCATTCCGAGTCTAAGATCGGACCGGACCGAGGGTTGCGACAGCAGGATCGACAGCACGCAGGGGGTCCCGGTCGATCCCCGACTTGTGCAGTCTGCCTCTCTGGCCAGCTGAGCGCCTGCATGCCCGTTTCGTGGGTTGGCTTAGGCATACAGAGTTCATCCCCAGTCTAAGCATATGGAATTCATTCTGAGTCTAAGATCGGACCGGACTGAGGGTTGCGGTAGCAGGATCGACAGCACGTAGGGGGTCCGGGTCCATCCTCGACTTACGCATTCTGCTTCTCCGGCCGGCTGAGCACCCGCACGCCCGTTTCATGGGTTGGCTTATGCATAGGGAGTTCATTCCATGTCTAAGCCCCAGCCGAACCAAGGGTTGTGGTAGCGGGACTGGCATGACACAGAGGGGGACCGGATTGATCCCCGGCTTGCGCATTATGCCTCTTCGGCTGGCTCAGCACCCGAACGCTCATTTCATGAGTTGACTTAGGCATACAAAGTTCATTCCCAGTCTAAGATCAGATCAGATCGAGGGTTACGACAGCAGGATTGATAGCTCGTAGGGGCAGACTGGCTCGGTGCCCGGCTTGCGCATTCTGCCTCTCTGACCGGTTGAGTGCCCGCACGTCCGTTTCATGGGTTGGCTTAGGCATAGGGAGTTCATTCTATGTCTAAGCCCCAGTCAAACAGAGGGTTGTGGCAGCGGGACAGGCAGCACATAGAGGGGGACCGAGCCGATCCCTGGCTTGCGCATTATGCCTCTCCGACCGACTCAGCGCCCGCACGCTCGTTTCATGGGTTGACTTAGGCATACGGACTTCATTCCCAGTCTAAGATCGGATCGGACCGAGGGTTGTGGCAGCAGGATCAATAGCACGTAGAGAGGGATCGGGCTGGTCCCTGGCTTGCACATTCTGCCTCTCCTACCGACTGAGCGCCCGCATGCTCGTTTCGTGGGTTGGTTTAGGCATACGGAGTTCATTCCATGTCTAAGCCCCAGCCGGACCAAGGGTTGGGGCAGCAGGACCGGCCATGGGATCGGCAACATGCGGAGGGGGATCGGGCTGGTCCATGGCTTGCACATTATGCCTCTTCGATCGACCTCTCCGGTCGACTGAGCGCTCGTTTCGAATCGTAAAAAGTTTTAAAAATCGCGAAAAATAGAAAACGAGTCGTCTTGCCACGAAACATCACATCAAGGCTTAGGGGACCAGTGTATGAATTTACAAGCCATAAAAATGGCATTGGCATGGCAGAAATATGAAGATGTGCTAGAACCCACCTACAACCCGTTCGATCCCCGACTTGCGCATCCTGCCTCTTTGGTCGGCTGAGCGCCCGCATGCTCGTTTCATGGGTTGACATAGGCATACGGTGTTCATCCCCAGTCTAAGCATATGGAGTTCATTCCCAGTCTAAGATCAGACTAGATCGAGGGTCACGGCAGCAGGATCGATAGTAGGATCGACGGCATGTAGGAGGGATCGGGCCGATCCTCGACTTGCGCATTCTGCCTCTCCGATCCGCTGAGTGCCCCTACACCCGTTTCGTACGTTGGCTTAGGGATAGGGAGTTCATTCCATGTCTAAGCCCCAGCCAAACCGAGGGTTATGGCAGTGGGGTCGACAGCACGTAGAGGGGGATCGGGTCGATCCTCAGCTTGCGCATTCTGCCTCTCCGACCGGCTCAGCACCCGCACGCTCGTTTCATAGGTTGACTTAGGCATATGGAGTTCATTCCCAATCTAAGATCGGACCAGACCGAGGGTTGTGGGAGCAGGATCCACAGCACGCGGGGGGGAATGGGCCAATCCCCGACTTGCGCATTCTGCCTCTCTGGTCGACTGAGCGCCTGCACGCTCGTTTCATGGGTTGGCTTAGGCATACGAAGTTCATTCCATGTCTAAACATACAGAGTTCATTCCCAGTCTAAGATTTTGAGCCACAGGGCACATGCTGGGCTCGGGCATGTGCTGGTGCCACATTTTTTTCGCCTGGGGCACCATCGCCGGAGCATCGCTAAAGAGCCTAACCGACAGCATTGGGGGTTTCGGCGATTGTGGGGGTCGGGGGGTGTGCGCACATGATGAGAGATGGGTGCAGGTACTTGGCCCTTATATTGGCCCCCTAACACTCATCAAACCTCCGAAACTCACACCCCCTTAAAGAGCATTTGAGATTTTATAGGTTTGCTGCCAGTAGCCATTAAAGTATTTGAAATGGGGACACTTTTTTCAAACGGCCACAAAATCTTCTCCACTTCGAGTTTTTAACTGAATTGTTTTGTGCATGCCAACAAAAATACAGGGATCACCTCTACCAATTTTGGGGGCAAACCTCTTTCTAAAAAAATTTTAAAATAGCCCGAACCATAAAAAGTTTCAAAAATTGTGAAAAATAGAAAATGGGTCACGTTGCCATGAAACTTCACATGAAGGCTTAGGGGAACATTGTATGAATTTACAAGCCATAAAAAAGGCATTGGCATGGCGGAAATATGAAGATGTGCTTGAACCCACTTACCACCCATTCGATCCCCGGCTTACGCATCCTGCCTCTCTGGTCGGCTAAGCACCCGTACGCTCGTTTCATGGGTTGACTTAGGCATACGGAGTTCATCCCCAGTCTAAGCATACAGAGTTCATTCCCAGTCTAAGATCGGACCGAACCGAGGGTTACGACAGTAGGATTGGCAGCACGCAGGGGGGATCGAGCCGATCCCTAGCTTATGCATTCTGCCTCTCCGATCGGCAGAACGCCCGTACGCTCGTTTCATGGGTTGGCTTAGGCATACAGAGTTCATTCCATGTCTAAGCAGATGGAGTTCATTCCCAGTCTAAGATCAGATCGGACCGAGGGTTGCGACAGCAGGACCAACAGCAGGATCTGCGTCACGCAGGGGGGACCAAGCCGATCCCCGGCTTATGCGTTCTACCTCTCCGGCCGATTGAGTGACCGTACACTTTTTTCATGGGTTGACTTAGGCATACGGAGTTCATCCCCAGTCTAAGATCGAACCGGACTGAAGGTTGCGGCAATAGGATCGACAGCACGTAGGGGGGACCGGGCCGATCCCGGCTTGCTCATTTTGCCTCTCCGGCCGGCTGAGCACCTGCACGCCGATTTAGTGGGTTGGCTTAGGCATAGGGAGTTCATTCCATGTTTAAGCCGCAACCGGACCAAGGGTTGTGGCAGTGGGATCGACAGACGCAGAGGGGGATCGAGCCGATCCCTGGCTTGCACATTTTGCCTCTCCGGTTGGCTAAGCAGCAGCACACTCGTTTCGTGGGTTGGCTTAGGCATACGAAATTGATTCCATGTCTAAGTCCCAGTTGGACCGAGGGTTACGGCAACAGGATCGGCAGCACACAGAGGGGGACAGGGTTGATCCCTGACTTGCGCATTATGCCTCTCCGACCGACTCAGTGATTGAACGCTCATTTCGTGGGTTGACTTAGGCATACGGAGTTCATTCCCAGTCTAAGCACGCGGAGTTCATTCCCAGTCTAAGATCGGACCAGACCAAGGGTTGAGGCAGCAGGATCGACAAGACGCAGGGGGGACCAAGCCGATCCCCGGCTTGCGTATTCTGCCTCTCCGGTCGGCTAAGCACCCACACGCCCTTTCATGGGTTGGCTTAGGCATAGGGAGTTCAGTCCATGTCTAAGCCCCAGCTGGACTGAGGGTTGTCGTAGCAGGACCAATAGCACGTAGAGGGGGACCGGGCCGATCCCCGGCTTGCGCATTATGCCTTTTCGACTGGCTCAGCACCCGCACGCTTGTTTAATGGGTTGACTTATGCATATGGAGTTCATTCCTCATCTAAGATTGGACCGGATCGAGGGTTGTGATAGCGGGATCGACAGCACGCAGGGGGGGATCAGGCCGATCCCCAGTTTGTGCATTCTGCCTTTCTGGCTGGCTGAGCATCCGCACGCTCATTTCGTGGGTTAGCTTAGGCATACGGAGTTCAATCCATGTCTAAGCATACAGAGTTCATTCCCAGTCTAAGATTTTGAGGCACGGTGCACATGCTGGGCTCAGGCATGTGCTGGTGCCACATTTTTTTTGCCTAGGGCACCATCGTCGGAGCATTGCCGGAGAGCTTAACCGATGGCATTGAAGGTTCCGGCCATTGGGGTGGTCGGGGGGGTGTGCGCACATGATGTGCGATGGGTACTGGTACTTGGCCCTTATATTGGCCCCATATCCCTCATCAAACCTTGAGAACTCACACCCCCTTAAAGAGCATTTGAGATTTTATAGGTTTGCAGCCAGTAGCCATTAAAGTGTCTGAAATGGGGACAATTTTTTAAAATGGTCACAAAATCTTCTCCACTTCGAGTTTTTAGCTGAAGTTTTTTGTGCATGCCAACAAAAGTACAAGGATCACCTCTACGAAATTTGGGGCAAAACTCTTTCTAAAAAAATTTTAAAAAATCCTGAACCGCAAAAAGTTTCCAAAATCATGAAAAATAGAAAACGGGTCGTCTTGGCACGAAACTTCACATGAAGGCTTAGGGGACCATTGTATGAATTTACAAGCCACAAAAAAGGCATTGGCATGGCTGAAATATGAAGATGTGCTTGAACCCACCTACCACCCGTTCAATCCCCGGCTTGCGCATCTTGCCTCTCTGGTCGGCTGAGCGCCCGTACTCTCATTTCGTGGGTTGACTTAGGCATACGGAGTTTATCCCCAGTCTAAGCATACGGAGTTCATTCCCAGTCAAAGATCAGACTGAACCGAGGGTTGCGACAGCAGGATCGGCAGCACGCATGGGGGACAGGGCTGATCCCCGGTTTGCGCATTCTGCCTCTTCGGTCGACTGAGAGCCCGCATGCCCGTTTCGTGGGTTCGCTTAGGCATAGGGAGTTCATTCCATGTTTAAGCCCCAGTCGGACCGAGGGTTGTGGCAACGGACCGGCAGCACGCAGAGGGGGATCGAGCCGATCCCCGACTTGCGTATTATGCCTCTCCTACCGGCTAAGCACCCCCACGCCCATTTCATGTGATGGCTTAGGCATAGGGAGTTCGTTCTATGTCTAAGCCCCAGCCGGATCGAGGGTTGTGGCAGCAGGATCGACAGCACGCAGAGAGGGACTCAGTCGATCCTCGGCTTACGTATTCTGCCTTTCCGGCTGGCTGAGCGCCCGTACGCTCGTTTCATGGGTTGACTTAGGCATACGGAGTTCATTCCATGTCTAAGCATACGAAATTCATTCCCAGTCTAAGATTTTAAGCCACGGTGCACATGCTAGGCTCGGGCATGTGCTGGTGCCGCATTTTTTTTGCCCAGGGCACCATCGTCAGAGCATCGTCGAAGAGCCTAACCGGTGGCATTAGCGGTTCTGACGATTGTGGGGGCCGGGGGGTGTGCGCACATGATGAGCAATGGGTGCAGGTACTTGGCCCTTATATTGGCCCCCTATCGCTCATCAAACCTCTAGAACTCACACCCCCTTAAAGAGCATTTGAGATTTTATAGGTTTGCTGCCAGTAGCCATTAAAGTGTCTGAAATGGGGACACTTTTTTAAAATGGTCACAAAATCTTCCCCACTTCGAGTTTTTAGCTGAAGTTTTTTGTGCATGCCAACAAAAATACAAGGATCACCTCTACCAAATTTGGGGCAAACCTCTTTCTAAAAAAATTTTAAAAAATCCTAAACCGCAAAAAGTTTCCAAAATCATGAAAAATAGAAAATGGGTCGTCTTGGCACGAAACTTCACATGAAGGCTTAGGGGACCATTGTATGAATTTACATGCCACAAAAAAGGCATTGGCATGGCAGAAATATGAAGATGTGCTTGAACCCACCTACCACCCATTCGATCCCCGACTTGCGCATCCTGCCTCTCTGGTCGACTGAGCGCCCGTACTCTCATTTCGTGGGTTGACTTAGGCATACGGAGTTTATCCCCAGTCTAAGCATACGAAGTTCATTCCCAGTCAAAGATCAAACCGGATCGAGGGTTACGGCAGCAGGATAGGCAGCACGCACGGGGGACGGGGCTGATCCCCGGCTTACGCATTCTGCCTCTTCGATCGACTGAGAGCCCGCATGCCCGTTTCGTGGGTTCGCTTAGGCATAGGGAGTTCATTCCATGTCTAAGCCCCAGCCGGACCGAGGGTTGTGGCAATGGACCGGCAGCACGCAGAGGGGGACCGGGTCGATCCCCGACCTGCGCATTATGCCTCTCCGGCCGGCTGAGCACCCCCACGCCCATTTCATGGGATGGCTTAGGCATAGGGAGTTCATTCTATTTCTAAGGCCCAGCCGGACCGAGGGTTGTGGCAGTGGGATCGGCAGCACGCAGAGAGGGACCAGGTCGATCCTCGGCTTGCATATTCTGCCTCTCCGGTCGGCTGAGCGCCCGCATGCTCGTTTCATGGGTTGGCTTAGGCATACGGAGTTCATTCCATGTCTAAGCATACGGAATTCATTCCCAGTCTAAGATTTTGAGCCACGGTGCACATGCTGGGCTTAGGCATGTGCTAGTGTTGTATTTTTTTTGCCTGGGCACTATCGTTAGAGCATCGTCGAAGAGCCTAACCGGTGGCATTGGTGGTTCTGACGATTGTGGGGGCCAGTGGGTGTGCGCACATAATGAGCAACAGGTGCGGGTACTTGGCCCTTATATTGGCCCCCTATCGCTCATCAAACCTCTAGAACTCACACCCCCTTAAAGAGCATTTGAGATTTTATAGGTTTGCTGCCAGTAGCCATTAAAGTGTCTGAAATGGGGACATTTTTTTCAAAAGGCCACAAAATCTTCTCCACTTCAAGTTTTTAACTGAATTGTTTCGTGCATGCCAACAAAAATACAGGGATCACCTCTATCTAAAAAATTTTTAGAAAATCTTGAACCGTAAAAAGTTTCAAAAATCTTGAAAAATAGAAAACGTGTCATCTTGCCACGAAACTTCACATGAAGGCTTAGGGGAACATTGTATGAATTTACAAGCCATAAAAATGGCATTGGCATGGCAGAAATATGAAGATGTTTTTGAACCCACTTACCACCCATTCGATCCCCGACTTGCGCATCCTGCCTCTCTGGTCGGCTAAGCGCCCGCACTTTCGTTTTATGGGTTGTCCTAGGTATACGGAGTTCATTCTCAGTCTAAGATCAGACCGGACCGAGGGTTACGACAGTAGGATCGGTAGCACGCAGGAGGGATCAGACCGATCCCTGGCTTGTGCATTTTGCCTCTCCGGTCGGCTGAGCGCCCGCACGCTCATTTCGTGGGTTGACTTAGGCATACAGAGTTTATTCCATGTCTAAGCATACGGAGTTCATTCCCAGTCTAAGATCAGATCAGACCGAGGGTTGCGACAGCAGGACCAGCAGTAAGATCTGCATCACCCAGGCGAGACTGGGTCGATCCCCGGCTTACGCATCTCCCTCTCCAGTCAGCCTCTCTGATCGGTTAAGCGGCCGCACGCTCGTTTCGTGGGTTGACTTAGGCATACGAGGTTCATCCCCAGTCTAAGCATACGGAGTTCATTCCAGTCTAAGATTGAACCGGATCGAGGGTTGCGGTAGCAGAATCGATAGCACGCAGAGGGGATTAGGCCAATCCCCAGCGTGCGCATTTTGCCTCTCCGATGGACTGAGCGCCCGCATGCCCGTTTCGTGGGTTGGCTTAGGCATAGCGAGTTCATTCCAAGTCTAAGCCCCAATCGGACCTAGGGTTGTGGCAGCAGGACCGACAGCACGTAGAGGGGTATCGAGCCAATCCCCGGCTTGCGCATTCTGCCTCTTCGGTCAGCTAAGCGCCCGCACGCTTGTTTCGTGGGTTGGCTTAGGCATACGAACTTCATTCCATGTCTAAGCCCTAGCCAGACCGAGGGTTATGGCAACAGGATCGGTAGTACGTGGAGAGAGATCGGGTCGATCCCTGGCTTGCGCATTATGCCTCTCTGGCTGACTCAGCAGTTGAACAGTCGTTTCGTGGGTTGACTTAGGCATGCGGAATTCATTCCCAGTCTAAGATCGGACCGGACCAAGGGTTACGGTAGCAGGATCAACAGCATGCAGGGGGGATCGAGTCGGTCCCTGGCTTGCACATTCTGCCTCTTCGACCGGTTAAGTGCCCATACGCTCGTTTCGTGAGTTGGCTTAGGCATATAGAGTTCATTCCATGTCTAAGCATACGGAGTTCATTCCCAGTCTAAGATCTGATCAGACCGAGGGTTGTGGTAGCAGGACCAGCAGTAGGATCGATAGCACAAAAGGGGTGATCGGGCCGATCCCCGGCTTATGCATTCTGCCTCTCCGATCGGCCTATCCGATCAGCTGAGCGCCCGCATGCTCATTTCATGGGTTGACTTAGGCATACGTAGTTCATCCCCAGTCTAAGCATACGAAGTTCATTCCCAGTCTAAGATCTAACTGGACCGAAGGTTGCGGTAGTAGGATCAATAGCACGCAGGAGGGACCGGGCTGTTCCCTGGCTTGCGCATTCTGCCTCTCCGGTCGACTGAGCACCCGTACATCCATTTCATGGGTTGGCTTAGGCATAAGGAGTTCATTCCATGTCTAAGCCCTAGTTGGACCGATGGTTGTGGTAGCGGGACCGACAGCATGCAAAGGGGGACCCGGTCGATTGGGGGTTTTGACGATTGGGGGGCTAGGGGGGTGTGCGCACATGATGTGCGATGGGTGCTGGCACTTGGCCCTTATATTGGCCCCCTATCCCTTATCAAACAGCATTTGAGATTTTATAGGTTGGTTGCCAGTAGCCATTAAAGTGACTAAAATGGGGACACTTTTTTCAAACGATCACAAAATCTTCTCCACTTCGAGTTTTTAGCTGAATTGTTTTGTGCTTGCCAACAAAAATACAAGGATCACCTATACCAAATTTGGGGACAAAACTCCTTCTAAAAAAATTTTAAAAAATCTCGAACCGTAAAAAGTTTCAAAAATTATGAAAAATAGAAAATGGGTCGTCTTGCCACGAAACTTCACATGAATGCGTAGGGGACCATAGCATGAATTTACAAGCCATAAAACTGGCATTGGCATGGCAGAAATATGAAGATGTGCTGGAACCCACCTACCACCCGTTCGATCCCTAGCTTGCGCATCCTTCCTCTTTGGTCGGCTGAGTGTCCGCACGTTAATTTCGTGGGTTGACTTAGGCATACGGAGTTCATCCCCAGTCTAAGCATACAGAGTTCATTCCCAGTCTAAGATCAGACTAGATCGAGGGTTGCGACAGCAGGATCGACAGCACGTAAGGGGGATCGAATCGATCCCCGGCTTACGCATTCTACCTCTCCGACTGACTGAGCGCCCGCACGCCTGTTTCGTGGGTTGGCTTAGGCATAGGGAGTTCATTCCATGTCTAAGCCCTAGCCAGACCGAGGGTTGTGGCAGCGAGATCAGCAGCACACAGAGGGGGATTGGGCTGATCCCCGGCTTGTGCATTATGCCTCTTCGGTCGGCCTCTCCGACCGGTTGAGCGCCCATATGCTCGTTTCATGGGTTGACTTAAGCATACAGAGTTCATCCTCAGTCTAAGCTTACGGAGTTCATTCCCAGTCTAAGATCAGATTGGACCGAGGGTTGCGACAGCAGGATCAGCAACACGTAAGGGGGACCAGGCTGATCCTCGGCTTACGTATTCTACCTCTCCGGCCGGTTGAGCGCCTGCATGCCCGTTTCGTTGGTTGGCTTAGGCATAGGGAGTTCATTCCATGTCTAAGCCCTAGCCGGACCGAAGGTTTTGGCAATGGGACTGTAGCATGCAGTGGGGGACCGGGCCGATCCCTGGCTTGCGTATTATGCCTCTCGACTAGCTTAGTGCCTGCACGCTCATTTCGTGGGTTGACTTAGGCATACGGAGTTCATTCCCAGTCTAAGATCAGACCGGATCGAGGGTTGCGGTAGTAGGATCGACAGCACGCAGAGGGGATCGGGCTGATCCCCGGCTTGCGCATTCTACCTCTCCGGTCGGTTGACCACCCGCACGCTCGTTTCGTGGGTTGCCTTAGGCATACAGAGTTCATTCCATGTCTAAGCCCCAGCCGGACCAAGGGTTATGGTAGCAGGACTGGCAACAGGATCGGCAGCACGCGGAAAGGGATAGGGCTGATCCCCAGCTTATACCTTATGCCTCTCCGGTCAGCCTATCCCGTCAGTTGAGCGCCCGTAGGCTCGTTTCATGGGTTGACTTAGGCATACGGAGTTCATCCCCAGTCTAAGCATACAGAGTTCATTCCCAGTGTAAGATCAGATCGGACCGAGGGTTACGGCAGCACGTAGGGGGGATCGGGTCGATCCCTGGCTTGGTCATTCTGCCTTTCGACCAGCTGAACGCCTGCACGCCCTTTTCGTGGGTTGGCTTAGGCATAGGGGGTTCATTCCATGTCTAAGCCCCAGTCGGAGTGAGGGTTGTGGCAGCGAGATCGGTAGCACGCAGAGGAGGACCGGGTCGATCCTCGGCTTGCGCATTATGCCTTTTCGATCGGCTCAGCGCGTGCACGCTCATTTCGTGGGTTGACTTATGCATACGAAGTTCATTCCCAGTGTAAGATCAGATCGGACTGAGGGTTGCGACAGCAGGATCGACAACATGCAGTGAGGGATCGGCCTCTCCGACCGCCTAAGTGCCCGGACACTCGTTTCGTCTGTTGGCTAAGGCATACGGAGTTCATTCCATGTCTAAGCATACGGAGTTCATTCCCAGTCTAAGATTTTGACGGTGCACATGCAGGGCTCGGGCATGTGCTGGTGCCTTATTTTTTTCGTCGGGGGCACCATCCCCGAAGCATCGTTGGAGAGCCTAACCGGCGGCATTGGGGGTTCCGACGATTGGGGGAGCAAGGGGGTGTGCGTACATGATGTGCGATGGGTGCTGGTACTTGGCCCCTATATTGGTCCCCTATCCCTCATCAAACCTCGAGAAATCACACCACCTTAAAGGGCATTTGAGATTTTATAGGTTTGCTGCCAGTAGCCATTAAAGTGTCTAGAATGGGGACACTTTTTTCAAACGGTCACAAAATCTTCTCCACTTCGAGTTTTTAGCTGAATTGTTTTGTGCATGCCAACAAAAATATGAGGAGAACCTCTACCAAATTTAGGGACAAAACTCTTGCTAAAAAAATTTTAAAAAATTCGGAACCGTAAAAAGTTTCAAAAATCTTGAAAAATAGAAAATGGGTCGTCTGGCCATGAAACTTCACATGAAGGCTTAGGGGACCATTGTATGAATTTACAAGCCATAAAAATGGCATTGGCATGGCAGAAATATGAAGATGTGCTTAAGCCCACCTACCACCCGTTCGATCCCCGACTTGCGCATCCTGCCTTTCTGGTCGACTGAGTGCCTACACGTTCGTTTCATGGGTTGACTTAGGCATACGGAGTTCATCCCCAATCAAAGCATACGGAGTTCATTCCCAATCTAAGATCGAATCAGACCGAGGGTTACAGCAGTAGGATCGACAGCATGCAGGGGGGATCGGGTCGATCCCCGGCTTACGCGTCTGCCTCTCTGACTGACTGAGCACCTGCACGCCCATTTTGTGGGTTGGCTTAGGCATAGGGAGTTCATTCCATGTCTAAGCCCCAACCAGACCGAGGGTTGTGGCAACGGGACCGACAGCACGCAGAGAGGGACGGGGTCGATCCCAGGCTTGCGAATTCTGCCTCTCCGATCGGTTGAGCACCCGCATGCTCGTTTTGTGGGTTGGCTTAGGCATACGAAGTTCATTCCATGTCTAAGCCACAACCGAACCAAGGGTTATGGCAGCAAGACCGGTAGCGGGATTGGCAGCACGCAGAGAGGCACCGGGCCGATCCTCGAGTTGCACATTATGCCTTCGATTGGCCTCTCCTGCCAGCTGAGTGCCTGCACGCTCGTTTCCTGGGTTGACTTAGGCATACTGAGTTCATTCGAAGTCTAAGCATACAAAGTTCTTTTCCAGTCTAAGATCGGATCAGACCGAGGGTTGCGGTAGCAGGATCGACAGCACACAGGAGGGACCAAGCTGATCCTTGTCTCACGCATTCTGCCTCTCTGGCCAACTGAGCACCCGCCCGCCCGTTTTGTGGGTTGGATTAGGCATAGGGAGTTCATTCCATGTCTATGCCCCAGCAGGACTGAGGGTTGTGGCAGCGGGACTGGCAGCATGCAAAGAGGGATCGGGTTGATCCTCGGCTTGCGCATTACGCCTTTCTAGCCGGCTCAGCGCCCGCACACTCATTTCATGGGTTAACTTAGGCATTCAAAGTTCATTCTCAGTCTAAGATCAGACCGGATCGAGGGTTGCGGTAGCAGGATCGACAGCATGCAGGGGGGGACCTAGCCGATCCCCGGCTTACACATTCTGCCTCTCTGACCGGTTGAGTGCCCGCACGCTCGTTTCATGGGTTGGCTTAGGCATACGGAGTTCATTCCATGTCTAAGCATACGGAGTTCATTCCCAATCTAAGATCGGACCGGATCGAGGGTTGCGATAGCAGGACCAGCACCACAATCGGTAGCATGCAGAGGGGGTCGAGCTGATCCCCAGCTTACGCATTCTGCCTCTTCGGCCGGTTGAGCGCCCGCACGCTCATTTCGTGGGTTGGCCTAGGCGTACAGAGTTCATTCCATGTCTGAGCCCTAGCCAAACTGAGGGTTATGGCAGCAGGACCGACAGCGGGATCGATAGCACGCAGAGGGGGATTGAGCTGATCCTCGACTTGCGCATTATGCCTATTCGATCGGCCTCTCCGGTCGGCTGAGCGCCCGCACGCTCGTTTCGTGGGTAGACTTAGGCATATAGAGTTCATCCCCAGTCTAAGCATATGGAGTTCATTTCTAGTCTAAGATCGAGCTGGACCGAGGGTTACAGTAGCAGGATCAACAGCACGTAGAGGGACCAGGTCGATCCCCGGCTTATGCATTTTGTCTCTTCAGCTAGCTGAATGCCCGCACGCCCATTTCATGTGTTGGCTTAGGCATAGGGAGTTCATTCCATGTCAAGCCTAGTTGGACCGAGGGTTGCGACAGCAGGACCAGCAGCACGTAGAGGGGGACCGGGCTGATCCCTGGCTTGCGCATTATGCCTCTTCGGTCGGCTCAGCGCTTGTAGGCTCGTTTCATGGGTTGGCTTATGCATACGGAGTTCATTCCCAATTAAAATCAAATTGGACCAAGGGTTGCAGCTGCAAGATTGAAAGCACGTAGGGTGAGACCGAGCCAATCCCTGGCTTACACATTCTGCCTCTCTGGTCGACTGAGCACATGCACGCTCGTTTCGTGGGTTGGCTTAGGCATACGGAGTTCATTCCATGTCTAAGCATACAGAGTTCATTCGCAGTCTAAGATTTTGAGCCACGGTGCACATGCTGGGCTCAGGCATGTGCTGGTGCCACATTTTTTTCACCCGGGGCACTAATGCCGGAGCATCATCGGAGAGCCTAACCGGTGGCATTGAGGGTTTCGACGATTGGGGGGGCCAGGGGGTGTGCGCAATTGATGTGGGATGGGTGCTGGTACTTGGCCCTTATATTGCCCCCTATCCCTCATCAAACCTCGAGAACTCACAACCCTTTAAAGAGCATTTGAGATTTTATAGGTTTGCTGCCAGTAGCCATTAAAGTGTCTAAAATGGGGACACTTTTTTCAAATGGTCGTAAAATCTTCTCCACTTTGAGATTTTAGCTGAATTTTTTTGTACATGCCAAAACAAATACAAGGATCACCTCTACCAAATTTGGGGAAAAAAATCTTTCTGAAAAAATTTAAAAAAATCTCGAACCGTAAAAAGTTTTGAAAATCATGAAAACTAAAAAATGGGTCGTCTTGCCACGACACTTCACATGAAGGCTTAGGGGGCCATTGTTTGAATTTAAAAGCCATAAAAATGGCATTGGCATGGAAAAATATGAAGATGTGCTTGAACCCACCTACCACCTGTTCGATCCCCGGCTTGCACATCCTGCTTCTCTGGTCGGCTGAGAGCTCACACGCTCGTTTCATGGGTTGACTTAGGCATACGGAGTTCATCCTCAGTCCAAGCGTACGGCGTTCATTCCTAGTCTAAGATCGAATTGGACAGAGGGTTGCGACAGCAGGATTGAAAGCACGCAGGAGGGATCGGGTCGATCCCCAGCTTGCACATTCTGCCTCTTCGGTCGGCTGAGCGCCCGTATGCCCGTTTCGTGGGTTGGCTTAGGCATAGGGAGTTCATTCCATGTCTAAGCCCCAGCCGGACCAAGGGTTGTGGCAGCGGGACTGGCACCACGTAGAGGCACACTGGGTCAATCCCCGGCTTGTGCATTATGCCTTTTCGATCGGCTCAGCACCCGCACGCTCGTTTCGTGGGTTGACTTAGGCACACGGAGTTTATCCCCAGTCTAAGATCAATCCAGACTAAGGGTTGCAGTAGCAGGATCGACAGCACATAGGGGGGACCGGGCCGATCCCCGACTTGCGCATTCTGCCTCTCCGACCGGTCGAGTGCCCGCACACTCATTTCGTGGGTTGCCTTAGGCATACGGTGTTCATTCCATGTCTAAGCATACGGAGTTCATTCCCAGTCTAAGATTTTGAGCCATGGTGCACATGCTGGGCTCGGGCATGTGCTGGTGCCGCATTTTTTTCGCCCGTGGCACCATCGTCGGAGCATCGTCAGAGAGCCTAACCGACGGCATTGGGGCTTTCAGTGATTGGGGGAGCCGGGGGGTGTACGCACATGATGTGCGATGAGTGCTGGTACTTGGCCCTTATATTGGCCCCCTATCCCTCATCAAACCTCGAGAACTCATACCCCTTAAAGAGCGTTTGAGATTTTATAGGTTTGCTGCCAGTAGCCTTTAAAGTGTCTGAAATGGGAACACTTTTTTCAAACGGTCACAAAATCTTCTCCATTTAGAGTTTTTAGCTGAATTTTTTTATGCATGCCAACAAAAAAACAGGGATCATTTGCCAAATTTGGGGACAAAACTCTTTCTAAAAATATTTTAAAAAATCTCGAACCGTAAAAAGTTTCAAAAATCGTGAAAAATAGAAAATGGGTCGTCTTGCCACGAAACTTCACCTGAAGGCTTAGGGGACCATTATATGAATTTACAAGCAATAAAAATGGCATTGGCATGGCAAAAATATGAAAATGTGCTTGAACCCACCTACCACCCATTCGATCCCCGGCTTGCGCATCCTGCCTCTCTGGTTGGCTGAGTGCCCGCACGCTTCTTTCGTGGGTTGACTTAGGCATACAGAGTTCATCCCCAGTCTAAGCATACGGAGTTCATTGCCAGTCTAAGCATACGGAGTTCATTGCCAGTCTAAGATCGAACCGGACCGAGGGTTGCGGCAACAGGATCGATAGCACGCAGGGGGGACCGGGCTGATCCTCGACTTAAGCATTCTGACTCTCCGGTCGACTGAGCGCCCACACGCCCGTTTCATGGGTTGGCTTAGGCATAGGGAGTTCATTCCATGTCTAAGCCTCAGCCAGACCAAGGGTTGTGGCAGCGGGACCGGTAGCACACAGAGGGGGACCGGGCCAATCCCCGGCTTGCGTATTATACCTCTTCAGCCAGCTCAGCGCCCGCACACTCGTTTCGTGGGTTGACTTATGCATATGGAGTTCATTCCCAGTTTAAGATCAGACCAGACCGAGGGTTGTGATAGTAGGATCGATAGCACATAGGGGGGGACCGAGCCAATCCCCAGCTTGCTCATTCTGCCTCTCCAATCTGCTGAATGCCTGCACGCTCGTTTCGTGGGTTGGCTTAGGCATACGGAGTTCATTCCATGTCTAAGCATACGGAGTTCATTCCCAGCCTAAGATTTTGAGCCATGACACACATGCTGGACTCAGGCATGTGATGGTGCCACATTTTTTTCACCCGGGGCACCATCGTCGGAGCATCATCGGAGAGCCTAACCGATGACATTAGGGGTTTCGATGATTGGGGGGCCGGGGGGTGTACGCACATGATGTGCAATGGGTGCTGGTACTTGGCCCTTATATTGGCCCCCTATCCCTCATCAAACCTCGAGAACTCACACCCCCTTAAAAAGCATTTGAGATTTTATAGGTTTTCTGCCAATCGGCATTAATGCATCTGAAATGGGGACACTTTTTTCAAACTGTCACAAAATCTTCTCCACTTTGAGTTTTTAGCTGAATTTTTTTGTGCATGCCAACAAAAATAAAAAGATCACCTCTACCAAATTTAGGGACAAAACTCTTTCTAAAAAAATTTAAAAAAATCCTGAACCACAAAAAGTTTCAAAAATCGTGAAAAATAGAAAATGGGTCGTCTTGCCACGAAACTTCACATGAAGGCTTAGGGGACCATTGTTTGAATTTACAAGCCATAAAAATGGAATTGGCATGGCAGAAATATGAAGATGTGCTTGAACCCACCTACCACCCATTCGATCCTCGGCTTGCGCATCCTACCTCTCTGGTCGGCTGAGCGCCCGCGCGCTCGTTTTGTGGGTTGACATAGGCATACGGAGTTCATCCCCAATCTAAGCACATGGAGTTCATTCCTAGTCTAAGATCGGACCAAATCGAAGGTTACAGCAGCAAGATCAGCATCATGCAGGGGGGACCGAGTCGATCCCAGCTTGCGCATTCTGCATCTCCAGTCGGCTGAGTGACCGCACGCCCGTTTCGTGGTTTGGCTTTGGCATAGGGAGTTCATTCCATGTCTAAGCCCCAGCTGGACCGAGCGTTGTGGCAGTGGGATCGGCAGCATGCAGAGGGGGACCGGGTCGATCCCTGACTTGCGCATTATGCCTCTTCGGTCTGCTCAGCGCTCGTACGCTCATTTCTTAGGTTGACTTATGCATACGGAGATCATTCCTAGTATGTGATTGGGTCAGATCGAGGGTTGCGGTAGCAGGATCGACCACACGCAGGGGGATCGGCTTGCGCATTCTGCCTCTTCGACCAGTTGAGCCCCCGCATGCTCGTTTCGTGGGTTGGCTTAGGCATACAGAGTTCATTCCATGTCTAAGCATACGGAGTTCATTCCCAGTCTAAGATCGGATCGAACTGAGGGTTGTACCAGTAGGACCAGCAGTAGGATCGATAGCACACAGGGGGGACCAGGTCGATCCCCGACTTACGTATTCTACCTCTCCGGTCGACTGAGCACCCGTACGCTTGTTTCGTGGGTTGCTTAGGCATACAGAGTTCATTCCATGTCTAAACCCCAGTCGGACCGAGGGTTGTGGCCGCAGGACCGATAGCGAGATCGACAGCACGTAGAGGTGGACCAGGCTGATCCTCAGCTTACGCATTATGCCTCTCCGATCGGCCTCTTCGGTCGACTGAGCGCCCTCACGCTCATTTCATGGGTTGACTTAGGCATACGGAGTTCATCCCCAGTCTAAGCATATGGAGTTCATTCCCAGTCTAAGATCGGACCGGACCGAGGGTTTCGGTAGCAGGATCGACAGCACATAGGGGGGATCGGGCTAATCCCCGACTTGCGCATTCTGCCTCTCCGACCGGTTGAGCGCCCGCACGCCCCGTTTCGTGGGTTGGCTTAGGCATAGGGAGTTCATTCCATGACTAAGCCCCAGCCGAACTGAGGGTTGTGGCAGCAGGACTGGCAGCACGCAGAGGGTGATCGGGCCGATCCCCGGCTTGCATATTATGCCTCTCCAATCGGCTCAACGCCCGAACGCTAGTTTCGTAGGTTGACTTAGGCATACAGAGTTCATTCCCAGTCTAAGATCTGACCAAACCGAGGGTTGCGGCAGCAGGATCGACAGCATCAAGGGGGGACCAAACCGGTCCTCGGCTTGCGCATTTTGCCTCTCCGACTGGCTGAGCACCCGTACGCTCGTTTCATGGGTTGGCTTAGGCATACGGAGTTCATTCCATGTCTAGGCATACGGAGTTCATTCCATGTCTAGGCATACAGAGTTCATTCCTAGTCTAAGATCAGACCAGACCGAGGGTTGCGGCAGCAGGACCAGTAGTAGGATCGACATCATGCAGGGGGGTCAGACCGATCCCCGACTTACGCATTCTGCCTCTCCGACCGGCTGAGTGGCCGCACGCTCGTTTCGTGGGTTGGCTTAGGTATACAGAGTTCATCCCCAGTGTAAGCATACGAAGTTCATTCCCAGTCTAAAATCAGACCAGATCGAGGGTTACGGTAGTAGGATCGACAGTACGTAGGGGGGACCAGGCCGATCCACGACTTGCGCATTCTGCCTCTCTGGCCGGCTGAGCACCCGTACGTCCATTTCATGGGTTGGCTTAGGCATAGGGAGTTCATTCCATGTCTAAGCCCCAGTCAGACTGAGGGTTGTGGCAGTGGGACCGACAGCACACAGAGGGGGACCGAGTCGATTCTGTCTTGCGTATTCTACCTCTCCGGCCGGTTGAACGCCCGGACGCTCGTTTCGTGGGTTGGCTTAGGCATCCGGAGTTCATTCCATGTCTAAGCATATGGAGTTCATTCCCAGTCTAAGAGTTTGAGCCACAGTGCACATGCTGGGCTCAAGCATGTGCCGGTGTCGCATTTTTTTTGCTAGGGCACCATTCCCGAAGCATCGTCGGAAAGCCTAACCGGTGGCATTGGGGGTTTTGACGATTGGAGAGCTGGTTGGTGTGCGCACATGATGTGTGATGTGTGATGGGACTGATCCCCGGCTTGAGCATCCTGCCTCTCTGGTCGACTGAGCGTCTGCACGCTCGTTTCATGGGTTGACTTTGGCATACGGAGTTCATCCCCAGTCAAAGCATACGGAGTTCATTCCCAGTCTAAGATCAGACCGAATGAAGGGTTGTGGTAGTACGATCAACAGCACACAGGAGGGACCGAGCTGATCCCCGGCTTGCGCATTTTCCCTCTCTAGTCAGTTGAACACCCGCACGCCCGTTTCTTGGGTTGGCTTAGGCATAGGGAGTTCATTCCATGTCTAAGCCCCAGCTGGACCGAGGGTTGTGGCAGCGGGACTGACAGCATGCAAAGGGGGATCGGGCTGATCCTCGATTTGCGCATTATGCCTCTTCGACTAGCTCAGCGCCTGCATGCCCGTTTCATGGGTTGACTTAGGCATATGGAGTTCATTCCCAGTTTAAGATCGGATCAGATCGAATCAGATCGAGAGTTGCATCAGCAGGATTAACAGCATGCATGGGGGGATCGGGCCGGTCCCCGACTTGCGCATTCCGCCTCTCCGACTGGTTGAGCGCTCGCACGCTCGTTTCATGGGTTGGCTTCGGCATAAGGAGTTCATTCCATGTCTAAGCATACAAAGTTAATTCCCAGTCTAAGATCGGACCGGACCGAAGGTTACGATAGCAGGACCAGCGCAGGATCGACAGCACGCAGGGGGGACCAGGTCGATCCCCGACTTGCACATTCTGCCTCTCCGGCCGACTGAGCCCCTGTCCGCTTGTTTCGTGGGTTGCTTAGGCATATGGAGTTCATTCTATGTCTAAGCCCTAGCCGGACCGAGGGTTGTGGTAGTAGGACCGACAGCGGGATCGGTATCACGCAGAGGGAGACCAAGCTAATCCCCGGCTTGCACATTATGCCTCTCCGACAGGCCTTTTTGGTTGGTTGAGTGCCTGCACACTCATTTCATGGGTTGACTTAGGCATACGGAGTTCATCCCCAGTCTAAGCATACGGAGTTCATTCCCATTCTAAGATCGGACCGGAACGAGGGAAGTGGTAGCAGGATCGGTAGCACGTAAGATGGATCGGGTCGATCCCCGACTTGCGCATTCTGCCTCTCCGACTGGTTGAGCGCCCGCACTTCCGTTTCTTGGGTTGGCTTAGGCATAGGGAGTTCATTCCATGTCTAAGCCCCAGCCAAACCGAGGGTTGTGGCAACGGGACCGGTAGCATGCAGAGGGGTACCAGGCCATCCTCGGCTTACGCATTATGCCTCTTCGGCTGGCTCAGCGCCCACACGCTCATTTCCTGGGTTGACTTATGCATACGGAGTACATTCCTAGTGTAAGATTGGACCGGAGCGAGGGTTGTGATAGCAAGATCGACAACACACAGAGGGGGACCGGGCTGATCCCTGACTTGCAGATTTTGCCTCTTCGGCCTGCTCAGCGCCCTCACACTCGTTTCATGGGTTAACTTATGCATACGGAGTTCATTCCATGTCTAAGATCGGACCGGACCGAGGGTTGCGACAGCAGGATCGACAGCATATAGGGGGGATTGAGCCGATCCCCGGCTTGTGCATTCTGCCTCTTCGGTCGGCTGAGCGCCCGCATGCTCGTTTCGTGGGTTGGCTTAGGCATACGGAGTTCATTCCATGTCTAAGCATATGGAGTTCATTCCTAGTCTAAGATTTTAAGCCACGGTGCACATGCTAGGCTCACGCATGTGCTGGTGCCACATTTTTTTCGCCCGGGACACCATCGTTGGACCATCATCGGAGTGCCTAACGGGCGACATTAAGGGTTCCGGTGATTGGGGGGGCCGGGTGGGTGTGCGCACATGATGTGTGATGGGTGCTGGTACTTGGCCCTTGTATTGGACCCTTATCCCTCATCAAACCTTGAGAACTCACACCCCCTTAAAGAGCATTTGATATTTTATAGGTTTGCTGCCAGTAGCCATTAAAGTGTCTAAAATGGGGATACTTTTTCAAACAGTCACAAAATCTTCTCCACTTCGAGTTTTTAGCTGAATTTTTTTGAGCATGCCAACAAAAATAGAAGGATCACCTCTACCAAATTTGGGGACAAAACTCTTTCTAACAAAATTTTTAAAAATCCCGAACCATAAAAAGTTTCGAAAATCATGAAAAATAGAAAACGGGTCGTCTTGCCACGAAACTTCACATGAAGGCTTAGGGGACCATTGTATGCATTTACAAGCCATAAAAATGGCATTGGCATGGCAGAAATATGAAGATGTGCTTGAACCCACTTACCACCCGTTCGATCCCCGGCATGCGCATCCTGCCTCTCTGGTCGGCTGAGCGGCCACACGTTCGTTTCGTGGGTTGACTTAGGCATACGGAGTTCATCCCCAATCTAAGCATACGGAGTTCATTCCCAGTCTAAAATCGAACCGGACTGAGGGTTGCGGCAGCAGGATCGGCAACACGCAGGGGGGACTGGGCCGATCCCCAGCTTGGGCATTCTGCCTCTCCAACCGACTGAGCGCCCGCATGCCCGTTTCATGGGTTGGCTTAGGCATAAGGAGTTCATTCCATGTCTAAGCCCCAGTCGAACCGAGGGTTGTGGCAGCGGGATCGACAGCACGTAGAGGGCGATCGGGTCGATCCCCGACTTGCGCATTATGCCTCTCCGACCGGCTTAGCATCCACACGCTCGTTTCATGGGTTGGCTTAGGCATACAGAGTTCATTCCTAGTCTAAGATCGGATCAGACCGAGGGTTGTGGCAACAGGATCGACAGCACGTAGGGGGGACTGGATCGGTCCCCAGCTTGCGTATTCTGCCCCTCCGGCCGGCTGAGCGCTTTTACGCTCATTCTGTTGGTTGGCTTAGGCACACGGAGTTCATTCCATGTTTAAGCATACAGAGTTCATTCCCAGTCTAAGATTGAACCGGATCGAGGGTTACGGCAGCGGGACCAGCAGCAGGATCTGTAGCATGCAGGAGGGATCAGGTCGATCTCTGGCTTACGCATTCTGCCTCTCCGACCGACTAAGCGCCCGCACGCTCATTTCGTGGGTTGACTTAGGCATACGGAGTTCATCCCCAGCCTAAGAATATGAAGTTCATTCCCAGTCTAAGATTGGACTAGACTGAGGGTTGCGACAGCAAGATCGGTAGCACGTAGGGGGGATCGGGCCGATCCTCAGCTTGTGCATTCTGCCTCTCCGGTGGGCTGAGCACCCGCACACCCGTTTCGTGGGTTGGCTTAGGCATAGGGAGTTCATTCTATGTTTAAGCCCCAACCGGATCGAGGGTTGTGGCAGCGGGACCGGCAGTAAGCAGAGGGGGATCGGGCCAATCCTCGGCTTGCGCATTATGCCTCTCCGACCAGCTCCGTGCCCGCACGCTCGTTTCGTGGTTTGACTTAGGCATACGGAGTTCATTCCCAGCCTAAGATCAGATCAGACCGAGGGTTGTTACAGTAGGATCGACAGCACGTAGGGGGGATCGGGCCGGTCCCCGGCTTGTGCATTCTACCTTTCTAAACTGCTAAGCAACCGCACGCTCGTTTTGTGGGTTGGCTTAGGCATACGGAGTTCATTCCATATCTAAGCATACGGAGTTCATTCCTAGTCTAAGATCGGACCAGACCGAGGGTTGCAGAAGCAGGACCAGCAGCAGGATCATAGCACGTAGGGGGGACCGGGTCGATCCCCGGCTTGTGCATTCTGCCTCTCCGATCGGTTGAGCGCCCGCACGCTCGTTTAATGGGTTGACTTAGGCATACGAAGTTCATCCCTAGTCTAAGCATACGATGTTCATTCCCAGTCTAAGATCGGATCGGAGCGAGGGTTGCGGCAACAGGATCGACAGCACGCAGGGGGGATCGGGTCGATCCCCGGTTGCGCATTCTGCCTCCTCGATCGGCTGAGCGCCCGCACGCCCATTTCGTGGGTTGGCTTAGGCATAGGGAGTTCATTCCATGTCTAAGCCCCAACCGGACCAAGGGTTATGGTAGCGGGACTGGTAGCACATAGAGGGGGATCGGGCTGATCCATTGCTTGAGTATTATCCCTCTTCGGTCGGTTCAGCACCTGTACGCTCGTTTCATGGGTTGACTTATGCATACGGAATTCATTCCCAGTCTAAGATCGGATCGGACCGAGGGTTACGGTAGCGGGATCGACAGCACGCAGTGGGGACCGGGTCGATCCCTGGCTTGGGCATTCTACCTTTCCGGTCAGCAGAGCGCCCGCACGCTTGTTTCGTGCGTTGGCTTAGGCATACGGTGTTCATTCCATCTCTAAGCATACGAAGTTCATTCCTAGTCTAAGATTTTGAGCCACGGTGCACATGCTAGGCTTGGGCATGTGCTAGTGTCACATTTTTTTCGCCCGAGGCACCATCGTCGGAGCATCGCCGGAGAGCCTAACCGACGACATTAGGGATTCCGATGATTGTGGGGGCCGAGGGGATGTGCGCACATTTTGTGCAATGGGTGCTGGTACTTGGCCCTTATATTGGCCCCCTATCCCTCATAAAACCTCAAGAACTCACACCTTCTTAAAGAGAATTAGAGATTTTATAGGTTTGCTGCCAGTAGCCATTAAAGTGTCTCAAATGGGGACACTTTTTTCAAACAGTCAAAAAATCTTCTCCACTTCGAGTTTTTAGCTGAATTTTTTTGTGCATGCCAACAAAAATACAAGGATCACCTCTACCAAATTTGGGGACAAAACTCTTTGTAAAAAATTTTTGAACAATCCCGAACCTTAAAAAGTTTCAAAAATCATGAAAAATAGAAAACGGGTCATCTTGCCATGAAACTTCACATGAAGGCTTAGGGGACCATTGTATGAATTTACAAGCCATAAAAATGGCATTGGCACGTCAGAAATATGAAGATGTGCTTGAACCCACCTACCACCCGTTTGATCCCCAGCGTGCGCATCCTGCCACTCTGGTCGGCTGAGCGCCCGCACGCTCGTTTCGTGGGTTGACTTAGGCATATAGAGGTCATCCCTAGTCTAAGCATACAGAGTTCATTCCCAGTCTAAGATTCGACCAGACCGAGGGTTACGGCAGTAGGATCAGCAGCACGCAGGGGGAGTCGGGCTGATCCCCGGCATGCGCATTCTGCCTCTCCGATCGGTTGAGCACCCGCACGTCTGTTTTGTGGGTTGGCTTAGGCATAGGGAGTTCATTCCATGTATAACCCCCAACCGGATCGAGGGTTGTGGTAGCTGGACCGGTAGCACACAGAGGGGGACCGGGCCGATCCCCGGCTTCCGCATTATGCCTCTTCGACCGGTTCAGCACCCGCATGCTTGTTTCGTGGGTTGACTTAGGCATACAAAGTTCATTCCCAGTCTAAGATCAGACCAGACTGAGGGTTACAGTAGCAGGATCGATAGCACGTAGGGGGGACCCGGTCGGTCCCCGGCTTGTCCATTCTACCTCTCCAATTGGCTGAGCGCCCACACGCTCGTTTCGTGGGTTGGCTTAGGCATACGGAGTTCATTCCTTGTCTAATTCCCAGTCTAAGATTTTGAGCCACAATGCACATGCTGGGCTTGGGCATGTGCTGCTGTCGTATTTTTTTCACCCGGGGCACCATCACTAGAGCATTGTCGGAGAGCCTAACCGACGGCATTGTGGGTTCCGGCGATTGGGGGGCCGGGGGGTGTGTGCACATGATGAGTGATGGGTGCTGGTACTTGGCCCTTATATTGGCCCCCTATCCCTCATCAAACCTCGAGAACTCACACCCCCTTAAAGAGCATTTGAGATTTTATAGGTTTGCTGCCAGTAGCCATTAAAGTGTCTAAAATGGGGACACTTTTTTCAAACGGTCACAAAATCTTCTCCACTTCGAGGTTTTAGCTGAATTTTTTTAAGCATGCCAACAAAAATACAACGATCACCTCTACCAAATTCGTTGACAAAAATCTTTCTAAAAAAATTTAAAAAAATCCCGAACCGTAAAAAGTTTAAAAAGTTATGAAAAATAGAAAATGGGTCGTCTTGCCACAAAACTTCACATGAAGGCTTAGGGGACCATTGTATGAATTTTCAAGCCATAAAAATGACATTGGTACGGTAGAAATATGAAGATGTGCTTGAGCCCAGCTACCACCCGTTCAATCCCTGAGTTACGCATCCTGCCTCTCTGGTTGGCTGAGCGCCCGCACGCTCGTTTCATGGGTTGACTTTGGCATACAAAGTTCATCCCCAGTCTAAGCATATGGAGTTCATTCCCAGTCTAAGATCGGACTGGACTGAGGGTTGCGGCAGTAGGGTCGACAGCACACAGGGTGGACCGGGTCAATCCTCGACTTGCACATTTTGTCTCTCCTGCCGGTTGAGCACCCACAAGCCCATTTCATGGGTTGGCTTAGGCATAGGGAGTTCATTCCATGTCTAAGCCCCAGTCGGATCGAGGGTTGTGGCAACGGGACTGGCAGCACACAGAAGGGGACCGGGTCGATCCCCTGCTTACGCATTATGCCTCTTCGATCGGTTCAACACCCGCATGCTCATTTCATGGGTTGGCTTAGGCATACGGAGTTCATTCCATGTCTAAGCATACGGAGTTCATTCCTAGTCTAAGATTGGACCGGACTGAGGGTTACGGGAGCAGGACCAGTAGCAGGATCGACAGCACGTAGGGGGGATCGGGCCGGTCCCTGGCTTACGTATTTTGCCTCTCCGACCGGCTAAACGCTCGCACTTTCATTTCGTGGGTTGGCTTAGGCATACGGAGTTCATTCCATGTCTAAGCATACAGAGTTCATTCCCAGTCTAAGATCGGATTGGATCGAGGGTTACGGTAGTAGGACCAGTAGCAGGATCAGCAGCACGCAGGGGGGTATCGGGTCGATCCCTGACTTACGTGTTCTACCTCTCCGGCCGGTTGAACGCCCGCACGCTCGTTTCGTGGGTTGGCTTGGGCATACGGAGTTCATTCCATGTCTAAGCATACAGAGTTCATTCCCAATCTAAGATCGGATCGGATCGAGGGTTGTGGCAGTAGGACCAACAGTAGGATCGACAGCACGTAGGGGGGACCGAGCCGGTCCTCGGCTTGCACATTCTGCCTCTTCGACCGGCCGAGCACCCGCACGCTCGTTTCATGGGTTGACTTAGGCATATGGAGTTCATTCCTAGTCTAAGATCGGATCGGACTGAGGGTTGCGATAGTAGGATCGACAGCATGCAGGGGGGATCGAGCCGATCCTTGACTTACACATTCTACCTCTCCGACCGACTGAAAGCTCGTACGCTCGTTTCATGGGTTAGCTTAGGCAGACGGAGTTCATTCCATGTCTTAGCATACGGAGTTCATTCCCAGTCTAAGATCAGACCGGACTGAGGGTTGCGGCAGTAGGACCAGCAACAAGATTGATAGCACGTAGGGGGGATCGAGCCGATCCTCGGCTTGCGTATTCTACCTCTTCAGTTGGTTGAGTGCCTGAACGCTCATTTCATAGGTTGACTTAGACATACGGAGTTCATCCCCAGTCTAAGCATACAGAGTTCATTCCTAGTCTAAGAACGAACCGGATCGATGGTTGCGGCAGCAGGATCGATAGCACGTAGGGAGATCGAGCTGATCCCCAGCTTGTGCATTCTGCCTCTCCGATCGGTTGAGCACCCGCACGCCCATTTCGTGGGATGGCTTAGGCATAGGGAGTTCATTCCATGTCTAAGCCCCAGCCAGACCGAGGGTTGTGGCAGCAAGATCGACAGCACGCAGAGGGGGACCAGGCCGATCCACGGCTTGCACATTTTGCCTCTCCGACCGGCTGAGCACTAGTGTCACACCCTGGGCGGGTGCGCTATGCACATCAGGTGGACCAGCAAGTGAGCCAGAGGTTGAGGCCCGTAAACCAGGTGTGTTGGTAGGTATCTGTGCGTAAAGCCTAGCAAATGAGTTCAGAACGCCTGCCCAATTTGCAGGCCAGCCCGTGAGACCAAGGCCTGGCATACAAGCTGCCCGTACCACATCCAGAAGGGCCCAAGGTGCTGGACACACAAGGGAAGCTTCTGGAAGCAGGCAGGATCAGCAGGAGCATCCTGGCAGATTTGGTTGACCCTGAAAATTAGAAGTTAGCATCCTGATTGATTGTAATCTGTATAATCCCATGATTTTAGCCTTTATTCTAGGGATATTGCCATTAAGTTGTAGCTGGAGCCTTAACTATAAATAGAGGGTTGTTCCACCCTCATTTGTACACCATCAAACACTTCTGTTTCAGTGAATACAAGAGCATTTCTAGAATTCTGTCTTTTTATCCTGTTTCTCTTTAACTTGCGTAATCAGCCCTTCCAATTGTTCTAGTGCCCACACCCTTGTGTTTTAGCTAACTTAGGCATAAAGGAGGAGATTCCAAGCCTAAGGCCGTACAGTTTCTGAGTCTAAGGTTAGAGCCCATGACAGTTGGTATCAAAGTAAGTTTGATTTTGTGTGTTTTTGTTGTGCAGGTTAGATTGTGATTGAGGAGATGGGATCCCAAAGCGACGTTGCTAGCCAACAACCGGAGGCCCAGGAGCATGGGCGTGGAAGAGGCAAGAAAGCTAGTTCTAGAGATATCTGGTCTACCATGGACGGTAGGCTGGCCAAGGTGTAGGTGACCGTAGGCAACATGGGGGAGAAGATTGAGGAGGTAGAGACTCACATTGCATCGCTAGACTCCATAGGGGAGGAGATCCAAAGTGAGCTGGAAGCTACTTTCAACAAAGGCTTGGACGTGTTCACCTGAAAGAATTAGACCTTGAAGGCTGAAGTGCTGACCTTGCATGATGGCATGGAGGCCATGCACCAGCGGATGGAAGAGCTCGCCAGTGAGCTCGTTGCTTGCAAGACTGCCATTAGGAATGGCATGTTTGTTGGAGTGTCCAAATCCAGATTGGATGTCCCCAAGCCTAAGGAGTTCAAGGGGACTAGTGCGGCCAAGGAAGTAGACAACTACCTATGGGGTATAGAGCAGTACTTCCAGGCCATGGGCATGCAAGATGAGGCAATAAAGGTAAGCACTGCTACTATGTATCTCACTGATATAGCCTTATTGTGGTGGAGGCGCAGGTGTGATGATGTCAGGCGTGGAAGTGCCAAGATTGGAACCTGGGCAGAGTTCTAAAAGGAGTTCAGAGAACAATTTTACCTGGAGTATGTCGATGATGAGGCACGGGTGGTGTCAGCCATCCAATTTGCCAAGGCGGTAAGCAGACAAGAAGACACGTTCTTGGCAGCCCTTTAATATGATAAGCCAAGGGAAAAGGAGACTGAGTCACCCTTAGAGGTGCTAAAGGTGCTGAAGACCTTTAGTGATGTAATGCCCGTAAAGCTGTCTAGCAAGCTACCACCTAAGAGGGAGGTGGACCACAAGATCGAGCTGGTGTCTGAGGCCAAGCCACCAGCTAGAGCCCCTTACCGAATGTCTCCACCAGAGTTGGAGAAGTTGAGGAAGCAGTTCAAAGAGTTACTTGATGCTGGCTTCATCAGGCCATTGAAGGCGCCCTATGGTGCACCAGTTCTATTCCAGTGCAAGCATGATGGGTCATTGTGGCTGTGCATAGACTACCGGGCTTTGAACAAGCTGACCATCAAGAACAAGTACCCCATCCCACTCATTGCAGACTTGTTCGATCAACTTGGGAGCGCAAGGTGGTTCACCAAGCTGGATTTGAGGTTGGGCTACTATCAAGTCAGGATCGCGGAGAGAGATGAGCCAAAGACAGCATGTGTCACTCGGTATGGTTTGTATGAGTTCTTGGTGATGCCTTTCAGACTCATAAATGCCCCAGCAACATTCTGCACCCTTGTGAACAAGGTACTTCAGTCATTCCTTAATCGGTTTGTTGTGATTTATTTGGATGACATTGTGATCTACAACCAGACTTTGGGAGAGCATGTAGACCACTTGAGACAGGTGTTTGAGGTGTTGTAGGTGCACAAGCTATTTTTCAAGAGGGAAAAGTGCTCATGTGCCCAACAGGAGATCCCATTCCTTGGCCACATGTGGTAGGTGGTAGGATACGCATGGATGAAGGCAAGATACACGCCATCTTGGAGTGGCAACCACTAGCCAAGGTCATCGAGTTGAGATTGTTCCTTGGGCTGGTTAACTACTACAGGCGCTTAATCAAAGGTCACTCAGCAATAGCCACGCCATTGACTGACTTGCTCAAGAAAGAGAGAGCATGGGAGTGGAGCGCAGGGTGTTTGACAGGTTGAAGCGGGCTGTGATCGAGGAGCCAGTCTTGGCCTTGCCAGACCATGCCAAGCCGTATGAGGTGCATACGGATGCATCAAACTTTGCCATAGGGGGCGTGTTGATGCAGGAGGGACGTCCAATCACATTTGAAAGCAGAAAGCTGAACGAGACTGAGCGTAAGTACACGGTCCAAGAGAAGGAGATGACTGCAGTGGTGCACTACTTGTGCACTTGGTGCCATTACCTGTTGGGGTGAGGTTCGTGGTGAGGACGGACAATGTGGTGACCAGCTACTTCCAAACGCAGAAGAAGCTGTCCTCCAAGTAGTCTAGATGGCAAGATTTTCTTGCAGAATTTGATTTCTAGATGGAGTACAAGCCAGGACGATCGAACCTAGTGGCAGACGCCCTGAGCAGGAAGGCTAACCTTGCTGCCATTAGCCAACCAGAGGGGTCACTGGTGTCGGGCATCAAGGAGGGACTTACGCATGATCCTACAGCCAAGGCTTTGATGGAGTATGCCTAGCAAGGTAAGACTAGGTGGTTTTGGTTACAGGATGGCTTGCTATACACCAGGGGTAGTAGACTATTTGTGCCGTAGCACGAGAAGCTTCGCAAGGAAGTTTTGCAAGAATGCCATGATTCAAGGTGGGCTGGACACGCCGGAGTGAGCCGCACCTTGGCGCTGATCGAGGACCAGTACTACTGGCCTCACATGAGGGATGATGTGGAGACCGAAAACTTGCCTTGTGTGCCAATTGGACAAAGTGGAGCTCAAGAAACCAGGTGGTCTCTTGGAGCCATTGCCAGTGCCAGAGTGACTATGGGAGAGTGTTTCTCTGGACTTTATAGTCAGTCTACCCAAAGCAGAAGGGTTTGGAAGCATCATGGTAGTGGTGGACAAGTTTTCCAAGTATGGAATCTTCATTCCAGCAACCAAGGAGTTCCCAGTCGAGGAGGCAGCTCGATTGTTCCTGAAGAACATGGTTAAGTACTAGAGAGTGCCGAGGACCATTGTTAGTGATCGGGACGGGCAGGTTCTGGACTGAGTTGTTCAAGCTATTGGGATCAGACTTGAACTTTTCCACCAGCATGCATCCGCAGACCGATGGGCAGACAGAGCGAGTAAATGGACTATTGGAGGTCTACCTCAGGCACTATGTGAGTGCCACACAAAGGGACTGGCCAAAGCTGCTAGACATTGCGTAGTTTTCCTACAACTTGCAAAGGAGTGAGGCAACGAACCAGAGCCCATTTGAGGTTGTGACAGGGCAACAACCACTAACACCCGATTCGATTGCTGCAGGTTATACACTAACCGTAAAAAGTTTTGAAAATCGTGAAAAATAGAAAACGGGTCATCTTGCCACGAAACTTCACATGAAGGCGTAGGGGACCATTGTATGACTTTACAAGCCATAAAAATGGTATTGGCACGGCAGAAATATGAAGATGTGCTTGAAACCACGTACCTCCCGTTCGATCCCCGACTTACGCATCCTACCTCTCTGGTCGGCTGAGCATCCACACGCTCGTTTCGTGGGTTCACTTAGGCATACGAAGTTCATCCCCAGTCTAAGCATACAGAGTTCATTCCTAGTCTAAGATCGGACCAAAGCGAGGGTTGCGATAGTAGGATCGATAGCACGCTAGGGGGACCGGGTCGATCCTCGGCTTGGGCATTCTGCCTCTCCGGTCGACTGAGCACCCGCAAGCCCATTTCATGGGTTGGCTTAGGCATAGGGAGTTCATTCCATGTCTAAGCCCAAGCTAGATCGAGGGTTGTGGTAGCGAGACTAACAACACGTAGAGGGGGATCAGGTCGATCCCTAGCTTGCGCATTATGCCTCTTCGGTGGGCTCAATGCCTGCACGCTCGTTTCGTGGTTGACTTAGGCATACAGAGTTCATTCCCAGTCTAAGATCATGCAGGAGGGACCGGATCGGTCCCCGACTTACGCATTCCACCTGTCCGGTCGATTGAGCGCCTACACGCTCGTTTCATGGGTTGGCTTTAGCATACGGAGTTCATTCCATGTCTAAGCATACGAAGTTCATTCCTAGTCTATGATCGAACTGAATCAAAGGTTGCGGTAGCAAGATTGGCAGCACGCAAGGGGGATCGAGCTGATCCCCGGCTTGCGCATTCTGCCTCTCCGGTCGGCTGAGCACTTACACGTTCATTTCATTGGTTGGCTTAGGCATACGGAGTTCATTCCATGTCTAAGCCCCAACTGGACTGAGGGATGTGGCAGTAGGACCAGCAGCGAGATCGACAACACGCACAGGGGGACCAGGATGATCCTCGGCTTGCACATTATGCCTCTCAGGCCGGCTAAGCGCCCGCATGCTTGTTTTGTGGGTTGACTTAGGCATACGAAGTTCATCCCCAGTCTAAGCATACGGAGTTTATTCCCAGTTTAAGATCGGACCAGACCGAGGGTTGCGACAACAGGATCGGTAGCACACAAGGGGGACCAGGCCGATCTCCGACTTACGCATTCTGCCTCTCTGGGTGGCTGAGCACGTGCACGCCCATTTCATGGGTTGGCTTAGGCATAGGGAGTTCATTCCATATCTAAGCCCCAGCGGAACCGAGGGTTGTGGCAGAGGGGGACCGGGCCGATCCCCGGCTTGCGCATTATGCCTCTCCAATTGGCTCAGCGCCCGAACACTCGTTTCATGGGTTGACTTAGGCATACGGAGTTCATTCCCAGTCTAGGATCAGACCAGATCGAGGGTTGCGGTAGCAGGATCAACAGCACGCAGGGGGGACCGGGCCGATCCCCAGCTTAAGCATTCTACCTCTCCGATCGTCTGAGCGCCCGCACGCTCGTTTCGTGGGTTGGTTTAGGCATACAAAGTTCTTTCCATGTCTAAGCATACAGAGTTCATTCAAGTCTAAGATCAGATCGGACCGAGGGTTACGGTAGTAAGACCAGTAGCAGGATCGACAGCACATAGGGAGGACTGGGTTGATCCCTGGCTTGTGCATTCTGCCTCTTCGACCAGCCTTTTCGACTGGCTGAGGCCCATACGCTTGTTTCATGGGTTGACTTAAGCATACGGAGTTCATCCCCAGTTTAAGCATATGGAGTTCATTCCCAGTCTAAGATCAAACCGGATCAAGGGTTGTGGCTGCAGGATCGGTAGCACACAGGGGGGACCGGGCCAATCCCTGGCTTGCGTATTCTAGCTCTTTGGCTGGCTGAGCGGTCGCACGCCTGTTTTGTGGGTTGGCTTAGGCATAGGGAGTTCATTTCATGTCTAAGCATACAGAGTTCATTCCCAGTGTAAGATTGGATCGGACCGAGGGTTATGGTAGCAGGACTAGTAGCAGAACTAGTTGCAGGATCGATAGCACGTAGGGGGGATCGGGTCGATCCCCGGCTTGCGCATTCTGCCTCTTCGATCGGCCTCTCCGATCGATTGAGTGCCTGCAGGCTTCTTTCATGGGTTGACTTAGGCATACAAAGTTCATCCCCAGTCTAAGATTGAACTGGATCGAGGGTTGCGGCAGCAGGATCGGTAGCACGCAGGGGGGACGGGGCCAATCCCCAACTCGCGCATTCTGCCTCTTTGGCCGACTGAGCGATCGCACGCCCATTTTGTGGGTTGGCTTAGGCATAGGAAGTTCATTCTATGTCTAAGCCCCAGCTAGACCGAGGGTTGTGGTAGCAGGACTGGCAGCACACAGAAGGGGACCGGGTCGATCCCCGACTTGCATATTCTACCTCTCTGATCAGCTGAGCACCCGCACACTCATTTCGTGGGTTGGCTTAGGCATATGGAGTTCATTCCATGTCTAATCATACGGAGTTCATTCCCAGTCTAAGAGTCTGAGCCACGGTGCACATGCTAGGCTCGGGCATGTGCTGGTGCCACATTTTTTTCACACGGGGCACCATCATCGGAGCATTGTCGGAGCATCGCTAGAGAGCCTAACCGGTGGCATTGGGGGTTCTGACGATTTGGGGGGTCAGGCGGTGTGCGCACATGATGTACGATGGGTGCTGGTACTTGGCCCTTATATTGGCCCCCTATCCCTCATCAAACCTCGAGAACTCACACCCCCATAAAGAGCATTTGAGATTTTATAAGTTTGCTGCCAGTAGCCATTAAAGTATCTGAAATGGGGACACTTTTTTCAAATAGTCACAAAATCTTCTCCACTTCGAGTTTTTAGCTGAATTTTTTTGTGCATGCCAACAAAAATACAAGGATCACCTCTACCAAATTTGGGGTGAAAAATCTTTCTAAAAAAATTTTAAAAAATCCCGAATTGCAAAAACTTTCAAAAATCACGAAAAATAGAAAACGGGTCGTCTTGCCATGAAACTTCACATGAAGGTGTAGGGGACCATTGTATGAATTTACAAGCCATAAAAATGGCATTGGCATGGCAGAAATATGAAGATGTGCTTGAACCCACCAACCACTCGTTCGATCCCCGGCTTACGCATCCTGCCACTCTGGTCGGCTGAGCGTCCGCACGCTAATTTCGTGGGTTGACTTAGGCATATGGAGTTCATCCCTAGTCTAAGCATACAGAGTTCATTCACTGTCTAAGATCGGACCGGACCGAGGGTTGCGATAGTAGGATCAACAGTACGTAGGGGGGACCGGGTCAATCCCTGGCTTGCGCACGCCCGTTTCGTGGGTTGGCTTAGGCATAGGGAGTTCATTCCATGTCTAAGCCCCAGCTAGACTGAGGGTTGTGGCAGTGGGACCGACAGCACGTAGAGGGGGATCAGGTCGATCCTCGGCTTGCACATTATGCCTCTTCGGCTGGCTCAGTGCCAGCACGCTCGTTTCGTAGGTTAACTTAGGCATACGGAGTTCATTCTAGTCTAAGATCGAGCCAGACTGAGGTTACGACAGCAGGATCGACAGCACGTAGAGGGGGATCGGGCCGGATCCCGGTTTGCGCATTCTGCCTCTCCGGGCGGTTGAGTGCCCGTACGCTCGTTTCGTGGGTTGGCTTAGGCGTACAGAGTTCATTCAATATCTAAGCATATGGAGTTCATTCCCAGTCTAGGATAAGACCAAACTGAGGGTTACGACAGCAGGACCAGCAACAGGATCAACAGCATGCAAGAGGGACAGGGCTGATCCTCAGCTTGCGCATTCTGCCTCTCTGGCCTGCTGAGCGCTCGTACGCTCGTTTCGTGGGTTGGCTTAGGCATACAGAGTTCATTCCATGTCTAAACCCTAGCCAAATCAAGGGTTGTGGCAGCAGGACCGGTAGTGGGATCAACAGCATGCAGAAGGGGACTGGGCTGATCCCCGGATTGGGCATTATGCCTCTCCGATCGACTCAGTGCCTGAACACTTGTTTCGTGGTTGACTTAGGCATACGATGTTCATTCCCAGTCTAAGATCAGACCAAAACGAAGGTTGTGGTAGTAGGAACGACAGCACACTGGGGGGGACCGGGTTGATCCCCGGCTTGTGCATTCTGCCTCTCTGACCGACTGAGCGCCCGCATTCTCGTTTCGTGGGTTAACTTAGGCATACAGAGTTCATCCCTAGTCTAAGCATACGGAGTTCATTCCCAGTCTAAGATCAGACCGGACCGAGGGTTGTGGTAGTAGGATCGCCAGCACGTAGGGGGGATCGGGTCAATCCTCGACTTGTGCGCGCCCGTTTCATGGGTTGGCTTAGGCATAGGGAGTTCATTCCATGTCTAAGCCCTAGCCGGATCGAGGGTTGTGGTAACGGGACTGACAGCACGTAGAGGAGGATCGGGCTGATCCCCGGCTTGCGCATTTTACCTCTCCGGTCGGCTCAGCACCCGCACGCTCATTTCATGGGTTGACTTAGGCATACGGAGTTCATTCTCAATCTAAGATTGGACCGGACCCAGGGTTGCGATAGCAGGATCGATAGTACACAGTGGCGGATCGGGTCGTATCCCGGCTTGCGCATTTTGCCTCTCCGGTCAGTTGAACGCCCATACGCTTGTTTCATGAGTCGGCTTAGGCATACGGAGTTCATTCCATATCTAAGCATATGAAGTTCATTCCCAGTCTAGGATCGAACCAAACCGAGGGTTGCGGTAGTAGGACCAGCAACAGGATCGACAGCATGCAAGGCAGACAGGGCCGATCCTCGGCTTGCGCATTCTGCCTCTCCGGCCTGTTGAGCACTCGCACGCTCATTTCATGGGTTAGTTTAGGCATACAGAGTTCATTCCATGTCTAAACCCCAGCCGAATCGAGGGTTGTGGCAGCAGGATCGACAGTGGATCCACAGCACGCAAAGGGGGACCGCGCTGATCCCCAGCTTGGGCATTATGCCTCTTCGGTCAACTCAGTGCCTGAATGCTTGTTTCGTGGTTGACTTAGGCATACGATGTTTATTCCTAGTCTAAGATCAGACCGGACCGAGGGTTGCGGCAGCAAGATCGACAGCATGCTGGGGGGACCGGGTTGATGCCCAACTTGTGCATTCTGCCTCTCTGACCGGCTGAGCGCCCGTACGCTCATTTAGTGGGTTAGCTTAGGCATACGGAGTTAATTCCATGTCTAAGCATACGGAGTTCATTCCCAGTCTAAGATTGGACCAGATCGAGGGTTACGGCAGTAGGATCGACAATAGGACTAGCAGCAGGATCGACAGCACGCAGGGGGACCGAGTTGATCCCTGACTTGCGCATTCTACCTCTCCGATCGACTGAGCACCCGTACGCTCATTTTATGGGTTGACTTAGGCATACGGTGTACATCCCCAGTCTAAGCATACGAAGTTCATTCCCAGTCTAAGATTGAACCAGACCAAAGGTTGTGGCAGTAGGATCGGTAGCACGTAAGGGGGATCGGGCCGATCCCCGACTTGCGCATTCTACCTCTCCAACCGGCTGAGCGCTTGCACGCCCGTTCCATGGGTTGGCTTAGGCATAGGGAGTTCATTCGATGTCTAACTCCCAGTCGGATCGAGGGTTGTGGCAGCGGGACCGGCAGCACACAGAGGGGGACTGGGCCAATCCCTGGCTTGTGCATTCTGCCCCTCCGGCCGGCTGAGCGCCCGTACGCTTGTTTCGTGGGTTGGTTAGGCATACAGAGTTCATTCCAGTCTAAGAGTTTGAGCCATGGTGCACATGCTGGGCTAGGCCATGTGCTGGTGTCATATTTTTTTCACCTGGGGCACCATCATCGGAACATCGCTGGAGAGCCTAACCAGCGGCATTGGGGGTTCCGGTGATTGGGGGGCCGGGGGGGTTTGCGCACATGATGGGCGATGGGTGCTGGTACTTGGCCCTTATATTAGCCCCCTATCCCTCATCAAACCTCGAGAACTCACACCCCCTTAAAGAGCATTTGAGATTTTATAGGTTTGCTGCCAGTAGCCATTAAAGTGTCTGAAATGGGGACACTTTTTTCAAACGGTAACAAAATCTTATCCACTTCCAGTTTTTAGCTGAATGTTTTTGTGCATGCCAAAAAAAAACAAGGATCACCTCTACCAAATTTAGGGACAAAACTCGTTCTAAAAAAATTTTAAAAAATCTCCAACCGCAAAATGTTTCAAAAATCGTGAAAAATAGAAAACGAGTCGTCTTGCTACGAAACTTCACATGAAGGCGTAAGGGACCATTGTATGAATTTACAAGCCATAAAAATGGCATTGGCCTGGCAGAAATATGAAGATGTGCTTGAACCCACCTACCACTTGTTCGATCCCCAGCTTGCGCATCCTGCCTCCCTGGTCGTCTGAGCGTCCGCACGTGTGTTCGTGGGTTGACTTAGGCATACGGAGTTCATCCCCAGTCTAAGCATATGGAGTTGATTCGTAGTCTAAGATCGGACTGGACCGAGGGTTACGACATTAGGATCGACAGCACGTAGGGGGGATAGGGCCGATCCCTGGCTTGTGCACTCTGCCTCTCCGACCGACTAAGTGCCCGTACGCCTATTTCATGGTTTGGCTTAGGTATAGGGAGTTCATTCCATGTCTAAGCCCCAGCCAGATCGAGGGTTGTGGCAGCTGGGCCGACAGCACGTAGAGGGGGATCGAACCGATCCCCGGCTTGCGCATTATGCCTCTCCGACCGGCTCAGCGCCTGCAGGCTCGTTTCGTGGGTTGACTTAGGTATACGGAGTTCATTCCTAGTCTAAGATCAGATCGGAATGAGGGTTGTGGCAGCAGGATTGATAGCACGTAAGGGGGATCAGGTCAGTCCTCGGCTTACGCATTCTGCCTCTCCGACCGGCTGAGCACCCGCATGCTTGTTTCGTGGGTTGGCTTAGGCATACGGAGTTCATTTCATGTCTAAGCATATGGAGTTCATTCCCAGTCTAAGATTGGATCGAACCGAGGGTTACAGCAGTAGGACTAGCAACAAGATCGACAACACGCAGGAGGGGACCGGGCTGATCCCCGACTTGCATATTCTACCTCTTCGGCCGGCTTTGCACCCGCACGCTTGTTTCATGGATTGGCTTAAGCATATGGAGTTCATTCCATGTCTAAGCCCCAGCCAGACTGAGGGTTGTGGTAGCAGGACCGACAGCAGGATCGACAGCATGTAGAGGGGGACTGAGTTGATCCCCAGCTTATGCATTATGCCTCTCCGATCGGCCTCTCCGGCCCACTGAGCGCCTGCATACTTGTTTCGTGGGTTGACTTAGGCATACAGAGTTCATCCCCAGTCTAAGTATATGGAGTTCATTCCCAGTCTAAGATCGGACCGGACCGATGGTTACGGTAGCAGGATCTACAGTATGCAGGGGGAATCGGGCCGATCCTTGACTTACGCATTTTACCTCTCCGACCGGCTGAGTGCCCGCACGCCCATTTCATGGGTTGGCTTAGGCATAGGGAGTTCATTCCATATCTAAGCACCTGTCAGACCGAGGGTTGTGGCAGTGGGACCGGTAGCACATAGAGGGGGACCGGGTCGGTCCCTGGCTTGTGCATTATGCCTCTTCGGTCGGCTCAGTGCCCGAATGCTCGTTTTGTGCGTTGACTTTAGCATACGGAGTTCATTCCCAGTCTAAGATCGGACCGGACCGAGGGTTGCGATAGTAAGGGGGATCGAGCCGGTCCCCAGCTTGCACATTCTACCTCTCCGATCGACTGAGCGCTCGCATGCTCGTTTCATTGTTGGCTTAGGCATACGGAGTTCATTCCATGTTTAAGCATACGGAGTTCATTCCCAGTCTAAGATCGGACTGGACTGAGGCTTGTGACAACAAGACTAGCGATAGAATCGGTAGCACGCAGAAGGGATCGAGCTGATCCTCGACTTACGCATTCTGCCTCTCCGACCGGCTGAGCGCCTGTACACTCATTTCATGGGTTGACTTAGGCATACGGAGTTCATCCCCAATCTAAGCATACGGAGTTCATTCCCAGTCCAAGATCGAACCGGACCGAGGGTTGCGGTAGCAGGATCGACAGCGTGCAGAGGGGGATCGGGTCGATCCCCGGCTTGCTCATTCTACCTCTTCGATCAACGGAGCACCCGCACGCTCATTTCGTGGGTTGACTTAGGCTTACAAAGTTCCTTCCATTTCTAAGCCCCAGCCAGACCGAGGGTTATGGCAGAAGGATCGACAGCGAGATCGACAGCACGTAGAGGGGGATCGAGCTGATCCCCGGCTTACGTGTTATGCCTGTTCGGCTGACCTCTCCGGTCGGCTGAGCGCTCGCACGCTTGTTTCGTGGGTTGGCTTAGGCATACGGAGTTCATTCCATTTCTAAGCCCTAGCCAGATCGAGGGTTGTGGCAGCAGGACCGATAGCAAGATCGACAGCATGTAGAGGAGGACCAGGCTGATCCTCAACTTGTGCATTGTGTCTCTCCGGTCAGCCTCTCCGACCGATTGAGCGCCTGCACGCTCGTTTCGTGGGTTGACTTAGGCATATAGAGTTCATCCCCAGTCTAAGCATACGAAGTTCATTCCCAGTCTAAGATCGGACCGGATCGAGGGTTGGGGTAGCACGATCGACAGCATTCTACCTCTTCGACCGACTGAGCACCCTTACGCCCATTTCATGGGATGGCTTAGGCATAGGGAGTTCATTCCATGTCTAAGCCCCAACGAAACTGAGGGTTGTGGCAATGAGACCGACAGCATGCAGAGGGGGAGCGAGTCGATCCCCGGCTTGCGCATTACGCATCTTCAGTCAGCTCAACGCCCGAACGCTCGTTTCGTGGGTTGACTTAGGCTTACGAATTTAATTCCCAGTCTAAGATCAGACTGGACCGAGAGTTGCGGTAGTAGGATCGACAGCACGTAGGGGGGACCGAGCCGATCCCTAGCTTGCACATTCTGTCTCTCCGACCGGCTGAGCACCCGCACGCTCGTTTTGTGGGTTGTCTTAGGCATACGGAGTTCATTCCATGTCTAAGCATACGGAGTTCATTCACAGTCTAAGATCAGACCGGATCTAGGCTTGCGGCAGCAGGACCAGTAGCAGGATCGACAGCACGAAGGGGGGACCGGGCCGATCCCTGACTTACGTATTTTGCCTCTCTGGCCAGTTGAGCACCAGCACGCTCGTTTCGTGGGTTGACTTAGGCATACGGAGTTAATCCCTAGTCTAAGCATACGGAGTTCATTCCTAGTTTAAGATCAAACCAGGTCAAGGGTTGTGACAGTAGGATCGGTAGCACAGAGGGGGGACCGGGCCGATTCTCGGCTTACGCATTCTGCATCTCCGATCGGCTGAGCGCCCGCATGCCTGTTTCATGGGTTGGCTTAGGCATAGGGAGTTCATTCCATGTCTAAGCCCTAGCCGAACCGAGGGTTGTGGCAGCGGGATCGCACCATGCAGAGGCGGATCGGGCCGATCCTCGGCTTGCTCATTCTGCCTCTCCGACCGGCTAAGTGCCCGCACACTCGTTTCATGGGTTGGCTTAGGGATATGGAGTTCATTCCGTGTCTAAGCATACGGAGTTCATTCCCAGTCTAAGAGTTTGAGCCATGATGCACATGCTGGGCTCAGCCATGTGCTGGTGCCACATTTTTTTCGCCCGGGCCACCATCGTCGGAGCATCATTAGAGAGCCTAACCGGCGGGATTGAGGGTTCCAGCGATTAGGGGGCCGGGGGTGTGCGCACATGATGTGCGATGGGTGCTGGTACTTGGCCCTTATATTGGCCCCCTATCCCTCATCAAACCTCGAGAACTCACACCCCCTTCAAGAGCATTTAAGATTTTATAGATTTGCTGCCAGTAGCCATTAAAGTGTCTGAAATGGCGACACTTTTTTCAAATGGTCACAAAATCTCCTCCACTTTTGCGTTTTTAGGTGAATTTTTTTGTGCATGCCAAAAAAAATACAAGGATCACCTCTACCAAATTTGGGGACAAAAATCTTTCTAAAAAAATTTTAAAAAATCCTGAACTGTAAAAAGTTTTAAAAATCGTGAAAAATAGAAAACGAGTCATCTTGCCACGAAACATCACATGAAGGTGTAGGGGACCATTGTATGAATTTACAAGCCATAAAAATGACATTGGCATGGCAGAAATATGAAGATGTGCTTGAACCCACCTACCCCCCGCTCGATCCTCGGCTTGCGCATCCTGCCTCTCTGGTCGGCTGAGCGTCCGCATGCTCGTTTCATGGGTTGACTTAGGCATACGGAGTTCATCCCCAGTCCAAGCATACAGAGTTCATTCCCAGTCTAGGATCGAACCAAACCGAGAGTTACGGTAGCAGGATCGACAGCACGCAGGGGGGACCGGGTCGATCCCTAGCTCACACATTCTACCTCTCCAACTGGCTGAACGTTCGCACGCCTATTTCGTGGGTTGGCTTAGGCATAGGGAGTTCATTCCATGTCTAAGCCCCAGTCGGACTGAGGATTGTGGTAGCAAGATCGACAGCATGCAGAGAGGGATCGGGTCGATCCCCGACTTATGCATTATGCCTCTCCGACCGACTCAGCACCTGCAGGCTCGTTTCGTGGGTTGACTTAGGCATACGGAGTTTATTCCTAGTCTAAGATCAGATCGGACCGAGGGTTGCGATAGCAAGATCGATAGCATGTAGGGGGGATCGGGTCGGTCCCCGGCTAGCACATTCTGCCTCTTCAGTCGGTTGAGCGTCCACACGCTCGTTTCATGGGTTTGCTTAGGCATACGGAGTTCATTCCCAGTCTAAGATCGGACCAGATCGAGGGTTACGGTAGCAGGACCAGCAGCAGGATCGATAGCATGCAGGGGCGATCGGGTCGATCCCCAGCTTTCGTATTCTGCCTCTTCGACCGACTGAGCGCCCGTACGCTCGTTTTGTGGGGTGGCTTAGGCATACGGAGCTCATTCCATTTCTAAGCCCTAGCCGGACCAAGGGTTGCGATAGCAAGACCGATAGTAGGATCGGTAGCACGCAGAGGGGGATCGAGCTAATCCCCGGCTTGCGCATTATGGCTCTCCGGCCAGCTGAGCGCCCGCACGCTCGTTCTGTGGGTTGACTTAGGCATACGGAGTTCATCCCTAGCCTAAGCATACGGAGTTTATTCCCAATCTAAGATCGGACCAGACCGAGGGTTACGACAATAGATCGGTAGCACACAGGGGGGATCAGGCCGATCTCCGGCTTGCGCATTCTGCCTCTCCGGCTGGCTGAGCGCCCATACGCCCGTTTCATGGGTTGGCTTAGGCATAGGGAGTTCATTCCATGTCTAAGCCCCAGCCAGACCGAGGGTTGTGGCAGTGGGATTGGCAGCACGCAGAGGGGTACTGGGTCGATCTTTAGCTTGTGCATTATGCCTCTCCAGTTGACTCAGTAGCCGAACGCTCATTTCATAGGTTGACCTAGGCATACAGAGTTCATTCCCAGTCTAAGATCGAATCGGACTGAAGGTTGCGATAGTGGATCGATAGCACGCAAGAGGGACCGAGCCGATCCCCGGCTTGCGCATTCTGCCTCTCCGGTCGGCTGAGCACCCGTACGCTCGTTTTGTAGGTTTGCTTAGGCATACGGAGTTCATTCCATGTCTAAGCATACGGAGTTCATTCCCAATCTAACATCAGATCAGACCGAGGGTTGCGATAGTAGGACCAATAGTAGGATCGGCAACACGTAGGGGGGATCGGGTCGATCCCCGGCTTGTGCATTCTGTCTCTCCAACCGACCTCTCCGACCGACTGAGTGCTTGCCCGCTCGTTTCGTGTGTTGACTTAGGCATACGGAGTTCATCCCCAGTTTAAGCATATGGAGTTCATTCCCAGTCTAAGATTGAACCAGATCGAGGGTTGCGGCAGCAGGATCGGTAGCACGCAGGGGGGACCGAGCCGATCCTTGGCTTGCGCATTCTGCCTCTTTGACCGGCTGAGTGCCCGCACACCCATTTCATGGGTTGGCTTAGGCATAGGGAGTTATTCCATGTCTACGCCCCAGCTGAAACGAGGGTTGTGGCAGTAGGACAGGTAGCACGCAGAGGGGGACTGGGTCGATCCCTGGCTTGTGCATTCTGCATCTCTAGCCGACTGAGCGCCTGCATGCTCGTTTCATGGGTTGGCTTAGGCATATGGAGTTCATTCCATGTCTAAGCATACGGAGTTCATTCCCAGTCTAAGAGTTTAAGCCACGTTGCACATGCTGGGCTCGGGCATGTGCTGGTGCCACATTTTTTTTGCTCGGGGCACCATCGTTGGAGCATCGTCGGAGCATCACCAGAGAGCCTAACCGACGGCATTGGGGGTTTCGACGATTGGGGGGGCCGGGGGATGTGCGATGGGTGCTGGTACTTGGCCATTATATTGGCCCCCTACCCCTCATCAAACCTCAAGAACTCACACCCCCTTAAAGAGCATTTAAGATTTTATAGGTTTGCTACCAGTAGCCATTAAAATGTCTGAAATGGGGAAACTTTTTTCAAATGGTCACAAAGTCTTCTCCACTTCGAGTTTTTAGCTGAATTTTTTTGTGCATGCCAACAAAAATACAAGGCTCACCTCTACCAAATTTGGGGACAAAATTCTTTCTAAAATAATTTTAAAAAATCTCGAACCGTAAAAAGTTTCAAAAATCATGAAAAATAGAAAACGGGTCGTCTTGCCACGAAACTTCACATGAAGGCACAGAGGGGGATTGGGCTGCTCCCCAACTTGCTCATTATGGCTCTCCGATCGGCTTAGTGCTTGCACACTCGTTTCGTGGGTTGTGTTAGGCATACAGAGTTCATTCCCAATCTTAGATCGGACCGGACCAAGGGTTGCAATAGCAGGATCGATAGCACGCAGGCGGTGATCAAGCCGGTCCCTGACTTGTGCATTCTGCCTCTTTGGTCGACTGAGCACCCGCACGCTCGTTTCATGGGCTGGCTTAGGCATACAGAGTTCATTCCATGTCTAAGCATACGGAGTTCATTCCCAGTCTAAGATCGGACCAGACCGAGGGTTGCGGCAGCAGGACCAGCAGTAGGATCGGTAGCATACAGGGGGCATCGAGCTGATCCCCGACTTATGCATTCTGCCTCTTCGGCCAGCTAAGCGTCCGCATGCTCATTTCGTGGGTTGGCTTAGGCATACGAAGTTCATTCCTTGTCTAAGCCCTAGCCTGACCGAAGGTTGTGGCAGCTGGATCGACAGCAGGATCGACAGCACGTAGAGAGGGATCGGGCTGATCCCCGGCTTACGTATTCTGCCTCTCCGATCGGTTGAGCACCCGCACGCCCGTTTTATTGGTTAGCTTAGGCATAGGGAGTTCATTCCTTGTCTAGGCCCCAGTCAGACCGAGGGTTGTGGCAATGGGACCGACAGCACGCAGAGAGGGATGGGCCGATCCTCGGCTTATGCATTATGCCTCTCTGGCTGGCTCAGTGCCCGCATGCTTATTTCGTGCGTTGACTTAGGCATACGAGCTCATTCCCAATTTAAGATCAGATCGGACTGAGGGTTGCATAGCAGGATCGACAGCACGCAAGGGGACCAGGCCGGTCCTCGACTTACGCATTCTGGCTCTTCGGTCGACTGAGTGCCCGTAAGCTCGTTTAATGGGTTGGCTTAGGCATATAGAGTTTATTCCATGTCTAAGCATACGAAGTTCATTCCCAGTCTAAGATCAGACCGAATCGAGGGTTGCGACAGCAGGACCAACAGTAAGATTGGCAGCACACAGGGGGGATCGAGCTAATCCCCGACTTGCGCATTCTGCCTCTCCGGCCGGTTGAGCGCCCGTACGCTTATTTCATGGGTTGGCTTAGGCATACGGAGTTCATTCCATGTCTAAGCCCCAGCTGGACCGAGGGTTGTGGCAGTAGGACTGGCAGCGGGATCGGTAGCTTGCAGAGGGGGACCAGGCTGATCTCCAGCTTGTGCGTTATGCCTCTCTGGCCAGTTGAATGCCTGCACGCTCATTTCATGGGTTGACTTAGGCATACGGAGTTCATCCCCAGTCTAAGCATACGGAGTTCATTCCCAGTCTAAGATCGGACCGGACCAAGGGTTGCGGTAGCAGGATCGACAGCAAGCAGGAGGGACCGGGTCGATCCCCGGGTTGTGCATTCTGCCTCTTCGGCCGGTTGAGTGCCCGCTCGCCCGTTTCGTGGGTTGGCTTAGGCATAGTGAGTTCATTCCATGTCTAAGCCCCAGTCGAACCAAGGGTTGTGGCAGCAAGACCGATAGCACGCAGAGGGGGATCGGGCCAATCCCTGACTTGCGCATTCTACCTCTCCGGCCAGCTGATCGCCTGCACGCACGTTTCGTCGGTTAACTTAGGCATACGGAGTTCATTCCCAGTCTAAGATCAGATCGGATCGAGGGTTGCAATAGCAGGATCGACATCACGCAGCGGATGGATCGACCCGGTCCTCGGCTTACGCATTCTGCCTCTCCAGCCGGTTGAGCACCCGCACGCTCGTTTTATGGGTTGGCTTAGGCGTACGGAGTTAATTCCATGTCTAAGCATACAGAGTTCATTCCCACTCTAAGATCGGATTGGACAGAGGCTTGCGGCAGCAGGACCAGCAGCAGGATTGGTAGCACATAGGGAGGGATCGAGTCGATCCTCAGCTTACGCATTCTGCCTCTTCGGTCGGCTGAGCGCCTGTACGCTCGTTTCATGGGTTGGCTTAGGCATACGGAGTTCATTACATGTCTAAGCATATGGAGTTCATTCCCAGTCTAAGATCGAACTAGACCGAGGGATGCGACAGCAGGACCAGCAGCAGGATCGGCAGCACGTAGGGGGGATCGGGTCGATCCCCAGCTTACACATTTTGCCTCTCTGGCCAACCTCTTCGGCTGACTGAGCACCCGCACGCTCGTTTCGTGGGTTGACTTAGCCATACAGAGTTTATCCCCAGTCTAAGCATACGGAGTTCATTCCCAGTCTAAGATTGAACCAGATCGAGGGTTGCAGCAGCAGGATCGATAGCACATAGGGGGGACCGAGCCGATCCCTATCTTGCGCATTCTGCCTCTCTGGCCGGCTGAGCGCCCGCACACCTGTTTCGCAGGTTGGCTTAGGCATCGGGAGTTCATTCCATGTCTAAGACCTACGCAGACCGAGGGTTGTGGCAGCGGGACAGGTAAGCACGTAGAGTGGGACCAGACAGATCCCCGGCTTGCGCATTCTGCCTCTCCAGCCGGCTAAGCGCCCGCACACTCATTTCGTGGGTTGGCTTAGGCATACGGAGTTCATTCCATGTCTAAGCATACGGAGTTCATTCCATGTCTAAGCATACAGAGTTCATTCCCAGTCTAAGAGTTTGACCCACGGTGCACATGCTGGGCTAGGGCATGTGCTGGTGCCATGTTTTTTTTCCTCGGGGCACCATCGGCAGAGAGCCTAACAGGTGGCATTGGGGGTTCTGGTAATTGGGGGGGCCGGGGGGTGTGCGCACATGATGTGCGATGGGTGCTGGTACTTGGCCCTTATATTGGCCCCCTATCCCTCATCAAACCTCGAGAACTCACACCCCCTTAAAGAGCATTTGAGATTTTATAGGTTTGCTACCAGTAGCCATTAAAATGTCTGAAATGGGGACACTTTTTTCAAATGGTCACAAAATCTTCTCCACTTCAAGTTTTTAGCTGAATTTTTTTGTGCATGCCCACAAAAATACAAGGATTACCTCTACCAAATTTGGGGACAAAATTTTGAAACATCCCGAACCATAAAAAGTTTCAAAAATCGTGAAAAATAAAAAATGGGTTGTCTTGCCACGAAACTTCACATGAAGGCTTAGGGGACCATTGTATGAATTTACAAGCCATAAAAATGGCATTGGCACGGCAAAAATATGAAGATGTGCTTGAACTCACTTACCACCCGTTCGATCCCCGGCTTACGCATCCTGCCCCTCTGGTCGGTTGAGAGTCCACACGCTCATTTCGTGGGTTGACTTAGGCATACGGAGTTCATCCCCAGTCTAAGCATACAGAGTTCATTCCCAGTCTGAGATCGAACCGGACCGAAGGTTGCGACAGCAGGATCGGCAGCACGCAAGGGGGACCGGGCTGATCCCTGGCTTACACATTCTACCTCTCCGGTTAGCTGAGCGCCCGCACGCCCGTTTCGTGCGTTGGCTTAGGGATAGGGAGTTCATTCCATGTCTAAGCCCCAGTCGGACCGAGGGTTGTGGCAGCGGGATCGACAGCATGCAGAGGGGGACTGGGCCAATCCCCAGCTTGCGCATTATGCCTCTCTGACCGGCTCAACGCCCACACGCTCGTTTCATGGGTTGACTTAGGCATACCAAGTTCATTCCCAATCTAAGATCAGACCAGACCGAGGATTGTAACAGCAGGATCGACAGCACGTAAGGGGGATCAGATCGTTCCCCGACTTGCTTATTCTGCCTCTCCGATCGGTTGAGCACCCGCACGCTCATTTCATGGGTTGGCTTAAGCATACGGAGTTTATTCCATGCCTAAGCATACAGAGTTCATTCCCAGTCTAAGATTGGACCGAACTGAGGGTTGCAGCAGTAGGACCAGCATCACGTAGGGGGGACTGGACTGATCCCAACTTGTGCATTTTGCCTTTACGGCCGACTGAGCGCCCGCACGCCCATTTCATGGGTTGGCTTGGGCATAAGGAGTTCATTTCATGTCTAAGCCCCAGCCGGACGAAGGGTTGTGGCAGTGGGACTGGCAGCACGCAGAGAAGGACCGGGTCGATCCCCGACTTGCGCATTATGCCTCTCCGACTGGCTCAGCGCCTGCACGCTCGTTTCGTGGGTTGACTTAGGCATACAGAGTTCATTCCCAGTCTAAGATCAGATCGGATCGAGGGTTGCGGCAGCAGGATCGACAGCACGTAGGGGTGGACTGGGCCAATCTCCGGCTTGCGCATTCTGCCTCTCCGATCGACTGAGCGCCTGCACACCCATTTCGTGGGTTGGCTTAGGCGTAGGGAGTTTATTCCATGTCTAAGCCCCAGCTAGACCGTGGGTTGTGGCAGCAGGACCGGCAGCACGTAGAGGGGGACCGGGCCGATCCCAGGCTTGCGTATTATGCCTCTCTGGCTGGCCTAGCGCCCTCACGCTCGTTTCATGGGTTGACTTAGGCATAAGGAGTTCATTCCCAGTCTAAGATCAGCTGGACCGAGGGTTACGATAGTAGGATCAACAGCACACAGGGGGGGATCGGGTCAGTCCCTGGCTTGCGCATTCTGCCTCTTCGATTGGCTAAGCGCCCGCACGCTCATTTCGTTGGTTGGCTTAGGCATACGGAGTTCATTCCCAATCTAAGATTGGATCGGACCGAGGGTTATGGCAGCAGGACTAGCAACTGGATCGACAGCACGCAGGGGTGGACCGAGCTGATCCCTGACTTACGCATTCTGCCTCTCTGGCTGGCCAAGCACTCGCACGCTCATTTCATGGGTTGGCTTAGGCATACGGGTTCATTCCATGTCTAAGCCCCAGTCGGATCGAGGGTTGTGGCTACAGGACCGATAGCAAGATCAGCAGCACGCAGAAGGGGATCGGGCTATTCCTTGGCTTGCGTATTATGCATCTCTAACCGGCCTCTCTGGCCGGCTCAACGCCCGTACACTCATTTCGTGGGTTGGTTTAGGCATACGGAGTTCATTCCATGCCTAAGCATACGAAGTTCATTCCCAGTCTAAGATTGGATTGGACTGAGGGTTACAGTAGTAGGACCAATAGTAGGATCGACAGCACGTAGGGGGGACTGGGCTGATCCCTGACTTGCGCATTCTGTCTCTTCGACTGGTTGAGCACCCACACGCCCGTTTCCTAGGTTGGCTTAGGCATACAGAGTTCATTCCCAGTCTAAGATTAGACCGGACCGAGGGTTACGACAGCAGGACCAGCACAGGATCGACAGCACGCAAGGGGACCGGGCTAATTCGCGACTTGCACATTCTGCCTCTCCGGCCGGGTGAGCGCCCGCATGCTCGTTTCGCGGGTTGGCTTAGGCATACAAAGTTCATTCCATGTCTAAGACCCAACTGGACCAAGGGTTATGGCAGCAGGATCGGCAGCGAGATCGATAGCATGCAGAGGGGGACCGAGCCGATCCCCGGCTTGTGCATTATGCCTCTCCGGCCGGCTCAACGCCCGCACACTCGTTTCGTGGGTTGACTTATGCATACGAAGTTCATTCCCAGCCTAAGATCAGACCAGACCAAGGGTTGCGACAGCAGGATCAATAGCACGCATGGGGAGATCGGGCCGGTCTTCGGCTTGTGCATTTTGCCTCTCCGGTCGACTAAGCACCCGCACGCTCGTTTCGTGGGTTGGCTGAGGCATACAGAGTTCATTCCATGTCTAAGCATACGGAGTTCATTCCCAATCTAAGATCGGACCGGTCTAAGGGTTGCGGCAATAGGACCAGCACAGCTTCGACAGCACGCAGGGGGACCGGGCCAATCCACCGCTTGCGCATTCTACCTCTCCAGTCGATTGAGCACCTGCACGCTCATTTCATGGTTTGGCTTAGGCATATGAAGTTCATTCCATGTCTAAGCTCTAGCCGGACTGAGGGTTGTGGTGACAGGACCGGCAGCGGGACCGACAGCACGCAAAGGGGGATCGGGCCGATCCTCGGCTTGCGCATTATGCCTCTCTGGCCGGCTCAGGGCCCGCACGCTCGTTTCATGGGTTGACTTATGTATACGGAGTTCATTCCCAGTCTAAGATCAGACCGGATCGAAGGTTGCGATAGTAGGATCGACAGTACCTAGAGGGATCGGGTCGAACCCTGGCTTGCACATTCTGCTTCTCCGGTCGACTGAGCGCCCGCACGCTCATTTAATGGGTTGACTTAGGCAAACGGAGTTCATCCCCAGTCTAAGCATACAGAGTTCATTCCCAGTCTAAGATTGGATAGAACTGAGGGTTGCAGCAACAGGATTCGCAGCACGCAGGGGGGATCGGGCCAATCCCCAGCTTGTGCATTCTGCCTCTCCTGTCGACTGACCGCCCGCACGCCCGTTTCGTAGGTTGGCTTAGGCATAGGGAGTTCATTCCATGTGTAAGCGCCAGCCGGACCGAGGGTTGTGGCAGTGGGACCGATAGCATGCAAAGGGGGATCAGGCTGATCCCTGGCTTGTGCATTATGCCTCTTTGGCCGGCTCAACGCCCGCACGCTCGTTTCATGGGTTGACTTATGCATACGGAGTTCGTTCCCAATCTAAGATCGGATCGGATCGAGGGTTGCAGCAGTAGGATCGACAGCACGCAAGGGGGGATTAGGTCGATCCCCGACTTGCACATTCTACCTCTCTGGCCAGTTGAGTGCCCGCGCGCTCGTTTCGTGGGTTGGCTTAGGCATATGGAGTTCATTCCATGTCTAAGCATACGGAGTTCATTCCCAGCCTAAGATTTTGAGCAACGGTGCACATGCTGGGCTTGGGCATGTTCTGGTGCCGTATTTTTTTTGCTTGGGGCACCATCGTCGGAGCATCGCCAGAGAGCCTAACTGGCGGCATTGGGGGTTCCAACAATTGGGGGGGCCGGGGGGTTTGTGCACATGATGTGCGATGGGTGCTAGTACTTGCGTCACGGGCTCCGACCTTAGACTCAGAAACCGTGTGGCCTTAGGCTTGGAATCTTTTCCTTTATGCCTAAGTCAGCCTAAAACACAAGCGTATGGGCACTAGAACAACGGGAAGGGCTGATTACTCAGGTTAAAGAGAAACAGGATAAGAAGGCAGAATTCTAGAAATGCTCTTGTATTCATTGAAACGTAAGTGTTTGATGGTGTACAAATGAGGAAGGAGCAGCTCTCTATTTATAGTTGAGGCTCCAACTTACACTTAATGGCAATATCCTTAGAATAACGGCTAAAATCATGGGATTATACAGATTACAATCAATCAGGATGGTAACTCCTAATTTTCATGGTCAACCAAATCTGCCAGGATGCTACTGCTGATCCTGCCTGCTTTTAGAAGCTTCTCTTGCATGTCCAGCATGTTGGGCCCTTCTGGATGTGGTACGGGCAGCTTGTGTACCAGGCCTTGGTCTCACAGGCTGGCCTGCAAGTTGAGCGGGTGCTCTGAACTCGTTTGCTAGGCTTTATGTGCAGATACCCACCAGTACGCCTGGTCTGTGGGCCTGAACCTTTGGCTCACCTGCTGGTGCACCTGATATGCCTGGCGTGCCCGCCCAGGGCTTGACATTCTCCCCCACCTAATTGTGCAATGCCCTCATTGCGTCTTCTACATGGTACTACCTGATCTGGTCCCTGAACTACCATAAGTCATCTGCTGGTTCCCAACTTGCCTCACTGTCTGGAAGTCCCTTCCAGTACACTAAGTACTCTTGTTTTGGCTTATAGTTCTTTTGTCTCACCTTCCGGTCAACTATGATACTGTGCACCTCTTTCTCATATGAGGCCCTTGCTCCCAATGGTGCACGCTTTGACTCTGCCCATCCTGGATCTCCCTCATCCTCATGGAACAGCTTGAGCATGCTCACAATAGGTTTGCTGCCAGTAGCCATTAAAGTGTCTGAAATGGGGACACCTTTTTCAAACGGTCACAAAATCTTCTCCACTTTGAATTTTTAGCTGAATTTTTTTTTTGCATGCCAATAAAAATACAAGGATAACCTCTACCAAATTTGGGGACAAAACTCTTTCTAAAATAATTTTAAAAAATCTCGAACCGCAAAAAGTTTTAAAAATCGTGAAAAATAGAAAACGGTTCGTCCTGCCACGAAACTTCACATGAAGGCATAGGGTACCATTGTTTGAATTTACAAGTCATAAAAATGGCATTGGCATGGCAGAAATATGAAGATGTGCTTGAACCCACCTACCACCCGTTTGATCCCCAGCTTGCACATCCTGTCTCTCTGGTCAGCTGAGCGTCTGCACGCTTGTTTCCTGGGTTGACTTAGGCATACAGAGTTCATCCCCAGTCTAAGCATACGAAGTTCATTCCCAATCTAAGATCGGACCAAACCGAAGGTTGCGGCAGCAGGATCGACAGCACGCAGAGGGGATCGGGTCGATCCCCAGCTTGCGCATTTTGCCTCTTCGATCGGCTGAGCACCCACACGCCCATTTCGTGGGTTGAGTTAGGCATAGGAAGCTCATTCCATGTATAAGCCCTAGCCGGACTGAGGGTTGTGGCAGTGGGACCGACAGCATGCAGAGGGGGATTGAGCCGATCCTCGACTTGCACATTATGCCTCTCTGACTGGCTCAATGCCTACACGCTCGTTTCGTGGGTTGATTTAGGAATACAGAGTTCATTTTCGGTCTAAGATTTGACCGAACCGAGGGTTGTGATAGCAAGATCGATAGCACATAGGGGGATCGGGTCGGTCCCTAGCTTGCACATTCTGCCTCTCCGATCGGCTGAGTGCCCGCACGCTCGTTTCATTGGTTGGCTTAGGCATACAGAGTTTATTCCATGTCTAAGCATACGGAGTTCATTCCCAATCTAAATCGGACCAGACCGAGGGTTACGGTAGTAGGACCAGCAGCAGGATCGACAGTATATAGGGGGTGACTGGGTCGATCCTCGGCTTGCGTATTCTGCCTCTTCGACCAACTGATCACCCGTACGCTCGTTTTGTGGGTTGGCTTAGGCATACGGAGTTTATTCCACTTCTAAGCCCCAGCCGAACCGAGAGTTGTGGCAGCAAGACTGGCAGCGGGATCAGCAGCACGCAGAGAGGGATCGGGCTGATCCTTGGCTTGTGCATTATACCTCTCCGGCCTACCTCTCCGGTCGGTTGAGCGCCCGCACGCTCATTTCATGGGTTGACTTAGGCATACGGAGTTCATCCCCAGTCTAAGCATACGAAGTTCATTCCCAGTCTAAGATCGGACCGGACCGAGGGTTACGGCAGCAGGATTGATAGCACACAGGGGGGACCGGGCTGATCCCTGACTTATGTATTATGCCTCTCCGATCGACTCAATGTCTGAACGCTCGTTTCATGGGTTGACTGAGGCATACGAAGTTCATTCCCAGTCTAAGATCGAACCGGACCAAGGGTTGCAGCAACATGATCGATAGTAAGTAGGAGGGATCGGGTCGGTCCCCAGCTTACGCATTCTGTCTCTCCGACCGGTTTAGCACCCGCATGCTCATTTCGTGGGTTGGCTTAGGCATACGGAGTTCATTCCATGTCTAAGTATACGAAGTTCATTCCCAGTCTAAGATCGGATCGAACCGAGGGTTGCGACAGCAAGACCAGCAGTAGGATCAGCAGCACGTAGGGGTGGACCAGGTCGATCCTCGACTTAGGCATTCTGCCTTTTCGACTGGCCTCTCTGACCGACTGAGCGCCTACACGGTCGTTTCGTGGGTTGACTTAGGCATACGGAGTTAATCCTCAGTCTAAGCATACGAAGTTCATTCCCAGTCTAAGATCAAACAAGACTGAGGGTTGCGACAGTAGGATCGGTAGCACGTAAGAGGGATCGGGCCAATCCTCGACTTGTGCATTCTGCCTTTTCGACCGACTGAGCACCCGCACACCCGTTTCGTGGGTTGGCTTAGGTATAGGGAGTTCATTCCATGTCTAAGCCCCAGTCAGACCGAGGGTTGTGGTAGCAGGACTGGCAGCATGCAGAGGGGGACCGGGCCAATCCCCAGCTTGCACATTCTGCCTCTTTGACTGGCTGAGCGCCCGTACGCTCGTTTCATGGGTTGGCTTAGGCATACGGAGTTCATTCCATGTCTAAGCATACAGAGTTCATTCCCAGTCTAAGAGTTTGAGCCACGATGCACATGTTGGGCTCGGGGCATATGCTGGTGTGGCATTTTTTTCGCTCGGGGCACCATCACTGGAGCATCGTCGGAGCACGCAGGGGGGACCAGACTGATCCCCGACTTGCGCATTCTGCCTCTCTGGTCGACTGAGCGCCCGCACGTTCGTTTCGTGGGTTGGCTTAGGCATAGGGAGTTCATTCCATGTCTAAGCCTCAGTTGGATTGAGGGTTGTGGCAGCAAGATCGGTAGCGGGATCGGCAGCACGCAGAAGGGGACCGATCTAATCCTCAGCCTGCGCATTATGCCTCTCCGACCGGCGGAGCGCCTGCACACTTGTTTCATGGGTTGACTTAGGCATACGGAGTTCATCCTCAGTCTAAGCATACTGAGTTCATTCCCAGTCTAAGATCAGATCTAAACGAGGGTTGCGACAGCAGGATCGACAGCATGTAGAGCTGACCGAGATGAGCCTCGGCTTGTGCATTCTGCCTTTCCAGCCGGCTGAGCACCCGTATGCCCATTTCATGGGTTGGCTTAGGCATAGGGAGTTCATTCCATGTTTAAGCCCCAGCTGAACCAAGAGTTGTGGTAGCGGGACCGGTAGCACACAAAGGGGGATCGGGCTGATCCTTGGCTTGCGTATTATGCCTCTCCGATCGACTCAGCACTCGAACGCTCGTTTCATGGGTTGACTTAGGCATACAGAGTTCATTCCCAATCTAAGATTGGATCAGACCGAGGGTTGCGACAACGGGATCGACAACACACAGGGGGGATCAAACCGATCCCCGGCTTACGCATTCTACCTCTTCGGTCGATTGAGCGCCCGCACGCTCGTTTTGTGGGTTGGCTTAGGCATACAGAGTTCATTCCATGTCTAAGCATACGGAGTTCATTTCCAGTCTAAGATTAGATCAGACTGAGGGTTATGGTAGCAGGACCAGCAACAAGATCGACAGCATGCAAGGTGGACCTAGCTGAACCTCAGCTTGCGCATTATGCCTCTCCAGTTGGCTGAGCGCCCGCACGCACGTTTCGTGGGTTGACTTAGGCATACGGAGTTCATCCCCAGTCTAAGCATACGGAGTTCATTCCCAGTCTAAGATCAAACTAGACCGAAGGTTGCGGCAGCAGGATCGGTAGCACGATGGGGGATCGGGCTGATCCCCGACTTGCGCATTCTGCCTCTCCGGTGGCTGAGTGCTCGCATGCCCGTTTCGTGGCTTGGCTTAGGCATAGGGAGTTCATTCTATGTCTAAGCCCCAACCAGACCGAGGGTTGTGGTAGCGGGGCTGGCAGCACGTAGAGGGGGACCGGGTCGATCCTCGACTTGCGCATTATGCCTCTCCGATCGACTCAGTGCCCGAACGCACATTTCATGGGTTGACTTAGGCATACAGAATTCATTCCCAGTCTAAGATCGGATTGGACCGAAGGTTACAGTAGCAGGATCGATAGCACTCGGTCCCTGCAGGCTCGTTTCGTGGGTTGGCTTAGGCATACGGAGTTCATTTCATGTCTAAGCATACGGAGTTCATTCCCAGTCTAAGATCAGACCAGATCGAGGGTCGCGACAGTAGGACCATCAGCAGGATCGGTAGCACGTAGGAGGGATCGGATCGATCCCTGGCTTACGTATTCTACCTCTCTGATCGGCCTCTCCAGTCGGTTGAGCTCCCGCGCACTCGTTCCATTGGTTGACTTAGGCATACGGAGTTCATCCCCAGTCTAAGCATACGAAGTTCATTCCCAGTCTAAGATCGGACCGGACTGAGGGTTTTGACAATAGGATCGACAGCACGCAGAGGGGACCGGGCTGATCCTTGGCTTGCGCATTCTGCCTCTTCGATCCACCCACACACTTGTTTCATGGGTTGGCTTAGGCATATGGAGTTCATTCCATGTCTAAGCCCCAACCGGACCAAGGGTTATGGTAGCGGGATCGGTAGCATGCAGAGGGGGATTGGGCTGACCCCCAGCTTGCGCACTATGCCTCTTCGGCCGGTTCAGCGCCCGCACGCTCGTTTTGTGGGTTGATTTAGGCATATGGAGTTCATTCCTAGTGTAAGATCGGACTAGACCGAGGGTTGCGATAGCAGGATCGACATAACGTAGGGGGGATCGGGTCGGTCCTCGACTTACGCATTCTACCTTTTCGGCCAGCTGAGCGCCCGCACGCTCATTCCATGGGTTGGCTTAGGCATACGGAGTTCATTCCATGTCTAGGCATACGGAGTTCATTCCCAGTCTAAGATCAGATCGGACCGAGGGTTACGACAGCAAGACCAGCAGCAGGATCTACAGCACACAAGAGGAGACCAGGTCGATCCCCGGCTTGCGTATTCTGCCTCTCTGACCGACTGAGCGCCCGCACGCTCGTTTCGTGGGTTGACTTAGGCATACGGAGTTCATTCCCAGTGTAAGATCGGACCAGACCGAGGGTTGTGACAGTAGGATCGACAGCACGCAGGGGAGATCGGGTCGGTCCCCGACTTATGCATTCTACCTTTTCAGCCAGCTGAGCACCCGCACGCTCATTTCGTGGGTTGGCTTAGGCATACGGAGTTCATTCCATGTCTAGGCATACGAAGTTCATTCCCAGTCTAAGATCGGATCGGACCGAGGGTTACGACAGCAGGACCAGCTGCAGGATCTGCAGCACACAGGGGGAGACTGGGCCGATCCCTGGCTTACGTATTCTACCTCTCCGACTGGCTGAGCGCCCGCACGCTCGTTTCGTGGGTTGGCTTAGGCATACGGAGTTCATTCAATGTCTAAGCCCCAGCTGGACCGAGGGTTGTGGTAGCAGGACCGGCAGCGAGATCGGCAGCACATAGTAGGGGACCAGGCTGATCCCCAGCTTGCGCATTATGCCTCTCCAGTCGGCCTCTCCGACCGGCTGAGCATCCGCACACTCGTTTCATGGGTTGACTTAGGCATACGGAGTTCATCCCTAGTCTAAGCATACGGAGTTTCATTCCCAGTCTGAGATTGAACCAGACAGAGGGTTGCGGTAGCAGGATCAGCAGCACGTAGGGGGGATCGAGCCGATTCTCGACTTGCGCATTCTGACTCTCCGATCGACTGAGCGCCCACACGCCCGTTTCATGGCTTGGCTTAGGCATAGAGAGTTCATTCCATGTCTAAGCCCCAGTTGGATCGATGGTTGCGGTAGCGTGACCGACAGCACATAGAGGGGGATCGGGTCGATCCTCGAACTGCGCATTATGCCTCTCTGGTCGGCTCAGTGCCCGAACGCTCATTTCGTGGGTTGACTTAGGCATACGAAGTTCATTCCCAGTCTAAGATCAGACCGAACAGAGGTCCCCAGCTTGCACATTTTGCCTCTCCAACTGGCTGAGCGCCCGCACACTCGTTTCATGGGTTGGCTTAGGCATACGGAGTTCATTCTATGTCTAAGCATACGGAGTTCACTCCCAGTCTAAGATCAGACCGGACCTAAGGTTGCAACAGCAGCACCAGTAGCAGGATCAGCAACACGCAGGGGGGGATCAGGCCAATCCCTGGCTTACGCATTATGCCTCTCTAGTCAGCTTCTCCGGCTGGCTGAGTGCCCGCACACTCGTTTCATGGGTTGACTTAGGCATATGGAGTTCATCCCTAGTCTGAGATCTAACCAGACCAAGGGATACGGCAGTAGAATTGGCAGCACGCAGGGGGGATCGAGCAGATCCCCGACTTGTGCATTCTGCCTCCCCGGCCTTCTGAACGCCCGCATGCTCGTTTCGTGGGTTGGCTTAGGCATACGGAGTTCATTCCATGTCTAAGCATACGGAGTTCATTCCTAGTCTAAGAGTTTGAGCCAAAGTGCACATGCTGGGCTCGGGCATTTGCTGGTGCTACATTTTTTTCGCTCGGGGCACCATCGTCGGGGCATCGCCGGAGAGCCTAACCGGCGGCATTGGGGGTTCCGACGATTGGGGGGCCGAGGGGGTGTGCGCACATGATGTGCGATGGGTGCTGGTACTTGGCCCTTATATTGGCCCCCTATCCCTCATCAAACCTTGAGAACTCACACCCCCTTAAAGAGCATTTGAGATTTTATAGGTTTGCTGCCAGTAGCCATTAAAGTGTCTGAAATGGGGACACTTTTTTTAAACGGTCACAAAATCTTCTCCACTATGAGTTTTTAGCTGAATTTTTTTGTGCATGCCAAAAAAAATACAAGCATCACTTCTACCAAATTTGGGGACAAAAATCTTTCTAAAAAAATTTTAAAAAATCTTGAACCGTAAAAAGTTTCGAAAATTGTGAAAAATAGAGGACGGGTCGTCTTGCCTCAAAACTTCACATGAAGGCGTAGGGGACCATTGTATGAATTTACAAGCCATAAAAATGGCATTGGCATGGCAGAAATATGAAGATGTCCTTGAACCCATCTACCACCCGTTCGATCCCTAGCTTGCGCATCCTGCCTCTCTGGACGACTGAGTGTCCCCACGCTTGTTTCATGAGTTGACTTAGGCATACAAAGTTCATCCCCAGTCTAAGCATACGAAGTTCATTCCCAGTGTAAGATCAGATAGGATCGAGGGTTGCGACAGCAGGATCGGTAGCACGCAGTCGGGATCGGGTCGATCCCCGACTTACGCATTCTGCCTCTCCGGCCGGTTGAGCGCCCGCTCGCCCGTTTCGTGGGTTGGTGTAGGCATAGGGAGTTCATTCCATGTCTAAGCCCCAGCCGAACTTAGGGTTGTGGTAATGGGACCGACAGCACGCAGAGGGGGATCGGGTCGATCCCTGGCTTGCGCATTATGCCTCTCTGGTCGGCTCAGCGCCCGAACGCTCATTTCGTGGGTTGACTTAGGCATACGAAATTCATTCCTAGTCTAAGATCAGACCGGATCGAGGGTTGCGGCAGCTGGATCGATAGCACGTAGGGGGGGCCGGGTTGATCCTTGACTTGTGCATTATGCCTCTTAGGCTGGCTGAGCACCCGCACACTCGTTCCATGGGTTGGCTTAGGCATACGGAGTTCATTCCATGTCTAAGCATACGGAGTTCATTCCCAGTCTAAGATCAGACTGGACGGAGGGTTACGGTAGTAGGACTAGTAGCAGGATCAGCAGCACGCAGGGGGGACAGGGCCAATCCCCGACTTGTGCATTCTGCCTCTCTGACTGGCCTCTCTGGCTGGTTGAGCGCCCGTACGCTCATTTCTTGGGTTGACTTAGGCATACAGAGTTCATCCTCAGTCTAAGCATATGGAGTTCATCCCCAGTCTAAACATATGGAGTTCATTCCCAGTCTAAGATCAGACCAAATCGAGGGTTACGATAGCAGGATCGATACCACACAGGGGGGACCGGGCCTATCCCCGACTTACGCATTCTGCCTCTCTGATCGGTTGAGCACCGTACGCCCGTTTCGTGGGTTTGCTTAGGCATAGGGAGTTCATTCCATGTCTAAGCCCCAACCGAACTGAGGGTTGTGGCAACGGGATTGGCAGCATGCAGAGAGGGACCGGGCCAATCCCTGACTTGCGCATTCTACCTCTTCGGCTGGCTGAGCGGCCGCACGCTCATTTCATGGGTTCGTTTAGGCATATGAAGTTCATTCCTTGTCTAAGCATACGGAGTGCACATGTTGGGCATGAGCATGTACTAGTGCCGCATTTTTTTCGCTCGGGGGACTATCGTCAGAACATCGTCAGAACATCGTCGGAGAGCCTAACCGGTGGCATTGGGGGTTCCGGCGATTGGGGGGGCCGGGAGGTGTGCGCACATGATGTGCGATGGGTGCTGGTACTTGGCCCTTATATTGGCCCCCTATCCCTCATCAAACCTCGAGAACTCACACCCCCTTAAAGAGCATTTGAGATTTTATAGGTTTGCTGCCAGTAGCCATTATAGTGTCTGAAATGGGGACCCTTTTTTCAAAAGGTCACAAAATCTTCTCCACTTTGAGTGTTTAGGTGAATTTTTTTGTGCATGCCAACAAAAATACAAGGATCACCTCTACCAAATTTGAGGACAAAACACTTTCTAAAAAATTTTTAAAAATCCCAAACCGTAAAAAGTTTCAAAAATCGTGAAAAATAGAAAATGGGTCGTCATGCCAAAAAACTTCACATGAAGGCTTAGGGGACCATTGTATGAATTTACAAGCCATAAAAATGGCATTGGCATGGCAAAAATATGAAGATGTGCGTGAACCAACCTACCACCCGTTCGGTCCCCCACTTACGCATCCTCTGGTCGGCTGAGCGTTCGCACGCTCGTTTCGTGGGTTGACTTAGGCATGCAGAGTTCATCCCCAGTCTAAGCATATAGAGTTCATTCCCAGTCTAAGATCAGACCAGACCGAGGGTTGTGGCAGCAGGATCGACAGCACGCAGGAGGGATCAGGCCTATCCTCGACTAGCGCATTCTGCCTCTCTGACCTGTTGAGCGCCCGCACGCCCATTTCGTGGGTTGGCTTAGGCACAGGGAGTTCATTCCATGTCTAAGCCCCAATCGGACCGAGGGTTACGGTAGTAGGATCGACAGCACGTAGGGGGAACCGGGCCGATCCTCAGCTTACGCATTCTGCCTCTCTGGTAGGCTGAGCACCCACACGCTCATTTCATGGGTTGGCTTACGCATACGGAGTTCATTCCCAGTCTAAGATCAGACTGGATCAAGGGTTGCAGTAGCAGGATCAACAGCACGTAGGGGGGATTGGGTCGATCCCCGACTTGTGCATTCTGCCTCTTCGACAAGCTGAGCGCCCGCACGCTTGTTTCATGGGTTAGCTTAGGCATACCGAGTTCATTCCTTGTCTAAGCCCCAGTCGGTCCGAGGGTTGTGGCGATAGGACCGACAGTGGGATCGGCAGCACGTAGAGGGGGATTGGGTTGATCCCCGGCTTGTGCATTATGCCTCTCCAATCGACCGTTCCAACTGGCTGAGCGCCCACACGCTCATTTCGTGGGTTGACTTAGGCATACGGAGTTCACCCCTAGTCTAAGCATAAGGAGTTCATTCCCAGTCTAAGATCGGATCGGATCGAGGGTTGCGACAGTAGGATCGATAGCACGTAGAGGGGATCAGGTCGATCCCCGACTTGTGCATTTTACCTCTCCGATCGACTGAGTGCCTGCTCACCCGTTTCATGGGTTGGCTTAGGCATAGGGTGTTCATTCCATGTCTAAGCCCCAGCTGGACCGAGGGTTGTGGCACTGGGACCGACAACATGCAGAGGGGATCGAGTCGATCCCTGGCTTGCGTATTATGCCTCTCTAGCTTGCTCAGCGATCGAACGCTCATTTCATGGGTTGACTTAGGCATACGAGTTCATTCCTAGTCTAAGATCAAACTGGACCGAGGGTTGCGGCAACAGGACCGATAGCACACAGGGGGGACAGGGCTGGTCGCCGGCTTGCGCATTCTACCTCTCCAGCCGGTTGAGCGCCCGCACGCTCGTTTCGTGGGTTGGCTTAGGCATACGGAGTTCATTCCATATCTAAGCAAATGGAGTTCATTCCTACTCTAAGATCAGGCCGGACCTAGGGTTGCGACAGTAGGACCAGCAGCAGGATTGACAACTTGCAGGGAGGATTGGGCCGATCCCTGGCTTGCGCATTCTATCTCTCCGATCGGCCTCTCCGACCGGCTAAGCTCCCGCATGCTCATTTCATGGGTTAACTTAGGCATACGAAGTTCATCCCCAGTCTAAGCATACGGAGTTCATTCCCAGTCTAAGATCGGATCAAACTGAGGGTTATAGCCACAAGATCGGTAGCACGCAGGGGGGACTGGGTTGATCCTCGGCTTGTGCATTCCACCTTTCCGACCGGCTGAGCACCCATACGCTCATTTCATGGGTTGGATTAGGCATACGGAGTTCATTCAATGTCTAAGCCCCAGCCAGACCGAGGGTTATGGCAGCAGGACCGACAGCAGGATTGGTAGCACGCAGAGAGGGGTCAGGCTGATCCCTGGCTTGTGCATTATGCCTCTCCTGTCGGCCTCTCCAACTGACAGAGCACCCGTACGCTCGTTTCATGGGTTGACTTAGGCATACAGAGCTCATCCCCAGTCTAAGCATACGGAGTTCATTCCCAGTCCAAGATCAGACCAGACTGAGGGTTGCGGCAGCAGGATCGATAGCACACAGGAGGGACCGAGCCGATCCTCGGCTTGCGCATTCTGCCTCTCCATCCAGCTGAGCACCCGCATGCCTGTTTCGTGGGTTGGCTTAGGCATAGGGAGTTGATTCCATGTCTAAGCCCCAGCTGGACCGAGGGTTGTCACAGTTGGACCGACAGCACGCAGAGGGGGACCGGGCCGATCCCCAGCTTGCACATTATGCCCCCCTGGCTGGCTCAGCCCCCGAACGCTAGTTTCTTGGGTTGACTTAGGCATACGGAGTTCATTCCCAGTCTAAGATCAGACCGGCTAAGGGTTGCGGCAGCAGGATCGACAACACGCAGGGGGGACCGGGCTAGTCCTCGGATTACGCATCTGCCTCTCTGGTCGGCTGAGTGTCTGCATGCTCATTTTGTGGGTTGACTTAGGCATACGGATTTCATCCCCAGTCTAAGCATATAGAGTTCATTCTGAGTCTAAGATCAGGCCAGACTGAGGGTTATGGTAACAGGATCGATTGCACGCAGTGGGGACCAGGCCGATCCCCAGCTTGCGCATTCTGCCTCTTCAGTCGGTTGAGTGCCCGTATGCTCGTTTTGTGGGTTGGCTTAGGCATACGGAGTTCATCTGCAGTCTGAGCATACGGAGTTCATTCCCAGTCTAAGATCATATCGGTCCGAGGGTTGCGATAGCAGGATTGGCAGCATGCGGGGGGGACTGGGCCGATCCCCAGCTTACGTATTCTGCCCTCCGGTCGGCTGAGCGCCCGCACGCCCGTTTCGTGGGTTGGCTTAGGCATAGGGAGTTCATTCCATGTCTAAGCCTCAGCTTGATCGAGGGTTGTGGCAGCGGGACCCTTTTTCCTAAATTGGACCCATTCTGAGGCTTAGGCATACAGAGTTCATCCCAGTCTAAGTATACGGAGTTCATTCCCAGTCTAAGATCAAATCAGACCGGGGGTTGCAACAGCAGGATTGGCAGCACACAGAGGGGATCGGGCCGATCCCTGGCTTGTGCATTCTGCCTTTTCGTGGGTTGGCTTAGGCATAGGGAGTTCATTCCATGTGTAAGCCCCAGTCGGATCGAGGGTTGTGGCAGTAGGACCAGCAGCACGCAGAGGGGGACCGAGCCGATCCCCGGCTTACGCATTATGCCTCTTCGACCGGCTCAACACCTGTACGCTCATTTCATGGGTTAACTTATGCATACGAAGTTCATTCCCAGTCTAAGATCAGAGTAGACCGAGGGTTGCGACAGCAAGATCGATAGCACGCAGGAGGGATCGGGCCGATCCCTGGCTTGCACATTTTGCCTCTCTGGCCAGCTAAGCGCCCGCACACTCGTTTTGTGGGTTGGCTTAGGCATACGGAGTTCATTCAATGTCTAAGCATATGGAGTTCATTCCCAGTCTAAGATTTTGAGCCACGGTGCACATACTGAGCTTGAGGCTTGTGCTGTTGCTGCATTTTTTTTGCCCAGGGCACCATCGCTGGAGCATTGTCGGAGAGCCTAACCGACGGCATTGGGGGTTCCGGGGATTAAGGGGGCCGGGGGTTGTGCACACATGATGTATGATGGGTGCTTTTACTTGGCCCTTATATTGGCCCCCTATCCCTCATTAAACCTCGAAAACTCACACCCCCTTAAAAAGAATTTGAGATTTTATAGGTTTGCTGCCAATAGCCATTAAAGTGTCTAAAATGGGGACACTTTTTTCAAACGGTCACAAAATCTTCTCCACTTCAATTTTTTTGCTGAAGTTTTTTGGGCATGCCAAAAAAAATACAAGGATCACCTCTACCAAATTTGGGGACAAAACGCTTTCTAAAAAAATTTTAAAAAATCTCGAACCATAAAAAGTTTGAAAAATCGTGAAAAATAGAAAACGGGTTGTCTTGCCACGAAACTTCACATGAAGGCTTGGGGGACCATTGTATGAATTTGCAAGCCATAAAAATGGCATCGGCATGGCAGAAATATGAAGATGGCTTGAACCCACTTACCACCCGCTCGATCCCCAGCTTGCGCATCCTGCCTCTCTGGTCGGCTCAACGCCCGCACGCTCGTTTCGTGGGTTGACTTAGGCATACGGAGTTCATCCCCAGCCTAAGCATACGTAGTTCATTCCTAGTGTAAGATCGGACCGGGCCGAGGGTTACGGCAGCTGGATCGACAGCACGCAGGAAGGACCGGGTCGATCCCCAGCTTACGGATTCTGCCTCTCTGGCCAGCTGAGCGCCCGCACACCCATTTCATGGGTTGGCTTAGGCATAGGGAGTTCATTCCATGTCTAAGCCCCAGCCGGACTGAGGGTTGTGGCAGCGGGACCGACAGCACGCAGAGGGGGATCGGGTCGATCCCCGACTTGTGCATTATGCCTCTTCGATAGGCTTAGTACCCGCACGCTCGTTTCGTGGGTTGACTTATGCATACGGAGTTCATTCCCAGTCTAAGATCAGATCGGACCGAGGGTTACGGTAGTAGGACCGAGCCCATCCCCGGCTTACGCATTCTGCCTCTCCGACCGGCTGAGCGCCGGCACGCTCGTTTCGTGGGTTAGCTTAGGCATACGGAGTTCATTCCATGTCTAAGCATACGGAGTTCATTCCCAATCTAAGATTTTGAGCCACAGTGCACATGTTGGCTCAGGCATGTGCTGTGCCACATTTTTTTCACCCGGGGCACCATTGTCGGAGCATCACCGGAGAGCCTAACCGACGGCATTGGGGTTCCGGCAATTAGGGGGCCGGGGGTGTGCGCACATGATGTGTGATGGGTGCTGGTACTTGGCCCTTATTTTGACCCCCTATCCCTCATCAAACCTCGAGAACTCATACCCCCTTAAAGAGCATTTGAGATTTTATAGCTTTGCTGCCAGTAGCCATTAAAGTGTCTGAAATGGGGACACTTTTTTCAAACGGTCACAAAATCTTCTCCACTTCGTGTTTTTAGCTGAATTTTTTTGTGCATGCCAACAAAAAATACAAGGATCACCTCTGTTTAATTTGGGGACAAAACTCTTTCTAAAAAAATTTAAAAAAATCCCAAACCGCAAAAAGTTTCAAACATCATGAAAAATAGAAAACGGGTCGTCTTGCCGTGAAACTTCACGTGAAGGCTTAAGGGACCATTGTATGAATTTACATGCCATAAAAATGGCATTGGCATGGCAGAAATATGAAGATGTGCTTGAACCCACCTACCACCTGTTTGATCTCCAGCTTGCGCATCCTGCCTCTCTGGTCGGCTGAGCGCCTGCACGCTCGTTTCATGGGTTGACTTAGGCATACGGAGTTCATCCCCAGTCTAAGCATACGGAGTTCATTCCCAGTCTAAGATGGAACTCGGTCGAGGGTTGCGGTAGCAGGATCAGCAGCACATAGGGGGGATCGGGCCGCCCCGGCTTACGCATTCTGCCTTTCCGGTCGACTGAGCGCCCGTGCGCCCGTTTCACGGGTTGGCTTAGACATAAGGAGTTCATTTCATGTCTAAGCCCCAGTCAGATCAAGGGTTGTGGCAGCGGGACCGGCAGCAAGCAGAGAGGGACCGGGCCGATCCCCGGCTTGCTCATTATGCCTCTCTAGTCGGCTCAGTATCCGTACGCTCATTTCGTGGGTTGACTTAGGCATATAGAGTTCATTCCCTAACTAACATCAGACCGGACCGAGGGTTACGATAGTAGGATCAACCGCACACAGGGGGGATCGGGTCGATCCCCGGCTTGCGCAATCTGCCTCTTCGGCCAGCTGAGCGCCCGCATGCTCGTTTCGTGGGTTGGCTTAGGCATACGGAGTTCATTCCATGTCTAAGCATACGGAGTTCATTCCCAGTCTAAGATTTTGAGCCACGGTGCACATGCTGGGCTTGGGCATGTATGGGTGCCACCTTTTTTTCACCCCGGGCACCATCGTCGGAGCATCACCGAAAAGCCTAACAGGCGACATTGGGCGTTCTAACGATTGGGGGGCAGGGGGCGTGCGCACATGATGTTCGATGGGTGCTGGTACTTGGCCCTTATATTGGCCCCCTGTCCCTCATCAAACCTTGAGAACTCACACCCTCTTAAAGAGCATTTGAGATTTTATAGGTTTGCTGCTAGTAGCCATTAAAGTGTTTGAAATGGGGACACTTTTTTCAAATGGTCACAAAATCTTCTCCACTTCGAGTTTTTAGCTAAATGTTTTTGTGCATGCCAAAAAAAATTCAAGGATTACCTCTACCAAATTTGGGGGTAAAAATCTTTCTAAAAAAATTTTAAAAAATCCGGAATCGTAAAAAGTTTCAAAAATCGTGAAAAATAGAAAACGGGTCATCTTGCCATGAAACTTCACATGAAGGCTTAGGGGACCATTGTACGAATTTACAAGCCACAAAAATAGCATTGGCATGGCAGAAATATGAAGATGTGCTTGAACCCACCTACTACCCGTTCGATCCCCGGCTTGCGCATCCTGCCTCTCTGGCCAGTTGAGCGTCCGTACGCTCGTTTCATGGGTTGACTTAAGCATACGAAGTTCATCTCCAGTGTAAGCATACAAAGTTCATTCCTAGTCTAAAATCAAACCGGACCAAGGGTTGCGGTTGCAGGATCGGCAACACACAGGGGGGACCGGACCGATCCCCGGCTTACGCATTATGCCTCTCCGACCGACTGAGCGCCCGGACGCTCGTTTCGTGGGTTGACTTAGGCATATGGAGTTCATCCCCAGTCTAAGCATACAGAGTTCATTCCCAGTCTAAGATCGAATCGGACCTGGAGTTGCGGCAGCAGGATTGATAGCACGCAGGGGGGATCGAGCTGAACCTCGGCTTACGCATTTTGCCTCTCTGGCCGGCTGAGCGCCCGCACGCCCATTTCGTGGGTTTGCTTAGGCATAGGGAGTTCATTCCATGTCTAAGCCCCAGCCGGACTGAGGGTTGTGGTAACGGGACTAGCAGCACGCAGAGAGGGGTCGGGCCGATCCCCGACTTGCGCATTATTCTTTTTCGGCCGACTCAGCGCCCGCATGCTCATTTCATGGGTTGACTTATGCTTACGGAGTTCATTCCTAGTCTAAGATCGGACTGAACTGAGGGTTGCAGCAGCAGGATCAACAACACACAGGAGGGGACTGGGTCGATCCCTTACTTACGCATTCTGCCTCTCCGGCCGGTTGAGCGCTCGCACGCTCGTTTCGTGGGTTGGCTTAGGCATACGGAGTTCATTCCATGTGTAAGCGTACGGAGTTCATTCCCAGTCTAAGATTTTAAGCCATGGTGCACATGCTGGGCTCAGGCACATGCTGGCACTGCATTTTTTTTGCCCGAGGCACCATCGCCAGAGCATCGCCGGAGCATCGCCGGAGAGCCTAACCAGTGGCATTGGGGGTTCCGTCCATTGGGGGCCGGGGGGTTGTGCGCACATGTTGTGCGATGGGTTCTGGTACTTGGCTCTTATATTGGCCCCCTATCCCTCATCAAACATCGAGAACTTACACCCCCTTAAAGAGCATTTTAGATTTTATAGGTTTGCTGCCAGTAGCCATTAAAGTGTCTAAAATGAGACACTTTTTTCAAATGGTCACAAAATCTTCTCCACTTTGAGTTTTTAGCTGAATTTTTTTGTACGTGCCAACAAAAATACAAGGATCACCTCTACCAAAATTTTGGGACAAAACACTTTCTAAAAAAATTTTAAAAAATCCCAAACCGTAAAAAGTTTCAAAAACTGTGAAAAATAGAAAACGGGTCGTCTTGCCACGAAACTTCATATGAAGGCTTAGGGGACCATTGTATGAATTTACAAGCCATAAAAATGGCATTGGCAAAGCAGAAATATGAAGAAGTGCTTGAACCCACATACCACCCGTTCGATCCCCGGCTTGCGCATCCTGCCTCTCTGGTCGGTCGAGCGCCCACACGCTCGTTTCATGGGTTGACTTAGGCATACGGAGTTCATCCCCAGTCTAAGCATACGAAGTTCATTCCCAATCTAAAATCGAACCGGACTGAGGGTTGCGACAGCAAGATTGGTAGCACGCAGGAGGGACCGGCCGATCAACGACTTGCGCATTCTACCTCTCCGACTGACTGAGCGTTTGCACGCCCATTTTGTGGGTTGGCTTAGGCATAGGGAGTTCATTCTATGTCTAGGCCCCAGCCAAATCGAGGGTTGTGGCAGTGAGACCGACAGCACGCAGAGGGGGATCGGGCTGATCCTCGGCTTGCACATTATGCCTCCCTGACCGACTCAGCGCCCGAATACTCGTTTCATGGGTTGACTTAGGCATACGGAGTTCATTCCCAGCCTAAGATCGAATCAGACTGAGGGTTACGGCAGCGGGATCGACAACATGTAGGGGGGACCAGGTCGATCCTTGGCTTGCACATTCTGCCTCTCCGATCGGTTGAGCATCTGTACGCTCGTTTCGTGGGTTGGCTTAGGCATACGGAGTTCATTCCATGTCTAAGCCCCAGCCGGACCGAGGGTTGTGGCTACAGGACCAACAGCGGGATCAACAGCACGTAGAGAGGGACCGGGCTGATCCCCGACTTGTGCATTATGCCTCTCCGACCGGCCTCTCCGGTCGGTTGAGCGCCCGCACTCTCGTTTCATGGGTTGACTTCGACATACGGAGTTCATCCCCAGTCTAAGAATACAAAGTTCATTCCCAGTCTAAGATCGAACTGGATCGAGGGTTGCGGCAGTAGTATCGACAGCACGCAGGAGGGACTGGGCCGATCCCCGGCTTGCGCATTCTATCTCTCCGACCGGTTGAGCACCCGCAGGCCCGTTTCATGGGTTGGCTTAGGCATAGGGAGTTCATTCCATGTCTAAGACCCAGCCGGACCGAGTGTTGTGGCAGCGGGACTGGCAGCACACTGAGGGGGATCAGGCCGATCCCTGGCTTGCGCATTATGCCTCTTCGATCGGCTCAATGCCCGTACGCTCGTTTCATTGGTTGACTTATGCATATGAAGTTCATTCTCAGTCTAAGATCGGCCCAGACCAAGGGTTCCGACGACAGGATCGACAGCACGCGGGAGGGACCGGGTCGATCCCCGACTTGCGCATCTGCCTCTCCGATCGACTGAGCGCCCGCACGCTCATTTCGTGGGTTGACTTAAGCATACGGAGTTCATCCTCAGTCTAAGCATAAGGAGTTCATTCCCAGTCTAAGATCGAACTGGACTGAGGGTTGTGGCAGTAGGATCGACAGCAAGCAGGGGGGATCGAGCCGATCCCCGGCTTGCGCATTCTGCCTTTCCGACCTGCTGAACACCCACACGGCCGTTTCGTGGGTTGGCTTAGGCATAGGGAGTTCATTCCATGTTTAAGCCCCAGCTGGACCGAGGGTTGTGGCAGCGGGATCGGCAGCACGCAGAGGGGGAGCGGGCCGATCGCTGGCTTGCGCATTATGCCTCTCCGGCCGGCTCAGCGCCCGTACGCTCATTTTATGGGTTGACTTAGGCATACGAAGCTCATTCTAGGTCTAAGATCAGACCAGACCGAGGGTTATGGCAATAGGATCGATAGCACACAGGGGCGACCGAACCGATCCTCGGCTTGCGTATTCTGCCTCTCCCGCCGGTTGAGTGCCCACACGCTCGTTTCATGGGTTGGCTTAGGCATACAGAGTTCATTCCATGTCTAAGCCCCAGCTGAACCGAGGGGTGTGGCAGCGAGACTGACAGCACACAGAGGGGGACTGGGCCAATCCTCGGCTTGCACATTATGCCTCTCCGACCGGCTTAGCACCCGCACACTCGTTTCGTGGGTTAACTTAGGCATACGGAGTTCATTCCCAATCTAAGATCAGACCGGATCGAGGGTTGCAGCAGCAGGATCAACAGCACGCAAGGTGGATCGGGTCGATCCCTGGCTTACGCATTCTGCCTTTCCAGCCGGCTGAGCGCCCGCATGCTCATTTCAGGGGTTGGCTTAGGCATACGAAGTTCATTCCATATCTAAGCGTATGGAGTTCATTCCCAGTCTAAGATCAGACCGAGGGTTACGGTAGCAGGATCGACAACACGCAAGGTGGACCGGGTCGATCCCCGGCTTATGATTTTGCCTCTCCGGCCAGCTGAGCACCCGCACGCTTGTTTCGTGGGTTGGATTAGGCATACGGAGTTCATTCCATGTCTAAGCATACGAAGTTCATTCCTAGTCTAAGATCAGACCGGATCGAGGGTTACGATAGTAGGACCAGCAACAGGATCGGTAGCACGCAAAGGGGGACCGGGTCGATCCCTAGCTTGTGTATTCTGCCTCTCCGATCGGCCTCTCTGGCCGGCTGAGCACCCGCACGCTCGTTTCATGGGTTGACTTAGGCATACGAAGTTCATCCCTAGTCTAAGCATATGGAGTTCATTCCCAGTCTAAGATCGAACCGGACCGAGGGTTCTGGTAGCAGGATCGACAGCATGTAGTCGATCCTTGACTTGCACATTCTATCTCTCCGACTGACTGAGTGCCCGCACACTCGTTTCATGGGTTGGCTTAGGCATACGGAGTTCATTCCATGTCTAAGCATACTGAATTCATTCCCAGTCTAAGATCAGACCGCACCGAAGGTTGCAGTAGCAAGACCAGCACAAGACTAATAGCATGAAGGGAGGGACCGGGCCAATCCACAGCTTATGCATTCTGCCTCTTTGATCAGTTTAGGCATAAGAAGTGCATTCCATGTCTAAGCCCCAGTAGGACTGAGGGTTGTGGTAGTAGGACCGACAGCGGGATCGGTAGCATGCAGAGGGGGACAGAGCTGATCCCCGGCTTGCGCATTATGCCTCTTTGACTAGCCTCTTCTATCTGCTGAGTGCCCGCATGCTCGTTTCATGGGTTGACTTAGGCATACGAAGTTCATCCCCAGTCTCATTCCTGGTCTAAGATCGGACCAGACCGAGGGTTGTGGTAGCGGGACTAGTAGTAGGATCGGTAGCACGCAGGGGGGGACTGTATCGTTCCCCGACTTGCATATTCTGCCTCTCTGGTGGATTGAGCGCCCGCACGCTCGCTTCGTGGGTTGGCTTAAGCATACAGAGTTCATTCCATGTCTAAGCCCCAGTCGAACCGAGGGTTGTGGCAGTAGGATCGGTAGCACACAGAGGGGGACCGGGCTGATCCCTGACTTGCCCATTATGCCTCTCCGGTTGGCCTCTCCGGTTGGCTGAGCACCCTCACCCTCATTTCGTGTGTTAACTTAGGGATATGGAGTTCATCCGCAATCTAAGCGTACGGAGTTCATTCCCAGTCTAAGATCGGATCGGATCGAGGGTTGCGACAGTAGGATCGACGGCACGCAAGGGGGACTGGGCAGATCCCCGGCATATGCATTCTGCCTCTCTGGCCCGTTGAGTGCCCAGACGCCCGTTTCATGGGTTGGCTTAGGCATAGGGAGTTCATTCCATGTCTAAGCCCCAGCCAAAATGAGGGTTGTGGTAGCGGGACCGACAGTATGCAGAGGGGGATCGGGCCATTCCTCGACTTGCGCATTATGCCTCTTCGGCCTGCTCAGCGTCAATACGCTCATTTCGTGGGTTGACTTATGCATACAGAGTTCATTCCCAGTCTAAGATCAGATCGGTGTGAGGGATACGACAGCAGGATTGATAGCACATAGGGGGGATCGGGCTAATCCCCAACTTGCGCATTCTGCCTCTCCGACCGACTGAGCGCCCGCACGCTCGTTTCATGGGTTGGCTTAGGCATACAGAGTTCATTCAATGTCTAAGCATACGGAGTTCATTCCAGTCTAAGATTTTGAGCCACGGTGCACATGCTGGGGTTGGACATGTGCTGGTGCCGTATTTTTTTTGCCCGAGGCACCATCGTCGAAGTATTGCCGAATAGCCTAACCAGCGGCATTGGGGGTTCCGACGATTGGGGGGGTCGGGGGGTGTGCGCACATGCTGTGCGATGGGTGCTGGTACTTGGCCTTTATATTGGCCCCCTATCCCTTATCAAACCTCAAGAACTCATACCCCCTTAAAGAGCATTTGAGATTTTATAGGTTTGCTGCCAGTAGCCATTAAAGTGTCTGAAATGGGGACACTTTTTTCAAACGATCACAAAATCTTCTCCACTTCGAGTTTTTAGCTGAATGTTTTTGTGCATGCCAATAAAAATACAAGGATCAGCTCTACCAAATTTGGGGATAAAACTCTTTCTAAAAAAATTTTAAAAAATCTTGAACCGCAAAAAGTTTTGAAAATCATGAAAAATAAAAAACAGGTCGTCTTGCTACAAAACTTCACATGAAGGCTTAGGGGATCATTGTATGAATTTAGAAGCCATAAAAATGGCATTGGCATGGCAGAAATATGAAGATGTGCTTGAACCCACCTACCACCCATTCGATCCCCGACTTGCGAATCCTGCCTCTCTGGTCGGCTGAGCATCCGCATGCTCGTTTCGTGGGTTGACTTAGGCATACGGAGTTCATCCCCAGTCTAAGCATATGGAGTTCATTCCCAGTCTAAGATCAAACTGGACCGAGGGTTGTGCAGTAGGATCGGTAGCACGCAGGGGGACTGGGTCGATCCCCGGCTTACGCATTCTGCCTTTCTGGCTGGCTGAGTGCCCACACGCCCGTTTCGTGGGTTGGCTTAGGCATAGGGAGTTAATTCCATGTCAAAGCCCCAGTCGGACCGAGGGTTGTGGCAGTGGGATCGGTAGCACGCAAAGGGGGATCGGGCTGATCCCCGACTTGCGCATTATGCCTCTCTGACTGGCTCAGTGCCTGCACGCTCGTTTCGTAGGTTGACTTAGGCATACAAAGTTTATTCCTAGTCTAAGATCAGACCAGACCGAAGGTTGCGGTAGCAGGATCGATAGCACAAAGGGGGGGATCGAGTAGATCCTTGGCTTGCACATTCTGCCTCTCTAGCCAACTGAGCGCCCGCACACTCATTTCATGGGTTGGCTTAGGCATTCGAAGTTGATTCCATGTCTAAGCATACGGAGTTCATTCCTAGTCTAAGATTAGACCGATCCCTGGCTTGTGTATTCTGCCTCTCCGGCCGGTTGAGCACCTGCACGTTCATTTTGTGGGTTGGCTTAGGCATACGGAGTTCATTCCATGTCTAAGCCCCAGCTGGACCGAAGGTTGTGGCAGCAGGATTGACAGTGGGATCGACAGCACGTGGAGGGAAACTGGGCTGATCCTCGGCTTGTGCATTAGGCCTCTCCGATCGGCTAAGCACCCGTACGCTCGTTTCATGGGTTGACTTAGGCATACGAAGTTCATCCCTAGTCTAAGCATACAGAGTTCATTCCTAGTCTAAGATCAGACCGGACTGAGGGTGGCGACAGTAGGATCGGTAGCACGTAGGGGGGACCGGGCCAATCCCCGGCTTGCACATTCTGTCTCTCCGGTCGGCTGAGCGCCCGTATGCCCGTTTCATGGGTTGACTTAGGCATAGGGAGTTCATTCCATGTCTAAGCCCTAGCCGGATCGAGGGTTGTGGTAGCGGGACTGGCAGCACGCAAAGAGAGACCCGACCGGTCCCCGGTGTCACGGACTAAGCTTTCTCTCAGCAAGCAATAGACCGTGCGGCACTTGAATGGGCACTTCCAACCAAGTCAGCCTTCAATTGATCGATATCTGAACAAATAACCGTAAGCTATGGTTAGTCCCAAGCATTCACAATAAGACACAATATATCGAGATTGATCTCAAGCACACACACAAGAAGGCATATTCGCATCGAGAAAAAGAAAAACACATCGAGGCAACAATCGGAACATTCAATCGGGGTGAGTTTTATTATAGTTGGGAATCATACATCGGGACCTCCTACCATCACCAGGGCTAGGGGGCAACCCTTGTTGGGTGACCTAGGCTCGCTTAGCAACCGGTGAGACATTCCAACACTATGCTGTCGGCTCACCCCCCTAAAGAGCCTTAGAGATTTTAGAGCTATGCTACCAGTAACCATTACAATGTTTGAAATGGGGACACTTTTCCTAGCACAAGGGATCTACCCAGCCATGGCCCTATACATGAGTGGCTTATGGCAACCTAAGTCTCGATCATGGCCCTATACAAGGTTGGCTCATGACATCCTCCCCCACCTATTCTATCGACGTCCTCGTCGACTTGCTGGCTTGAAATTCTTTGATCTTCCTTTGAAATCTTTGGAGGTTGTGTTCTCTCTCCCAGCTGGTTTCTTCTAGTCCTAATCCCTTCCACTTCACTAAGTACTCCCGAACTAGTCTTCGAGATATCTTGCTTTCCCTGTCAACTAAGATCTCTTTGACTCGACACTCTGAGGGTGGCTTCATGGTGATGGCAGCTCTCGTTGGCTCCCTTTGGCTAGCATCTGTAAGGTCTGCATAGAAAGATTTCAGGTTGCTCACATGAAATACTGGGTGCACCTTCATCCACTTTGGTGGGTCAATTTTGTAAGAAGCATTCCCCACCTTGGAAAGGACCCTTACTGGACCTTCATATTTGTGCACCAGTCTACGATCTCTCTTTCTCAAGAACCTGGTTTGTTCAGGAACTAGCCGAACAAGAACCAAATCACCAACTTGAAATTATTGAGCCCTATGACCCTTGTCTGGCCATTTCTTCATCTGCTTTGATGCTTTCTCCAGGTAAGCTTGTGCAATCTCTATGTTTTGTTTCCACTCCTTGCTGAGATTGAAGGCTCTTGGATTTTTTCCTCCATATTGTTCCAAGGAAGTGTGGGGTAGCCATGGTAATTGTCTAGTGACCACCTCAAATGGGCTCTTATTGGTGGAAGAGCTTTTATTGGAATTAAAGTAGAGTTAAGCCATGTCCAATAATGAAGGCCAATCTTTCTGATTGGCTTAAACAAAGTGCCTCAAGTATTCCTCTAATAATTCATTGAACCGTTTCATTTGACCATCGGTTTAAGGGTGATAGCTTGAGGAGATGTTGAGTTGGGACCCCAATATCTTGAAAAGTTCTCTCTAGAAAGACCTCGTGAATCTTGAATCTCGATCGCTAACAATGTTTTGAGGGAGGCCCCAGTATTTGACCACATGTTTGAACAATAGTCGAGCTGTGTCTTTCGCTGTGCAATACTTGTGAGCGGGAATGAATGTGGTGTACTTAGAGAACCGGTCAATCACCACCAAAATAGCTCCAAGGTCACCAACCTTAGGTAGACTCGAAATTAAATCGAAGGAGATGCTTTCCCACGGTTTGGTAGGTACTGGTAGTGGTTCAAGCATGCCTGCAGGTTTCCTTCTTTCAACCTTGTCTTGTTGGCAAATGAGGCAAGTCTTCGTATAGTCCATCACATCTTGTCGCATGTGAGGCCAATAGTATCCCTGTTTCAATAACGCCAAAGTGTGTTGCCAGCCCGAGTGTCCCGCCTATGGTGTGTCATGACATTCCCTCATCAGCATCTGTCTCAGACCTTCTGCTCTTGGCACAAACACTCGAGGCCCTTTGGTCCATAAGATCCCATTTTCTTGCCAGAAGTACTTGGACTTCCCTTCTTCCACTAGCTTCAGGATGGCACAAGCTTGCAGGTCCTTCCCTAAGTGATCTCTAATCAACTTGTGAATGTCTGTAGTGGCTCTGCTAGTCACCATTGGGGTAATTCTTCTAAGGGCCGTTAAATCTACTCACCTGCTCAATGCATCGGCCACTTGATTGGTCTTTCCAGCGGTGTGCTCAAAACTAAAGTCGAACTCCACTAAAAATTCCTGGCACCTAGCTTGTTTTGTCATAAGCCCTGGTTGGGTGAGAAAATGGCTAACGGTCGCATTGTCTGTCTTCACGACAAAGTGTGAACCCAACAAGTAATGTCGCCAAGCCCTCAAGTAGTGAACCACCGCCAGGAGTTCTTTTTCTTGGGTCGTATATTTCCTTTCAGCTTCACTTAGCTTCCTACTTTCAAATGCTACCGGTTGATGTTATTGCAAAAGCACTCCTCCAATAGCAAAATCAGATGCATCCGTCTGAACTTCAAAAGGCTTTTCAATATCAGGGAGAGCTAAGATGGGATCCTTCATAATAGCATCTTTCAATCCCTCGAAAGGCTCTTGGCACTCACTCGTCCAACATCATTTGTGCTTCTTCTTCAATAGCTCCATGAGGGCCGTGGTCTTGCGAGAGTACCCTTCCACAAACCTTTTATAATAGTTGGCTAGTCCCAAAAATGAGCAAAGCTCACTAATGTTCTTCGATGTTGTCAACTCCTTGATGGCCCTAACCTTTTCCATGTCCATTTGAATGTGGCCACGTTCGACAATGTGACCGAGAAAATGGATTTGGGTTTGAGCAAATGCACACTTCTCTTTTTTTACGTATAATTGGTGGTCCTGTAATCTTTGAAGTACCTGGTGCAGGTGTTCTTGATGTTCTTTCGAGGTGGAGCTATATACCACTATATCGTCTAAATAGATGACTACAAATTTTTCTAGGTAGTCATGGAATACCTGATTCATCAATGTACAAAATGTGGCAAGAGCATTGGTCAGTCCAAAGGGAATAACAAGAAATTCAAATGCACCATACCGTGTCACATAAGTGGTTTTTGGCTCATCTCCCTCAACGATTCTGACCTGATGGTAGCCAGATCTCAGGTCCAATTTGGAGAAGTACTTGGCCTGGCTCAATTGATCAAACAAGTCTGCTATAAGGGGGATGGGATATTTGTTTCTTACGGTGACTTTGTTCAGGGCCCTATAGTCAACACATAATCGTAAACTTCCATCATGCTTCTTCTGAAATAGCACTGGTGCTCCGAAAGGAGCTTTTGATGGTCTGATGAACCCGACTTGTAGCAGCTCATCTAACTGTTTTCTTAGTTCGACCAACTCTAGCGGGGCCATGCGGTCAAGAGCTCTAGCAGGGGGTTTCGCTCCTGGAAGGAGCTCAATTTCTTGGTCCACTGCTCGTTGAGGGGGTAGAACCTTAGACAACATCTCTGGCATCACCTCTTCGAATTCTTCCAACATTTTTGCCACACCATCAGGTATTGGTTCTATTTTTTACCCTTCTTTGTAGATCGGCACAGCCACAAAGGAGGGTTCCCCTCTTTTTACCCCTTTCTTGAACTGTAAAGCTGAAATCATTTTTTTCCCACTCTTTGGTAAGATGTTGGCTGGCACCACACATGGGTTTTCCCCTAAGAACAACAAGCAGCTAGCGGCGGGGATAAAGATGACCTAAGCCAACATCATGAAGTCCAATCCAAGAACAACATCAAAGTCATCCATGGGGGAAATTGTAAAGTCTACCTTCCCTTCCCATGGCCCCAATCGGGTTGTCACACTCTTGGAGCTTCCACTGATCATAAAGGCTAGCGAGTTGACCGCCTTCATTCATCCACAGTCTTTACTAATCTGAAGACCACATCTTTTTGCTTCTTTGGTGTGATGAAAGTGTCGGTTGCACTCGTATCCACCATAGCCTTAGTGGCTTTCTCATTGATCGTCAAGTTCACATACATCAAGCCTCTACTCTACTTTTTCTTTATAGTGTTCAATTGGGTGCGGAGGGCATTAAGGACCCTTATTGAACCCATCCTAGCTGGCTCCTCTTTAGCTTCTTCAACGCTCTCTGGCACTTTTGCGAACTCTTGAGACGAGGTCCTTAAGGCATTAAGGGCTCCCTTGTGTGGGCATTCAGCCACCCGATGCGGCCCCTTGCAAAGAAAGCAAGCTAGTGGTTGCCTAGGCTTCAAAATCCCTACGTTGCTTATCTTGGGTTAGGTGTTATCTCGACCTAAAGACCTTCTATCTGATCCCCCACTGAAGGGCTGGTCCAACCTGGTCATCTTTCCCCCACTCCCAAAGTTGAAGCTACTGCCAGCTGATGAAGGATTTTTCCATTTTGAAGAGCCATCATTGTAATCATGGAGACGTTCAGCTGTAGCCATGGCCGTGGCCACATCTTGCACTTTCTGCCTTTGTAGTTCTGTCCTCGCCCAAGGCTTGAGGCCTTCAAGAAAATAGAACATCTTGTCCTTTTCAGACATGTCCCGAATATCCAACATCAGGGTAGAAAAGCTCCTTACAAACTCTCGCACCGTTTCTGTTTGCACCAATTCTCGAAGTCTCCTTCGAGCCATATACTCCATATTCCCAGGGAAAAACTAGTTTTTCAATTCTCACTTCAAATCCATCCAAGTCTTAATCGGGCACTCGTCATCGACAAACTTGGAATGCCACCACAGCTTGGCATCCCCTGCGAGGTACATCAATGCCATTGCTACCTTATCTTTCTTTAAATCTGTGTGTACAGCTCGAAAGTACTGCTCCATGTCAAACAAGAAATTTTCAAGTTCCTTAGCATCCCTTGCCCCCTCATAGCATCGAGGCTCTGGCACCTTGGGCCTTTTTCCCCTTTCCATCGAGCTCAAACTTGATCTAGCCACAGCCATTTGTAGGATGCTCACCTGTGCTCTGAGCTCCTCAAACTCCTTTTGGAAAATGTTCAAGGCATCTCTAGCCTCTTCGCTCACGTTGTGGAGAGTATCGAATAACTCCTGCTGGGTTGTCTCGATCTCCCTCACTCGATCTTTAGTCGCCATATGAGTTTTCATTGCGACCACCGCGACCTCAAGTTCCTCAATTCTCTGTTGATGATTGGGTCCACCACTTGTGGCCATCTCATCCATTTTTCTAGCACTTCTCAACCGTGCTCCGATACCACGTGTCACGGACTAAGCTTTCTCTCAGCAAGCAATAGACTGTGTGACACTTGAATGGGTGCTCCCAACCAAGTCAACCTTCAATAGATCGATATCTGAACAAATAACCATAAGCCATGGTTAGTCCCAAGCATTCACAATAAGACACAATATATCGAGATCGATCTCAAGCACACACACAAGAAGGCATATTCGTATTGAGAAAAAGAAAAACACATCGAGGCAATAATTGGGACATTCAATCGAGGTGAGTTTTATTATAGTCAGGAATCATACATCGGGACCTCCCACCATCACCAGGGCCAGGGGGCAGCCCTTGGTGGATGGCCTAGGCTCGCATAGCAATCGGGGAGACAGCCCAACACTACGCTGCCGGCTCACCCCCTAAAGAGCCTTAAAGATTTTAGAGCTATGCTACCAGTAACCATTACAATGTTTGAAATGGGGACACTTTTCCTAGCACAAGGGATCTACCCGGCCATGGCCCTATACACATGGGTGGCTTATGGCAACCTAAGTCCGATCATGGCCCTATACAAGGTTGGCTCATGACACTCGGCTTGCGCATTATGCCTCTCAGGCCGGCTCAACGCTTGCACGCTCGTTTCGTGGGTTGACTTAGGCATACGGAGTTCATTCCCAACCTAAGATCAGACTGGATCGAGGGTTACGGCAGCAGGATCGACAGCACGCATGAAAGATCGGGCCGATCCCCAGCTTACGCATTCTACCACTCCGACCGACTGAGCACCCGCACGCTCGTTTTGTGGGTTGGCTTAGGCATACGGTGTTCATTCCATGTCTAAGCATACGGAGTTCATTCCCAGTCTAAGATTGGACCGGACTGAGGGTTGTGGCAGTAGGACTAGTAGCAGGATCAGTAGCACGTAGGGGGGGACCAAGCCGATCCCCGGCTTGCGCATTCTACCTCTCCGGTCGGCTAAGCACCCACGCGCTTGTTTCATGGGTTGGCTTAGGCATACGGAGTTCATTCCATGTCTAAGCCACAGTCGGACCGAGGGTTGTGGCAGCAGGACTAGTAGCGGGATCGACAGCACGTAGAGGGGGACCGGGCTGATCCCCAGCTTGTGCATTATGCCTCTTCGGTCAGCCTCTTCAGCTGGCTGAGCGCCCACACGCTCGTTTCATGGGTTGACTTAGGCATACGGAGTTCATCCCCAGTCTAAGCATATGGAGTTCATTCCCAGTCTAAGATCGGACCAGACTGAGGGTTACGAAAGCAGGATCGTTAGCATGCAGGGGGGACCGGGCCGATCCTCGACTTGCGCATTCTGCCTCTCCGGCAGACTGAGCGCCCGCACGCCCATTTCGTGGGTTAGCATAGGTATAGGGAGTTCATTTCGTGTCTAAGCCCCAGTCGGACTGAGGGTTGTGGTAGCGAGACCGACAACACGCAGAGGGGGATCAAGCCGATCCTCGGCTTACGCATTATGCCTCTTCGATCGGCTCAGTGCCCGCATGCTCGTTTCGTGGGTTGACTTATGCATACGGAGTTCATTCCCAGTCTAAGATCAGACCGAACCAAGGGTTATGATAGCCGGATCGACAGCACGTAGGGGGGACCGAGCCGATCCCCGGCTTGCACATTTTGCCTCTCCGAATGGCTGAACGCCCGCACGCTCATTTCATTGGTTGGCTTAGGCATACGGAGTTCATTCCATGTCTAAGCATACAGAGTTCATTCACAGTCTAAGATTTTGAGCCACAGTGCACATGCTGGGATCGGGCATGTGCTAGTGCCACATTTTTTTCGCCCGTGGCACCATCGTCGAGCATCACCGAGAGCCTAACCGGCGGCATTGGGGGTTCTGGTGATTGGGGGGGCTGGGGGGTGTGCGCACATGATGTGTGATGGGTGCTGGTACTTGGCCCGTATATTGGCCCCCTATCCCTCATCAAACCTCGAGAACTCACACCCCCTTGAAGAGCATTTTAGATTTTATAGGTTTGCTACCAGTAGCCATTAAAGTGTTTGAAATGGGGACACTTTTTTCAAACGGTCACAAAATCTTCTCCACTTCGAGTTTTAAACTGAATTATTTTGTGCATGCCAAAAAAAATACAAGGATCACCTCTACCAAATTTGGTGTCAAAACACTTTCTAAAAAAATTTTAAAAAATCCCAAACCGTAAAAAGTTTCAAAAATCTTGAAAAATAGAAAACGGGCCGTCTTGCCACGAAACTTCACATGAAGGCGTAGGGGACCATTGTATGAATTTACAAGCCATAAAAATGGCATTGGTATGGCAAAAATTTGAAGATGTGCTTGAACCCACCTACCACCCGTTCGATCCCCGGCTTGCGCATCCTGCCTCTCTGGTCGACTGAGCATCCGCACGCTCGTTTCATGGGTTGACTTAGGCATACGGAGTTCATCCCCAGTCTAAGCATATGGAGTTCATTCCCAATCTAAGATCGGACTAGACTGAGGGTTACGGCAGCAGGATCGACAGCACGCAGGGGGTACCGGGCCGATCCCTAGCTTACGCATTCTGCCTCTTCGGCCAGCTGAGCACCCGCACACTCGTTTCATGGGTTGGCTTAGGCAGAGGGAGTTCCTTCCATGTCTAAGCCCCACCCGAACCGAGGGTTGTGGCAGCAGGACAGGCAGCACGTAGAGGGGGAATGGGCCGATCCACGGCTTGCGCATTATGCCTCTCCGATCGGCTCAACACCCGTACGCTCGTTTCATGGTTTGACTTAGGCATACAGAATTCATTCCTAGTCTAAGATCGGACCGGACCGAGGGTTGCGGTAGCAGGATCGACAGCACATAGGGGGGATCGGGTCTGACCCCGACTTGGGCATTCTACCTCTCCTGTCGGTTGAGCGCCTGCACGCTTATTTCGTGGGTTGGCTTAGGCATACGGAGTTCATTCCAAGTCTAAGCATACAGAGTTCATTCCTAGTCTAAGCATATAGAGTTCATTCCCAGTCTAAGATCTGACCAGACCGAGGGTTACGGTAGCAGGACCAGTAGTAAGATCGATAGCACACAGGGGGGCCGGACCGATCCTCAACTTGCGCATTCTACCTCTCCGATCGACTGAGCGCCCGCACGCTCGTTTCGTGGGTTCGCTTAGGCATACGGAGGTCAATCCATATCTAAACCCCAACCAGACCGAGGGTTGTGGCCGTAAGACCGGCAGCGGGATCGGTTGCACGTAGAGGGGGACTGGGCTGTTCCTTGGCTTACGCATTATGCCTCTCCAGTCGGCCTCCCTGATCGGCTGAACGTCCGTACGCTCATTTCATGGGTTGACTTAGGCATACGGTGTTCATCCACAGTCTAAGCATACGGAGTTGATTCCCAATCTAAGATCGGATCAAATCGAGGGTTGCGGTAGCAAGATCGGCAGCACGTAGGGGGGACCGGGCTGATCCTCGGCTCACGCATTCTGCCTCTCCGGCCGGCTGAGCGCCCGCACGCCTTTTTCATGGGTTGGCTTAGGCATAGGGAGTTCATTCCATGTCTAAGCCCCAGCCGAATCGAGGTTTGTGGCATCGGGACTGACAGCATGTAGAAGGGGACCGGGTCGATCCCCGGCTTGTGCATTATGCCTCTCCGGTCAGCTCAGCGCCCGAACGCTCATTTCATGGGTTGACTTAGGCATACGGAGTTCATTCCCAGTCTAAGATCAGACTGGATCGAGGGTTGTGGCAGCAGGATCGACAGCACGCAGGGGGCGTCGGGCCAATCCCCGACTTTCGCATTTTGCCTCTCCAGCCGGCTGAGCGTCCGCATGCTCGTTTCGTTGGTTGGCTTAGGCATACGGAGTTCATTCCATGTCTAAGCATACGAAGTTCATTCCTAGTCTAAGATCTGACCAGATCGAGGGTTACGGTAGTAGTACCAGCAGCAAGATCAGCAGCACGTAGGAGGGATCGGGTCGATCTTCGGCTTGCGCATTCTGCGTCTCCGATCGACTGAGCGCCCGCATGCTCGTTTCGTGGGTTGGCTTAGGCATAGGGAGTTCATCCCCATTCTAAGCATACAGATTTCATTCCCAATCTAAGATTGAATCGGACCAAGGGTTGCAGCAGCAGGATCGGCAGCATGCAGGGGGGACCGGGTCGATGCCTGGCTTGCGCATTCTGCCTCTCCGGTCGGCTGAGCGCCCACATGCCTATTTCGTGGGTTGGCTTAGGCATAGGGAGTTCATTCCATGTATAAGCCCCAGTCGGACCAAGGGTTGTCACGGTGAGACTGGTAGCACGTAGAGGGGGACCGGGCCGATCCCCGGCTTGCGTATTCTGCCTCTCCGTTCGGCTGAGCGCCTGTACGCTCATTTTATGGGTTGGCTTAGGCATACGGAGTTCATTCCATGTCTAAGCATACGGAGTTCATTCCCAATCTAAGAGTTTGAGCCACGGTGCACATGCTGGGCTTGGGCATGTGCTGGTGCTGTATTTTTTTCGCATGGGCCACCATCGTCGGAGCATCACCGGAGAGCCTAACCGACAGCATTGGGGGTTCCGACGATTGAGGGGGCCAGGGGGTGTGCGCACATGATGTGCGATGGGTGCTGGTACTTGGCCCTTATATTGGCCCCCTATCCCTCATCAAACCTCGAGAACTCACACCCCCTTAAAGAGCATTTTAGATTTTATAGGTTTGCTGCCAGTAGCCATTAAAGTATCTGAAATGGGGACACTTTTTTCAAACGGCCACAAAATCTTCTCCACTTTGAGTTTTTAGCTGAATTTTTTTGTGCATGCCAAAAAAAAATACAAAGATCACCTCTACCAAATTTGGGAACAAAATTCTTTCTAAAAAAATTTTAAAAAATCCCAAACCGCAAAAAGTTTCAAAAATCGTGAAAAATAGAAAATAGGTCGTCTTGCTACGAAACTTCACATGAAGGCGTAGGGAACCATTGTATGAATTTACAAGCCATAAAAATGGCATTGGCATGGCAGAAATATGAAGATGTGCTTGAACCCACCTACCGCCCATTCGATCCCCGGCTTGCGCAACCTGCCTCTCTGGTCGGCTGAGCGTCCGCACGCTCGTTTCATGGGTTGACTTAGGCATACGGAGTTCATCCCCAGTCTAAGCATACATACTTCATTCCAGTCTAAGATCGGACCAGACCGAGGGTTGACGCAACAGGATTGCCAGCACGCAAGGGGGATCGAGCCGATCCCCGGCTTGCGCATTCTACCTTTCTGGCCGGCTGAGTGCTCGCACTCCTGTTTCATGGGTTGGCTTAGGCATAGGGAGTTTATTCCATGTCTAAGAACCTGTCGAATCGAGGGTTGTGGCAGTGGGATCGGTAGCACACAGAGTGGGATCCGATTGATCCTCGGCTTGTGCATTATGACTCTCCGGCCGGCTCAACGCCCGCACGCTCATTTCGTGGGTTGACTTAGGCATACAAAGTTCATTCCCAGTCTAAGATCAGACCAAACCAAGGGTTGCAGCAGCAGGATCGATAGCACGCAGGGGGGACCAGGCTGATCCCCAGCTTACACATTCTGCCTCTCCGGTCGGTTGAGTGCCTGCACACTTGTTTCATGGGTTGGCTTAGGCATATGGAGTTCATTCCATGTCTAAGCATACGAAGTTCATTCTCAGTCTAAGATCGAACCAGACCGAGGGTTGTAGCAGTAGGACCAGTAGCAGGATCGGTAGCACACAGAGGGGACCGAGCCGGTCCCTGGCCTGTGTATTCTACCTCTCCGACCGACTGAGTGCCCACACGCTCATTTCATGGGTTGGTTTAGGCATACAGAGTTCATTCCATGTCTAAGCCCTAGCCGGACCGAGGGTTGTGGCAGTAGGACCGGCAGCGGGATCGACAGCGGGATTAACAGCACACAGAGGGGGATCGGGCTGATCCCGAACTTGCGCATTATGCCTCTCCGACCGGCTGAGCACCCACATGCCCGTTTTGTGGGTTGGCTTAGGCATAGGTAGTTCATTCCATGTCGAAGCCCCAGTCAGACAGAGGGTTGTGGTAGTGGGACCGACCGTACGTAGAGGGGGAACGGGTGGATCCTCGGCTTGCGTATTATGCTTCTCCAGCTGGCTCAGCACCCGAACGCTCATTTCGTGGGTTGACTTAGGCATACGGAGTTCATTCCCAGTCTAAGATCAGACCAGACCAAGGGTTGCGACAGTAGGATCGACAGCACGTAGGGTGGACCGGGCCGATCCCCTGCTTGCGCATTCTGCCTCTTCGATCTGTTGAGCACCCACACGCTCGTTTTGTGGGTTGGCTTAGGCATACGGAGTTTATTCCATGTCCAAGCATATGGAGTTCATACCCAGTCTAAGATCAGACAGGACCGAGGGTTATGGTAGTAGGACTAGCAGCAGGATTGGCAGCATGCAGGGGGGATAGGGCCGACCCCCGACTTGCGCATTCTATCTCTCCAGTCGGTAGAGCGCCCGCACGCTCATTTCGGGGGTTGACTTAGGCATACGGAGTTCATCCCCAGTCTAAGCATACAAAGTTCATTCCCAGTCTAAGATTAGACCGGACCGAGGGTTGCGACAGCAGGATCAAAAACACGCAAGCAAGATCTGGCCGATCCTTGACTCACGCATTCTGCCTCTCCGATCGACTGAGTGCCCGCACACCTTTTCGTGGGTTGGCTTAGGTATAAGGAGTTCATTCCATGTCTAAGGCCCAGCCAGACCGAGGGTTGTGGCAGCTGGATTGGCAGCATGCAGAGGGGGATCGGGCCGATCCCTGACTTGCGCATTATCCCTCTCCGGTCGGCTCAGCGCCCCGCACGCTCGTTTCATGGGTTAACTTAGGCATACGGAGTTCATTCCCAATCTAAGATCGAAATGGACCGAGGGTCATGACAGTAGGATCGATAGCACGTAAGGGGGTACTGGGCCAGTGCTCGACTTGCGCATTCTGCCTCTCCGGCCAGTTGAGTGCTCACACACTCGTTTTATTGGTTGGCATAGGCATACAGAGTTCATTCCATGTCCAAGCATACGGAGTTCATTCCCAGTCTAAGTTTGGACCAGATCGAGGGTTGCGACAGCAGGCCTAGCAGCAAGATCGTCTGCTCGTAGGGGGGATCGGGTCGATCCCCGGTTTATGCATTCTGCCTCTCCTGCTGGCTGAGCGCCCGTATGCCCGTTTCATGGGTTGGCTTAGGCATAGGGAGTTCATTCCATGTCTAAGCCCTAGCCAAACTGAGGGTTGTGGCAGTGGGATCGGCAGCATGCAGAGGGGGACCATCCGATCCCTGGATTTCGCATTTTGCCTCTCCGACCGACTGAGCGCCCGCACGCTTGTTTCGTGGTTTAGCTTAGGCATACGAAGTTCTTTCCATGTCTAAGCATACAAAGTTCATTCCCAGTCTAAGAGTTTGAGCCACGGTGCACATGCTGGGCTCGGGCATGTGCTTGTGCCGCATTTTTTTTGCCTGGGGCACCATCATCGGAGCATCATCGGAGAGCCTAACCGGCGATATTGGTGGTTCCAGCGATTGGGGGGGCCGGGGGGTGTACGCACATGATGTGTGATGGGTACTGGTACTTGGCCCATATATTGGCCCTTTATCCCTCATAAAACCTCAAGAACTCACACCCCCTTAAAGAGCATTTGAGATTTTATAAGTTTGCTGCCAGTAGCAATTAAAGTGTCTGAAATGGGGACATTTTTTTCAAACGGTCACAAAATCCTCTCCACTTTGATTTCTTTTCTGAATTGTTTTGTGCATGCCAATAAAAATACAAGGATCACCTCTACCAAATTTGGGGACAAAACTCTTTCTAAAAAAATTTTAAAAAATCCCGAACCGTAAAAAGTTTCGAAAATCGTGAAAAATAGAAAACAAGTCATCTTGCCACGAAACTTCACATGAAGGCGTAGGGGACCATTGTATGAATTTACAAGCCATAAAAATGGCATTGCATGGCAGAAATATGAAGATGTGCATGAACCCACCTACCACTCGTTCGATCCTTGGCTTACGCATCCTGCCTCTCTGGTCGGCTGAGCGTCCGCACGCTCGTTTGGTGGGTTGACTTAGCCATATGGAGTTCATCCCCAGTCTAAGCATACGGAGTTCATTCCTAGTCTAAGATCAGATCGGACCGAGGGTTACGACAGCAGGATCGACAGCACGCAAGGGGGACCTGGCCGATCCCCGACTTGCGCATTCTGCCTCTCCGACCGACTGAGCGCCCGCACGCCCGTTTCGTGGGTTGGCTTAGGCATAGGGAGTTCATTCTATGTCTAAGCCCCAGCTGGAGCGACGGTTGTGGCAGCGGGACCGGCAGCACGCAGAGGGGGATCGATCGATCCTCGACTTACGCATTATGCCTCTCCGACTGGCTCAGTGCCTGCACGCTCGTTTCATGGGTTGACTTAGGCATATGGAGTTCATTCCCAGTGTAAGATCAGATCAGACTGAGGGTTGTGGTAGCAGTACCAGTAGCAGGATCGGCAGCACGCAGGGGGTACCTGGCCGATCCTCGGCTTGTGCATTCTGCCTCTCTGGTCGGCTGAGCGCCCAGACGCTCATTTCGTGGGTTGGATTAGGCATACGGAGTTCATTCCATGTCTAAGCCCTAACCGGACCGAGGGTTACGATAGTAGGACCGGCAGTGTGATTGACAGCATGTAATGGGGGACCGGGTTGATCCCCGGCTTACGCATTATGCCTCTCCGGTCAGCCTCTTCGGTTGGCTGAGCACTCGCACGCTCATTTCATGGGTTGACTTAGGCATACGGAGTTCATCCCCAGTCTAAGCATATGGGGTTCATTCTAGTCTAAGATCAGACCGGATCGAGGGTTACAACAGAAGGTTCGGTAGCACGCAGGGGGGATCGGACTGATCGTCAGCTTACGCATTCTGCCTCTCCGACCAGCTTAGCACCCACATGCCCGTTTCATGGGTTGGCTTAGGCGTACGGAGTTCATTCCATGTCTAAGTGTACGGAGTTCATTCCCAGTCTAAGATCAGACCGGACCGAAGGTTGCGACAGTAGGATCGATGGCACGAAAGGGGGCCCAGGCCTATCCCCGGATTACGTATTTTGCCTCTCCGGTCGACTGAGGGCCCGCACACCCATTTCGTGGGTTGGCTTAGGCATAGGGAGTTTATTCCATGTCTAAGCCCCAGCCAGACCGAGGGTTGTGGCAGCGAGACCGACAGCACCCAGAGACGGATCGGGTCGATCCTCGACTTACCCATTATGCCTTTTCGGCCAGCTCAGCGCCCGCACGCTCATTTCATGGGTTGACTTAGGAATACGGAGTTCATTCCCAGTCTAAGATCAGACCGGACCGGGGGTTACGATAGCAGGATCGATAGCACGCAGGGGAGGACCGGACCGGTCCCCGGCTTGCGCATTCTGCCTCTTCCATCGGTTGAGCACCCGCACACTTGTTTCATGGGTTGCCTTAGGCTTACAGAGTTCATTCCCAGTCTAAGATCAGATCAGACCAAAGGTTGTGGCAGCAGGACCGACTTACGCATTCTGCCACTCCGGCCAGCTTAGCACCCACACGCCCGTTTCGTGGGTTGGCTTAGGCATACGGAGTTCATTCCTTGTCTAAGCATACGGAGTTCATTCCTAGTCTAAGATCAGACTGGATCGAGGGTAGCGACAGTAGGATCGATAGCACGCAGGGGGGCCCAGGCCTATCCCCGGCTTGCGTATTCTGCCTCTCCAGTCGGCTGAGCGCCCGCACACCCATTTCGTGGGTTGGCTTAGGCATAGGGAGTTCATTCCATGTCTAAGCCCCAGCCAGACCGAGGGTTGTGGCAGCGAGACCGACAGCACGTAGAGAGGGATCGAGCCGATCCTCGGCTTAGGCATTATGCCTTTCCGACCAGCTCAGCACCCACATGCTCGTTTCATGGGTTGACTTAGGCATACGGAGTTCATTCCCAGTGTAAGATCGGACCGGATTGAGGGTTGCGATAGTAGTACCAACAGCAGGATCGACAGCACGCAGGGGGGATCGGATCGATCCTCGGCTTGCGTAGTCTGCCTCTCTAGCCGGCTGAGCACCCAGACGCTCATTTCATGGGTTGGCCTAGGCATACAGAGTTCATTCCATGTCTAAGCCCTAATCAGATCGAGGGTTACGGGAGTAGGACTGGCAGTGGGATTGATAGCACGTAGAGGGGGATCGAGCTGATCCTCGACTTGCGCATTATGCCTCTCCGGCTGACCTCTTTGGCTGGTTGAGCACTCGCACGCTCATTTCATGGGTTGACTTAGGCATACGGAGTTCATCCCCAGTCTAAGCATATGGAGTTCATTCCAGTCTAAGATCAGATCGGATCAAGCATTGCGATAGAAGGTTCGGCAGCACGTAAGGGGGATCGGGCTGATTGTCAGCTTACGCATTTTGCCTCTCCGGCTAGCTTAGCACCCACATGCCCATTTCGTGGGTTGGCTTAGGCATACGCAGTTCATTCCATGTCTAAGCATATGGAGTTCATTCCCAGTCTAAGATCTGACCAGACCAAGGGTTACGACAGTAGGATCGGCAGCACGCAAGGGGGCCCAGGCCTATCCTCGGCTTACGCATTTTACCTCTCCGATCGGCTGAGGGCCCGCACACCCATTTCGTGGGTTGGCTTACGCATAGGGAGTTCATTCCATGTCTAAGCCCTAGCCAGACCGAGGGTTGTGGCAGCAGGACTGATAGCACACAGAGAGGGATCGGGTCGATCCCTGACTTACGCATTATGCCTTTCCGGCCAGCTCAGCGCCCGTACGCTCATTTCATGGGTTGACTTAGGCATACAGAGTTCATTCCCAGTCTAAGATTAGACCGGACCGAGGGTTGTGATAGCAAGATCGACAGCACGTAGGGGAGGACCAGACCGGTCCCCAGCTTGCACATTCTGCCTCTCCGACCGGCTGAGCACCCGCACGCTTGTTTCATGGGTTGCCTTAGGCATATAGAGTTCATTCCCAGTCTAAGATCAGATCAGACCGAAGGTTGTGGCAGCAGGACCGACAGCGGGATCGACAGCACGCAAAGTAGGATCGGGCTGATCCCCAGCTTGTGCATTATGCCTCTCCGGTCGGCTGAGCGCCTGCACGCTCATTTCATGGGTTGACTTAGGCATATGGAGTTCATCACTAGTCTAAGCATATGGAGTTAATTCCCAGTCTAAGATCAGACCGGATCGAAGGTTGCGACAGTAGGATTGACAGCAAGCATGGGGGACTGAACCGATCCCTGGCTTACGCATTCTGCCTCTCCGGTCGACTGAGCACCCGCACGCCCGTTTCATGGGTTGGCTTAGGCATAGGGAGTTCATTCCATGTCTAAGCCCCAGTCGGACTGAGGGTTGTGGCAACGAGATCGATAGCACATAGAGGGGGACCGAGCCGATCCTCAGCTTGTGTATTATGCCTCTCCGGTGGGCTCAATGCCCAATCACTCATTTTAAGGGTTGACTTAGGCATACGAAGTTCATTCCCAGTCTAAGATCGGACCAGACCGAGGGTTGTGGTAGCAGGATTGACAGCACGCAGGGGGGATCGGGTCAGTCCCCAGCTTGCGGATTCTACCTCTCCAGCCAGCGAAACACTTGCATGCTCGTTTCGTGGGTTGGCTTAGGCATACGGAGTTCATTTAATGTCTAAGAGTATGAAGTTCATTCCCAATCTAAGATCGAACCGGACCGAGGCTTGCGACAGTAGGATCGGCAGCAGGACCAGCAGCAGGATCGACAGCACGTAGAGGGGGATCGGCCGATCCCCGGCTTGCGCATTCTACCTCTCCGACCGGCTGAGCGCTCGCATGCTCATTTCATGGGTTAACTTAGGCATACGGAGTTCATCCCCAATCTAAGATTGGATCAGACCGAGGGGGACCAAGCTGATCCCAGGCACGCAGAGGGGGATCGACTGATCCCCAACTTGTGCATTATGCCTTTTCGATCGACCTCTCCGATCGACTGAACGCTTGTACGCTCATTTCGTGGGTTGACTTAGGCATACGGAGTTCATCCCCAGTCTAAGCATAAGGAGTTCATTCCCAGTCTAAGATCGAATCGGATCGAAGGTTGCGGTAGTAGGATCAGTAGCATGCAGGGTAGACTAGACTGATCCCCGGCTTGCGTATTCTACCTCTCCAATCGGTTGAGCACCCGTACGTCCATTTTGTGAGTTGGCTTAGGCATAGGGAGTTCATTCCATGTCTAAGCCCCAACGGAACTGAGGGTTGTGGTAGCGGGATTGGCAGCATGCAGAAGGGGACCGAATTGATCCCTGACTTACGGATTATGCCTTTTCGATCGGCTCAACACCTGAACGCTCATTTCGTGGGTTGGCTTAGGTATACGGAGTTCATTCCCAGTCTAAGATCACATCGGACCAAGGGTTACGATAGCAAGATCGATAACACACAGGGGGGATTGGGTGCTCGCACACTCGTTTCATGGGTTGACTTAGGCATACGGAGTTCATTCCATGTCTAAGCATACAGAGTTCATTACCAGTCTAAGATTAGACCGGACTGAAGGTTACGGTAGCAGGACCAGCAGCAGGATCGACAGCACGTAGGGGGGATCGGGCTGATCCTCTACTTGCGCATTCTGCCTCTTCAGTTGGCTAAGTGCCCGCACTCTCATTTCGTGGGTTGGCTTAGGAATACGGAGTTCATTCCATGTCTAAGCCCCAGTCAGACTGAGGGTTGTGGCAGCGGGACTGGCAGCAGGATCGACAGCACATAAAAGGGGGTCAGGCTGATCTCCGACTTACGCATTATGCCCCTCCAGCCTGCTGAGCGCCCGCACACTCTTTTCATGGGTTGACTTAGGCATACGGAGTTCATCCCCAGTCTAAGCGTACGAAGTTTATTCCCAGTCTAAGATCAGACCTGACCGAGGGTTGCGACAGCAGGATTGATAGCACGCAATGGGGACCGGGTCGATCCCCGGCTTACGCATTCTGCCTCTCCAGCTGACTGAGTGCCGACACGTCCGTTTTATGGGTTGGCTTAGGCATAGGGAGTTCATTCCATGTCTAAGCCCCAGTCAGACCGAGGGTTATGGTAGTAGGACTGGCAGCACGTAGAGAGGGACCGGGCCGATCGTCGACTCAGCGCTCATTATGCCTCTCCTGTCGGCTCAGTGCTCGAACGCTCGTTTCGTGGGTTAACTTAGGCATACAAAGTTCATTCCCAGTCTAAGATAGGATCGGATCGAGGGTTGCGATCGTAGGATTGATAGCACGCAGGGGGACTGGGCCGATCCCCAGCTAGCGCATTCTGCCTCTCCGATAGGCTGAGTGCCCGCACTCTCATTTCGTGGGTTGGCTTAACCATGCGGAGTTCATTCCATGTCTAAGCGTACAGAGTTCATTCCCAGTCTAAGATCAGATCGGACCAAGGGTTGTGGCAGTAGGACCAGCAGCAAGATCGACAGCACGTAGGGGGATTGGGTTGATCCTCGACTTACGCATTCTGCCTCTTCGACCGACTGAGCGGCCACACGCTCCTTTCGTGGGTTGGCTTAGGCATACGGAGTTCATTCCATGTCTAAGCATATGGAGTTCATTCCCAGTCTAAGATCAGATCAGACCAAGGGTTGCGACAGCAGGACCAATAGCAGGATCAGTAGCACATAGGGGGGATTGGGTGGATCCCCAGCTTGCGCATTCTGCCTCTCCAGCCTCCGATCAGTTGAGTGCCCGCACGCTCGTTTCGTGGGTTGACTTAGGCATATAGAGTTCATCCCCAGTGTAAGCATACGGAGTTCATTCCCAGTCTTAGATAGAACCGGACCGAGGGTTGCGACAGCAGGATCAACAGCACGCAAGGGGGACCGGGTCGATCCTCAGCTTGTGCATTTTACCTCTCTGACCGGTTGAGCGGCCGCACGCCCGTTTTGGTGGGTTGGCTTAGGCATAGGGAGTTCATTCCATGTCTAAACCCCAGTCGGACTGAGGGTTGTGGCAGCAGGACCGACAGCACGCAGAGGGGCACCGGGTCGATCCCCGGCTTGCGTATTATGCCTCTCCAGCCAGCTCAGCGCTCGGACGTTTGTTTCAGGAGTTGACTTAGGCATACGGAGTTCATTCCCAGTCTAAGATCAGACTAGATCGAGGGTTACGGTAGCAGGATCGACAGCACGCAAGGGGGACTGGGCCTGTCCCCTACTTACGCATTCTGCCTCTCCGATTAGCTGAGCGCACGGAGGCTCGTTTCATGGGTTGGCTTAGGCATACGGAGTTCATTCCATGTCTAAGCATATGGAGTTCGTTCCCAGTCTAAGATCGGATCGGATCGAGGGTAGCGGCAGCAGGACCAGCATGCTCATTTCATGGGTTGACTTAAGTGTACAGAGTTCAATCCCAGTCTAAGATAGAACCTAACTGAGGGTTACGGCCGTAGGATCAACAGCACACAGGAGGGACCGAGCCAGGCCATGGCTTGTGCATTCTACCTCTCCGACCGGCTGAGCGCTTGCACACTCATTTCATGGGTTGGCTTAGGCATACGGAGTTCATTCCATGTATAAGCATATGGAGTTCATTCCCAGTCTAAGATCGAACCAGATCGAGGGTTGCAATAGTAGGATCGGTAGCACGCAGGGAGGGACCGGGTCGATCCCCGGCTTGCGCATTCTGCTTCTCCGACCGGCTGAGCACCCGCACGCTCGTTTCGTGGGTTGGCTTAGGCATACGGAGTTCATTCCATGTCTAAGCCCCAGTCAGACCAAGGGTTGTGGTAGCAAGACCGGCAGTGGGATCGACAGCAAGTAGAGAGGGATCGAGCTGATCCCTGGCTTGCGTATTATGCCTCTCCGGCCGGCCGCTCCGACCAACTGAGTGCCCGCACGCTTGTTTCATGGGTTGACTTAGGCATCCAGAGTTCATCCCCAGTCTAAGCATACGGAGTTCATTCCCAGTCTAAGATCGGACCGGACCGAGGGGTGCGATAGCAGGATCGGTAGCATGCTGGGGGGACCGAGCCAGTCCCCGACTTGTGCATTCTGCCTCTCCGACTGGCTGAGCACCTGCACGCCCGTTTCATGGTTTGGCTTAGGCATACGGAGTTCATTCAATGTCTAAGCCCCAGCCAGATTAAGGGTTGTGGCAGCAGGACCGACAGCACGTAGAGGGGCATTGGGCCGATCCCCGGGTTTGCATTATGCCTCTCCGATCAGCTCAGCGCCCGAACGCTGGTTTCGTGGGTTGACTTAGGCATATGGAGTTCATTCCTAGTCTAAGATCAGACCGGACCGAGGGTTGCGGTAGTAGGATCGACAGCATACAAGGGGGACTGGGCTGATCCCCGGCTTGCGCATTCTACCTCTCCGTCCGACTGAGCGCCCGCACGCTCGTTTCGTGGGTTGACTTAGGCATACGGAGTTCATCCTCAGTCTAAGCATACGGAGTTCATTCCCAGTCGAAGATCGGATTGGACTGAGGGTTACGATAGTAGGACCAGCAGCACGCAGGGGGGACTCAGCCGATCCCTGCTTGCGCATTCTACCTCTCCGACTGGCCTCTCCGACCGGCTGAGCGCCCGCACGCTCGTTTCGTGGGTTGACTTAGGCATATGGAGTTCATCCTCAGTCAAAGCATACAGAGTTCTTTCCCAATCTAATATCGGATCGGGCCAAAGGTTGCGGCAGTAGTATCGATAGCACGTAGGGGGGATCGAACTGTTCCCCGACTTACGCATTCTGCCTCTCCGATCGGCTAAGCGCCCGCACGCCCGTACGCCCGTTTTGTGGGTTGGCTTAGGCATAGGGAGTTCATTCCATGTCTAAGCCCCAGCTGGACCGAGGGTTGTGGCAGCGGGACCGACGGCACGTAGAGGGGGACCAAGCTGATCCCCGGCTTGCGCATTATGCCTCTCCGACTGACTCAACGCCCATACGCTCGTTTCATGGGTTGACTTAAGCATACAGGGTTAATTCCCAGTCTAAGATCGGATCAGATCGAGGGTTGTGCCAGTAAGATCGGTAGCACGCAGGAGGGACCAGGCCGATCCTCAGCTTACGCATTCTGCCTCTCCGATCGACTAAGCGCCTGCACGCTTGTTTCATGGGTTGGCTTAGGCATACAGAGTTCATTCCCAGTCTAAGACCGAGGGTTGTGGCAGTAGGACCAGTAGCAAGATAGGCAACACGTAGGGGGGACCGGGCCGATCCCCGGCTTTCGCATTCTACCTCTTCGACTGGCTGAGCCCCCGCACGCTCATTTCATCGGTTGGCTTAGGCATACGGAGTTCATTCCATGTCTAAGCCCCAGCCGGACTGAGGGTTATGGTAGCAAGAACGGTAACAGGATCGACAGCACGCAGAGAAGGATCGGGCTGAACCCCAGCTTGCACATTATACCTCTCCGACCGACTTTTTCAGCTGGATGAATGCCCGCACGCTCATTTCATGGGTTGACTTAGGCATACGGAGTTCATCCCCAGTCTAAGCATACGAAGTTCATTCCCACTCTAAGAACGAACCGGATCGAGGGTTGTAACAACAGGATTGACAGCACGGAAGGGGGACCAGGCTGATCCTCGGCTTACGCATTCTGCCTCTCCGATCGGCTGAGCACCCGCAAGCACGTTTCACGGGTTGGCTTAGGCATAGGGAGTTCATTCCATGTCAAAGCCCCAGTCGGACCTATGGTTGTAGCAGCAGGATAGATAGCACGTAGAGGGGTACCGGGCTGATCTTGGCTTGCGCATTAGGTCTCTCCGATCGGTTCCGTGCCTAAATTCTCATTTCATGGGTTGACTTAGGCATACGGAGTTCATTCCCAGTCTAAGATCGGATCGGATCGAGGGTTGCGACAACAGGATTGATAGCATGTAGAAAGGGATTGGGCCGGTCCCCGACTTGGGCATTCTGCCTCTCAGGCCGTCTGAGCGCCCGCACACTCATTTCATGGGTTGGCTTAGGCATACAGAGTTCATTCCATGTCTAAGCATACGGAGTTAATTCCCAGTCTAAGATCGGACCGGACCGAAGGTTGTGGTAGTAGGACCAGTAGCAGGATCGACAGTACGCAGGGGGGATGGGGCTGATCCCTGGCTTATGCATTCTACCTCTTCGACCGGTTTAGCACCCGCACGCCCGTTTCATGGGTTGGCTTAGGCATAGGGAGTTCATTCAATGTCTAAGCCCCAGCCGGACTGAGGGTTATGGCAGCGGGACCGATAGTACGCAGAGGGGGACCTGGTCGATCCCTGGCTTGCGCATTATGCCTCTCCGGTCGGCTCAGTACCCGAACGCTCATTTCATGGGTTGACTTAGGCTTACGGAGTTCATTCCTAGTTTAAGATAAGACCGGACCGAGGGTTGTGGCAGTAGGATTGACAGCACGCAGAGGGGACCGAGTCGATCCCCAGCTTGCGCATTCTGCCTCTTCGATCGGTTGAGCACCCGCACGCTCGTTTCTTAGGTTAGCTTAGGCATACAGAGTTCATTCCATGTCTAAGGATGCGGAGTTCATTCCCAGTCTAAGATCGGATTAGACCGAGGGTTGCGACAGCAGGACCGGTAGTAGCATCGGCAGCACACAGGGGGGACTAGACCAATCACCAGCTTGCGTATTCTACCTCTCCGATCGGCCTTTCCGGTTGCCTAAGCACCCGCACGCTCCTTTCGTGGGTTGACTTAGGCATATGAAGTTTATCCCCAGTCTAATGATATGGAGTTCATTCCCAGTCTAAGATCGGACCAGATCGAGGGTTGCCACAGTAGGACCAACAGCACGCAGGGGGGACTAGGTCGATCCCCGGCTTGCGTATTCTGCCTCTTCGGTCAGCCTCTCCGACCGATTAAGCCCCCGCACGCTCGTTTCGTGGGTTGACTTAGGCATATGGAGTTCATCCCCAGTCTAAGCATACGGAGTTCATCCCCAGTCTAATATCAGACCGGACCGAAGGCTGCGACAACAGGATCGACAGCACATAGGGGGGACCGGGTCATTCCCTGGCTTGCGCATTCTGCCTCTCCGATCGACTGAGCGCCCGCATGCCCGTTCCGTGGGTTGGCTTAGGCATAGGGAGTTCATTCCATGTCTAAGCCTAGCCGGACCGAGGGTTGTGGTAGTGGGACAGGCAACATGCAGAGGGGGATCGGGCTGATCCTCGACTTACGCATTATGCCTCTCCGGCCAGCTCAGCTCCCGCACGCTCGTTTCATGGGTTGGCTTAGGCCTAGGGAGTTCATTCCATGTCTAAGCCCCAGCCTGATCGAGGGTAGTGGCAGCGGGATCCGTACCACATAAAGGGGGACCGGGCCAATCCCCGGCTTGCGAATTCTGCCTCTCCGGTCGGCTGAGCACCCGCACGCCCATTTTGTGGGTTGGCTTAGGCACAGGGAGTTCATTCCATGTCTAAGCCCTAGCCAGACCGAGGGTTGTGGCAACGGAGCCAGCAGCACGCAGAGGGGGACCAGGTTGATCCTCAGCTTCCGTATTATGCCTCTCTGACCGGCTTAGCGCCTGCACGCTCGTTTTGTGGGTTGACTTAGGCATACGGAGTTTATTCCCAGTCTAAGATCGAATCGGACCGATGGTTGGGGCCGCAGGATCGACAGCACGCAGGCGGGACCAGGTCGATCCTCGACTTGTGCATTCTGCCTCTCCGGTCGGCTGAGTGCCCGCACGCTCGTTTCATGGGTTGGCTTAGGCATACGGAGTTCATTACATGTCTAAGCATACGGTGTTCATTCCCAATCTAAGATCAGACCGGATCGAGGGTTGCGACAGCACGACCAGTAGCAAGATCGGTAGCATGCAGGGGGGTCAGGTCGATCCCCGACTTGCGCAGTCTGCCTCTCCCACCGGCTGAACGCTCGCACGGTCGTTACGTGGGTTGGCTTAGGCATACGAAGTTCATTCCATGTCTAAGCCCCAACCAGACTGAAGGTTGTGGCAGCAGGACCGACAGCCGGATCGGTAGCACGCAGAGGGGGACCGGGCTAATCCCCGGCTTACGCATTATGCCTCTCCGACCGACCTCTCTGGCCGACTGAGCGCCCACACGCTGATTTCATGGGTTGACTTAGGCATGCAGAGTTCATCCCCAGTCTAAGCATACGGAGTTCATTCCCTATCTAAGATCAGATCGGATCGAGGGTTACGGCCACAGGATCAGTAGCACGTAAGGGGGATCGGGCCGATCCCCGGCATGCCCATTCTGCCTCTCCGACCAGCTAAGCACCCGCGTGCCCGTTTGTGGGTTGGCTTAGGCATAGGGAGTTCATTCTATGTCTAAGCCCCAGCTGGACCGAGGGTTGTGGTAGCGGGATCGACAGCACGCAGAGGGGGACCAGGCCGATCCCCGGCTTGCGCATTATGCCTCTTCGGCCGGCTCAGCGCCCTTATGCTCGTTTCGTGGGTTGACTTAGGCATACGAAATTCATCCCCAGTCTAAGCATACAGAGTTCATTCCAAGTCTAAGATCGGACCGGACTGAGGGTTGCGACAACAGGATCGACAGCACGTGCGGGGGGACCGGGCTGATCCCCGGCTTGCTCATTCTGCCTCTTCGGCCGGTTGAGCTCCCGCACGCTCATTTCATGGGTTGGCTTAGGCATACGGAGTTCATTTCATGTCTAACCATACGGAGTTCATTCCTAGTCTAGGATTTTGAGGCATGGTGCACATGCTGGGCTTGGGCATGTGCTGGTGCCGTATTTTTTTCGCCCGGGGCATCATCATCGGAGCATCGTCGGAGAGCCTAACCGACGACATTGGTGGTTCTGGCAATTGGGGGGGCTGGGGGTGCTAGTAGTTGGCCATTATATTGGCCCCCTATTCCTGAACAAACCTTTAGAACTCACACACCCTTAAAGAGCATTTGAGATTTTATAGGTTTGCTGCCAGTAGCCATTAAAGTGTCTGAAATGGGGACACTTTTTTCAAACGGTCACAAAATCTTCTCCACTTCGAGTTTTTAGCTAAATATTTTTGTGCATGCCAAAAAAAATACAAGGATCACCACTACCAAATTTGGGGACAAAACACTTTCTAAAAAAATTTTGAAAAATCCCGAACCGCAAAATGTTTCAAAAATTGTGAAAATTAGAAAACGGGTTGTCTTGCCATGAAACTTCACATGAAGGCTTAGGGGACCATTGTATGAATTTAAAAGCCATAAAAATGGCATTGGCATGGCAGAAATATGAAGATGTGTTTGAACCCACCTACCACCCGTTCGATCCCCGGCTTGCGCATCCTGCCTCTCTCGTCGGGCTGAGCGCCCGCACGCTCGTTTCGTGGGTTGACTTAGGCATACGGAGTTCATCCCCAGTCTAAGCATATGGAGTTCATTCCCAGTCTAAGATCGGACCGGACAGAGGGTTACGGTAGCAGGATCGATAGCACGCAGGAGGGACCAGGCCGATCCCCGGCATGCGCATTCTGCCTCTCCGGTAGCTTGAGCGCCCGCACGCCCATTTTGTGGGTTGGCTTAGGCATAGGGAGTTCATTCCATGTCTAAGAAACAGCCAGATCGAGGGTTGTGGCAGCGGGATCGGTAGCACGCAGGGGGGGACCAGGCTGATCCCCAACTTACGCATTATGCCTCTCTGGCCGGCTCAACGCCTGCACACTCGTTTCGTGGGTTGACTTAGGCATACAGAGTTCATTCCCAATCTAAGATTAGACTAGATCGAGGGTTGCGATAGCATCATTGATAGCACGTAGGGGGGATCGGGCCGGTCCCCGGCTTGCACATTCTGTCTCTCCGGTTGGCTGAGCGCCCGCACGCTCGTTTTGTGTGATGGCTTAGGCATACGGAGTTCATTCCATGTCTAAGCATACGGAGTTCATTCCCTATCTAAGATCAGATCGGACTGAGGGTTGCGGTAGCAGGACCAGTAGCAGGATCGATAGCATGCAGGGGGGATCGGGCCGATCTCTGACTTGCGCATTCTGCTTCTCCGACCGACTGAGCGCCCGTACGTTCATTTCGTGGGTTGGCTTAGGCGTACAGAGTTCATTCCATGTCTAAGCATACAGAGTTCATTCCCAATCTAAGATCAGACCGGATCGGGGGTTGCGACAGTAGGACCAGCAGCAGGATTGGTAGCACGTAGGGGGGATCGGGTCGATCCTCGACTTTCATATTCTACCTTTTCGGCCAGCTGAGTGCCTGCACACTCGTTTCATGGGTTGGTTTAGGCATACGGAGTTCATTCCATGTCTAAGCATATAGAGTTCATTCCAGTCTAAGATCGGACCGGATTGAGTTTTGCGACAGTAGGACCAACAGCAGGATTGGTAACACGCAAGGGGGATTGGGTCAATCCCCGGCTTCTGTATTCTGCCTCTCCGACCGACTGAGCACCGACACACTCATTTCGTGGGTTGGTTTAGGCATACGGAGTTCATTCCATCTCTAAGCCCTAGTCGGATCGAGGGTTGTGGTAGCAGGACCGACAACGGGATCGGTAGCACACAGAATGGGATCGAGTTGATCCTCGGCTTGCACATTATGCCCCTTCGACTAGCCTCTCCGGCCTGCTGAGCGCCCGCATGCTCGTTCCATGGGTTGACTTAGGCATACGGAGTTCATCCCCAGTCTAAGCATACAGAGTTCATTCCCAGTCTAAGATTAGACCGGACCGAGGGTTGCGATAGCAGGATCGATAGCACGCAAGGAGGATCGAGCCGATCCCTAGCTTTCGCATTCTGCCTCTCTGGTCGGTTGAGCACCCATACGCCTGTTTCGTGGGTTGGCACAGGCATAGGGAGTTCATTCCATATCTAACCCCCAGCCAGACCGAGGGTTGTGGCAACGAGATGGTAGCACGTAGAGGGGGACCAGGCCGATCCCCGACCTGCGCATTATGCCTCTCCGACCAGCTCAGCACCCAAACGCTCGTTTCATGGGTTGACTTAGGCATACAGAGTTCGTTCCTAGTCTAAGATCGAACCAGACCGAGGGTTGTAGTAGCAGGATAGACAGCACGTAGGGGGGACCGATCCGATCCCCGACTTGAGCATTCTACCTCTCCGATCGGTTGAGCGCCCGCATGCTCGTTTCGTGGGTTGGCTTAGGCATACAGAGTTCATTCCATGTCTAAGCATACGGAGTTCATTCCTAATCAAAGATCGGACCGAACTAAGGGTTGTGGTAGCAGGACCAGTAGCAGGATCGGTAGCATGTAGGGGTGATCGGGTCAATCCTTGGCTTACGCATTCTGCCTCTCCAGTCGACTGAGCGCTCGCACGCTCGTTTCATGGGTTGACTTACGCATACGGAGTTCATCCCCGGTCTAAGCATACAAAGTTCGTTCCCAGTCTAAGATCAGATCGAATCGAGGGTTGTGACAGCAGGATCGATAGCACATAGGGGGGATTAGGCGAAACCCTGGCTTACAGATTCTGCCTCTTCGGCCGGCTGAGCACCCGCACGCCCGTTTCATGGGTTGGCTTAGGCATAGGGAGTTCATTCCATGTCTAACCCCCAGTCAGACCGAGAGTTGTGGCAGCGGGATCGATAGCATACAGAGGGGGACTGGGCTAATCCCCAGCTTACGCATTCTACCTCTCTGGTCGGTTGAGCACCCGCACGCTCGTTTCGTGGGTTCGCTTAGGCGTACGGAGTTCATTCCCAATCTAAGAGTTTAAGCCACGGTGCGCATGCTGGGCTTAGGCATGTCCTGGTGCCACATTTTTTTCGCCTGGGCACCATCGCTGAAGCATCGCCGGAGCATCACCGGAGAGCCTAACCGACGGTATTAGGGGTTTCAACGATTGGGGGGCCCGGGGGGTGTGCGCACATGATGTGCGATGGGTGCTGGTACTTGGCCCTTATATTGGCCCCTATCCCTCATCAAAACCCCAGGAACTCACACCCTCTTAAAGAGCATTTGAGATTTTATAGGTTTGCTACCAGTAGCCATTAAAGTGTCTAAAATGGGGACACTTTCTTCAAACGGTCACAAAATCTTCTCCACTTTGAGTTTTTAGCTTAAGTTTTTTGTGCATGCCAACAAAAATACAAGGATCACCTCTACCAAATTTGGGGACAAACCTCTTTCTAAAAAAATTTCAAAAAATCTCGAACTGTAAAAAGTTTCAAAAATCATGAAAAATAGAAAACGGGTCGTCTTGCCACAAAACTTCACATGAAGGCTTAGGGGATCATTGTATGAATTTAAAAGCCATAAAAATGGCATTGGCATGGCAGAAATATGAAGATGTGCTTGAACTCACCTACCACATGTTCGATCCCCGACTTGTGCATCCTGCCTCTCTGGTCGATTGAGCGTCCGCACGCTCGTTTCGTGGGTTGACTTAGGCATACGGAGTTCATCCCCAGTCTAAGCATACGAAGTTCATTCCCAGTCTAAGATCGAACCGCACTGAGGGTTGCAGTAGCAGGATCGGCAGCACGCAGGGGGGAACGGGTTGATCCCCAGCTTACGCATTCTACCTCTCCGGTCGGCTAAGCGCCCGCATGCCCATTTCGTGGGTTGGCTTAGGCATACGGAGTTCATTCCCAGTCTAAGATCGAACCAGAATGAGGGTTGTGGTAGCAGGATCGACAGCACATAGTGCGGACTGGGCCAGTCCCCGGCTTGCACATTCTGCCTCTCTGACCGACTGAGCACCCGCACGCTTGTTTCATGGGTTGGCTTAGGCATATGGAGTTCACTCCATACCTAAGCATACAGAGTTCATTCCAAGTCTAAGCAGGATCGATAGCACGTAGGGGGGATCGGGTCAATCCCTGACTTGTGCATTATACCTCTTCGGTCGACTGAGCGCTTGCATGCTCGTTTCCTGGGTTGGCTTAGGCATACGGAGTTCATTCCATGTCTAAGCCCTAGTCGGATCGAGGGTTGTGGTAGCAGGACTAGCAGCGGGATCGGTAGCACGTAGAACGGGATCGGCCTGATCCTCGGCTTGCACATTATGCCTCTTTGACTGGCCTCTCCGGTCGGTTGAACGCCTGCACACTCATTTCGCAGGTTGACTTAGGCATCGGAGTTCATCCCAAGTGTAAGCATACAGAGTTCATTCCCAGTCTAAGATCAGACCGGACCGAGGGTTACGACAACATGATAAGTAGCACATAGGGGGGACCGGGTCGATCCCCTATTTTCACATTCTGCCTCTTCGATCGGTTGAGCACCCGTACGCCCGTTTCACGGGTTGGCTTAGGCATAGGGAGTTCATTCCATGTCTAAGCCCTAGCCGGATTAAGAGTTGTGGCAGTAGGACTGACAGTTCGTAGAGGGGGACCGGGCTGATCTCGACTCGCACATTATGCCTTTCCGACCGGCTCAGCATCTGAACACTCGTTCGTGGGTTCACTTAGGCATATGGAGTTCATTCCCAGTCTAAGATAGGACCGGACCGAGGGTTACGATAGTAAGATCGATAGCATACGGGGGGGGATTGAGTCGGTCCCTGACTTGTTCATTTTGCCTTTTCGATCAGCTGAGCGCCCGTACGCTGGTTTCATGGGTTGGCTTAAGCATACGGAGTTCATTCCATGTCTAAGCATACGGAGTTCATTCCCAGTCTAAGATCGGACTGGACCGAGGGCTGTGACAGTAGGACCAGTAACAGGATCGGCAGCACGTAGGGGGGGACCAGGCTGATCCCCGATTTACATATTCTACCTCTTCGACTGCCCTCTCCGATCGGTTGAGTGCCCTTATGCTCATTTCGTGGGTTGACTTAGGCATACGGAGTTCATCCCCAGTCTAAGCTTACGGAGTTCATTCCCAGTCTAAGATTAGATCGGACCAAGGGTTGTGACAGCAAGATCGACAGCATGTAGGGGAGACTGGGCCGATCCTCGACTTACGCATTCTGCCTCTCCGACTGGCTGACCGCCCGCACATTCGTTTTGTGGGTTGGCTTAGGCCTAGGGAGTTCATTCCATGTCTAAGCCCCAGCCTGATCGAGGGTAGTGGCAGCGGGATCCGTACCACATAAAGGGGGACCGGGCCAATCCCCGGCTTGCGCATTCTGCCTCTCTTGCCAGCTGAGCGCCCGCAAGCTCGTTTCGTGGGTTGACTTAGGCAAATAGAGTTCATCCCTAGTCTAAGCATATGGAGTTCATTCCCAGTCTATGATTAAATCGGACCGAAGTTGCGACAGTAGGATCGACAGCACATAGGGGGGACCGGGCCGATCCCTGACTTGTGCATTCTACCTCTCCGGTCGGCTGAGCGCCCGCATTCCCGTTTCATGGGTTGGCTTAGGCATAGGGAGTTCATTCCTTGTCTAAGCCCTAGCTGGACCGAGGGTTGTGGCAGCGGGACCTGCAGCATGCAGAAGGGGACCAGGTCGATCCCCAATTTGTGCATTATGCCTCTTCGGTCGGCTCAGCACCCGCACGCTTGTTTCGTGGGTTGACTTAGGCTTACGGAGTTCATTCCCAATCTAAGATCAGACCGAAGTGAGGGTTGCGGCAGCAGGATTGACAGCATGTGAGGGGGATCAAGCCAGTCCCTGACTTACGCATTCTGTCTCTCCAATCGGCTAAACACTCGCATGCTCGTTTCGTGGGTTAGCTTAGGCATACGGAGTTCATTCAATGTCTAAGCATAAGGAGTTCATTCCCAGTCTAAGATCAAATCAGACAGAAGGTTGTGACAGTAGGACCAGCAGCAGGATTGGCAGCATGCAGGGGGGATTGGGCCGATCCCCGGCTACGCATTCTACCTCTCCGATCAGCTAAGCGCCCGCACGCTCGTTTGGTGGGTTGGCTTAGGCATACGGAGTTCATTCCATGTCTAAGCCCCAGTCCGACTGAGGGTTGTGGCAGTAAGAGCATCAGCGGGATCGACAGCACACAGAAGGGGACCAGGCTGATCCCCGGCTTGCGCATTATGCCTCTCCGATCGGACTGAGCGCCCACATGCTCATTTCATGGGTTCACATAGGCATACGGAGTTCATCCCCAGTCTAAGCATACGGAGTTCATTCCCAGTCTAAGATCGGTCCGGACCGAGGGTTGCGGTAGTAGGATCAACAGCACGCAGGGGGGACCGGGCCGATCCCCACCTTGCATATTTTACCTCTCTGACCTACTGAGCACCCGCTCGCTCGTTTCATGGGTTGGCTTAGGCATAGGGCGTCCATTCCATGTCTAAGCCCCAGCCGGACTGAGGGTTGTGGCAGCGGGACCGGCGGCAATCAGAAGGGGACCTAGCCGATCCTCAGCTTACGCATTCTACCTCTCCGGCCGGCTGAGCACCCGTGTCACGGACCTAAGGGGGAGTCTTAAATCCCACATCGAACATAATAGGAGGGTCACTGGGGTATAAAAGGGTTCACACCATCTCCACTTTATGAGGCACCTTTTGTAGGATAAAACCGTAAGGCAAGGGGGGCCAGAACGGACAATACCTCAAAAGGTGTGAACCGTGGCGATCAAGCTGATTCGAGACACCGGAAGGGTGATGCCCGAGTCTCAGAGCCACACGGGTTTGAAGCTTGAGTCTCGACCCGTGACACCTGCACGCTCATTTCGTGGGTTGGCTTAGGCATACGGAGTTCATTTCATGTCTAAGCCCCACCCGGACCGAGGGTTGTGGTAGCAGGATTGGCAACAGGTTTGACAGCACGTAGAGGGAGACTGAGCTGATCCCTATCTTGTGTATTTTGCCTCTCTGGCCGGCTGAGCGCCCGCACGCTCATTTCGTGGGTTGACTTAGGCATACGGAGTTCATTCCCAGTCTAAGCATACAGAGTTCATTCCCAGTCTAAGATCAAACCAGATCGAGGGTTGCAGTAGCAGGATCGACAGCACGCAGGAGGGATCGGGCCAATCCCCGGCTTACGCATTCTGCCTCTCCGGCCAGCTGAGCGCCCGTACACCCGTTTCGTGGGTTGGCTTTGGCATAGGGAGTTCATTACATGTCTAAGCCCCAGTCGGACCGAGGGTTGTGGCTGCGAGACCGACAGCACACAGAGGGGGATCAGGTTGATCCCCGGCTCATGCATTCTGCCTCTCTGGCCGGCTGAGCGCCCGCACACTCGTTTCGTGGGTTGGCTTAGGCATACGGAGTTCATTCCATGTCTAAGCATACAGAGTTCATTCCCAGTCTAAGAGTTTGAGCTAGGGTGCACATGCTGGGCTTAGGCATGTGCTGGTGCCACATTTTTTTTGCTCGGGGCACCATCGTCGGAGCATCGTCGAAGAGCCTAATCGGCAGCATTGGGGGTTCCGACGATTGGAGGGGCCGGGGGGTGTGCGCACATAATGTGCGATGGGTGCTGGTACTTGGCCCTTATATTCGCCCCCTATCCCTCATCAAACCTCGAGGACTCACACCCCCTTAAAGAGCATTTGAGATTTTATAGGTTTGCTGCCAGTAGCCATTAAAGTGTCTGAAATGAGGACACCATTTTCAAACGGTCACAAAATCTTCTCCACTTTGGGTTTTTAGCTGAATTTTTTTGTGTGTGCCAAAAAAAATACAAGGATCACCTCTACCAAATTTGGCGCCAAAACGCTTTCTAAAAAAATTTTAAAAAATCTTGAACCGTAAAAAGTTTTGAAAAGCATGAAAAATAGAAAACGGGTCGTCTTGCCACAAAACTTCACATGAAGGCGTAGGGGACCATTGTATGAATTTACAAGCCATAAAAATGGCATTGGCATGGAAAAAATATGAAGATGTGCTTCAACCCACCTACCACCTGTTCGATCCTCGGCATGCGCATCCTGCCTCTCTGGTCGGCTGAGCGTCCACACGCTCGTTTCGTCGATTGACTTAGGCATACAGAGTTCATCCCTAGTCTAAGCATATGGAGTTCATTCCCAGTCTAATCTTGAATTGGACCGAGGGTTGCGACAACAGGATCGACAGCATGCAGGGGGGACCAGACCAATCTTCGGCTTGCGTATTCTGCCTCTCCGACCAACTGAGCACCCATACACCCGTTTCGTGCGTTGGCTTAGGTATAGGGAGTTCATTCCATGTCCAAGCCCCAGCCGGACTGAGGGTTGTGGCAGTAGGACCGGTAGCACGTAGAGTGGGATCGGGTCGATCCTCGGCTTGCGCATTATGCCTCTCCGGCCGGTTGAGTGCCTGCACGCTCATTTCGTGAGTTGACTTAGGCATACGGAGTTCATTCCCAGTCTAAGATTGGAATGAACCAAGGGTTGCGACAGCAGGATTGACAGTACATAGGGGGGACCAGATCGGTCCTCGGCTTGTACCTTCTGTCTCTCTGGTCGACTGACCACCCGCACGCTCGTTTCATGGATAGGCTTAGGCACACAGAGTTCATTCCATGTCAAAGCATACGGAGTTCATTCCTAGTCTAAGATCGGACAAGATCAAGGGTTGTGATAGTAGGACCAGCAGCAGCATCAATAGCATGCAGGAGGGACCGGGTCGATCCCCAACTTATGCATTCTGCCTCTCCGACCAGCTTCTCCTACTGGTTGAGCACCCATATGCTCGTTTCATGGGTTGACTTAGGCGTACGGAGTTCATCCCAGTCTAAGCATACGAAGTTCATTCATAGTCTAAGATCTAATTGGACTGAGGGTTGAGGTAACAGGATCGGCAGCACGCAGGGGGGACTGGGTCGAGCCCCAGCTTGCGCATTCTGCCTCTCCGATCGACTGAGCGCCTGCACGCCCGTTTTGTGGGTTAGCTTAGGCATCGGGAGTTCATTCCATGTCAAAACCCCAGCCAGACCGAGGGTTGTGGTAGCGAGACCGACAGCACACAGAAGGGGTTTGGGCCGGTCCCCGGCTTACGCAGTCTGCCTCTCCGGTCGGTTGAGGGCCCGCATGCTCGTTTCGTGGGTTGGCTTAGGCATAGGGAGTTCATTCAATGTCTAAGAATAAGAAGTTCATTCCCAGTCTAAGAGTTTGAGCCACGGTACACATGCTGCGCTCAGGCATGTGCTGTTGCTGCATTTTTTTTGCTCGGGGCACCATCGCTGGAGCATCATCGGAGCATCGCCGGATAGCCTAACCGACGGCATTGAGGGTTCCGGTGATTGGGGGGCCGGGGGGTGTGCGCACATGATGTGCGATGGATGCTGGTACTTGGCCCTTATATTGGCCCCCTATCCCTCATCAAACCTCGAGAACTCACACCCCCTTAAAGAGCATTTGAGATTTTATAGGTTTGCTGCCAGTAGCCATTAAAGTGTCTGAAATGGGGACAATTTTTTCAAACGGTCCCAAAATCTTCTCCACTTTGAGTTTTTAGCTGAATTGTTTTGTGGATGCCAACAAAAATACAAGGATCACCTCTACCAAATTTGGGGACAAAACTCTATCTAAAAAAATTTAAAAAAATCTCGAACCGTAAAAAGTTTCAAAAATTGTGAAAAATAGAAAATGGGTCTTCTTGCCACGAAACTTCACATGAAGGTTTAGGGGACGATTGTATGAATTTACAAGCCATAAAAATGGCATTGGCGCAGCAAAAATATGAAGATGTGCTTGAACCCACCTACCACCCGTTCGATCCTCGGCTTGTGCATCCTGCCTCTCTGGTCGGCTGAGCACCCGCCTGCTTGTTTCATGGGTTGACTTAGGCATACGTAGTTCATCCTTAGTCTAAGCATACGGAGTTCATTCCCAATCTAAGATCAGACCAGACTGAGGGTTACGGCAGTAGGATCGGTAGCATGCAGAGGGGATCGAGCTGATCCTTGGCTTGCGCATTCTGTCTCTCTGGCCAGCTGAGCGCCCGCACACCCGTTTCCTGGGTTGGCTTAGGCATAGGGAGTTCATTCCATGTCTAAGCCCCAACCGAACTGAAGGTTGTGGTAGCGGGACCGATAGCATACGTAGGTTGATCGGGCCGATCCCCGGCTTGCGCATTCTCCCTTTTCGGTCAACTGAGTGCCCGCACGCTCGTTTCGTGGGTTGGCTTAGGCATACGGAGTTCATTCCATGTCTAAGCGTATGGAGTTCATTCCCAGTCTAAGATCAGACCAGACCAAGGGTTGCAGTAGCAAGACTAGCAGCAGGATCGACAGCATACAGGGGTGGACCGAGTTGATCCCCAACTTTTGCATTCTGCCTTTCCAGCTGGCCTTTTCGGCCTACTAAGCACCCGCACGCTCGTTTCATTGGTTGACTTAGGCATACAGAGTTTATCCCCAGTCTAAAATCGGATCGGACCAAAGGTTGTAGTAGCAGGACTAGCAGCAGGATCGACAGCATGTAGGGGTGGACCGAGCCGATCCCTGGCTTTGATATTCTGCCTCTCCAACCGGCCTCTCCAGCCTGCTGAGCGCTCGCACGCTCGTTTCATGGGTTGACTTAGGCATACGAAGCTCATCCCCAGTCTAAGATCGGATCGAGCCGAGGGTTGCGATAGCAGGATCGACAACACGCAGGAGGGGACCGAGCCAGTCCCTGACTTGCACATACTGCCTCTCCGGTCGGCAAAGCACCCGCACGCTCGTTTCGTGGGTTGACTTAGGCATACGGAGTTCATCCCCAGTCTAAGCATACGGAGTTCATTCCCAGTCTAAGATCGGACAGGACCGAGGGTTACGGCAGTAGGATCGGTAGCACGCAGGGGGGATCGAGCCGATCACTGACTTGCACATTTCGCCTCTCCGGTCGGTTGAGCGCCCGTATGCCCGTTTCGTGGGTTGGCTTAGGCATAGGGAGATCATTCCTTGTCTAAGCCCTAGTCAGATCGAGGGTTGTGGTAGCGGGATCAACAGCACGTAAAGGTGGATCAGACCGAGGGTTGCAACAGCAGGATCAACAGCACGTAGGGGGGGATCGGGCTGATCCTCGCCTTATGCATTCTGCCTCTCCGGTCGGTTGAGTGCCCGCACGCTTGTTTCGTGGGTTGGCTTAGGCATATAGAGTTCATTCCATGTTTATGCATACGGAGTTCATTCCTTGTCTTAGATCAGATCGGACTGAGGGTTACAGTAGAAGGACCAACAGTAAGATTGGCAGCACGTAGGGAGGATCGAGCCGATCCCCGGCTTGCACATTCTACCTCTCCGACCAACCTCTCCTGTTAGCTGAGTGCCCGCACGCTCGTTTCATGGGTTGAACTAGGCATACGGAGTTCATCCCCAGTCTAAGCATATGGAGTTCATTCCCAGTCTAAGATCGGACCGGACCAAGGGTTACGGCAGCAGGATCGACAGCACGTAGGGGGACTGGGTCGATCCCCAGCTTGCGCATTCTGCCTCTCCTGTCGGCTGAGCGCCCATACGCCCATTTCATGGGTTGGCTTAGGCATAGGCAGTTCATTCCATGTCTAAGCCCCAACCGAATCGAGAGTTGTGGCGGTGAGATCGGTAGCATGCAGAGAGAAACCGGGTCGATCCCTGGCTTGTGCATTCTGCCTCTCCGATCGGTTGAGTGCCCGCACGCTCGTTTCGTGGGTTGGCTTAGGCATACGGAGTTCATTCTTTGTCTAAGATCAGACTAGACCGAGGGTTCCGGTAGCTGGATCGATAGCACGTAGGGGGGACCGGGCTGATCCCCGGCTTGTGCATTCTGCCTCTTTGGTCGGCTAAGCACCCGCATGCACGCTCGTTTCATGGGTTGGCTTAGGCATACGGAGTTCATTCATTGTCTAAGCATACGGAGTTCATTCCCAACCTAAGATCGGACTAGACCGAGGGTTATGGCAGTAGGACTTGCAATAGGATCGACAGCACGTAAGGGGGGACCAAGCCAATCCCTGGCTTGCGCATTCTGCCTCTCCGATCGACTGAGTGCCTGCACGCTCATTTCGTGGGTTGGCTTAGGCATATGGAGCTCATTCCATGTCTAAGCCCCAACCAGACCGAGGGTTGTGGCAGCAGGACCGGCAACGGGATCGACAGCACGCAGAGGGGGATCGGGCTGATCACTGGCTTGTGCATTATGCCTCTTCGATCGGCCTTTCCGACTGACTGAGTGCCCGCATGCTCATTTTGGGGGTTGACTTAGGCATACGGAGTTCATCCCCAGTCTAAGCATACAGAGTTCATTCTCGGTCTAGGATCAGACCGGACCGAGTGTTGCGACAGCAGGATCGGCAGCACGCATGGGGGATTGGGTCGATCTTCGGCTTCCGCATTCTGCCTCTCTGGTCGGCTGAACGCCCGCACGCCCATTTCATGGGTTAGCTTAGGCATAAGGAGATCATTCCATGTCTAAGCCCCAGCCTGACCGAGGGTTGTGGCAGCTGGACCAGCAGCACACAGAAGGGGATCGAGCCAATCCCCGACTTGCGCATTATGCCTCTTCGGCTTGCTCAGCGCCCGCACGCCCGTTTCGTGGGTTGGCTTAGGCATAGGGAGTTCATTCCATGTCTAAGCCCCAGTCAGACAGACAGTTGTGGCAGTGGGATCAGCGGCACGTAGAGGGGGATCGGGCCGATCCCTGGCTTGCGCATTATACCTCTTCGGTCGGCTCAGCGCCCGCACCCTCGTTTCGTGGGTTGACTTATGCATACGGAGTTCATTCCCAGTCTAAGATTGGATCGGATCGAGGGTTGTGGCAGCAGGATCGACAGTACGCAGGGGGGACCGGGTCGATCCCCCGCTTATGCATTCTGCCTCTCCGGCCGGCTAAACGCCCGCACACTCGTTTCATGGGTTGGCTTAGGTATACGGAGTTCATTCCATGTCTAAGCATACGAACTTCATTCCCAGTCTAAGATTTTGAGCCATGGTGCACATGCTGGGCTCGGGCATGTACGGCTCCCACATTTTTTTCGCCCGGGGCACCATCGTCGGAGCATCGTCGGAGAGCCTAACCAGCAACATTGGAGGTTTCGGCGATTGGGGGGGTCAGGGGGTGTGTGCACATGATGTGCAATGGGTACTGGTACTTGGCCCTTATATTGGCCCCCTATCCCTCATCAAACCTCGAGAACTCACACCCCCTTAAAGAGCTTTTGATATTTTGTAGGTTTGCTACCAGTAGCCATTAAAGTGTTTGAAATGGGGACACTTTTTTCAAACGATCACAAAATCTTCTCCACTTCGTATTTTAAGCTGACTTTTTTTGTGGATGCCAACAAAAATACAGGGATCACCTCTACCAAATTTGGGGACAAAACTCTTTCTAAAAAAATTTTAAAAAATCCCGAGCCGTAAAAAGTTTCAAAAATCATGAAAAATAGAAAACGGGTCGTCTTGCAACGAAACTTCACATGAAGGCTTAGGGGACCATTGTATGAATTTACAAGCTATAAAAATGGCATTGGCATGGTAGAAACATGAAGATGTGCTTGAACCCACCAATCACCCGTTCGATCCTCGACTTACGCATCCTGCCTCTCTGGTCGGCTGAGCGCCCGCATGCTCGTTTCGTGGGTTGACTTAGGCATACGGAGTTCATTCCCAGTCTAAGATCAGACCGGACCGAGGGTTACGACAGCAGGATCGGCAACACGTAGGGGGGATCGGGCCGATACCTGGCTTGCGCATTATGTCTCTTCGGTCGGCTGAGTGCCCGCACGCACATTGGTTTTGTAGGTTGGCTTAGGCATACGGAGTTCATTTCATGTCTAAGCATACAGAGTTCATTCCCAGTCTAAGATCGGATCGGATCGAGGGTTGTGATAGTAGGACCAGCAACAGGATCGGCTGCACGTAGGGGCGATCAGGCTGATCCCTGGCTTGCGCATTCTGTCTCTCCGGCTGGCTGAGGCTTGCACACTCATTTCATGGGTTGGCTTAGGCATACGGAGTTCATTCCATGTCTAAGCCCCAGTCAGACCAAGGGTTGTGGCAGCAGGACCGACAGCGGGATCGACACCACGTAGAGGGAGACCGGGCTGATCCCTGGCTTGCGCATTATGCCTCTTCGACTGACCTCTTCGGTCGACTGAGCGCCCGTACGCTCGTTTCATGGGTTGACTTAGGCATACGGAGTTCATCCCTAGTCTAAGCATACGAAGTTCATTCCCAGTCTAGGATCGAACCGGATCGAATGTTGCGACAGCAGGATCGACAGCACGCAGGGGGGATTGGGCTGATCCCCAGCTTATGCATTCCGCCTCTCTAGCCGACTGAGCACCCGTACGCCAGTTTCGTGGGTTGGCTTAGGCATAGGGAGTTCATTCCATGTCTAAGCCCCAGCCGGACCGAGGGTTATGGCAGCTGGACCAGCAGCACGCAGAGGGGGATCGGGCCGATCCCTAGCTTACGCATTATGCCTCTTCGGCTTGCTCAGCACCCGCACGCCTGTTTCGTGGGTTGTCTTAGGCATAGGGAGTTCATTCCATGTCTAAGCCCCAGTCGGACTAAGGGTTGGGGCAGCAGGACCGGCAGCACATGTAGGGGGACCGGGTCGATCCTCGGCTTGCGCATTATGCCTTTTCAGCCGGCTCAACGCCCACACGCTTGTTTCGTTGGTTGACTGATGCATATGAAGTTCATTCCCAGTCTAAGATCGAACTGGATCGAGGCTTGTGGCAGCAGGATCGACAGCATGCAGGGAGGGACCGGGCCGATCCCCAGCTTGCACATTCTGCCTCTCTGGCCGGTTGAGCGCCCGTAAGCTCGTTTCGTGGGTTGGCTTAGGCATACGGAGTTCATTCCATGTCTAAGCATATGGAGTTCAATCCCAGTCTAAGATTTTAAGCCACGGTGCACATGCTGGGCTTGGGCATTTGCTGGTGCAGCATTTTTTTAGCCCGGGGCACCATCGTCGGAGCATCGTCGGAGAGCCTAACCGACGGCATTGGGGGGCAGAGGGCAATGCGCACATGATGTGCGATGGGTGCTGGTACTTGGCCCTTATATTGGCCCTTATCCCTCATCGAAACTTGAGAACTCACACCCCCTTAAAGAGCATTTGAAATTTTATAGGTTTGCTGCCAGTAGGCATTAAAGTGTCTGAAATGGGGACACTTTTTTCAAACGGTCACAAAATCTTCTCCACTTTGACTTTTTAGCTGAATTGTTTTATGGATGCCAAGAAAAATACAAGGATCACCTCCACCAAATTTGGGGACAAAACTCTATCTAAAAAAATTTTAAAAAATATCAAACCGTAAAAAGTTTTAAAAACTGTGAAAAATAGAAAATGGGTCTTCTTGCCACAAAACTTCACATGAAGGCTTAGGGGACCATTGTATGAATTTACAAGCCATAAAAATAGCATTGGCACAGCAGAAATAGGAAGATGTGCTTGAACCCACCTACCACCCGTTCGATCCTCGGCTTGCGCATCCTGCATCTCTGGTCGGTTGAGCGTCCGCATGCTTGTTTCGTGGGTTGACTTAGGCATACGTAGTTCATCCCCAGTCTAAGCATACGGAGTTCATTCCCAATCTAAGATCAGATCGGACCGAAAGTTACGACAGCAGGATCAGTAGCATGCAGGGGGGACCGAGCTGATCCCCGGCTTGCACATTCTGCCTCTCTGGCCAGCTGAGCACCTGCACGCCCGTTTCTTGGGTTGGCTTAGGCATAGGGAGTTCATTCCATGTCTAAGCCCTAGCCAAACCAAGCATTGTGGTAACGGGACCGACAGCACACAGAGGGGGATCGGGTCAATCCCCGGCTTGCGCATTATTTCTCTCCGATTGGCTCAGGGCCCGCACGCTCGTTTCATGGGTTGACTTAGGCATACGGAGTTCATTCCCAGTCTAAGATCGGACCGAATTGAGGGTTGCAGCAGCAGGATCGACAGCACGTAGGGGTGACCGGGCCGACCCTGGCTTGTGCATTCTACATTTTCGACTGGCTAAACGCCCGTACGCACGCTCGTTTCATGGGTTCGCTTAGGCATAAGGAGTTCATTCCATGTCTAAGCATACAGAGTTCATTCTCAGTCTAAGATTGGACCGCACCGAGGGTTGGGGCAGCAAGACCAGCAGCAGGATTGGCAGAACGCAGGGGGGGACCAGGCCGATACCTGGCTTGCGCATTCTGCCTCTTCGGTAGGCTGAGCGCCCGCACGCTCATTTCATGGGTTGGCTTAGGCATACGCAGTTCATTCCATGTCTATGCCCCAGTCGGACTGAGGGTTATGGCAGCAGGACCGGCAGCGGGATCGACAGCACGCAGAGGGGGACCGGGCTGATCCCTGACTTGCGCATTATGCCTCTCTGACCGGTTGAGTGCCCGCACGCTCGTTTTGTGGGTTGACTTAGGCATACGGATTTCATCCCCAGTGTAAGATCGGACTGGGCTGAGGTTTGCGGCAGTAGGATCGACAGCACACAGAGGGGATCGGGCTAATCCCCGATTTATGCATTCTGCCTCTCTGGTTGGCTGAGCACCCGCATGCCCGTTTCATGGGTTGGCTTAGGTATAGGGAGTTCATTCCATGTCTAAGCCCCAGCTGAATCGAGGGTTATGGCAGCGGGACCGACAGCATGCAGAGGGGGACCGGGCTGATCCCCAGCTTGCGCATTGTGCCTCTTCGGCCGGCTCAGCACCCGCACGCTCGTTTCATGGGTTGACTTATGCATACAGAGTTCATTCCCAGTGTAAGATTAGACCAGACCGAGGGTTGTGGCAGCAGGATCGACAGCACGTAGGGGGGACCGGGTCGATCCCCGGCTTGCGCGTTCTACCTCTTCGACCGGTAGAGCGCCCGCACGCTCGTTTCATGGGTTGGCTTAGGCATGCGGAGTTCATTCCATGTCTAAGCATACGGAGCTCATTTCCAGTCTAAGATTTTGAGCCACGGTGCAAATGCTGTGGTCAGGCATGTGTTGGTGCCGCATTTGTTTTGCACGGTGCACCATCCTGGAGCATCGTCGGAGCATCGCTGGAAAGCCTAACCGACGGCATTGGGTGTTCCGACGATTGGGGGGTTGGGGGGTGTGCGCACATGATGTACGATGGGTACTGGTACTAGGCCCTTATATTGGCCCTCTATCCCTCATCAAACCTCGAGAATTCACACCCCCTTAAAGAGCATTTAAGATTTTATAGGTGTGCTGCCAGTAGCCATTAAAGTGTCTGAAATGGGGACATTTTTTTCAAACGGTCACAAAATATTCTCCACTTCGAGTTTTTAGCTGAATTTTTTTGTGCATGCCAACAAAAATACAAGGATCACCTCTACCAATTTAGGGACAAAAATCTTTCTAAAAAAATTATAAAAAATCCCGAACCGTAAAAAGTTTCAAAAAATTATGAAAAATAGAAAACGGGTCGTCTTGCCACGAAACTTCAGATGAAGGCTTAGGGGACCATTGCATGAATTTACAAGCCATAACAATGGCATTGGCATGGTAGAAATATGAAGATTGGCTTGAACCCACCTACTACCCGTTCGATCCCCGGCTTGCGCATCTTGCCTCTCTGGTCAGCTGAGCGCCCGCACGCTCGTTTCGTGGGTTGACTTAGGCATACGGAGTTCATCCCCAGTCTAAGCATACAGAGTTCATCCCCAATCTAAGCATACAGAGTTCATCCTCAGTCTAAGATCGGATCAGAGCGAGGGTTGGACAGTAGGATCGGCAGCACACAAGGAGGACCGAAACGATCCCTGGCTTGCACTTTCTGCCTTTCCAGCCGGTTGAGTGCCTGCACGCCTGTTCCATGGGTTGGCTTAGGCATAGGGAGTACATTCCATGTCTAAGCCCCAGCCAGACCGAGGGTTGTGGCAGCGCAACCAGCAGCACGCAGAGGGGGACCGGGCTGATCCTCGGCTTGCGCATTATGTGTCTCCGGTCGGTTCAGCACCCGCACGCTCGTTTCGTGGGTTGACTTAGGCATACGAAGTTCATTCCCAGTCTAAGATTGGACCGGACTGATGGTTGCGGCAGCAGGACCGACAGCACGCAGGGGGGACCGGATTGGTCCTCGGCTTATGCATTCTGCCTCTCCGGTCGGTTGAACGCCCACACGCTCATTTCATGGATTGGCTTAGGCATATGGAGTTCATTCCAGTCTAAGATTTTGAGCCATGGTGCACATGCTGGGCTCGGGCATGTGCTGGTGCCGCATTTTTTTTGCCCGGAGAATCGTCGGAGCATCGTTAGAGAGCCTAGCTGGTGGCATTGGGAGTTCCGGCGATTGGGGGGGTCGGGGGGGTGTGCATACATGATGTGCGATGGGTGCTGGTACTTGGGTCTTATATTGGCCCCCTATCCCTCATCAAACCTTGAAAAATCACTCCCCCTTAAAGAGCATTTGAGATTTTATAGGTTTGCTGCCAGTAGCCATTAAAGTGTCTGGAATGGGGACACTTTTTTCAAACGGTCACAAAAACTTCTCCACTTCGAGTTTTTAGCTAAATTTTTTTGTGCATGCCAAAAAAAATACAAGGATCACCTCTTCCAAATTCTGGGACAAAAATCTTTCTAAAAAAATTTTAAAAAATCTCAAATCGTAAAAAGTTTCAAAAATCGTGAAAAATAGAAAACGAGTCGTCTTGCCACGAAACTTCACATGAAGGCTTAGGGGACCATTGTTTGAATTTACACTCCATAAAAATGGCATTGGCATGGCAGAAATGTGAAGATGTGCTTGAACCCACCTACCACTCATCCGATCCCCAGCTTACGCATCCTGCCTCTTTGGTCGGCTGAGCGCCCGCACGCTTGTTTCGTGGGTTGGTTTAGGCATACGAAGTTCATTCCATGTCTAAGCATATGGAGTTCATTCACAGTCTAAGATTTTGAGCCACGGTGCACATACTGGGCTCGGGCATGTGCTGGTGCCGCATTTTTTTCACCCGAGGCACCATCGCCGGAGCATCGCCAAAGAGCCTAACCGGAGGCATTGGGGGTTCCAACGATTGGGGGACCGGGGGATGTGCGCACATGATGTGTGATGGGTGCTGGTACTTGGCCCTTATATTGGCCCCCTATCCCTCATCAAACCTTGAGAACTCACACCCCCTTAAAGAGCATTTGAGATTTTATAGGTTTGCTGCCAGTAGCTATTAAAGTGTCTGAAATGGGGACACTTTTTTCAAAAGATCACAAAATCTTCTCCACTTCGAGTTTTTAGCTGAATGTTTTTGTGCATGCCAACAAAAATACAAGAATCACCTCTACCAAATTTGGGGACAAAACTCTTTCTAAAAAAATTTTAAAAAATCCCGAACCGTAAAAAGTTTCAAAAATCGTGAAAAATAGAAAACGGGTCGTCTTGCCATGAAACTTCACATGAAGGCTTAGGGGACCATTGTATGAATTTACAAGCCACAAAAATGGCATTGGCATGGCAAAAAAATGAAGATTTGCTTGAACCCACCTACTACCCGTTTGATCCCCAGCTTTCGCATCCTGCCTCTCTGGTCAGCTGAGTGCCCGTACGCTTATTTCGTGGGTTGGCTTAGTTATACGGAGTTCATCCCCAGTCTAAGCATACAAAGTTTATTCCCAGTCTAAGATCAGACCGGACCGAGGGTTACGATAGAAGGATCGGCAGCACGCAGGGGGGACCGGGTTGATCCCCAGCTTGCGCATTCTGCCTCTCCGACCGGCTGAGCGCCTGCACATCCATTTCTTGGGTTGGCTTAGGCATAGGGAGTTCATTCAATGTCTAAGCCCCAGCTGAACCGAGGGTTGTGGTAGTGGGATCGATAGCATGCAGAAAGGGACCGGGCCGATCCCCTGCTTGCGCATTATGCCTCTTTGACCGGCTCAGCGCCCGCACGCTCATTTCGTGGGTTGACTTATGCATACGGAGTTCATTCCCAGTCTAAGATCAGACCGGACCGAGGGTTGCGGTAGCAGGATCGACAGCACGCAGGGGGGACGGGTCGATCCGCAGCTTGTGCATTCTGCCTCTCCGGCTGGCTGAGCGCCCGCACACTCGTTTCTTGGGTTGGCTTAGGCATACGGAGTTCATTCCAAGTCTAACCATATGGAGTTCATTCTCAGTCTAAGATTTTGAGCCACGGTGCATATGTTGGGCTCGGGCATGTATTGGTGCCTCATTTTTTTAGCTCGGGGTACCATCGCCAGAGCATCATCGGAGAGCCTAACCGACGGGATTGGGGGTTCTGACGATTGGGGGGGTCGAGGGGTGTCCACACATGATGTGTGATGGGTACTGGTACTTGTGTCACGGGCTCCGACCTTAGACTCAGAAACCGTGCGGCCTTAGGCTTGGAATCTCCTCTTTTATGCCTAAGTCAGCCTAAAACACAAGTGTACGGGCACTAGAACAATGGGAAGGGCTGATTACGCAAGTTAAAGAGAAACAGGATAAGAAGGCAGAATTCTGGAAATGCTCTTGTTTTCGCTGAAATGGAAGTGTTTGATGGTGTACAAATGAGGGAGGAGCAGCCCTCTATTTATAGTTGAGGCTCCAGCTTACACTTAATGGCAATATCCCTAGAATAAAGGCTAAAATCATGGGATTATATAGATTACAATCAATCAGGATGCTAACTCCTGATTTTCAGGGTCAACCAAATCTGCCAGGATGCTACTGCTGATCCTGCTTGCTTCCAGAAGCTTCCCTTGCCTGTCCAGCACCTTAGGCCCTTTTGGATGTGGTGCGGGCAGCTTGTATGCTAGGCCTTGTCTCACGAGTTGGCCTGCAAGTTGGGCAGGCGTTCTGAACTCTTTTGCTAGGCTTTGCATGCAGATACCCGCTAGCATGCCTAATCTGCAGGCCTCAACCTCTGGCTCACCTGTTGTGCACCTGATGTGCCTGGCGTGCCCGCCCAGGGCGTGATATTCTCCCCCGCCTGATTGCACAATGCCTCATTACGTCTTTTGCATGGTACTGCCTGATTTGGTCCCTGAACTACCATAAGTCTTCTACTGGTTCCCAGCTCACCTCACTGTCTAGAAGTCCCTTCCAGTGCACCAAGTACTCTTATCTTGGTTGATAGTTTTTTCGTCTCACCTCCCGATCAGCTATGATGCTGTGGACCTCCTTCTCATATGAGGCCTTTGGTGCACGCTTTGACTCTGCCCGTCCTGGATCTCCCTCATCCTCATGGAACAGCTTGAGCATGCTTACATGGAACACCGGGTGTACCCTCGACTTGGGTGGCATATCCAGCTTGTAGGCAACTTTGCCTACCCTCTTGACTACTCGAAAAGGTCCCTCATACCTCCGGACTAGGCCTTTGTGCAGCCTCCTATGGTGCACAAAGGGATGCAACTTCACCAATACCAAGTCTCCAACCTGGAACTGCACGTCCCGCCTATTCTGGTCTACCCACTTCTTCGACCTCTTGGCCGCCTTGTGTAGACAAACTCTAGCCAAGTCAATTTGCTCCTGCCATGCCTTGGCAAACTTGTATGTTGCTAGATTCGGCCCTGTATAACCTGCAGCAATCGAATCGGGTGTTAGTGGTTGTTGCCCTATCATAACCTCAAATGGGCTCTGGTTCGTTGCCTCGCTCCTTTGCAAGTTGTAGAAAAACTGCGTAATATCTAGCAGCTTTGGCTAGTCCCTTTGTGTGGCACTCACATAGTGCCTGAGGTAAACCTCCAATAGTCCATTCACTCATTCTGTCTGCCCATTGGTCTAGGGATGCATGCTGGTGGAAAAGTTCAAGTCTGACCCCAACAGCTTGAACAACTCAGTCCAGAACCTGCCCGTGAAATGCCCGTCCCGATCACTAACAATGGTCCTCGGCACTCCCCAGTACTTAACCATGTTCTTTAGGAACAATCGAGCTGCCTCTTTAGCTGGGCACTCCTTGGTTGCTAGAATGAAGATTCCATACTTGGAAAACCTGTCCACCACTACCATGATGCTTCCAAACCCTTCTGCTTTGGGTAGACCGACTATAATGTCTAGAGAAACACTCTCCCATGGTTGTTTTGGCACTGGCAATGGCTCCAAGAGACCGCTTGGTTTCTTGAGCTCCACCTTGTCCTGTTGGCACACAAGACAAGTCTTCACATATGCCTCCACATCATCCCTCATGTATGGCCAGTAGTACCAGTCCTCGATCAGCGCCAAGGTATGGCTCACTCCGGGGTGTCCAGCCCACCTTGAATCATGGCATTCTTGCAAAACTTCCTTGCAGAGCTTCCCGTGCTACGGCACAAACAGTCTACTGCCCTGGTGTACAGTAAGCCATCCTACAACTAAAACTGCCTAGTCTTACCTTGCTGGGTGTACTCCATCAAAGCCTTGGCTGTAGGATCATGCGCAAGTCCCTCCTTGATGTGCGGCACTAGTGACCCCTCTGGTTGGCTAATGGCAGCAAGGTTAGCCTTCCTGCTCAGGGCGTCTGCCACTAGGTTCACCCGCCCCAGCTTGTACTCCATCTGGAAATCAAATTTTGCAAGAAAATCTTACCATCTCGCCTGCTTGAAGGATAGCTTCTTCTGCGTCTGGAAGTAGCTGGTCACCATATTGTCCGTCCTAACCACGAACCTCGACCCCAACAGGTAATGGCGCCAAGTGTGCAAGCAGTGCACCACTGCAATCATCTCCTTCTTTTGGACCGTGTACTTGCGCTCAGTCTCATTCAGCTTTTTGCTCTCGAACGTGACTGGACGTCCCTCCTGCATCAACATGCCCCCTATGGCAAAGTCTGATGCATCCGTATGCACCTCATATGACTTGGCATGGTCTGGCAAGGCCAAGACTGGCTCCTCGATCACAGCTCGCTTTAACCTGTCAAAGGCTTCCTGGCACCCTGCGCTCTACTCCCATGCTTTCCCTTACTTGAGCAAGTCAGTCAATGGCATGGCTATTGCTAAGTGAGCTTTGATGAACACTTGTAGTAGTTGACCAGCCCAAGGAACGATCTCAACTCAGTGACCTTGGCTGGTGGTTGCCACTCCAGGATGGTGTGTATCTTGCCTTAATCCATGCGTATCCTGCCACCTCCCACTATGTGGCTAAGGAACAGGATCTCCTGTTGGGCGAATGAGCACTCCTTCCTCTTGACAAACAGCTTGTGCACTCGCAACACCTTGAACACCTGTCTCGAGTGGTCTACATGCTCTCTCAAAGTCTGGCTGTAGATCACAATGTCATCCAAATAAACCATAACAAACCGATTAAGGAATGACTGAAGTACCTTGTTCATAAGGGTGCAGAATGTTGCTGGGGCGTTCGTGAGTCCGAAAGGCATCACCAAAAACTCATACGAACCATACCGAGTGACACATGCTGTCTTTGGCTCATTTCCCTCAGTGATCCTGACTTGATAGTAGCCTGACTCAAATCCAGCTTGGTGAACCACCTGCGCTCCCAAGTTAATCGAACAAGTTCACAATGAGTGGGATGGCGTACTTGTTCTTGATGGTTAGCTTGTTCAAAGCTCGGTAGTCTATACACAGCCGTAATAACCTATCATGCTTGCGCTGAAATAGAACCGGTGCACCATAGGGTGCCTTCAATGGCCTGATGAAGCCAACATCAACTAACTCTTTGAGCTACTTCCTCAACTCTTCCAACTCTGGTGGAGACATTCAGTAAGGGGCTCTAGCTGGTGGCTTGGCCTTGGACACCAGCTCGATCTTGTGGTCCACCTCCCTCTTAGGTGGTAGCTTGCTAGGTAGCTTTGTGGGCATCACATCACTAAAGGTCTTCATCACCTTTAGCACCTCCAAGGGTGACTCGGTCTCCTTCTTCCTTGGCTCATCATATTTCAGGGCTGCCAAGACGGTGTCTTCTTATTTGCTTATCACCTTGGCAAATTGCATGGTTGACACCACCCGCGACCCAACTCTAGACCCTCTCCTTAATGGCACTAGGCATTGGCACCGTGTATCCGAGATGCAAACACAATCGGCAAAAGGCACAAGGAGGGCGTTAATCCGAACAAGGAAATCCAACCCAATCACAAACTCATAGTCGTCAAGGGGTATTACCTCAATGGTCTCCTTACCTTTCCAGTCTCCAAGCTACAACTCCACTCCCCGCACTACTGCAATGGCTGGAACTTCCTTGGAGTTCACCATTTTGATGGTACCAGTCCCTTTCTGCACCTTTAGTCTGAGCTTGCGGGCTCTATCACCTAAAATAAAAAGATGTGAGGCACATGTGTCCACCAGTGCGCTTACCTTTTGACCCACAACCATCAGATCTGCAAACATCAAGCCCTTTGGCTTGTGACTTCCCTTACTCTAGATAGCATTGAGAACTAATGACCTAAGCTTTGCTGCCCCTGACTCTAGCTCCTTGTCAGACTCCTTGTCTATAGCAGCCAGCTTGCCCTTCTGTGGGTAATTACGTGCTATGTGGCTCCCTCCACATAGGTAGCAAGTTAGTGGCTCTCGGTCCCCCTTTGCTTTCCACTTGCCTGCTGGTGGCTTCCTCTCACCATCCTTGGTTGAACGGTCTCGATCTCCATCCTTGGACTCCCGATCACGGTCCTTCCCCTTGGACTATTTCTTTCGGTCCCTATCATCCCTGTCCTTACCCTTGGGCTTGGTAGACTCAAACTTGTTCAGAGGCTTGAACTCTATCAAGGCCTCGATAGTAGTCATGGCTTTAGCCAAGTCATGAACTCCTCTCCTTTGTAGCTCATGCTTCACCCGCGGCTTCAGCCCATCCATGAAAGCAAATAAGGAGTCCTTCTCACCTAGATCCTAGATCTGTAGCATCAGTTCAGAGAATTTCTGGACATATTCCCTTATGTCCCCTTGCTGGCTCAGCCTATGCAACTTTGCCCGTGCCTCATCATCGGTATACTCCGAGTAAAATTGTTCTCTGAACTCCTTTTGGAACTCTACCCAGGTTCCAATCTTGGCGCTTCCATGCCTGACATCATCACACCTACACCTCTACCACAATAAGGCTACATCAGTGAGATACATAGCAGCGGTGCTTACCTTTATCGCCTCGTCTTGCATGCCCATGGCCTGGAAGTTCTGCTCCATACCCCAAAGGTAGTTATCTACTTCCTTGGCCACCCTAGTCCCCTTGAACTCCTTAGGCTTGGGGACATCCAATCTAGACTTGGACACTCCAGCAAACATGCCATTCCCAATGGCAGTCTTGCAAGCAACGAGCTCACTGGTAAGCTCTTCCATCCGCTGGGGCATGGCCTCCATGCCATCACCCAAGGTCAGCACTTCAGCCTACAAGGTCTGATTCTTTTGGGTGAACACATCCAAGCCTTTGTTGAGAGTAGCTTGCAGCTCACTTTGAATCTCCTCCCCCATGGAGTCTAGCGATGCAATGTGAGTCTCTACCCCCTCAAGCTTCTCCCCCATGTCGTCCATGGTCACCTCCACCTTGGCCAGCCTACCATCCATGGTAGACCAGATATCTCTAGAACTGGCTCTCCTCCCTCTTCCATGCCCATGGTCCTGGGCCTCTGGTTGTTGGTTAGCAGTGTCACTTTGGGATGCCATCTCCTCTAACCTGCATAACACAAACACGCAGAATCAAACTTGCTCTGATACCAACTATCATGGGCTCTAACCTTAGACTCAAAAACCGTGTGGCCTTAGGCTTGGAATCTCCTCCTTTATGCCTAAGTTAGACTAAAACACAAGCGTACGGGCACTAGAACAACAGGAAGGGCTGATTATGCAAGTTAAAGAGAAACAGGATAAGAAGGCAGAATTCTGGAAATGCTCTTGTATTCATTGAAAATAGAAGTGTTTGATGGTGTACAAATGAGGGAGGAGCAGCCCTCTATTTATAGTTGAGGCTCCAGCTTACACTTAATGGCAATATCCCTAGAATAAAGGCTAAAATCATGGGATTACACAGATTACAATCAATCAAGATGCTAACTCCTGATTTTTAGGGTTAACCAAATCTGCCAGGATGCTGCTGCTGATCCTGCTTGCTTCCAGAAGCTTCCCCTGCGTGTCCAGCACCTTGGGCCCATCTGGATGTGGTGCGGGTAGCTTGTATACCAGGCCTTGGTCTCACGGGCTGGCCTGCAAGTTGGGCGGACGTTTTGAACTCGTTTGCCAGGCTTTGCGTGCAGATACCGGCCAGCACGCCAGGTCTGTAGGCCTCAACCTCTGGCTCGCCTGCTGGTGTGCCTGATGTGCCTGGCACACCCACCTAGGGTGTGACACTTGGCCCTTCTATTGGCCCCCTATCCCTCATCAAACCTTGAGAACTCACACCTCCTTAAAGAGCATTTGACATTTTATAGGTTTGCTGCCAGTAGCCATTAAAGTGTCTGAAATGGGGACACTTTTGTCAAACGGTCACAAAATCATCTCCACTTCGAATTTTTAGCTGAATTTTTTTTTGCATGCCAAAAAAAATACAAGGATCACCTCTACCAAATTTAGGGGCAAAATGCTTTATAAAAAAATTTTAAAAAACCCCAAACCGCAAAATGTTTTGAAAATTATGAAAAATAGAAAACGGGTCGTCTTGCCACGAAACTTCACATGAAGGCTTAGGGGACTATTGTATGAATTTACAAGCCATAAAAATGGCATTGGCATGGCATAAATATGAAGATGTGCTTGAACCCACCTATCACCTGTTCGATCCCCGGCTTGCGCATCCTGCCTCTCTGGTCAGCTGAAAGCCCGCACGCTCGTTTCATGGGTTGACTTAGGAATACAGAGTTCATCCCCAGTCTAAGCATACAAAGTTCACTCCCAATCTAAGATCGGACCGGACCGAGGGCTGCAACAACAGGATCGACAGCACGCAGGGGGGACCGATCCAATCCCCGGCTTGTGCATTCTGCCTCTCCGGTCGATTGAGCGCCCGTACGCCCATTTCGTGGCTTGGCTTAGGCAAAGGGAGTTCATTCCATGTCTAAGCCCCAGCCAAACCGAGGGTTGTGGCAGTGGGATCGACAACCCGTAAAGGGGGACCGGGCCGATCCCCGGCTTACGCATTATGCCTCTCCGGCCGACTTAGCACCCGCACACTTGTTTTGTGGATTGACTTAGGCATATAGAGTTCATTCCCAATCTAAGATCAGACCGGACTGAGGGTTGCAGTAGCAGGATCGACAGCACGCGGAGGGGGACCGAGCCGATCCTCGGCTTGCGCATTCTGCCTCCCTGGCCGGTTGAGTGCCCGCACGCTCGTTTCGTGGGTTGGCTTAGGCATACGGAGTTCTTTCCATGTTAAAGCATGCGAAGTTCACTCCCAGTCTAAGATCGGATCGGACTGAGGGTTGCGGCAGTAGGACCAGTAGTAGGATCAGCAGCACACAGGAGGGACCGGGCCGATCCTCGACTTGCGCATTTTGCCTCTCCGACCGGCTGAGCGCCTGCACGCTCGTTTCGTAGGTTGGCTTAGGCATACGGAGTTCATTCCATGTCTAAGCCCCAGTCGGACCGAGGGTTGTGGCAGTAGGACCGACAGCACGCAGAGAAGGACCGGGCTGATCCCCGGCTTATGCATTATGCCTCTTCGGCCGGTTGAGCGCCCGCACGCTCGTTTCGTGGGTTGACTTAGGCATACGAAGTTCATCCCCAATCTAAGCATACAGACTTCATTCCCAGTCTAAGATCAGATTGGATCGAGGGTTGCAGCAGTAGGATCGACAGCACACAGGGGGGACCGGGCTGATCCCTAGCTTACGCATTTTACCTCTCCATCCGGTTGAGCACCCGCATGCTCGTTTCGTGGGTTGGCTTAGGCATAGGGAGTTCATTCCATGTCTAAGCCCAGCCGAACCGAGGGTTGTGGTAGTGGGATCGACAGCACGCAGGGGGGACCGGACCGATCCCCAGCTTGCATATTCTGCCAGAGTTCTGCCTCTCCGACCGGCTGAGTGCCCGTACGCCCGTTTCGTGGGTTAGCTTAGGCATAAGGAGTTCATTCCATGTCTAAGCCCCAGCTGGACCAAGGGTTGTGGTAGTGGGACCAGCAGCACGCAGAGGGGGATCGGGCCGATCCCCAACTTGCGCAATATGCCTCTTCGACCGGCTCAATGCCCACACGCTCGTTTCATGGGTTGAGTTATGCATACAGAGTTCATTCTGAGTCTAAGATCGGACCAGACCGAGGGTTACGGTAGCAGGATCAATAGCACGTAGGGGGGACCGGGTCGATCCCTTGCTTGCCCATTCTGCCTCTCCGATCGGTTGAGCGCCCGTACGCTCGTTTCGTAGGTTGGCTTAGGCATACAGAGTTCAATCCATGTCTAAGCATATGGAGTTCATTCCCAATCTAAGATTTTGAGCCACGGTGCACATGCTGGGCTCAGGCATGTGCTAGTACTCTATTTTTTTTGCCCGGGGCACCATCGTCGTAGCATCGTCGGAGAGCCTAACCGACGGCATTGGGGGTTCCGGTGATTGGGGGGTCGGGGGGTTGTGCGCACATGATGTGCGATGGGTGCTGGTACTTGGCCCTTACATTGGCCCCCTATCTCTCATCAAACCTCGAGAACTCACACCTCCTTAAAGAGCATTTGAGATTTTATAGGATTGCTGCCAGTAGCCATTAAAGTGTCTGAAATGGGGACACTTTTTCAAACGGTCACAAAATCTTCTCCACTTCGAGTTTTTAGCTGAATGTTTTTGTGCATGCCAAAAAAAATACAAGGATCACCTCTACAAATTTGGGGACAAAACTCTTTCTAAAACAATTTGAAAAAATCCCGAACCGTAAAAAGTTTTGAAAATCGTGAAAAATAAAAAACGGGTCGTCTTGCCACGAAACTTCACATGAAGGCTTAGGGGACCATTGTATGAATTTACACACCATAAAAATTGCATTGGCACGGCAGAAATATGAAGATGTGCTTGAACCCACCTACCACCCGTTTGATCCCCGGTTTGCGCATCCTGCCTCTCTGGTCGACTGAGCGATCGTACGCTCGTTTCGTGGGTTGACTTAGGCATACAAATTTCATCCTCAGTCTAAGCATATGGAGTTCATTCCCAGTCCAAGATCAGACTGGACTGAGGGTGGCGGCAGTAGGATCGGCAGCACGCAGGAGGGATCGGGTCGATCCCTGGCTTGCGCATTCTGCCTCTCTGGCCGGTTGAGCACCCGCACACCCGTTTCGTGGGTTGGCTTAGGCATAGGGAGTTCATTCCATGTCTAAGCCCCAGTTGGACCGAGGGTTGTGGCAGTGGGATCGACAGCATGCAGAGAGGGACCGGGTCGGTCCCCGACTTATGCATTATGCCTCTCCGGCCAGCTCAGCGCCCGCACGCTCATTTCGTGGGTTGACTTAGGCATACGAAGTTCATTTCCAGTCTAAGATCGGATCGGACCAAGGGTTGCGACAGTAGGATTGACAGCATGCAGGGGGGACCAGACCGATCCCCGGCTTACGCATTCTACCTCTCTGGCTGGCTGAGCACCCGTACACCCATTTCATGGGTTGGCTTAGGCATAGGGAGTTCATTCCATGTCTAAGCCCCAGTCAGACCGATGGTTGTGGTAGCGGGACCGACAGACGCAGAGGGGGACCGGGCCGATCCTCGGCTTGTGCATTATGTCTCTCCGACTGGCTCAGCGCCTGCACGCTCATTTCATGGGTTGACTTAGGCATACGGAGTTCATTCCTAGTCTAAGATCGGACCAGATCGAGGGTTGCGGCAGCAGGATCGATAGCACGCAGGAGGGGACTGGGTCGATCCCCGACGTACGTATTCTGCCTTTTCGACCGGCTGAAAGCCCGCACGCTCGTTTCGTGGGTTGGCTTAGGCATACGGAGTTCATTCCATGTCTAAGCATACGGAGTTCATTCCTAGTCTAAGATCAGACCGGACCGAAGGTAGCGACAGCAGGACCAGCAGCAGGATCGGCAACACACAAGGGGGGACCGGGCTGATCTCCGACTTGCGCATTCTATCTCTCCGGTCGACTGAGCGTCCGCACTTTCATTTCGTGGGTTGGCTTAGGCATACGGAGTTCATTCAATGTCTAAGCCCCAGCTGGACCGAGGGTTGTGGCAGCAGGACCTGCAGCGGGATCGATAGCACGCAGAGGGGGATCGGGCTAATCCTCGGCTTGTGTATTATGCCTCTCCGACCGGCCTCTCCGGCTGGTTGAACGCCCGCATGCTCGTTTCGTGGGTTGACTTAGGCATACGGAGTTCATCTCCAGTCTAAGCATACAGAGTTCATTCCCAGTCTAAGATCGGATCAGACCGAGGGTTGCAGTAGCAGGATCGACAGCACGTAGGGGGATCGGGTCGGTCCCCGTCTTGCTTATTCTACCTCTCTATTCGGCTGAGCGCTCATACGCTCGTTTCGTGGGTTGGATTAGGCATACGAAGTTCATTCCATGTCTAAGCATACGAAGTTCATTTCCAGTCTCAGATTAGACCGGACCAAGGGTTGAGATAATAGGACCAATAGCAAGATCGACAGCACATAAGAGGGGATCGGGCCGATCCCCGGCTTGCACATTCTGTCTCTTTGATCAGTTGAGCACCCACACACTCGTTTTATGGGTTGACTTAGGCATACGGAGTTCATCCCCGGTCTAAGCATACGGAGTTCATTCCCAGTCTAAGATTGAACCGGATCGAGGGTTGCGGTAGCAGGATAGGCAGCACGTAGGGGGGATCGAGTCGATCTCTTGCTGGCGCATTCTGCCTCTCTGGCAGGTTGAGCGCCCGCACGCCCGTTTCGTGGGTTGGCTTAGGCATAGGGAGTTCATTCCATGTCTAAGCCCCAGCGAGACCGAGGGTTGTGGCAGCGAGACCGACAGCACTTAGAGGGGGACTGGGTCGATCCTCGGCTTGCGCATTCTGCCTCTCTGATTGGTTGAGCGCCCACACGCTCATTTCATGCATTGACTTAGGCATACAGAGTTCATCACCAGTCTAAGCATACGGAGTTCATTCCCAGTCTAAGATCAAACCGAATTGAGGGTTGTGGCAGCAGGATCGACAGCACGTAGGGGGGACCGGGCTGATCCCCGGCTTACGCATTCTACCTCTCTGACCGACTGAGCGCCCGCACACCTATTTCGTGGGTTGGCTTAGGCATAGGGAGTTAATTCCATGTCTAAGCCCCAGCCGGATCAAGGGTTGTGGCAGTGGGACCGACAGCAAGCAGAAAGGGACCGGGCCGATCCCTGGCTTACGCATTCTGCCTCTCCGACTGATTGAGCACCCGCACGTTCGTTTCATGGGTTGACTTAGGCATACGGAGTTCATCCCCAATCTAAGCATACGGAGTTCATTCCCAGTCTAAGATCAGACCGGATCGAGGGTTACGACAGCAGGATCGATAGCACGTAGGGGGGCCAGGCCGATCCCCGGCTTACGCATTCTACCTCTTCGGTTGGTTGAGTGCCCGCATGCTCATTTCATGGGTTGGCTTAGGCATAGGTAGTTCATTCCATGTCTAAGCCCCAGCCGGATTGAGGGTTGTGGTAGCAGGACCGGGCTAATCCCCGACTTGCGCATTATGCCTTTCCGACTAGCTCAACGCCCGAACACTCATTTCGTGGGTTAACTTAGGCATACGGAGTTCATTCCCAGTCTAAGATCAGACCAAATCGAGGGTTACAGCAGCAGGATCGACAGCAAGCAACGAAAGACCGGGCCAATCCCCGGCTTGCACATTCTGCCTCTCTGACCGACTGAGGGCCTACACGCTCGTTTCATGGGTTGGCTTAGGCATACGGAGTTCATTCCATGTCTAAGCATACGGAGTTCATTCCCATTCTAAGATCAGATCAGACCTAGGGTTACGACATAGGACCAGCAGCAGGATCGATAGCACATAGGGGGGACCGGGCTGATCGTCGGCTTACGCATTCTGCCTCTCCGACTGGCCTCTTCGACCGACTGCGCGCTCGCATGCTCATTTCGTGGGTTAACTTAGGCATACGGAGTTCATTCCTAGTCGAAGATTGAATCGGACTGAGGGTTGCGACAGTAGGATAGGCAGCTCGCAAGGGGATCGGGTCGATCCCCGACTTGCGCATTTTGCCTCTCCAACCGGTTGAGCGCCTGCACGCCCAGTTTATGGGTTGGCTTAGGCATAGGGAGTTCATTCCATGTTTACGCCACAGCCAGACTGAGGGTTGTGCCAGTAGGATCGATAGCACGTAGAGGGGGACTGGGTTGATCCCTGGCTTGCGCATTCTGCCTCTCCGACCGGTTGAGCGCCTGCACGTTCGTTTCATGGTTTAGCTTAGGCATACGAAGTTCATTCCATGTCTAAGCATACGGAGTTCAATCCCAGTCTAAGAGTTTGAGCCACGGTGCACATGCTAGGCTCAGGCATGTGCTAGTGCCGCATTTTTTTCGCCCAGGGCACCATCGTTGGAGCATCGTCAGAGAGCCTAACCGGCGACATTGGGGGTTCTGGTGATTGGGGGGCCGGGGGTTGTGCGCACATGATGTACGATGGGTACCGGTACTTGGCCCTTATATTGGCCCTCTATCCCTCATCAAACCTCGAGGACTCACACCCCCTTAAAGAGCATTTGAGATTTTATAGGTTTGTTGCCAGTAGCCATTAAAGTTTCTGAAATGGGGACTCTTTTTTCGAACGATCACAAAATCTTCTCCGCTTCGAGTTTTTTGCTGAATTTTTTTGTGCATGCCAACAAAAACACAAGGATCACTCTACCAAATTTGGGGACAAAACTCTTTCTAAAAAAATTTTAAAAGATCTCAAACCGTAAAAAGTTTCAAAAATCATGAAAAATAGAAAACGGGTCGTCTCGCCACAAAACTTCACATGAAGGCATAGGGGACAATTGTATGAATTTACAAGCCATAAAAATGGCATTGCCATGGCAGAAATATGAAGATGTGCTTGAACCCACCTACCACCCGTTCTATCCCCGGCTGGCGTATCCTGCCTCTTTGTTCGACTGATCGTCCGTACTCTCATTTCGTGGGTTAACTTAGGCATATGAAGTTCATCCAAAATCTAAGCATACAGAGTTCATTCCCAGTCTAAGATCGAACCGGACAGAGGGTTACGGTAGTAGGATCGATAGCACGCAAGAGGGACCAGGCCTATCCCCGGCTTGCACATTCTGCCTCTCCGATCGACTGAGCGCCCGTACGCCCGTTTCGTGGGTTGGCTTAGGCATAGGGAGTTCATTCCAAGTCTAAGCCCCAGCCAGACTGAGGGTTGTGGTAGCGGGACCGACAGCACGCAGAGGGGGATCGAGTAGATCCCCAGCTTGTGCATTACGCCTCTCCGATCGACTGAGTGCTCGCACGCTCATTTCGTGGGTTGACTTAGGCATACGGAGTTCATTCCCAATATAACATCAGACCAGACTGAGGGTTGTGGTAGCAGGATCGACAGCACGCAGGGGGGATCGGGTCGGTCCCCGGCTTGTGCATTCTGCCTCTCCGATCAGCTGAGCGCCCGTACGCTCGTTTCATGGGTTGCCTTAGGCATACGGAGTTCATTCCATGTCTAAGCATATGGAGTTCATTCCCCATCTAAGATCAGACCGGACCAAGGCTTACGGTAGCAAGACCAGCAGTAGGATCGATAACACGCAGGGGGGACTGGGTCGATCCCCAGCTTGCGTATTCTGCCTCTTCGACCGGTAAGCGCCCGTACTCTTGTTTCGTGGGTTGACTTAGGCATACGGAGTTCATCCCCAGTCTAAGCATATGGAGTTTATTCCCAACCTAAGATCAAACCGGACTGAGGGTTGCGGTAGTAGGATCGACAGCACGCAGGGGGGACCGGGCCGATCTCCGGCTTGCGCATTTTACCTCTCCCTTCGGCTGAGCGCCCGGATGCCCGTTGCGTGGGTTGGCATAGGTATACGGAGTTCATTCCATGTCTAAGCCCCAGTCGGACCGAGGGTTGTGGCAACGGGACCAGTAGCATGCAGAGGGGGACCGGGCTGATCCCTAGCTTGCACATTCTGCCTCTCCGATCGGCTGAGCGCCCGCACGCTCGTTTCGTGGGTTGGCTTAGGCATACGGAGTTCATTCCATGTCTAAGTACATAGAGTTCATTCCCAGTATAAGAGTTTGAGCCACGGTGCACATACTGGGCTCAGGCATGAGCTGGTGTCGTAATTTTTTTCACCCAGGGCACCATCGCTGGAGCATCGTCGAAGAGCCTAACTAGCAGCATTGTGGGTTCTGGTGATTGGGGGGGCCGGGGGGTGTGCGCACACGATGTGTGATGGGTGTTGGTACTTGGCCCTTATATTGGCCCCCTATCCCTCATCAAACCTCAAGAACTCACACCCCCTTAAAGAGCATTTGAGATTTCATAGGTTTGCTGCCAGTAGCCATTAAAATGTTTGAAATGGGGACACTTTTTTCGAACGATCACAAAATCTTCTCCACTTTTTTCACCTCTACCAAATTTACGGACAAAACTCTTTCTAAAAACATTTTAAAAAACCCCGAACCGTAAAAAGTTTTGAAAATCGTAAAAATAAAAAACGGGTCATCTTACCACGAAACTTCACATGAAGGCATAGGGGACCATTGTATGAATTTACAAGCCATAAAAATGGCATTGCCATGGCAGAAATATGAAGATGTGCTTGAACCCACCTACCACCCGTTCGATCCCCGACTGGCGTATCCTGCCTCTCTGTTCGGCTGAGCGTCCGTACGCTTATTTTGTGGGTTAACTTAGGCATACGAAGTTCATCCCCAATCTAAGCATACAGAGTTCATTCCCAATCTAAGATCGAATTGGACAGAGGGTTGAGGCAGTAGGATCGGTAGCACGCAAGGGGGACCAGGCTTATCCCCGGCTTGCACATTCTGCCTCTCCGATCGACTGAGTGCCCGCACTCCCGTTTCGTGGGTTGGCTTAGGCATAGGGAGTTCGTTCCAAGTCTAAGCCCCAGCCAGACTGAGGGTTGTGGTAGCGGGACCGATAGCACGCAAAGGGGGATCGGGTCGATCCCCAGCTTGTGCATTATGCCTCTCCGACCGGCTGAGTGCCCGCACGCTCATTTCATGGGTTGACTTAGGCATACGGAGTTCATTCCCAATTTAACATCAGATCGGACCGAGGGTTGTGGTAGCAGGTTCGACAGCACGCAGGGGGGATCGAGACGGTCCCCGGCTTGTGCATTCTACCTCTCCGATCGACTGAGCGCCCATACGCTCGTTTCATGGGTTGCCTTAGGCATACGGAGTTCATTCCATGTCTAAGCATACGGAGTTCATTCCCCATCTAAGATCAGACTGGACCAAGGCTTACGGTAGCAAGACCAGTAGCAGCATCGACAGCACACAGAGGGGATCGAGTTGATCCCCGGCTTGCGTATTCTGCCTCTTCGACCGGTAAGCGCCCGCACGCTCGTTTCGTGGGTTGACTTAGGCATACGGAGTTCATCCCCAGTCTAAGCATATGGAGTTTATTCCCAGTCTAAGATCAAACCAGGCCGAGGGTTGCGGCAGTAGGATCGATAGGACGCAGGGGGGACCGAGCCGATCTCCGGCTTGCGCATTCTACCTCTCCCGTCGGCTGAGCGCCCGGACGCCCGTTGCGTGGGTTGGCTTAGGTATAGGGAGTTCATTCCATGTCTAAGCCCCAGTCGGACCGAGGGTTGTGGCAACAGGACCGGTAGCACGTAGAGGGGGACCGGGCTGATCCCCAGCTTGCGCATTCTGCCTCTCCGACCGGCTGAGCGCTTGCACGCTCGTTTCGTGGGTTGGCTTAGGCATACGGAGTTCATTCCATGTCTAAGCATATAGAGTTCATTCCCAGTATAAGAGTTTGAGCCACGATGCACATGCTGGGCTCAGGCATGAGCTGGTGTCGTAATTTTTTTCACCCGGGGCACCATCACCTGAGCATCGTCGAAGAGCCTAACCGGCGGCATTGTGGGTTCTGGCGATTGGGGGGGCCGGGGGGTGTGCGCACACGATGTGCGATGGGTGTTGGTACTTGGCCCTTATATTGGCCCCCTATCCCTCATCAAACCTCAAGAACTCACACCCCCTTAAAGAGCATTTGAGATTTTATAGGTTTGCTGCCAGTAGCCATTAAAATGTCTGAAATGGGGACACTTTTTTCGAACGATCACAAAATCTTCTCCACTTTTTTCACCTCTACCAAATTTGCGGACAAAACTCTTTCTAAAAAAATTTAAAAAAATCTCGAACTGTAAAATGTTTTGAAAATCGTGAAAAATAAAACACGGGTCATCTTACCACGAAACTTCACATGAAGGAATAGGGGACCATTGTATGAATTTACAAGCCATAAAAATGGCATTGGCAAGGTAGAAATATGAAGATGTGCTTGAACCCACCTACCACCCGTTCGATCCCCGGCTTGCGCTTCCTGCCTCTCTGGTCGACTGAGCGTCTGCACGCTCATTTCGTGGGTTGACTTAGGCATATGGAGTTCATCCCCAGTCTAAGCATATGGAGTTCATTCCCAGTCTAAGATTGGACCGGATCGGGGGTTGAGGTAGCACGCATAGGGGACTGGGTTGATCCTTAACTTGCAAATTCTGCCTCTCCGGTCGGCTCAACGCTCGTACGCCCGTTTCATGGGTTCGCTTAGGCATAGGGAGTTCATTCCATGTCTAAGCCCCAGCCGGACCGAGGGTTGTGGCAGTGGGATTGGCAGCACATAGAGGGGAATCGGGTCGATCCTCGGCTTACGCATTATGCCTCTCCGATTGGCTCAGCACCCGTACGCTCGTTTCGTGGGTTGACTTAGGCATACGAGTTCATTCCCAGTCTAAGATCAGACCAGACTGAAGGTTGAGGTAGCAGGATCGACAGCACGCAGGGGGGATCAGGCCGGTCCCCGGCTTACGCATTCTGCCTCTCTTGTCGGCTGAGCGCCTGCACGCTCGTTTCGTGGGTTGGCTTAGGCATACAAACTTCATTCCATGTCCAAGCCCCAGTTGGACCGAGGGTTGTGGTAACAGGACCGACAGCGAGATTGGCAGCACGCAGAGAGGGACCGGGCTGATCCCCGGCTTGTACATTATGCCTATCCGGTCAACCTCTTCGACCTGCTGAGTGCCCATAAGCTGGTTTCATGGGTTGACTTAGGCATACGAAGTTCATCCCCAGTCTAAGCATACGGAGTTTATTCCCAGTCTAAGATCAGACTAAATTAAAGGTTGTGACAGTAGGATCACAGCATGTAAGGGGGATCGGGCTGATCCCTAGCTTGTGCATTCTGCCTCTCTGGCTAGCTGAATGCCTACACGCCCGTTTCATGGGTTGGCTTAGGCATAGGGAGTTCATTCCATGTCTAAGCCCTAGCCGGACCGAGGGTTGTGGCAGTGGGACCGACAGAACATAGAGAGGGATCGAGCTGATCCTCGGCTTACGCGTTATGCCTTTCTGGCTGGCTCAGCGTCCGAACATTCGTTTCATGGGTTGACTTAGGCATACGGAGTTCATTCCCTGTCTAAGATTTGACCGTACCGAGGGTTGCGATAGCAGGATAGATAGCACGCAAGGGGGACCGGATCGATCCCTGGCTTACGCATTCTACCTCTCCGGTTGGCTGAATGCCCGCATGCTCGTTTCGTGGGTTGGCTTAGGCATACGGAGTTAATTCCATGTCTAAGCATACGGAGTTCATTCCCAGTCTAAGATCAGACCGGATCAAGGGTTGCAGCAGTAGGATTGACAACACGCATGGGGGACCGGGCTGAACCCCAGCTAGCGCATTCTGCCTCCCCTATCGACTGAGTGCCCGCACGCCCGTTTCGTGGGTTGGCTTAGGCATAGGGAGTTAATTCCATATCTAAGCCCCAACCGAACTGAGGGTTGTGGCAGCAGGACCACAGCACGCAGAAGGGGACTGGGCCGATCCCTAGCTTACGCATTATGCCTCTCCAGCCAGCTCAGCGCCCAAACGTTTGTTTTGTGGGTTGACTTAGGCATACGGAGTTCATTCCCAATCTTAGATCGAATCGGACCGAGGGTTGCGGTAGTAGGTTCAACAGCACGTAGGGTGGGATCGGGTCGTTCCTCAGCTTATGCATTCTGCCTCTCTGACCAACTGAGCGCCCGTACGCTCGTTTTATGGGTTGGCTTAGGCATACAGAGTTCATTCCATGTCTAAGCATACGGAGTTCATTCCTAGTCTAAGATCGGACCGGACCGAGGCTTACGGTAGCAGGACCAACAGCAGGATCGACAGCATGCAAGGGCAAACCAGGCCGATCCTCAGCTTGCATATTTTGCCCCTCCGACCGGCTGAGCGCCCGCACACTCGTTTTGTGGGTTGACGTAGGCATACGGAGTTCATTCCCAGTCTAAGATCAGATCAGACCGAGGGTTACGGCTGCAGGATCGATAGCACGCAGGGGGGACTGGGCCGGTCCCCAGCTTACGCATTCTGCCTTTTCGATTGGCTGAGCGCCCGCACACTCGTTTTTTGGGTTGGCTTAGGCATATGGAGTTCATTCCATGTCTAAGCATACGAAGTTCATTCCATGTCTAAGATCAGACCGGATCGAGGGTTACGGTAGCAGGATCGACAGCACACAAGGGCGATCGGGCCGGTCCCCGGCTTGTGCATTCTGCCTCTCCTACCGGCTGACTGCCCGCACGCTCGTTTCATGGGTTAGCTTAGGCATACGGAGTTCATTCCATGTCTAAGCCCCAGCCAGATGAGGGTTGTGACAGCAGGACCGGCAGCGGGATCGGCAGCACGCAGAGAAGGATCAGGCTGATCCCTGGCTTGTGTATTATGCCTCTCCGGTCGGCCTCTCCGGTCGGCTGAACGCCCGCACGCTCGTTTCGTGGGTTGACTTAATTATACGGAGTTCATCCCCAGTCTAAGCATACGAAGTTCATTCCTAGTCTAAGATCGGACCGGATCGAGGGTTACGATAGCAGGATCGGGAGCATGCAGGGGGGATTTGGCCGATCCTTGGCTTGTGCATTCTGCCTCTCCGGTTGACTGAGCACCCGCATGCCCATTTCGTGGATTGGCTTAAGCATAGGGAGTTCATTCCATGTCTAAGCCCAAGCCAGACCGAGTGTCGTGGCAGCGGGACTAGCAGCACACAGAGGGGGACAGGGTCGATCCCTGGCTTCTGCATTATGCCTCTCCAGCCGGCTCAGCGCCCAAACGCTCATTTCGTGGGTTGACTTAAGCATACAGAGTTCATTCCTAGTCTAAGATCGGATCGGACCGAAGGTTGCGGCAGCAGGACCAACAACAGGATCGATAGCATGCAGGGGGGACCGGGTCGATCCCCAGCTTACGCATTTTGCCTCTCCGATCAGCACCTCCGACCGGTTGAGTGCCTGCACGCTCGTTTCGTGGGTTGACTTAGGCATAAGGAGTTCATCCCCAGTCTAAGCATATGGAGTTCATTCCCAGTCTAAGATCAAACCAGACCAAGGGTTGCGACAGCAAGATCGGCAGCACGCAAGAGGGACCGGACTGATCCTCGACTTATGCATTCTACCTCTCCGATCGACTTGCGCATTCTGCCTATCTGGTTGACTGAGCACCCGCACGCTCATTTTGTGGGTTGGCTTAGGCATACGGAGTTCATTCCATGTCTAAGCCCCAGTCAGACCAAGGGTTGTGGCAGTGGGACCGCAGCACGTAGAGAGGGACTAGGCTGATCCCTAGCTTGCGCATTATGCCACTCCGGCCAGCTCAGCGCCCAAACGTTCGTTTCATGAGTTGACTTAGGCATACGGAGTTCATTCCCAATCTTAGATCAGATCGGATCGAGGGTTGCGATAGTAGGATCGACAGCACATAAGGTGGGACTGGGTCAGTCCTCGGCTTATGCATTTTGCCTCTTCGATTGGCTGAGCGCCCGTACGCTCGTTTTATAGGTTGGCTTAGGCCTACAGAGTTCATACCATGTCTAAGCATACGGAGTTCATTCCTAGCTTAAGATCGGACCGGACTGATGCTTGTGGTAGCAGGATCAACAGTAGGATCGACAGCATATAGGGGCGAACCGGGCCAATCACCGGCTTACGCATTCTACCTCTCCGACCGGCTAAGCGCCCGCACACTTGTTTCATGGGTTGACTTAGGCATACGGAGTTCATTCCTAATCTAAGATCAGACCGAACCAAGGGTTGCGACAGTAGGATCGACAGCATGCAGGGGGGACCGAGCAGATCCCCGGCTTGTGCATTTTACCTTTTCGATTGGCTGAGCGCCCGCACGCTCGTTTCGTGGGTTGGCTTAGGCATACGGAGTCCATTCCATGTCTAAGCATATGGAGTTCATTCCCAGTCTAAGATCGGACCGGACCGAGGGTTGTGGTAGCAGGATCGACAGCACGCAGGGGGGATCGGGTATTCCATGTCTAAGCATATGGAGTTCATTCCCAGTCTAAGATCGGACCGGACCGAGGGTTGTGGTAGCAGGATCGACAGCACGCAGGGGGGATCGGGTCGATCCCCAGCTTGCGCATTCTACCTCTCCTACCGGCTGAGCGCCCGCACGCTCGTTTCGTTGATTGGTTGAGGCATACGGAGTTCATTCCATGTCTAAACCCCAGCCAGACTGAGGGTTGTGGCAGCAGGACGACCGCAGGATCGGCAGCACGCAGAGAAGGATCGGGCTGATCACCGACTTGTGTATTATGCCTCTTCGACCGGCCTCTCTGGTCGGCTGAGCTCCCGTACGTTCGTTTCATGGGTTGACTTAGGCATACGGAGTTCATCCCCAGTCTAAGCATACGGAGTTCATTCCTAGTCTAAGATCGGATCAAATCGAGGGTTACGATAACAGGATCGGGAGCATGTAGTGGGGACCGGGCCGATCCTCGGCTTGTGCATTCTGCCTCTCCGGTCGACTGAGTGCCCGCATGCCCGTTTCATGGATTGGCTTAGGCATAGGGAGTTCATTCCATGTCGAAGCCCCAGCCGGATCGAGGGTTGTGGTAGCGGGATCGGCAGCACACAGAGGGGGACAGGGCCGATCCCTGGATTGTGAATTATGCCTCTCCAGCCGGCTCAGTGCCCAAACGCTCATTTCGTGGGTTGACTTAGGCATACGAAGTGCATTCCTAGTCTAAGATCGGATTGGACCGAGGGTTGTAGCAGCAGGATCGACAGCACGTAGGGGAGGATCGGGCCGATCCCTGACTTACGCATTCTGCCTCTCCGACTGGCCTCCTTGGCTGGTTGAGTGCCTACATGCTCGTTTCGTGGGTTGACTTAGGCATACAGAGTTCATCCCCAGTCTAAGCATAAGGAGTTCATTCCCAGTCTAAGATCAAACTGGATCGAGGGTTGCAGCAATAGGATCGGCAGCACACAAGGGGGACCGAGCTGATCCTTGACTTGCGCATTCTACCTCTCCGACCAGCTTGCAGATTTTGTCTCTCCGGCCGACTGAGCTCCCGCATGCTTGTTCCATGGGTTGGCTTATGCATACGGAGTTCATTCCCAGTCTAAGATTGGATCGGACCGAGGGTTGCGGTAGCATGATCGATAGCATGCAAGGAGGGACCGGGTCGGTCCCCTGCTTGCGCATCCTACCTCTCTGGCCGACTGAGCACCCGCACGCTCGTTTCGTGGGTTGGCTTAGGCATACGGAGTTCATTCCATGTCTAAGCCCCCAGCCAGACCTAGGGTTGTGGTAGCAGGACCGGCAGCAGGATTGACAACACTCAGATGGGGATCGGGCTAACCCCTAACTTGTGCATAATGCCTCTCCAGCCAGTTGAGCGCCCACATGCTCGTTTCATGGGTTGGCTTAGGCATACGGAGTTCATTCCATGTCTAAGCATATGGAGTTCATTCCCAGTCTAAGAGTTTAAGCCACGGTGCACGTGCTGGGCTCGGGCATGTGCTGGTGCCGCATTTTTTTCGCTCGGGGCACCATCACTAGAGCATCACCGGAGAGCCTAACCGATGGCACTGCGGGTTCCGACGATTGGGGGGGCCGGGGGGTGTGCGCATATGATGTGCGATGGGTGTTGGTACTTCACCCTTATGTTGGCCCCCTATCCCTCATCAAACATTGAGAACTCACACCCCCTTAAAGAGCATTTGAGATTTTATAGGTTTGCTGCTAGTAGCCATTAAAGTGTCTGAAATGGGGACACTTTTTTCAAACGTTCACAAAATCTTCTCCACTTTGAGTTTTTACCTGAATTTTTTTGCGCATGCCAACAAAAATTCAACGATCACCTCTACCAAATTTAGGGACAAAAATCTTTCTAAAAAAATTTTAAAAAATCCCGAACCGCAAAAAGTTTCAAAAATCATGAAAAATAGAAAATGGGTCGTCTTGCCACGAAACTTCACATGATATCGTAGGGGAACATTGTATGAATTTAGAAGCCATAAAAATGGCATTGGCATGGCAGAAATATGAAGATGTGCTTGAACCCACTTACCACCCATTCGATCCCCGGCTTGCGCATCTTGCCTCTCTTGTCGGTGAGCGTCTGCACGCTCATTTCGTGGGTTGACTTAGGCATACGGAGGTCATCTCTAGTCTAAGCATATGGAGTTCATTCCCAATCTAAGGTTGGACTGGACCGAAGGTTGCGACAGCAGGATCGATAGAATGGAGGGGGGACCGGGCCGATCCCCGGCTTACGCATTCTGCCTCTCCGACTGGCTGAGCATCCCCCCGCTTGTTTCGTGGGTTGGCTTAGGCATACGGGGTTCATTCCATGTCTAAGCATACGGAGTCCATTCCCAGTTTAAGAGTTTGAGCCACGGTGCATATACTGGGTTCGAGCATGTGCTGGTGCCACATTTTTTTCGCCTGGGGCACCATCACCGGAGCATCGTCGGAGCATCACCGGAGCATCACCGGAGAGCCTAACCGGCGGCATTGGGGGTTTCGGCGATTGGGGGGGCCAGGGGGTGTGTGCACATGATGTGCTATGGGTGCTGGTACTTGACACTTATAATGGCTCCCTATCCCTCATCGAACCTCGAGAACTCACACCCCCTTAAAGAGCATTTGAGATTTTATAGGTTTGCTGTCAGTAGCAATTAAAGTGTTTGAAATGGGCACACTTTTTTGAAACGATCACAAAATCTTCTCCACTTTGAGTTTTTAGCTGAATTTTTTTATGCATGCCAACAAAAATACAAGGATCACCTTTACTAAATTTGGGGACAAAAATATTTCTAAAAAGATTTTAAAAAATCTTGAACCACAAAAAGTTTCAAAAATCATGAAAAATAGAAAACGGGTCGTCTTACCACAAAACTTCACCTGAAGGTGTAGGGGACCATTGTATGAATTTACAAGCCATAAAAATGGCATTGGCATGGCAGAAATATGAAGATGTGCTTGAACCCACCTACCACCTATTCAATCCCCGGCTTGCGCATCCTGCGTCTCTGGTCGGCTGAGCGTCCACACGCTCGTTTCTTTGGTTGACATAGGCATATGGAGTTCATCCCCAGTCTAAGCATATGGAGTTCATTCCCAATCTAAGGTTGGACCAGACCGAGGGTTACGGTAGCAGGATCGATAGCACGCAGGGGGGATCGGGCCGATCCCCGGCTTATGCATTCTGCCTCCCCGACCGACTGAGTGCCCGCACGCTTGTTTCATGGGTTGGCTTAGGCATACAGAGTTCATTCCATGTCTAAGCCCTAGCTGGACCGAGGGTTGTGGTAGCGGGACCGGTAGCACGTAGAGGGGGATCGAGCCGATCCTTGGCTTACGCATTCTACCTCTCCGGCCGGCTCAGAGCCCGTACGCTCGTTTTGTGGGTTGGCTTAGGAATACGAAGTTCATTCCATGTCTAACCCCCAACCAGACCGAGGGTTGTGGCAGCAGGACCGGCAGCGTGATCGACAGCACGCAGAGGGGGACTGAGCTGATCCCCGGCTTGCGCATTATGCCTCTACGACCGGTTGAGCGCCCGCATGCTCGTTTCATGGGTTGACTTAGGCATACGGAGTTCATCCCCAGTCTAAGCATACAGAGTTCATTCTCAGTCTAAGATCAGACTAGACCGAGGGTTGCGACAGCAGGATCGGTAGCACGTAGGGGGGATCGGGCCGATCCCCGTCTTACGTATTCTACCATTTCGACTGGCTGAGCGCCCGCACGCTCGTTTTGTTGGTTGGCTAAGGCATAGGGAGTTCATTCCATTCCTAAGCCCCAGCCAGACTGAGAGTTAGGGCAACGGGACCGACAGCACACAAAGTGGGACCGAGCTTATCCCCGGCTTGCGCATTATCCGTCCCCGATCGGTTCAGCGCCCGAACGCTCGTTTCGTGGGTTAACTTAGGCATACAGAGTTCATTCCCACTCTAAGATCAGATCGGACCAAGGGTTGTGGCAACAAGATCGACAGCATGCAGGGTTACGGTAGCAGCATCGACAGCACACATGGGGGATCGGGCCGATCCCTGGCTTGCGCATTCTACCTCTCCGGCCGGCTGAGCGCCTGCACGCTCATTTCGTGGGTCGGCTTAGGCATAGGGAGTTTATTCCATGTCTAAGCCCCAGTTGGACCGAGGGTTGTGGCAGCAGGACCGGTAGCACGCAGAGGGGGATCGAGCCGATCCCCAACTTGCGCATTCTGCCTCTTCGGCCAGCTGAACGCCCGCACACTCGTTTCATGGGTTGGCTTAGGCATACAGAGTTCATTCCAAGTCTAAGCATACGGAGTTCATTCCCAGTCTAAGAGTTTGAACCATGATGCACATGCCGGGCTCGACCATGTGCTGGTACCGTATTTTTTTCGCTCGGGGTACCATCATCGGAGAATCGTCGGAGAGCCCAACCGACGACATTGGGGGTTCCGACGATTAGGGGGCCGGGGTGTGCTCACATGATGTGCGATGGGTGCTGGTACTTGGCCCTTATGTTGGCCCCCTATCCCTCATCAAACCTTGAGAACTCGCACCCCCTTAAAGAGCATTTGAGATTTTATAGGTTTGCTGCTAGTAGCCATTAAAGTGTCTGAAATGGGGACACTTTTTTGAAATGTTCACAAAATCTTCTCCACTTCGAGTTTTTAGCTGAATTTTTTTGTGCATGCCAAAAAAATACAAGGATCACCTCTACCAAATTTGGGGACAAAATTCTTTCTAAAAAAATTTAAAAAAATCCTAAATCGTAAAAAGTTTCAAAAATCGTGAAAAATAGAAAACCGATCGTCTTGCCACGAAACTTCACATGAAGGCGTAGGGGAAAATTTTATGAATTTACAAGCCATAAAAATGGCATTGGCATGGCAGAAATATGAAGATGTGCTTGAACCCACCTACCACCCGTTCGATCCCCAACTTGCGCATCCTGCCTCTCTGGTCGGCTGAGCACTCGCACGCTCGTTTTATGGGTTGACTTAGGCATACAGAGTTCATCTCCAGTCTAAGCATATGAAGTTCATTCCCAGTCTAAGATCAGACCAGATCGAGGGTTGCGGCAACAGGATCGACAGTATGCAGGGGGACTGGGCCAATCCCTGGCTTGCGCATTCTGCCTCTCCGATCGGCTGAGCAGTCGCACGCCCATTTCCTGGGTTGGCTTAGGCATAGGGAGTTCATTCCATGCCTAAGCCCCAGCCAGACCGAGGGCTGTGGCAGCGGGACCAGCAGCATGCAGAGGGGGTCCGGGCCGATCTTTAACTTGTGCATTATGCCTCTTCGGCCAGCTCAGCGACCGTACGCTCGTTTGGTGGGTTGACTTAGGCATACGGAGTTCATCCCCAGTCTAAGCATACGAAGTTCATTCCCAGTCTAAGATTGGATCAGGCCGAGGGTTGCGGCAGCAGGATCGGCAGCTCGCAGGGAGTTCGGGCCGATCCCCGCTTGCGCATTCTGCCTCTCCGGCCGGCTAAGCGCCTGCACGCTCATTTCGTGGGTTTGCTTAGGCATATGGAGTTAATTCCATGTCTAAGCATACGGAGTTCATTCCTAGTCTAAGATTTTGAGCCACGATGCACATGCTGGGCTCGAGCATGTGCTGGTGCCTCATTTTTTTCGCTCGGGGCACCATCGTCGGAGCATTACCAGAGAGCCTAACTGGCGGTATTAGGGGTTCCGGCGATTGGGGGGGCCGAGGGGTGTGCGCACATGATGTGCAATGGGTGCTGGTACTTGGCCATTATATTGGCCCCCTATCCCTCATCGAACCTCGAGAACTCACAACCCCTTAAAGAACATTTGAGATTTTATAGGTTTGCTGCCAGTAGCCATTAAAGTGTCTGAAATGGGGACACTTTTTTCAAACGGTCACAAAATCTTATCCACTTCGATTTTTTAGCTGAATTTTTTTGTGCATGCCAACAAAAATACAAGGATCACCTCTACTAAATTTGGGGAGAAAACTCTTTCTAAAAAAGTTTTAAAAAATCCAAACCCCAAAAAGTTTCAAAAATCATGAAAAATAGAAAACGGGTCATCTTGCCACGAAACTTCACATGAAGGCTTAGGGGACCATTGTATGAATTTACAAGTCATAAAAATGGCATTGGCATGGCAAAAATATGTAGATGTGCTTGAACCCACCTACCACCCGTTCGATCCCTGGCTTACGCATCCTGCCTCTCTGGTCGACTGAGCACCCGCATGCTCGTTTCAAGGGTTGACTTAGGCATACGGAGTTCATCCCCAGTCTAAGCATATGAAGTTCATTCCCAGTTTAAGATCAGACCAGACCAAGGGTTGCGGTAGTAGGATCAGCAGCACGCAGAGGGATCGGGTCGACTGAGTGCCCGCACGCCCGTTTCGTGGGTTAGCTTAGGCATAGGGAGTTCATTCCATGCCTAAGCCCCAGCCGGACCGAGGGTTATGGTAGTGGGACTGATAGCACGCAGAGGGGGATCGGGCCGATCCTCGACTTGTACATTCTACCTCTCCAACCGGCTCAGTGCCCACACGCTTGTTTCGTGGGTTGACTTAGGCATACGGAGTTCAATCACGTCTAAGATCAGACTGGACCGAGGGTTGCGGTAGCAGGATCAACAGAACGCAAGGGGGGATCTGGTCGATCCCTGGCTTGCACATTCTGCCCCTTCGACCGGCTGACCGCCCGGACGCTTGCTCGTTTCATGGGTTGGCTTACGCATACAGAGTTCATTCCATGTTGAAGCATAGGGAGTTCATTCCTAGTCTAAAATTGGATCGGACCGAGGGTTGCGACAGCAGGACCAGCAATGGGATCGACAGCACGCAGAGGGGGATCGAGCCAATCCCCGGCTTGCGCATTTTGCCTCTCCGGTCGGTTGAGCACCAGTACTCTCGTTTCGTGGGTTGGCTTAGGCATACGGAGTTCATTCCATGTCTAAGCCCCAGTCGGACCGAGGGTTGTGGTAGTAGGACCAGCAGCGGGATCGACAGCATGTAGATGGGGACCGGGCTGATCCCCAGCTTACGCATTATGCCTCTCCAGCTGGTTGACCGCCCGTACACTCATTTCATGGGTTGACTTAGGCATACGGAGTTCATCCCCAGTCTAAGCATACAGAGTTCATTCCCAGTCTAAGATCAGACCGAACCGAGGGTTGCGACAGCTGGATCGACAGCACGCAGGGGGGACCAGGCCAATCCCCGGCTTGCGCATTCTGCCTCTCCGATCGGCCGAGTGCCCGCACCCCCATTTCATGGGTTGGCTTAGGCATAGGGAGTTCATTCCATGTCTAAGCCCCAGCCGAACCGAGGGTTGTGGCAGTGGGACTGGCAGCACGCAAAGGGGGAGCGGGCCGATCCCCAGCTTGCGTATTATGCCTCTCCAGCCGACTTAGTGCCCGCACGCTCGTTTCATGGGTTGACTTATGCATACAAAGTTCATTCCTAGTCTAAGACCAGACCGGACTAAGGATTGTGGCAGCAGGATCGACAGCACGCAGGGGGGATCAGGCCGATCCCCGGCTTGCGCATTCTGCCTCTCTGACTGGCTGAGCACCCGCACGCTCGTTTCGTGGGTTGGCTCAGGCATATGGAGTTCATTCCATGTCTAAGCATACGAAGTTCATTCCCAGTCTAAGATTTTGAGTGACGGTGCACATGCTAGGCTCGGGCATTTGCTGGTGACGTATTTTTTTTGCTCGGGGCTCCATCGTCGGAGAGCCTAACCGGCGACATTGGGGGTTCTGACGATTGGGGGGCTGGGGGGGTGCGCACATGATGTGCGATGGGTGCTGGTACTTGGCCATCATATTGGCCCCCTATCCCTCATCAAACCTTGAGAACTCACACCCCTGTAAAGGGCATTTGAAATTTTATAGGTTTGCTGCCAGTAGCCATTAAAGTGTCAGAAATGGGGACACTTTTTTCAAACGATCACAAAATCTTCTCCACTTCAAGTTTTTAGCTGAATTTTTTTATGCGTGGTAAAAAAAATACAAGGATCACCTCTACCAAATTTGGGGACAAAACTCTTTCTAAAAACATTTTAAAAAATCCTGAACCGCAAAAAGTTTAAAAATCATGAAAAATAGAAAATGGGTCGTCTTGCCATGAAACTTCACATGAAGGCTTAGGGGTACATTTTATGAATTTACAAGCCATAAAAATGGCACTGGCATGGCAGAAATATGAAGATGTGCTTGAACCCACCTACCACCCATTCGATCCCTGGCTTGCGCATCCTGCCTCTTTGGTCGGCTGAGTGCCCGTACGCTCGTTTTGTGGGTTGACTTAGGCATACGGAGTTCATCCCCAATCTAAGCATATTAAGTTCATTTCTAGTCTAAGATCGAATCGAACCGAGGGTTGCAGCAGCAGGATCGATAGCACGTAGGAGGGACTGGGTTGATCCCCAGCTTGCACATTCTACCTCTTCGGCTGGCTGAGCACCCGCATGCCTGTTTCATGGGTTGGCTTAGGCATAGGGAGTTCATTCCATGTCTAAGCCCTAGCCGAACCGAGGGTTGTGGCAGCGGGATCGGTAGCACGTAGAGGAGGACCAGTCCAATCCCCGGTTTACGCATTATGCCTCTCCGACTGGCTCAGCACCCGCACGCTCATTTCATGGGTTGACTTAGGCATATGAAGTTGATTCCCAGTCTAAGATCAGACCGGTCGATCCCTGACTTACGCATTATGCCTCTCCGGTCGGCTGAGTGCCCGTACACTCGTTTCGTGGGTTGGCTTAGGCATACAGAGTTCATTCCATGTCTAAGCATACGGAGTTCATTCCCAATCTAAGATCGGACTGGACCGAGGTTGCAGCAGCAGCATCGGTAACACACAAGAGGGGATCGGGCCGATCCCTGGCTTGTGCATTCTACCTCTCTGGCCGATTGAGCACCCGCACACTCGTTACGTGGGTTGGCTTAAGCATATGGAGTTCATTCCATGTCTAAGCCCCAGTTGAACTGAGGGTTGTGGTAGTATAACTAGTAGTGGGATTGGCAGGACGCAGAGGGGGACCGGGCTAATCCTCGGCTTGCGTATTATGCCTCTCCAACCGGCCTCTCCAGCCGGCTGAGCACCTGCACGCTCGTTTCATGGGTTGACTTAGGCGTACGGAGTTAATCCCTAGTCTAAGCATATGGAGTTCATTCCCAGCCTAAGATCAGACCGGACTGAGGGTTGTGGCAGTAGGATTGGTAGCACGCAGAAGGGACCGGGCTGATCCCCGACTTGCACATTCTGCTTCTCTAGTCGACTGAGCACCCGAACGCCCGTTTCGTGGGTTGGCTTAGGCATAGGGAGTTTATTCCATATCTAAGCCCCAGCCAGACTAAGGGTTGTGGCAGCGGGACCGACAGCACGTAGAGGGGGACCAGGTCGATCCCTGGCTTACGCATTAAGCCTCTTCAGCTGGCTCAATACCCACACGCTCATTTTGTGGGTTGACTTATGCATACGAAGTTCATTCCCAGTCTAAGATCGAACTAGATCGAGGGTTGCAACAACAGGATCGATAGCACGTAGGGGGGTCAGGCCGATCCCCTGCTTGATCATTCTGCCTCTTCGGTAGACTGAGTGCCCACACGCTTGTTTCCTGGGTTGGCTTAGGCATATGGAGTTCATTCCATGTCTAAGCATACGGAGTTCATTCCCAGTCTAAGATTTTGAGCCACGATGCACATGCTGGGCTCGGGCATGTGCTGGTGCCGTATTTTTTTCACCTAGGGCACCATCGTCGGAGCATCGTCGGAGAGCCTAACCGGCGGCATTGGGAGTTTCGACGATTAGGGGGCCGGGGGGGTGTGCGCACATCATGTACGATGGGTGTTAGTATACAGATTTCATTCCATGTCTAAGCCCCCAAATCGAGGGTTGTGGCAGCAGGACCGGTAGCGAGATCGGTAGCATGCAGAGGGGGACCGGGCTGATCCCCGGCTTACGCATTATGCCTCTCCAGCCAGCTGAGCGCTCGCACGCTCGTTTCGTGGGTTGACTTAGGCATACGAAGTTCATCCCCAATCTAAGCATATGGAGTTCATTCCCAGTCTAAGATCAGATCGGATCGAGGGTTGGGGCAACAGGATCGACAGTACGTTGGGGGGACCGGGCCGATCCTCGACTTACGCATTCTGCCTCTCCGACCGACTGAGTATCCGCATGCCCGTTTCACGGGTTGGCTTAGGCATAGGGAGTTCATTCCATGTCTAAGCCCCAGCCGGACTGAGGGTTCTGGCAGCGGGACTGACAACATGCAGAGTGGGATCGGGTCGATCCCCAGCTTGCACATTATGCCTCTCCGGCCAGCTCAGCGCCTGCACGCTCGTTTCGTGGGTTGACTTAGGCATACGAAGTTCATTCCCAGTCTAATATCAGACCAGATCGAGGGTTGCGGTAGTAGGATCGACAGCATGCAGGGGGACCGTGCCAGTCCCCGGCTTGCACATTCTACCTTTCCGACCGGCTGGGCGCCCGCACGCTCATTTCGTGGGTTGGCTTAGGCATACGGAGTTCATTCCATGTCGAAGCATAAGGAGTTCGTTCCCAGTCTAAAATTGGATCGGACCGAGGGTTGCGACAGCAGGACCAGCAACGGGATCGTCAGCATGCAGGGGGGGATCGGGCCGATCCCCGGCTTTCACATTTTGCCTCTGCGGTCGGTTGAGTGCCAATATGCTCATTTCGTGGGTTGGCTTAGGCATACGGAGTTCATTCTATGTCTAAGCCCCAGTCAGACCGAGGGTTGTGGTAGTAAGACCGGCAGCGGGATCGACAACATGTAGAGGGGGACCGGGCTGATCCTCGGCTTACGCATTATGCCTCTCCAGCTGGCTGACCACCCGTACACTCGTTTCATGGGTTGACTTAGGCATACGGAGTTCATCCCCAGTCTAAGCATATAGAGTTCATTCCCAATCTAAGATCAGACCGGACCGAGGGTTGCGGCAGCTGGATCGGCAGCACGCAGGGGGGACTAAGCCAATCCCCGGCTTGCACATTCTGCCTCTCCGACTGGCCGAGTGCCCACACGCTCGTTTCATGGGTTGGCTTAGGCATAAGGAGTTCATTCCATGTCTAAGCCCCAGCCGGATCGAGGGTTGTGGCAGTGGGACTGGTAGCACACAAAGGGGGAGCGGGTCGATCCCCAGCTTGCGTATTATGCCTCTCCGACAGGGTCAGTGCCCGCACGCTCGTTTCGTGGGTTGACTTATGCATACAAAGTTCATTCCTAGTCTAAGACCAGACCAGACTAAGGATTGTGGCAATAGGATCGACAGCACGCAGGGGGGGACCGGGCCAATCCCCGGCTTGTGCATTCTACCTCTCCGACTGGCTGAGCACCCGTGCGCTCGTTTCGTGGGTTGGCTCAGGCATATGGAGTTCATTCAATGTCTAAGCATACGAAGTTCATTCCCAGTCTAAGATTTTGAGTGACGGTGCACATGCTGGGCTCGGGCATGTGCTGGTGCCGTATTTTTTTTGCTCGGGGCTCCATCGTCGGAGAGCCTAACCGGCGACATTGAGGGTTCTGACGATTGGGGGGCCGGGGGGTGTGCACATGATGTGCGATGGGTGCTGATACTTGGCCATCATATTGGCCCCCTGGTCGATTGAGCACCCGCACACTCGTTACGTGGATTGGCTTAAGCATATGGAGTTCATTCCATGTCTAAGCCCCAGCCGAACTGAGGGTTGTGGCAGCAGAAATAGTAGCGGGATTGGCAGCACGTAGAGGGGGACCGGGCTGATCCTTGGCTTGCGCATTATGCCTCTCCAACCGGCCTCTCCAACCAGCTGAGTGCCCGCACGCTCGTTTCGTGGGTTGACTTAGGCGTACGGAGTTCATCCCAAGTCTAAGCATATGGAGTTCACTCCCAGCCTGAGATCAGACCAGACCGAGGGTTGCGGTAGTAGGATTGGCAGCACGCAGAGGGGACTGGGCTGATCCCCGACTTGCGCATTCTGCTTCTCTAGCCAGCTGAGCACCCGAACGCCCGTTTCGTGGGTTGGCTTAGGCATAGGGAGTTCATTCCATATCTAAGCCCCAGCCAGACTGAGGGTTGTGGCAGTGGGACCGACAGCACGCAGAGGGGGATCGGGCCGATCCCTGGCTTGCGCATTATGCCTCTTCAGCTGGCTCAGCACCCACACGCTCATTTTGTGGGTTGACTTATCCATACGAAGTTCATTCCCAGTCTAAGATCAAACTGGATCGAGGGTTGCGACAGCAGGATCGACAGCACGTAGGGGGGGTCGGGCCAATCCCCGACTTGATCATTCTGCCTCTCCGATAGACTGAGTGCCCACACGCTCGTTTGCTGGGTTGGCTTAGGCATATGGAGTTCATTCCGTTTCTAAGCATACAGAGTTCATTCCCAGTCTCAGATTTTGAGCCACGATGCACATGCTGGGCTCGGGCATGTGCTGGTGCCGTATTTTTTTTGCCTAGGGCACCATCGTCGGAGCATCGTCGGAGAGCCTAACCGGTGACATTGGGAGTTTCATCGATTGTGGGGTCGGGGGGGGGTGTGCGCACATCATGTGTGATGGGTGCTAGTATACGGAGTTTATTCCATGTCTACGCCCCCGAACTGAGGGTTGTGGCAGCAAGACCGATAACGGGATCGACAGTACGCAGAGGGGGACCGGGCTGATCCCCGGCTTGCGCATTATGCCTCTCCGGCCAGCTGAGCACTCGCACGCTCGTTTCGTGGGTTGACTTAGGCATACGAAGTTCATCCCCAATCTAAGCATATGGAGTTCATTCCCAGTCTAAGATCAGATCAGACCGAGGGTTGGGGCAACAGGATCGGCAGCACGTTGGGGGGACCGGGCCGATCCTCGACTTATGCATTCTGCCTCTCCGACCTACTGAGCATCCGCATGCCCGTTTCACGGGTTGGCTTAGGCATAGGGAGTTCATTCCATGTCTAAGCCCCAGCCGGACTGAGGGTTCTCACAGCGGGACTGACAACATGCAGAGTGGGATCGGGTCGATCCCCAGCTTGCGCATTATGCCTCTCCGGCCAGCTCAGCGCCCGCACACTCGTTTCGTGGGTTGACTTAGGCATACGGAGTTCATTCCCAGTCTAATATCAGACCAGATCGAGGGTTGCGATAGTAGGATCGACAGCATGCAGGGGTACCGTGCCAGTCCCCGGCTTGCACATTTTACCTTTCCGACCGGCTGAGCGCCCGCACGCTCGTTTCGTGGGTTGGCTTTGGCATACGGAGTTCATTCCATGTCTAAGCATACGGAGTTCTTCCCAGTCTAACATCAGACCAGACCGAGGGTTACGGTAGCAGGACCAGCAGCATGATCGACAGCACACAGGGGGGATCGGGCCGATCCCCGGCTTGAGCATTCTGCCTCTCCGACCGGCTGAACGCCCGCACGCTCGTTTCATTGGTCGGCTTAGGCATACAGAGTTCATTCCATGTCTAAGCCCTAGCCAGACCAAGGGTTGTGGTAGTAGGACTGGCAGTGGAATCGACAGCACGTAGAGGGGGACCGGACTGATCCCCGGCCTACGCATTATGCATCTCTGGTCAACTGACCCCCCGCAAGCTCGTTTTATGGGTTGACTTAGGCATACAGAGGTCATCCCCAGTCTAAGCATACGGAGTTCATTCCCAGTCTAAGATTGGACCGGACCGAGGGTTGCGATAGCAGGATCGGTAGCACGCAGGAGGGATCGGGCTGATCCTCGACTTGCGAATTCTGCCTCTCCGACCGGCTGAGCGCCCGCACGCCCTTTTCCTGGGTTGGCTTAGGCATAGGGAGTTCATTCCATGTCTAAGCCCTAGTCGGACTGAGTGTTGTGGCAGCGGGACCGGCAGCACATCGAGGGGGATCGGGCAATTCCCCGACTTGCAGATTATGCCTCTCCGACCGGCTCAACGCTCGAACGCTCATTTCGTGGGTTGACTTAGGCATACGGAGTTCATTCCCAGTCTAAGATTGAACTAGACTGAGGGTTGCGGTAGCAGGATCGACAGCATGCAGGGAGGGACCGGGTCATCCCCAACTTACGTATTCTACCTCTCCTGCCGATTGAGCGCCCGCACACTCTTTTCGTGGGTTGGCTGAGGCATATAGAGTTCATTCCATGTCTAAGCATACGGAGTTCATTCCAGTCTAAGCTCGGACCGGACCGACGGTTGCGGCAGCAGGACCAGCAGCAGGATCGGTAGCAGGACCAGCAGCAGAGGGGATCGGGTCGATCCCCGGCTTGCGCATTCTGCCTCTCCGGCCAGCTGAGTGCCCGCACGCTCATTTTGTGGGTTGGCTTAGGCATACGAAGTTCTTTCCATGTCTAAGCCCCTGTCGGACTGAGGGTTGTGGCAGTAGGATCGACAGCGGGATCGATAGCACGCATAGGAGGACCGGGCTGATCCCTGGCTTGCGCATTATGCCTCTTCGATCGACCTCTCCGATCGGCTGAGTGCCCGCATGCTTGTTTCGTGGGTTGGCTTAGGCAAATGGAGTTCATCCCCAGTCTAAGCATACGGAGTTCATTCCCAGTCTAAGATGGAACCGGACCGAGGGTTGCGGCTACAGGATCGGTAGCACGCAGGGGGGATCGGGCCGATCCTCAGCTTGCACATTCTGCCTCTTCGGCCGACTGAGCACCCGTACGTCCGTTTCATGGGTTGGCTTAGGCATAGGGAGTTCATTCCATGTCTAAGCCCCAGTTGGACTGAGGGTTATGGCAGCGAGACTGGCAGCACGCAGAGGGGGACTGGGCCAATCCCTGTCTTGCGTATTATGCCTCTTCGGCCGGCTTAGCGCCCACACGCTCGTTTCATGTGTTGACTTATGCATACGGAGTTCATTCCCAGTCTAAGATCAGACCAGACCGATGGTTCTGATAGCAGGATTGATAGCACGCAGGGGGGGACCGGGTCGATCCCCGACTTGCGCATTCTACCTCTCCAACTGGCTGAGCACCCGCACGCTCGTTTCTTGGGTTAGGTTAGGCATACGGAGTTCATTCCATGTCTAAGCATATGGAGTTCATTCCCAGTCTAAGATTTTGAGCCACGGTGCACATGCTGGGCTAGGGCATGTGCTGGTGCCACATTTTTTTCGCTCGAGGCACCATCGTCGGATAGCCTCACCGATGGCAATGGGGGTTCCGATGATTAGGGGGGTCGGGGGGTATGTGCACATGATGTGCGATGGGTGCTGGTACTTGGCCCTTATATTGGCCCCCTATCCCTCATCAAACCTCGATAACTCACACCCCCTTAAAGAGCATTTGAGATTTTATAGGTTTACTGCCAATAGCCATTAAAGTGTCTGAAATGGGGACACTTTTTTCAAACGGTCACAAAATCTTCTCCACTTTGAGTTTTTAGCTGAATTTTTTTGTGCATGCCAAAAAAAATACAAGGATCACCTCTACCAGATTTGGGGACAAAACTCTTTCTAAAAAAATTTTAAAAAATCTTGAACCGTAAAAAGTTTCAAAAATCATTAAAAATAGAAAACGGGTCGTCTTGCCACGAAACTTGACATGAAGGCTTAGGGGACCATTGTATGAATTTACAAGCCATAAAAATGGCATTGGCATGGTAGAAATATGAAGATGTGCATGAACCCACCTACCACCGTTCGATCCCCGGCCTGCGCATCCTGCCTCTCTTGTCAATTGAGCGCTCGCATGCTCATTTTGTGGGTTGACTTAGGCATACAGAGTTCATCTCTAGCCTAAGCATATGGAGTTCATTCCCAGTCTAAGATCGGATCAGACCGAGGGTTGAGGCAGCAGGATCGACAGCACGTAAAAGGGATTGGGTCGATCCCCGGCTTACGTATTCTGCCTCTCCGATCGACTGAGCGCCTGCACGCCCGTTTCATGGGTTGGCTTAGCCATAGGGAGTTCATTCCATGTCTAAGCCCCAGCCGGACCGAGGGTTATGGCAACGAGACCGACAGCACGCAGAGGGGGAACGGGTCGATCTTCGGCTTACGCATTACGCCTCTCCGATCGGCTCAACGTCCGCACGCTCATTTCATGGGTTGAGTTAGGCATACGGAGTTCATTCCCAGTCTAAGATCGGATCGGACCGAGGGTTGCTGCAGCAGGATCGATAGCACGTAGGGGGGATCAGGTCGATCCCCGGCTTGTGCATTCTACATCTTTAGCCGGCTGAGCACCCGTACGCTCATTTCGTTGGTTGGCTTAGGCATACGAAGTTCATTCCATGTCTAAGCATACGGAGTTCATTCCCAGTCTATGATCAGACTGAACCGAGGGTTGCAGTAGTAGGACCAGCAGTAGGATCGTTAGCACACAGGAGGGGACCAGGCTGATCCCCTGCTTATGCATTCTACCTCTCCGATCGGCTGAGTGCCCGCACGCTTGTTTCATGGGTTGGCTTAGGCATACGGAGTTCATTCCATGTCTAAGCACCAGCCGAACTGAGGGTTCTGGCAGCAGGACTGGCAACGGGATCGACAGCACGCAGAGAGTGATCGGGCTGATCCTCAACATGCGCCTTATGCCTCTCTGATTGGCCTCTCCGATCGGCTGAGCGCTCGCATGATCGTTCATGGGTTGACTTAGGCATACTGAGTTCATCCCCAGTCTAAGCATACGGAGTTAATTCCCAGTCTAAGATCAGACCGAATCGAGGGTTATGGTAGCAGGACCGGTAGCAGGATTGGCTGCACACAGAAGGAGACCGGGCTGATCCCCGACATGCGCATTATGCCTCTCCGACCGGCCTCTCTAGTCGGTTGAACGCCCGCATGCTTGTTTCGTGGGTTGACTTAGGCATACGGAGTTCATCCCTAATATAAGTGTACAGAGTTCATTCCCTTTCTAAGATCAGACTGGACCAAGGGTTGCGACTACAGGATTGACAGTACGCAGGAAAAACCAGGCTGATCCCCAACTTCTGCATTCTGCCTCTTCGATCGGCTGAGCGCCCGCACGCCCATTTACGGGTTGGCTTAGGCATAGGGAGTTCATTTCATGTCTAAGCCCTAGCCGGTTCGAGGGTTGTGGCAATGGGACCGGCAGCACGTAGAGGGGGACCATTCCGATCCCCAGCTTATACATTATGCCTCTCCGGTCAGCTCAGCTCCCAAACACTCGTTTTGTGGGTTGACTTAGGCATACGGAGTTCATTCACAGTCTAAGATCGGACTGGACTGAGGGTTGCGGTAGCAGGATTGACAGTGCACAGAGGGGACCGGGCCAGTCCCTGGCTTGCACATTCTGCCTCTCCGATCGACTGAACGCTCGCACGCTTGTTTCATGCGTTGGCTTAGGCATACGGACTTCATTCCATGTCTAAGCATACGGAGTTCATTCCCAGTCTAAGATCGGACCGAACCGAGGGTTACGGTAGTAGGACCAGTAGCAGGATCGACAGCATGTAGGGGGGATCGGGTCGATCCCCGACTTACGCATTCTGCCTCTCCGGTCGGCCTCTCCAACCGGTTGAGCACCCGCACGCTCGTTTCGTGGGTTGAATTAGGCATACAGAGTTAATCCCCAGTCTAAGCATACGGAGTTCATTCCCAGTCTAAGATCGAACCAAACCGAGGGTTGCGGCAATACGATCGATAGCACACTAGGGGGATCGAGCCGATCCCTGGCTTACGCATTCTGCCTCTCCGGTCGGCTGAGCGCCCATACGCCCATTTCGTGGGTTGGCTTAGGCATAGAAAGTTCATTCCATGTCTAAGCCCCAGTTGGACCGAGGGTTGTGGCAGCAAGACCGGTAGCATGCAGAGCGGGATCGAGCTGATCATCGGCTTGCACATTCTGCCTCTCCGGCCAGCTAAGCGCCTGCACGCTCGTTTCGTGGGTTGGCATAGGCATACGGAGTTCATTCCATGTCTAAACATACAGAGTTGATTCCAAGTCTAAGAGTTTGAGCCACGGTGCACATCCTGGGCTCAGGCCTGTGCTGGTGCTGCATTTTTTTCACCCGGGGAACCATCACCAGAGCATCGTCGGAGCATCGTCGGAGAGCCTAATCAGTGGCATTGGGGGTTTCGACTATTGGGGGGCCAGGGGGTGTGCGCACATGATGTGCGATGGGTGCTGGTACTTGGCCCTTATATTGGCCCCCTATCCCTCATCAAACCTCAAGAGCTCACACCCCCTTAAAGAGCATTTGAGATTTTATAGGTTTGCTGCTAGTAGCCGTTAAAGTGTCTGAAATGGGGACACTTTCTTCAAACGGTCACAAAATTTCTCCACTTTGAGTTTTTAGCTGATTTTTTTTTTTTGCATGCCAACAAAAATACAAGGATCTCCTCTACCAAATTTGAGGGCAAAACTCTTTCTAAAAGAATTTTAAAAAATCCCGAACGCAAAAAGTTTTGAAAATCATGAAGAATAGAAAACGGGTCGTCTTGCCACGAAACTTCACATGAAGGCTTAGGGGACCATTGTATGAATTTACAAGCTATAAAAATGGCATTGGAATGGCAGAAATATGAAGATCAGCTTGAACCCACCTACCACCCATTTGATCCCTGGCTTGCGTATCCTGCCTCTCTGGTCGACTGAGCGTACGCACGCTCGTTTCGTGGGTTGACTTAGGCATACGGAGTTCATCCCCAGTCTAAGCATAAGGAGTTCATTCCCAGTCTAAGATTGGACAGGATCGAGGGTTACGGTAGTAGGATCAGCAGCACGCAGGGGGACCGAGCCGATCCCCGGCTTGCACATTCTGCCTCTCCTATCGGCTAAGCGCCCGTACGCCTATTTCATGGGTTGGCTATAGGGAGTTCATTCCATGTCTAAGCCCCAGCCGGATCGAGGGTTGTGGTAGCAGGACCGACAGTGGGATTGGCAGCACGTAGAAGGGGACCAGGCTGATCCTCGGCTTATGCATTATGCCTTTTCGGTCGAATGAGTGCCCGCACGCTCGTTTCATGGGTTGACTTAAGCATACGGAGTTCATCCCCAGTCTTAGCATACGGAGTTCATTCCCAGTCAAAGATGGGACCGGACCGAGGGTTGTGGTAGCAGGATCGACAGCACGCAGGGGGACCGAACCGATCCCCACCTAACGCATTCTGCCTCTCCGACCGACTGAGCGTCCGCACGTCCGTTTCATGGGTTGGCTTAGGCATAGGGAGTTCATTCCATGTCTAAGCCCTAACCGGACTGAGGGTTGTGGTAGCAGGACCGGTAGCACACAGAGGGGGATCGGGTCGATCCCCGACTTGCGCATTATGCCTCTCCGACCAACTCAGCGCCCGTACGTTCGTTTTGTGGGTTCACTTAGGCATACGGAGTTCATTCCCAGTCTAAGATCAGACTGGATCGAGGGTTGCGACAGCAGGATCGACAGCATGCAGGGGGGACCAGGCCAGTCCCTGGCTTGTGCATTCTGTCTCTTCGGCCAGTTGAACACCCGCTGCAGCAGTGCTCGTTTCATGGGTTAGCTTAAGCAGACGGAGTTCATTCCATGTCTAAGCATACGAGGTTCATTCCCAGTCTAAGATCGGATCGAACCAAGGGTTGTGGTCGTAGGACCAGCAGCAGGATCGGTAACACGCAGGGGGGGATCGGACTGATCCCCGGCTTGCACATTCTGCCTCCCCGACCAACTGAGCACTCGCACAATCATTTCATGGGTTGACTTGGGCATACGACGTTCATCCCCAGTCTAAGCATACGAATTTCATTCCCAATCTAAGATCTAATCAGATCAGGGGTTGCGATAGCAGGATCAACAGCATGCAGGGGAGACCGGGCCGATCCCCAGCTTGCGCATTCTACCTCTTCGACCGATTGAGCGCACGCACGCCCGTTTCATGGGTTTACTTAGGCATAGGGAGTTCATTCCTTATCTAAGCCCCAGTCGGATTGAGGGTTGTGGTAGCGAAACCGGCAGTACACAGAGGGGGATCGGGTCAATCCCCAGCTTGCGCATTCTGCCTCTCCGATCGGCTGAGCGCCCACACGCTCATTTCATGGGTTGGCTTAGGCATAAAGATTTCATTCCATGTATAAGCATACGAAGTTCATTCCCAGTCTAAGAGTTTGAGCCACGGTGCACATACTAGGCTCGGGCATGTGCTGGTGCTGCATTTTTTTCGCCTGGGGCACCATCGCCGGAGAGCCTAACCGGCGGCATTAGGGGTTCTGACGATTGGGGGGCCAGGGGGTGTACGCACATGATGTGCAATGGGTACTAGTACTTGGCCCTTATATTGGCCCTCTATCCCTCATCAAACCTTGAGAACTCACACCCCCTTAAAGAGCATTTGAGATTTTATAGGTTTGCTGCCAGTAGCCATTAAAGTGTCTGAAATGGGGACATTTTGTTCAAACGGTCACAAAATCTTCTCCACTTCAAGTTTTTAGCTAAATGTTTTTGTGCATGCCAACAAAAATACAAGGATCACCTCTACCAAATTTGGGGACAAAACTCTTTCTAAAAAATTTTTAAAAAATCCCGAACCACAAAAAGTTTTAAAAATCGTGAAAAATAGAAAAGGGGTCATCTTGCCACGAAACTTCACATGAAGGCTTAGGGGCCTATTGTATGAATTTACTAGCCATAAAAAAGGCATTGCCATGGCAGAAATATGAAGATGTGCTTGAACCCACCTACCATCCGTTCGATCCCTGGCTTGCGCATCCTGCCTCTCTGGTCGGCTGAGCGCCCGTACACTCATTTCGTGGGTTGACTTAGGCATACGGAGTTCATCCCCAGTCTAAGCATACGAAGTTCATTCCCAGTCTAAGATTGGATCAGACCAAGGGTTACGGTAATAGGATCGGCAACACGCAAGAGGGATCGGGTCGATCCCTAGCTTGCACATTCTGCCTCTCCGACCAGCTGAGTGCCCGCACGCCCGTTTCGTGGGTTGGCTTTGGCATACGAAGTTCATTCCATGTCTAAGCCCCAGTCGGACCGAGGGTTGTGGCAGCGGGACCGGTAACACGTAAAGAGGGACCGAGTCGATCCCGGCTTGCGCATTATGCCTCTTTGCCCGGCTCAGTGCCCGCACACTCGTTTCCTGGGTTGACTTAGGCATATGGAGTTCATTCCCAGTCTAAGATCGAATCAAACCGAGGGTTGCGATAGCAGCACCAACAGCACGCAGGAGGGGATCAGGCTGGTCCCCGACTTGCGTATTCTATCGTTTCGGTCGGTTGAGTGCCCAGACGCTCGTTTCGTGGGATGGTTAGGCATACAGAGTTCATTTCATGTCTAAGCATATGGAGTTCATTCCCAGTCTAAGATTGGACCGGACCGAGGGTTGCGATAGTAGGACCAGTAGCAGGATCGACAGCACGTAGGGGGGATCGGGTCGATCCTCGGCTTGTGTATTTTGCCTTTTCGATCGGCCTCTCTGACCGGCTAAGCACCCACACGCTCGTTTCGTGGGTTGAATTGGGCATACAGAGTTAATCCCCAGTCTAAGCATACGAAGTTCATTCCCAGTTTAAGATCGGACCGGACCGAGGGTTACGATAGTAGGACCAGTAGCAGGATCGATAGCATGCAGGAGGGATCGGGCCGATCCCCGGCTTGTGCATTCTACCTTTTCGATCAGCTGAGCACCCACACGCCCGTTTCATGGGTTGGCTTAGGCATAGGGAGTTCATTCCATGTCTAAGCCCCTATCGAACTGAGGGTTGTGGTAGCGAGACTAGCAGCACGCAGAGGGGGATCGGGTCGATCCCCGGCTTGTGCATTATGCCTCTCTGGCCGGCTCAACGCCATATGCTCGTTTCGTGGGTTGACTTAGGCATACGGAGTTCATTCCCAGTCTAAGATCTAATCGGATCGGGGGTTGCGGTAGCAGGATCGACAGCATACAAGGGGGGACCGGTTTGATCCTCGGCTTATGCATTTTGCCTCTCCAGCTGGCTAAGCTCCCGCACGCTCATTTCGTATGTTGGCTTAGGCATACGAAGTTCATTCCATGTCTAAGCCCCAGCCAGACCGAGGGTTGTGGCAGCAGGACTGACAGCGGGGTCGACAGCATGTAGAGGGGGATCGGGCTGATCCCCGGCTTGCGCATTATACCTTTTCGGCCAACTGAGTGCCCGTATGCTCATTTCGTGGGTTGGCTTAGGCACACGGAGTTCATTCCATGTTTAAGCATACGGAGTTCATTCTCAGTCTAAGATCAGACTAGATCGAGGGTTGCAGCAGTAGGATCGGTAGCACGTAGAAGGGACCGAGCAGATTCTCGGCTTGCACATTCTGCCTCTCCGGTCAGCTGAGCACCCGTACGCCCGTTTCGTGGGTTGGCTTAGGCATAGGGAGTTTATTCCATGTCTAAGCCCCAATCGGACAGAGGGTTGTGGTAGCGGGACTGGCAGCACGTAGAGCGGGACCGGGTCGATCCTCGGCTTACGCATTATGCCTCTTCGACTGGCTCAGGGCCCGTACGGTCGTTTCGTGGGTTGACTTATGCAAATGGAGTTCATTCCCAGTCTAAGATCAGACCAGACTAAGGATTGCGGCAGTAGGATCGACAGTATGCAGGGGGGACCAGGCCGATCCCCGACTTGCACATTCTGCCTCTTCGGTTGGCTGAGCGCCCGTACGCTTGTTTCGTAGGTTGGCTTAGGCATACGTAGTTCATTCCAAGTCTAAGCATACGGAGTTCATTCCTAGTCTAAGATTTTGAGCCACGGTACACATGTTGGGCTCGGGCATGCACTGCTACCGCATTTTTTTTGCCTAGGGCACCATCGCCGCAGCTTCGTCGGAGCATCGTCGGAGCATCGTCGGAGAGCCTAACCGAAGGCATTGGGGGTTCCAACGATTCAGGGCCCGGGGGGGTGTGCGCACATGATGTGCGATGGGTGCTGGTACTTGGCCCTTATATTAGCCCCCTATCCCTCATCAAACCTCGAGAACTCACACCCCCTTAAAGAGCATTTGAGATTTTATAGGTTTGCTGCCAGTAGCCATTATAGTGTCCGAAATGGGGACACTTTTTTCAAACGACCACAAAACCTTCTCCACTTCGAGTTTTTAGCTGAATTTTTTTGTGCATGCCAAAAAAAATACAAGGATCACCTCTGCCAAATTTGGGGACAAAACTCTTTGTAAAAAAATTTTAAAAAATCTTGAACCGTAAAAGTTTGTAAAATCGTGAAAAATAGAAAACGGGTCATCTTGCCACGAAACTTCACATGAAGGCTTAGGGGACCATTGTATGAATTTAAAACCATAAAAATGGCATTGGCATGGCAGAAATATGAAGATGTGCTTGAACCCACCTACCACCCGTTCGATCCCCGGCTTGCGCATCCTGCCTCTTTGGTCGGCTGAGCGCCTGCACGCTAATTTCGTGGGTTGACTTAGTCATACAGAGTTCATCCCCAGTCTAAGCATAGGAAAATCATTCCTAGTCTAAGATCGGACCCGACTGAGGGTTGTGGTAGCAGGATCGATAGCATGCAAGGGGGATCGGGCCGATCCCTAGCTTGCGCATTCTACCTCTCCAGCCGGTTAAGCGCTTACATGCCCATTTTGTGGGTTGGCTTCGGCATACAGAGTTCATTCCATGTCTAAGCCCCAGCCAGACCAAGGGTTGTGATAATGGGACCGACAGCACGCAGAGGGGGACCGGGTCGATCCCCGACTTGCGCATTATGCCTCTCCGGCCAGCTCAACGCCCACACGTTCGTTTCATGGGTTGACTTAGGCATACGGAGTTCATTCCTAGTCTAAGATCATACCAAATCAAGGGTTGCAGCCACAGGATCGACAGCATGTAGGGGGGATCGAGCCGATCCCCCGCTTGCGCATTCTGCTTTTCCGACCGATTGAGCGCTCGCACGCTCGTTTCATGGGTTGGCTTAGGCATACGGAGTTCATTCCATGTCTAAGCATATAGAGTTCATTCCCAGTCTAAGATCGAATCGGATCGAGGGTCATGGCAGTAGGACCAATAGTAGGATCGGTAGCACGCTGGGGGGACCGGGGTGATCCTTGACTTGTGCATTCTACCTTTCCGGCCGATTGAGCGCCCGCACGCTCATTTCATGGGTTGGCTTAGGCATACGGAGTTCATTCCATGTCTAAGCCCCAGCCGGACCAAGGGTTGTGGTAGCAAGACCGGCAGCGAGATCGACAACACGCAGAGGGGGACCGGGCTGATCCCCGACTTGCGCGATATGCCTCTCCGGCCTGCCTCTCCAGCCAGTTGGGTGCCCGCATGCTCGTTTCATGGGTTGACTTAGGCATACGAAGTTAATCCCCAGTCTAAGCATACGGAGTTCATTCCTAGTCTAAGATCGGATCGAACCAAGGGTTACGGCAGCAGGATCGATAGCACGCAGGGGGACCGGGCCGATCCTCGGCTTACGCATTCTGCCTCTTCAGGTAGCTGAGCGCCCGAATGCCCATTTTATGGGTTGGCTTCGTAGGGAGTTCATTCCATGTCTAATCCCCAGCCAGACTGAGGGTTATGGCAGCGGGACCAGTAGCACGCATAGGGGGACCGGGCTGATCCCCTGCTTGCGCATTATGCCTCTTCAATTGGCTCAGCGCCCGTACGCTCGTTTCGTGGGTTGACTTATGCATACAAAGTTCATTCCCAGTCTATGATCAAACCAGACCGAGGGTTACGGTAGCAGGATCAATAGCACGCAGGGGGGATCGGGCCGATCCCCAGCTTGTGCATTCTTCCTCTTCGACCGGTTGAGCGCCCACACTCTCGTTTCGTGGGTTGGCTTAGGCATACGGAGTTCATTCCATGTCTACGCATACGGAGTTCATTCCCAGTCTAAGATTTTGAGCCACAGTGCACATGCTGGGCTCGGGCATGTGTTGGTGTCGCATTTTTTTCGCTCGGGGCACCATCATCGGAGCATCACTGGAGCATCTTCGGAGAGCCTAACCGATGGCATTGGGGGTTCCGACGATTGGGGGGGCCGGGGGGGTGTCACATGATGTGCGATGGGTGCTGGTACTTGTGTCACGGGCTCCAACCTTAGACTTAGAAATTGTGTGGGCTTAGGCTTGGAATCTCCTCCTTTATGCCTAAGTCAGCCTAAAACACAAGCATACGAGCACTAAACAACGAGAAGGGCCGATTATGAAAGTTAAAGAGAAACAGGATAAGAAGGCAGAATTCTGGAAATGCTCTTGCATTCATTGAAACGAAAGTGTTTGATGGTGTACAAATGAGGGAGGAGCAGCCCTCTATTTATAGTTGAGGATCCAGCTTACACTTAATGGCAATATCCCTAGAATAAAGGCTAAAATCATGGGATTATATAGATTACAATCAATCAGGATGCTAACTCATGATTTTCAGGGTTAACCAAATCTGCCAGGATGCTGCTGCTGATCCTGCCTGCTTCCAAAAGCTTCCCTTGCGTGTCCAGCACCTTCGGCCCTTCTGGATGTGGTGCGGGTAGCTTGTATGCCAGGCCTTGGTCTCACGGGTTGGCCTACAACTTGGGCGGGCGTTCTGAACTTGTTTGCTAGGCTTTATCCGTAGATACCCACCAGCACGCCTGGTCTGCGGGCCTCAACGTCTGGCTTGCTTGCTGGTGTGCCTGATGTACCTGGCGCGCCTGCCCAGGGTGTGACATTCTCCCCCACCTGATTGTGTAATTCTCTCGTTGCATCTTCTGCATGGTACTGCCTAATCTGGTCCCCGAACTGCCATAAGTCATCTGCTAGTTCCCAGTTCACCTCACTGTCTAGAAGTCCTTTCCAGTGCACCAAGTACTTTTTCTTGGTTGATAGTTCTTCCGTCTCACCTCCCGATCAGCTATGATGTTGTGGACCTCCTTCTCAAATGAGGCCCTTGCTCCCAATGGTGCATGCTTTGACTCTGCCCGTCCTGGATCTCCCTCATCCTTATGGAACGACTTGAGCATGCTCACATGGAACATCGGGTGTACCCTCGGCTTGGGTGGCATATCCAGCTTGTAGGCAACCTTGCCTACCCTCTTGACTACTCGAAAAGGTCCCTCATACCTTTGGGCTAGGCCTTTGTGCAGCCCCTTATGGCACACAATGGGATACAGCTTCACCAACACCAAGTCTCCAACCTGGAACTACACGTCCCGGCTATTCTGGTCTGCCCACTTCTTCGGCCTCTTGGCCACCTTGTGTAGACAAACTCTGGCCAAGTCAGTTTGCTCCTGCCATGCCTTGGCAAACTTGTATGCTACTGGATTCGACCCTGTATAACCTGCAGCAATTGAACCGGGTGTTAGTGGTTGTTGCCCTGTCATAACCTCAAATGGGCTCTGGTTCATTGCCTCGTTTCTTTGCAAGTTGTAGGAAAACTATGCAATATCTAGCAGTTTTGGCCAGTCCCTTTGTGTGGCACTCACATAGTGCCTGAGGTAGACCTCTAATAGTCCATTCACTCATTCTGTCTGCCCATCGGTCTGCAGATGCATGCTGGTGGAAAAGTTTAAGTCTGACCCCAACAGCTTAAACAACTCATTCTAGAACCTGCCCGTGAAATGCCCGTCTCGATCACTAACAATGGTCTTCGGCACTCCCCAGTACTTAACCATGTTTTTCAGGAACAATCGAGCTGCCTCCTTAACTGGGCACTCCTTGGTTGCTAGAATGAAGATTCCATACTTGGAAAACCTGTCCACCACTACCATGATGCTTCCAAACCCTTCTGTTTTGGGTAGACCGACTATAAAGTCTAGAGAAACACTCTCCCATGGTCGCTCTGGCACTGGCAATTACTCCAAGAGATCGCTTGGTTTCTTGAGCCCCACCTTGTCCGGTTGGCACACAAGACAAGTCTTCACATAGGCCTCCACATCGTCCCTCATGTGCGGCCAGTAGTATCAGTCCTCGATCAGCGCCAAGGTATGGCTCACTCTGGGGTGTCTAGCCCACCTTGAATAATGGCATTCTTGCAAAACTTCCTTGTAGAGCTTCCCGTGCTACGGCATAAACAGTCTACTGCCCCTGGTGTACAGCAAGCCATCCTGTAACCAAAACCGCCTAGTCTTACCTTGCTGGGCGTACTCCATCAAAGCCTTGGCTGTAGGATCATACGCAAGTCCCTCTTTGATGCACGGCACTAGTGACCCCTCTCGTTGGCTAATGGCAGCAAGGTTAGCCTTCCTACTTAGGGTGTCTGCCACTAGGTTCACCCGCCCCAGCTTGTACTCCATCTGGAAATCAAATTTCTTAAGAAAATCTTACCATCTTGCCTGCTTGGGGGATAGCTTCTTCTGCGTCTGGAAGTAGCTAGTCGCCACATTATCCGTCCTAACCACGAACCTCGACCCCAACAGGTAATGGCACCAAGTGCGCAAGCAGTGCACCACTGCAGTTATCTCCTTCTCTTGGACCATGTACTTGTGCTCAGTCTCATTCAGATTCTTGCTCTCAATGCAACTGGACATCCCTCCTGCATCAACACGCCCGCTATGGCAAAGTCTGATGCATCCATATGCACCTCATATGGCTTGGCATGGTCTGGCAAGGCCAAGACTGGCTCCTCGGTCATAGCCCATTTCAACCTGTCAAAGGCTTCCTAGCACCCTGCGCTCCACTCCCATGCTTTCCCTTTTTTGAGCAAGTCAGTCAATGGCGTGGCTATTGCTGAGTGACCTTTGATGAAGCGCCTGTAGTAGTTGACTAGCCCAAGGAACGATCTCAACTCAGTGACCTTGGTTGGCGGTTGCCACTCCAAGATGACATGTATCTTGCCTTCATCCATGCGTATCTTGCCACCTCCCACTATATGGCCAAGGAACGGGATCTCCTTTTAGGCAAATGAGCACTTCTCCCTCTTGACAAACAGCTTGTGCACCCACAACAACTCGAACACCTATCTCAAGTGGTCTACATGCTCTCCCAAAGTCTGGCTGTAGATCACAATGTCATCCAAATAAACCACAATAAACCAATCAAGGAATGACTGAAGTACCTTGTTCATAAGGGTGCAGAATGTTGCTGGGGCGTTCGTGGGTCCGAAAGGCATCACCAAGAACCCATACGAACCATACTGAGTGACACATGCTGTCTTTGGCTCATCTCCCTCCGGGATCCTGACTTGATAGTAGCCTGACCTCAAATCCAGCTTGGTGAACCACCTTGCGCTCCCAAGTTGATCGAACAAGTCCGCAATGAGTGGGATGGGGTACTTGTTCTTGATGGTCAGCTTGTTCAAAGCCCGGTAGTCTATGCACAGTCACAATGACCCATCATGCTTGCACTGAAATAGAACCAGTGCACCATAGGGTGCCTTCGATGCCCTGATGAAGCCAGTATCAACTAACTCCTTAAGCTGCTTCCTCAACTCTTTCAACTTTGGTGGAGACATTCGGTAAGGGGCTCTAGCTGGTGGCTTGGCCTCGGACACCAGCTCGATCTTGTGGTCCACCTTCCTCTTAGTTGGTAGCTTGCTAGGTAGCTTTGCGGGCATCACATCACTAAAGGTCTTCAGCACCTTTAGCACCTCCAAGGGTGACTCGGTCTCCTTCTCGCTTGGCTCATCATATTTCAGGGCTGCTAAGAAGGTGTCTTCTTATCTGCTTACTGCCTTGGCAAATTGGATGGTCGACACCACCCGTGACCCAACTCCAGACCCTCTCCTCAATGGCACTAGGCATTGGCACCGTGCATCCAACATGTAAACACAATCGACAAAAGGCACAAGGAGGGTGTTAATCCAAACAAGGAAATCCAACCCAATCACAAACTCATAGTCATCAAGGGGTATTACCTCAATGGTCTCCTTGCCTTTCTAGTCTCCAAGCTGCAACTCCACTCCCCGCGCTACTCCAATGGCTGGAACTTCCTTGGAGTTCACTGTTTTGATGGTACCAGTCCCTTTTTACACCTTTAGTCCGAGCTTTCAGGCTCTATCACCTAAAATAAAAAGATGTGAGGCACCTGTGTCCACCAGTGCGCTCACCTTCTGACCCGTAACCATCAGATCTGCAAACATCAAGCCCTTTGGCTTGCGGCTCCCCTTACTTTGGACAGCATTGAGCACCAATGACCCAAGCTTTACTGCCCCTGACTCTGGCTCCTCGTCAAACTCCTTGTCTACAGCAGCCAGCTTGCCCTTCTGCAGTAATTGCGCGCTATGTGGCTCCCTCCACATAGGTAGCATGCTAGTGGCTCTCAGTCCCCCTTTGCTTTCCACTTGCTTGCTGGTGGCTTCCTCTTGCTATCCTTGGTTGAATGGTCTCGGTCTCTATCCTTGGATTCTCGGTCATGATCTTTCCCTTTGGACTGCTTCTTTCGGTCCCTATCATCCCTGCCTTTACCCTTGGGCTTGGTAGACTCGAACTTGTTCAGAGGCTTGAACTCTATCAAGGCCTCGACAGTAGTCATGGCTTTAGCCAAGTCATGAACTCCTCTCCTTTGTAGCTCATGCTTCACCCACGGCTTCAGCCCATCCATGAAAGCAAATAAGGTGTCCTTCTCACCTAGATCCGAGATCTATAGCATCAGTTCAGAGAATTTCTGGACATACTCCCTTATGTCCTCTTGCTGGCTCAACCTATGGAACTTTGCCCGCGTCTCATCATCGGCATACTCCGGGTAAAATTATTCTCTGAACTCCTTTTGGAACTCTTCCCAGTTCCAATCTTGGCGTTCCCACGCCTGACATCATCACACCTGCACCTTTACCACAATAAGGCTACATCAGTGAGATACATAGCAGCGGTGCTTACCTTTATCACCTCCTCTTGCATGCCCATGGCATGGATACCAACTGTCACGGGCTCTGACCTTAGACTCAGAAACCGTATGGCCTCAGGCTTGGAATCTCCCCCTTTAAGCCTAAGTCAGCCTAAAGCACAAGCGTACGGGCACTAGAACAACAGGAAGGGCTGATTACGCAAGTTAAAGAGAAACAGGATAAGAAGTCAAAATTCTGGAAATGCTCTTGTATTCACTGAAACAGAAGTGTTTGATGGTGTATAAATGAGGGAGAAGCAGCCCTCTATTTATAGTTGAGGCTCCAGCTTACACTTAATGGCAATATCCCTAGAATAAAGGCTAAAATCATGGGATTATACAGATTACAATCAATCAGGATGCTAACTCCTGATTTTCAGGGTCAACCAAATCTGCCAGGATGCTGCTGCTGATCCTGCCTGCTTCCAGAAGCTTCCCTTGCTTGTCCAGCACCTTGGGCCCTTCTGGATGTGGTACGGGCAGCTTGTATACCAGGCCTTGGTCTCACGGGCTGGCCTCCAAGTTGGGCAGGCATTCTGAACTCGTTTGCTAGGCTTTGCGCGCAGATACCCGCCAGCACACCTGGTCTGCGGGCCTCAACCTCTGGCCCGCTTGTGCATCCAATGTGCCTGGCGCGCCCGCCTAAGGGGTGACACTTGGCCCTTATATTGGCCCCCTATCCCTCATCAAACCTTGAGAACTCACACCCCCTTAAAGAGTAGTTGAGATTTTATAGGTTTGCTGCCAGTAGCCATTAAAGTGTCTGAAATGGGGACACTTTTTTCAAACAGTCACAAAATCTTCTCCACTTTGAGTTTTTAGCTGAATTCTTTTGTGCATGCCAACAAAAATACAAGGATCACCTCTACCAAATTTGGGAACAAAACTCTTTCTAAAAAAATTTTAAAAAATCTCGAACTGTAAAATGTTTCGAAAATCATGAAAAATAGAAAACGGGTTGTCTTCCCATGAAACTTAACATGAAGGCTTAGGGGACCATTGTATGAATTTACAAGCCATAAAAATGGCATTGGCATGGCAGAAATATTAAGATGTGCTTGAACCCACCTACCACCCGTTTGATCCCCGACTTGCGCATCCTGCCTCCCTAGTGGGTGAGCGCCCGCACGCTCGTTTCGTGGGTTAACTTAGGCATACGGAGTTCATTCTCAATCTAAGATTGGACTGGACCGAGGGTTGCGGCAATAGGATCGATAGCACGTGGGGGGGATCGGGCCAATCCCTGGTTGGCGCATTCAGCCTCTCCGACTGATTGAGCGCCCGTACGCCCATTTCGTGGGTTGGCTTAGGCATAGGGAGTTTATTCCATGTCTAAGCCCCAACCGGACCGAAGGTTATGGCAGTGGGACTGGTAGCATGCAGAGGTGGACCGGGCTGATCCCTGGCTTGCGTATTATGCCTTTTCGGCCTACTCAGTGCCCACACGCTCGTTTCACGGGTTGACTTAGGCATACGGAGTTCATTCCTAGTCTAAGATCGGATCGGACCGAGGGTTGTGGTAGCAAGATCGACAGCACGCAGGGGGGACCGGGCCAATCCCTGGCTTGCGTATTCTGCCTCTCCGACAGCTGAGCACCCACACTCTTGTTTCATGGGTTGGCTTAGGCATACGGAGTTCATTCCATGTCTAAGCATACGGAGTTCATTCGTAGTCTAAGATTGAATCGAACTGAGGGTTGCAGTAGCAGGACCAGTAGCAGGATCGATAGCACGCAGGAGGGATCGGGTCGATCCCCAGCTTGCGCATTCTATCTCTTCGGCCGGCTGAGCGCCCGCACACTTGTTTCGTGGGTTGGCTTAGTCATACAGAGTTCATTCCATGTCTAAGCCCCAGTCGGACTGAGGGTTGTGGTAGCAGGACCGGCATCGGGATCAACAGCACGTAGAGGGAGATCGAGCTGATCCCCGACTTGCACATTATGCCTCTATGGTCGACCGCTTCGACTGACTGGGTGGCCGCATGCTCTTTTCGTCGGTTGACTTAGGCATACGAAGTTCATCTGCAATCTAAGCATACGGAGTTCATTCCCAGTCTAAGATCGAACCAGACCGAGGGTTGCGGTAGAAGGATCTACAGCACGCAAGGGGACTAGGCCGATCCCCGACTTACGCATTCTGCCTCTCCGACCGGTTGAGTGCCCGCATGCCCGTTTCGTAGGTTGGCTTAGGCATAGGGAGTTCATTCCATGTCTAAGCCCCAACTGGATCGAGGGTTGTGGCAGCGGGATCGGCAGCACGCAGGGGGGATCGGGTCGATCCTCGGCTTATGCATTCTGCCTCTTTGACCGGATGAGTACCCGCATGCCCGTTTTGTGGGTTGGCTTAGGCATAGGGAGTTCATTCCATGTCTAAGCCCCTAGCTAGACTGAGGGTTGTGGCAGGGGGACTGACAGCACGCAGAGGGGGAGTGGGTCTATCCCTGGCTTGCGCATTATGCCTCTTCGGCCGGCTCAGCGCCCGTACGCATGTTTCATGGGTTAACTTATGCATACGAAGTTCATTACCGGTCTAAGATCAGACCAGATCAAGGGTTACGGCAGCAGGATCAACAGCACGCAGTTGGGGATCGAGCCGATCCCCGAATTGAGCATTCTGCCTCTCCGGCCGACTGAGCGCCCGCATGCTCATTTCGCAAGTTGGCATAGGCATACGGAGTTCATTCCATATCTAAGCATATGGAATTCATTCCCAGTCTAATATTTTGAGCCACGGTGCACATGTTGGGCTCGGGCATGTGCTGGTGCCGCATTTTTTTCACCCGGGGCACCATCGTCGGAGTATCGTCGGAGAGCCTAACCGACGGCAGTTGGGGTTCCGGCGATTGGGGGGCGGGGGGGTGTGCGCACATGATGTGCGATGGGTGCTGGTACTTGGCACTTATATTGGCCCCCTATCCCTCATCAAACCTCAAGAACTCACACCCCCATAAAGAGCATTTGAGATTTTATAGGTTTGTGGCCAGTAGCCATTAAAGTGTCTGAAATGGGGACACTTTTTTCAAACGGTCACAAAATCTTCTCCACTTCGAGTTTTTGGCTGAATATTTTTGTGCATGCCAACAAAAATACAAGGATCACCTCCACCAAATTTGGGGACAAAATTCTTTCTAAAAAAATTTTAAAAAATCCAGAACCGTAAAAAGTTTTAAAAATCGTGAAAAATAGAAAATGGGTCGTCTTGCCACGAAACTTCACATGAAGGCTTAGGGGACCATTGTATGAATTTACAAGCCATAAAAATGGCATTGGCATGGCAGAAATATGAAGATGTGCTTGAACCCACCTACCATCCGTTCGATCCCCGGCTTGCGCATCCTGCCTCTCTGGTCAGCTGAGCACCTGCACGCTCGTTTCGTGGGTTGACTTAGGAATACGGAGGTCATCCCTAGTCTAAGCATACGGAGTTCATTCCTAGTCTAAGATTGGACTAGACCGAGGGTTACGGTAGCAGGATCGGCAGCACGTAAGGGGGATCGAGCCTATCTTCGGCTTACGCATTCTGCCTCTCCAACCGACTGAGCGCCCGCACGCCCGTTTCGTGGGTTGGCTTAGGCATAGGGAGTTCATTCCATGTCTAAGCACCAGTAGGATCGAGCGTTGTGGTAGCGGGACCGACAGCATGTAGAGGGGGACCAGGCTGATCCCTGGCTTGTGCATTCTGCCTCTTCGATCGGCTCAGCACTTGCACGCTCGTTTCTTGGGTTGACTTAGGCATACGAAGTTCATTCCTAGTCTAAGATCGGATCGGGCCGAGGGTTGTGGCAGCAAGATCGATAGCACGCAGGGGGGGACCGGGTTGGTCCTTAGCTTGCGCATTTTGCCTCTCCGATCGGCTGAGCGCCCGCACGCATGCTCGTTTCATGGGTTGGCTTAGGCATACGGAGTTCATTCCATGTCTAAGCATACGAAGTTCATTCTAGGACTAAGATCAGATCAGACCGAGGGTTGTAGTAGTAGGACCAGCAGTAGGGTCGGCAGTATTCATGGGGGACCGTGTCGATCCTCGGCTTGTGCATTCTGCCTCTCCGGCTGGCTGAGCGCCCACACACTTGTTTCGTGGGTTGGCTTAGGCGTACGGAGTTCATTCCATATCTAAGCCCCAGTCAGATCGACGGTTAGGGTAGAAAGACCGACAGCGGGATCGACAGTACACAAAGAGGGACCGAGCTGATCCCTGACTTACACATTATGCCTCTCAAAATGGCCTCTTCTGCCTGCTGAGCACCCGCACACTCGTTTCGTGGGTTAACTTAGGCATACGGAGTTCAGCCCCAATCTAAGCATATGGAGTTCATTCCCAGTCTAAGATCAGACCGGATCAAAGGTTATGGTAGCAGGATCGGTAGCACGCATGGAGGACCGGGCTGATCTTCAGCTTGCGCATTCTACCTGTCTGGCCAACTGAACAACCGCACGTCCGTTTCATGGGTTGGCTTCGATGTAGGGAGTTCATTCCATGTCTAAACCCCAACCAGATCGAGGGTTATGGCAGCCGGACCAGCAGCACGCAGAGGGGGACCAGGTCGATCCTCGGCTTACGCATTATACCTCTTTGGGGGGCTCAACGCTCGGACACTCGTTTCGTGGGTTGCCTTATGCATACAGAGTTCATTCCTAGTCTAAGATTGGATCGGACTGAGGGTTGTGGCAGCAGGATCGATAGCACCAGGAGGGGACCGAGCTGATCCTTGGCTTGCACATTCTGCCTCTCCGACCGGCTGAGAGCCCGCACGCTTGTTTCGTGGGTTGGCTTAGGCATACGGAGTTCATTCCATGTCTAAGCCCCAGCCGGATCGAGGGTTGTGGTCATAGGACCGGTAGCAAGATTGGTAGCACGCAGAGGGGGATCGAGCTGATCCCTGGCTTACGCATTATGCCTCTCCGATCGGCTGAGCGCCTACACCCTCGTTTCATGGGTTGACTTAGGCATACGGAGTTCATCCTCAGTCTAAGATCGGATCGGACCGAGGGTTGTGGCAGCATGATCGACAGCACGCAGGGGGAGCCTGGGCCGGTCCTTGGCTTGTGCATTCTGGCCGGCTGAGCGCCCGTACGCTCGTTTCGTGGGTTGGCTTAGGCATACGGAGTTCATTCCAAGTGTAAGCATACAGAGTTCATTCCCAGTCTAAGATCGGACCGGACCGATGGTTGTGACAGCAGGACCAGCAGTATGATCGACAGCATGCAGGGGAGACCGAGCCGATCCTCGGCTTGTGCATTCTGCCTCTCTGGCCGATTGAGTGGCCACACGCTTATTTCGTGGGTTGGCTTAGGCATACGGAGTTCATTCCATGTTTAAGCATTTGGAGTTCATTCCCAGTGTAAGATTTTGAGCCACGGGGCACATGCTGGGCTCGGGCATGTGCTGCTGCCTCATTTTTTTTGCCCGGGGCACCATCACCGGAGCATCGCCGAAGAGCCTAACCGACGGCATTTGGGGTTTCAGCGATTGGGGGGGCCGGGGGGTGTGCGCACATGATGTGGGATGGGTGCTGGTACTTGGCCCTTATATTGGCCCCCTATCCCTCATCAAACCTCGAGAACTCACACCCCCTTAAAGAGCATTTGAAATTTTATAGTTTTGCTGCCAGTAGCCATTAAAGTGTATGAAATGTGGACACTTTTTTCAAACGATCACAAAATCTTCTCCACTTCGAGTTTTTAGCTGAGTTTTTTTTGTGGATGCCAACAAAAATACAAGGATCACCTCTACCAAATTTGGGGACAAAACTATTTCTAAAAAAATTTAAAAAAATCCCAAACCGTAAAAAGTTTCAAAAATCATGAAAAATAGAAAACGGGTCATCTTGCGATGAAACTTCACATGAAGGCTTAGGGGACCATTGTATGAATTTACAAGCCATAAAAATGGCATTGGCATGGCAAAATATATGAAGATGTGCTTGAACCCACCTAGCATCCGTTCGATCCTCGGCTTACGTATCCTGCCTCTTTGGTCGACTGAGCACCCGATTGCTCATTTTGTGGGTTGACTTAGGCATACGAAGTTCATCCCTAGTCTAAGCATACAAAGTTCATTCCTAGTCTAAGATCAGATCGAACCGAGGGTTACGGCAGCAGGATCGACAGCATGCAAGGGGGACCGAACCGATCCCCGACTTGCGCATTATGCCTCTCTGGTAGGCTGAGCGCCCGCACGCCCGTTTCATGGGTTGGCTTAGGCATAGGGAGTTCATTCCATGTCTAAGCCCCAACCGGATCAAGGGTTGTGGCAGCGGGATCGGCAGCACACAGAGGGGGACCGGGTCGATCCCCGACTTGCGCATTATGCCTATCCGTTCAGCTCAACACTCGTACGTTCATTTCATGGGTTGACTTAGGCATACGGAGTTCATTCCCACTCTAAGATCGGATCGGACTGAGGGTTGTAGCAGCAGGATCGACAACACATTGGGGGGATCGGGCCGATCCTCGGCTTGCGCATTCTGCCTTTTCGACCGGCTGAGCACCCGCACGCACGCTCGTTTCGTGGGTTCGCTTAGGCATACGGAGTTCATTCCAAGTCTAAGCATACGGAGTTCATTCTCAGTCTAAGATCGGATCAGACCGAGGGTTGCGACAGTAGGACCAACAGCAGGATCGACAGCACGCAGGAGGAGATTGGGCCAATCCCCGGCTTATGCAATCTACCTCTCCGGCCGATTGAGTGCCTGTACGCTCGTTTCATGGGTTTGCTTAGGCATACGGAGTTAATTCCATGTCTAAGCCCAGCCGGACTGAGGGTTGTGGCAGCAGGATCGGTAGCGGGATCTACAGCACGCAGAGGGGGATCGAGCTGATCCACGGCTTGTGCATTACGCCTCTCCTGCTGACTGAGTGGCCACACGCTCATTTTGTGGGTTGACTTAGGCATACAGAGTTCATCCTCAGTCTAAGCATACGGAGTTCATCCCCAGTCTAAGATCAGACCGGACCGAGGGTTGCGGTAGCAGGATTGACAGCACGCAGGGGGGACCGGGCCAATCCCCGGTTGGCGCATTCTGCCTCTTTGGCCGACTGAGCGCCTGGATGCCCGTTTCGTGGGATGGCTTAGGCATAGGGAGTTCATTCCATGTCTAAGCCCTAGCAGAATCGAGGGTTATGGCAGCGGGATCGATAGCACGGAGAGGGGGGACCAAGCTGATCCTCGGCTTTCGCATTATGCCTCTTTGACCGACTCAGCGCCCGCACGCTCGTTTAATGGGTTGACTTATGCATACGGAGTTCATTCCTAGTCTAAGATCAGACCAGACCGAGGGTTATGGTAGCAGGATTGACAGCACACAGGGGGGGATCAGGCCAATCCCCGACTTGCCAATTCTGCCTCTTCGGTCGACTGAGCGCCCGGACGCTCGTTTCGTGGGTTGACTTAGGCATACAGAGTTCATTCCATGTCTAAGCATATGGAGTTCATTCCCAGTCCAAGATTTTGAGCCACGGTGCACTTGCTGGGCTCAGGCATGTGCTGCTGCTGCATTTTTTTTGCCTGGGGCACCATCGTCGGAGAATCGTCGGAAAGCATAATCGACGGCATTGGGGGTTCCGACGATTGGGGGGGCCGGGGGTGTCCACACATGATGTGTGATGGTTGCTGGTACTTGGCCCTTATATTGGCCCCCTATCCCTCATTCAACCTTGAGAATTCACACCACCTTAAAGAGCATTTGAGATTTTATAGGTTTGCTGCCAGTAGCCATTAAAGTGTTTGAAATGGGGACACTTTTTTCGAACGATCACAAAATTTCTCAACTTCGAGTTTTTTGTGTATGCCAACAAAAATAAAAGGATCACCTCTACCAAATTTGGGGACAAAACTCTTTCTAAAAAAGTTTTAAAAAATCTCGAACCGCAAAAGGTTTCAAAAATCGTGTAAAATAGAAAATGGGTCGTCCTGCCACGAAACTTCACATGAAGGCTTAGGGGACCATTGTATGAATTTACAAGACATAAAAATGGCATTGGGAGGGCAGAAATATGAAGATGTGCTTGAACCCACCTACCATCCGTTCGATCCTCGGCTTGCGCATCCTGCCTCTCTGGTCAGCTGAATGCCCGCATGCTCGTTTCATGGGTTGACTTAGGCATACAGAGTTTATCCCCAGTCTAAGCATACGGAGTTCATTCCCAGTCTAAGATCAGATTGAATCGAGGGTTACGACAGTAGGATCGACAGCATCCAGGGGGGACTGAACCGATCCCCGACTTGCGCATTCTACGTCTCTGGCCAGCTGAGCACCCGCACACCCGTTTCGTGGGTTGGCTTAGGTATAGGGAGTTCATTCCATGTCTAAGCCCCAGCCGGATTGAGGGTTGTGGCAGCAGGACCGGCAGCACACAGAGGGGGATCGGGCCGGTCTTCGGCTTGCGCATTATGCCTCTTCGGTTGGCTCAACGCCCGCACGCTCCTTTCATGGGTTGACTTAGGCATACGAAGTTCATTCCCAATCTACGATCAGACCGGACTGAGGGTTGCAGCAACAGGATCGACAGCACGTAGGGGGAACCGGGTCGATCCCGTCTTGCGCATTCTACCTTTCCGTCCGGTTGAGCGCCCGCGCGCACGTTCATTTCGTGGGTTGGCTTAGGCATACGAATTTCATTCCATGTCTAAGCATACGGACTTCATTCCCAGTTTAAGATCGAACCGGACCGAGGGTTGCGGCAGCAAGACCAGTAGCAAGATCGACATCATACAGGGGGGGACCGAATCGATCCCCGGGTTGTGCATTCTGCCTCTCCGACTGGCTGAGCGCCCACACGCTCGTTTCGTGGGTTGAGTAAGGCATACGGAGTTCATCCCCGTCTAAGCATACGGAGTTCATTCCCAGTCTAAGATCAGACCAGATCGAGGGTTATGGCAGCAAGATCGACAGCACATAGGGGGGGATCAGGCCAATCCCCGACTTGCGAATTCTACCTCTCTGGCCGGCTGAGCGCCCGGACGCTCGTTTCATGGGTTGACTTAGGCATACGGAGTTAATTCCATGTCTAAGCATACGGAGTTCATTCCCAGTCTAAGATTTTGAGCCACGGTGCACTTGCTAGGCTCAGGCATGTGCTGCTGCCACATTTTTTTTGCCTGGGGCACCATCGTCGAAGCATCGTCGGAAAGCATAATCGACGGCATTGGGGGTTCCGGGGCCGGGGGGTGTTCGTACATGATGTGTGATGGTTGCTGGTACTTGGCCCTTATATTGGCCCCCTATCCCTCATCAAACCTTGAGAATTCACACCCCCTTAAAGAGCATTTGAGATTTTATAGGTTTGCTGCCAGTAGCCATTAAAGTGTCTGAAATAGGGACACTTTTTTCAAACGATAACAAAATCTTCTCAACTTCGAGTTTTTAGCTGAACTTTTTTTTGCATGCCAACAAAAATAAAAGGATCACATCTACCAAATTTGGGGACAAAACTCTTTCTAAAAAAGTTTTAAAAAATCTCGAACCGTAAAAGGTTTCAAAAATCGTGTAAAATAGAAAATGGGTCGTCCTGCCACGAAACTTCACATGAAGGCTTAGGGGACCATTGTATGAATTTACAAGACATAAAAATGGCATTGGCACGGCAGAAATATGAAGATGTGCTTGAACCCACCTACCATCCGTTCGATCCTCGACTTACGCATCCTGCCTCTCTGGTCGGCTGGGTGCCCGCATGCTCGTTTCGTGGGTTGACTTAGGCATACGGAGTTCATCCCCAATCTCAACATACGGAGTTCATTCCCAGTCTAAGATCGGATCGAATCGAGGGTTACGACAGCAGAATCGACAGCATGCAGGGGGGACTGAGCTGATCCCCAGCTTGCGCATTCTACCTCTCTGATCGGCTGAGCGCCCGCACACCTATTTCATGGGTTGGCTTAGGCATAAGGAGTTCATTCCATGTCTAAGCCCCAGCCGGACTAAGGGTTGTGGCAGCAGGATCGGTAGCACACTGAAGGGGACCGGGTCGGTCCTCGACTTGCGCATTATGCCTCTTCGGTCGGCTCAACGCCCGCACGTTTCTTTCATGGGTTGACTTAGGCATACGAAGTTCATTCCCAATCTATGATCGGACCGGACTGAGGGTTACAGCAACAGGATCGATAGCACGTAGGGGGAACCGGGTCGATCCCCATCTTGTGCATTCTACCTTTTCATCCGGTTGAGCACCCGCACGCACGCTCATTTTGTGGGTTGGCTTACGCATACGAATTTCATTCCATGTCTAAGCATACGAAGTTCATTCCCAGTCTAAGATCGGACCGGACCGAGGGTTACGACAGCAGGACCAGTAGCAAGATCGACATCATACAGGGGGGGACCGAGTCGATCCCTGGTTTGTGCATTCTGCCTCTCCGACTGGCTGAGTGCCCACACAGTCGTTTCGTGGGTTGGCTTAGCCATACGGAGTTCATTCCATGTCCAAGCCCCAACCGACTAAGGGTTGTGGCAGCAGGACCGGCAGCGGGATCGACAGCACATAGAGGGGGATCGAGCTGATCCCTGGCTTGCGCATTATGCCTCTCCAGTCGGCTGAGCGCCCGCATGCTCTTTTCGTGGGTTGACTAAGGCATACGGAGTTCATTCCCAGTCTAAGTTTGGACTAGATTGAGGGTTGTGGTAGCTGGATCGGCAGCATGCAGGGGGGATCGGGTCGATCCCCGGCTTGCGTATTCTGCCTCTTCGGCTCACTGAGAGCCTGCACGCTCATTTCATGGGTTGGCTTAGGCATAGGGAGTTCATTCCATGTCTAAGCCCCAACTGGAATGAGGGTTGTGGTAGCAGGACCAACAGTAGGTAGAGGGGGATCGGGCTGATCCTCGGCTTGCGCATTATGCCTCTCTGGTACGCTTAATGCCCGTACACTCATTTCGTGGGTTGACTTAGGCATACAGAGTTCATTCCCAGTCTAAGATCGGACCAGACCGAGGGTTACGGTAGCAGGATCGAGAGCACGCATGGGAGATTGGGTCGATCCCCGGCTTATGCATTCTACCTCTACGGACGTCCGTTTCATGGGTTGGTATAGGCATAGGGAGTTCATTCCATGTCTAAGCCCTAGCCGGATCGAGGGTTATGGTAGCGGGACCGACAGCACGTAGAGGGGGACCGGGCTGATCCCTAGCTTGCGCATTATGCCTTTTTGGCCGGCTCAGTGCCCGCACGCTCGTTTCATGGGTTGACTTACGCATACGGAGTTCATTCCCAGTCTAAGATCGAACCGGACCCAGGTTTGCGACAGTAGGATCGACAGCACGCAAGGGGAGACCGGGCCAATCCCCAACTTGCGCATTCTGCCTCTCCAGCCGGCTGAGCACCCGCACGCTCGTTTCATGGGTTGGCTTAGGCATACGGTGTTCATTCCATGTCTAAGCATACAGAATTCATTCCCATTCTAAGATCAGTCTGGACTGAAGGTTGCGGTAAGAGGACAAGGAATAGGATCTATAGCAAGCAAGGGGGAATCAGGCCAATCCTCGGCTTGCGCATTTTGCCTCTTCGGCGGGTTGAGCGCCCGTACGCTCGTTTCGTGGGTTGGCTTAGGCTAGGGAGTTCATTCCATGTCTTGCCCCAGTCGAACTTAGGGTTGTGGCAGTAGGACCGGTAGCACGCATCGGGGGATCGGGCTGATGCCCGGCTTGCGCATTACGCCTCTCAGGCTAGTTGAGCGCCCTCATGCTCATTTTGTGGGTTGACTTAGGCATACGGAGTTCATCCCCAGTCTAAGCATACAAGTTCATTCCCAGTCTAGGATCAGATTGGATCAAGGGTTGCAGTAACAGGATCGATAGCACGCAGGGGGGATCAGGTCGATCCCTGGCTTACGCATTCTGCCTCTCCGGCCGACTGAGCACCCGCACGCCTGTTTCGTGGGTTGGCTTAGGCATAGGGATTTCATTCCATGTCTAAGCCCCAGTCGGACCGAGTGTTGTGGCAATGGGATCGACAGCATGCAGAGGGGGACCGAGCCAATCCTCGACTTGCGTATTATGCCTCTTCGATCGGCTCAGCACCCGTACGCTCGTTTCATGGGTTGACTTATGTAAACGGAGTTCATTCCTAGTCTAAGATAAGATCGGACTGAGGGTTGCGGCAGCAAGATTGACACCACGTAGGGGGGATCAGGCCGATCCCCGACTTGAGCATTCTGCCTCTCCAGCCGGCTGAGCGCCTGCAAGCTCGTTTCGTGGGTTGGCTTAGGCATAGGGAGTTCATTCCATGTCTAAACCCCAGCCAGACTGAGGGTTGTGGCAGTGGGACCACCCACAGTTAGAAGGGGATCGGGCCCATCCCCGGCTTGCGCATTATGCCTCTCTGGCCGGCTCAACGCCCGCACACTTGTTTCGTGGGTTGACTTAGGCATACGAAGTTCATTCCCAGTCTAAGCATACGGAGTGCATTCCTAGTCTAAGATCCGATCGGAACGAGGGTTACGGCAGCATGATCGATAGCACGTAAGGGGGACCGGGCCGAACCCCGGTTGAGCGCCCGCACGCCTATTTCATGGGTTGGCTTAGGCATAGGGAGTTCATTCCATGTCTAAGCCCCAGACGGATCGAGGGTTGTGGCAGCGGGATTGGTAACAGGTAGAGGGGGACCGGGTTGATCCCCGGCTTGGGCATTATGACTCTCTGGTAGGCTCAACGCCCGCACACTCGTTTTGTGGGTTGACTTAAGCATACAGAGTTCATTCCCAGTCTAAGATCGGACTAGACCTAGGGTTATGGCAGCAGGATCGACAACACGTAGGGGGGACTGGGTCGATCCCCGACTTATGCATTCTGCCTATCCGACTGACTGAGCGCCTGCACGTTCGTTTCATGGGTTGATTAGGCATACAGAGTTCATTCCATGTCTAAGCATACAGAGTTCATTCCATGTCTAAGCATACAGAGTTCATTTCCAATCTAAGATCAGACCAAACCGAGGGTTGCGGTAGCAGGACCAGCAGCAAGATCAGTAGCACGTAGGGGTGGATCGAGCCAATCCTTGGCTTGTGCATTCTGCCTCTCCGACTGACTGAGCACCCGCATGCTCGTTTCGTGGGTTGGCTTAGGCATACGGAGTTCATTCCATGTCTAAGCCCCAGCCGAACTGAGGGTTATGGCAGCAGGACCGGTAGCGGGATCGACAGCATGCAGAGGGGGTCTAGGTCAATCCTTGGGTGGCACATTATGCCTCTCTGGCCGATTGAGCACCCGCACGCTCGTTTCGTGGGTTGACCTAGGCATATGGAGTTTATCCCTAGTCTAAGCATACGCAGTTCACTCCCAGTCTAAGATCGGACCGGACTGAGGGTTGCATAGCAGCATCGGCAGTACACAAGGGGGATCGAGCCGATCCCCAGCTTACGCATTCTACCTCTCAAGTCGGTTGAGCGCCTGCACGCCTATTTCGTGGGTTGGCTTAGGCATAGGGAGTTCATTCCATGTCTATACCACAGTCGGACCGAGGGTTGTGGTAGCAGGATCGACAGCATGCAGAGGGGGATCGAGCCGATCCCCGACTTACGCATTACACCTCTCCAGCCGGCTCATCACCCGCACGCTCGTTTTGTGGGTTCGCTTAGGCATACGGAGTTCATTCCATGTCTAAGCATGCGGAGTTCATTCCCAGTCTAAGATTGGATTGGACCGAGGGTTGCGACAGCAGGACTAGCAGTAGGATCGACACCACGCAGGGGGGACCGGGCTGATCCCCGACCTGCACATTCTACCTCTCCAGCCGGTTGAGCACCCACACGCTTGTTTCGTGGTTTGGGTTAGACATACGGAGTTCATTCCATGTCTAAGCCCCAGCCAAACCGAGAGTTGTGGCAGCAGGACCGAAAACGGGATCGGCAGCACGTAGAGGGGGATCGGGCTGATCCCCGCCTTGCGCATTATGCCTCTCCGACCGGCATCTCCGATCGACTGAGTGCCCACATGCTCGTTTCATGGGTAGACTTAGGCATACGGAGTTCATCCCTAGTCTAAGCATACAGAGTTCATTCCCAGTCTAAGATCGAACCGGATCGAGGGTTGCGGTAGCAGGATCGACAGCACACAGGGGACTAGGTCGATCCCCAGTTTGCGTATTCTGCCTCTCCTGTCGGTTGAGAGCCTGCACACCCGTTTCATGGGTTGGCTTAGGCATACAGAGTTCATTCCATGTCTAAGCCCCAGCCAAACCGAGGGTTGTGGCAGTAGGACGGTAGCATGCAGAAGGGGACCAGGTCGATCCCCGACTTACGCATTATGCCTCTTCGGTCGGCTCAGCACCCGCACGCTCATTTTGTGGGTTGACTTATGCATACGGAGTTCATTCCCAGTCTGAGATCAGACCAGACCGAGGGTTGTGGCACTAGGATTGACAGCACGTAGGGGGGACCCGGTGGATCTCCGGCTTGCGGATTCTACCTCTCTGACCTGCTGAGTGCCCACACACTCGTTTCGTGGGTTGCCTTTGGCATACGAAGTTCATTCCCAGTCTAAGATTTTGAGCCACAGTGCACATGCTGGGTTTGGGCATGTGTCGATGCCGTATTTTTTTCCCTCGAGCACCATCACCGGAGCATCGTCGGAGAGTGTAACCGGCAGCATTGGGGGTTTCGGCGATTGGGGGGGCCGGGCGGCATGCGCACATGATATGCGATGGGTGCTGGTACTTGGCCCTTATATTGGCCCCCTATCCCTCATCAAACCTTGAGAACTCACACCCCCTTAAAGAGCATTTGAGATTTTATAGGTTGCTGCCAGTAGCCATTAAAGTGCCTGAAATGGGGACACTTTTTTCAAACGGTCACAAAATCTTCTCCACTTTGAGTTTTTAGCTGAATTTTTTTGTGCATGCCAACAAAAATACAAGGATCTGCTCTACGAATTTTGGGGATAAAAATCTTTCTAAAAAAATTTTAAAAAATCCCGAACTGCAAAACATTTCGAAAATCATGAAAAATAGAAAACAGGTCGTCTTGCCATGAAACTTCACATGAAGGCTAGGGGACCATTGTTTGAATTTACAAGCCATAAAAATGGCATTGGCATGGCAAAAATATGAAGATGTGCCTGAACCCACCTACCACCCGTTCGATCCCCGGCTTGCGCATCCTACCTTTCTGGTTGACTGAGCGCCCGCACGCTTGTTTCGTGGGTTGACTTAGGCATACGGAGTTCATCCCCAGTCTAAGCATATGGAGTTCATTCCCAGTCTAAGATCGGACCAGACTGAGGGTTGCGACAGTAGGATCGATAGCACGTATAGGGGACTAGGTTGATCCCCGGCTTGCACATTCTGCCTCTCCGACCAGCTGAGTGCCCGCATGCTCGTTTCGTGGGTTGGCTTAGGCATAGGGAGTTCATTCCATGTCTAAGCCCTAGCCAAACCGAGGGTTGTGGCAACGGGATCGACAGCACGCAGAGGGGGACCGGGCCAGTCTCTGGCTTGCGCATTATGGCTCTTCGACCGGTTCAGCACCCGCACGCTCATTTCGTGGGTTGACTTAGGTATACGAAGTTCATTCCCAATCTAAGATTGGATCGGACCAAGGTTTGAGCCAGCAGGATCGACAACATGCAGGGGGGACCATGCCGATCTCCGGCTTGCGCATTTTGCCTCTCCAGCCAACTGACCAGAGTTCATTCCCAGTCTAAGATCGGACCGGACCGAGGTTACGGCAGCAGAACCAGCAGCAGGATCGGCAGCACGAAGGGGGGGACTAGGTCGATCCCTGACTTGTGCATTGTGCCTCTTCGGTCGGGCTCTCCGATCAGTTGAGCGCCCACACGCTCGTTTCGTGGGTTGACTTAGGCATACAGAGTCCATCCCTAATCTAAGCATACGGAGTTCATTCCCAGTCTAAAATCGGACCAGAACGATGGTTGTGGCAGTATCGATAGCACGCAAGAAGGGACAGGGTCGATCCCCAGCTTCCACAATCTGCCTCTCCGACAGGCTAAACACCCGCATGCTCATTTTGTGGGTTGGCTTAGGCATACGGAGTTCATTCCATGTCTAAGCCCCAGCCAGACCGAGGGTTGTGGTAGCAGAACCGGCAGCGGGATTGGCAGCACACAGAGGGGGATCAGGCTGATCCTTGGCTTACGCATTAGGCCTCTCCGACCGACCTCTTCGACCGACTGAGGGCCCACACGCTCGTTTCATGGGTTGACTTAGGCATTCGGAGTTCATCCCTGGTCTAAGCAAATAGAGTTCATTCCTAGTCTAAGACCGGACGGGACCGAAGATTGCGACAGCAGGATCGGTAGTATACAGGGGGGACCGAGTCGATCCCCGACTTGCGCATTCTGCCTCTCTGGCTGACTGAGCGCCTGTACGCCCGTTTCATGGGTTAGCTTAGGCATAGGGAGTTCATGCCATGTCTAAGCTCTAGCCGGATTGAGGGTTATGGCAGTGGGACTGGCAGCACGCAGAGTGGGACCGAGCCAATCCCCGACTTGCGCATTATGCCTCTTCTGTCGGCTCAGCACCCGCACGCTCATTTCATGGGTTGACTTATGCATTCGGAGTTCATTCCCAGTCTAAGATCAGACCGAACTGAGGGTTGCAGTAGTAGGATCGACAGCACGCTGAGGGGATCGGGCCGATCCCCGGCTTGCGTATTCTACCTTTCCGATCGACTGAGCACTCGCATGCCCGTTTCATGGGTTGGCTCAGGCATAGGGCGTTGATTCCATGTCTAAGCCCCAGTCGGACCGAGGGCTGTGCCAGCAGGACTGGCAGCACGCAGAAGGGGATCAGGTCGATCCTCGACTTGCGCATTATGCTTCTTCGGCCGGCTTAGTGCCCACACGCTCGTTTCATGGGTTGACTTATGCATACGGAGTTCATTCCAGTCTAAGATAGGATCGGACCGAGGGTTACAGCAGCAGGATCGATAGCACGTAGAGGGGGACCCGACTGATCCCTGGCTTACGCATTTTGCTTCTCCGACCGGCTAAGTGCCCGCACGCTCGTTTCGTGGGTTGGCTTAGGCATATGGAGTTCATTCCATGTCTAAGCATACGGAGTTCATTCCCAGTCTACAATTTTGAGCCAGGTGCACATGCTGGGCTCGGGCATGTGCTGGTGTCGTATTTTTTTTGCCCGGGGCACCATCGCCGGAGAGCCTAACCGGTAGCATTGGTGGTTCCGACGATTGGTGGGGCCGGGGGGTGGCGCACATGATGTGCGATGGGTGCTGGTACTTGGCCCTTATATTGGCCCCCTATTCCTCATCAATCCTCAAGAACTCACACCCCCTTAAAGAGCATTTGAGATTTTATAGCTTTGCTGCCAGTAGCCATTAAAGTGTCACAAAATCTTCTCCACTTTGAGTTTTTAGCTGAAGTTTTTTGTGCATGCCAACAAAAATACAAGGATCACCTCTACCAAGTTTGGGGACAAAAGTCTTTCTAAAAAAATTTTAAAAAATCCCGAATCGCAAAAGGTTTCGAAAATCGTGACAAATAGAAAACGGGTTGTCTTGCCACGAAACTTCAGATGAAGGCTGAGGGGACCAATGTATGAATTTACAAGCCATAAAAATTGCATTGGCATGGCAGAAATATGAAGATGTGCTTGAACCCACGGCTTACGCATTCTACCTCTCTTGTCGGCTGAGTGCCCGCACGCTCGTTTCGTTGGTTGGCTTGGGCATACAGAGTTCATTCCATGTCTAAGCATACGAAGTTCATTCCCAGTCTAATATTTTAAGCCACGATGCATATGCTGGGCTCGGGCATGTGCTGGTGCTGCATTTTTTTCGCCCGGGGCACCATCGCCGGAGCATTGCCGGAGAGCCTAACCGACAGCATTGGGGGTTCCGACGATTAGGGGGGCCGGGGGATGTGCGCACATGATGTGCGATGGGTTCTGGTACTTGGCCCTTATATTGGCCCCCTATCCCTCAGCAAACCTCGAGAACCCACACCCCCTTAAAGAGCATTTGAGATTTTATAGGTTTGCTGCTAGTAGCCATTAAAGTGTCTGAAATGGGGACACTTTTTTCAAACGGTCAAAAAATCTTCTCCACTTCAAGTTTTCAGCTGAAATTTTTTGTGCACGCCAACAAAAATATAAGGATCACCTCTACCAAATTTGGGGTCAAAACTCTTTCTAAAAAAATTTTAAAAAATCCCAAACCGCAAAAAGTTTCAAAAATTGTGAAAAATAGAAAACGGGTCATCTTGCCACGAAACTTCACATGAAGGCTTAGGGAACCATTGTATGAATTTACATGTCATAAAAATGGCATTGGCATAACAGAAATATGAAGATATGCCTGAACCCACCGACCACTCGTTCGATCCCCGGCTTGCGCATCCTACCTCTCTGGTCGGCTGAGCGCCCGCGCGCTCATTTCGTGGGTTTACTTAGGCATATGGAGTTCATCCCCAGCCTAAGCATACGGAGTTCATTCCCAGTCTATGATCGAACTGGTCCGAGGGTCACGGCAGTAGGATCGGTAGCACGCAGGGGGGACCGAACCGGTCCCCGGCTTACGCATTCTGCCTCTTCAGCCGGCTAAGCGCCCGCACGCCCGTTTCGTGGGTTGGCTTAGGCATATGGAGTTCATTCCATGTCTAAGCCCCAGCCAGATCGAGGGTTGTGGTAGCGGGACCGACAGCACGCAGAGGGGGACCTGGTCGATCCCCGGCTTGCGCATTATGCCTCTTCTGTAGGCTCAGTACCCGTACGCTCGTTTCGTGGGTTGACTTATGCATAAGGAGTTCATTCCCAGTCTAAGATCAGACCGGACCGAGGGTTACGGCAGTAGGACTGGGCCCATCCCTGGCTTACGCATTCTGCCTCTCCAATCGACTGAGCGCCCGCACGCTCGTTTCGTGGGTTAGCTTATGCATACGGAGTTCATTCCATGTCTAAGCATACGGAGTTCATTCCCAATCTAAGATTTTCAGCCACAGTGCACATGCTGGGCTCGGGCATGTGCTGGTGCCACATTTTTTTCACCCGGGGCACCATTGTCAAAGCATCACCGGAGAGCCTAACCGACGGCATTGGGGTTCCGGCAATTGGGGGGCAGGGGGGTGTGCGCACATGATGTGCGATGGGTGCTGGTACTTGGCCCTTATTTTGACCCCCTATCCCTCATCAAACCTTGAGAACTCACACCCCCTTAAAGAGCATTTGAGATTTTATAGCTTTGCTGCCAGTAGCCATTAAAGTGTCTGAAATGGGAACACTTTTTTCAATCGGTCACAAAATCTTCTCCACTTCGTGTTTTTAGCTGAATTTTTTTGTGCATGCCAACAAAAATACAAGGATCACCTCTGTTTAATTCGGGGACAAAACTCTTTCTAAAAAAATTTTAAAAAATCTCAAACTGCAAAAAGTTTCAAAAATTGTAAAAAATAGAAAACGGGTCGTCTTGCCACGAAACCTCACATGAAGGCTTAGGGGACCACTATATGAATTTACAAGCCATAAAAATGGTATTGGCATGGCAGAAATATGAAGATGGCTTGAACCCACTTACCACCCGCTCGATCCCCGGCTTGCGCATCCTGCCTCTCTGATCGGCTCAACGCCCGCACGCTCGTTTCGTGGGTTGACTTAGGCATACGGAGTTCATCCCCAGTCTAAGCATACGGAGTTCATTCCTAGTGTAAGATCGGACCGAACCGAGGGTTGAGGCAGCAGGATCGACAGCACGCAGGAAGGACCGGGTCGATCCCCAGCTTACGGATTTTGCCTCTCCGGCCAGCTGAGCGCCCGCACACCCATTTCATGGGTTGGCTTAGGCATAGGGAGTTTATTCCATGTCTAAGCCCCAGCCAGACTGAGGGTTGTGGCAGCGAGACCGGCACACGCAGAGGGGGACCGGGTCGATCCCCGACTTGCGCATTATGCCTCTTCGATAGGCTTAGTACCCGCACTCTCGTTTCGTGGGTTGACTTATGCATACGGAGTTCATTCCCAGTCTAAGATCAGACCGGACCGAGGGTTACGGTAGTAGGACCGAGCCCATCCCTGGCTTACACATTCTGCCTCTCCGACGGGCTGAGCGCCCGCACGCTCGTTTCGTGGGTTAGCTTAGGCATACGGAGTTCATTCCATGTCTAAGCATACGGAGTTCATTCCCAATCTAAGATTTTGAGCCACAGTGCACATGTTGGCTCAGGCATGTTCTGGTGCCACATTTTTTTCACCCGGGGCACCATTGTCGGAGCATCACCGGAGAGCCTAACCGACGGCATTGGGGTTCCAACAATTAGAGGGCCGGGGGTGTGCGCACATGATGTGTGATGGGTGCTGGTACTTGGCCCTTATTTTGACCCCCTATCCCTCATCAAACCTCGAGAACTCACACCCCCTTAAAGAGCATTTGAGATTTTATAGCTTTGCTGCCAGTAGCCATTAAAGTGTCTGAAATGGGGACACTTTTTTCAAACGGTCACAAAATATTCTCCACTTCGTGTTTTTAGCTGAATTTTTCTGTGCATGCCAACAAAAAATACAAGGATCACCTCTGCTTAATTTGGGGACAAAACTCTTTCTAAAAAAATTTTCAAAAATCCCAAACCGTAAAAAGTTTCAAAAATTGTGAAAAATAGAAAATGAGTCGTCTTGCCACGAAACCTCACATGAAGGCTTAGGGGACCGCTGTATGAATTTACAAGCCATAAAAATGGCATTGGCATGGCAAAAATATGAAGATGGCTTGAACCCATCTACCACCCGTTCGATCCCCGGCATGCGCATCCTGCCTCTCTGGTCGGCTCAACGCCCGCACGCTCGTTTCGTGGGTTGACTTAGGCATACGGAGTTCATCCCCAGTCTAAGCATACGGAGTTCATTCCCAGTGTAAGATCGAACCGGGTCGAAGGTTGCGTCAGCAAGATCAACAGCACGCAGGAAGGACCGGGTCGATCCCCAGCTTACGGATTCTGCCTCTCCGACCAGCTGAGCGCCCGCACACCCATTTCATGGGTTGGCTTAGGAATAGGGAGTTCATTCCATGTCTAAGCCCCAGTTGGACCGAGGGTTCTCGTAGCGGGACCGGCAGCACGCAGAGGGGGACCGAGCCAATCCTCGGCTTACGCATTACGTCTCTTCGGCCGACTCAGCCCCTGCACGCTCGTTTCATGGGTTGACTTAGGCATATGAAGTTCATTCCCAGTCTAAGGATACGGAGTTCATTCCTAGTCTAAGATCAGACCGGGCTGAGGGTTGCGGTAGCAGGATCGACAGCACACAGGGGGGATCGGGCTGATCCTCGGCTTACGCATTCTTCCTCTCCGGTCGGTTGAGCACCCGTACACCTGTTTCATGGGTTGGCTTAGGCATAGGGAGTTCATTCCATGTCTAAGCCCCAGCCGAACCGAGGGTTGTGGCAGTGGGACCAGCAGCACGTAAAGGGGGACCGAGCTTATCCCCGGCTTACGCATTATGCCTCTCCGATCGACTCAGCCCCCGCACGCTCGTTTTGTGGGTTGACTTAGGCATACAGTGTTCATCCCCAGTCTAAGCATACGAGTTCGTTCCAAGTCTAAGATCAGACCGAGCTGAGGGTTGCGGCAGCAGGATCGACAGCACGCAGGGGGGATCGGGCCGATCCCTGGCTTGCGTATTCTGCCTCTCCAGCCGACTGAGCGCCCGCACCCTCGTTTCGTGGGTTGGCTTAGGCATATTGAGTTCAATCCATATCTAAGCATACGAAGTTCATTCCCAATCTAAGATTAGATCAAACTGAAGGTTGCGGCAGCAGAGCCAACAGCAGGATCGGTAGCACGCAGGAGGGACCGGGCCGATCCTCGGCTTACGTATTCTACCTCTCCGATAGGATGAGCGCCCGTACCCTCATTTCGTGGGTTGGCATAGGCATACAGAGTTCATTCAATGTCTAAGCCCCAGCTGGACCAAGGGTTGTGGCAGCAGGGCCGACTGCGAGATCGGCAGCACGCAGAGGGGGACCGGGCTGTTTCGTAGCTTGCGCATTATGCCACTCCGACCGACCTCTCTGGTTGGCTGAACGCCTGCATGCTCGTTTCACGGGTTGACTTTGGCATACAGAGTTCATCCCCAGTCTAAGCATACGGAGTTCATTCCCAGTCTAAGATCAGATCGGACTGAGGGTTGTAGCAGTAGGATCGACAAGAAGCAGGGGGGACCGGGTCGATCCCCGGCTTACGCATTCTGCCTCTCCGATAGGGCGAGCGCCCGTACACCTGTTTCGTGGGTTGGCTTAGGCGTAGGGAGTTCATTCCATATCTAAGCCCCAACCAGACCGAGGGTTGTGGCAGTGAGATCGGTAGCACGCAGAGGGGGACTGGGTCGATCCTCGGCTTGCGCATTATGCCTCTTCGATCGACTCAGCGCCCGTTCGCTCGTTTCGTAGGTTGACTTATGCATACGGAGTTCTTTTCCAGCAAAAGATCGGACCAGACCGAGGGTTGCGGTAGCAGGATCGACAACATGTAGGAGGTACCAGGCCGATCTTCATTTTATGTATTTTGCCACTTCGACCGGTTGAGCACCCGCACGTTCGTTTCGTGGGTTAGCTTAGGCATACGGAGTTCATTCCATGTCCAAGCATATGGAGTTTATTCCCAATCTAAGATTTTGAGCCACGGTGCACATGCTGGGATCGGGCATATCTTGGTGCCACATTTTTTTCGCCCAGGGCACCATCGTCGGAGCATCACCTGGAGCCTAGCCAACGGCATTAAAGGTTCCGACGAATGGCAGGGCCGGGGAGTGTGCGCACATGATGTGCGATGGGTGCTGGTACTTGGCCCTTATATTGGCCCCCTATCCCTCATCAAACCTCAAGAACTCGTACCCCCTTAAAGAGTATTTGAGATTTTATAGGTTTGCTGCTAGTAGCCATTAAAGTGTTTGAAATACAGACACTTTTTTCAAACGGTCACAAAATCTCCTCCACTTTGAGTTTTTATGTGAATTTTTTTGTACATGCCAACAAAAATAGAAGGCTACCAAATTTGGGGACAAAACTCTTTCTAGAAAAATTTTAAAAAATCCCGAACCCTAAAAAGTTTCAAAAATTGTGAAAAATAGAAAATGGGCCGTCTTGCCACGAAACTTCACAAGAAGGCTTAGGGGAGCATTGTATGAATTTACAAGCCATAAAAATGGCATTGGCATGGCAGAAATATGAAGATGTGCTTGAACCCACATACCACCCGCTCGATCCTCGGCTTGCGCATCCTGCCTCTTTGGTCGGCTGAGCGCTCGCACGCTCGTTTCATGGGTTGACTTAGGCATACGGAGTTCATCCCCAATCTAAGCATATGGAGTTCATTCCCAGTCTAAGATTAGACTGAACCGAGGATTGTGACAGTAGGATCGACAGCACGCAGGGGGGACCGGGCCGATCCCCAGCTTGCGCATTCTGCCTCATCGACCGGCTAAGCGCCCGCACACCCATTTCATGGGTTGGCTTAGGCATAGGGAGTTCATTCCATGTCTAAGCCCCAGCCGGACTGAGGGTTGCGGTAGTGGGACCGACAGCACGGAGGGGGGACCGGGCCGATCCCTGACTTACGCATTATGCCTCTCCGATCAGTTCAGCGCCCGTACGCTCGTTTCGTGGGTTGACTTAGGCATACGGAGTTCATTCCAGTCTAAGATCGGACCAAACTGAGGGTTACGGTAGCACGTAGGGGGGACCGGGTCGATCCCCGACTTACGCATTCTACCTCTTCACCCGACTGAGTGCCCGCACGCTCGTTTCGTGGGTTGGCTTAGGCATACGGAGTTCATACCATGTCTAAGCATACGGAGTTCATTCCGAGTCTAAAAATGGACCAGACCTAGGGTTGTGATAGCAGGACCAGCAGTAGGATCGACAGCACACAGGGGGGATCGGGTTGATCCCCGACTTGCACATTCTACCTCTTCGGTCGGCCTCTCCAATCGACTAAGCGCCTGTATGCGCATTTCGTGGGTTGACTTTGGCATACGGAGTTCATCCCCAGTCTAAGCATATGGAGTTCATTCCCAGTTTAAGATAAGACCAGAATGAGGGTTGCGACAGTAGGATCAGTAGCACGCAGGGGGGATCGGACTGATCCCCAGCTTGCGCATTCTGCCTCTCTGGCCGACTGAGCACCTGCACGCCCATTTCATGGGTTGGCTTAGGCATAGGGAGTTCATTCGATGTCTAAGCCCCAATCGGACCGAGGGTTCTGGCAGTAGGACTGGCTGCACGCAGAGGGGGACCGGCCTATCCTCAACTTGCGCATTTTGCCTCTCTGGCCGGCTGAGCGCCCGCACGCTCGTTTCATGGGTTGGCTTAGGCATATGGAGTTCATTCCATGTCTAAGCATATGGAGTTCATTCCCAGTCTAAGATCGGACAGGACCGAGGATTAGGGTAGCAAGACCAGTAGCAGGATCGATAGAATGCAGGGGGGATCGGGTCGATCCCTGACTTGCGTATTCTGCCTCTTCGGTCGACCTCTCAGGCCGACTGAGCTCTCGCACACTCGTTTCGTGGGTTAACTTAGGCATACGGAGTTCATCCCCAGTCTAAGCATACGTAGTTCATTCCCAGTCTAAGATCCAATTGGATCGAGGGTTACGGTAGCAGGATCGACAGCACACCGGTGGGACCGAACCGATCCCCAGCTTGTGCATTCTGCCTCTTCGGCCGGCTAAGTGCCCGCAGGCCCGTTTCGTGGGTTGGCTGAGGCATAGGGAATTCATTCCACGTCTAAGCCCCAGGCAGACCGAGGGTTGTGGCAGCGGGACCAACAACATGCAGAGGGGGACCGGGCCGATCCCCAGCTTGCGCATTCTGCATCTTTGGCCGGCTTAGCTCCCGCACGCTCGTTTCGTGGGTTGGCTTAGGCATACGGAGTTCATTGATTGTCTAAGCATACGGAGTTCATTCCCAATCTAAGAGTTTGAGCCACGGTGCACATGATGGGCTCAGGCATGTGCTGGTGTCACATTTTTTTCGCCCGGGCACCATCGTCGGAGCATCGTCGGAGAGCCTAACCGGCGGCATTAGGCGTTCCGACGATTGGGTGGGCCAGGGGGTGTGCGCACATGATGTGAGATGGGTGCTGGTACTTGGACCTTATATTGGCCCCCTATCCCTCATCAAACTTCGAGAACTCACACCCCCTTAAAGAGCATTTGAGATTTTATAGGTTTGCTGCCAGTAGCCATTAAAGTGTCTAAAATGGGGATACTTTTTTCAAACGGTCACAAAATCTTCTCCACTCCAAGTTTTTAGCTAAATATTTTTTTGCATGGCAACAAAAATACAAGGATCACCTCTACCAAATTTGGGGACAAAAATCTTTCTAAAAAAATTTTAAAAAATCTCGAACCACAAAAAGTTTCAAAAATCATGAAAAATAGAAAACGGGTCGTCTTGCCACGAAAAATCACATGAAGGCGTAGGGGACCATTGTATGAATTTACAAGCCATAAAAATGGCATTGGAATGGTAGAAATATGAAGATGTGCTTGAACCCACCTACCACCCGTTCGATCCCCGGCTTGCGCATCCTGCCTCTCTGGTCGACTGAGCGTCTGCACGCTCGTTTCATGGGTTAACATAGGCATACAGAGTTCATCCCTAGTCTAAGCATACGGAGTTCATTCCGAGTCTAATATCAAACTGGACCGAGGGTTGTGACAGCAGGGTCGACAACATGCAAGGGGGGATGGGTTAGTCCCCGGCTTGCGCATTCTGCCTCTCTGACTGGCTAAGCGTCCGCACGCTCGTTTTGTGGGTTGGCTTAGGCATACGGAGTTCATTCCATGTCTAAGCATAAGGAGTTCATTCCCAGTCTAAGAGTTAGAGCCACGGTGCACATGCTGGGCTTGGGCATGTGCTGGTGCTACATTTTTTTCGCCCGGGGCACCATCGTCGGAGCATCGTCGAAGCATCGCCAGAGAGCCTAACCGACGACATTAGAGGTTCCGACGATTGGGGGGCCGAGGGGTGTGCGCACACGATGTGTGATGGGTGTTGGTACTTGGCCCTTATATTGGCCCCCTATCCCTCATCAAATCTCGAGAACTCACACCCCCTTAAAGAGCATTTGAGATTTTATAGGTTTGCTGCCAGTTGCAATTAAAGTGTCTAAAATAGGGACACTTTTTTCAAACGGTCACAAAATCTTCTCCACTTCGAGTTTTAGCTAAATGTTTTTGTGCATGCCAACCAAAATAGAAGGATCACCTCTACCAAATTTGGGGACAAAACACTTTCTAAAAAAATTTTAAAAAATCCCGAACCGTAAAAAGTTTTGAAAATCGTGAAAAATACAAAACGGGTCGTCTTGCCACGAAACTTTACATGAAGGCGTAGGAGACCATTGTATGAATTTACAAGTCATAAAAATGGCATTGGCATGGCAGGAATATGAAGATGTGCTTGAACCCACCTACCACCCGTTCGATCCCCGGCTTGCACATTTTGCTCCTCTGGCCGGCTAAGCGCTCGCACGCTCGTTTCGTGGGTTGGCTTAGGCATACGGAGTTCATTCCCTGTCTAAGCATATGGAGCTCATTCCTAGTCTAAGAGTTTGAGCCATGGTGCACATGCTGGGCTCAGGCATGTGCTGGTGCCACATTTTTTTCGCCTGGGGCACCATCGTCGGAGCATCACTGAGAGACTAACCGATAGCATTGGGGGTTCCGGCTATTGGGGGCCGGGGGGTGTGCGCACATGATGTACGATGGGTGCTGGTACTTGGCCCTTATATTGGCCCCCTATCCCTCATCAAACCTCGAGAACTCACACCCCCTTAAAAAGCATTTGAGATTTTATAGGTTTGCTGCTAGTAGCCATTAAAGTGTTTGAAATGGGGACACTTTTTTCAAATGGTCACAAAATCTTCTCCACTTTGAGCTTTTAGCTGAATTTTTTTGTACATTCCAACAAAAATACAAGGATCACCTCTACCAAATTTGGTGACAAAAAACTTTCTAAAAAAATTTTAAAAAATCTCGAACAGTAAAAAGTTTTGAAAATCGTGAAAAATACAAAACGGGTCGTCTTGCCACGAAACTTTACATGAAGGCATAGGAGACCATTGTATGAATTTACAAGTCATAAAAATGGCATTGGCATGGCAGGAATATGAAGATGTGCTTGAACTCACCTACCACCCGTTCGATCCCCGGCTTGCGCATCCTGCCTCTTTGGTCGGCTGAGTGTCCGTACGCTCGTTTCATGGGTTGACTTATGCATACGGAGTTCATCCCCAATCTAAGCATACGAAGTTTATTCCCAGTCTAAGATAAGACCGGACTGAGGGTTGCGGCAGCAGCATCCGCAGCACGCAGGAGGGACCGGATCGATCCCTGACTTGCGCATTCGACCTCTCCGGCCGGCTGAGCACCCGCATGCCCATTTCGTGGGTTGGCTTAGGCATAGGGAGTTCATTCCATGTCTAAGCCCCAGTCAGACTGAGGGTTGTGGCAGCCGGACTAGCAGCACGCAGAGGGGGATCGGGCCGATCCCCGGCTTACACATTATGCCTCTCCAGTCGGCACAACGCCCGCATGCTCATTTCGTGGGTTGACTTAGGCATACGGAGTTCATTCCTAGTCAAAGATCAGACTGGATAGAAGGCTGCAGCAACAGGATGAACAGCACGCAGGAGGGATCGGGCCGATCCCCGGCTTACGCATTCTGCCTCTCCAACCGACTGAGTGCCCGAACGCTCGTTTCGTGGGTTAGCATAGGCATACAAAGTTCATTCCATGTCTAAGCATACGAAGTTTATTCCTAGTCTAAGATTGGATCGGATCGAGCATTGCGACAGCAGGATTGGTAGCACACAGGGGGGGATCGGGCCGATCCCCGACTTGCGTATTCTACCTCTTCGGCTGACTGAGCGCCTGCACGCTTGTTTCATGGGTTGGCTTAGGCATACGGAGTTCATTCCATGTCTAAGCCCCAGTCAGACCGAGGGTTTTTGTAGCGGGATCGGTAGCACGTAGAGGGGGACTGGGCTGATCCTCGGCTTGTGCATTATGCATTTCCGATCGGCCTCTCTAGCAGGTTGAGCGCCCGCACGCTTGTTTCATGGGTTGACTTAGGCATACGGAGTTCACCCCAGTCTATGCATACGGAGTTCATTCCCAGTCTAAGATCAAATCAGACCGAGAGTTGCTGCAGCAGGATCGGTAGCACGCAGGGGGGACCGGGCCGATCCCTCGCTTGTGCATTCTGCCTCTCCGGCCTGCTGAGTGCCCGCACGCTCATTTCGTGGGTTGGATTAGGCATAGGGACTTCATTCCATGTCTAAGCCCCAGTCAGACCGAGGGTTATGGCAGCAGGACTGGCAGCATGTAGAGAGGGACCGAGCTGATCCTCGACTTGCGCATTCTGCCTCTCCGACCGACTGAATGCCCGCACACTAGTTTCATGGGTTGGCTTAGGCATACGGAGTTTATTCCATGTCTAAGCATATGGAGTTCTTTCCCAGTCTAAGAGTTTGAGCTACGGTGCACATACTGGGCTTGGTCATGTGCTGCTGCTACATTTTTTTCGCTTGGGGCACCATCGTCAGAGCATCGTCGGAGAGCCTAACCGACGGCATTAGAGGTTCCAGCGATTAGGGGGGCCGGGGGGTGTGCGCACATGATGTGTGATGGGTGCTGATACTTGGCCCTTATATTGGCCCCTTATCCCTCATCAAACCTCGACAACTCACACCCCCTTATAGAGCATTTGAGATTTTATAGGGTTTCCTGCCAGTAGCCATTAAAGTGTCTGAAATGGGGACACGTTTTTCAAACAGTCACAAAATCTTCTCCACTTTGAGTTTCTAGCTGAATTTTTTTTTGTATGCCAAAAAAAATACAAGGATCAGCTCTGCCAAATTTGGTGACAAAACTCTTTCTAAAACAATTTTAAAAAATCCCAAACCGTAAAAAGTTTTGAAAATTGTGAAAAATAGAAAACGGGGTCATCTTGCCACGAAAATTCACATGAAGGCGTAGGGGACCATTGTATGAATTTACAAGCCATAAAAATGGCATTGGCACGGCAGAAATATGAAGATGTGCTTGAACCCACCTACCACCTGTTTGACCCACGGCTTGCGCATCCTACCTCTCTGGTCGACTGAGCGTCCGCACGCTCGTTTCGTGGGTTGACTTAGGCATACGGAGTTCATCCCCAGTCTAAGCATACGGAGTTCATTCCCAGTCTAAGATCAGACTGGACCAAGGGTTGCGGTAGCAGGATCGACAGCACGCAGGGGTGAACCGGGCCGATTCCCAGCTTGCGCATTCTGCCTCTCCGATCGGCTGAGTGCCTGTACGCTCATTTTGTGGGTTGCCTTAGGCATACGGAGTTCATTCCATGTCTAAGCATACGTAGTTCATTCCCAGTCTAAGATCGAATCGGATCGAGGGTTCCGACCGCAGGACTAGCAGCAGGATCGATAGCACATAGGGGGGATCGGGCCGATCCCCAGCTTGCGTATTCTGCCTCTCCGGTCGGTCTCTCCGGCTGGCTAAGTGCCTGCACGCTCATTTTGTGGGTTGACTTAGGCATACGGAGTTCATCCCCAGTCTAAGCATATGGAGTTCATTCCTAGTCTAAGATCTAACCAGACCGAGGGTTGCGACAGCAGGATCGGTAGGACGTAGGGGGGACCACGCCGATCCTCGACTTACGCATTCTGCTTTTCTGGCCGGCTAAGCACCCGCACGCCCGTTTTGTGGGTTGGCTTAGGCATAGGGAGTTCATTCCATGTCTAAGCCCCAACCGGATTGAGGATTGTGGCAGCAAGTCTGGTAGCACGCAGAGGGGTATCGAGTCGATCCCCGGCTTGCGCATTCTGCCTCTCTAGTCGGCTGAGCGACCGCACGCTCATTTCGTGAGTTGGCTTAGGCATACGGAGTTCATTCCATGTCTAAGCATACGGAGTTCATTCCTAGTCTAAGAGTTTGAGCCGTGGTGCACATGCTGGTTTTGGGCATGTGCTGGTGCCGCATTTTTTTTGCTCGGGGCACCATCATCGGAGCATCGTCGGAGAGCCTAACCGGTGGCATTGGGGTTTCTAGCGATTGGGTGGGTCGGGGGGGTGTGTGCACATGATGTACGATGGGTGCTGGTACTTGGACCTTATATTGGCCCCCTATCCCTCATCAAACCTCGAGAACTCACACCCTCTTAAAGAGCATTTGAGATTTTATAGGTTTGCTGCCAGTAGCCATTAAAGTGTTTAAAATGAGGGCACTTTTTTTCAAATGGTCATAAAATCTTCTCAATTTTGAGTTTTTAGCTGAATTTTTTTGTGCATGACAACAAAAATACAAGGATCACCTCTACCAAATTTGGGGACAAAACTCTTTCTAAAAAAATTTTAAAAAATCTCGAACCGCAAAAAGTTCAAAAATCATGAAAAATAGAAAACGGGTCGTCTTGCCACGAAACTTCACATGAGGGTGTAGGGGACCATTGTATGAATTTACAAGCCATAAAAATGGCTGAAATATAAAGATGTGCTTGAACCCACCTACCACCCGTTCCATCCCCGGTTTACGCATCCTGCCTCGCTGGTCGACTGAGTGTCCGCACGCTCGTTTCATGGGTTGACTTAGGCATACGGAGTTCATTCCCAGTCTAAGATCAGACCGAATTGAGGGTTGCGGTAGTAGGATTAGCAGCACGCAGGGGGGACCGGGCCGATCCCCGACTTACGCATTCTGCCTATCCGGTCGGCTGAGCACCCGCATGCCCATTTCATGGGTTGGCTTAGGCATAGGGAGTTCATTCCATGTCTAAGCCCCAGCCAGACCGATGGTTGTGGCAGCGGGACCTACAGCACGCAGAGGGGGATCGGGCCGATCCCTGGCTTGCGCATTATGCCTCTCTGATTGGCTTAGTGCCTGCACGCTCATTTCATGGGTTGGCTTAGGTATAGGGAGTTCATTCCTAGTGTAAGATTAGACCGAACTGAGGGTTGTGACAGTAGGATCGATTGCACATAGGGGTAGACTGGGTCGATCCCCGTCTTGCACTTTCTACCTCTTCGGCCGGCTGAGTGCCCGCACGCTTGTTTCATGGGTTGGCTTAGGCATACGGAGTTCATTCCATGTCTAATCATACAGAGTTCATTCCCATTGTAAGAGTTTGAGCCACGGTGCACATGCTGGGCTCAGGCATGTGCTGGTACTACATTTTTTTTGCCTAGGGCACCATCGTTGGAGCATCGTCGGAGAGCCTAACCGGCGGCATTGGGGGTTCCGACGATTGGGGGGCCAGGGGGTGTGCGCACATGATGTGTGATGGGTGCTGGTACTTGGCACTTATATTGGCCCCCTATCCCTCATCAAACCTCAAGAACTCACACCCCCTTAAAGAGCATTTGAGATTTTGTAAGTTTGCTGCCAGTAGCCATTAAAGTGTCTGAAAAGGGGACACTTTTTTCAAACGGTCACAAAATCTTCTCCACTTCAAGTTTTTAGCTGAATGTTTTTTTGCATGCTAAGAAAAATACAAGGATCACCTCTACCAAATTTGGGGATAAAAATATTTCTAAAAGAATTTTAAAAAATCTCGAACCACAAAAAGTTTTGAAAATCATGAAAAATAGAAAACGGGTCATCTTGCCACGAAACTTCACATGAAGGCTTAGGGGACCATTGTATGAATTTACAAGCCATAAAAATGGCATTGGCATGGCAAAAATATGAATATGTGCTTGAACCCACCTACCACCCTTTTGATCTCCGGCTTGCGCATCCTGCCTCTCTGGTCGGCTGAGCGTTCGTACGCTCATTTCATGGGTTGACTTAGGCATAGGGAGTTCATCCCCAGTATAAACGTACGAAGTTCATTCCCAGTCTAAGATCAAACCAGATCGAGGGTTGCGGCAACAGGATCGGTAGCACGTAGGGGGGATCGGGCCGATCCCCGGCTTGCACATTCTGCCTCTTTAGCCGGCTGAGTGCCTGCACGCCCATTTCGTGGGTTGGCTTAGGCATAGGGAGTTCATTCCATGTCTAAGCCCTAGTCGGATCAAAGGTTGGGGCAGTGGGACTGGCAGCATGCAGGGGGGATCAGGCCGATCCCCAACGTGCGCATTATGCCTCTCCGACCGACTTAGCGCCCGCATGCTCATTTCATGGGTTGACTTAGGCATACGAAGTTCATTCCATGTCTAACCATACGGAGTTCATTCCCAGTCTAAGAGTTTGAGCCACGGTGCATATGCTGGGCTCGGGCATGTGCTGGTGCCACATTTTTTTCACCCGGGGCACCATCGTCGGAGCATCCCCGGAGCATCATCGGAGCATCATCGGAGAGCCTAACCGAAGGCATTGGGGGTTCAGACGATTAGGGGGGCCGGGGGATGTCCGCACATGATGTGCGATGGGTGCTGGTACTTGGCCCTTATATTGGCCCCCTATGCCTCATCAAACCTCAAGAACTCACACCCCGTTAAAGAGCATTTGAGATTTTATAGGTTTGCTGCCAGTAGCCATTAAAGTGTCTGAAAATGGGGACATTTTTTTCAAAGGGGCACAAAATCTTCTCCACTTCGAGTTTTTAGCTGAATTTTTTTATACGTGCCAAAAAAAATACAAGGATCATCTATACCAGATTTGGGGAAAAAATTCTTTCTAAAAAAATTTTAAAACATCCCGAACCGCAAAAAGTTTTGAAAATCGTGAAAAATAGAAAGCGGGTCGTCTTGCCACGAAACTTGACATGAAGACTTAGGGGACCATTGTATGAATTTACAAGCCATAAAAATGGCATTGACATGGCAGAAATATGAAGATGTGCTTGAACCCACCTACCACCCGTTCGATCCCTGGCTCGCGCACCCTGCTTCTCTGTTCGGCTGAGCGTCCGCATGCTCGTTTCGTGGGTTGACTTATGCATATGGAGTTCATCCCAAGTCTAAGCATGCAGAGTTCATTCCCGGTCTAAGATCAGATCGGACCGAGGGTTGAGGTAGCAGGATCGGTAGCACGTAGGGGGGATCGGACCGATCCTCAGTTTACGCATTCTGTCTCTCCGGTCAGCTGAGCGCCTGCATGCCCATTTTGTGGGTTGGCTAAGGCATAGGGAGTTCATTCCATGTCTAAGCCCTAGCCGAACCGAGGGTTGTGGCAGTGGGATCGGCAGGACGTAGAGGGGGACCGGGTCGATCCCCGAATTGCGCATTATGCCTCTCCAGTCGGCTCAGCACCCACACGCTCATTTCATTGGTTGACTTAGGCATACGAAGTTCATTCCCAGTCTAAGATCAGATCAGACCGATGGTTGCGGTAGCAAGATCGATAGCACGCAAGGGGGGACCGGGTCGGTCCCCGACTTGTGCATTCTACCTCTCCGGTCGGTTGAGCGCCCGCACGCTCATTTCGTGGGTTGGCTTAGCCATACGGAGTTCATTCCATGTCTAAGGATACGGAGTTCATTCCTAGTCTAAGATCGAACCGGACCGAGGGTTGCGGTAGTAGGACCAGCAGTAGGATCGGCAGCATGCAAAGGGAAACAAGGCCGATCCCCGGCTTGCGCATTCTACCTCTCCGACCGATTGAGTGCCCGTACGCTCGTTTCGTTGGTTGGCTTAGGCATACGAAGTTCATTCCATGTCTAAGCTCCAATCGGATCGAGGGTTGTGGCAGCAAGATTGACGACGGGATCGACAGCACGTAGAGGGGGACCAGGCTGATCCCCGGCTTGCGAATTATGCCTCTCCGACCGACCTCTCAGGCTAGCTGAATGCCTGTAGTCTCTTTTCGTGGGCTGACTTAGGCATACGTAGTTCATCCCTAGTCTAAGCATACGAAGTTCATTCCCAGTCTAACATCGGACCGGACTGAGGGTTGTGGCAGCAGGATCGACATCATGCAGGAGGGACCGGGTCGATCCCTGGCTTACGCATTCTACCTCTCCAGCCGGCTAAGCTCCTGCACGCCCGTTTCGTGGGTTGGCTTAGGCATAGGGAGTTCATTCCATGTTTAAGCCCAGCTAGACCGAGGGTTGTGGCAGTGGGATCGGTAGCACATAGAGGGGGACCGGGTTGATCCCCGACTTGCGCATTATGCCTCTTCGACCGGCTTAGCGCCCGAATGCTCGTTTCGTGGGTCGACTTACGCATATGGAGTTCATTCCCAGTCTAATATGGGACCGGACCGAGGGTTACGGTAGCAAGATCGACAGCACGCAGGAGGGATCGGGCCGATCCCCAGCTTGCATATTTCACCTCTTCGACTGGCTGAGCACCCTCACGCTCATTTCATGGGTTGGCATAGGCATACAGAGTTCATTCCATGTCTAAGAATACGGAGTTCATTCCCAATCTATGATCGGACCGGACCGAGGGTTGCAGCAGCAGGACCAGCAGTAGGATCGACAGCACGCAGGAGGGACCGGACCGATCCCTGACTTGCGCATTCTGTCTTTCCAGCCGACTGAGCGCCCGCACGCTCATTTCGTGGGTTGGCTTAGGCATACAGAGTTCATTCCATGTCTAAGCATACGGAGTTCATCCCCAGTCTATGAGTTTGAGCCACGGTACACCTGCTGGGCTCAGGCATGTACTGGTGCCACATTTTTTTCCCCGAGGCACCATCGCCGGAGCATCATCAGAGAGCCTAAATGGTGGCATTGGAAATTCATCCCCAGTCTAAGCATACAGAGTTCATTCCCAGTCTAACATCAGATCGGATCGAGGGTTGCGGTAGTAGGATTGGCAGCACGAAAGGGGGACCGGGCCGATCCCCGACTTGCGCATTTTTCCTCTCCATCCGACTGAGCGCCCACACGCCCGTTTCATGGTTTGGCTTAGGCATAGGGTGTTCATTCCATGTCTAATCCCCAGCCGGATCGAGAGTTGTGGTAGCGGGACCGACAGCACGCAGAGGGGGACTGGGTCGATCCCCAGCTTGCGCATTCTGCCTCTCTGGCTGGCTGAGCACCCGCACGCTCATTTCGTGGTTTGGCTTAGGCATATGGAGTTCATTCCCATTCTAAGAGTTTGAGCCATGATGCAAATGCTGGGCTTGGGCATGTGCTGGTGCCGCATCGTCGGAGAGCCTAACCGGCGGCATTGGGGGTTCCGACGATTGGGGGGCCAGGGGGTGTGGGCATATGATGTGCGATGGGTGCTGGTACTTGGCCCTTATATTGGCCCCCTATCCCTCATCAAAACTCAAGAACTCACACCCACTTAAAGAGCATTTGAGATTTTATAGGTTTGCTGCCAGTAGCCATTAAAGGGTCTGAAATGGGGACACTTTTTTCAAACGATCACAAAATCTTCTCCACTTCGAGTTTTCAGCTGAAGTTTTTGGTGCATGCCAAAAAAAATACAAGGATCACCTCTACCAAATTTGGGGACAAAACTCTCTCTAAAAAAATTTTAAAAAATCCCAAACCGTAAAAAGTTTCAAAATTTGTGAAAAATAGAAAATGGGTCGTCTTGCCACGAAACTTGACATGAAGGCTTAGGGGACCATTGTATGAATTTAAAAGCCATAAAAATGGCATTGGCATGGCAGAAATATGAAGATGTGCTTGAACCCACCTACCACCCGTTCGATCCCTAGCTTGAGCACCCTACCTCTCTGGTCGGCTGAGCGTTCGCAAGCTCGTTTCGTGGGTTGACTTAGGCATACAGAGTTCATCCCCAGTCTAAGCATGCGAAGTTCATTCCCAGTCTAAGATCGAATCGGATCGAGGGTTACGGCAGCAGGATCGACAGCACGCAAGGGGACCAGGTCGATCCCCGATTTACGTATTCTGCCTCTCTGGTCGGTTGAGCACCTGCACGCCCGTTTCGTGGGTTGGCTAAGGCATAGGGAGTTCATTCCATGTCTAAGCCCCAGCCGGACTGAGGGTTGTGGCAGCGGGATCGACAAGACGCAGAGGGGGACCGGGCCGATCCCTAGTTTGCGCATTTTGCATCTTCGGCCGACTAAGCGCCCGTACGCTCGTTTCGTGGGTTGGCTTAGGCATACGGAGTTCATTCCATGTCTAAACATACAGAGTTCATTCCCAGTCTAAGATTGGACCGGATCGAGGGTTGCGGTAGTAGGACTAGTAGCAGGATCGACAACATGCAGGGGGGACCTAACCGATCCCCGACTTGCGTATTTTGCCTCTCCAGTCAGCTGAACGCCCGTACGCTCATTTCGTGGGTTGGCTTTGGCATACGAAGTTCATTCTATGTTTAAGCCCCAGTCGAACGTAGGGTAACGGTAGCAGGACCGATAGCGAGATTGGCAGTACATAGAGGGGGATCGGGCTGATCCCCGGCTTGTGCATTATGCCTCTCCGATCGGCTGAGCGCCCGTACGCTCATTTCATGGGTTGGCCTAGGCATACGGAGTTCATTCCATGTCTAAGCATACGGGGTTCATTCCTAGTCTAAGAGTTTGAGCCACGATGCACATGCTGGGCTCGGGCATGTGCTGGTGTCGCATTTTTTTTCGCTCGGGGCACCATCGCCGGAGCATCATCGAAGAGCCTAACCGGTGGCATTGGGGGTTCCGATGATTGGGGGGGCCGAGGGGGTGTGCGCACATGATGTGCAATGGGTGTTGGTACTTGGCCCTTATATTGGCCCCCTATCCCTCATCAAACCTCGAGAACTCACACCCCCTTAAAGAGCATTTGAGATTTTATAGGTTTGCTGCCAGTAGGCATTAAAATGTCTGAAATGGGGACAATTTTTTCGAACGGTCACAAAATCTTCTCCACCTCGAGTTTTTGGCTGTCTTTTTTTGTGCATGCCAACAAAAATACAAGGATTACCTCTACCAAATTTGGGGACAAATCTCTTTCTAAAAAAATTTAAAAAAATCTCGAACCTCAAAAAGTTTCAAAAATCATGAAAAATAGAAAACGGGTTGTCTTTCCACGAAACTTCACGTGAAGGCTTAGGGGACCATTGTATGAATTTACAACCCATAAAAATGGCATTGGCATGGCAGAAATATGAAGATGTACTTGAACCCACATACCACCCGTTCGATCCCCAGCTTGCGCATCCTGCCTCTCTGGTCGGCTGAGCGTCTGTATGCTCGTTTTGTGGGTTGACTTAGGCATACGGAGTTAATTCCCAGTCTAAGATCAGACCAGACCAAGGGTTGCGACAGTAGGATTGGCATCACGCAGGGGAGATCGAGCCAATCCTCGACTTACACATTATGCCTTTCCGGCCGGCTCAGCACCCTCACGCTCATTTCGTGGGTTGACTTAGGCATACGAAATTCATTCCCAGTCTAAGATTGGACTAGACCGAGGGTTGTGGTAGCAGGATCGACTGCAAGCAGGAGGGGACCAAGTCGATCCCCGGCTTACGCATTCTACCTCTCCGGTCGGCTAAGCACCCGCACGCTCGTTTCATGGGTTAGCTTAGGCATACGGAGTTCATTCCACGTCTAAGCATACGGAGTTCATTCCATGTCTAAGATCAGACCGGATCGAGGGTTGCGGTAGCAGGACCAGCAGTAGGATTGGTAGCACGTAGGGAGGGACCGAGTCGATCCCCGGCTTGCACATTCTACCTTTTCGATAGGCTGAGTGCCCGGACGCTCATTTCTTGGGTTGGCTTAGGCATACGGAGTTCATTCCATGTCTAAGCCCCAGCCGAACCGAAGGTTGTGGTAGAAGGACCGACAACAGGATCGACAGCACGCAGAGGGGGACCGGGCTGATCCCTAGCTTATGCATTATGCCTCTTCGGTCGGTTGAGTGCCCGTACGCTCGTTTCATAGGTTGACTTAGGCATACGGAGTTCATCCCCAATCTAAGCATACGAAGTTCATTCCCAGTCTAAGATCAGACCAGACCAAGGGTTACGGCAGCAGAATCGATAGCACGCAGGGGGGACCGGGTCAATCCCCGGCTTACGCATTCTGCCTCTCCGGCCGGTTGAGTGCCCGTACGCCCATTTCGTGGGTTAGCTTAGGCATAGGGAGTTCATTCCATGTCTAAGCCCCAGCCGGACCGAGGGTTGTCGCAGCGGGACTGGCAGCATGCAGAGGGGGATCGAGCCGATCCCCGACTTGCGTATTATGCCTCTCCAGCTGGCTCAGCACCCGTACACTCGTTTCGTGGGTTGACTTAGGCATATGGAGTTCATTCCAAGTCTAAGATCAGACCGGACCGAGGGTTACGGCAGCAGCATCGACAGCACGTAGGGGGAGACAAAGTCGGTCCCCGACTTGCGCATTCTGCCTCTCCGGCCGGCTGAGCACGCTCGTTTCGTGGTTTGATTTAGGCATACGGAGTTCATTCCATGTCTAAGCATACGGAGTTCATTCCTAGTCTAAGATTTTGAGCCACGGTGCACATGCTGGGCTCGAGCATGTGCTGCTACCGTATTTTTTTTTGCACGGGGCACCATCGCTGGAGCATTGTCGAAAAGCCTAACCGGCGGAATTGGGGGTTCCAGCGATTGGGGGGGCCGGGGGCTGTGCGCACATGATGTGTGATGGGTGCTGGTAGTTGGCCCTTATATTGGCCCCCTATCCCTCATCAAACCTCGAGAACTCACACCCCCTTAAAGAGCATTTGAGATTTTATAGGTTTGCTGCCAGTAGCTATTAAAGTGTCTAAAATGGGGACACTTTTTTCAAACGGTCACAAAATCTTCTCCACTTAGATTTTTTAGCTGAAGTTTTTTGTGCATGCCAACAAAAATACAAGGATCACCTCTAACAAATTTGGGGACAAAACTCTTTCTAAAAAAATTTAAAAAAATCCCGAACTGTAAAAAGTTTCAAAAATCGTGAAAAATAGAAAACAGGTCGTCTTGCCACGAAACTTCACATGAAGGCTTAGGGGACCATTGTATGAATTTACAAGCCATAAAAATGGCATTGGCATGGTAGAAATATGAAGATATGTTTGAACCCACCTACCACCCGTTCGATCCCCGGCTTACGCATCCCGTGTCTCTGGTCGGCCGAGCGCCCGTACACTCGTTTCATGGGTTGACTTAGGCATACAGAGTTCATCCCCAATCTTAGCATATGGGTTGCGGTAGCAGGATCGGCAGCACGCAGGGGGGACCGGGCCGATCCCCGGCTTGCGCATTCTACCTCTCCGACCGACTGAGCGCTCGCATGCTCGTTTCATCGGTTGGCTTAGGCATAGGGAGTTTATTCCATGTTTAAACCCAGCCAGACTGAGGGTTGTGGTAGCGGGATCGACAGCACACAGAGGGGGATCGGGCCAATCCCTGGCTTGCGCATTATGCCTCTCCGGCCGGCTCAGCACCCGCACGCCCATTTCATGGGTTGACTTAGGCATACGGAGTTCATTCCCAGTCTAAGATCAGACCGGACCGAGGGTTGCGACAGCAGGACCGATAGCACGTGGGGGGGATCAGGCCGGTCCTCAGCTTGTGCATTCTTCCTCTTCGGTCGGCTGAGCACCCGCACGCTCGTTTCGTGGGTTGGCTTAGGCATACGGAGTTCATTCCATGTCTAAGCATACGGAGTTCATTCCTAGTCTAAGATCGAACCGGACCGAGGGTTGCAGCAGCAGGACCAACAGCAGGATCGGTAGCACGCAGGGGTAATTGGGCCGATCCCCGACTTGCAGATTCTACCTCTCCGGCTGGCTGAGCACCCACATGCTCATTTCGTACGTTGACTTAGAAATACGAAGTTCATCCCTAGTCTAAGCATACGGAATTCATTCCCAGTCTAAGATCGGATCGGATTGGATCAAGGGTTACGGTAGTAAGATCGGTAGCACGCAGGGGGAACCGAGCCAATCCCCAGCTTGCGCATTCTGCCTCTCCGACCGGTTGAGTGCCCACACCCCCATTTCGTGGGTTGGCTTAGGCATAGGGAGTTCATTCCATATCTAAGCCCTAGCCGGATCGAGGGTTGTGGCAACGAGACCGACAGCACATAGAGGGGGACTGACATTTTTGGTGCATGCCAAAAAAAATACAAGGATCACCTCTACCAATTTTGGGGACAAAACTCTCTCTAAAAAAATTTAAAAAAATCCCAAACCATAAAAAGTTTCAAAAATCGTGAAAAATAGAAAACGGGTCGTCTTGCCACGAAACTTGACATGAAGGCTTAGGGGACCATTGTATGAATTTACAAGCCATAAAAATGGCATTGGCGTGGCAGAAATATGAAGATGTGCTTGAACCCACCTACCACCCGTTCGATCCCTGACTTACGCATTCTGCCTCTCTGGTCGGTTGAGCGTCCGCACGCTCGTTTCATGGGTTGACTTAGGCATACGGAGTTCATCCCCAGTCTAAGCATACGGAGTTCATTCCCAACCTAAGATCGAACTGGATCGAGGGTTGCGGTAGCAAGATCGACAGCACGCAGGGGGACCGGACCGATCCCCGGCTTGCTCATTCTGCCTCTCCGGTTGGCTCAGCGCCCGTACACTCGTTTTGTGGGTTGACTTAGGCATACGGAGTTCATTCCCAGTCTAAGATCGGATCAGACCGAGGGTTGCGATAGCAAGATCGACAATAAGCAGGGGAAGACTGGGCTGGTCCCTGGCTTACGCATTCTACTTCTTCGGTCGGTTGAGCGCCCGCACGCTCGTTTCGAGGGTTGGCTTAGGCATACGGAGTTTATTCCATGTCTAAGCCCCAACCGGATCGAGGGTTATGGTAGCAAGACAGGTAACGGGATCAGTAGCACGCAGAAGAGGATCGGGCTGATCCCTGGCTTGCGCATTATGCCTCTCCGGTCGGTTGAGTGCCCGTACGCTCGTTTCGTGGGTTGACATAGGCATACGGAGTTCATCCATAGTCTAAGCATACGGAGTTCATTCCAGTCTAAGATCAGACCGGACTGAGGGTTGCCACAGCAGGACCAGCAGTAGGATCGGTAGCACGCAGGGGGATCGGGCTGATCCCCGACTTGCGCATTCTGCCTCTTCAGCTGGCTGAGTGCCCGCACGCTCGTTTTGTAGGTTGACCTAGGCGTAAGGAGTTCATTGCATGTCGAAGCCCCAGTCGGATTGAGGGTTGTGGCAACAGGACCGACAACGGGATCGACAGCACGCAGAGGGGGGTCGGGTTGATCCCTGACTTACGCATTATGCCTCTCATGCCGGCATCTCTTGCCGACTGGGTGCCCACACGCTCGTTTCATGGGTTGACTTGGGCATATGGAGTTCATCCCCAGTCTAAGCATACGGAGTTCATTCCCAGTCTAAGGTTGGATCGGACTGAAGGTTGCGGTAGTAAGATCGATAGCATGCAGGGAGGACCAGGCTGATCCTCAGCTTGCGTATTCTGCCTCTCCGACCGGCTGAGTGCCCGCACGCCCGTTTCGTGGGTTGGCTTAGGCATAGGGAGTTCATTCCAAGTCTAAGCCCCAGCCGGATCGAGGGTTATGGCAGGGAGACCGGTAGCACGCAGAGGGGGACCAGGCCGATCCCCGGCTTGTACATTATCCCTCTTCAGCCAGCTCAGCGTCCAAATGCTCATTTCATGGGTTGACTTAGGCATATGGAGTTCATTCCCAGTCTAAGATCAAACCGGATCAAGGGTTACAGCAGCAGGATCGACAGCACACAGGGGGGATCGGGTCGATCCCTGGCTTGTGCATTTTGCCTCTCCCGTCGGCTGAGCGCCCGCACACTCGTTTCATGGGTTGGCTTAGGCATACGGAGTTCATTCCATGTCTAAGCATACGGAGTTCATTCCCAGCCTAAGATCGGATCGGACTGAAGGTTACGGTAGTAGGTCCGGTAGTAGGATCGATAGCACACAGGGGAGACCAGGCCGATCCCCGACTTGCACATTCTGTCTCTTCGACCGGCTGAGCGCCCGCATGCTCGTTTCGTGGGTTGACTTAGGCATGTAGAGTTCATCCCCAGTCTAAGCATACGAAGTTCATTCCCAGCCTAAGATCGAACCGGACCGAGGGTTGCGCTAGCAAGATCGACAGCACGTAGGGAGGATTGAGCCGATCCTCGACTTGCTCATTCTGCCTCTTCGACTGGCTCAACACCCATTTTGTGGGTTGACTTAGGCATACGGAGTTCATTCCCAGTCTATGATTGGATCGGAACGAGAGTTACGGTAGTAGGATTGACAACAAGTAGAAGGGGACTGGGCTGGTCCCCATCTTACGCATTCTGCCTCTCCGGTCGGTTGAGCGCCTGCACGCTCATTTCATGGGTTGGCTTAGGCATACGGAGTTCATTTCATGTCTAAGCCCCAGATGGACCGAGGGTTGTGGCAGTAGGGCCGACAGCGAGATCAGCATCATGCAGAAGGGGATCGAGCTGATCCCTGGCTTGCGCATTATACCTCTCCGATCGGCTGAGCACCCGTACTCTCGTTTCATGGGTTGACATAGGCATAAGGAGTTCATCCCCAGTCTAAGCATACGAAGTTCATTCCCAGTCTAAGATTGGACCGGACCGAGGGTTGCAGCAGCAGGATCAACAGCACGCAGGGGGGACCAGGCCGATCCCCGGCTTGCGCATTCTGCCTCTTTGGCTGGCTGAGTGCCCGCATGCTTGTTTCGTGGGTTGACCTAGGCGTACAGAGTTCATTCCATCTCGAAGCCCCAGTCGGACCAAGGGTTGTGGTAGCAGGACCGACAGCGGGATCAACAGCACGTAGAAGGGGATCGGGCTGATCCCCAGCTTGCGCATTATGCCTCTCCGGCCGGCCTCGCTTGTCGACGGAGCGCCCAGACGCTCGTTTCGTGGGTTGACTTGGGCATACGGAGTTCATCCCCAGTCTAAGCATACAAAGTTCATTCCTAGTCTAAGATTGGATCGGATCGAGGGTTACGACAGTCGGATCGGTAGCACGTAGGGGGGACCAAGCCGATCCTCGACTTACGCATTCTGCCTCTCTGACCGGCTGAGTGCCCGCACATCCATTTCATGGGTTGGCTTAGGCATAGGGAGTTCATTCCTTGTCTAAGCCCCAGTCGGATCGAGGGTTATGGCAGTGAGACCGACAGCACGAAGAGGGGGACCAGGCCGATCCCCGGCTTGCGCATTATCCCTCTTCGGTCGGTTCAACGTCTGAACGCTCATTTTGTGGGTTGACCTAGGCATACAGAGTTCATTCCCAGTCTAAGATCGAGCTGGACCAAGGGTTGTGGCAGCAAGATCGACAGCATGTAGGAAGGACCGGGCCAGTCCCCGACTCACACATTTTGCCTCTCTGATCGACTGAGCACCCGCACGTTTGTTTCCTGGGTTGGCTTAGGCATACGAAGTTCATTCCATGTCTAAGCATACGGAATTCATTCCCAATCTAAGATCAGACCGAATCGAGGGTTGCGGTAGCAGGTCCGATAGCAGGATCGACAGCACGCAGGGGGGACCAGGCCGATCCCCGACTTGCGCATTCTGCCTCTCAGATCGGCTGAGTGCCTGCACGCTCATTTCATGGGTTGACTTAGGCATACAGAGTTCATTCCCAGCCTAAGATCGAACCGGATCAAAGGTTGCGGTAGTAAGATCGACAGCACGCAGAGGGGACCGGGCCAATCCCTGGCTTGCTCATTCTGCCTCTTCGATTGGGACGCTCATTTTATGGGTTGATTTAGGCATATGAAGTTCATTCCCAGTCTAAGATCGGATCGGATCGAGGGTTGCGGCAGTAGGATCGATAACAAGCAGGGGGGATTGGGCTGGTCCCCGGCTTGCGCATTCTGCCTCTCCAGTCAACTGAGCGCCCGCACGCTCATTTCGTGGGTTGCCTTAGGCATACGGAGTTCATTCCATGTCTAAGCCTCAGCCGGACCGAGGGTTGTGGTAGTAGGACCGACAACGGGATCAGCAGCACGCAGAAGGCGATCGAGTTGATCCATAGCTTGCGCATTATGCCTCTCCGACCGGCTGAGCGCCCGTACGCTCGTTTCATGGGTTGACATAGGCATACGGAGTTCATCCCCAGTCTAAGCATACGGAGTTCATTCCCAGTCTAAGATCGGACCGGACCGAGGGTTGCGGCAGCAGGATCGATAGCATACAGGGGGGGACCAAGTCGATCCCTGACTTGCGCATTCTGCCTCTCCGGCTGGCTGAGTGCCCGCACGCTCGTTTCGTGGGTTGACCAAGGCGTACGAAGTTCATTCCATGTCCAAGCCCCAGTCGGACCGAGGGTTATGGTAGCAGGACCGGCAGCGGGATTGACAGCACGCAGAGGGGGATCGGGCTGATCCACAGCTTGCGCATTATGCCTCTCCGACTGGCCTCTCTTGTCGGCTGAGCGCCCACACGCTCATTTCATTGGTTGACTTGGGCATACGGAGTTCATCCCCAGTCTAAGCATACGGAGTTCATTCCCAGTCTAAGATCGGATTGGATCGAGGGTTGCGGTGGCAGGACCAGCAGCAAGATCGATAGCACGCAGGGGGGGATCGGGCTGATCCCTGGCTTGCGCATTCTTCCTCTTCGGTCGACCTCTTGCCCGCACGCTCGTTTCGTGGGTCAGCTTAGCCATACAAAGTTTATTCCATGTCTAAGCCCCAGTCGGACCGAGGGTTATCGCAGTGGGATCAGCAGCATGTAGAGGGGGACCGAGTCGATCCCCGGCTTGCGCATTATGCCTCTTTGGTCGGCTCAGTGCCCGTACGCCCATTTCGTGGGTTGGCTTAGGCATAGCGAGTTCATTCCATGTCTAAGCCCCAGCCGGACCGAGGTTGTGGCAACAGGATCGACAGCACGCAGAGGGGGATCGGGTCGATCCCCGGCTTGCGCATTATTCCTCTTCGGCTGGCTCAGTGCCTGAACATTCGTTTCATAGGTTGACTTACGCATATGGAGTTTATTTCCAGTCTAAGATTGGATCGGACTAAGGGATGCCACAACAGGATCGACAACACGCAGGGGGGATCGGGTCGATCCTCGATTGGTGCTTTCTGCCTCTTCGGCCGGTTGAGCGCCCGTGCGCTCATTTCATGGGTTGGCTTAGGCATACAGAGTTCATTCACAGTCTATGCATGCGAAGTTCATTCCTAGTCTAAGATCGGACTGGACCGAGGGTTGCTATAGTAGGACCAGCAGTAGGATCGACAGTACGCAGGGAGGGATCGGGCCGATCCCCGACTTGTGCATTCTGCCTCTCCGGTCGGCCTCTCACCTGCACTCTCATTTCGTGGGTTGGCTTAGGCATACGGAGTTCGTTCCATGTCTATGCCCTAGTCGGATCTAGGGTTGTCTTGGCACGAAACTTCACATAAAGGCTTAGGGGACCATTGTATGAATTTACACGCCATAAAAATGGCATTGGCATTGCAGAAATATGAACACGTGCTTGAACCCACCTACCACCCGTTCGATCCTCGACTTACGTATCCTGCCTCTCTGGTCGACTGAGCGCCCGCACGCTTGTTTCGTGGGTTGACTTAGGCACACGGAGTTCATCCCCAATCTAAGCATAGGAGTTCATTCCCAGTCTAAGATTGGACTGGACCAAGGGTTGCAGTAGCAGGATCGGTAGCACGCAGGGGGGACCAAGCTGATCCCTGGCTTGCGCATTCTGCCCCTCCGGTCGGTTGAGCACCCGCACGCTTATTTCGTGGGTTGGCTTAAGCATACGGAGGTCATTCCATGTCTAAGCCCTAGCCGGACCGAGGGTTGTGGTAGCACGCAGAAGGGGACCAGGCTGATCCCCAGCTTATGCATTATGCCTCTCCGACCGGCCTCTTCGGTCGATTGAGCGCCCGGACGCTCGTTTCATGGGTTGACTTAGGCATATGGAGTTCATCCCCAGTCTAAGCATATGGAGTTCATTCCCAGTCTAAGATCAGACCGGACCGAGGGTTACGACAGCAGGATCGATAGCTTGTAGGGGGGGACCGGGCCGGTCCCTGGCTTACGGATTGTGCCTCTTCGGCCGGCTGAGTGCCCACACGCACACTCATTTCATGCGTTCATGTCAAAGCATACGGAGATCATTCCCAATCTAAGATAGAACCAGACCGAGGGTTGCGGCAGTAGGACCAACAGCAGGATCGGCAGCACGCAAGGTGGACCAGGTCGATCCCCGGCTTGCACATTCTGCCTCTCCAGCTGACTGAGTGCCCGCACGCTCATTTCGTGGGTTGGCTTAGGCATACAGAGTTCATTCAATGTCTAAGCCCCAACCGGATCGAGGATTGTGGCAACATGCAGAGGGGTATCGGGCTGATCCCCGGCTTGCGCATTATGCCTCTCCGGCCGGCCTCTCCGGCTGGCTGAGCGTATGCACGCTCGTTTCATGGGTTGACTTAAGCATACGGAGTTCATCCCCCCTCTAAGCATATAGAGTTCATTCCCAATCTAAGATCGGACTGGACCGAGGGTTGTGGCAGCAGGATCGGCATTACGCAGGGGGACCGGGTCGATCCCCGGCTTGCACTTTCTTGCTCTTCGATTGACTGGGCGCCTGTACACCCGTTTCGTGGGTTGGCTTAGGCATAGGGAGTTCATTCCATGTCTATGCCCCAGCTGGACCAAGGGTTGTGGCAGCGGGACCGACAGCACGCAGAGGGGGATCAAGCTGATCCCCTGCTTGTGCATTATGCCTCTCCGGTCGGCTCAGCGCCCGCACGCTCGTTTCGTGGGTTGACTTAGGCATACGGAGTTCATTCCTAGTCTAAGATCGGATCAAACCAAGGGTTGCAGCAGCATGATCAACAGCACACAGGGGGCATCGGGTTGAACCCCGGCTTGCGTATTTTACCTCTCCGACCGACTGAGCACCCGCACGCTCGTTTCATGGGTTGGCTTAGGCATACGGAGTTCATTCCATGTCTAAGCATACAGAGTTTATTCCTAGTCTAAGATTTTGAGCCACAGTGCACATGCTGGGCTCGGGCATGTGCTGGTGCCGCATTTTTTTCGCCCGGGGCACCATCGTCGGATCATCATCGGAAGCTTAAATGGTGGCATTGGGGGTTCCGGTGATTGGGGTTCCGGGGGGGTGTGCGCACATGATGAGTGATGGGTGGTGGTACTTGGCCCTTATATTGGCCCCCTATCCATCATCAAACCTCAAGAAGTCACACCTCCTTAAAAAGCATTTGAGATTTTATAGGTTTGCTGCCAGTAGCCATTAAAGTGTCTAAAATGGGGACACTTTTTTCAAACGATCACAAAATCTTCTCCACTTCGAGTTTTTAGCTGAATTTTTTTGTGCTTGCCAAAAAAAATAAAAGGATCATCTCTACCAAATTTTGGGACAAAACGCTTTCTAAAAATATTTTAAAAAATCCAAAACCCCAAAAAGTTTCAAAAATCGTGAAAAATAGAAAACAGGTTGTCTTGCCACGAAACATCATATGAAAGCTTAGGGGACCATTGCATGAATTTACTAGCCATAAAAATGGCATTGGCATGGCAAAAATATGAAGATGTGCTTGAACCCACCTACCACCCGTTGATCCCCGGCTTGCGCATCCTGCCTCTTTGGTCGACTGAGCGCACGCACGCTCGTTTCGTGGGTTGACTTAGGCATACGGAGTTCATCCCCAGTCTAAGCATATGGAGCTCACTCCCAATCTAAGATCGGATCAGATCGAGGGTTACGGCAGCAGGATAGACAGCACGCAGTGGGACCGGGCCAATCCCTGACTTACACATTCTGCCTCTTCGGCCGGCTGAGCGACCGCACGCCTGTTTCATGGGTTGGCTTAGGCATAGGGAGTTCATTCCATGTCTAAGCCTCAACCGGACTGAGGGTTGTGGCAGCGGGACTGGCAGCACGTAGAGGGGGATCGGGCCGATCCCTGGTTTGCGCATTTGCCTCTCGACCGGCTCAACACCCGCACGCTCATTTCGTGGCTTGACTTAGGCATACGGAGTTCATTCCTAGTCCAAGATCAGAACGGACCGAGGGTTGCGACAGCAGGATCGACAGCACACAGGGGGGGACCAGGCTGATCCCCAGCTTGCGCATTCTGCCTCTCCGGTCGGCTGAGCGCCCGTACACTCGTTTCATGGGTTGGCTTAGGCATACAGAGTTCATTCCCAGTCTAAGATCAGATCGGACTGAGGGTTGTGGTAGCAGAACCAGCAGCAAGATTGGAGCATGCAGGTGGGGATCGAGTCGATCCCCAGCTTGCGCATTCTACCTCTCCGGCCGACCGAGCGCCCGTACGCTCATTTCATGGGTTGGCATAGGCAAACGGAGTTCGTTCCATGTCTAAGCCCCAGTCGGACTGAGGGTTGTGGCAGTAAGACCGGCAGCGGGATAAACAGCACGTAATGAGGGATCGGGCTGATCTTCAGCTTGCGCATTATGCCTTTCAGGCCGGCCTCTCCGATCGGCTGAGCACCCATACGCTCATTTCATAGGTTGACTTAGGCATACGAAGTTCATCCCCAATCTAAGCATACGAAGTTCATTCCCAGTCTAAGATCGGACCAGATCGAGTGTTACGGCAGCAGGATTGGCAGCACGCAAGAGGGACCGCATCGATCCCCAGCTTGTGCATTCTGTCTCTCCGGTCGGCTGAGTGCCCGCACACCCGTTTCATGGGTTGGCTTAGGCATAGGGATTCAGTCCATGTCTAAGCCCCAACCAGACCGAGAGTTATGGCAGCGGGACCAGTAGCACGCAGAGGGGGATTGGGTCGATCCCTGGTTTGCGCATTATGCCTCTCCGACCGGCTCAGCGCCCGCACGCTCATTTCGTGGGTTGACTTAGGCATACGGAGTTCATTCCCAGTCTAAGATCGGACCGGACCAAGGGTTACGGTAGCAGGATCGATAGCACACAGGAGGGGATTGGGCCGATCCCCGGTTTACGCATTTTGCCTCTTTAGTCGGCTGAGCGCCCGCACGCTCATTTCATGGGTTGGCTTAGGCAGACAGAGTTCATTCCATGTCTAGGCATACGGAGTTGATTCCCAGTCTAAGATCAGACCGGACCGAGGGTTGTGGCAGTTGGACCAGCAGCATGCAGGGGGGACTGGGCTGATCCCCAGCTTGCGCATTCTACCTTTCCGGCCGATCGAGCACTCGCAGATCATTTCATGGGTTGGCTTAGGCATACGGATTTCATTCCATGTCTAAGCCCCAGCTGGACCGAGGGTTGTGGCAGTAGGACCGGCAGCGGGATCAACAACATGTAGAGGGGGATCGGGCTGATTTTCGGCTTGCGCATTATGCCTCTCAGGTTGGCCTCTCCGGTCGGTTGAGCAGCTGCACGCTCGTTTTGTGGGTTAACTTAGGCATACGAAGTTCATCCCCAATCTAAGCATACGGAGTTCATTCCCAATCTAAGATCAGACCGGATCGAGTGTTGCGGCAGCAGGATCGACAGCATGCAGGGGGGATCGAGTCGATCCCCGGCTTGCGCATTCTACCTCTCCGACCTGCTGGATACCCGCACGCTCATTTCGTGGGTTGGCTTAGGCATACGAAGTTCATTCCATGTCTATGCCCCAACCGGACCGAGGGTTGTGGCAGCAAGACTGACAGCAGGATCGACAGCACGCAGAGGGGGACCGAGCTGATCCTCGACTTACGTATAATGCCTCTTCGACCAACCTCTTCGGCCGGTTGAGCGCCCGCACGCTCGTTTTGTAGGTTGACTTAGGCATACGGAGTTCATCCCCAGTCTAAGCATACAGAGTTCATTCCCAGTCTAAGATCAGATAGGACTGAGGGTTGCGGTGGTAGGATCGACAGCATGCAGGGGGGACCGGCCAGATCCCCGGCTTTCGCATTCTACCTCTCCGACCAACTGAGTGCCCGTACATCCGTTTCGTGGGTTGGCTTAGGCATATGGAGTTCATTCCATGTCTAAGCCCCAGCCAGATCGAGGTTTGTGGCAGCAGGACCGATAGCATGCAGAGGGGGACCGGGCTGATCCCCGGCTTGGGCATTATGCCTCTTCGGTCGGCTCAGCGCTCGCATGCTCGTTTCATGGGTTGGCTTAGGCATACGGAGCTCATCCCCAGTCTAAGCATATAGAGTCCATTCCCAGTCTAAGATCGGACCGGACCGAGAGTTGTGGCAGCAGGATCGACAGCACACAGGGGGGGATCGAGCCGATCCTCGGCTTGTGCATTCTGCCACTTCGACTGGCTGAGCACCCGCATGCTCATTTCATGGGTTGGCTTAGGCATACAAAGTTCATTCCACATCCAAGCATACGAAGTTCATTCCTAGTCTAAGATTTTGAGCCACGGTGCACATGCTGCGCTCGGGCATGTGCTGGTCCCGCATTTTTTTCGCCCGGGGGGTGTGTGCACATGATGTGCGATGGGTGCTGGTACTTGGCCCTTATATTGGCCCCCTATCCCTCATCAAACCTCGAGAACTCACACCCCCTTAAAGAGCATTTGAGATTTTATAGGTTTGCTACCAGTAGCCATTAAAGTGTCTGAAATGGGGACACTTTTTTCAAATGGTCACAAAATCTTCTCCACTTCGTGTTTTTAGCTCAATTTTATTATGCATGCCAAAAAAAATACAAGGATCACCTCTACCAAATTTGGGGACAATAGTCTTTCTAAAATAATTTTAAAAAATCCTGAACTGTAAAAAGTTTCAAAAATCGTGAAAAATAGAAAACGGGTCGTCTTGCCACGAAACTTCACATGAAGGCTTAGGGGACCATTGTATGAATTTACAAGCCATAAAAATAGCATTGGCATGGCAGAAATATAAAGATGTGCTTGAACCCACCTAGCACCCGGTCGATCCCTAGCTTGTGCATCTTGCCTCTCTGGTCGGCTGAACGCCCGCACGCTTGTTTCATGGGTTGACTTAGGCATAGGGAGTTCATCTCCAATCAAAGCATATGGAGTTCACTCCCAGTCTAAGATCAGACCAGACCAAGGGTTGCGACAGCAGGATCGATAGCTTGTAGGGGGGACCGGGCCGATCCACGACTTGAGCATTCTGCCTCTCCGACAGGCTGAGCGCCCGTACGCCTGTTTCATGGGTTGGCTTAGGCATAGGGAGTTCATTCCATGTCTAAGCCCCAGTTCGACCGATGATTGTGGTAGCAGGACCGGCAGCACGTAAAGGGGGATCGGGTTGATCCCCGGTTTGCGCATTATGCCTCTCTGATCGGCTCTGCGCCCGTACGTTTGTTTCATGGGTTGACTTAGGGATACGGAGTTCAATCTCAGTCTAAGATCGAACTGAACCGAGGGTTGTGGTAGCAGGATCGACAGCACGTAGTGGCGCCCTGAGCCGATCCCTGGCTTGCGCATTCTGCCTCTCCGGTCGGCTGAGCGCCCGCACGCTCGTTTCATGGGTTGGCTTAGGCATACGGAGTTCATTCCATGTCTAAGCATACGGTGTTCATTCCCAGTCTAAGATCAGACCAGATCAAGGTTTACGATAGCAGGACCAGGAGCAGGATCGACAGCACGCAGGGGGGACCGGGTCGATCCTCGGCTTACGCATTCTGCCTCTCCGACTGTCTGAGTGCTCGCATGCTCGTTTCGTGGGTTGACTTGGGCATACGGAGTTCATCCCCAGTCTAAGCGTACGGAGTTCATTCCCAGTGTAAGACCGGATTGGACCAAGGGTTGTTGCATTTTTTTCGCTCGAGGCACCATCGCCGGAGCATCGTCGGAGCATCACCGGAGAGCCTACCCGATGGCAATGGGGGTTCCGATGATTGGGGGGCGGGGGGTGTGCACACTTGATGTGCGATGGGTGTTGGTACATGGTCCTTAAAAGGCCCCCTATCCCTCATCAAACCTCGAGAACTCACACCCCCTTAAAGAGCATTTGAGATTTTATAGGTTTGCTGTCAGTAGCCATTAAAGTGTCTGAAATGGGGACACTTTTTTCAAACGATCACAAAATCTTCTCCACTTTGAGTTTTTAGCTGAATTTTTTTGTGAATGCCAACAAAAATACAAGGATTGCCTCTATGAAATTTGGGGACAAAAATCTTTCTAAAAAAATTTAAAAAAATCCCGAACAGCAAAAAGTTTTGAAAATCGTGAAAAATAAAAAAAACGGGTCGTTTTGCCCCGAAACTTCACATGAAGGCTTAGGGGACCGTTGTATGAATTTACAAGCCATAAAATTGGCAATGACACAGCACAAATGTGAAGATGTGCATGAACCCACCAACCAATCGTTCGATCGCCGACTTCCGTATCTTGCCTCTTTGGTCGGCTGAGCGCCTGCACGCTCGTTTTGTGGGTTGACTTAGGCATACGGAGTTCATCCCTAGTCTAAGCATACAGAATTCATTCCCAGTCTAAGATCAAACCGGATCGAGGGTTGCGGCAGCAGGATCGACAGCACGCAAGGGGGACCAGGCCGATCCCGACTTACGCATTCTGCCTCTCCGACCGGCCGAGCACCCGCACGTCTGTTTCGTGGTTTGGCTTAGGCATAGGGAGTTCATTCCATGTCTAAGCACCAGCCAGACCGACGGTTGTGGCAGCGGGACCGAAAACATGTAGAGGGGAACCGGGCCGATCCCCAGCTTGCGTATTATGCCTTTCTGGCCAGCTCAACGCCCGTACGTTTGTTTCGTGTGTTGACTTAGGCATACGGAGTTCATTCCCAGTCTAAGATCGGATCGGACCGAGGGTTGTGGCAGCAAGATCGACAGCACGCAGGGGTGGACCGAGCTGATCCCCAACTTACGTATTCTGCCTCTCCGGTCAGCTAAGCGCCCGTATGCTCATTTCATGGGTTGGCTTAGGCATACGGAGTTCATTCCATGTCTAAGCATACGAAGTTCATTCCCAGTCTAAGATAAAACCAGACCGAGGATTGCGGCAGCAACACCAGCAACAGGATCGACAGCACGTAGGGGGGACCGGGCCGATCCTCGACTTGTGGATTCTGCCTCTTCGATCGGCTGAGCGCCCGCACGCTTGTTTCGTGGGTTGGCTTAGGCATACGGAGTTCATTCCAAGTCTAAGCCCCCGTCGGACCGAGGGTTGTGGCAGCAAGACCGGTAGCGGGATCGACAGTACGTAGAGGGGGATCGGGCTGATCCCCGGCTTGCGCATTATGATTCTCCAACCGACCTCTCTGGCCGGTTGAGCGCCCGTACGCTCATTTTGTGGGTTGACTTAGGCATACGAAGTTCATCCCTAGTCTAAGCATACGGAGTTCATTCCTAGTCTAAGATCGGACCGGTCTGAGGGTTGCGGCAGTAGGAACGACAGCACGCAAAGGGGATCGGGCGAATCCTCGGCTTGCGCATTCTGCCTCTCTGATCGACTGAGCGCTCGCACGCCCGTTTCATGGGTTGGCTTAGGCATAGGGAGTTCATTCTATGTCTAAGACCCAACCGAACTGAGGGTTGTGGCTGTGGGACCGACAGCATGCAGGGGGGACCGGGTCGATCCCAGGCTTGCGCATTATGCCTCTCTGGTCAGCTGAGCGGCCGCACGCTCGTTTTATGGGTTGGCTTAGGCATACGGAGTTCATTCCATGTCTAAGCATATGGAGTTCATTCCCAGTCTAAGATCAGACCGGAACGAGGGTTGCGACAGCAGGACCAACAGCAGGATCGGTCGCACGCAGGGGGGACCGAGGCGATCCTCGGCTTGTGCATTCTGCCTCTCCGCCCGGCTGAGTGCCCGCACGCTCGTTTCATGGGTTGCCTTAGGCGTAGGGAGTTCATTCCATGTCTAAGCCCCAGTCGGACCAAGGGTTGTGGCAACGGGACCGGCAGCACGCAGAAAGGGACCGAGTCGATCCTCGGCTTGCGCATATGCCTCTTCGATCGGCTCAGTGCCCGCATGCTCGTTTCGTGGGTTTACTTAGACACACGGAGTTCATTCCCAATCTAAGATCAGATCGGACCGAGGGTTGTGGCAGTAGGGTCGACAGCACGTAGGAGGGACTGGGCTGATGCTCGACTTACGCATTTTGCCTCTTCGGTCGGCTAAGCGCCCACACGCTCATTTCCTGGTTAGCTTAGGCGTATGGAGTTCATTCCATGTCTAAGCATACGGAGTTCATTCCCAGTCTAAGATTGGATCGGACCAAGGGTTGCAGTAGCAGGACCAGTAGCAGGATTGACAACACGTAGGGGGGACCAGGCCGATCCCCGGTTTGCGCATTCTACCTCTCCAACCGCCTGAGGGCCCGTACGCTCATTTTGTGGGTTTGCTTAGGCATACGGAGTTCATTCCATGTCTAAGCATACGGAGTTCATTCCCAGTCTAAGATTTTAAGCCATGATGCCCATGCTGGGCTCGGGCATGTGCTGGTGCCACATTTTTTTTGCCCGGGGCACCATCGTCGGAGCATCGTCGGAGAGCCTAACCGGCGGCATTTGGGGTTTCGATGGTTGGGGGGGTCGGGGGGTGTGCGCACATGATGTGTGATGGGTGCTGGTACTTGGCCCTTATATTGGCCCCCTATCCCTCATCAAACCTCAAGAACTCACACACCCTTAAAGAGCATTTGAGATTTTATAGGTTTGCTGCCAGTAGCCATTAAAGTGTCTGAAATGGGGACACTTTTTTCAAACGGTCACAAAATCTTCTCCACTTTGAGTTTTTGGCTGAATTGTTTTGTGCATGCTAACAAAAATACAAGGATCATCTCTACCAAATTTGGGGACAAAACTCTTTCTAAAAAAATTTAAAAAAATCTCGAACCGCAAAAAGTTTCAAAAATCGTGAAAAATAGAAAACGAGTCGTCTTGCCACGAAACTTCACATGAAGGCTTAGGGGACCATTGTATGAATTTACAAGCCATAAAAATGGCATTGGCAGGGCAGAAATATGAAGATGTGCTTGAACCCACCTACCACCCATTCGATCCTCGACTTGCGCATCCTGCCTCTCTGGTCGGTTGAGCGACCGAACGCTCATTTTGTGGGTTGACTTAGGCATACGAAGTTCATCCCCAATCTAAGCATACGGAGTTCATTCCCAGTCTAAGATCGGATCGGATTGAGGGTTACCACAGTAGGATCGATAGCACGCAGGGGGGACCGAATCGATCCCCAGCTTGTGCATTCTGCCTCTCCGACCGGCTAAGCGCCTGCACGCCCGTTTCATGGGTTGGCTTAGGCATAGGGAGTTCATTCCATGTCTAAGCCCCAGCTAGACCGAGGGTTGTGGTAGCAAGACCGACAGCGGGATCGGCAGCACGCAGAGGGGGACCGGGCTGATGCTCGGCTTGCGGATTATGCCTCTCCGATCAGCTGAGCACTCGTACACTCGTTTCGTGGGTTGACTTAGGCATACAGAGTTTATTACTAGTCTAAGATTGGACCAGATCGAGGGTTGCGACAGCAGGATCGACAGCACGCAGGGGCGCACCGGGCCGATCCCTGGCTTGCGTATTCTGCCTCTCCGACCGGTTGAGCGCCCGCATGCCCGTTTCATGGACTGGCTTAGGGATAGGGAGTTCATTCCATGTCTAAGCCCCAGTCGGACCGAGGGTTGTTGCAGCGGGACCGGTAGCATGCTGAGGGGGATCGGGTCGATCGTCGGCTTGCACATTATGCCTCTCCGGTCTGCTCAGTGCCCGCATGCTCATTTCATGGGTTGACTTAGGCATACAGAGTTCATTCCCAGTCTAAGATCGAACCGAACTGATGGTTGCGGTAGCAGGATCGATAGCATGCAGGGGGGACTGGGCCGATCCCTGACTTATGCATTCTGCCTCTCCGATCGGGTGAGCGCCCACACGCTCGTTTCATGGGTTGGCTTAGGCATACGGAGTTAATTCCATGTCTAAGCATACGAAGTTCATTTCCAATCTAAGATCAGACCGGACCGAGGGTTGCGACAACAGGACCAGTAGCAGGATCGGCAGCGCGCAGGAGGGACTGGGCCAATCCCCGGCTTGCATATTCTTCCTCTCAAGTCGGCTGAGCGCCCGCACGCTTGTTTCATGGGTTGGATTAGGCATACAAAGTTCATTCCATGTCTAAGCCCCAGTCGGATCGAGGGTTGTGGCAGCAGGACCGGCAGTAGGATCGAAAGCACGGAGAGTAGGACCGGGCTGATCCCCGACTTGCACATTATGCCTCTCCGACTGACTGAGTGCTCGCATGCTTGTTTTGTGGGTTGACTTAGGCATACAGAGTTCATCCCTAGTCTAAGCATAAAGAGTTCATTCCCAGTCTAAGATTGGACTAGACCGAGGGTTTTGGCAGCAAGATCGGCAACACGCAGGGGGGATCGGGCTGATCTTTCACTTTCGCATTCTGCCTCTTTGGCTGACTGATCGCCCGCATGCCCGTTTCGTCGGTTGGCTTAGGCATAGGGAGTTCATTCCATGTCTAAGCCCCAACCGGACTAAGGGTTGTGCAGTGGGACCGGCAGCATGAAGAGAGGGATCGGGTCGATCCCCGACTTGCGCATCATGCCCCTTCGGGCGGCTCAGTGCCCGCATGCTCATTTCATGGGTTGACTTAGGCATACGGAGTTCATCCCTAGTCTAAGAATACGGAGTTCATTCCCAGTCTAAGATCAGACTGGACCGAGGGTGGCGGTAGCAGGATCGACAGCATGCAGGGGGGACCGGGCCGATCCCCGACTTGAGCATTTTACCTTTTCGACTGACTCGACGCCCGTACGCCCGTTTCGTGGGTTGGTTTAGGCGTAGGGAGTTCATTCCATGTCTAAGCCCCAGTCGGACCGAGGGTTGTGGCAACGGGACTGGCAGCACGCATAGGGGGATTGGGTCGATCCCCGACTTTCGCATCATGCCTCTTCGACCGGCTCAGCACCCGCACGCTTATTTCATGGGTTGACTTAGGCATACGGAGTTCATTCCCAGTCTAAGATCAGACCGGACCGAGGGTTTCGACAGCAGGATCGATAGCACGCAGGGGGGGACTGGGCCAATCCCCGGCTTACGCATTCTGCCTCTCCGACCGGCTGAGTGCCCGCACTCTCATTTCGTGGGTGGGCTTAGGCATACGGAGTTCATTCCCTGTCTAAGCATACGGAGTTCATTCCCAGTCTAAGATCAGACCGAACCGAGGGTTACGATAACAGGACCAGCAGCAGGATTGGCGAAATGCAGGGGGGACCGGACCGATCCCCGACTTGAGCATTTTACCTCTTCGACTGACTCGACGCCCGCACGCCCGTTTCGTGGGTTGGTTTAGGCGTAGGGAGTTCATTCCATGTCTAAGCCCCAGTCGGACCGAGGGTTGTGGCAACGGGACCGGCAGCACGCATAGGGGGATTGGGTCGATCCCTGACTTTCGCATCATGCCTCTTCGACCGGCTCAGCACCCGCACGCTTGTTTCATGGGTTGACTTAGGCATACGGAGTTCATTCCCAGTCTAAGATCAGACCGGACCGAGGGTTTTGACAGCAGGATCGATAGCACGCAGGGGGGACTGGGCCAATCCCCGGCTTGCGCATTCTGCCTCTCTGACCGACTGAGCGTCCGCACGCTCATTTCATGGGTTGGCTTAGGCATACAGAGTTCATTCCATGTCTAAGCCCCAGTCGGACTGAGGGTTGTGGCAGCAGAACCAGCAGCGGGATCGATAGCACGTAGAGGGGGATCGGGCTGATCCTCGGCTTGCTCATTGTGCCTCTCCGACCGGCCTCTCTGGCCGACTGAGTGCTCGCACCTCGTTTCGTTGGTTGACTTAGGCATACGAAGTTCATCCCCAGTCTAAGCATACAGAGTTCATTCCCAGTCTAAGATCGGATCGGATCGAGGGTTGCGGTAACAGGATCGACAGCACGCAGGAGGGATCGGGTCGATCTCCAGCTTACATATTCTGTCTCTTCAACCGGATGATTGCCCTCACGCCCGTTTTATGGGTTGGCTTAGGCATAGGGAGTTCATTCCATGTCTAAGCCCCAGCCGGACCGACAGCACGCAGATTGGGACTGGGTCAATCCCTAGCTTGCGCATTATGCCTCTCCGATCAGCTCAGCTCCCAGACACTCGTTTCATGGGTTAACTTAGGCATACGGAGTTCATTCCCAGCTAAGATTAGACCAGACCGAGGGTTGCGACAGCAAGATCGACAGCACGTAGGGGGGACAGGGTCGATTCTCGGCTTGTGAAATTCTGCCTCTTCGGCCTGCTGAGCGCCCGCACGCTTGTTTCATGGGTTGGCATAGGCATACGAAATTCATTCCATGTCTAAGCATACAGAGTTCATTCCCAGTATAAGATTGGACCAAACCGAGGGTTACGGTAGCAGGACCAGTAGCAGGATCGACAGCACGCAGGAGGGGACTGAGCTGATCCCTGGCTTGCGCATTCTGCTTCTACGACCGACTGAGCACCCGTAAGCTCGTTTCGTGGGTTAGCTTAGGCATACGGAGTTCATTACATGTCTAACCCCCAGCCGGATCAAGGTTTGTGGTAGGAGGATCGACAGCTGGATTGGCAGTACGCAAAGAGGGATTGGGCTGATCCCAAGCTTACGTGTTATGCCTCTTCGGTCGGCCTCTCCAGCCGGCTGAACGCCCGCACGCTCGTTTCATGGCTTGGCTTAGGCATACGGAGTTCATTCCATGTATAAGCATACGGAGTTCATTCCCAGTCTAAGATCGGACCGGACCGAGGGTTGCGATAGCAGGACCAGTAGCAGGATCGACAGCATGCAGAGGGGAACCGGGCCGATCCTCGGCTTGCTCATTCTGCCTCTCCGGCCGGCTAAGTGCTCGCACGCTCATTTCATGGGTTGACTTAGGCATATGGAGTTCATTCCTTGTCTAAGCCCCAGCCGGATCGAGGGCTGTGGTGGCAGGACAGCCAGCGAGATTAACAGCACGCAGAGGGGGACCGGGTTGATCCCCGACTTGCGCATTACGCCTCTCCGGCCGGTTGAGCACCCGTACGCTCGTTTCGTGGGTTGACTTAGGCATACGGAGTTCATCCCCAGTCTAAGCATATGGAGTTCATTCCCAGTCTAAGATCTGATCGGACCGAGGGTTGTGGTAGCAAGATCAACAGCATGCAGGGGGGACCGGGCGATCCCAGGCTTGCACATTCTACCTCTCTGGCCGGCTGAGCGCCCGCTTAGGCATACGGAGTTCATTCCATGTCTAAGCCCCAGTCGGATCGAGGGTTGTGGCAGTAAGACCGGTAGCGGGATCAACAGCACGTAGAGGGGGATCGGGCTGATCCCGAGCTTGTGCATTATGCCTCTCTGGCTGGCCTCTCCTGCCGGTTGAATGCCCATACGCTCGTTTCATGGGTTGACTTAGGCATACGGAGTTCATCCCCAGTCTAAGCGTACGGAGTTCATTCCCAGTCTAAGATCGGATCGGACCGAGGGTTGCGGCAGCACGCTAGGGGGACTGGGCCAATCCCCAGCTTGTGCATTCTACCTCTCTGACCGGCTGAGCACCCACACGCCCGTTTCATTGGTTGGCTTAGGCATAGGGAGTTCATTCCATGTCTAAGCCCTAGCCAGACCTAGGGTTGCGACAGTGGGACCGACAGCTCGCAGAGGTGGATCGGACCGATCCTTGGCTTGCGCATTATGCCTCTTCGGCCAGCTCAGCGCCCGTACACTCGTTTCGTGGGTTGACTTAGGCATACGGAGTTCATTCTTAGTCTAAGATCGGATCGGACCAAGGGTTGCGCCCGCAGGATCGACAGCACGTAGGAGGGGACCGGGCTGATCTTTGATTTGTGCATTCTACCTCTCCGGTCTACTGGGCTCCCGCACGCTCATTTCATGGGTTGGCTTAGGCATACGGAGTTCATTTCATGTCTAAGCCCCAATCGGACCGAGGGTTGTGGTAGTAGGACCAGCAACGGGATCGACAGCACGCTTAGAGGGACCGGGCTGATCCTTAGCTTACGGATTATGCCTCTCCGACCGACCTCTCAGGTCGGCTAAACATTCGTACGCTTGTTTCATTGGTTGACTTAGGCATACGGAGTTCATTCCCAGTCTAAGATCGAACCGGACTGAGGGTCACGGCAGTAGGATCCGCAGCACGCAGGGGGGACTGCGTCGATCCCTGGCTTACACATTCTGCCTCTCTGGCCGGCTGAGCGCCCGCACACCCGTTTCATGGGTTGGCATAGGCATAGGGATTTCATTCCATGTCTAAGCCCCAGCTGGACTGAGGGTTGTGGCTGCGGGACCGGCAGCACGCAGAGGGGGACCAGGTCGATCCCCAGCTTGCGCATTATGCCTCTCCGACCAGCTCAGCGCCCGCACGCTCGTTTCGTGGGTTGACTTATGCATACGGAGTTCATTCCCAGCCTAAGATCAGATCGGACTGAGGGTTGCAGCAGCAAGATCGATAGCACACAGGGGTGGACCGGGCCGATCCTCAGCTTGTGCATTCTGCCTCTCTGGCCAACTGAGCGTCCGCATGTTGGTTTCGTGGGTTGGCTTAGGCATACGGAGTTCATTCCATGTCTAAGCATACGGAGTTCATTTCGAGTCTAAGATTTTGAGCCACAGTGCACATGCTGGGCTTGGGCATGTGCTGGTGCCGCATTTTTTTCGCCCGGTGCACCATCGTCGGAACACCCCTGGAGAGCCTAACCGACGGCTTTGGGGGTTCAGGCGATTGGGGGAGCCGGGGGGTATGCGCACATGATGTGCGATAGGGGCTGGTACTTGGCCCTTATATTGGCCCCCTATCCCTCATCAAACCTTGAGAACTCACACCCCCTTAAAGAGCATTTGAGATTTTATAGGTTTGTTGCCACTAGCCATTAAAGTGATTGAAATGGGGACACTTTTTTCAAACGGTCACAAAATCTTCTCCACTTCGAGTTTTTAGCTAAATTTTTTTGTGCATGCCAACAAAAATACAAGGATCATCTCTACCAAATTTGGAGACAAAAATCTTTCTAAAAAATTTTTAGAAAATCCTGAACCGTAAAAAGTTTCAAAAATCATGAAAAATAGAAAACGGGTCATCTTACCACGAAACTTCACATGAAGGCTTAAGGGACCATTGTATGAATTTACAAGCCATAAAAATGGCATTGGCATGGTAGATATATGAAGATGTGCTTGAACCCACCTACCACCCGTTCGATCCCCGGCTTGCGCATCCTGCCTCTCTGGTCGGCTAAGCGCCCGCACGCTCGTTTTGTGGGTTGACTTAGGCATACGGAGTTCATCCCCAGTCTAAGCATATGGAGCTCATTCCTAGTCTAAGATCGGACCGGACCGAGGGTTGCGACAGCAGGATCGACAGCACGCAGGGGGAATCAAGCCGATCCCCTGCTTACGCATTCTGCCTCTCCGATCGGCTGAGCGCCCACATGCCTGTTTCATCGGTCGGCTTAGGCATAGAGAGTTCATTCCATGTCTAAGCCCAGTCAGACCGAGGGTTGTGGCAGCGGGATCAACAGCACATAAAGGGGGACCGAGTTGATCCCTGGCTTGCGCGTTATGCCTCTTCGACCGACTCAGCACCCACATGCTCTTTTCATGGGTTGACTTATGCTTACAAAATTCATTCCCAGTCTAAGATTGGATCGGGCCATCCCTGGCTTATGCATTCTACCTCTCCGACCGACTGAGCATCTGCACGCTCGTTTCGTGGGTTGGCTTAGGCATACGGAGTTCATTCCATGTCTAAGCATATGGAGTTCATTCCCAGTCTAAGATTTTGAGCCACAGTGCACATGTTGGGCTCTGGCATGTGCTGGTGCCATATTTTTTTCGCCCGGGGCACCATCGTCAGAGCACCCCCGGAGAGCCTAACTGGCGGTTTTGGGGGTTCCAACGATTGGGGGGCCGGGGTTTGCGCACATGATGTGCGATGGGGGCTGGTACTTGGCCCTTATATTGGCCCCCTATCCCTCATCGAACCTCAAGAACTCACACCCTCTTAAAGAGCATTTGAGATTTTTTAGGTTTGCTGCCACTAGCCATTAAAGTGTCTGAAATGGGGACACTTTTTTCAAATGGTCACAGAATCTTCTCTGCTTCGAGTTTTTAGCTAAATTTTTTGTGCATGCCAAAAAAAATACAAGGATCATCTCTACCAAATTTGGGGACAAAACTCTGTCTAAAAAATTTTTAAAAAATCTCGAACCGCAAAAAGTTTCAAAAATCATGAAAAATAGAAAACGGGTCGTCTTGCCACGAAACTTCACAAGAAGGCTTAGGGGACCGTTGTATGAATTTACAAGCCACAAAAATGGCATTGGCATGGCAAAAATATGAAGATGTGCCTGAACCCACCTACCACCCATTCGATCCTTGGCTTGCGCATCCTGCCTCTTTGGTTGGCTGAGCGCCCGCACGCTCGTTTCATGGGTTGACTTAGGCATGGAGTTCATTCCCAATCTAGGATCAGACCGGACCGAGGGTTGCGGCAGTAGTATCGATAACATGCAGGGGGGACCGAGCCGATTCCTGGCTTGCGCATTCTGCCTCTCCGACTGGCTGAACGCCCGTACGCTCGTTTCGTTTGTTGGCTTAGGATACGGAGTTCATTCCATGTCTAAGCATACAGAGTTCATTCCCAGTCTAAGATTTTGAGCCACGGTGCACATACTGGGCTCAGGCATGTGCTGGTGTTGCATTTTATTCGCTCGGGGCACCATCACCGGAGCATCGCCGGAGAGCCTAACCGGCGGCTTTGGGGGTTTCGGCGATTGGGGGGGCCGGGGGGTGTGCGCACATTATGTGCGATGGATGCTGGTACTTGGCCCTTGTATTGGCCACCTCTCCCTCATCAAACCTCAAGAACTCACACCCCCTTAAAGAGCATTTGAGATTTTATAGGTTTGCTACCAGTAGCCATTAAAGTGTCTAAAATGGGGACACTTTTTTCAAACGGTCACAAAATATTCTCCACTTTGAGTTTTTAGCTGAATTCTTTTGTGCATGCCAACAAAAATACAAGGATCACCTCTACCAAATTTGGGGACAAAACTCTTTCTAAAAAAATTTTAAAAAATCCCGAACTGTAAAAAGTTTCAAAAATCATGAAAAATAGAAAACGGGTCATCTTGCCATGAAATGTCACATGAAGGTTGTGGCAGCTGGACCGACAGCACGCAGAGGGCGATCGAGCCGATCCCTGGCTTGCGTATTATGCCTCTTCGGCCAGCTCAGTGCCTGCACGCTCGTTTCGTGGGTTGACTTAGGCGTACAGAGTTTATTCCCAGTCTAAGATCGGATCGAACCGAGGGTTATGGCAGCAGTATCGACAGCACACAGGGAGGACCGAGATTCTACCTTTTCGACCGGATGAGCACCCGCACGTTGGTTTCATGGGTTGGCTTAGGCATACGGAGTTCATTCCATGTCTAAGCATACGGAGTTCATTCCAGTCGAAGATCGGACCGGATCACGGGTTACGGTAGCAGGACCAGCAGTAGGATCGGTAGCACGTAGGGGGGATCAATCCGATCCCCGGCTTGTGCATTCTGCCTCTCGGCCGGTTGAGTGCCTGCACGCTCGTTTCGTGGGTTGGCTTAGGCATACGAAGTTCATTCCATGCCTAAGCCTCAATCGAACTGAGGGTTGTGGTAGTAGGACCGGCATCGGGATCGGCAGCATGCAGAGGGGGATCGGGCTAATCCCCGGCTTGCGTATTATGCCTCTCCGTTCGGCCTCTCCGACCGGTTGAGCACCTGTACGCTCGTTTCATGGGTTGACTTAGGCATACGGAGTTCATCCGTAGTCTAAGCATACGGAGTTCATCCGTAGTCTAAGCATACGGAGTTCATTCCCAGTCTAAGATCGGATCGGACTGAGGGTTACGATAGCAGGATCGGTAGCACGTAGGGGGACCGACCTGATCCCTGGCTTGCACATTCTGCCTCTCCGGTCGACTGAGCGCCCGCACGCCCATTTCGTGGGATGGCTTAGGCATAGGGAGTTCATTCCATGTCTAAGCCCCAGCCGGATCTAAGGTTGTGGCAGCGGGATTGACAGCACGCAGTAGCGGATCGGGCCGATCCCCGACTTGCGCATTATGCCTCTCCGGTCGGCCCAACGCCCGCACGCTCATTTCATGGGTTGCCTTAGGCATACGAAGTTCATTCCCAGTCTAAGATTGGACCGGACCGAGGGTCACGGTAGCAAGATTGACAGCACGCAGGGGAGACCGGGCCGATCCCCGGCTTGTGCATTCTACCTTTCCGACCGACTGAGCCCCCGCACGCTCATTCTGTGGGTTGGCTTAGGCATACGGAGTTCATTCCATGTCTAAGCCCCAGTTGGACCAAGGGTTGTGACAGCAGGATCGACAGCGGGATCGACAGCACGCAAAGGGGGACCGAGCTGATCCCCGGCTTACACATTATGCCTCTCCATCCGGCCTCTTTGGTTGGCTGAGCTCCCGCACGCTTGTTTCGTGGGTTGACTTAGGCATACGGAGTTCATCCCCAGTCTAAGCATACGAAGTTCATTCCCAGTCTAAGATCAGACCAGACCGAGGGTTATGGCAGTAGGATCGGTAGCACGCAGGGGGGATCGGGCTGATCCTCGGCTTGTGCATTCTGCCTCTCTGGCCGGCTGAGTTCCCACACGCCTGTTTCGTGGGTTGGCTTAGGCATAGGGAGTTCATTTCATGTCTAAGCCCCTGTCGGACCGAAGGTTGTGGCTGCGGGATCGATAGCACGTAGAAGGGGACCAGATCGATCCTCGGCTTGCGTATTATGCCTCTCCGGCTGGCTCAATGCCCGCACGCTCATTTCGTGGGTTGACTTAGGCATACTGAGTTAATTCCCAGTCTAAAATCAGACCGGACCAAGGGTTGCAGCAGCAGGATCGACAACACGTAGGGGGCACCGGGCTAATCCTCGGCTTGTGCATTCTACCTCTCTGGCTGACTGAGCCCCTGCACGCTCATTTCATGGGTTGGCTTAGGCATACGGAGTTCATTCCATGCCTAAGCATACGAAGTTCATTCCAAGTCTAAGATCAGATCGGACTAAGGGTTGCGACAGCAGGACCAGCAGCAGGATCGATAGCACACAGGAGGGGATCGAGCTGATCCTTGGCTTACGTATTCTGCCTCTCCGATCGGCTAAGTGCCCGTACGCTTGTTTCGTGGGTTGGCTTAGGCTTACAGAGTTCATTCCATGTCTAAGCCCTAGTTAGACCTAGGGTTGTGGCAGTAGGACTAGTAGAGGGATCGATAGCACGCAGAGGGGGATCGGGCTGATCCCTTACTTATGCATTATGCCTCTCCGACCGGCCTCTCCGGTCGGCTGAGCTCCCGCACGCTCGTTTGATGGGTTGACTTAGGCATACGGAGTTCATCCCCAGTCTAAGCTTACAGAGTTCATTCCCAGTCTAAGACTGGACCGGACTGAGGGTTGCGACAGCAGGATCAACAGCACGTAGGGGGGATCGGGTCGATCACCGGCTTGCGCATTCTACCTCTCCGGCCCGCAAGCGCCCGCACGCCTGTTTCATAGGTTGGCTTAGGCATAGGGAGTTCATTCCATGTCTAAGGCCCAGCTGGACCAAGGGTTGTGGCAGCGTTACTGGTAGCATGTAGAGGGGGATCGGGTCGATCCCCGACTTACGGATTATGCCTCTTCGGCTGGCTCAGTGCCCGCACGCTCGTTTCGTGGGTTGACTTATGCATAGGAGTTCATTCCCAATCTAAGATCAGATCGGATCGATGGTTTCGATAGTAGGATCAATAGCACGCAGGGGGGAGCCCTCCAGCCGGCTGAGCGCCCGTACGCTCGTTTCATGGGTTGGCTTAGGCATACAGAGGTCATTCCATGTCTAAGCATACGGAGTTCATTCCCAGTCTAAGATGTTGAGCCATGGTGTACATGCTGGGCTCGGGCATGTGCTGGTGCCACATTTTTTTTGCCCGGGGCACCATCATCGAAGCATAGCTGGAGAGCCTAACCGGTGGCATTAGGGGTTTCGATGATTACGGGGGCCGGGGGGTATGCGCACATGATGTGCGATGGGTGCTGGTACTTGGCCCTTATATTGGCTCCCTATCCCTCATCAAACCTCGAGAACTTACACCCCCTTAAAGAGCATTTGAGATTTTATAGGTTTGCTGCTAGTAGCCATTAAAGTGTCTGAAATGGGGACACTTTTTTCAAATGGTCACAAAATCTTCTCCACTTTGAGTTTTTAGCTGAAATGTTTTGTGCATGCCAAAAAAAATACAAGGATCACCTCTAGCCAATTTTGGGGCAAAACTATTTCTAAAAAAATTTTAAAAAATCTCGAACCGCAAAAAGTTTTGAAAATCATGAAATATAGAAAACGGGTCGTCTTGCCATGCGTTCGATCCCAAGCTTGTGCATCCTGCCTCTCTGGTCGGCTGAGCGTGTGGCGCATCTTGCCTCTCTGGTCGGCTGAGCGCCCATACGCTCGTTTCATGCGTTGACTTAGGCATACGGAGTTCATTCCCAATCTAGGATCAGACCGGACTGAAGGTTACGGCAGTAGGATCGGTAACACGCAGGGGGGACCGAGTCGATTCCCGACTTGCGCATTCTGCCTCTCCGACCAGCTGAGCGCCCCCACACCCGTTTCCTGGGTTGGCTTAGGCATACGAAGTTCATTCCATGTCTAAGCATACGGAGTTCATTCCCAGTCTAAGATCGGACCAGACCGGGGGTTACGACAGCAGGACCAACAGCAGGATCGGTAGCACGCAAGGAGGATCGGGCCGATCCTCGGCTTGCGCATTCTACCTCTCCGACCGACTGAGCACCCGCACGCTCATTTCATTGGTTGGCTTAGCCATACAGAGTTCATTCCATCTCTAAGCCCCAGTCGGACCGAGGGTTGTGGTAGCAGGACCAGCAGCAAGCAGAGGGGGATCGGGCTGATCACCGATTTGCTCATTATGCCTCTCCGATCGGCCTCTCCGGTCTGCTGAGCGCCCGCACGCTCGTTTTGTGGGTTGACTTAGGCACACAGAGTTCATCCCCAATCTAAGCATACAGAGTTCATTCCCAGTCTAAGATCAGACTGGATCGAGGGTTGCGACAGCAGGATCGGTAGTACACAGGGGGGACCGGGCCGATCCTCGGCTTACGCATTCTACCTCTCCGGTCGGCTAAGAACCTTATGCCCATTTCATGGGTTGGCTTAGGCATAGGGAGTTCATTCCATGTCTAAGCCCCAGCCGGACCGAGGGTTGTGGCAGCGGGATTGGCAGCACACAGAGGGGGATCGGGCCGAACCCTGGCTTGCCCATTATGCCTCTTCGACCGGCTCAGTGCTTGTACACTCATTTCGTGGGTTGACTTATGCATAAGGAGGTCATTCCCAGTCTAAGATCAGACCAAACTGAGGGTTGCGGTAGCAAGATCAACAGCAAGCAAGGGGACCGGGTCGGTCCTTGGCTTGCACATTCTGCCTCTCTGGCTGGCTGAGCACCCGCACGCTCATTTTGTGGGTTGGCTTAGGCATATGGAGTTCATTCCCAGTGTAAGATTTTGAGCCACGGTACACATGCTGGGCTCGGGCATGTGCTGGTGCCACATTTTTTTTGCCCAGGGCACCATCGTCGGAGCATCGTCGGAGAGCCTAACCGACGGCGTTGGGGGTTCGACGATTGGGGGGGCCGGGGGGTGTGCGCACATAATGTGCGATGGGTGCTGGCACTTGACCCTTATATTGGCCCCCTATCCCTCATCAAACCTTGAGAACTCACACCCCCTTAAAGAGCATTTGAGATTTTATAGGTTTGCTGCCAGTAGCCATTAAAATGTCTGAAATGGGGACAGTTTTTTCAAATGGTCACAAAATCTTCTCCACTTCAAGTTTTTAGCTGAATTTTTTTTTGCATGCTAAAAAAAATACAAGGATCATCTCTTCCAAATTTGGGAACAAAAGTCTTTGTAAAAAAATTTTAAAAAATCCCAAACCGCAAAAAGTTTCAAAAATCAAGAAAAATAGAAAACGGGTCATCTTGCTACGAAACTTCACATGAAGGCTTAGGGGACCATTGTATGAATTCACAAGCCATACAAATGGTATTGGCATGGCAGAAATATGAAAATGTGCTTGAACCCACAGACCACCCGTTTGATCTCCGGCTTGCGCATCCTGCCTCTCTAGTCGGCTAAGGGCTCGCACGCTCGTTTCGTGGGTTGACTTAGTCATACGGAGTTCATCCCCAGTCTAAGCATACAGAGTTCAATCCCATTCTAAGATCGGACTGGACCAAGGGTTGCGATAGCAAGATCGACAGCATCTAGGGGGGACCGGGTCGATCCCTGACTTGCGCATTCTGCCTCTCTGACTGGCTGAGCACCCGCACGCCCATTTCATGGGATGGCTTAGGCATAGGGAGTTCATTCCATGTCTAAGCCCCAGCCGGACTGAGGGTTATGGCAGCGGGACCGATAGCACGCAGCGAGGGACTGGACCGATCCCCGGCTTGTGCATTATGCCTCTCCGACTGGCTCAGCGCCCGCACACTCGTTTTGTGGGTTAACTTAGGCATACGGAGCTCATTCCCAGTCTAAGATCGGACCAGACCGAGGGTTACGATAGCAGGATCGACAGCACGCAGGGAGGACCGGGTCGATTCTCGGCTTGCGCATTCTACCTCTCCGACTAGTTGAGCGCCCACACGCTCGTTCCGTGGGTTGGCTTAGGCATAGGAGTTCATTCCATGTCTAAGCATATGAAGTTCATTCCTAGTCTAAGATCAAACCGGACTGAGGGTTGTGGCAATAGGACCAGCAACAGGATCGACAGCACGTAGGAGGGGATCGGACCGATCCCTGGCTTGCGCATTCTGCCTCTCCGATCGACTGAGCACCCGCACGCTCATTTCGTGGGTTGGCTTAGGCATACGGAGTTCATTCCATGTCTAAGCCCCAGCCAGACCGAGGGTTGTGGCAGTAGGACCGGCAGCGGGATCGACAGCATGCAGAGAGGGACGAGGTTGATCCCCGGATTATGCATTTTGCCTCTCTGGCTGGCCTCTCCGATTGGCTGAGTGCCCGCACGCTCGTTTCATGGGTTGACTTAGGCATACAGAATTTATCCCCAGTCTAAGCATACAGAGTTCATTCCCAGTCTAAGATCGAATCGGACCGAGGGTTACAACGACCGGATTGGTAGCACGTAGGAAGGACCGAGCTGATCCCCAGCTTGCGCATTCTGCCTCTTCGACCTGTTGAGCACCGACACGCCCATTTCATGGATTGGCTTAGGCATAGGGAGTTCATTCCATGTCTAAGCCCCAGGCAGATCGAGGGTTGTGGCAGTGGGATCGGTAGCATACAGAAGGGGACCAGGCCGATCCTCGGCTTGCACATTATGTCTCTTTGGTCGGCTCAACACCTGCATGCTCGTTTTGTGGGTTGACTTAAGCATACGGAGTTCATTCCCAATCTAAGATCGGACCGAACTGAGGGTAGCGATAGTAGGATCGATAGCTCGTAAGGGGGACCGGGTCGATCCTCGACTTGCGTATTCTACCTCTCTGACTGGCTGAGCACCCGCACGCTCGTTTCATGGGTTGGCTTAGGCATACGGAGTTCATTCCATGTTTAAGCATACAGAGTTCATTCCCAGCCTAAGATTTTGAGCCACGGTGCACATGCTGGGCTCGGGCATGTGCTGGTGTAGCACTTTTTTTGCCCAAGACACCATCGTCGGAGCATCACCAGAGCATCATCGGAGAGCCTAACCAGCGACATTGGGGGTTCCAACAATTGGGGGGGTCGGGGGGGTGTGCGCACATGATGTGCGATGGGTGCTGGTACTTGTGTCTCGGGCTCCGACCTTAGACTCAAAAACCTTACGGCCTTAGGCTTGGAATCTCCTCCTTTATGCCTAAGTCAGCCTAAAACACAAGCGTACGGGCACAGGAAGAGCGGGAAGGGCTGATTACGCAAGTTAAAGAGAAACAGGATAAGAAGATAGAATTTTGGAAATGCTCTTGTATTCACTGAAATAGAAGTGTTTGATGGTGTACAAATAAGGGAAGAGCAGGCCTCTATTTATAGTTGAGGCTCCAGCTTACACTTAATGGCAATATCCCTAGAATAAAGGCTAAAATCATGGGATTATACAGATTACAATCAATCAGGATGCTAACTCCTGATTTTTAGGGTCAACCAAATCTGCCAGGATGCTGCTGCTGATCCTGCCTGCTTCCAAAAGCTTCCCTTACGTGTCTAGCACCTTGGGCCCTTCTGGATGTGGTGCGAGTAGCTTGTATGCCAAGCCTTGGTCTCACGGGCTGGCCTGCATGTTGGGCGACCGTTCTGAACTCGTTTGCTAGGCTTTGCGTGTAGATACCCGCCAGCACGCCTGGTCTGTGGGCCTCAACCTTTGGCTCTCCAGCTGGTGCGCCTGATGTGCCTGGCGCACCCGCCCAGGGTGTGACATTTCCTGTACCTGATTATGCAATGCCCTCATTACGTCTTCTGCACGGTACTGCCTGATTTGGTCCTCGAATTACCATAAGTCATCTGCTAGTTCCTAGCTCACCTCACTATCTGGAAGTCCCTTCCAGCGTACCAAGTACTCTTGTCTTAGCTGATAGTTCTTCTGTCTCACCTCTCGGTCAGCTATGATGCTATGGACCTCCTTCTCATATGAGGCCCTTGCTCCCAATGGCGCACGTTTTGACTCTGCCTGTCCTGGATCTCTCTCATCCTTATGGAACGGCTTGAGCATGCTCACATGGAACACCGGGTGTACCCTTGGCTTAGGTGGTATATCCAACTTGTAGGCAACCTTGCCTACCCTCTTGACTACTCGAAAAGGTCCCTCATACCTCTGGACTAAGCCTTTGTCCAGCCCCCTATGGCGTACAATGGGATGTAGCTTCAACAATACAAAGTCTCCAACCTGGAACTGCACGTACCGCCTATTCTGGTCTGCCCACTTCTTTGACCTCTTGGCCGCCTTGTGTAGACAAACTCTGAACAAGTCAGTTTGCTCCTGCCATGCCTTAGCAAACTTGTATGCTGCTGGATTCAGCCCTGTATAACTTGCAGCAATCGAACCAGGTGTTAGTGGTTGTTGCCCTGTCACAACCTCAAATGGGCTCTGGTTCGTTGCCTCGTTCCTTTGCAAGTTGTAGGAAAACTGTGCAATATCTAGTAGCTTTGGCCAGTCCCTTTGTGTGGCACTCACATAGTGCCTGAGGTAGACCTCTAATAGTCCATTCACTCGTTCTGTCTGCCCATCGATCTACGGATGCATGCTGGTGGAAAAGTTCAAGTCTGACCCTAACAGCTTGAACAACTCAGTCCAGAACCTGCCCGTGAAACGCCCATCCCAATCACTAACAATGGTCCTCGGCACTCTTCAGTACTTAACCATGTTCTTCAGGAACAATCGAGCTGCCTCCTCGGCTGGGCACTCCATGGTTGCTGGAATGAAGATTCCATACTTGGAAAACCTGTCCACCACTACCATGATGCTTCCAAACCCTTTTGCTTTGGGTAGACTGACTATAAAGTCCAGAGAAACACTCTCCCATGGTCGCTCTGGCACTGGCAATGGCTCCAAGAGACCACCTGGTTTCTTGAGCTCCACCTTGTCCTGTTGGCACACAGGACAAGTCTTCACATAGGCTTCCACATCATCCCTCATGTGCGGCCAGTAGTACCGGTCCTCGATCAGCACCAAGGTACGACTCTCTCTGGGGTGTCCAGCACACCTTGAATCATGGCATTCTTGCAAAACTTCCTTGCAGAGCTTCCCATGCTGCGGCACAAACAATCTACTGCCCCTGGTGTACAGCAAGCCATCCTGCAACCAAAACCGCCTAGTCTTACCTTGCTGGGCGTGCTTCATCAAAGCCTTAGCTGTAGGATCATGCGTAAGTCCCTCCTTGATGCATGACACCAATGACCCCTCTGGTTGGCTAATGGCAGCAAGGTTAGCCTTTTTGTTCAGGGCGTCTACCACTAGGTTTGCCTGCCTCAGCTTGTACTCATCTGAAAATCAAATTCTATAAGAAAATCTTGCCATCTCGCCTACTTGGGGGACAACTTCTTCTGCGTCTGGAAGTAGATGGTCGCCACATTGTTCGTCCTAACCATGAACCTCGACCCTATCAAGTAATGGTGCCAAGTGCGCAAGCAGTGCACCACTGCAGTTATCTCCTTCTTTTAGATCATGTACTTGCACTCAGTCTCGTTCAGCTTCCTGCTCTCAAACGCGATTGGACGTCCCTCCTGCATTGACACGCCCCCTATGGCAAAGTCTGATGCATCCATATGCACCTCATACGGCATGGCATGGTCTGGCAAGGCCAAGATTGGCTCCTCGATCACAGCTCGCTTCAACCTGTCAAAGGCTTCCTGGCACCCTGCACTCCACTCCCATGCTTTCCCTTTCTTGAGCAAGTCAGTCAATGGCATGGCTATTGCTGAGTGACCTTTGATGAAGCGCCTATAGTAGTTGACCAGCCCAAAGAACGATCTCAACTCAGTGACCTTGGCTGGCGGTTTCCACTCCAAGATGGCATGTATCTTACCTTCATCCATGCATATCCTACCACCTCCCACTATGTGGCCAAGGAACGGGATCTCCTGCTGGGCGAATGAGCACTTCTCCCTCTTCACAAACAGCTTGTGCACCCGCAACACCTCAAACACCTGTCTCAAGTTGTCTACATGCTCTCCCAAAGTTTGGCTGTAGATCACAATGTCATCGAAATAAACCACAACAAACTGATCAAGGAATGACTAAAGTACCTTGTTCATAAGGGTGCAGAATGTTGCTAGGGCATTCGTGAGTCCGAAAGGCATCACCAAGAACTCATACGAACCATACCGAGTGACACATGCTGTCTTTGGCTCATCTCCCTCCGTGATCCTGACTTGATAGTAGCTTGACTTCAAATCCAACTTGGTGAACCACCTTGCGCTCCCAAGTTGATCGAACAAGTCCGCAATGAGTGGGATGGGGTACTTGTTCTTGATGGTCAGCTTGTTCAAAGCTTGGTAGTCTATGCACAGCTGTAACGACCCATCATGCTTACGCTGAAATAGAACCAGTGCACCATAGGGTGCCTTCAATGGCCTGATGAAGCCAGCATCAACTAACTCTTTGAGCTGCTTCCTCAACTCCTCCAACTTTGGTGGAGACATTCGATAAGGGGCTCTAGCTGGTGGCTTGGCCTCAGACACCAGCTCGATCTTGTGGTACACCTCCCTCTTAGGTGGTTGCTTGCTAGGTAGCTTTGCGGGCATCACATCACTAAAGGTCTTCAGCACCTTTAGCACCTCCAAGGGTGACTCAATCTCCTTCTCCCTTGGCTCATCATATTTCAGGGCTGCCAAGATGGTGTCTTCTTGTCTGGTTACCACCTTGGCAAATTGGATGGCTGACACCACCCGCGACCCAACTCCAGAGCCTCTCTTCAATGGCACTAGGCATTGGCACCGTGCATCCAAGATGCAAACACAATCGGCAAAAGGCACAAGGAGGGCATTAATCCGAACAAGGAAATCCAACCCAATCACAAACTCATAGTCATAAATTGCAACTCCACTCCCCGTGCTACTCCAATGGCTGGAACTTCCTTGGAATTCACCGTTTTATGGTACCAATCCCTTTTTGCACCTTTAGTCTGAGCTTTTGGGCTCCATCACCTGAAATAAAAAGATGTGAGGCACCTGTGTCCACCAGTGCGCTCACCTTCTAACCCGCAACCATCAGATCCGTAAACATCAAGCCCTTTGGCTTGCGGCTCCCTTACCCTGGACAGCATTGAGCACCAACGACCCAAGCTTTGCTGCCCCTGACTCTGGCTCCTCGTTAGACTCTTTGTCTATAGCAGCCAGCTTGCCCTTCTATGGGCAATTACGCGCTATGTGGCTCCCTCCACATAGGTAGCATGCTAGTGGCTCTCGGTCCCCCTTTGCTTTCCACTTGCCTGTTGGTGGCTTCCTCTCGCCATCCTTGGTTGAACGGTCTCGATCTCCATCCTTGGACTCCGGGTCACAGTCCTTCCTCTTGGACTACTTCTTTCGATCCCTATCATCCCTGCCCTTACCCTTGGGCTTGGTAGACTCGAACTTGTTCAGAGGCTTGAACTCTATCAAGGCCTTGGCAGTAGTCATAGCTTTAGCCAAGTCATGAACTCCTCTCCTTTGTAGCTCATGCGTCACCCACGGCTTCAGCCCATCCATGAAAGCAAATAAGGCATCCTTCTCACCTAGATCCGAGATCTATAGCATTAGTTTAGAGAATTTCTGGACATACTCCCTTATGTCCCCTTACTGGCTCAGCCTGCGCAACTTTGCCGCGCCTCATCATCGGCATACTCCAGGTAAAATTGTTCTCTAAACTCTTTTTGGAACTTTGCCTAGGTTCCAATCTTGGTGCTCCCACGCCTGACATCATCACAGCTGCGCCTCCACCACAATAAGGCTACATCAGTGAGATACATAGCAGCGGTGCTTACCTTTATTGCCTCGTCTTGCATGCCCATAGCCTGGAAGTACTGCTCCATACCCCAAAGGTAGTTATCTACTTCCTTGGCTGCCCTAGTCCTCTTGAACTCCTTAGGCTTGGGGACATCCAATCTAGACTTGGACACTCCAGCAAACATGCCATTCCCAATGGCAGTCTTGCAAGCAATGAGCTCATTGGTAGCTCCTCCATCCGCTGGCGCATGGCCTCCATGCCATCACGCAAGGTCAGCACTTTAGCCTCCAAGGTCTGATTCTTTTGGGTGAACTCATCCAAGCCTTTTTTGAGAGCAGCTTGCAGCTCACTTTGGATCTCCTCCCCCATGGAGTCTAGCGATGCAATGTGAGTCTCTACCCCCTCAAGCTTCTCCCCCATGTCACCCATGGTCACCTCCACCTTGGCCAGCCTACCGTCCATGGCAGACCAGATATCTCTAGAATTGGCTTTCCTCCCTCTTCCATGCCCATGCTCCTGGGCCTCTGGTTGTTGGTTAGCAGCGTCACTTTGGGATGCCATCTCCTCTAACCTGCACAATACAAACACGCAGAATCAAACTTGCTCTGATACCAACTGTCACGGGCTTCGACCTTAGACTCAAAAATCGTGCGGCCTTAGGCTTGGAATCTCCTCCTTTATGCCTAAGTCAGCCTAAAACACAAGCGTACGGGTACTAGAACAACCAGAAGGGCTGATTATGCAAGTTAAAGAGAAACAGGATAAGAAGGTAGAATTCTGGAAATGCTCTTGTATTCACTGAAACAGAAGTGTTTGATGGTGTACAAATAAGGGATGAGCAGCATTCTATTTATAGTTGAGGCTCCAACTTACACTTAATGGCAATATACCTAAAATAAAGGCTAAAATCATGGGATTATATAGATTACAATCCATCAGGATGCTAACTTCTGATTTTCAGGGTCAACCAAATCTGCCAGGATACTGCTGCTGATCCTGCTTGCTTCTAGAAGTTTCCCTTGCATGTCCAGCACCTTGGTCCCTTCTGGATTTGGTGGGGCAGCTTGTATGCCAGGCCTTGGTCTCACGGGCTGGCCGGCAAGTTGGGCGGGTGTTCTGAACTAGTTTGCTAGGCTTTGCGCGCAGATACCCGCCAGCACGCCTAGACTGCGGGCCTCAACCTCTGGCTTGACTATTGGTGCTCCTGATGTGCCTGGCGCGCCCCTCAGGGCATGACACTTGGCCCTTATATTGGCCCCCTATCCTTCATCAAACCTCGAGAACTCACACCCCCTTAAAGAGCATTTGAGATTTTATAGGTTTGCTGTCAGTAGCCATTAAAGTGTCTGAAATGGGGACACTTTTTTCAAACGGTCACAAAATCTTCTCCACTTCGAGTTTTTAGCTGAATTTTTTTGTGCATGCCAACAAAAATACAAGGATCACCTCTACCAAATTTGGGGACAAAAATATTTCTAAAAAATTTTTAAAAAATCCTGAACTGCAAAATGTTTCGAAAATCATGAAAAATAGAAAATGGGTCGTCTTGCCATGAAACTTCAAATGAAGGCTTAGGGGACCATTGTATGAATTTACAAGCCATAAAAATGGCATTGGCATGGCAGAAATATGAAGATGTGCTTGAACCCACCTACCATGCGTTCGATCCCCGGCTTGTGCATCCCGCCTCTATGGTCGACTGAGCGCCAGCACGCTCGTTTCAATGGTTGACTTATGCATATCGACTTCAACCCAGTCCAAGCATACAGAGTTCATTCATAGTCTAAGATCGGACCAGACCGAGGGTTGCGACAGTAGGATCGGTAGCACGCAGTGGGGATCGGGCCGATCCTTGGCTTGCGCATTTTACCTCTCTGGTCGGTTGAGCTCCCGCACGTCTGTTTTGTGCGTTGGCTTAGGCATAGGGAGTTCATTCCATGTCTAAGCCCCAGCCCGATCGAGGGTTGTGGCAGCAGGACCGGTAGCACGCAGAGGGGGACCGGGCTGATCCCCAGCTTGCGCATTATGCCTCTCCGGCCAGCTCAGCGCTCGCATGCTCGTTTCGTGGGTTAACTTAGGCATACGGAGTTCATTCCCTGTCTAACATCAGACCAAACCGAGGGTTGCGGTAGCAAGATCGACAGCACGTAGGGGAGACCGGATCGGTCCCCGGCTTGTGCATTCTACCTCTCCGGCTAGCTGAGCACCGACACGCTCGTTTCGTGGGTTGGCTTAGGCATACGGAGTCCATTCAATGTCTAAGCATACGGAGTTCATTCCCAGTCTAAGATCAGACCGGACGGAGGGTTGGGGTAGCAGGACCAGCAGCAGGATCGGTAGCACGCAGGGGGGGACCGGGTCGATCCCCGACTTGCACATTCTACCTCTTCGGTCGACTGAGCACCCGTACACTCAGTTCGTGGGTTGGCTCCAGTATACAGAGTTCATTCCATGTCTAAGCCCCAGTCGAACTGAGGATTGTGGCAGCAGGACCAGCAGCGGGATCGACAGCACACAAGGGGGACCGGGTTGATCCCTGGCTTGCGTATTATGCCTCTCTGGTCGGCCTCTCTGACCGGCTGAGTGCCCGCACGCTCGTTTCATGGCTTGACTTAGGCATACAGAGTTCATTCCCAGTCTAAGATCGGACCAGATCGAGGGTTGCGACAGTAAGATCGATAGCACGCAGGGGGGACCCGGTTGATCCCTGGCTTGCGCATTCTACCTCTTCTACCGGCTGGGCACCCGCACGTCCGTTCCGTGGGTTGGCTTAGGCATAGGGAGTTCATTCCATGTCTAAGCCCCATCTGGATCGAGGGTTGTGGTAGCGGGACAGGCAGCACGCAGGGGGGGACCGGGGCGATCCCTGGCTTGTGCATTATGCCTCTTCGGTCGGCTCAGCACCCGCACGCTCATTTTGGGGGTTGACTTATGCGTATAGAGTTCATTCTCAGTCTAAGATCAGATCGGATCGAGGGTTACGGTAGCAGGATCGATAGCACGTAGGGGGGACCGAGCTGATCCCCGGCTTGCGCATTCTACCTCTCCGACCAGCTGAGCACCCTTATGCCCGTTTCGTGGGTTGGCTTAGGCATAGGGAGTTCATTCCATGTCTAAGCCCCAATCGGATCGAGGGTTGTGGCAACGGGACCGACAGCACACAGAGGGGGACCGAGCCAATCCCCAGCTTGCGCATTATGCCTCTTCAGCCAGCTCAGTGCCTGCACGCTCGTTTTGTGGGTTGACTTATGCATACAGAGTTCATTTCCAGTCTAAGATCAGATCGGACTGAGGGTTGTGGCAGCAGGATCGGCAGCACGCAAGGGGGATCAGGCTGATCCCCGGCTTGCGCATTTTGCCTCTTCGGTCGGCTGAGCGCCTGCACGCCCATTTCATTGGTTGGCTTAGGCATAGGGAGTTCATTCGATGTCTAAGCCCCAGTCGGATCGAGGGTTGTGGCAGCGGGACCGGTAGCACGTCGAGGGGGATCGGGTCGATCCTTGGCTTGTGCATTATGCCTCTTCGATCGGCTCAGTGCCTGTACGCTCGTTTTATGGGTTGACTTAGGCATACAGAGTTCATTCCCAGTCTAAGATCAGACCAGACCGAGGGTTGCGGCAGCAAGATCGACAGCACGCAAGGGGATCGGGTCGATCCTCGGCTTACGCATTCTGCCTCTCTGATCCGCTGAGTGCCCGCACGCCTGTTTCGTGGGTTGGTTTAGGCATAGGGAGTTCATTCCATGTCTAATCCCTAGCCGGATCGATGGTTGTGGCAGTGGGATCGGTAGCATGCAGAGGCAGATCGGGCCGATCCCCAGCTTGCACATTTTGCCTCTTCGGCCGGCTCAGTGCCCGTACGCTCGTTTCATGGGTTGACTTATGCATACAGAGTTCATTCCTAGTCTAAGATCAGATCGGACTAAAGGTTGTGGCAGTCGGATCGACAGCACGCAGGTGGGATTGGGCCGATCCCCGGCTCGCGCATTCTACCTCTTCGATCGGCTGAGCGCCTGCACCCTCGTTTCGTGGGTTGACTTAGGCATACGGAGTTCCTTCCATGTCTAAGCATATGGAGTTCATTCCCAGTCTAAGATTTTGAGACATGGTGCACATGCTGGGCTCGGGCATGTGCTGGTGTCGCATTTTTTTCACTCGGGGCACCATCGCTGGAGCATCATCGGAGAGCCTAACCGGTGGCATTGGGGGCTCCGACGATTGGGGGGGCCGGGGGGTGTGCGCACATGATGTGCGATGGGTGCTGATACTTGGGCCTTATATTGGCCCCCTATCCCTCATCAAACCTCGAGAACTCACACCCCCTTAAAGAGCATTTGAGATTTTATAACTTTGCTGCCAGTAGCCATTAAAGTGTCTAAAAAGGGAACACATTTTTCAAACGGTCACAAAATCTTCTCCACTTCGATTTTTTAGCTGAATTTTTTTGTGCATGCCAATAAAAATACAAGGATCACCTCTACCAAATTTGGGGACAAAACTCTTTCTAAAAAAATTTTAAAAAATCCCGAACTGCAAAAAGTTTTGAAAATCATGAAAAATAGAAATGGGTCGTCTTGCCGCGAAACTTCACATGAAGGCTTAGGGGACCATTGTATGAATTTACAAGCCATAAAAATGGCATTGGCATGGCAAAAATATGAAGATGTGCTTGAACCCACCTACCACCCGTTCGATCCCCGACTTGCCCATCCTACCTCTCTGGTCGGCTGAGCGCCCGCACCCTCATTTCGTGGGTTGACTTAGGTATATGGAGTCCATCCCCAGTCTAAGCATATAGAGTTCATTTCCAGTCTAAGATCGAATCAGATCGAGGGTTGCGGTAATAGGATCGGTAGCATGCAGGGGGGATCGGGCCGATCCCCGGCTTGCGTATTCTGCCTCTTCGGTTGGCTTAGCGCCTGCACGCCTATTTCGTAGGTTGGCTTAGGCATAGGGAGTTCATTCCATGTCTAAGGCCCAGTTGGACTGAGGCTTGTGGCAGTGGGACCGACAGCCCGCAGAGGGGGATCGGTACGATCCCCAGCTTGCGTACTATGCCCCTACGGCCTGTTCATCACCCGAACGCTCGTTTCAGGGGTTGACTTACGCATACGAAGCTCATTCCCAGTCTAAGATCAGACCAGACCGAGGGTTGCGACAGCAGGATCGATAGCACGCAGGGGGATCGGGCCAGTCCCTGGCTTGCTCATTTTGCCCCTCCGGCCGACTGAGCGCCTTCACGCTCGTTTCGTGGGTTGGCTTAGGCATATCCATGTTTAAGCATACGGAGTTCATTCCCAATCTAAGATCATATCGAACCGAGGGTTGTGGCAGCAGGACCAGCAGCAAGATAGACAGCACGTAGGGAGGGACAGGGCCGATCTCCGGCTTGTGCATTCTGCCTCTCCGGTCGACTGAGCACCCGTACGCTCGTTTCGTGGGTTGGCTTAGGCATATGAATTTCATTCCATGTCTAAGCCCCAGCCAGACTGAGGGTTGTGGCAATAGGACCGACAGCGAGATTACCAGCACGCAGAGGGGGACTGGGCTGATCCACGGATTGTGCATTATGCCTCTCCGACCGACTGAGCACCTGCACGCTTGTTTCATGGGTTGACTTAGGCATACGGAGTTCATCCCCAGTCTAAGCATACAAAGTTCATTCCCAGTCTAAGATCGGATTGGATCGAGGGTTGCGTTAGCAGGATAGGTAGCACGTAGGCGGGACCAGGCCGATCCCCGGCTATCGCATTCTATCTCTCTAGCGACTGAGCGCCCGTACGCCCGTTTCGTTGGTTGGCTTAGGCATAGGGAGTTCATTCCATGTCTAAGCCCTAGCCAGACCGAGGGTTGTGGTAGCCGGACCGGCAGCACGTAGAGGGGGATCGGGCCGATCCCTGGCTTGCGCATTATGCCTCTCCATCCGGCTCAGTGCCCGAACTCTCGTTTCGTGGGTTGACTGAGGCATACAGAGTTCATTCCCAGTCTAAGATAGAACTGGACCGAAAGTTGCAACAGCAGGATCGACAGCACGTAGGGGGGATCGGGTGGTCCCTAGCTTGCGTATTCTGCCACTCCGGCTGGCTAACCGCTCGCACACTTATTTCGTGGGTTGGCTTAGGCATATGGAGTTCATTCCATGTCTAAGCCCCAGTCGGACTGAGGGTTGTGGCAGCAGGACCGATAGCGGGATCAGCAACATACAGATGGGGATTGGGCTAATCCCCGGCTTGTGCATTACGCCTCAACGATTGGCCTCTCCGACCGATTGAGCACCCATACACTCGTTTCGTGGGTTGACTTAGGCATACGGAGTTCATCCCCAGTCTAAGCATACGAAGTTCATTCCCAGTCTAAGATCAGACCAGACCGAGGGTTACGGTAGCAGAATCGATAGCACGTAGAGGGGATCGGGTGGTCCCTGACTTACGCATTCTGCCTCTTCGGATGGTTGAGCGCCCTCACACCCATTTTGTGGGTTGGCTTAAGCATAGGGAGTTCATTCCATGTCTAAGCCCCAACCAGACCGATGGTTGTGGCAGCGGGACCGACAGCACGCAGAAGGGGATTGATTTGATCCTTGACTTACACATTCTACCTCTCCGACTGGCTAAGCGCCCGCACACTCGTTCATGGGTTGACTTAGGCATATGGAGTTCATCCCCAGTCTAAGCATACGGAGTTAATTCCCAGTCTAAGATCGAACCGGATCGAGGGTTACGACAGCACGTAGGAGGGACTGGGTCGATCTCCGGCTTGCGCATTCTGCCTCTCTGACTGGTTGAGCACCTGCACACCCATTTCGTTGGTTGGCTTAGGCATAGGGAGTTCATTCCATGTCTAAGCCCCAGCTAGACCGAGGGTTGTGGCAGCGGAACCAGCAGCACGCAGAGGGGGATCGGATCGATCCCCGGCTTGCGCATTTTGCCTCTTCGACTGGCTGAGCACCCGTACATTCATTTTGTGGGTTGGCTTAGGCATACAGAGTTCATTCCATGTCTAAGCATACGTCGGAGCATCGTCGGAAAGCCTAACCAAAGGCATTGGGGGTTCTGACGATTGGGGGGGCTGGGGGGTGTGCGCACATGATGTGCGATGCGTACTGGTACTTGGCCCTTATATTGGCCCCCTATCCCTCATCAAACCTTGAGAACTCATACCCCCTTAAAGAGCATTTGAGATTTTATAGGTTTGCTGTCAGTAGCCATTAAATTGTCTGAAATGGGGAAACTTTTTTCAAAGTGTCACAAAATCTTCTCCACTTCGAGTTTTTAGCTAAATTTATTTGTGCATGCCAACAAAAATACAAGGATCACCTCTACCAAATTTGAGGACAAAACTCTTTCTAAAAATTTTAAAAAAATCCTGAATCGCCAAAAGCTTTGAAAATCATGATAAATAGAAAATGGGTCGTCTTGCCATGAAACTTCACATGAAGGCTTAGGGGACCACTGTATGAATTTACAAGATATAAAAATGGCATTGGCACGGCTGAAATATGAAGATGTGCTTGAATCCACCTACCACCCGTTCGATCCCCGGCATGCGCATTCTGCCTCTCCGACTAGCTGAGCACCCGCACGCTCATTTCGTGGGTTGGCTTAGGCATACGGAGTTCATTCCATGTCTAAGCCCCAGCCAGACTGAGGGCTGTGGTAGCAGGACAGGTAGCGGGATCGACAGCACGCATAGGGGGACCGGGCTGATCCTCGGCTTACGCATTATGCCTCTCAGGCCGACTGAGCGCCCATACACTCATTTCGTGGGTTGACTTAGGCATACAGAGTTCATCCCCAGTCTATGCATATGAAGTTCATTCCCAATCTAAGATCAGATTGGACCGAGGGTTACGATAGTAGGATCGGCAGCACACAGGGGGGAACGAGCCGATCCCCAGCTTGCGCATTCTACCTCTCCGACCGGCTGAATGCCCGTACGCCCATTTCGTGGGTTGGCTTAGGCATAGGGAGTTCATTCCATGTCTAAGCCCCAGCTAGACCGAGGGTTGTGGCAGCGGGATTAGCAGCACGCAGAGGGGGACCGGGCCAATCCCCGGCTTGTGCATTCTACCTCTCCGGCCGACTGAGCACCCACACTCTCGTTTCATGGGTTTGGCTTAGGCATACGGAGTTCATTCCATGTCTAAGCATACGGAGTTCATTCCTAGTCTAAGATTTTGAGCCACGGTGCACATGCTGGGCTAGGGCATGTGCTGGTGCCGCATTTTTTTCGCCCGGGGCACCATCGCCAGAGCATCGCCGGAGAGCCTAACCGACGGCATTGGGGGTTCCGAAGATTGGGGGGGCCGGGGGGTGTGCGCACATGATGTGCGATGGGTGCTGGTACTTGGCCCTTATATTGGCCCCCTATCCATCATCAAACCTCGAGAACTGACACCCCCTTAAAGAGCTTTTGAGATTTTATAGGTTTGCTGCCAGTAGCTATTAAAGTGTCTGAAATGGGGACACTTTTTTCAAAGGGTCACAAAATCTTCTCCATTTCGATTTTTTAGCTGAATTTTTTTGTGCATGCCAAAAAAAATACAAGGATCACCTCTACCAAATTTGGGGACAAAAATCTTTCTAAAAAAATTTTCAAAAATCTCAAACCGTAAAACGTTTCAAAAATCATGAAAAATAGAAAACGGGTCGTCTTGCCACGAAACTTCATTTGAAGGCTTAGGGGACCATTGTATGAATTTACAAGCCATAAAAATGGCATTGGAATGGTAAAAATATGAAGATGTGCTTGAACCAATCGACCACCCGTTCGATCCCCGGCTTACGCATCCTGCCTCTCCGATCGGTTGAGCGCCAGCACGCCCGTTTCATGGGTTGGCTTAGGCATAGGGAGTTCATTTCATGTCTAAGCCCCAGTCAGACTGACGGTTGTGGCAGCGGGACTGGCAGCACACAGAGGGGGACTGGGCCGATCCTGGCTTACGCATTATGCCTATCCGACCGACTCAGCGCCCGCACACTCGTTTCGTGGGTTGACTTAGGCATACAGAGTTCATTCCCAATCTAAGATTAGAACGGACTGAGGGTTGCGGCAGCAAGATCGACAGCACACAGAGAGGTACCGAGCCGATCCCCAGCTTACGCATTCTGCCTCTCTGGTCGGTTGAGTGGCCGCATGCTCGTTTCATGGGTTGGCTTAGGCATACGGAGTTCATTCCCAATTTAAGATCGGACCAGACTGAGGGTTACGACAGTAGGTCTAGCAGTAAGATCGATAGCACGCAGGGGGGATCGGCTAATCCTCGGCTTATGCATTCTACCTCTTCGACCGGTTGAGCACCCGTACGCTCGTTTATGGGTTGGCTTAGGAATATGGAGTTCGTTCCATATCTAAGCCCCAACCAGACTGAAGGTTGTGGTAGCAGGACCGACAGTGAGATTGGCAGCACGCAGAGGGGGATCGGGCTGATCCCCGGCTTGCTCATTATGCCTCTCCGACCGGTTGAGTGCCCGCACGCTCATTCGTGGGTTGACTTAGGCATACGGAGTTCATCCCCAGTCTAAGCATACGGAGTTCATTCGTAGTCTAAGATTGGATCGGACCGAGGGTTGCAGCAGTTGGATCGACAGCATGCAGGGGGGACTGGGTCGATCTTCGGCTTGCGTATTCTGCCTCTCTGGCCGGCTGAGTGCCCGCACGCCCATTTCGTGGGTTGGCTTAGGCATAGGGAGTTCATTCCATGTCTAAGCCCCAGCCGGACCGAGGGTTGTGGCAGCGGGACTGGCAGCATGCAGAGGGGGACCAGGTCAATCCTCGGCTTGCGCATTATGCCTCTTCGGCCTGCTCAACGCCTGCACGCTCATTCCGTGGGTTGACTTATGCATACGGAGTTCAGTTCATTCCCAGTCTAAGATCAGACCAGACCGAGGGTTGCGATAGCAGGATCGACAGCATGATGGGGGGGACTAGGCCTATCCCCAGCTTACGCATTCTACCTCTCCGGTCGGCTGAGCATCTGCACACTTGTTTTGTGGGTTGGCTTAGGCATACAGAGTTCATTCCATGTCTAAGTATATGGATTTCATTCCCAGTCTAAGATGTTGAGCCACGGTGCACATGCTGGGCTTGGGCATGTGCTGGTGTCACATTTTTTTCACCCAGGGCAGCACGCAGGGGGGATCGGGCTGATCCTCAGCTTGCGCATTCTGCCTCTCCGACCGGCTGAGCACCCGTACGCTTGTTTCGTGGGTTGGCTTAGGCATACGAAGTTCATTCCATGTCTAAACCCTAGCCAGATCGAGGGTTGTGGCAGCAGGACCGGCAGTGGGATCGACAGCACGTAAAAGGGGATCGGGCTAATCTCCGGCATGCATATTATGCCTCTCCGATCGGCCTCTCCAATCGGTTAAGCGCCCACACGTTCATTTCGTGGGTTGAGTTAGGCATAGTAGTTCATCCCCAGTCTAAGCATACAAAGTTCATTCCCAGTGTAAGATCAGACCAGATCGAGGGTTGCGACAATAGGATCGATAGCACGTAGGGGGGACCGATCCAATGCCCAGCTTGCGCATTCTATCTCTTCACCCGGTTGAGCCCCCGCACGTCCATTTCGTGGGTTGGCTTAGGCATAGGGAGTTCATTCCATGTCTAAGCCCTAACCGGACTGATGGTTGTGGCAGCGGGACCGGCAGCATGTAGAGGGGGACCAGGCCAGTCCCCGGTGTCACGGACTAAGCTTTCTCTCAGCAAGCAATAGACTGTGTGGCACTTGAATGGGCGCTCCTAACCAAGTTGGCCTTCAATAGATCGATATCTGAACAAATAACCATAAGCCATGGTTAGTCCCAAGCATTCACAATAAGACACAATATATCGAGATCGATCTCAAGCACACACACAAGAAGGCATATTCGTATCAAGAAAAAGAAAAACACATCGAGGCAACAATCGAGACATTCAATCGGGGTGAGTTTTATTATAGTCGAGAATCATACATCGGGACCTCCCACCATCACCAGGGCCAGGGGGCAGCCCTTAGTGGGTGGCCTAGGCTCACATAGCAACCGGTGAGACAGCCCAACACTACGCTATCGGCTCACCCCCTAAAGAGCCTTAGAGATTTTAGAGCTATGCTACCAGTAACCATTACAATGTTTGAAATGGGGACACTTTTCCTAGGACAAGGGATCTACCCGACTATGGCCCTTTACATGGGTGGCTTATGGCAACCTAAGTCCCAGTCATGGCCCTATACAAGGTTGGCTCATGACATCCTCCCTCACCTATTCTATCGATGTCCTCGTCGACTTGCTGGCTTGAATTTTTTTGATCTTCCTTTAAAATCTCTGGAGGTCGTGTTCTCTCTCCCAGCTAGTTTCTTCTAGTCCTAATCCCTCCCACTTCATTAAGTACTCCTGAACTAGTCTTCGAGATATCTTGGTTTCCCTGTCAGCTAAGATCTCTTCGACTCGATGCTCTGAGGGTTGCTTCATGGTGATGGCGATTCTGGTTGGCTCCTTTTGGCTAGCATCTGTAGGATCTACATGGAAAGGTTTCAGGTTGCTCACATGAAATACTGGGTGCACCTTCATCCACTTTGGTGGGTCGATTTTGTAAGAAGCATTTCCCACCTTAGAAAGGACCCTTACTGGACCTTCATATTTGTGCTCCAGTCTACGATCTCTCTTTCTTAAGAACCTGGTTTGTTCAGGAACTAGTCGGATAAGAACCAAATCACCAACTTGAAATTGTTGAACCCTACGACCCTTGTCTGCCCATTTCTTCATCTGCTTTAATGCTTTCTCCAGGTAGGCTTGTACAATCTCTGTGTCTTGTTTCCACTCCTTGCTGAGATTGAAGGCTCTCAGATTTTTTCCTCCATATTGTTCCAAGGAAGTGTGGGGTAGCCTTGCTAATTGTCTGGTGACCACCTCAAATGGGCTTTTATTGGTGGAAGAGCTTTTGTTGAAATTAAAGCAGAGTTGAGCCATGTCCAATAATGAAGGCCAGTCTTTCTGATTGGCTTGAACAAAGTGCCTCAAGTATTCCTCTAATAATCCATTGAACCGTTCCGTTTGACCATCGGTTTGAGGGTGATAGCTTGAGGAGATGTTGAGTTGGGACCCCAATATCTTGAAAAGTTCTCTCCATAAGGACCCCGTGAATCTCGGATCTCGATCGCTGACAATGTTTTGAGGGAGGCCCCAGTATTTGACCACATGTTTGAATAATAGTCGAGCTGTGTCTTTCACTGTGGAATACTTGTGAGTGGAAATGAATGTGGTGTACTTAGAGAACCAGTCAATCACCACCAAAATAGCTCCAAGGTCACCAACCTTAGGTAGGCTTGAAATTAAATCGAGGGAGATGCTTTCCCACGGTTTGGCGGGTACTAGTAGTGGTTCAAGCATGCCTGCAGGTTTCCTCCTTTCAACCTTGTCTTGTTGGCAAATGAGGCAAGTCTTCGTATAGTCCATCACATCTTGTCGCATGTGAGGCCAATAGTATCCCTGTTTCAATAACACCAAAGTCCGTTGCTAGCCCGGGTGTCCCGTACATGGTGTGTCATGACATTCCCTCATCAGTATTTGTTTAAGACCTTCTACTCTTGGCACAAACACTCGAGGTCCCTTGGTCTATAAGATCCCATTTTCTTGCCATAAGTACTTGGACTTCCCTTCTTCCACTAGCTTCAAGATGGCACAATCTTGTGGGTCCTTCCCTAAGTGATCTCCAATCAACTTGTGAATGTCTGTAGTGGCTCTGCTAGCTGCCATTGGGGCAATTCTTCTAAAGGCCACTAAATCTGCTCGCCTACTCAATGCATCGGCCACTTGATTGGTCTTTCCAGCAGTGTGCTCAAAACAAAAGTCAAACTCCATTAAAAATTCCTGCCACCTAGCTTGTTTTACCGTAAGCCTTGGTTGGGTGAGAAAATTGCTAACGGCCGCATTGTCTGTCTTCACGACAAAGTGTGAACCCAACAAGTAATGTCACCAAGCCCTCAAGTAGTGAACCACTGCCAGGAGTTCTTTTTCTTGGGCTGTATATTTCCTTTTAGCTTCACTTAGCTTCCTACTTTCAAACACTACCGGTTGATGTTGTTGCAAAAGCACTCCTCCAATAGCAAAATCAAAAGCATCCGTCTGAACTTCAAAAGGCTTTTCAATATCAAGGAGAACTAAGATGGGATCCTTCATAATAGCATCTTTCAATCCCTCAAAGGCCTCTTGGCACTCACTCGTCCAACACCATTTATGCTCTTTCTTCAATAGCTCCGTGAGGGCCATGGTCTTGCGAGAGTACCCTTCCACAAACCTTCTATAATAGTTGGCTAGTCCCAAAAATGAGCGAAGCTCACTAACATTCTTCGGTGTTGTCAACTCCTTGATGGCCCTAACCTTGTCCATGTCCATTCGAATGTGGCCACGTTCAACAATGTGATCGAGAAAATGGATTTGGATCTGAGCAAATGTACACTTTTCCCTTTTTACGTATAACTGGTGGTCCTGTAATCTTTGAAGTACCTGGCACAGGTGTTTTTGATGTTCTTCCAAGGTGGAGCTATATACCACTATATCATCTAAATAAATGACTACAAATTTGTCTAGGTAGTCATGGAATACCTGATTCATCAATGTGCAAAATGTGGCAGGAGCATTGGTTAGTCCAAAGGGCATAACAAGAAATTTAAATGCACCATACCGTGTCACACAAGTGGTCTTTGGCTCATCTCCCTCAACAATTCTGACCTGATGGTAGCCAGATCTCAGGTCCAATTTGGAGAAGTACTTGGCCCGACTCAATTGATCAAACAAGTCTGGTATAAGGGGGATGGGATATTTGTTTCTTACGATGACTTTGTTCAGGGCCCTGTAGTCAACACATAATCGTAAACTTCCATCATGCTTCTTCTGAAATAGCACTGGTGCTCCAAAAAGAGCCTTTGATGGTCTGATGAACCCGGCTTATAGCAGCTCATCTAACTATTTTCTTAGTTCGGCCAACTCTGGCAGGGCCACACGGTAAGGAGCTTTAGCAGGGGGTTTCGCTCCTGGAAGGAGCTCAATTTCATGGTCCATTATTCGTCGAGGGGGTAGAACCTTAGGCAACATCTCTGGCATCACCTCTTCAAATTTTTCCAACATTTTTCCCACACAATCAGGTATTGGTTCTACTTTCGACCTTTCTTTGTAGATCGACACAGCCACAAAAGAGGGTTCCCCTCTCTTTACCCCTTTCTTGAACTGCAAAGCTGAAATCATTTTCTTCCCACTCTTTGGTAAGATGTTGGCTGGCACCACACATGGGTTTTCCCCTAAGAACAACAAGCAGCTAGCAGCAGGGATAGGGATAACCTGAGCCAACATCATAAAGTCCAATCCGAGAACAACATCAAAGTCATCCATGGGGGAAACTGTAAAGTCACCTTCCCTTCCCATGGCCCCAATCGGGTTGTCACACTCATGGAGCTTCCACTGATCGTAAAGGCTGGCAAGTTGACCGCCTTCATTCATCCATAGTCTTTACTAATCCAAAGACCATACCTTTTTACTTCTTCTGGTGTGATGAAAGTGTCGGTTGCACCCGTATCCACCATAGCCTTAGTGGCTTTCTCATTGATCATCAAGTTCACATACATCAAGCCTCTACTCTGGTCTTTCTTTATAGTGTTCAATTAGTGCGGAGGGCATTAAGGAACCTTATTGAACCCATCCTGGCTGGCTCCTCTTCAGCTTCTTCAATGCTCTCTGGTGCTTTTACGGACTCTTGAGACGAGGTCCTTAAGGCATTAAGGGCTCCCCTGTACGGGTATTCTGCCACCCGATGCGGCCTCTTGCAAAGAAAGCATGCTAGTGGTTGCCTAGGCTTGAAAATCCCTGCATTGCTTGTCTTGGGTTGGGTGCTATCTCGACCAAAAGACCTCCTATCTGATCCCCCACTGAAGGGTCGATCCAACCTGATCATCTTTCCCTCACTCCCAAAGTTGAAGCTACAGCCAGCTGATGGAGGATTTTTCTGTTTTGAAAAGCCATCATTGTAATCGTGGAGACGTTCAGCTACAGCCATGGCCGTGGCCACATCTTGCACTTTCTGCCTTTTTTTGTTCTATCCTCGCCCAAGGCTTGAGGCCCTCAAGAAAATAGAACATCTTGTCCTTTTCGAACATGTCTCGAATATCCAACATCAGGGTAGAAAAGCTCCTTACAAACTCTCGCACCATTCCTGTTTGCACCAATTCTCGAAGTCTCCTTCGAGCCATATGCTCCACATTCTCAGGGAAAAATTGGTTTTTCAATTCTCGCTTCAGATCCATCTAAGTCTTAATCAGGCACTCGTCATCGACAAACTTAGAGCACCACCATAGCTTGGCATCCCCTGCGAGGTACATCGACACCATTGCTACCTTGTCTTCCTCTAAATCCGTGTGTACAGCTCGAAAGTACTGCTCCATGTCAAACAAGAAATTTTCAAGTTCCTTAGTATCCCTTGCCCTATCATAGCATCGAGGCTCCGGCACCTTGGCCTTTTTCCTCTTTCCATTGAGCTTGAACCCGATCTGGCCACAGCCATTTGTAGGATGCTCACCTGTACTCTGAGCTCCTCAAACTCCTTTTGGAGAATGTTCAAGGCATCTCTAGCCTTTTCACTCACGTTGTGGAGAGTATCGGACAACTCCCGCTGGGTTGTCTCGATCTCCCTCACTCGGTCTTTAGTCTCCATATGAGTTTTCATTGCGGCCACCATGGCCTCGAGTTCCTCAATTCTCTGTTGATGATTGGGTCTACCACTTGTGGCCATCTCATCCATTTTTCTAGCACTTCTCAACCGTGCTCTGATACCACGTGTCACAGACTAAGCTTTCTCTCGACAAGCAATAAACCATGCGGCACTTGAATGGGCAATCCAACCAAGTCAGCCTTCAATAGATCGATATCTAAACAAATAACCATAAGCCATGGTTAGTCCCAAGCATTCACAATAAGACATAATATATCGAGATCGATCTCAAGCACACACACAAGAAGGCATATTCGTATCGAGAAAAAGAAAAACACATCGAGGCAACAATCGAGACATTCAATCGGGTTGAGTTTTATTATAGTCGGGAATCATACATCGGGACCCCCCACCATCACTAGGGCAGGGGGCAGCCCTTGGTGGGTGGCCTGGCTCGCATAGCAACCGGTGAGACAGCCCAACACTATGCTACCGGCTCACCCCCCTAAAAAGCCTTAGAGATTTTAGAGCTATGCTACCAGTGACCATTACAATGTTTGAAATGCGGACACTTTTCCTAGCACAAGGGATCTACCCGGCCATGGCCCCATACATGGGTGGCTTATGGCAACCTAAGTCCCGGTCATGGCCCTATACAAGGTTGGCTCAAGACACCTGGCTTGCGTATTATGCCTCTCCGATCGGCTCAGCGCCCGCACGCTCGTTTCGTGGGTTGACTCCGGCATACGAAGTTCATTCCCAGTCTAAGATCGGATCGAACCGAGTGTTACGGTAGTAGGATCGACAGCATGCAGGGGGGACCGGGTCGATCCCCAGCTTGCGCATTCTGCGTCTTCGGCCGGCTGAGTGCCGGCACGCTCGTTTCATGGGTTGGCTTAGGCATACGGAGTTCATTTCATGTCTAAGCATATGGAGTTCATTCCCAGTCTAAGATTGGACCGGACTGAGGGTTCCGGTAACAAGACCAGCAGCAGGATCGACAGCACGCAGGGGGGATCAGGTCGATCCCCGACTTGCGCATTTTGCCTCTCCGACCGACTGAGCACCTACACGCTTGTTTCGTGGGTTGGCTTAGGCATACGGAGTTCATTCCATGTCTAAGCCCCAGTCGGACCAAGGGTTGTGGCAGTAGGACAGGCAGCGGGATTGACAACACACAGAGGGGGACCAGGCTGATCCTTGGCTTACGCATTATGCCTCTTCGGCTAGCCTCTCCGACCAGCTGAGCACCCGCACTCTCATTTCGTGGGTTGATTTAGGCATATAAAGTTCATCCCCAATCTAAGCATACGAAGTTCATTCCCAGTCTAAGATCGGATCGGACCGAGGGTTGTCGTAGTAGGATCGATAGCACGCAGGGGGGAACGAGCCGATCCCCGGCTTGCGCATTCTACCTCCCCGATAGGCTGAACGCCCGCACGCCCGTTTTGTGGGTTGGCTTAGGCATAGGGAGTTAATTCCATGTCTAAGCCCTAGTCGGACCGAGGGTTGTGGCAGCGGGATCGACAGCACATAGAGGGGGACTGGGCCGATCCCCGGCTTGCGCATTATTCCTCTTCGACCGGCTCAGCGCCTGTACGCTCATTTCGTGGGTTAACTTTTGCATACAGAGTTCATTCCCAGTCTAAGATCAGACCAGACTGAGAGTTGTAGTAGCAGGATTGATAGCATGTAGGGGGGACCGGGCCGATGCCCGGCTTACGCATTCTGCCTCTCCGGCCGGCTGAGCGCCCGCACGTTCATTTCGTGGGTTGGCTTAGGCATATGGAGTTCATTCCATGTCTAAGCATACGGAGTTCATTCCCAGTCTAAGAGTTTGAGCCATGGTGCACATGCTGGGCTTGGGCATGTGCTGGTGCCGCATTTTTTTCGCCCAAGGCACCATCGTCGGAGCATCGTCGAAGAGCCTAACCAGCGGCATTAGGGGTTCCTATGATTGGGGGGGCCTGGGGGTGTGCGCACATGATATGCAATGGGTGCTGGTACTTGGCCCTTATATTGGCCCCCTATCCCTCATCAAACCTCGAGAACTCACACCCCCTTAAAGAGCATTTGAGATTTTATAGGTTTGTTGCCAGTAGCCATGAAAGTGTCTGAAATGGGGACACCTTTTTCAATCGGTCACAAAATCTTCTCCACTTTGAGTTTTTAGCTGAATTGTTTTGTGCATGCCAACAACAATACAAGGATCACCTCTACCAAATTTTGGGAGAAAACTCTTTCTAAAAAAATTTTAAAAAATCCCGAACCGCAAAAAGTTTTGAAAATCATGAAAAATAGAAAACGGGTTGTCTTGCCACGAAACTTCACATGAAGGCTTAAGGGACCATTGTATGAATTTGCAAGCCATAAAAATGACATTGGCATGGCAGAAATATGAAGATGTGCTTGGACCCACCTACCACCCATTTGATCCCCGGCTTGCGCATCCTGCCTCTCTGGTCGGCTGAGCGCCCGCACGCTCGTTTTGTAGGTTGACTTAGGCATACGAAGTTCATCCCTAGTTTAAGCATACAGAGTTCATTCCTAGTCTAAGATCGGACCAGATCGAGGGTTGCGGCAGCAGGATCGACAACACGCAGGGGGGACCGGGCCGATCCTCGACTTACGCATTCTGCCTATCCGACCGGCTGAGCGCCCGCACGCCTGTTTCGTGGGTTGGCTTAGGCATAGGGAGTTAATTCCATGTCTAAGCCCCAGTCGGATCGAGGGTTGTGGCAGCGGGACCGATAGCACGCAGAGGGGGATCAGGCTGATCCCCGGCTTGCGCATTATGCCTCTTCGACCGACTTAGCGTCCGTTCGCTCATTTTGTGGGTTGACTTACGCATATGGAGTTCATTCCCAGTCTAAGATTAGACCGAATCAAGGGTTGCAGTAGCAGGATTCACAGCACGCAGGGGGGCAGCGGGTCGATCCCTGGCTTGCACATTCTGCGTCTCCGGTCAGCTGAGTGCCCGTACGCTCGTTTCGTGGGTTGGCTTAGGCATACAGAGTTCATTCTATGTCTAAGCATAGGAGTTCATTCCCAGTCTAAGATTTTGAGCCACGGTGCACATGCTAGGCTCGGGCATGTGCTGGTGCCACATTTTTTTCACCCGGGGCACCATCGTCAGAGCATCGCCGGAGAGCCTAACCGGTGGCATTGGGGGTTCCGACGATTGGAGGGGCTGGGGGGTGTGCACTTATGATGTGCGATGGGTGCTGGTACTTGGCCCTTATATTGGCCCCCTATGCATCATCAAACCTCGAGAACTCACACCCCCTTAAAGAGCATTTGAGATTTTATAGGTTTGCTGCCAGTAGCCAAGAAAGTCTCTGAAATGGGGACACTTTTTTCAAACGGTCACAAAATCTTCTCCACTTGGAGTTTTTAGCTAAATGTTTTTTTGCATGCCAACAAAAATACAAGGATCACCTCTGCCAAATTTGGGGAGAAAACACTTTCTAAAAAAATTTTAAAAAATCTCGAACCGTAAAAAGTTTCAAAAATTATGAAAAATAGAAAACGGGTCATCTTGCCACGAAACTTCACATGAAGGCCTAGGGGACCATTGTATGAATTTACAAGCCATAAAAATGACATTGGCATGGCAAAAATATGAAGATGTGCTTGAACACACCTACCACCCGTTCGATCCCCGACTTACGCATCCTGCCTCTCTGGTCGACTGAACACCCGCACGCTCGTTTCGTGGGTTGACTTAGGCATACGGAGTTCATCCATAGTCTAAGTATACAGAGTTCATTCCCAATGTAAGATCAGACCAGATCCAGGGTTGCGTAGTAAGATCGATAGCACACAGGGGGGATCGGGTCGATCCCCGGCTTGCGCATTCTGCCTCTCCGATCGGCTGAGCGCCAGCAAGCCCGTTTTATGGGTTGGCTTAGGCATAGGGAGTTCATTTCATGACTAAGCCCCAGTCGGACCGAGGGTTGTGGCATCGGGACCGACAGCACGCAGAGGGGGACCGGGCCGATCCCCGACTTGTGCTTTATGCCTCTCTGACCGGTTCAGCACCCGCACGCTCATTTCGTGGGTTGACTGAGGCATATGAAGTTCATTCATAGTCTAAGATCGGACCAAACCAAGGGTTGCGATAGCAGGAGCAGCAGTAGGAATGACAGCAGGCAAGGTGGGACCGGGCTGATCCCCGACTTGCGCATTCTGCCTCTCCGGCCGGTTGAGCGCCCGTACGCTTGTTTCATGGGTTGGCTTACGCATACGGAGTTCATTCTATGTCTAAGCCCCAGTCAAACTGACGGTTGTGGTAGCAAGACCGACAGCGAGATCAACAGCACGTAGAGGGGGACCGACCTGATCCCCTGCTTATGCATTACGCCTCTCTGGCTGGCTAAGCGCCCGCATCTCGTTTCATGGGTTGACTTAGGTATACGGAGTTCATCCCCAGTCTAAGCATATGGAGTTCATTCCCAGTCTAAGATCAGACCAGATCGAGGGTTGTGGCAGTAGGATCGACAGCACGCAGGGGGGATCGAGCTGATCTCCGGCTTGCACATTCTGCCTCTCCGGCAGACTGAGCGCCCGCACGTCTATTTCATCAGTTGGCTTAGGCATAGGGAGTTCATACCATGTCTAAGCCCCAGCCGGACTGAAGGTTGTGGCGATGGGACCGGCAGCACACAGAGGGGGATCGGGCTGATCCCCGACTTGTGCATTATGCCTCTTCGACCGGCTCAGCGCCCGTACGCTCGTTTCGTGGGTTGACTTTTGCATACGGAGATCATTCCCAGTCTAAGGTTAGATCAAACTGAGGGTTGAGGTAGCAGGATCGACAGCACGTAGGGGGGACCAGGTTGATCCCTGGCTTGCGCATTCTGCCTCTCCGACCGGCTGAGCACCCGCACGCTCATTTTATGGGTTGGCTTAGGCATACAGAGTTCATTCCTATCTAAGCATATGGAGTTCATTCCCAGTCTAAGAGTTTGAGCCACGGTGCACATGCTGGGCTCGGGCATGTGCTGGTGCCGCATTTTTTTCGCCTGGGGCACCATCATCGGAGCATCGCCGGACAGCCTAACCAACGACATTAGGGGTTCCGATGATTGGGGGGGCCAGGGGGTGTGCGTACATGATGTGCAATGGGTGCTGGTACTTGGCCCTTATATTGGCCCCCTATCACTCATCAAACCTCGAGAACTCACACCCCCTTAAAGAGCATTTGAGATTTTATAGGTTTGCTGCCAGTAGCCATGAAAGTGTCTGAATTTTTAAACGGTCACAAAATCTTCTCCACTTCGAGTTTTTAGCTGAATTTTTTTGTGCAGGCCAAAAAAAATACAAGGATCACCTTTACCAAATTTGGGGACAAAAATCTTTCTAAAAAAATTTTAAAAAATCCCGAAACTCAAAAAGTTTCAAAAATCGTGAAAAATAGAAAACGGGTCGTCTTGCCACGAAACTTCACATGAAGGCTTATGAGACCATTGTATCAATTTACAAGCCATAAAAATGACATTGGCATGGCAGAAATATGAAAATGTGCTTGAACCCACTTACCACCCGTTCGATCCCCGGCTTGCGCATCCTGCCTCTCTGGCTGGTTGAGTGCTCTCACGCTCGTTTCATGGGTTGACTTAGGCATACGGAGTTCATCCCCAGTCTAAGCATATGGAGTTCATTCCCAATCTAAGATCAGACTAGACCGAGGGTTGCGGCAGCAGGATCAACAGCACGTAGGGAGGATCGAGTCGATCCCCGGCTTACGCATTCTGCCTCTTCGACCGACTGAGCACCCGTAAGCCCGTTTCGTGCGTTGGCTTAGGCATAGGAAGTTTATTCCATGTCCAAGCCCCAACCAGACCGAGGGTTGTGGCAGCGGGACCGGTAGCACTCAGAGGGGGATCGAGTTGATCCCCAGCTTACGCATTATGCCTCTCCGACCGGCTCAGCACCCGCCCGCTCATTCGTGGGTTGACTTAGGCATACAGAGTTCATTCCCAGTCTAAGATCAGACCAGACCGAGGGTTGTGATAGCAGGACCAGTAGCAGTAGGACCAGCAGCAGCATCGACAGCACGTAGAGGGGACCGGGCCGATTTTCAGCTTGCACATTCTGCCTTTCCGACCGGCTGAGCGCCCGTATGCTCATTTCATTGGTTGGCTTAGGCATACGAAGTTCATTCCATGTCTAAGCCCCAGCAGACCGAGGGTTGTGGTAGCTAGACCGGCAGTGAGATCGGTAGCACGCAGAGGGGGAATGGGCTAATCCCCGGCTTGGGCATTACGCCTCTCCGGCCGACCACTCCGGCTGGCTGAGAGCCTGCACACTCGTTTCGTGGGTTGACTTATGCATACGGAGTTCATCCCCAGTCTAAGCATATGGAGTTCATTCTCAGTCTAAGATCAGACCGGACCGAGGGTTGCGGTAGCAGGATTGGTAGCATGCAGGGGGGACCGGGTCGATCCCCGGCTTGCACATTATGCCTCTCCGACCGGTTGAGTGCCCGCACGCCTGTTTCATGGGTTGGCTTAGGCATAGGGAGTTCATTCCATATCTAAACCCCAGCCGGACTGAGGGTTGTGGCAGCAGGACTGGTAGCACGCAGAGGGGGACCGGGCCGATCCCCGGCTTGTGCATTTTACCTCTTCGGCCTGCTTAGTGCCCGCATGCTCGTTTCGTGGGTTGACTTATGCATACAAAGTTCATTCCTAGTCTAAGATCAAACCAGACCGAGGGTTGTGGCAGCAGGATCGACAGCACATAGGGGGGACCAGGCCGATCCCCAACTTGCGCATTTTGCCTCTCCGACCGGTTGAGCGCCCGCACGCTCGTTTCATGGGTTGGCTTAGGCATACGGAGTTCATTCCATGTCTAAGCTTACGGAGTTCATTCCCAGTCTAAGATTTTGAACCACGGTGCACATACTGGGCTCGGTCATGTGCTGGTGCCCCATTTTTTTCACCCGGGGCACCATCGTCGGAGCATCACCGGAGAGCCTAACCAGCGGCATTGGGGTTCTAACGATTGGGGGGGCCGGGGGGGTGTGCGCACATGATGTACGATGGGTGCTGGTACTTGGCCCTTATATTGGCCCCCTATCCCTCATCAAACCTCGAGAACTCACACCCCCTTAAAGAGCATTTGAGATTTTATAGGTTTGTTGCAAGTAGCCATTAAAGTGTCTGAAATGGGGACACTTTTTTCAAACGATCACAAAATCTTCTCCACTTCGAGTTTTTAGCTGAATTTTTTTGTGCATGCCAACAAAAATACAAGGATCACCCCTACCAAATTTGGGGAGAAAATTTTTTCTAAAAAAATTTTAAAAAATCCTGAACCATAAAAACTTTAAAAAATCCCGAACCACAAAATAGAAAACGGGTCATCTTGCTATGAAACTTCACATGAAGGCTTAGGGGACCATTGTATGAATTTACAAGCCATAAAAATGGCATTGGCATGGCAGAAGTATGAAGATGTGCCTGAACCCACCTATAACCCGTTTGATCCTAGCTGACGCATCCTACCTCTCTGGTCGGCTGAGCGCCCGCACGTTCGTTTCATGGGTTGACTTAGGCATACGGAGTTCATCGCTAGTCTAAGCATACGGAGTTCGTTCCCAGTCTAAGATCGGATCGAACCGAGGGTTGCAGCAGTAGGATCGACAGCACGTAGGGGGATCGGGTCGATCCTCGGCTTGCGCATTCTACCTCTCCGGTCGGCTGAGTGCCCGCACGTTCATTTCATGGGTTGGCTTAGGCATATGGAGTTCATTCCATGTCTACGCCCCAGTCGGACCGAGGGTTGTGGCAGTGGGATCGGCAGCAAGACCGACAGCGGGATCGATAGCACGCAGAGGGGGATCGAGCTGATCCCTGACTTGTGCATTATGCCTCTCTGGCTGGTTGAGCGCCTGTACGCTCGTTTCGGGGGTTGACTTAGGCACACAGAGTTCATCCGTAGTCTAAGCATATGGAGTTCATTCCCAGTCTAAGATTGGACCGGATCGAGGGTTGCGGTACCATGCAGGGGGGATCGAGTCGATCCCCGCCTTGCGCATTTTGCCTCTCCGATCAACTGAGCACTCGCACGCCCATTTCATGGGTTGGCTTAGGCATAGGGAGTTCATTCCATGCCTAAGCCCCAACCGGACCGAGGGTTGTGGCAGCAGGACCGACAGCATGCAGAGGGGGACCGAACCGATCCCCGACTTGCGCATTATGCCTCTTCTGTCAGCTCAGCGCCCGAACACTCGTTTCGTGGGTTGACTTAGGCATACGAAGTTCATTCCCAATCTAAGATCAGATCGGACCGAGGGTTATAGCAGTAGGATCGATAGCATGCAGGGGGGACCTGGCTGACCCCGGCTTACGCATTCTGCCTCTCCGATCGGCTGAGTGCCCGCATGCTCGTTTCATGGGTTGGCTTAGGCATACGGAGTTCATTCCATGTCTAAGCATACCGAGTTCATTCCCAGTCTATGATTGGATCGGACCGAGGCTTGCGATAGCAGGACCAGCAGCAGGATCAACAGCACGCAGGGGGGTACCGGGCCGATCCTCGACTTACGTATTCTGCCTCTCTGGCTGACTGAGTGCCCGCACACTCGTTTCGTGGGTTGACTTAGGCATACGGAGTTCATCCCCAATCTAAGCATACGGAGTTCATTCCCAGTCTAAGATCAAACCAGACTGAGGGTTACGACAGCAGGATCGGCAGCACGCAGGGGGGATCGGGCCGATCCCCGGCTTGTGCATTCTGCCTTTCCGGCCGGTTGAGTGCCCGCACGCCCATTTCGTGTGTTGGCTTAGGCATAGGGAGTTGACTCAATGTCTAAGCCCCAGCTGGACCGAGGGTTGTGGTTGCGGGATCGGCAGCACGTAGAGGTGGACCAGGCCGATCCCCAGCTTGGGCATTTTGCAGCTTTGACTGGCTCAGCACTCGTACACTCGTTTTGTGGGTTGACTTAGGCATACGGAGTTAATTCCCAGTCTAAGATCGGACCAAACTGAGGGTTGCAGTAGCAGGATCGACAGCACGCAAAGGGGATCGAGCCGTTCCTTGGCTTACGTATTCTGGCTCTCTGGTTGGCTGAGCACCCGCACGTTTGTTTCGTAAACTAGCTTAGGCATAGAGAGTTCATTCCATCTCTAAGCATACGGAGTTCATTCCCAGTCTAAGATCGGACCGGACTGAGGGTTATGGCCATAGGACCAGCTGCAGGATCGACAGCACGTAGGGGGGATCGGGTCGATCCCTGACTTGCGCATTCTGCCTCTCCAACCGGCTGAGCGCCCACATGCTCGTTTCCTGGCTTGGCATAGGCATACGAAGTTCATTCCATGTCTAAGCCCTAGCCTGACCACGGGTTGTGGCAGCAGGACTGGCGGCGGGATCGACAGCACGCAGAGGGGGACCGGGCTGATCCTCGACTTACGCACTATGCCTCTCCGACCGGTTGAGTGCCCGTACGCTTGTTTCATGGGTTGACTTAGGCATATGGAGTTCATCCCCAGTCTAAGCATACGAAGTTCATTCCCAGTCTAAGATCGAATCGGACCGAGGGTTGCGGCAGCAAGATCGGTAACACGCAAGGGGGACCGGGCCGATCCCCGGCTTACGCATTCTGCCTCTCCGGCCGACTAAGCGCCCGCACGCCCATTTCGTGGGTTGGCGTAGGCATAGGGAGTTCATTCCATGTCTAAGCCCTAACCAGACCGAGGGTTGTGGCAGCGAGACTGACAGCATGCAGAGGGGGACCGAGCCGATCCCCGGCTTAAGATTATGCCTCTCCGACTGGTTCAGCGCCAGCACGCTCGTTTCGTGGGTTGACTTATGCATACGAAGTTAATTCCCAGTCTAAGATCAGACCGGACCGAGGGTTGTGGCAGCAGGATCAACAGCACACAGGGGGGACTGGGCCGATCCTCAGCTTACGTATTTTGCCTCTCCGGTCGACTGAGCACCTGCATGCTTGTTTCGTGGGTTGGCTTAGGCATACAGAGTTCATTCCATGCCTAAGCGTACGGAGTTCATTCCCAATCTAAGATTTTGAGCCACGGGGCACATGCTGGGCTCGGGCATGTGCTGTGCCACTTTTTTTTGCCTGGGGCACCATCGTCGGAGAGGCTAACAGACGACATTGGGGGTTCCGATGATTGGGGGGGCCGGGGGGTGTGCGCACATGATGTGCGATGGGTGCTGGTACTTGGCCCTTATATTGGCCCCCTATCCCTCATCAAACCTCGAGAACTCACACCCCCTTAAAGAGCATTTGAGATTCTATAGGTTTGTAGCTAGTAGCCATTAAAGTGTCTGAAATGGGGACACTTTTTCAAACTATCACAAAATCTTCTCCACTTCGAGTTCTTAGCTGAATTTTTTTGTGCATGCCAATGAAAATACAAGGTTCACCTTTACCAAATTTGGGGACAAAACTCTTTCTAAAAAAATTAAAAAAATCCCGAACCGTTAAAAAGTTCAAAAATTATGAAAAATAGAAAACGGGTCGTCTTGCCATTAAACTTCACATGAAGGCTTAGGGGACCATTGTATGAATTTACAAGCCATAAAAATGGCATTGGCATGACAGAAATATGAAGATGTGTTTGAACCCACCTACCACCCCTTCGATTCCCGGCTTGCACATCCTGTCTCTCTGGTCGGCTGAGCGCCCGCACACTCGTTTTGTGGGTTGACATAGGCATACAGAGTTCATTCGCAGTGTAAGATTAGATCGGACTGAGGGTTACGACAACAGGATCGGCAGCACGCAGGAGGGACCGAGTCGATCCCTGACTTACGCATTCTGCCCTCCAGCCGGCTGAGCGCCCGCACGCTAATTTAGTGGGTTGGCTTAGGCATACGAATTTCATTCCATGTCTAAGCATACGGAGTTCATTCCTAGTCTAAGATCGGAGCAGACTGAGGGATACGGCAGCAGGACCAGTAGCAAGATCGACAGCACGTAAGGGGTGGCCGGGCCGATCCCACCGGTTGAGCGCCCGCATGCTCATTTCATGGGTTGGCTTAGGCATAAGGAGTTCATTCCATGTCTAAGCCAGACCAAGGGTTATGGTAGTAGGACCGGCAGCGGGATCACCAGCACACAGAAGGGGATCGAGCTGATCCCCGGCTTACGTATTATGCCTCTCCGATTGGCCTCTCTGGTCGACTGAGCGTCCACATGCTCGTTTCATGGGTTGACTTAGGCATACGGAGTTCATCCCCGTTCTAAGCATACGGAGTTCATTCCCAGTCTAAGATCAGATCGGACTGAGGGTTGCAGCAGTAGGATCAGCAACACGCAGGAGGGGATCAGGCTGATCCCCGACTTGTGCATTCTGCCTCTCCGACTGACTGAGCGCCCTCACGCTCGTTTCGTGGGTTGGCTTAGGCATATAGAGTTCATTCCATGTCTAACCCCCAGTCGGACCGAGGGTTGTGGCAACAGGATCGGAAGCGGGATCGATAGCACACAAAGGGGGATCTGGCTGATCCCTAGCTTGCGCATTATGCCTCCCCGGCCGGCTAAATGCCCGCACGCTCGTTTCGTGGGTTGACTTAGGCATACGGAGTTCATCCCCAGTATAAGCATACGGAGTTCATTCCCAGTCTAAGATCAGATCGGATTGAGGGTTGCGACAGTAGGACCGACAAGACGGAGGGGTGACTGGGTCGATCCCCAGCTTGCGCATTCTACCTCTCCGGCCGATTGAGCGCCCACACGTCCGTTTCGTGGGTTGCTTAGGCATAGGGAGTTCATTCCATGTCTAAGCCCAGTCGGACCGAGGGTTGTGGTAGCAGGATCGGCAACACGTAGAGGGGGACCGGGCCGATCCTCGGCTTACGCATTATGTTTCTTCGGCCAGCTCAGTGCTCGCACGCTCATTTCGTGGGTTGACTTAGGCATACGAAGTTCATTCCCAGTCTAAGATCAGGCCATACCAAGAGTTGTGGTAGTAAGATCGACAGTACGCAGGGGGGACCGGGCCGATCCCTGGCTTACACATTTTGCCTCTCTGGCCGGTTGAGCGCCCGTATGCTCATTTCACGCGTTGGCTTAGGCATACAGATTTCATTCCATGTCTAAGCATACGAAGTTCATTCTCAGTCGAAGATTAGATGGATCGAGGGCTATGGCAGCAGGACCAGTAGCAGGATCGACAGTATGTAGGGGGATTGGACCGATCCTTGACTAGCGCATTCTGCCTCTCCGATCGGTTGAGCGCCCGTATGGTTGTTTCGTGGGTTGGCTTAGGCATACAGAGTTCATTCCATGTCTAAGCCCCAACCGGATCGAGGGTTGTGGCAGCAGGATTGGCAACGAGATCGACAGCACGTAGAGGGGGACCAGGCTGATCCCTGGCTTACGCATTATGCCTCTCCGGTCGACTGAGCACCCGTACGATCATTTCGTGGGTTGACTTAAGCATACGAAGTTCATCCCTAGTCTAAGCATACGGAGTTCATTCCCAGTCTAAGATCGGACCAGACAGAGGGTTGTGGCAGCAAGATCGATAGCATGTAGGGGGGACCGGGCCGATCCCCGACTTGCGCATTCTACCTCTCCGGCCGGCTGAGCGCCCGCACGCCTGTTTCGTGGGCTGGCTTAGGCATAGGGATTTCATTCCATGTCTAAGCCCCAACCAGACCGAGGGTTGTGGCAGCGGGTCCTGCAGCAAGCAGAGGGGGATCAGGCTGATTCTGGGCTTGCACATTATGCCTCTTCGACCTGCTCAGTGCCCGCACGCTCGTTTCGTGGGTTGACTTATGCATACGGAGTTCATTCCCAGTCTAAGACCAGATCGAACTGAGGGTTGCAGCAGCAGAATCGACAGCACGCAGGGGCGGACCGGGTCAATCCCTGGCTTGCACATTCTGCCTCTCTGGCCGGCTGAGCGCTCACACGCTCGTTTCGTGGGTTGGCTTAGGCATACGGAGTTCATTCCATGTCTAAGCATACGGAGTTCATTCCCAATCTAAGAGTTTGAGCCACGATGCACATGTTGGGCTTGGGCATGTGCTGGTGCCACATTTTTTTCGCTCAGGGCACCATCGTCAGAGCATCATCGGAGAGCCTAACCGGCGGCATTGGGGGTTCCGACGATTGGGGGGGCCGGGGGGTGTGCACACATGATGTGCAATGGGTGCCGGTACTTGGCCCTTATATTGGCCCCCTATCCCTCATCAAACCTCAAGAACTCACACCCCCTTAAAGAGTATTTGAGATTTTATAGGTTTGCTGCCAGTAGCCATTAAAGTGTCTAAAATGGGGACGCCTTTTTCAAACGGTCACAAAATTATCTCCACTTCGATTTTTTAGCTGAATATTTTTGTGCATGCCAAAAAAAATACAAGGATCACCTCTACCAAATTTAGGGACAAAAATCTTTCTAAAAAAATTTTAAAAAATCTCGAACCGCAAAAAGTTTCAAAAATCATGAAAAATAAAAAATGGGTCGTCTTGCCACGAAACTTCACATGAAGGCGTAGGGGACCATTGTATGAATTTAAAAGCCATAAAAATGGCATTGGCATGGAAGAAATATGAAGATGTGCTTGAACCCACCTACCACCCGCTCGATCCCCGGCTTGCTCATCCTGCCTCTCTGGTCGGCTGAGCGTCCGCACGCTCGTTTCATGGGTTGATTTAAGCATATGGAGTTCATCCCCAGTCTAAGCAGATGGAGTTCATTCTCAGTCTAAGATCGACCCGGACAGAGGGTTGCGACAGCAGGATCAGTAGCACGCAAGGGGATCGGGCCGATACTCAGCTTGTGCATTCTGCCTCTCCGGTCGACTGAGTGCCCGTACGCCAGTTTCATGGGTTGGCTTAGGCATAGGGAGTTCATTCCATGTCTGAGCCCCAGTCGGACCGAGGGTTGTGGCAGTGGGACCGACAGCACACAGAGGGAGATCGAGCCGATCCCTAGCTTGCGCATTATGCCTCTCTGACCGGCTCAGCACCCATACGCTCATTTCGTGGTTGACTTAGGCATATGGAGTTCATTCCCATCTAAGCTCAGACCGGACCAAGAGTTGCAACAACAGGATCAACAACACACTGAGGGGACCGGGCCGATCCCCAGCTTACTTATTTTGCGTCTCCAGCTGGCTAAGCGCCCGTACGCTTGTTTCGTGGGTTGGCTTAGGCATACGGAGTTCATTCCATGTCTAAGCATATCGAGTTCATTCCAGTCTAAGATCAGATCGGATCGAAGGTTACGGTAGCAGGACCAACAGCAGGATCGACAGCACGAGGGGGGATCGGGCCGGTACCCGGCTTACGTATTCTGCCTCTCCGACTGGTTGAGTGCCCGCACGTCCGTTTCATGGGTTGGCTTAGGCATAGGAAGTTCATTCAATGTCTAAGCCCCAACCGGACCGAGGGTTGTGGCAGCGAGATCGACAGCACACAGAGGGGGACCGACAGCATGCAGATTCAGACCGGACGGATCCCCGGCTTGTAGATTATACCTTTCCGGCCAGTTCAGCGCCCGAACGCTTGTTTCATGGGTTAACTTAGGCATACAGAGTCCATTTCTAGTCTAAGATCAGACCGGATCGATGGTTGCGGTAGCAGGATCGATAGCACGCAGGGGGGATCGGGTCGTTCCCCGAGTTGCACATTCTACCTCTCCGACCGGCTGAGTGCCCATACGTTCGTTTCGTGGGTTGGCTTAGGCATACAGAGTTCATTCCATGTATAAGCATACGGAGTTCATTCCCAGTCTAAGATCGGACCGGACCGAGGCTCACGGCAGCAGGACCAGTAGCAGGATCGGTAGCACATAGGAGGGACCGGGGTGATCCTCGGCTTGTGCATTCTGCCTCTCCAATCAGCTGAGCGCCCGCACGCTCATTTCATGGGTTAACTTAGGCATATGGAGTTCATCCCCAGTCTAAGCATACAGAGTTCATTCCCAATCTAAGATCGGATAGGACTGAGGGTTCTGGTAGCAAGATCGGTAGCATGCAGGCAGGATCGGGCCGATCCCCGGCTTACTCATTCTGCCCCTCTGACAGGCTGAGCGCTCGTACGCCCGTTTTGTGGGCTGGCTTAGGCATAGGGAGTTCATTCCATGTCTAAGCCTAAGCCAGACTGATGGTTGTGGCAGCGGGACCGATAGCACGCATAGGGGGACCGGGTCGATCCCCGACTTGCGCATTATGCCTCTTCGGTCAGCTCAGTGCCCGAACGCTCATTTCGTCGGTTGACCAAGGCATACGAGTTCATTCCCAGTCTAAGATTAGACCGAACTGAGGGTTACGGCAGTAGGATCGATAGCACACAGGGGGCATACGGAGTTTATCCCCAGTCTAAGCATACGAAATTCATTCCCAGTCTAAGATCGAACCGGACCGACGGTTGTGGTAGTAGGATAGACAACACATAGGGGGGACCGAGTCGATCCCCGGCTTGCGCATTCTACCTCTCCGATTGCTTGAGCGCCCGCACACCCGTTTCATGGTTGGCTTAAGCATAGGGAGTTCATTCCATGTATAAGCCTTAACCGGACCGAGGGTAGTGGCAGTGGGACCGACAGCACGTAGAGGGGGACCGGGCCGATCCCCAGCTTATGCATTCAGCCTCTCCGGTCGGCTGAGCACCAGCACACTTGTTTCATGGTTGGCTTAGGCATACGGAGTTCATTCCATGTCTAAGCATACAGAGTTCATTTCCAGTATAAGAGTTTGAGCCACGGTGCACATGCTGGGCTCGGGCATGTACTGGTGCCAGATTTTTTTCACCCGGGGCACCATCGTCGAAGCATCACCGGAGAGCCTAACCGATGGCATTGGGGGTTCCGATGATTGGGGGGCCAAAGGGTGTGCACACATGATGTAGATCGGCACCGGTCCCCCCTGCGTGCTGTCGATCCTACTGCTGGTCCTGCTGCGTACTTGGCCCATATATTGGCCCCCTAGTGCCTGAGGTAGACCTCCAATAGTCCATTCACTCGTTCTGTCTGCCCATAGATCTACGGATGCATGCTGGTGGAAAAGTTTAAGTCTGACCCCAACAGCTTGAACAACTCAGTCCAGAACCTGCTCGTGAAACGCCCGTCCCGATCACTAACAATGGTCTTCGGCACTCCTCAGTACTTAACCATGTTCTTTAGGAACAATCGAGCTGCCTCCTCGGCTGGGCACTCCTTGGTTGCTAGAATGAAGATTTCATACTTGGAAAACCTGTCCACCACTACCATGATGCTTCCAAACCCTTCTGCTTGGGTAGACTGACTATAAAGTCTAGAGAAACACTCTCCCATGGTCGCGCTAGCACTGGCAATGGCTCCAAGAGACCGCCTGGTTTCTTGAGCTCCACCTTGTCCTATTGGCACACAAGACAAGTCTTCACATAGGCCTCCACATCGTCCCTTATGTGCGGCCAATAGTACTAGTCCTCGATCAGCGCCAAGGTACGGCTCACTCTGGGGTGTCCAACCCACCTTGAATCATGGCATTCTTGCAAAACTTCCTTGCGGAGCTTTTCATGCTACGGCATAAATAGTCTACTGCCCTTGGTGTACAGCAAGCCATCCTGCAACCAAAACCACCTAGTCTTACCTTACTGGGCGTACTCCATCAAAGCCTTGGTTGTAGGATCATGCACAAGTCCCTCCTTGATGCACGGCACCAGTGACCCCTCTGGTTAGCTAATGGCAGCAAGGTTAGCCTTCCTGCTCCGGGCGTCTGCCACTAGGTTCACCTGCCCCGGCTTGTACTCCATCTGGAAATCAAATTTTGTAAGAAATCTTGCCATCTTGCCCGCTTGAGGGATAACTTCTTTTGCGTCTGGAAGTAGCTGGTTGCCACATTATCCATCCTAACCACGAACCTCGACCCCAACAGGTAATGGTGCCAAGTGTGCAAGTAGTGCACCACTGCAGTCATCTCTTTCTCTTGGACCATGTACTTGCACTCAGTCTCGTTTAGCTTCTTGCTCTCGAATACGACTGGACATCCCTCCTACATCAACATGCCCCCTATGGCAAAGTCTGATGCATCTGTATGCACCTCATATGGCTTGGCATGGTCTGGCAAGGCCAAGACTGGCTCTTCGATCACAGCCCACTTCAACCTATCAAAGGCTTCCTGGCACCCTGCGTTCCACTCCCATGCTTTTTCTTTCTTGAGCCAGTCAGTCAATGGTGTGGCTATTGCTGAGTGACCTTTGATGAAGCGCCTGTAGTAGTTGACTAGCCCAAGGAACGATCTCAACTCAGTGACCTTGGTTGGCGATTGCCACTCTAGGATGGCATGTATCTTGCCTTTATCCATGCGTATCCTACCACCTCCCACTATGTGGCCAAGGAACGGGATCTCCTGCTGGGCGAATGAGCACTTCTCCCTCTTGACAAATAGCAGGTACGCCCGCAACACCTCGAACACCTGTCTCAATTGGCCTACATGCTCTCCCAAAGTCTGGCTGTAGATCACAATGTCATCCAAATAAGCCATAACAAACCGATCAAGGAATGACTGAAGTACCTTGTTCATAAGGGTGCAGAATGTTGCTAGGGTGTTCATGAGTTCAAAAGGCATCACCAAGAACTCATACGAACCATACTGAGTAACACATGCTATCTTTGGCTCATCTCTCACCGCGATCCTGACTTGATAGGAGCCTGACCTCAAATCCAACTTGTGAACCACCTTGCGCTCCCAAGTTGATCAAACAAGTCCGCAATGAGATGGGGTACTTGTTCTTGGTGGTCAGCTTGTTCAAAGCTCGGTAGTCTATGCACAGTCGCAACGACCCATCATGCTTGCACTGAAATAGAACCAGTGCACCATAGGGTGCCTTCGATGGCCTGATGAAGCCAGCATCAACTAACTTTTTGAGCTGCTTCCTCAACTCCTCCAACTTTGGTGGAGACATTTGGTAAGGGGCTCTAGCTAGTGGCTTGGCCTCAGACACCAGCTCGATCTTGTGGTCCACCTCCCTCTTAGGTGGTAGCTTGCTAGGTAGCTTTGCGGGCATCACATCACTAAAGGTCTTCAGCACCTTTAGCACCTCCAAGGGTGACTCGGTCTTCTTCTCCCTTGGCTCATCATATTTCAGGGCTGTCAAGAAGGTGTCTTCTTGTCTACTTACCGTCTTGGCAAATTGGATGACTGGCACCACCCGGACCCAACTCCAGACCCTCTCCTCAATGGCACTAGGCATTAGCACCATGCATCCAAGATGCAAACACAATCGACAAAAGGCACAAGCAGGGCGTTAATTTGAACAAGGAAATCCAACCTAATCACAAACTCATAGTCGTCAAGGGGTATTACCTCAATGGTCTCCTTGCCTTTCCAGTCTCCAAGCTGCAACTCCACTCCCCACGTTACTCCAATGGCTGGAACTTCATTGAAGTTCACCATTTTGATGATACCAGTCCCTTTTTGCACCTTTAGTCTGAGCTTCTGGGCTCTATCACTTGAAATAAAAAGATGTGAGGCACCTATGTCCACCAGTACGCTTACCTTCTGACCCGCAACCATTAGATCCATAAACATCAAGCCCTTTGGCTTCATTTACCCCTAACTCTGGCTCCTCGTCAGACTCCTTGTCTAGAGCAGCCAGCTTGCCCTTCTGTGGGTAATTGTGTGCTATGTGGCTCCCTCCACATAGGTAGCATGCTAGTGGCTCTCGATCCCCCTTTGCTTTCCACTTGCTTGCTAGTGGCTTCCTCTCGCCATCCTTGGTTGAACGGTCTCGATCTCCATCCTTGGACTCCCGGTCATGGTCCTTCCCCTTGGACTGCTTCTTTCGATCCCTATCATCCCTGCCCTTACCCTTGGGCTTGGTAGACTCGAACTTGTTCAGAGGCTTGAACTCTATTAAGGCCTCGACAGTAGTCATGGCTTTAGCCAAGTCATGAACTCCTCTCTTTTATAGCTCATGCTTCACCCACGGCTTTAGCCCATCCACGAAAGCAAATAAAGCATCCTTCTTACCTAGATTCGAGATCTATAGCATCAGCTCAGAGAATTTTTGGACATACTTTCTTACGTCCCCTTGTGGCTCAACCTGGGCAACTTTGCCAGCTCCTCATCATCGGCATATTCTGGGTAAAATTGTTCTCTGAACTCCTTTTGGAACTCTACCCAGGTCTCAATCTTGGCGCTCCTATGCCTGACATCATCACACCTGCGCCTTTACCATAATAAGGCTACATTAGTGAGATACATAGCAGCGGTGCTTACCTTTATTGCCTCGTCTTGCATGCCCATGGCCTGGAAGTACTACTCCATACCCCAAAGGTAGTTATCTACTTCTTTGGCTGCCCTAGTCTCCTTGAACTCCTTAGGCTTGGGGACATCCAATCTGGACTTGGACACTCCAGCAAACATGCCATTCCCAATGGCAGTCTTGCAAGCAACGAGCTCACTGGTAAGCTCCTCCATCCACTGGCGCATGGCCTCCATGCCATCACGCAAGGTCAGCACTTTAGCCTCCAAGGTCTGATTCTTTTGGGTAAACACGTCCAAGCCTTTGTTGAGAGTAGCTTGCAGCTCACTTTGGATCTCCTCCTCCATAGAGACTAGCGATGCAATGTGAGTCTCTACCCCCTCAAGCTTTTCCCCCATGTCGCCCATGGTCACCTCCACCTTGGCCAGCCTACCGTCCATGGTAGACCAGATATCTCTAGAACTGGCTTTCCTCCCTCTTCCACGCCCATGCTCCTAGGCCTCTGGTTGTTGGTCAGCAGCGTCACTTTGGGATGCCATCTCCTCTAACCTGCACAACATAAACACGTAGAATCGAACTTGCTCTGATACCAACTGTCACGGGCTCTGACCTTAGACTCAGAAACTATGTGGCGTTAGGCATGGAATCTCCTCCTTTATGCCTAAGTCAGCCTAAAACACAAGTCTATGGGCACTAGAACAACAGGAAGGGCTGATTACACAAGTTAAAGAGAAACATGATAAGAAGGAAGAATTCTAGAAATGTTCTTGTATTCACTGAAACAGAAGTGTTTGATGATGTAAAAATAAGGGAGGAGCAGCCCTCTATTTATAGTTGAGGCTCCAGCTTACACTTAATGGTAATATCCCTAGAATAAAGGCTAAAATCATGGGATTATACAGATTACAATCAATCGAGATGCTAACTCCTGATTTTCAGGGTCAACCAAATCTGCCAGGATGCTACTGCTGATCCTGCCTGCTTCCAGAAGCTTCCCATGCATGTCCAGCACGTTTGGCCCATCTGGATGTGGTGCGGGCAGCTTGTATGCCAGGCCTTGATCTCACGGGCTGACCTGCAAGTTGGGCGGGTGTTCTGAACTCGTTTGCTAGGCTTTGTGTGCAGATACCCGCCAGCACGCCTGGTCTACGGGCCTTAACCTCTGGCTCACCTGCTGGTGCGCCTGATGTGCCTAGCACGTCGGCCTAGGGTGTGACACTTTGCCTTTATATTGTCCCCCTATCCCTCATCAAACCTCAAGAACTCAGACCCCTTAAAGAGCATTTGAGATTTTATAGGTTTGCTGCCAGTAGCCATTAAAGTGTCTGAAATGGGGACACTTTTTTCAAACAGTCACAAAATCTTCTCCACCTCGAGTTTTTAGCTGAATTCTTTTGTTCATGCCAAAAAAAATACAAGGATCACCTCTACCAAATTTGGGGACAAAACTCTTTCTAAAAAAATTTTAAAAAATCCTGAACCGTAAAATGTTTTGAAAATCGTGAAAAATAAAAAACGGGTCATCTTGCCACGAAACTTCACATTAAGGCTTAGGGGACCATTGTATGAATTTACAAGCCATAAAAATGGCATTGGCATGCCAGAAATATGAAGATGTGCTTGAACCCACCTACCACCAGTTCGATCCCCGGCTTACGCATCCTGCCTCTCTGGTCAGCTGAGCGTCCATACGCTTGTTTCGTGGGTTGACTTAGGCATACAGAGTTCATCCTCTGTCTAAGCAAATGGAGTTCATTCCCAGTCTAAGATTGTATCGGATCGAGGTTACGATAGAAGGATCGGTAGCATACAAGGGGGATCGGGCCGATCCCCAGCTTGTGCATTCTACCTCTCCGACCTGCAGAGCACCTTCACGCCCGTTTTGTGGGTTGGCTTAGGCATAGGGAGTTCATTCCATGTTTAAGCCCTAGCCGAACTGAGGGTTGTGGTAGCGGGACCAACAGCACGTATAAGGGGATCAGGAGGATCCCCAGCTTACGTATTATGCCTCTCCGATCGACTTAGTGCTCAAACGCTCGTTTCGTGGGCTGACTTAGGCATACGGAGTTCATTCCCAGTCTAAGATCGGACCAGACAGAGGGTTGCGGTAGAAGGATCGACAGCACGTAGGGGGGACCGAGTCGATCCTCGGCTTGTGTATTCTGCCTTTCCGACTGGCTGAGCGTCCGCACGCTCATTTTGTGGGTTAGCTTAGGCATACGGAGTTCATTCCATGTCTAAGCATACGGAGTACATTGCCAGTCTAAGATCGGACCAGACTGAGGGTTGCGACAGCAGGAACAGTAGCAGGATCGATAGCACACAGGGGGTACCGGGATGATCCTCGGCTTGCATATTCTACCTCTCCAACTGGCTTCTCCGGCCGGTTGAATGCCCGTACGCTCGTTTCATGGGTTGACTTAGTCATACGGAGTTCATCCCAAGTCTAAGCATACGAAGTTCATTCCCAGTCTAAGATTGAATTGGACCGAGGGTTGCGGCAGCAGGATCGATTGCACGCAGGGGGGACAGGGCCGATCCTTGGCTTACGCATTCTGCCTCTCCGACCGGCTGAGCGCCTGCAAGCCCGTTTCGTGGGTTGACATAGGCATACGGAGTTCATCCCCAATCTAAGCATACAAAGTTCATTCCCAATCTAAGATCAGATCGGACTGAGGGTTGTGGTAGCAGGATCAACAGCACGGAGGGGGGACTAGGTCGATCATCGGCTTGTGCATTCTGCCTCTCTGGCCGGCTGAGCGTCTGCGCGCCCATTTCATGGGTTGGCTTAGGCATAGGGAGTTCATTCCATGTCTAAACCCTAGCTGGACCGAGGGTTATGGTAGCAGGACTGGTAGCACGTAGAGAGGGATCGGGCTGATCCCCGACTTACGCATTATGCCTGTTCGGTCGGCTCAACGCCAGCATGCTCATTTCGTGAGTTGACTTAGGCATATGAAGTTTATTCCCAATCTAAGATTAGACCGGATCGAGGGTTGCGGCAGCAGGATCGACAGCACGTAGATGGGATCGGGTCAGTCCCTTGCTTGCGCATTCTGTGTCTTCAGTTGGCTGAGCACCCGCACGCTTGTTCCGTGGGTTGGCTTAGGCATACGGAGTTCATTCCATGTCTAAGCATACGGAATTCATTCTCAGTCTAAGATCAGATTGGATCAAGGGTTGTGACTGTAGGACCAGTAGCAGGATCGACAGCACGCAAGGGGGACCGGGCCGGTCCCCGGCTTACTTATTCTGCCTCTCCGGTCGGTTAAGCGCCCGCATGCTCGTTTCGTAGGTTGGCTTAGGCAGACGGAGTTTATTCCATGTCTAAGCCCCAGTCGGACCAAGAGTTATGGCAGCAGGACTAGCAATGGGATCGACAGCACACAGAGGGGGAACAGGCTGATCCTCGACTTACGCATTATGCCTCTCCGATCGGCCTCTCTGATTGGTTGAACACCCGCACGCTCATTTCATGGGTTGACTTAGGCATACGGAGTTCATCCCCAGTCTAAGCATACGGAGTTCATTCCCAGTCTAAGAGCAGAGCAGACCGAGGGTTACGGCAGCAGGATCGATAGCATGCAGGGTGGATTGGGCCGATCCCTGAATTACACATTCTACCTCTCCGACCGGATGAGTGCCCGTACGTCTGTTTCATGGGTTGGCTTAGGCATAGGGAGTTCATTCCATGTCTAAGCCCCAACCGGACCAAGGGTTGTCGCAGCAGGACCGGCAGCACACAGAGGGGGACCGAACCGATCCCCGACTTACGCATTATGCCTCTCCGACCGGCTCAACACCCGAACGCTCGTTTCATGGGTTGACTTAGGCATACGGAGTTCATTCCTAGTCTAAGATCAGACCAGACTGAGGGTTGCTGCAGTAGGATCGACAGCACACAGGGGGGATCGAGCTAGTCCCTGGCTTGCACATTCTGCCTCTCTGGATGGCTGAGCACCCGCACACTCATTTCATGGGCTGGCTTAGGCATACGGAGTTCATTCCATGTCTAAGCATACAGAGTTCATTCCCAGTCTAAGATCGGATCAGCAGGACCAGCAGTAGGATCGGTAGCACGATGGGAGGGATCGGGCCAATCCTCGACTTGCGCATTCTGCCTCTCCGGTCGGCCTTTTCGACTGGCTGAGTGCCTGCACGCTCATTTCATGCGTTGACTTAGGCATACGGAGTTCATCCCCAATCTAAGCATACGAAGTTCATTCCCAGTCAAAGATGAAACCGGATCGAGGGTTACGGCAGTAGGATCGACAGCACGTACGGGGATTGGGATGATCCCCGACTTGCGCATTCTGCCTCTCCGACCTACTGAGTGCCCGCACGTCTGTTTTGTTGGTTGGCTTAGGCATAAGGAGTTCATTCCATGTCTAAGCCCCAGCCGAACCAAGGGTTGTGGCAGCAGGACCGGTAGCATGCAAAGGGGGATCGGGCCAATCCTCGGCTTGTGCATTATGCCTCTCCGATCGGCTCAATGCTCGAACGCTCATTTCATGGGTCGACTTAGGCATACGGAGTTCATTCCCAGTCTAAGATCGGACCGGACCAAGGGTTACGGCAGTAGGACCAGTAGCAGGATTGGCAGCACGTAGGGGGGATCGAGCCAATCTCTGACTTATGCATTCTACCTCTCCGACCGGCATCTCTGGCCGGCTGAGCACCCACACGCTCATTTTATGGGTTGAATTAGGCATACGGAGTTCATTCCCAGTCTAAGATAGAATCGAATCGAGTGTTTCGGCAGCACGCAGGGAGGATTGGCCTGATCCCCGGCTTGAGCATTCTGCCTCTCTGACCGGCTGAGCACACGCACGCTCATTTCGTGGTTTGGCTTAGGCATACAGAGTTCATTACATGTCTAAGCATAAGAAGTTCATTCCCAATCTAAGAGTTTGAGCCACGGTGCACATGTTGGGCTCGAGCATGTGCTGGTGCCGTATTTTTTTCGCTCAGGGCACCATCACCGGAGCATCGTCGGAGAGCCTAGTCGGCGGCATTGGGGGTATGCACATGATGTGCGATGAGTGCTGGTACTTCGCCCTTATATTGGCCCCCTATCCCTCATCAAACCTCGAGAACTCACACCCCCTTAAAGAGCATTTGAGATTTTAAGGTTTGTTGCTAGTAGCCATTAAAGTGTCTGAAATTGGGACACTTTTTTCGAATGGTCACAAAATCTTCTCAACTTCGAGTTTTTAGATGAATTTTTTTGTACAAGCCAAAAAAAATGAAAAGATCACCTCTACCAAATTTGGGGACAAAACTCATTCTCAAAAAATTTTAAAAAATCCCGAACCGTAAAAAGTTTTAAAGATCGTGAAAAATAGAAAACGGGTCGTTTTGCCACAAAACTTCACATGAACGCGTAGGGGGCCATTGTATGAATTTACAAGCCATAAAAATGGCATTGGCACTATAGAAATATGAAGATGTGCTTGAACCCACCTACCACCCCTTCGATCCCCGACTTGCGCATCCTGCCTCTGTGGTAGACTGAGCGTCCGCATGTTCATTTCGTGGGTTGACTTAGGCATACAGAGTTCATCCCCTGTCTAAGCATACGACGTTCATTCCCAGTCTAAGATCGGATCAGATCGAGGGTTGCGATAGCAAGATCGATAGCATGCAGGGGGGACCGGGTAGATCCCCAGCTTGCGCATTCTGCCTCATTGGTTGGCCTATTCACCCGCACGCCCGTTTCATGGTTTGGCTTAGGCATAGGGAGTTCATTCCATGTCTAAGCCCCAGCCAGACTGAGGGTTATGGCAGCAGGACCGACAGCACGCAGAGAGGGATCGGACTGATCCCTGGCTTACGCATTATGCCATTCCTGCCGGCTCAGCGCCCGCACGCTCGTTTCGTGGGTTGACTTAGGCATACAGAGTTTATTCCCAATCTAAGATCAAACCAGACTAAAGGTTGAGGCAGCAGGATCGGCAACACGCAGGGGGGACCGGGTCGATCCCTGGCTTACGCATTCCGCCTCTTCAACCGGCTGAGCGTCGGCACGTTCGTTTTGTGGGTTGGCTTAGGCATACAGAGTTCATTCCATGTCTAATCATACGGAGTTCATTCCTAGTCTAAGATTAGACCGGACTGAAGGTTGCAGCAGTAGGACTAGCAGTAGGATCAACAGCATGCAGGGGGACCGAGCCAATCCCCGACTTACGCATTCTCCCTCTCCGACCCGCTGAGCACCCGCACGTTCATTTTATGGGTTGACTTAGGCATACAGAGTTCATCCCCAGTCTAAGCATTCGGAGTTCATCCCTAGTCTAAGATCAAACTGGATCGAGGGTTGCAGCAGTAGGATCGGTAGCACGCAGGGGGGATCGGGCTGATCCTCGGCTTGCGCATTCTGCCTTTCCGGTCAACAGAGCGCCCGTACACCCATTTCGTGGGTTGGCTTAGGCATAGGGAGTTCATTTCATGTCTAAGCCCCAGTCGGATCGAGGGTTGTGGTAGCGGGACTGGCAGCACGTAGAGGGGGACTGGGCTGATCCTCGGCTTGCGCATTTTGCCTCTCCGGTCGACTGAGCGCCCACATGCTTGTTTTGTGGGTTAACTTAGGCATACGGAGTTCATCCCCAGTTTAAACATACAGAGTTCATCCCCAGTCTAAGCATACGAAGTTCATTCCCAGTCTAAGATCGGACTGGACCGAGGGTTGCGACAGCAGGATCGACAGTACGTTGGGTGGGACCGGGTCGATCCCCGGCTTGCGCATTCTGCCTCTCCGATCGGTTGACCACCTGCACGCTCGTTTCGTGGGTTGGCTTAGGCAGACGAAGTTCATTCCATATCTAAGCATACGGAGTTCATTCCCAGTCTAAGATCAGACCGGACTGAGGGTTGAGACAGTAGGACCAGCAGTAGGATCGATAGCACGCAGGGGGGATCGGGCCAATCCTCGACTTGCACATTCTACCTCTCTGGCCGATTGAGTGCCCACATGCTCGTTTCATGGGTTGGCTTAGGCATCGGACTTCATTCCATGTCTAAGCCCCAGCCAGACCGAGGGTTGCGGCAGCAGGACCGACAGTGGGATCGGCAGCATGCAGAGTGGGATCGGGTTGATCCCCGGCTTGTGCATTATGTCTCTCTGGTTGGCCTCTCCAATCGGATGAGCGCCCGCACGCTTGTTTCATGGGTTGACTTAGGCATACGGAGTTCATCCCCAGTCTAAGCATACGGAGTTCATTCCCAGTCTAAGATCAGACCGGACCGAGGGTTCCGGCAGTAGGATCGATAGCACGCATGGGGGACCGGGCCGATCCCTGACTTGTGCATTCTGCCTCTCCGGCCGACTGAGCGCCTGCATGCCCGTTTAGTGGTTTGGCTTAGGCATAGGGAGTTCATTCCATGTCTAAGCCCTAGCCGGACTGACAGCATGCAGAGGGGGACCGGATTGATCCCCAGCTTGCGTATTTTACCTCTCTGACCGGCTGAGCGCCCGCACGCTCGTTTCATGGGTTGGCTTAGGCATATAGACTTCATTCCATGTCTAAGCCCCAGTCGAACCGAGGGTTGTGGCAGCAGGACCGGCAGTGGGATTGGCAACACGCAGAGGGTGATCGTGCTGATCCCTGACTTACGCATTATGCCTCTCTGATCGGACTCTTCAACCGACTGAGCGCCCGCACGCTCATTTCATGGGTTGAATTAAGCATACGGAGTTCATCCCCAGTCTAAGCATACGGAGTTTATTCCCAGTCTAAGATCGGACTGGACTGAGGATTGCGATAGCTGGATCGACAGCACGCTGGGGGGATCGGGTCGATCCCTGGCTTGCGCATTCTGCCACTCCGGCTGGCTGAGATCCCGCACACCCGTTTCATGGGTTGGCTTAGGCATAAGGAGTTCATTCCATGTCTAAGCCCAAGTCAGACCAAAGATTGTGGTAGTGGGAGCTGCAGCATGCAGAGAGGGATCGGGCCGATCACTGGCTTACGCATTTTGCCTCTCCGATCGGCTCAACGCCCGAACGCTCATTTCGTGGGTTAACTTAGGCATACGGAGTTCATTCCCAGTCTAAGATCAGACCGAGGATTGCGGTAGTAGGATCAACGGCATGCAGGGGGGACCAAGCCAATCCCCGGCTTGCGTATTCTGCCTCTCCGACGGACTGAGCACCCGCACGCTAGTTTCGTGGGTTGGCTTAGGCGTACAGAGTTCATTCCATGTCTAAGCATACAGAGTTCATTCCCAGTCTAAGATCAGACCGGATCGAGGATTGTGGTAGTAGGACCAGCAGTAGGATCGACAGCACACAGTAGGGAACGGGTCGATCACTGGTTTGTGCATTCTGCCTCCTTGGTAGGCCTCTTCGATCGACTGAGCATCCATAGACTCCTTTTATGGGTTGAGTTAGGCATACGGAGTTCATCCCTCGTCTAAGCATGCGAAGTTCATTCCCAGTCTATGATCAAACTGGACCGAGGGTTGCGGTAGTAGGATCCACAGCACGCAAGGGAGATCGGGCCGAGGGTTGAGCGCCCGCACGCCCGTTTCGTGGGTTGGCTTAGGCATAGGGAGTTCATTCCATGTCTAAGCCCCAGTCGGACTGAGGGTTGTGGTAGCGGGATCGATAGCACGCAGAGGGGGTCTGGGCCAATCCTCGGCTTGCACATCCGAACGCTCATTTTGTGGGTTGACTTAGGCATACGAAGTTCATTCCTAGTCTAAGATCAGACCGGACCGAGGGTTGTGATAGTAGGATCGACAGCACGTAGGGGGGACCGAGTCGGTCCTCGACTTATACATTCTGCCTCTCCGATCGACTGAGCGCCCGTACGCTCATTTCATGGGTTTGCTTAGGCATACAGAGTTTATTCAATGTCTAAGCATACGGAGTTCATTCCTAGTCTAAGATTGGACAAGACCAAGAGTTACGGCAATAGGACCAGCAGTAGGATCGGCAGTAAGCAGGGGGGACGCAGCTGATCCACGACTTGCGCATTCTGCCTCTCCGGCTGGCTGAGCACCCCCACGCTTGTTTAGTGGGTTGGCTTAGGCATAGGGAGTTCATTCTATGTCTAAGCCCCAGTCGGACCAAGGTTTGTGGCAGCGGGACCGGCAGCACATAGGGGGGATCGGGTAGATCCCCAACTTGTGCATTATGCATGTCCGACTGGCTCAGCGCCCACATGCTCGTTTCATGGGTTGACATAGGCATACGGAGTTCATTCCCAGTCTAAGATTGGATCGAACCGAGGGTTTCAATAGCAGGATTGACAACACGTAAAGGGCGATCGGGTCGGTCCCCGGCTTGCACGTTTTGCCCCTCCGATTGGCTGAGCACCCGCATGCTCGTTTCGTGGGTTGGCTTAGGCTTACAAAGTTCATTCCCAGTCTAAGATCAGACCGGACCGAGGGTTGTGGCAGCAGAACCAGCAGCAGGATCGACAGCACGCAGGAGGGGATCGGGTTGATCCCCAGCTTGCGCATTCTGCCTCTCCGGTCAGCTGAGCACCCGCACGCTTGTTTCGTGGGTTGGCTTAGGCATACGGAGTTCATTCCATGTCTAAGCCCCAGCCTAATCGAGGGTTGTGGCAGCAGGACCAGCAACGAGATCAGTAGCACACTGAGGGGGACCGAGCTAATCCCTGGCCTGTGCATTATGCCTATCCAACCGGTTAAGCGCTCGCACGCTCGTTTCGTGGGTTGACTTAGGCATACGGAGTTCATCCCCAGTCTAAGCATACGGAGTACATTCCCAATCTAAGATTGGACTAGACTATGGGTTGTGATAGTTGGACTAGCAGTAGGATCAGCAGCACACAGGAGGGGACTAGGCCGATCCCCAGCTTGCGTATTCTGCCTTTCGGCCGGCTGAGCACTCGCACGCTCATTTCGTGGGCTGGTTTAGGCATACGGAGTTCATTCCATCTCTAAGCATACAGAGTTCATTCCCAGTCTAAGAGTTTGAGCCATGGTGCACATGCTGGGCTCAGGCATGTGCTGGTGCCGTATTTTTTCGCCTAGGGCACCATCGTCGGAGCATTGCCGAAGAGCCTAACCGATGACATTGGTGGTTCCGACGATTGAGAGGGCCGGGGGGTGCACGCACATGATGTGCAATGGGTGCTGGTACCTGGCCCTTATATTTGCACCCTATCCCTCATCAAACCTTGAGAACTCACACCACGTTAAAGAGCATTTGAGATTTTATAGGTTTGCTACCAGTAGCCATTGAAGTGTCCGAAATGGGGACACTTTTTTCAAACGGTCACAAAATCTTCTCCACTTTGAGTTTTTAGCTAAATGTTTTTGTGCATGCCAAAAAAAATACAAGGATCATCTCTATCAATTTTGGGGATAAAACTCTTTCTAAAAAAATTTTAAAAAATCCTGAACCGTAAAAAGTTTCAAAAATCATGAAAAATAGAAAATAGGTCGTCTTGCCACGAAACTTCACATGAAGGTGTAGGGGACCATTGTATGAATTTACAAGCCATAAAAATGGCATTGGTATGGTAGAAATATGAAGATGTGCTTGAAACCACCTACCACCCGTACGATCCCTGGCTTGCGCATCTTGCCTCTCTGGTAAGCTGAGCGTCCGCACGCTCGTTTCGTGGGTTGACTTAGGCATACGGAGTTCATCCCCAGTCTAAGCAAACGGAGTTCATTCCCAGTCTAAGATCAGATCGAATCGAGGGTTACGACAGCAGGATCGGCAACATGTAGGGGGGACCAGATCGATCCTTGACTTGCGCATTCTGCCTCTCCGGTCAGCTGAGCGCCTGCACGCCCATTTTGTGGGTTGGCTTAGGCATAGGGAGTTCATTCCATGTCTAAGCCCCAGTCGGACCAGGGGTTATGGCAGCGGGACTGACAACACGTAAAGGGGGACCGCACCAGTCCCCGACTTGCGTATTATGCCTCTCCGATCGGCTCAGCACCTGCACGCTCATTTCATGGGTTGGCTTAGGCATACGGAGTTCATTCCCAGTCTAAGATCAGATTGGACTGAGGGTTACGGCAGTAGGATCGATAGCACGGAGGGGGGACTGGGTCAGTCTCCGACTTGCGTATTCTGCCTCTATGTTCGGCTGAGCGGCCGCACGCTCGTGTCTTGGGTTGGCTTAGGCATATGGAGTTCATTCCATGTCTAAGCATACGAAGTTCATTCCCAGTCTAAGATCAAATCGGACTGAGGGTTGTGGTAGTAGGACCAGCAGCAGGATCGACAGCATGCAAGGGGCGATCGGGTCGATCCCCGGGTTGTAAAATCTGCCACTACGATCGGTTGAGCATCCGCACGCTCATTTTGTGGGTTGGCTTAGGCATACGGAGTTCATTCCATGTCTAAGCCCTAGCCGGACCGAGGGTTGTGGTAGCAGGACCGGCAGCGAAATCGACAGCACACAGAGGGGGACCAGGCTGATCCCCAGCTTGTGCATTATGCCTCTCTGACCGACCTCTTCGATCGACTGAGCGCCCGCACGCTCGTTTCATGAGTTGACTTAGGCATACGAAGTTCATCCCCAGTCTAAGCATACGGAGTTCATTCCCAGTCTAAGATCGGATTGGAACAAGGGGTGCGACAGCAGGATCGATAACACTGGGGGGATCGGGTCGATCCCCTGCTTGCGTATTCTACCTCTTCAGCTGGCTAAGCGCCCGCACGCCCGTTTCGTGGGTTGGCTTAGACATAGAGAGTTCATTCCATGTCTAAGCCCCAGCTGGACCGAGGGTTGTGGCAACGGGATCGACAGCACGCAGAGGGGGACCGGGCCAATCCCTGACTTATGCATTATGCCTCTCCGACCGGCTTAGCACCTGAAAGCTCGTTTCGTGGGTTGACTTAGGCATACAGAGTTCATTGCCAGTGTAAGATCGGACCAGACCGAAGGTTGTGACAGCAAGATCGATAGCACGTAAGAGGGATCGAGCCGGTCTTCGGCTTGTGCATTTTGCCTCTCTGGTCGACGAGCACCCGCACGCTCGTTTCGTGGGTTGGCTTAGGCATACGGAGTTCATTCCATGTCTAAGCATACGGAGTTCATTCCCAGTCTAATATCGGACCGGACCGAGGGTTGCGATAGCAGGATCGGCAGCAGGCGGGGGGGATCGGGCCGATCTTCAGCTTGTGCATTCTGCCTCTCTGACCGGCTGAGTGCCCGCACGCTCGTTTCATGGGTTGAATTAGGCATAAAGTGTTCATCCCTAGTCTAAGCATACGGAGTTCATTCGCAATCTAAGATCGGACCGGACCGAGGGTTACGACAGCAAGATCGATAATACGCAGGGAGGACCGTGCCGTTCCTCGACTTACGCATTCTGCCTCTCCGGTCGGCTGAGCGCCCGCACGCCCGTTCTGTGGGTTGGCTTAGGCATAGGGAGTTTATTCCATGTCTAAGCCCCAGTCGGATCGAGGGTTGTGGCAGCGGGATCGGTAACACGCAAAGGGGGACTGGGCCGATCCTTTGCTTACGCATTTGCCTCTCCGGTCGGCTCAACGCCCGAACGCTCGTTTCGTGGGTTGACTTAGGTATGAGGAGTTCATTCCCAGTCTAAGATCAGACCGGACCGAGCGTTACGGTAGCAAGATCGACAGCAAGCAAGGGGGACCGGGTCGATCCTCGGCTTGCGCATTCTACCTCTCTGATCAGTTGAGCGCCCATACACTCGTTTCGTGGGTTAGCTTCGGCATACGGAGTTCATTTCATGTCTAAGCATATGGAGTTCATTCCTAGTCTAAGATTGGACTGGACCTAAGGTTGTGGTAGCAGGACCAGCAGCAAGATCGGCAGCACGTAGGGGGGGACCGGGTCGGTCCTCGGCTTGCGCATTCTGCCTCTCCGGTCGGCTGAGCGCTCGCTCGCTCGTTTCATGGGTTGGCTTAGGCATACAGAGTTCATTCCATGTCTAAGCCCCAGTTAGACTGAAGGTTATGGCAGCAGGACGGGTAACATGCAGAGAGGGACCGGACCGATCCCTGACTTACGCATTATGCCGCTACGGTCGGCTCAGCACCCGAACGCTTGTTTCGTGGGTTGACATAGGCATACGGAGTTCATTCCCAATCTATGATCAGACCAGACCGAGGGTTGCAACAGCAGGATGACAGCACGCAGGGGGGACCGGATCGGTCCTCGACTTGTGCATTCGACCTCTCCGGCAGGCTGAGCACCCGCATGCTCATTTTATGGGTTGGCTTAGGCATACGGAGTTCATCCCCAGTCTAAGCATACAGAGTTCATCCCCAGTCTAAGCATACGGAGTTCATTCCCAGTCTAAGATCAGATCGGACCGAGGTTTGCAGCAGTAGGATCGGCAACACGCCGGGGGGCCGAGCTGATCCCCAGCTTGCGCATTCTGCCTCCTCGATCGACCTCTGTAGTCAGCTGAGCGCCCGCATGCTCATTTCATGGGTTGACTTATGCATACGGAGTTCATCCCTAGTCTAAGCATATGGAGTTCATTCCCAGTCTAAGATCAGATCAGACTGAGGGTCGCAGCAGCAGGATCGGCAGCACGCAGGGGGGACCGGGCCAATCCCCAGCCCGTATGCCCGTTTTGTGGGTTGGCTTAGTCATACAGAGTTCATTCCATGTCTAAGCCCCAGTCGGAATGAGGGTTGTGGCAGCAGGATCGACAGTACGCAGAGGTGGACTGGGTCGATCCCTGGCTTGCGCATCTACCTCTCCTGCCGACTGAGCGTCCGCACGCTCGTTTCATGGGTTGGCTTTGGCATACGGAGTTCATTCCATGTCTAAGCATACAAAGTTTTTTCCCAGTCTAAGGGTTTGAGCCATGGTGCACATGCTGAGCTCAGGCATGTGCTGGTGCCACATTTTTTTCGCCCGGGGCACCATCGTCGGAGCATCATCGGAGAGCCTAACAAGAGGCATTGGGGGTTCCGGTGATTGGGGAGCCGGGGGGTGTGCGCACATGATGTGCGATGGGTGCTGGCACTTGGCCCTTATATTGGCCCCCTATCCCTCATCAAACCTCGAGAACTCACACCCCCTTAAAGAGCATTTGGGATTGTATAAGTTTGCTGCCAGTAGCCATTAAAGTGTCTGAAATGGGGACACTTTTTTCAAATGATCACAAAATCTTCTCCGCTTCAAGTTTTTAGCTGAATTTTTTTATGCATGCCAACAAAAATACAAGGATCATCATAAAAAGTTTCAAAAATCATGAAAAATAGAAAACAGGTCGTCTTGCCACGAAACTTCACATGAAGGCTTAGGGGACCATTGTATGAATTTACAAGCCATAAAAATGGCATTGGCATGGCAAAAATATGAAGATGTGCTTGAACCCACCTATCACCCGTTCGATCCCCGGCTGAGCGTTCACACGCTCATTTCGTGGGTTAACTTAGGCATACGGAGTTCATTCCCAGTCTAAGAATGGACTGGACCGAGGGTTGCAATAGTAGGATCGGCAGCACGTAGGAGGGACCGGGTCGATCCCTGACTTACGCATTCTGCCTCTTTGGCTGGCTGAGTACCGTCACGCCCATTTCATGGGTTGGTTTAGGCATAAGGAGTTCATTCCATGTCTAAGCCCAACTGGACCGAGGGTTGTGGCAGCAGGATCGACAGCATGCAGAGGGGGACTGGGCCGATCCCTGGCTTGCGCATTATGCCTCTCCGGCTAGCTCAGTGCTCGAATGCTCATTTCGTTGGTTGACTTAGGCATACAGAGTTCATTCCTACTCTAAGATCGAACCGAACTGATGGTTACGGTAGCAGGATCGACAGCATGCAGGGGGGATCGGGCCGATCTCTGACTTGCGCATTCTGCCTCCCCAGTAGGCTGAGCGCCCGCACGCTCGTTTCATGGGTTGGCTTAGGCATACGGAGTTCATTCCGTGTCTAAGCATACAGAGTTCATTCCCAATCTAAGATCGGATCAGATCGAAGGTTGCGACAGCAGGACCAGCAGCAGGATCGACAGCATGCAGGGGGGACCGACCCGATCCCCAGCCTGCGTATTTTGCCTTCCCGATCGGCCTCTCCAGCCGGTTGTGCACCCGCACGCTCATTTCATGGGTTGACTTAGGCATACAGAGTTTGTCCCCAGTCTGAGCATACGGAGTTCATTCCCAGTCTAAGATCAGATCGGACCGAGGGTTGTGGCAGCAGGATAGGCAGCGCGTAGGGGGGATCGAGCTGATCCCCAGCTTACGCATTCAGCCTCTCCGATCGGCTGAGCGTCCGCACGCCCGTTTCATGTTTTGGCTTACGCATAGGGAGTTCATTCCATGTCTAAGCCCCAGTCGGACCGAGGGTTGTGGCAGCGGGACCTGCAGCACGTAGAGGGGGACCGGGCTGATCCCCGACTAGCGCATTATGCCTCTCCGACTGGTGCAGCACCCACACACTCCTTTCGTGCGTTGGCTTAGGCTTACGGAGTTCATTCTCAGTCTAAGATTAGACCAAATCGAGGGTTGCAGCAGCAGGATCGACAACACGCAAGGGGGACCAAGTTGGTCCCCGGAGTACGCATTCTGCCTTTCCGACCGGCTGAGCGCCCGCATGCTCGTTTCGTGGGTTGGCTTAGGCATACGGAGTTCATTCCATGTCTAAGCATACGCAATTCATTCCCAATCTAAGATCAAACCGAACTGAGGGTTGCGATAGTAGGACCAACAGCAAGATCGGCAGCATGTAGGGGGGACCGGGCTGATCCCCGGCTTGAGCATTCTACCATTCTGGTCGATTGAGCACCCGGACGGTTGTTCCGTGGGTTGGCTTAGGCATACGGAGTTCATTCCTTGTCTAAGCCCCAGTCGGACCTAGGGTTGTGGTAGTCGGACTGGCAGCAGAATCGGCAGCACGTAGAGGGGGATTGAACTGATCCCCGGCTTGCACATTATGCGTCTCCGGTCGGCTGAAAGCTCGCACGCTCATTTCGTGGGTTGAATTAGGAATACGGAGTTCATCCCCAGTCTAAGCATACGGAGTTCATTCCCTGTCTAAGATCGGACTGGACCGATGGTTACGGTAGCAGGATCGACAGCACGTAGGGAGGATCGGGTCGATCCTCGGCTTACGCATTCTGCATCTCCGGTCGGTTGCCCGCACGTCCATTTCGTGGGTTGGCTTAGGCATAGGGAGTTCATTCCATGTCTAAGCCCCAGCCGGACTGAGTGTTGTGGCAGTGGGACCTACAGCATACAGAGGGAGACCGGGTCGATCTTCGGCTTACGCATTATGCCTCTCTAGCTGGCTCAGCGCCCGAATGCTCATTTCGTGGGTTGACTTAGGCATACGAAGTTCATTCCCAGTCTAAGATCAGACCAAACCGAGGGTTGCGGTAGTAGGATCGACAGCACGTAAGGGGGGACCAAGCCGGTCCCAGGCTTTGCATTCTGCCTCTCCGATCAGCTGAGCACCCGTACACTCGTTTCATGGGTTGGCTTAGGCATAAGGAGTTCATTCCATGTCTAACCATACGGAATTCATTCCTAGTCTAAGATCAAATCGGACCAAGGGTTGCGGTAGCAGAACCAGTAGCAGGATCGGTGGCTCTAACAGCCATTAACCCGTATGGGTGATGAGTGTTGAGGAGTGCCATACAAGAAAGAGGTGAGAAAGATGTTTCCGAGCAGCGCACTCGACTTGTGCATTCTACCTCTCTGGTCGACCTTTCCGGTCGGCTGAACGCCCGCACACTCATTTCGTGGGTTGACTTAGGCATACAGAGTTCATCCCCAGTCTAAGCATACGGAGTTCATCCCAGTCTAAGATCGGACCGGACCGAGGGTTGTGGTAGTAGGATCCACAGCATGCAAGGGGGATCGGGCCGATCCTCGGCTTATGCATTCTACCTCCCCGACTGGTTGAGCGCCCGCACGCCTATTTCGTGGGTTGGCTTAGGCATAGGGAGTTCATTCCATGTCTAAGCCCCAGTCGGACCAAGGGTTATGGCAGCGGGACCGACAGCACGCAAAGGGGGACCGACTCGATCCTCGACTTGTGCATTCTGCCTTTCCGGTAGGCTGAGCGCCCGCACGCTCATTTCGTGGGTTGGCTTAGGTATACGGAGTTCATTCCATGTCTAAGCTTACGGAGTTCATTCCCAGTCTAAGAGTTTGAGCCACGGTGCACATGCTGGGCTCGGGCATGTGCTGGTGCCGTATTTTTTTCACCTGGGGTACCATCGTCGGAGAGCCTAACAGGCAGCATTGGGGGTTCCGATGATTGGAGGGGTCGGGGGGGTGTGCGCACATGATGTGCGATGGGTTGGCTTAGGCATATGGAGTTCATTCCATGTCTAAGCCCCAATCGGACCAAGGGTTGTGGCAGCAGGATGGGCAACGGGATTGGCAGCACGCAGAGAGGGATCGGGTTGATCCCCAGCTTGTGCATTCTGCCTCTCCGGTCGACCTTTTCGGTCAATCGAACGCCCGCACCCTCGTTTCATGGGTTGACTTAGGCATACGGAGTTCATTCATAGTCTAAGATCGGACCGGACCAAGGGTTGTGGTAGCAGGATTGACAACACGCAGGGGGGATCGGGCCAGTCCCCGACTTTCACATTCTGCCTCTTCGACTGGCTGAGCGCCCACACGCTCGTTTCGTGGGTTGGCTTAGGCATACGAAGTTCATTCCATGTCTAAACATACGAAGTTCATTCCCAGTCTAAGATCAGTTCGAACCGAGGGTTGCGACAGCAGGACTAGCAGCAGGATCGACAGTACACAGGGGGGACTGGGCCGATCCCCAGCTTACGCATTTTACCTCTCCTACTGGCTGAGCACCCGTACACTCATTTCGTGGGTTGGCTTAGGCATACAGAGTTCATTCCATGTCTAAGCCCCAATCGGACCGAGGGTTGTGGCCAGCTCAGTGCCCAAACGCTCGTTTCGTGGGTTGACTTAGGCATACGGAGTTCATTCCCAATCTAAGATCAGACCAAATTGAGGGTTGTGACAGCTAGATCGACAGCACGCAGGGGGACCAAGTCAGTCCCCAGCTTATGCATTCTGCCTCTCCAGCCAGCTGGCGCCTGTACGCTCGTTTCGTGGGTTGGCTTAGGCATACAGAGTTCATTCCATGTCTAACCATACGGAGTTCATTCCCAGTCTAAGATCGGACCAGACCAAGGGTTACGATAGCAGGACTAGCAGCAGGATCGGTAGCACGCAGGGAGGGATCGAGCTGATCCCTGGCTTGCACATTCTGCCTCTCCGATCGGTCTCTGCGACCGGCTGAGCGCCCGCATGGTCGTTTTATGGGTTGACTTAGGCATACGGAGTTCATCCCCAATCTAAGCACACAGAGTTCATTCCCAATCTAAGATCAGACTGGATCGAGGGTTGCGACAGTAGGATCGACAGCATGCAGGGGGGATCGGGCTGATCTCCGACTTGCGTATTCTGCCTCTCTAGTCGGCTGAGCGCCCGTACGCTCATTTCATGGGTTGGCTTAGGCATAGGGAGTTCATTCCATGTCTAAGCCCCAGTCGGGCCGAAGGTTGTGGCAGCGGGACCGGCAGCACGCAGAGGGGGACCGAGCCAATCCCCAGCTTGTGCATTTTACCTCTCTAGCTGGCTGATCGCATGTATGCTCGATTCGTGGGTTGGCTTAGACATACGAAGTTCATTCCTTGTCTAAGCATACGGAGTTCATTCCCAGTCTAAGAGTTTGAGCCAAGGTGCACATACTGGGCTCGGGCATGTGCTGGTGCCACATTTTTTTACCCAGGGCACCATTGCTGGAGCATCGTCGGAGCATCGCCAGAGAGCCTAACCGACGACGTGGGGGTTCCGACGATTGGGGGGGCCGGGGGGTGTGCGCACATGATGTGCGATGGGTGCTAGTACCTGGCCCTTATATTGGCCCCCTACCCCTCATCAAACCTCAAGAACTCACACCCCCTTAAAGAGCATTTGAGATTTTATAGGTTTGCTGCCAATAGCCATTAAATGGGGACACTTTTTTCAAACGATCACAAAATCTTCTCCACTTTGAGTTTTTTACTGAATTTTTTTGTGCATGCCAACAAAAATAAAAGGATCACCTCTACCAAATTTGGGGACAAAATTCTTTTTAAAATAATTTTAAAAAATCCCGAACCATAAAAAGTTTCAAAAATCGTGAAAAATAGAAAGCGGGTCGTCTTGCCACAAAACTTCACATGAAGGCTTAGAGGACCATTGTATGAATTTACAAGCCATAATAATGGCATTGGCATGGCAGAAATATAAAAATGCGCTTGAAACCACATACCACCCGTTCGATCCCCGGCTTGCGCATCCTGCCTCTCTGGTCGACTAAGCGTCCGTACGCTCGTTTCGTGGGTTGACTTAGGCATACGGAATTCATTTCCAGTCTAAGATTAGACCAGAATGAGGGTTGCGGTAGCAAGATCGGCAACACACAGGGGGGATCGGGCTGATCCCTGGTTTACGCGTTCTACCTCTCCGGCAAGCTGAGTGCCCGCACGCCCATTTCGTGGGTTGGCTTAGGCACAGGGACCGCATTCCATGTCTAAGCCCTAGCCAGACCGAGGGTTGTGGTAGCTGGATCGGCATCACATAGAGGGGGACGGGGCCGATCCTCGACTTGCGCATTCTGCCTCTCCGGCCGGTTGAGCGCCCGCACGGTCGTTTCGTGGGTTGGCTTAGGCATACGAAGTTCATTCCAGTCTAAGAGTTTGAGCCATGACGCACAAGCTGGGCTCGGGCATGTGCTAGTGCCACATTCTTTTCGCCCGAGGCACCATCGCCGAAGCATCGCCGGAGAGCCTAACCAGCGGCATTGGGGGTTCCGGTGATTGGGGGGGCCGGGGGGTGTGCGCACATGATGTGTGATAGGTGCTGGTACTTGGCCCTTATATTGGCCCCCTATCCCTCATCAAACCTCGAGAACTCACACCCCCTTAAAGAGCATTTGAGATTTTATAGGTTTGCTACCAGTAGCAATTAAAGTGTCTTAAATGGGGACACTTTTTTCAAATGGTCACAAAATCTTCTCCACTTCGAGTTTTTAGCTGAATTTTTTGGTGCATGCCAAAAAGGATACAAGGATCCCCTCAACCAAATTTGGGGACAAAACTCTTTCTAAAAAAATTTTAAAAAATCTCGAACCGTAAAAAGTTTTGAATATCGTGAAAAATAGAAAACAGGTCGTCTTGCCATGAAACTTCACATGAAGGCTTAGGGGACCATTGTATGAATGTACAAGCCATAAAAATGGCATTGGCATGGCAGAAATATGAAGATGTGCTTGAACCCACCTACCACCCGTCTGATCCCCGGCTTGCGCATCCTGCCTCTCTGGTTGGCTGAGTGTCCGCGCGTTCGTTTCATCGGTTTAATTAGGCATACGGAGTTCATCCCCAATCTAAGCATACAGAGTTCATTCCCTGTCTAAGATCAGACTGGACCGAGGGTTGTGACAGCAGGATCGACAGCACCCAGGGGGGACCGGGCCGATCCCGGATTTACGCATTCTGTCTCTCTGGTCGGCTGAGCACCCGCACGTCCGTTTCGTGGGTTGGCTTAGGCATAAGGAGTTCATTCCATGTCTAAGCCCTAGCCGGACCATGGGTTGTCGCAGCGGGATCAGTAGCATGCAGAGGGGGACCAAGTCGGTCCTCGGCTTACGCATTATGCCTCTCTAGCTGGCTCAATGCTCGCACGCTCGTTTCGTGGGTTGACTTACGCACACGGAGTTCATTCCAAGTCTAAGATCAGACTGGACGGAAGGTTGTGACAATAAGATCGATAGCACGTAGGGGAGATCGGGCCGGTCCTCGGCTTACGCATTTTGCCTCTCCGGTTGGCTGAGCGCCTGCACGCTCGTTTCGTGGGTTGGCTTAGGCATACGGAGCTCATTCCCAGTCTAAGGTTGGACCAGACCGAGGGTTGCGGTAGCAGGACCAGCACAAGATCGACAGCACGTAGGAGGGACGGGGTCGATTCGTGGCTTGCACATTCTACCTCTCCGATCGGTTGAGCACCCACACGCTCGTTTAATGGGTTGGCTTAGGCATATGGAGTTCATTCCATGTCTAAGCCCCAGTCGGACCAAGGGTTGTGGTAGCAAGATCGACAATAGGATCAACAGCATGAAGAGAGGGATCGAGTTGATCCCCGGCTTGCGCATTATGCCTCTTCGGCCAGCCTCCCCAACCGACTGAGCACCCATACGCTTGTTTCGTGGGTTGACTTAGGCATACAAAGTTCATCCCCAGTCTAAGCATACAGAGTTCATTCCCAGTCTAAGATCGGACTGGACTGAGGGTTGTAGCAATAGGACCAGCAGAAGGATTGACAGCATACAGGGGGGACCGGGTCGATCCCCGGCTTGTGCATTCTGCCTCTCCGACCTACTGAGCGCCCACACGCTCGTTAAGTGGGTTGGCTTAGGCATACGATGTTCATTCCCAGTCTAAGATTTTGAGCCACGGTGCACATGCTGGGCTCAGGCATGTGCTGGTGCTGCTTTTTTTTCGCCTAGGGCACCATCGTCAGAGCATCGTCGGAGCATCGCCGGAGAGCCTAACCGGCGGCATTGGGGGTTCTGGCGATTGGGGGGGCTGGAGGGGTGTGCGCACGTGATGTGTGATGGGTGCTGGTACTTGTGTCACGGGCTCCGACCATAGACTTAGAAATCGTGCGGCCTTAGGCTTGGAATCTCCTCCTTTATGCCTAAGTCAACCTAAAACACAAGCGTACGGGCACTAGAACAACGGGAAGGGCTGATTACGCAAGTTAAAGAGAAACAGGATAAGAAGGCAGAATTCTGGAAATGCTTTTGTATTCACTGAAACGGAAGTGTTTGATGGTGTACAAATAAGGGAGGAGCAGCCCTCTATTTACAGTTGAGGCTCCAGCTTACACTTAATGGCAGTATCCCTAGAATAAAGGCTAAAATCATGGGATTATACAGATTACAATCAATCAGGATGCTAACACTTGATTTTTAGAGTCAACCAAATCTGCCAGGATGCTGCTGCTGATCCTACCTGCTTCCAGAAGCTTCCCTTGCATGTCCAGCACCTTGGGCCCTTCTGGATGTGGTGCGGGCAGCTTTGTGCCAGGCCTTGGTATCACGGGCTGGCCTGCAAGTTGGGCGGGCGTTCTGAACTCGTTTGCTAGGCTTTGTGCACAGATACCCCCCAACACACCTGGTCTGCGGGCCTCAACCTCTAGCTCACTTGCTGGTGCGCCTGATATGCCTGGCATGCCCACCCAGGGCATGACATTCTCCCCCACCTGATTGCACAACACCCTTGTTACGTCTTCTGCATGGTACTGCCTGATCTGGTCCCCAAACTACCATAAGTCATCTGTTGGTTCCTAGCTCACCTCACTATCTGGAAGTCCCCTCCAGCGCACCCAGTACTCTTGTCTTGGCTGATAGTTCTTCCGTCTCACCTCCCGGTCAGCTATGATGCTGTGGACCTCTTTCTCATATGAGGCCCTTTCCCAATGGCGTACGCTTTGACTCTGCCCGTCCTGGATCTCCCTCATTCTCATGGAACGGCTTGAGCATGCTCACATGGAACACCGGGTGTACCCTCGGCTTGGGTGGCATATCCAGCTTGTAGGAACCTTGCCTACCCTCTTGACTACTCAGAAAGGTCCCTCATACCTCCAGACTAGGCCTTTGTGCAGCCCCCTATGGTGCACAATGGGATGCAGCTTCACCAACACCAAGTTTCCAACCTGGAACTGCACGTCTCGCCTATTCTGGTCTACCCACTTCTTCGACCTCTTGGCCGCCTTGTGTAGATAAACTTTGGCCAAGTCAGCTTGCTCCTGCCATGCCTTGGCAAACTTGTATGCTGCTGGATTTGGCCCTGTATAACCTACAGCAATCGAACCGGGTGTTAGTGGTTGTTGCCCTGTCACAACCTCAAATGGGCTCTGGTTCATTGCCTCGCTCCTTTGCAAGTTGTAGGAAAACTACGCAATATCTAGCAGCTTTGGCCAGTCCCTTTGTATGGCACTCACATAGTGCCTGAGGTAGACCTCCAATAGTCCATTCACTCATTCTGTCTGCCCATCGGTCTGCAGATGCATGCTGGTGGAAAAGTTCAAGTTTGACCCCAACAGCTTGAACAACTCAGTCCAGAACCTACCCGTGAAATGCCCGTCTTGATCACTAACAATGGTCCTCGGCACTCCCCAGTACTTAACCATGTTTTTCATGAATAATCGAGCTGCCTCCTCGACTGGGCACTCTTTGGTTGCTGGAATGAAGATTCCATACTTGGAAAACTTGTCCACCACTACCATGATGCTTCCAAACCCTTCTGCTTTGGGTAGACCAACTATAAAGTCTAGAGAAACACTCTTCCATGGTCGCTCTGGCACTGGCAATGGCTCCAAGAGACCACCTGGTTTCTTGAGCTCTACCTTGTCCTATTGCCACACAAGACAAGTCTTCACATAGGCCTCTATATCGTCCCTCATGTGCGGCCAGTAGTACCGATCCTCGATCAACACCAAGGTACGGCTCACTCCGGGGTGTCCAGCCCATCTTGAATCATGGCATTCTTGTAAAACTTCCTTGCGAAGCTTCCCGTGCTGTGGCACAAACAGTCTACTTCCCCTGGTGTATAGCAAGCCATCCTATAACCAAAACCGCCTAGTCTTACCTTACTGGGTGTACTCCATCAAAGCCTTGGCTATAGGATCATACGCAAATCCCTTCTTGATGTGCGGCACCAGTGACCCCTCTGGTTGGCTAATGGCAGCAAGGCTAACCTTCCTGCTCAGGACGTCTGCCACTAGGTTCGCCCGCCCCGGCTTGTACTCCATCTGGAAATCAAATTCCGCAAGAAAATCTTGCCATCTCGCCTACTTGGGGGATAGCTTCTTCTACGTCTGGAAGTAGCTAGTCACCACATTGTCTGTCCTAACCATGAACCTTGACCCCAACAGGTAATGGTGCCAAGTGTGCAAGCAATGCACCACTGCAGTCATCTCCTTCTCTTGGACCGTGTACTTACGCTCAGTCTCGTTCAGCTTCTTGCTCTCGAACGTGACTGGACGTCCCTCCTACATCAACATGTCCCCTATGGCAAACTCTGATGCATCCATATGCACCTCATACGGCTTGGCATGGTCTGGCAAGGCCAAGACTGGCTCCTCGGTCACAGTCCACTTCAACCTGTCAAAGGCTTCCTGGCACCCTGTGCTCTACTCCCATGCTTTCCCTTTCTTGAGCAAGTCAGTCAATGGCATGGCTATTGCTGAATGACCTTTGATGAAGCGCCTGTAGTAGTTGACCAACCCAAGGACCGATCTCAACTCAGTGACCTTGGCTGGCAGTTGCCACTCTAGGATGGCATGTATCTTGTCTTCATCCATGCGTATCCTACCACCTCCAACTATGTGGCCAAGGAACGGGATCTCTTGCTGGGCGAATGAGCACTTCTCCTTCTTGACAAATAGCTTGTGCACCCGCAACACCTCGAACACCTGTCTCAAGTGGTCTACATGCTCTCCCAAAGTCTGATTGTAGATCACAATGTCATCCAAATAAATACAACAAATCGATCAAGGAATGACTAAAGTACCTTGTTCATAAGGGTGCAGAATGTTGCTGGGGCGTTTGTGAGTCTGAAAGGCATCACCAAGAACTCATACGAACCATACCGAGTGACACATGCTATCTTTGGCTTATCTCCTTCCACGATCCTGACTTGATAGTAGCCTGACCTCAAATCCAGCTTGGTGAACCACCTTGCGCTCCCAAGTTGATCGAACAAGTCTGCAATGAGTGGGATGGGGTACTTGTTCTTGATGGTCAGCTTGTTCAAAGCCCGGTAGTCTATGCACAACCGCAACAACCTATTATGCTTGCGCTGAAATAAAACCGGTGCACTATAGGGTGCCTTTGATGGCCTAATGAAGCCAGCATCAACTAACTTTTTGAGCTGCTTCCTGAACTCCTCCAACTCCGGTGGAGACATTTGGTAAGGGGCTCTAGCTAGTGGCTTGGCCTCGGACACCAGCTCAATCTTGTGGTCCACCTCCCTCTTAGGTGGTAGCTTTGCAAGCATCACATCACTAAAGGTCTTCAGCACCTTTAGCACCTCCAAGGGTGACTCGGTCTCCTTCTCCCTTGGCTCATCATATTTCAGGGCTGCCAAAAAGGTGTCTTCTTGTTTGCTTACCGCCTTGGCAAATTGAATGGCTGACACCACCCACGACCCAACTCCAGACCCTTTCCTCAATGGCACTAGGCATTGGCACCGTGCATCCAAGATGCAAACACAATCGGTAAAAGGCACGAGGAGGGCATTAATTCGAACAAGGAAATCCAACCTAATCACAAACTCATAGTCGTCAAGGGGTATTACCTCAATGGTCTCCTTGCCTTTCCAGTCTCCAAGCTGCAACTCCACTCCTCATGCTACTCCAATGGCTGGAACTTCCTTGGAGTTCACCGTTTTGATGGTACCAGTCCCTTTCTGCACCTTTAGTCTGAGCATTCGGGCTCTATCACCTAAAATAAAAAAATGTGAGGCACCTGTGTCCACCAGTGCGCTCACCTTTTGACCTGCAACCATCAGATCTGTAAACATCAAGCCCTTTGGCTTGCGGCTCCCCTTACTCTGGACAACATTGAGCACCAACGACCCAAGCTTTGCTGCCCCTGACTCTGGCTCCTCGTCAGACTCTTTGTCTATAGCAGCCAGCTTGCCCTTCTGTGGGTAATTGCACGCTATGTGGCTCCCTCCACATAGGTAGCATGCTAGTGGCTCTCGGTCCCCTTTTGTTTTCCACTTGCCTGCTGGTGGCTTTCTCTCGCCATCCTTGGTTGAACGGTCTCAATCTCCATCCTTGGACTCTCGGTCACGGTCCTTCCCCTTGGACTGCTTTTTTCGATCCCTATCGTCCCTGCCCTTACCCTTGGGCTTGGTAGACTCGAACTTGTTCAGAGGCTTGAACTCTATCAAGGCCTCGGCAGTAGTCATGGCTTTAGTCAAGTCATGAACTCCTCTCCTTTGTAGCTCATGCTTCACACATGGCTTCAGCCCATCCATGAAAGAAAATAAGGAGTCCTTCTCACCTAGATCTGAGATCTGTAGGATCAGTTCAGAGAATTTTTGGACATACTCCCTTATGTCCCCTTACTGGCTCAGCCTGCGCAACTTTGCCCGCGCCTCATCATCGGTGTACTCTAGGTAAAATTGTTCTCTGAACTCCTTTTAAACTCTGCCCAAGTTCCAATCTCGGTGCTCCCACGCCTGACATCATCACACCTGTGCCTCTACCACAATAAGGCTACATCAGTGAGATACATAGCAGCGGTGCTTACCTTTATCGCCTCGTCTTGCATGCCCATGGCCTGAAAGTACTGCTCCATACCCTAAAGGTAGTTATCTACTTCCTTGGCACCCCTAGTCCCTTTGAACTCCTTAGGCTTAGGGACATCCAATCTGGACTTGGACACTCCAGCAAACATGCCATTCCCAATGGCAGTCTTGTAAGCAACGAGCTCACTACTAAGCTCTTCCATCCGCTGGTGCATGGCCTCCATGCCATCACGCAAAGTCAACACTTTAGCCTCCAAGGTTTGATTCTTTTAGGTGAACACGTCCAAGCCTTTGTTGAGAGCAACTTGCAGCTCACTTTGGATCTCCTCCCCCATGGAGTCTAGTGATGCAATGTGAGTCTCTACCCCCTCAAACTTCTCCCCCATGTCGCCCATGGTCACCTCCACCTTGGCCAGCCTACCGTCTATGGTAGACCAGATATTTCTAGAACTGGCTTTCTTCCCTCTTCCATGCCCATGCTCCTGGGCCTCTAGTTGTTGGTTAGTAGTGTCACTTTGGGATGCCATCTCCTCTAACCTGCACAACACAAACACGCATAATCGAACTTGCTCTGATACCAACTGTCACGGGCTCCAACCTTAGACTCAGAAACCATACGGCCTTAGGCTTGGAATCTCCTCCTTTAAGCCTAAGTCAACCTAAAACACAAGCATACAGGCACTAGAACAATAGGAAGGGCTGATTACGTAAGTTAAAGAGAAACAGGATAAGAAGGTAGAATTCTAGAAATGCTCTTGTATTCACTGAAACAGAAGTGTTTGATGGTGTACAAATGAGGGAGGAGCTGCCCTCCATTTATAGTTAAGGCTTCAGCCTACACTTAATGGCAATATCCTTAGAATAAAGGTTAAAATCATGGGATTATACAGATTACAATCAATCAGGATGCTAACTTCTAATTTTCAGGGTCAACCAAATCTGCCAGGATGCTACTGCTGATCCTGCCTGCTTCCATAAGCTTCCCTTGCGTGTCCAGCACCTTGGGCCCTTCTGGATGTGGTGCAGGCAGCTTGTATGCTAGGCCTTGGTCTCACGGGCTGGTTTGCAAGTTGGACGGGTGTTCTGAACTCGTTTGCTAGGCTTTGTGTGCAGATACCGCCAGCACGCCTGGTCTACGGGCCTCAACCTCTGGCTCGCCGTTGGTGTGCCTGATGTGCCTGGCATGCCCGCCCAGGGTGTGACACTTGGCCCTTATATTGGCCCCCGATCCCTCATCAAACCTCGAGAACTCAGACCCCCTTAAAGAGCATTTGAGATTTTATAGGTTTGCTGCCAGTAGCCATTAAAGTGTTTGAAATAGGAACACTTTTTTCAAACAGTCACAAAATCTTCTCCACTTCGAGTTTTTAGCTAAATTTTTTTCATGCAAGCCAACAAAAATACAAGGATCACCTCAACCAAATTTAGGGACAAAACTCTTTCTAAAAAAATTTTAAAAAATCTCGAACCGCAAAAAGTTTTAAAAATCATGAAAAATAAAAAACGGGTCGTCTTGCCACGAAACTTCACATGAAGGCTTAGGGGACCATTGTATGAATTTACAAGCCATAAAAAAGGTATTGGTATGGCAGAAATATGAAGATGTGCTTGAACCCACCTACCACCCGTTCGATCCCCGGCTTACGCATCCTGCCTCTCTGGTCGGCTGAGCGCCCGTACGCTCGTTTCATGGGTTGACTTAGGCATACGGAGGTTATCCCCTATCTAAGCATACGAAGTTCATTCCCAGTCTAAGATCGGACAGGATCGAAGGTTACGACAATAGGATCGGTAGCACACAGGGGGGACCGGGCCAATCCTCGACTTGCGCATTCTGCCTCTCCGGCCAGCTGAGCACCCGTACGCCCATTTCATGGGTTGGCTTAGGCATAGGGAGTTCATTCCATGTCTAAGCCCTAGCCGAATCGAGGGTTGTGGCAGCGGGACTGGTAGCACATAGAGGGGGATCGGACCGATCCCCGACTTTCACATTATGCCTCTCTGACCGGCTCAGCACCCGCATGCTCATTTGTGGGTTGACTTAGTTATACGAAGTTCATTTCAGTCTAAGATCGGACCGGACCGAGGGTTATGGCAGCAGGATCGATAGCACGCAAGGGGGACCAGGTCGATCCTCGGCTTGTGCATTCTGCCTCTCCGACCAGCTGAGTGCCCCCACGCTTGTTTCGTAGGTTAGCTTAGCCATACGAAGTTCATTCCATGTCTAAGCATACGGAGTTCATTCCCAGTCTAAGATCGGACTGGACCGAGGGTTACAGCAGCAGGACTAGCAGCATGATCAGTAGCATGCAGGGGGGATCGGGCCGATCTCCAACTTGTGCAATCTGCCTCTTCGATCGACTGAGCGCCCGCACGCTCTTTTTGTGGATTGACTTAGGCATACGGAGTTCATCCCCAGTCTAAGCATACGGAGTACATTCCCAGTCTAAGATCGGACCGGATCGAGGGTTGCGACAGTAGGATCGACAGCACGCAGGTGGGACCGGACCGATCCCTGGCTTGCGCATTCTACCTCTTTGACCGGTTGAAGACCCGTACGCTTGTTTCGTGGGTTGGTTTAGGCATACGGAGTTCATTCCATGTCTAAGCATATGAAGTTCATTCCATGTCTAAGCATACGAAGTTCATTTTGAGCCACGGTGCACATTCTGTGCTCAAGCATGTGCTGGTGGCGTATTTTTTTTGCCTGGTGCACCATCATCGGAGTATCACCGAAGAGCCTAACCGACAGCGTTGGGGGTTCCGGCGATTGGGGGGCCGGGGGGTGTGTGCACATGATGTGCGAAGTGTGCTGGTACTTGGCCCTTATATTGGCCCCCTATCCCTCATCAAACCTCGAGAACTCACACCCCCTTAAAGAGCATTTGAGATTTTATAGGTTTGCTGCTAGTAGCCATTAAAGTGTCTAAAATGGGGACACTTTTTTCAAATGGTCACAAAATCTTCAAAGGCCAATCCCCGGCTTGCGCATTCTGCCTCTCCGGCCTGCTGAGTGCCCGCACACCCATTTCATGGTTTGGCTTAGGCATAGGGAGCTCATTCCATGTCTAAACCCCAATCGGACCGAGGGTTGTGGCAGCTGGACCGGCAGCATGCATGGGGGGACCAGGCCGATCCCCGGCTTGCGCATTATGCCTCTCCGATCGGCTCAGTGCCCGTACGCTCATTTCATGGGTTGACTTAGGCATAGGAGTTCATTCCCAGTCTAAGATTGGACCGGACCGAGGGTTGTGGCAGCAGGATCGACAGCATGCAAAGGGGGATCGAGTCGATCCCCGGCTTACGCATTCTGCCTGTCCGGTTGGCTGAGCGCCCGTACGCTCGTTTCGTGGGTTGACTTATGCATACGGAGTTCATTCCCAGTCTAAGATCGGACTGGACCGAAGGTTTCGGCAATAGGATTGATAGCACGCAGGGGGTATCGAACCGATCCCCTGCTTGCGCATCTGCCTCTCCGGCTGGCTGAGCGTCCGCACGCTTGTTTCGTGGGTTGGCTTAGGCATACGGAGTTCATTCCATGTCTAAGCATACAAAGTTCATTCCTCGTCTAATATTTTGAGCCACGGTGCACATGCTAGGCTCGGGCATGTGCTGGTGGCGTATTTTTTTGCCCAGGGCACCATCGCCGGAGCATCGTCAGAGAGCCTAACAGGCGGTGTTGGGGGTTCCGACGATTAAGGGGGTCGGGGGGTGTGTGCACATGATGTGCGAAGGGTGCTGGTACTTGGCCCTTATATTGGCCCCCTATCCCTCATCAAACCTCGAGAACTCACACCCCTTAAAGAGCATTTGAGATTTTATAGGTTTGTTGCCAGTAGCCATTAAAGTGTCTAAAATGGGGACACTTTTTTCAAACGGTCACAAGATCTTCAAAGGCCGATCCCCGACTTGCGCATTCTGCCTCTCCGGTCGGCTGAGCGCCCGCACGCCTGTTTCATGGGTTGGCTTAGGCATAGGGAGCTCATTCCATGTCTAAGCCCCAGTCGGATCGAGGGTTGTGGCAGCGGGACTGGCAGCACACAGAGGGGGACCGAACTAATCCCCAACTTGTGCATTATGCCTCTCCGATCGGCTCAGTGCCCGTACGCTCGTTTCGTGGGTTGACTTAGGCATACGGAGTTCATTCCCAGTGTAAGATCGGACCGGACCGAGGGTTGCGGCAGCAAGATTGACAGCACGTAGGGGGGACCGGGTTGATCCCCGACTTACGCTTTCTGCCTCTCCGGCTGGCTGAGCGCCCGCACACTCGTTTCGTGGGTTAGCTTAGGCATACAGAGTTCATTCCATGTCTAAGCATACAGAGTTCATTCCCAGTCTAAGATCGGACCGAACTGAAGGTTGTTGCAGTAGGACCAGTAGTAGGATCGGCAGTACACATGGGGGGACCGGGATGATCCCCGACTTGCGCATTCTACCCTTCAGCCAGTTGAGCGCCCGTACGCTTGATCCATGGGTTGGATTAGGCATACGGAGTTCATTCCATGTCTAAGCCCCAGCCAAAACAAGGGTTGTGGCAGCAGGACTGGCATCGGCATCAACAGCACGCAGAGGGGGATCGGGTCGATCCCCGGCTTGCGCATTACGCATCTCTGGCCAGCTGAGCGCCCGCACACTCATTTCGTGGGTTGACTTAGGCATACGAAGTTCATCTGTAGTCTAGGCATACGAAGTTCATTCCCAGTCTAAGATCAGAGCAGACTGAGGGTTACAGTAGCAGGATCGATAGCACGCAGGGGGGACCAGGCCCATCCCCGGCTTGCGCATTCTATCTCTCTGGCCGGTTGAGCACCCGCACGCCCGTTTCGTGGGTTGGCTTAGGCATATGGAGTTCATTCCATGTCTATGCCCCAGTCAGACTGAGGGTTGTGGCAGCAGGACCGGCAGCATGCAGAGGGGGATCGGGCTGATCCCCAGCTTGCGCATTATGCCTCTCCCATCGGCTCAGCGCTCGCACGCTCGTTTCGTGGGTTGACTTAGGCATACGAAGTTCATTCCCAGTCTAGGATCGGACTGGACCGAGAGTTGTGGTAGCAAGATCGGCAAAACATAGGGTGGGATCGGGCCGATCCTCGGCTTACACATTCTGCCTCTCCGACCGACTGAGCGCCTGTATGCTCGTTTCATGGGTTGGCTTAGGCATAGGGAGTTCATTCCATGTCTAAGCATACGGAGTTCATTTACAATCTAAGATCGGATTGAACTGAGGGTTGCTATAGTAGGACCAGTAGCAGGATCGGTAGCATGCAGACGGGTATAGAGCCGATCCTCGACTTACGCATTCTGCCTCTCCGACTGGCTGAGCACCCGTACTCTCATTTCGTGGGTTGGCTTAGGCATACGGAGTTCATTCCATGTCTAAGCCCCAGCCAGACCGAGGGTTGTGGCACCAGGATCGGTAACGGGATTGGCAGCATGTAGAAGGGGATCGAGCTGATCCCCAGCTTGCGTATTATGCCTCTTCGATCGTCCTCACCGACCAACTGAGTGCCCACACGCTCGTTTCGTGGGTAGACTTAGGCATACAGAGTTCATCCCCAGTCTAAGCATACGGAGTTCATTCCCAGTCTAAGATCAGACCGGACCGAGGGTTGTGGCAGCAGGATTGACAGCACACAGGGGGGACCGGGCCGATCCCAGGCTTGCGCATTCTGCCTCTTCGGCCGACTGAGAGCCCGCACGCCCGTTTCATGGGTTGGCTTAGGCATAGGGAGTTCATTCCATGTCTAAGCCCTAGTTGGACCGAGGGTTGTGGCAGCGGGACCGGCAGCACGCACACTCGTTTTGTGGGTTGACTTATGCATACGGAGTTCATTCCCAGTCTAAGATCGAACCGACCAAGGGTTGCTGCCGTAGGATTGACAGCACACAGAGGCAGACCGGGTCGATCACCGGCTTACGTATTTTGCCTCTCTGACCTGCTGAGCACTTGCATGCTTGTTTCGTGGGTTGGCTTAGGCATACAGAGTTCATTCCATGTCTAAGCATACGGAGTTCAATCCCAATCTAAGATTTTGAGCCATGGTGCACATGCTGGGCTCAGGCATGTGCTGGTGCCGCATTTTTTTCGCTCGGCGCACCATCGTCGGAGCATCGTCAGAGAGCCTAATCGACGAAATTGAGGGTTCTGACGATTGGGGGGCCGGGGGTATGCACACATGATGTGCGATGGGTGCTGGTACTTGGCCCTTATATTGGCCCCCTATCCCTCATCAAACCTCGAGAACTCACACCCCCTTAAAGAGCATTTGAGATTTTATAGGTTTGCTAGCAGTAGCCATTAAAATGTCTAAAATGGGGACACTTTTTTCAAACGATCACGAAATCTTCTCCACTTGCAGTTTTTAGTTGACTTTTTTTGTGCCTTCCAAGAAAAATACCAGGATCATCTCTACCAAATTTGGGGACAAAACTCTTTCTTAAAAAATTTTAAAAAATATCGAACGTTAAAAAGTTTTGAAAATCGTGAAAAATAGAAAATGGGTCGTCTTGCCATGAAACTTTACATGAAGGCTTAGGGGACCATTGTATGAATTTACAAGCCATAAAAATGGCATTGGCACAGCAGAAATATGAAGATGTTCTTGAACCCACCTACCACCCGTTCGATCCCCGGCTTGCGCATCCTACCTCTCTGGTCGACTGAGCGTCCGCACGCTTGTTTCGTGGGTTGACTTAGGCATACAGAGTTCATCCCAAGTCTAAGCATACGGAGTTCATTCCTAGTCTAAGATCAGACCGGATCGAGGGTTGAGACAGCAAGACCCGCACGCCCATTTCGTGGGTTGGCTTAAGCATAAGGAGTTCATTCCATGTCTAAGCCCCAACCGGACCGAGGGTTATGGTAGCGGGACCGACAACATGCAAAGGGGGACCAGGCCAATCCCTGGCTTGCGTATTATGCCTCTTCGACCGACTCAACGCCCACACGCTCGTTTCGTGGGTTGACTTAAGCATACAAAGTTCATTCCCTGTCTAAGATCGGACCGGACCGAGGGTTGCGGCAGCAGGATTGATAGCACGTAGGGGGGACCGGGATGATCCTCGACTTACGCATCTGCCTCTCCGACCTGCTGAGCGCCCGTACGCTCGTTTCGTGGGTTGGCTTAGGCATACCGAGTTCATTCCACATCTAACCATACGGAGTTCATTTCCAGTCTAAGATCAGATCGGACCACGGGTTGCAGTAGCAGGACCAGCAATAGGATCGACAGTACGCAGGGGGGATCGGGTCGATCCCCGGCTTGCACATTCTACCTCTCCGACTGGTTGAGCGCCCGCATGCTCGTTTCGTGGGTTGGCTTAGGCACACAGAGTTCATTCCATGTCTAAGCCCCAACCGGACAGAGGGTTGTGGCAGCAGGACCGGCAGCGAGATCGACAGCACGCAGAGGGGGACCGGGCTAACCCTCGGCTTATGCATTATGCCTCTCTGGCCAGCCTCTCTGACCAGCTGAGTGTCCGCACGCTCGTTTCGAGGGTTAACTTAGGCATATGGAGTTCATCCCCAGTCTAAGATCAGATCGGACTGAGGGATACTCCAGTAGGATCAGTAGCACACAGTGGGGACCGGGCCAATCCCTGGCTTGTGCATTCTGCCTCTCCGCCCGACTGAGCGCACGCACACTCGTTTCATGGGTTGACTTAGGCATATAGAGTTTATCCCCAGTCTAAGCATACGGAGTTCATTCTCAATCTAAGATCAGATCGGATCGAGGGTTGCGGCAGTAGGATCGGTAGCACGCAAGGGGGACCGAGCCGATCCCTGGCTTACGCATTCTGCCTTTTCGGTCGGTTGAGCGCCTGCACGCCCGTTTCGTGGGTTGGCTTAGGCATAGGGAGTTCATTCCATGTCTAAGCCCCAGCTGGACCGAGGGTTGTGGTAGCGGGACCGGCAGCACGTAGAGGGGGACCAGGCCGATCCCTGGCTTGCGCATTATGCCTCTTCGATCGGCTCAGCACCTGCACTCTCGTTTCATGGGTTGACTTATGCGTACGGAGTTCGTTCCTAGTCTAAGATTGGATCGGACTGAGGGTTGTAGCAGTAGGATCGACAGCACGCAGGGGGTTCGAGCCGATCCCCGGCTTGCGCATTCTGCCTCTTCGGTCGGCTGAGCACCCGCACGCTCTTTTCGTGGGTTGGCTTAGGCGTACGGGTTCATTCCATGTCTAAGCATACGAAGTTCATTCCCAGTCTAAGATTTTGAGCCACGGCGCACATGCTGGGCTCAGGCATGTGCTGGTGTCGTATTTTTTTCACACGGGGCACCATCGTCGGAGCATCACCGGAGAGCCGAACAGACGGCATTAGGGGTTCTGGCGATTGGGGGGGCCGGGGGGTGTGCGCATATGATGTGCGATGGGTGCTGGTGCTTGGCTCTTATATTGGCCCCCTGTCTCTCATCAAACCTCAAGAACTCACACCCCCTTAAAGAGCTTTTGAGATTTTATAGGTTTGCTGCCAGTAGCCATTAAAGTGTTTGAAATGGGGATACTTTTTTCAAACAGTCACAAAATATTCTCCACTTTGAGTTTTTAGCTGAATTTTTTTGTGCATGCCAAAAAAAATACAAGGATCACCTCTACCAAATTTTGGAACAAAACTCTTACTAAAAAAATTTAAAAAAATCCCGAATGGCAAAAAGTTTTGAAAATCATGAAAAATAGAAAACGGGTCGTCTTGCCATGAAACTTCACATGAAGGCTTAGGGGACCATTGTATGAATTTACAAGCCATAAAACTGGCATTGGAGTGGTAGAAATATGAAGATGTGCTTGAATCCACCTACCATCCGTTCGATCCCCAACTTACGCATTCTACCTCTCCGGCCGGCTAAGCGCCCGCATGCTCGTTTCGTGGGTTGACTTAGGCATACAGAGTTCATTCCATGTCTAAACCCTAGCCATACTGAGGGTTGTGGCAACGGGACCGACAGCACGCAGAGGGGGACTGAGTCGATCCCCGGCTTGCGCATTATGCCTCTCTGATGACTTAGCGCCCACACGCTCGTTTCGTGGGTTGACTTTGGCATACGGAGTTCATTCCCAGTCTAACATCAGACCAGACCGAGGGTTGCGGCAGCAAGATTAACAGCACCAGGGGGGATCGGGTCGATCCTCAGCTTATGCGTTCTGCCTCTTTGGCCGGCTGAGCACCCGCGCACTCGTTTCGTGGGTTGGCTTAAGCATACGGAGTTCATTCCATGTCTAAGCATACGGAGTTCATTCCCAGTCTAAGATCGGATCAGACCGACGGTTGCGATAGCAGGACCAGCAGTAGGATCGACAGCACGTAGGGGGGATCGAGCCGATCCCTGGCTTGCGCATTCTACCTCTCCGATCGGCTGAGCGCCCGCACGCTCGTTTCGTGGGTTGGCTTAGTCATATGGAGTTCTTTCCATGCCTAAGCCCTAGTCGGACCGAGGGTTGTGATAGCAGGACCGGCAGCAGGATTGACCGCACGTAGAGGGGGACTGGGCTGATCCTCGACTTATGCATTATGCCTCTCCGGTCGGTTGAACGCGTGCACGCTCGTTTCAAGGGTTAACTTAGGCGTACGGAGTTCATCCTCAGTCTAAGATTAGATCGAACTGAAGGATGCGACAGTAGGATCGACAGCACACAGGGGGGACCGGGCCAATCCCTAGCTTGCGCATTCTGCCTCTCCGACCGGTTGAGCGCCCACACGTCCATTTCATGGGTTGGCTTAGGCATAAGGAGTTCACTCCATGTCTAAGCCCTAATCGGACAGAGGTTGTGGCAGTAGGACTGGCAGCACGCTGAGGGGGATCGGGCCGATCCCCGACTTGCGCATTTTGCCACTCTGGTCGGCTGAGCACCCGCACGCTCGTTTTGTGGGTTGGCTTAGGCATACGAAGTTCATTCCATGTCTAAGCATACGAAGTTCATTCCATTCTAAGATTTTGAGCCATGGTGCACATGCTGGGCTCGGGCAGGTGCAGGTGCCACATTTTTTTCACCTAGGGCAGCATCGTCGGAGAGCCTAACCGGCGGCATTGGGGGTTCCGATGATTGGGGGGGCTGGGGGGTGTGCGCACATGATGTGCAATGGGTGCTGGTACTTGGCCCTTATATTGGCCCTCTATCCCTCATCAAACCTCGAAAACTCACACCCCCTTAAAGAGCATTTGAGATTTTATAGGTTTGCTGCCAGTAGCCATTAAAGTGTGAAATGGGGACACTTTTTTCAAACGGTCACAAAATCTTCTCCAATTCGAGTTTTTAGCTGAATTTTTTTGTGCATGCCAAAAAAATATACAAGGATCACCTCTACCAAATTTGGGGGCAAAACTATTTCTAAAAGAATTTTAAAAAAATTCCAAACCGTAAAAAGTTTCAAAAATCGTGAAAAATAGAAAACGGATCATCTTGCCACGAAACTTCACATGAAGTCTTAGGGGACCATTGTATGAATTTACAGGCCATGAAAATGGCATTGGCACGGCAGAAATATGAATATGTGCTTGAACCCACCTACCACCCATTCGATCCCCAGCTTGCGCATCCTGCCTCTATGGTCGACTGAGCGCTCGCACGCTCGTTCCGTGGGTTGACTTAGGCATACGGAGTTCATCCCTAGCCTAAGCATACGGAGTTCATTCCCAGCCTAAGATCGGACCAGACCGAGGGTTGCGATAGCAGGATCGGTAGCACGTAGGGGGTATCGGGCCGATCCTCGACTTGCGCATTCTATCTCTCCGACCGGCTGAGCGCCCGCACGCCTGTTTCGTGGGTTGGCTTAGGCATAGGGAGTTCATTCCATGTCAAGCCCTAACCAGACCGAGGGTTGTGGCAACGAGACTGACAGCACGCAGAAGGGGATCGAGCTGATCCTCGGCTTGCGCATTATGCCTCTCCGACTGGCTGAGCGCCCGCACGCTCGTTTCATGGGTTGACTTAGGCGTACAGAGTTCATTCCCAGTCTAAGATCGGACCAGACCGAGGGTTGTGGCAGTAGGATCGATAGCACACAGGAGGGACCGTGTCGATCCCCAGCTTGCGCATTCTACCTTTCCAGCCGACTGAAGACCCGCATGCTCGTTTCATGGGTTGGCTTAAGCATACGGAGTTCATTCCATGTCTAAGCATATGAAGTTCATTCCCAGTCTAAGATCGGACCGGACCAAGGGTTACGGTAGCAAGAATAGCAGTAGGATCGGTAGCACGCAGTGGGGGATCGGGTCGATCTCTGGCTTGTGCATTCTGCCTCTCCGGTCGGCTAAGTGCCCGCATGCTCGTTTCGTAGGTTGGCTTAGGCATATGGAGTTTATTCCATCTCTAAGCCCCGGTCGGACCATAGGTTGTGGCAGCAGGACTGACAGTGGGATAGGCAGCATGCAGAGGGGGACTGGGTTGATCCTTGGCTTATGCATTATGCCTCTCCGGTTGGCCTCTTCGTTCGGCTTAGCGCCCGCACGCTCGTTTCCAGGGTTAACTTAGGCATACAGAGTTCATCCCTAGTCTAAGATCGAACCCGACTAAGGGTTGCGTCAGTAGGATTGGCAGTACGCAAGGGGGACAGGGCCAATCCCTGGGTTACGCATTCTGGCTCTCTAGCCGGCTGAGCGCCCTCACGTCCATTTTGTGGGTTGGCTTAGGTAGAGGGAGTTCATTCCATGTCTAAGCCCCAGCCGGACCGAGGGTTGTGGCAGCAAGATCGGCAGCACGCAGAGAGGGATCGAGCCGATCCCCAGCTTGCGCATTATGCCTCTTCGGTTGGCTCAGTGCCCGCACGCTCGTTTCATGGGTTGACTTACGCATACGAAGTTCATTCCCAGTCTAAGATCGGACCGGACCGAGGGTTACAGTAGCAGGATCGATAGCACGCAAGGGGGGACCGAGCCGATCCCTAGCTTGCGCATTCTGCCTCTCTGACCGTTGAGAGCCCGTACGCTCGTTTCATGGGTTGGCTTAGGTATACAGAGTTCATTCCATGTCTAAGCATATGGAGTTCATTCCCAGTCTAAGATTTTGAGCCATGGTGCCCATGCTGGGCTCGGGCATGTGCTGGTGCCGTATTTTTTTCGCCAGGGCACCATCGTCGGAGCATCTCTGGAGCATCATCGAAGAGCCTAATCGACGGCATTGGGGGTTCTGGTGATTGGGTGGGCCGGGGGGGTGTGCGCACATGATGTGCAATGGGGGGATCGAGCCGGACTGAGGGTTGTGGTAGCAGGATCGATAGCACGTAGGGGGCACCGGGTCGATCCCCGGCTTACGCATTCTACCTCTGCGACTAGTTGAGCCCCCGCATTTTATGGGTTGGCTTAGGTATACAGAGTTCATTCCATCTCTAAGCATACAGACTTCATTCCCAGTCTAAGATCGAGTCAGACCGAGGGTTGCCGTAGCATGATCGACAGCATGCAGGGGTGGATCGGGTCTATCCCCGGGTTGCACATTCTACCTCTCCGGCCTGCTGAGCGCCCGCACGCTCGTTTCATGGGTTCGCTTAGGCATATGGAGTTCATTCCATGTCTAAGCCCCAGCCGGACCGAGGGTTATGGTAGCAGAACCGACAGCGGGATCGGCAACACGCAGAGGGGGATCGGGCTGATCACCGGCTTTCGCATTATGCCTCTTCGACCGGCCTTCCTGTCGGTTGAGCACCTGCACGCTCGTTTCATGGGTTGACTTAGGCATACGGAGTTCATCCCCAGTCTAAGCATACGGAGTTGATTCTCAATCTAAGATCAAACCAGATCGAGTGTTACGGCAGTAGGATCGGCAGCACGTAAGGGGGGACCGAGTCGATCCCTGACTTGTGCATTCTGCCTCTCCGGCCGGTTAAGCACCCGCATGCTCGTTTCATGGGTTAACTTAGGCATACAAAGTTTATCCCCAGTCTAAGCATACGAAGTGCATTCCTAGTCTAAGATCGAACTGAACTGAGGGTTGTAGTAGCAGGATCAGTAGCATGTAGGGGGGACCGGGCTGATCCCCGGCTTATTCATTCTGCCTCTTCGACTGGCTGAGCCCTCGCACGCCCGTTTCGTGGGTTCGCCTAGGTATACGGAGTTCATCCCCAGTCTAAGCATACGGAGTTCATTCCCAGTCTAAGATCGGACCGGATTGAGGGTTGCGATAGCAGGATCGACAGCACACAGGAGGGACTGGGCCGATTCCCAACTTGCGCATTCTGCTTCTCCGGTCGGCTGATCACCCGCACGCCCATTTCGTGGGTTGGCTTAGGCATAGGGGGTTCATTCCATGTCTAAGCCAAGTCAGATAGATGGTTGTGGCAGTGAAACCAATAGCACGCAGAGGGGGACCAGGTCGATCCCAAGCTTGCGCATTATGCCTCTCCGACCGACTCAGCGCCCGAACGCTTGTTTCGTGGGTTGACTTAGGCATACGGAGTTCTTTCCTAGTCTAAGATCAGACTGGACCGAGGGTTATGCCAGCAGGATCGATAGTACGTAGGGGGGATCGGGCTGGTCCCCGACTTCCGTATTCTACCTCTCCGGTCGACTGAGGGCCCACACGCTCATTTTATGGGTTGGCCTAGGCATACGAAGTTTATTCCATGTTTAAGCATTTGGAGTTCATTCCCAGTCTAAGATCAGACTGGACCGAGGGTTGCGATAGCAGGACCAGCAGCAGGATCGACAGCACATAGGGGGGGTCAGGCTGATCCCCGACTTGCGCATTCTGCCTCTCCGGTTGGCTTTTCCGACCGGCTGAGCGCCCGTACGCTCGTTTCGTGGGTTGACATAGGCATACGGAGTTTTTCCCCAGTCTAAGTGTACAGAGTTCATTCCTAGTCTAAGATCGAACCAGACCAAGCATTGCGACGGTAGGATCAACAGCACATAGGGGGGAACCAACTGATCCCCGGCTTGCGCATTCTACCTCTCCAGCCTGCTGAGCGCCCGCACGCCCATTTAGTGGGTTGGCTTAGGCATAGGGAGTTCGTTCCATGTCTAAGCTCCAGCCGGACCAAGGGTTGTGGCAGCGGGATCGGCAGCACGTAGAGGGGGATTAGGCCAATCCTCAGCTTGCGCATTCTACCTCTCTGGCCAGCTGACCGCCCGCACGCTCGTTCCATGGGTTGGCTTAGGCATACGGATTTCATTCCACGTCTAAGCATACGGAGTTCATTCCCAGTCTAAGAGTTTGAGCCACGGTGCACATGCTGGGCTCGGGCATGTGCTGGTGCCGCATTTTTTTTGCCCGGGGCACCATCATCGAACCATCGTTGGAGCATCATCGGAGAGCCTAACCGGCGGCATTGGGGGTTTCGGTGATTGGGGGGGCCAGGGGGTGTGCGCACATGATGTGCGATGGGTGCTGGTACTTGGCCCTTATATTAGCCCCCTATCCCTCATCAAACCTCGAGAACTCACACCCCCTTAAAGAGCATTTGAGATTTTATAGGTTTGCTGCCAGTAGCCATTAAAGTGTCTAAAATGGGGACACTTTTTTCAAACGGTCACAAAATCTTCTCCACTTTGATTTTTTGGCTGAATTTTTTTGTGCATGCCAACAAAAATACAAGGATCACCTCTAATAAATTTGGGGATAAAACTCTTTCGAAAAAAATTTAAAAAAATCTCGAACCACAAAAAGTTTCAAAAATCGTGAAAAATATAAAACGGGTCGTCTTGCCATGAAACTTCACATGAAGGTGTAGGGACCATTTTATGAATTTAAAAGCCATAAAAAATGGCATTGGCATGGCAAAAATATGAAGATGTACTTGAGCCCACCTACCAGTCGTTCGATCCTCAGCCTGCGCATCCTGCCTCTCTGGTCGACTGAGCGTCCACACGCTCATTTCGTGGGTTGACTTAGGCATACAGAGTTCATCCCTAGTCTAAGCATGCAGAGTTCATTCCCAGTCTAAGATAGGACTGGATCGAGGGTTGCAACAGTAGGATCGGTGCACGCATAAGGGATTGGACCGATCCCCGGCTTGCGCATTCTGCCTCTCCGATCGTCTGAGCACCCGCACACCCATTTTATGGGTTGGCTTAGGCATAGGGAGTTCATTCCACGTCTAAGCCCCAGCCAGATCGAGGGTTGTGGCAGTGGGATCGACAGTACGTAGAAGGGGATCAGGCTGATCCCCGGCTTGCGCATTATGCCTCTCCGATCGGCTCAGTGCCCGTACACTCGTTTCATGGGTTGACTTAGGCATACGGAGTTCATTCCCAGTCTAAGATCAGATCAGACCGAGGGTTGCGGCAGCAAGACCAGCAGCAAGATCGGCAGCACGCAGGGGGGACTGGGCCGATCCCCAGCTTATGCATTCTGCCTCTCCGACCGACTGAGCGCCCACACGCTCGTTTCGTGGGTTGGTTTAGGCATACAGAGTTCATTTCATGTCTAATCCCTAATCAGACCGAGGGTTGTGGCAGCAAGATCGGAAGCGAGATTGGTAGCACGCAGAGGGGGATCGAGCTGATCCCCGACTTGCGCATTCTGCCTCTCTGGCCGACTGAATGCCCGCATGCTCGTTTCGTGGGTTGGCATAGGCATACGCAGTTCATTCTATGTCTAAGCTGGATCGAGGGTTATGGCAGTAGGATCGGCAGTAGGACCGACAGCAGGATCAGCAGCATGCAGAGGAAGATCGGGTTGATCCTTGGTAAACGCATTATGCCTTTTCGATCGGCATCTTTGGCCAGCAGAGCGCCCGTAGGCTCGTTTCATGGGTTGACTTAGGCATATGGAGTTCATCCCCAGTCTAAGCATACGGAGTTCATTCTTAGTCTAAGACCGGACCGGACCAAGGGTTGTTGTAGTAGGATCGGTAGCACGCAAGGGGGGTCGGGCTGATCCCTGGCTTACACATTCTACCTTTTCGATCGGCTGAGCACCCGCACGCCCATCTCGTGGGTTGGCTTAGGCATAGGGAGTTCATTCCATGTCTAAGCCCCAGCCGGACCGAGGGTTGTGGTAGCGAGACTGGCAACATACAGAGGGGGATCGGGTCGATCCCTGACTTGCGCATTATGCCTCTCCGGCCAGCTTAGCACTTGAATGCTCGTTTTGTGTGTCGACTTAGGCATACGGAGTTCATTCCCAGTCTAAGATCAAACCGGACTGAAGTTTGCGGTAGCAGGATCTACAGCACGTAAGGGGAACCCGACTGATCCCCGACTTACGCACTCTGCCTCTCTGATCGGCTAAGCACCCATACACTCGTTTTGTGGGTTGGCCTACGCATACGATTTTATTTCATGTCTAAGTATATGGAGTTCATTCCCATCTAAGATCAGACCGAACTGAGGGTTACGGTAGTAAGACCAGCAGCAGGATCGGTAGCACGCAGGGGGGGATCGGGTTGATCCTCGACTTGCGCATTCTGCCTCTCCGGTCGGCCTCTCCGACCGGCTGAACGTTCGCACGCTCATTTCGTGGGTTGACTTAGGCATACGGAGTTCATCCCCAGTCTAAGCGCACAGAGTTCATTCCCAGTCTAAGATCGAATCGGACTGAGGGTTGTAGCAGCAAGATCGACAGCACGCAGGTGGGACCGGGCCAATCCCTGGCTTGCGCATTCTGCCTCCCCGACCGACTGAGCACCCGCACGCCCGTTTTGTGGATTGGCTTAGGCATAGGTAGTTCATTCCATGTCTAAGCCTCAACCGGACTGAGGGTTGTGGTAGCGGGTCGACAGCACGCACAGGGGATCGGGTCGATCCTCGGCTTGCGCAATCTACCTCTCCGATCGGTTGAGCACCGTACGCTCGTTTCATGGGTTGGCTTAGGCATACAGAGTTCATTTCATGTCTAAGCCCCAGCCGAACAGAAGGTTCTGGCAGCAAGACCGACAGCAAGCAGAGGGGAACCGGGCTGATCCCCGACTTGCACATTATGCCTCTCTGCACGCTCTTTTCGTGGGTTGACTTAGGCATATGGAGTTCATCCCTAGTCTAAGCATACGGAGTTCATTCCCAGTCCATGATCGGACTGGACCAAGGGTTGCGACACCAGGATCGGCAGCACGCAGGGGGGATCGAGCCGATCCCCAGCTTGCGCATTCTGCCTCTCCGGCCGGCTAAGTGCCCGCACGCTTGTTTCATGGGTTGGCTTAGGCATAGGGAGTTCAATTCATGTCTAAGCCCCAACCGGATCGAGGGTTGTGGCAGCGGGACCGACAGCACGCAAAGGGGGACCGGGCCTCTCCCCGGCTTGCACATTAAGCCTCTCCGATCGGCTCAATGCTCGAATGCTTATTTCATGGGTTGACTTAGGCATACAGAGTTCATTCCCAGCCTAAGATCGGACTGGATCGAGGGTTACAGTAGCAGGATCGATAGCATGTAGGAGGGGATCGAGCCAGTCCCCGGCTTATGCATTCTGCCTCTCCGACCGGCTGAGTGCCCGCACGCTCGTTTCGTGGGTTGGCTTAGGCATACGGAGTTCATTCCATGTCTAATTATACGGAGTTCATTCCTAGTCCAAGATCGGACCAGACCGAGGGTTGTGACAGCAGAATCGACAGCACGCAGGGGGGATCGGGCTGATCAACGACTTGAGCATTCTACCTCTCTGGTCGGCCTCTCCGGCCGACTGAGCACCCGCACACTCGTTTCGTGGGTTGACTTAGGCATACGGAGTTCATCCTAAGTCTAAGCATACGGAGTTCATCCCAAGTCTAAGCATATGGAGTTCATTCCTAGTCTAAGATCGAATTGGATCGAGGGTTGCGGCAGCAGGATCGGCAGCACGCAGGGGGGACCGGGCCGATCCCCGACTTACGCATTATGCCTCTTTGGCCAGCTCAGCACCCGCACGCTCGTTTCGTGGGTTGACTTATGCATATGGAGTTCATCCTCAGTCTAAGCATACGAAGTTCATTCCAGTCTATGATCGGACCGGACTGAGGGTTGCGGTAGCAGGATCGACAGCACGTAGGGGGGACCAGGCCGATGCCCGACTTGCGCATTCTACCTCTCCTGCCAGCTGAGCGACCGCACGCTCGTTTCATGGGTTGGCTTAGGCATAGGGAGTGCATTCCATGTCTAAGCTCCAGTCAGACTGAGGGTTGTGGTAGCGGGACCGGTAGCACGCAGAGGGGGATCGGGCTGATCCTCGGCTTACGCATATGCCTCTTCGATCGGCTCTGCACCCGCGCGCTCGTTTTGTGGGTTGACTTATGCATACGGAGTTCATTCCCAGTCTAAGATCAGACCAAACCGAGGGTTACGGTAGCAGGATCGATAGCACTCTGGAGGGTACCGGGTCCCCGGCTTGCGCATTCTACCTCTCCGGCCAGCTGAGCGCCCGCACGCTAGTTTCGTGGGTTGGCTTAGGCATACGAAGTTCATTCGATGTCTAAGCATGCAGAGTTCATTCCCAGTCTAAGATCAGACCAGACCGAGGGTTGCGGCAGTAGGACCAGCACAGGATCGACATTACACAAGGGGGACCGAGCCAATCCGCGGCTTGCACATTCTACCTCTCTGATCGGTTGAGCACCCGCAAGCTCGTTTCATGCGTTGGCTTAGGCATACAGTGTTCATTCCATGTCTAAGCCCCAGTCGGACTGAGGGTTGTGGCAGCAGGACCGATAGCGGGATCTGCAGCACGCAGAGGGGGACCGAGCCGATCCCTGGCTTGCGTATTATGCCTCTCCGACTGGCTCAGCACCCGCACGCTCATTTTATGGGTTGACTTATGCATACGGAGTTCATTCCCAGTCTAAGATCGGATCAGGTCGAAGCTTACGATAGCAGGATCGACAGCACGCAGGGGGGGATCGGGTCGGTCCAACTTGGGCATTCTGCCTCTCCGGTCGGCTGAGTGCCTGCACGCTCGTTTCGTGGGTTCGCTTAGGCATACGGAGTTCATTCCATGTCTAAGATCGAACTGGACCGAGGGTTACGGCAGTAGGACCAGCAGCAGGATCGACAGCACGCAGAGGGGACCGGGTCGATCCTGGGCTTACACATTCTGCATCTCCAATCGATTGAGTGCCCGGACGCTCATTTTGTGGGATGGCTTAGATCCCCGACTTGCGCATTATGCCTCTCCGGTCGGCTGAGCACTCGCACGATCGTTCGTGGGTTGACTTTGGCATACGAAGTTCATCCCCAGTCTAAGCATACAAAGTTCATTCTGAGTCTAAGATTGGACCGAACCGAGGGTTGCGGCAGCAGGATCGGCAGCACGCAGGTGGGACCAGATCGATCCCCTGCTTGAGCATTCTGCCTCTCCGGTCGGCTGAGCACCCGCACGCCCGTTTAGTAGGTTGGCTTAGGCATAGGGAGTTCATTCCATGTCTAAGCCCCAGCTGGACCGAGGGTTGTGGCAGCGGGACCGGTAGCACACAGAGGGGTACCGAGCCAATCCCCGGCTTGCGCATTATGCCTCTTCGATCGGCTCAGTACCTGTACGCTCGTTTCATGGGTTGACTTATGCATACGGAGTTTATTCCCAGTGTAAGATCAGACCAGACCGAGGGTTACCACATCTGGATTGACAACACGCAGGGGTGGATTGGGCTGATCTTTGACTTAGCATTCTGCCTCTCCGGCCAGCTGAGCGCCCGCACGCTCGTTCCGCTGGTTGGCTTAGGCATACGGAGTTCATTCCATGTCTAAGCATACGGAGTTCATTCCCAGTCTAAGATTTTGAGCCACGGTGCACATGCTAGGCTCGGGCATGTGTTGGTGTCGCATTTTTTTCGCCCGGGGCACAATCGTCGGAGCATCACCGGAGAGCCTAACCGACGACATTGGGGGTTCCGACGATTGGGGGGGCCGGGGCAGTGTGCACACATGATGTGCGATGGTTGCTGTTACTTGGCCCTTATATTGGCCCCCTATCCCTCATCAAACCTTGAAAACTCACACCCCCTTAAAGAGCATTTGAGATTTTATAGGTTTGCTGCCAGTAGCCATTAAAGTGTCTGAAATGGGGACACTTTTTTCAAACGGTCACCAAATCTTCTCCACTTTGAGTTTTTAGCTGAATGTTTTTATACATGCCAAAAAAAATACAAGGATCACCTCTACCAATTTTTGGGACAAAACACTTTCTAAAAAAATTTTAAAAAATCCCAAACCGTAAAAAGTTTCAAAAATCGTGAAAAATAGAAAACGGGTTGTCTTGCCACGAAACTTCACATGAAGGCTTAGGGGACCATTGTATGAATTTGCATGCCATAAAAATGGCATTGGAATGGCAGAAATATGAAGATGTGCTTGAACCCACCTATCCCCCGTTCGATCCCCAACTTGCGCATCCTGCCTCTCTGGTCGGCTGAGCGCCCGCATGCTCGTTTCATGGGTTGACTTAGGCAAATGGAGTTCATCCCCAGTCTAAACATACGGAGTTCATTACCAGACTAAGATCGAACTAGACCGAGGGTTACGGCAACAGGATCGACAGCGCGCAAGGGGGACCGGGCTGATCCCCGGCTTTTGCATTCTGCCTTTCCGACCGGCTGAGTGCCCGCACGCTCGTTTCATGGGTTGGCTTAGGCATAGGGAGTTCATTCCATGTCTAAGCCCCAGCCAGACCAAGGGTTGTGGCAGTGGGACCGGTAGCACGAAGAGGGGGATCGGGCTGGTCCTCGGCTTGCGCATTATGCCTCTCCAACCAGCTCAGCGCTCGCACGCTCGTTTCATGGGTTAACTTAGGCATATGGAGTTCATTCCCCATCTAAGATCGGATCGGACTGAGGGTTACGACAGCAAGATCGACAGCACGTAGGGGGGACCGGGCCGATCCCCGGCTTGTGCATTCTGCCTCTCGGATCGGTTGAGCGCCCGCATGCTCGTTCCATTGGTTGGTTTAGGCATACGCAGTTCATTCCATGTCTAAGCATACAAAGTTCATTCCCAGTCTAAGATTTTGAGCCATGGTACACATGCTGGGCTCGAGCATGTGCTGGTGCAGCATTTTTTTCGCTCGGGACACCATCGTCGGAGCATCGCCGGAGAGCCTAACCGGTGGCATTGGGGGTTCCGACAATGGGGGGGGCTGGGAGGTGTGCGCACATGGGTGCTGGTACTTGGCCCTTATATTGGACCCCTATCCCTCATCAAACTTCGAGAACTCACACCCCTTAAAGAGCATTTGAGATTTTATAGGTTTGCTGCCAGTAGCCATTAAAGTGTCTGAAATGGGGACACTCTTTTCAAACGGTAACAAAATCTTCTCCACTTTGAGTTTTAAGCTGAATCCTTTTGTGCATGCCAACAAAAATACAAGGATCACCTCTACAAAATTTGGGGACAAAACTCTTTCTAAAAAAATTTTAAAAAATCCCAAATCACAAAAAGTTTCAAAAATTGTGAAAAATAGAAAACGGGTCATCTTGCCACGAAACTTCACATGAAGGCTTCGGGGACCATTGTATGAATTTACAAGCCATAAAAATGGCATTGGCACGGCAGAAATATGAAGATGTGCTTGAACCCACCTACCACCTGTTCGATCCCCGGCTTGCGTATCCTGCCTCTCTGGTCGGCTGAGCGCCCGCACGCTCGTTTCATGGGTTGACTAAGGCATACAGAGTTCATCCTCAGTCTAAGCATATGAAGTTCATTCCTAGTCTAAGGTCGGACCGGATCGAGGGTTGCAGCAGCAGGATCGACAGCACGCAGAAGGATCGGGTCGATCCCCGACTTGCGCATTCTACCTCTCCAGCCGGTTGAGCGCCCGAACGCCTGTTTCATGGGTTGGCTTAGGCATAGGGAGTTCATTCCATGTCTAAGCCCCAGCCGGACCGAGGGTTGTGGCAGCGGGACCGGCAGCACTCAGAAGGGGATCGGGTCGATCCCTGACTTGCACATTATGCCTCTCCGATCGGCTCAACACCCGCATGCTCGTTTCGTGGGTTGACTTAGGCATACGGAGTTCATTCCTACTCTAAGATTGGATTAGACTGGGGGTTACAGTAGCAGGATTGACAGCACGCAGGGGGGACTGGGCCGATCTCCGGCTTATGCATTTTGCCTCTCCGACCTGCTGAGCACCCGTACACTCGTTTCATGGGTTGGCTTAGAAATACGAAGTTCATTCCATGTCTAAGCATACGGAGTTCATTCCCAGTCTAAGATCAGATTAGACTGAGGGTTGCAGTAGCAGGATCGGCAGCACGTAGGGGGGACCAAGACGATCCCCGGCTTGTGCATTCTACCTCTCCGGCTGGCTGAGCGCCCGTCCACTCGTTTCGTGGGTTGGCTTGGGCATACGGAGTTCATTCCATGTCAAGCCCCGGCTGGACTGAGGGTTGTGGCAGCAGGACCGGCAGCGGGATCGACAGCGGGATCGGCAGCCCGCAGAGGGGGATCATGCTGATCCTCGACTTACGCATTATGCCTCTCTAGCCGACTGAGCGCCTGTACGCTCGTTTTGTCGGTTGACTTAGGCATACGGAGTTCATCCCCAGTCTAAGCATACGAAGTTCATTCCCAATCTAAGCTCAGACCGGACTGAGGGTTGCGACAGCAAGATAGGCAGCACGCAAGGGGGACCGGGTCGATCCCCGGGTTGCTCATTCTGCCTCTCTGGCCGGCTAAGCACCCGTACGCCCATTTCATGGGTCGGTTGAGGCATAGGGAGTTCATTCCATGTCTAAGCCCCAGTCAGACCGAGGGTTGTGGCAGCGGGACCGATAGCACGTAGAGGGGGATCGGGCCAATCCCCGGCTTGCGCATTATGCCTCTTCGGTAGGCTCAACGCCCGTACACTCGTTTCGTGGGTTGACTTATGTATACGGAGTTCATTCCTAGTCTAAGATTGGACCGGACCAAAGGTTGCGACAGCAAGATCGACAGTACGCAGGGGAAAATGGGCCAATCCCCGGCTTGTGCATTCTACCTCTCCGGCTGGCTGAGCGCCCGCACGCTCGTTCCGTGGGTTGGCTTAGGCATACGGAGTTCATTCCATGTCTAAGCATACAGAGTTCATTCCTAGTCTAAGATTTTGAGCCACGGTGCACATGCTGGGCTCTGGCATGTGCTGGTGCCGCATTTTTTTCACCCAGGGCACCATCGCCGGAGCATCGTCGGAGCATCGCCGGAGAGCCTAACAAACAGATTTGGGGTTCTGATGATTGGGGCGGCCAAGGGAGTGTGTGCACATGATGTGCGATGGGTGCTGGTTCTTGGCCCTTATATTGGCCCCTTATCCCTCATCAAACCTCGAGAACTCACACCCCCTTAAAGAGCATTTGAGATTTTATAGGTTTGCTGCCAGTAGCCACTAAAGTGTCTGAAATGGGAACACTTTTTTCAAATGGTCACAAAATCTTCTCCACTTTGAGTTTTGAGCTGAATTGTTTTGTGCATGCCAACAAAAATACAAGGATTACCTCTACCAAATTTGGGGACAAAACTCTTTCTAAAAAAATTTTAAAAAATCCCGAACCGCAAAAAGTTTCAAAAATCGTCAAAAATAGAAAACGGGTCGTCTTGCCACGAAACTTAACATGAAGGATTAGGGGACCATTGTATGAATTTACAAGCCATAAAAATGGCATTGGCATGGCAGAAATATGAAGATGTGATTGAACCCACCTACCACCTGTTCGATCCCCGGCTTACGCATCTTGCCTCTTTGGTCGGTTGAGCGCCCGTACACTCGTTTCGTGGGTTGACTTAGGCATACGAAGTTAATCCCTAGTCTAAGCATATGGAGTACATTTCCAGTCTATGATCGGATTGGACCGAGGGTTACGGTAGCAGGATCAGCAGCATGCAGGGGGGACCGAGCCGATGCCCAGCTTGCTCATTCTGCCTCTCCGGCCAGCTGAGTGCCCGTACGCACATTTCGTGGGTTGGCTTGGGCATAGGGAGTTCATTCCACGTCTAATTCCTAGCTAGATCGAAGGTTGTAGCAGCGGGACCGATAGCATGCAGAAGGGGACCGGACCGATCCCTGGCTTGCGTATTATGCCTTTCTGTCCGACTCAATGCCCACACGCTCATTTCGTGGGTTGACTTAGGCATATGGAGTTCATTACCAGTCTAAGATCAGATCAGACTGAGGGTTGCGGCAGCAGGATCGATAGCACGCAGGGGGGATCAGGCCAATCCCTGGCTTACGCATTCTGCCTCTCTGATCGGCTGAGCGCCCGCACGCTCGTTTCGTGGGTTGGCTTAGGCATACGGAGTTCATTCCATGTCTAAGCATACGGAGTTCATTCCCAGTCTAACATCAGATCATATCGAGGGTTGTGGTAGTAGGACCAGTAGCAGGATCGACAGTACGCAGGGGGGACCGGGTCGATCCCCGGCTTACGCATTCTGCCTCTCCGATCGACTGAGCGCCCGCATGCTCATTTCGTGGGTTGGCTTAGGCATACAGAGTTCATTCCATGTCTAAGCCCCAGTCGGACCGAGGGTTGTAGCAGTAGGACCGACAGCGGGATCGACAGCACGCAGAGGGGGACCGTGCTGAACCCTGGCTTAGGCATATGGAGTTCATCCCCAGTCTAAGCATACAGAGTTCATTCCTAGTCTAAAATTGGATGGGACTGAGGGTTGTGACAGCAGGACCCGTAGCATGCAGGGGGGACCTAGTCGATCCCCGGCTTGTGCATTCTGCCTCTCCGACCAGCTGAGCGCCTGCACGACCGTTTCGTGGGTTGGCTTAGGCATAGGGAGTTCATTCCATGTCTAAGCCCTAACCGGATCGAGGGTTGTGGCAGCGGGACTGGCAGCACACAGAGGGGGACTGGGCCGATCCTCGACTTGCGCATTATGCCTCTTCGGCTGGCTCAGCACCTGCACGCTCGTTTCGTGGGTTGACTTATGCATATGGAGTTCATTCCTAGTCTAAGATCGGATCAGACCGAGGGTTGTGGCAGCAGAATCAACAGCACGCAGGAGGGATCAGATCGATCCCTGACTTGCGCATTCTACCTCTCTGGCCGGTTAAGCACCCGTACGCTCATTTCGTGGGTTGGCTTAGGTATACGGAGTTCATTCCATGTCTAAGCATACGGAGTTCATTCCCAGCCTAAGATTTTGGGCCACGGTGCACATACTGGGCTCGGGCATGTGCTGGTGCCACATTTTTTTTGCCCGAGGCACCATCGTTGAAGCATCCCTAGAGAGCCTAACCGACGGCATTGGTGGTTTTGACGATTGGGGGGGCCGAGGGGATGTGTGCATATGATGTGCGATGGGTGCTGGTACTTGTGTCACGGGCTCCGACCTTAGACTCAGAGACCGTGCGGCCTTAGGCTTGGAATCTCCTCCTTTATGCCTAAGTCAGCCTAAAACACAAGCGTACGAGCATTAAAACAACGGGAAGGGCTGATTACACAAGTTAAAGAGAAACAGGATAAGAAGGCAGAATTCTGGAAATACTCTTGTATTCACTAAAATGGAAGTGTTTGATGGTGTACAAATGAGGGAAGAGTAGCTTTTTATTTATAGTTGAGGCTCCAGCTTACACTTAATGGCAATATCCTTAGAATAAAGGCTAAAATCATGGGATTATACAGATTACAATCAATCAGGATGCTAACTCTTGATTTTCAGGGTCAACCAAATCTGCCAGGATGCTGCTGCTGATCCTGCTGCTTCCAGAAGCTTCCCTTACGTGTCCAGCACCTTGGGCCCTTCTGGATATGGTGCGAGCAGCTTGTATGCCAGGCCTTGGTCTCACAGGCTGGCCTACAAGTTGGGCAGGCGTTCTGAACTCGTTTGCTAGGCTTTGCGTGCAGATACTCACCAGCACGCCTGGTCTGCGAGCCTCAACCTCTGGCTCACCTGCTGGTGCGTCTGATGTGCCTGGCGTGCCTGCCCAGGGCATGACATTCTCCCTCATCTGATAGCACAACGCCCTCATTGCATCTTTTGCATGGTACTGCCTGATCTGGTCCCCGAACTGCCATAAGTCATCCACTGGTTCCCAGCTTGCCTCACTATCTGGAAGTCCCTTCCAGTGCACCAAGTACTCTTGTCTTGGCTGATAGTTCTTCCGTCTCACCTTCTGCTTAGCTATGATGCTGTGGACCTCCTTCTCATATGAGGCCCTTGCTCCCAATGGCGCACGCTTTGACTCTGCCCATCCTAGATCTCCCTCATCCTCATGGAACAGCTTGAGCATGCTCATATGGAACACCAGGTGTACCCTCAACTTGGGTGGCATATCCAGCTTGTAGGCAACCTTGCCTACCCTCTTGACTACTCAGAAAGGTCCCTCATACCTCCGGACTAGGCCTTTGTGCAGCCCCCTATGGCGCACAATGGGATGCAGCTTCACCAATACCAAGTCTCCAACCTGGAACTGCACGTCCCGCCTATTCTGGTCTGCCCACTTCTTCGACCTCTTGGCCGCCTTGTGTAGACAAACTCTGGCCAAGTCAGTTTGCTCCTGCCATGCCTTGGCAAACTTGTATGCTGTTGGATTCGACCCTGTATAACCTGCAGCAATCAAACCGGGTGTTAGTGGTTGTTGCCTTGTCACAACCTCAAATGGGCTCTGGTTCGTTGCCTCGCTCCTTTGCAAGTTGTAGGAAAACTACGCAATATCTAGTAGCTTTGGCCAGTCCCTTTGTGTGGTACTCACATAGTGCCTGAGGTAGACCTTCAATAGTCCATTCACTCGTTCTGTCTGCCCATCGGTCTGCGGATGCATGCTGGTGGAAAAGTTAAAGTCTGACCCCAATAGCTTGAACAACTCAGTCCATAACCTACCCATGAAATGCCCGTCCCGATCACTAACAATGGTCCTTGGCACTCCCCAGTACTTAACCATGTTCTTCAGGAACAATCGAGCTGCCTCCTCGGCTGGGCACTCCTTGGTTGCTGGAATGAAGATTCCATACTTGAAAAACCTGTCCACCACTACCATGATGCTTCCAAACCCTTCTGCTTTGGGTAGATCGACTATAAAGTCCAGAGAAACACTCTCCCATGGTCGCTCTGGCATTGGCAATGGCTCCAAGAGACCACCTAGTTTCTTGAGCTCCACCTTGTCCTATTGGCACACAAGACAAGTCTTCACATAGGCCTCCACATCATCCCTCATGTGCGGCCAGTAGTACCGATCCTCGATCAACACCAAGGTACAGCTCACTCCGGGGTGTCCAACCCACCTTGAATCATGGCATTCTTGCAAAACTTCCTTACGAAGCTTCCCATGCTACGGTACAAACAGTCTACTTCCCCTGGTGTACAGCAAGCCATCCTGCAACCAAAACCGCCTAGTCTTACCTTGCTGGGCATACTCCATCAAAGCCTTGGCTATAGGATCATGGACAATTCCCTCCTTGATGTGCGGCACCAGTGACCCCTCTGCTTGGCTAATGGCAACAAGGTTAGCCTTCCTACTCAGGGCATCTACCACTAGGTTCACCTGCCCCAGCTTGTACTCCATCTGGAAATCAAATTTCGTAAGAAAATCTTGCCATCTCGCCTGCTTGAGGGACAGCTTCTTCTGCATCTGAAAGTAGCTAGTCGCCACATTGTCCGTCCTAACCATGAACCTCGACCCCAACAGGTAATGGCGCCAAGTGCACAAGCAGTGCACCACTGCAGTCATCTCCTTCTCTTGGACCATGTACTTATGCTCAGTCTCGTTCAGCTTCCTGCTCTCAAACGTGACTGGACGTCTCCCTGCATCATCATGCCCCCTATGGCAAAATCTGATGCATCCGTATGCACCTCATACGACTTGGCATGGTCTGGCAAGGCCAAGACTGGCTCCTCGATCACAGCCTACTTCAACCTATCAAAGGCTTCCTGGCACCCTGTGCTCCACTCCCATGCTTTCTCTTTCTTGAGCAAGTCAGTCAATGGCGTGGCTATTGCTGAGTGACCTTTGATGAAGCGCCTTTAGTAGTTGACCAGCCCAAGGAATGATCTCAACTCAGTGACCTTGGCTGGCGGTTGCCACTCCAGGATGGCGTGTATCTTGCCTTCATCCATGCGTATCCTGCTACCTCCCACTATGTGGCTAAGGAACGGAATCTCCTGCTGGGCGAATGAGCATTTCTCCCTCTTGAAAATTAGCTTGTGCGCCCACAACACCTCGAACACCTATCTCAAGTGGTCTACATGCTCTCCCAAAGTCTAGCTATAGATCACAATGTCATCCAAATAAACCACAATAAGCCGATCAAGGAATGACTGAAGTACCTTGTTCATAAGGGTGCAGAATGTTGCTGGGGTGTTTGTGAGTCTGAAAGCCATCACCAAGAACTCATACGAACCATACCGAGTGACACATGCTGTCTTTGGCTCATCTCCCTCTACAATCTTGACTTGATAGTAGCCTGACCTTAAATCCAGCTTGGTGAACCACCTTGCGCTCCCAAGTTGATCGAACAAGTCTGCAATGAGTGGGATGGGGTACTTGTTCTTGATAGTCAGCTTGTTCAAAGCCCGATAGTCTATGCACAGCCGTAACAACCCATCATGCTTGTGCTGAAATAGAATCGGTGCACCATAGGGTGCCTTCGATGGCCTGATGAAGCCAGCATCAACTAACTCTTTGAGCTGCTTCCTCAACTCCTCTAACTTTGGTGGAGACATTCGATAAGGGGCTCTAGCTGGTGGCTTGGCCTCGGACACCAGCTCGATCTTGTGGTCCACCTCCCTCTTATGTGGTAGCTTGCTAGGTAACTTTGCGAGCATCACATCACTAAAGGTCTTCAGCACCTTTAGCACCTCCAAGGGTGACTCGGTCTCCTTCTCCCTTGGCTCATCATATTTCAGGGATACCAAGAAAGTGTCTTCTTGTCTGCTTATCGCCTTGGCAAATTGGATGGTTGACACCACCTGCGACCCAACTCCAGACCCTCTCCTTAATGGCACTAGGCATTGGCACCGTGCATCTAAGATGCAAACACAATCGGTAAAAGGCATTAGGAGGGCATTAATCCGAACAAGGATCGACAGCACACAGGAGGGACCGAGCCGATTCTCGACTTGCACATTCTACCTCTCTGATCGGCTGAGCGCCTGTACGCTCGTTTCATGGGTTGGCTTAGGCATACGGAGTTCATCCGTGTCTAATCCCCACCCGGACCGAGGGTTGTGGTAGCAGGACTGGCAATGGGATTGGCAGCACGGAGAGGGGGACCTTGCTGATCCCTGGCTTGCGCATTATGCCTCTCCGATTGGCTGAGTGCCCGTACGCTCATTTCATGGGTTGACTTAGGCATACGGAGTTCATCCCCATTCTAAGCATACAGAGTTCATTCCCAGTCTAAGATTGGACCGGACTGAGGGTTACGATAGCAAGATCGGCAGCACGCAGGGGGGACCGGGCCGATCCCCGGCTTGCGCATTCTGCCTCTCTAGCAAGCTGAACGCCCGCACGCCCATTTCATGGGTTGCTTTAGGCATAAGGAGTTCATTTCATGTCTAAGTGCCAGCTGGACCGAGGGTTGTGGTAGCGGGACCGACAGTACGAGAGGGGGACCGGGCCGATCCTCGGCTTGCACATTATGCCTCTTCAGCTGGCTCAGCGCCCGCACGCTCATTTCATGGGTTGACTTATGGATACGGAGTTCATTCCCAGTCTAAGATCAAATCGGATCGAGGGTTGCGGCACTAGGATCGACAGCACGCAAGGGCGGATCGGGTTGATCCCTGACTTGCGCATTCTGCCTCTCCGACTGGCTGAGCGCCCGCATGCTCATTTCGTGGGTTGGCTTAGGCATATGGAGTTCATTCCATGTCTAAGCCCCAGTCGGATCGAGGGTTGTGGCAGCAAGATTGGCAGTGGGATAGACAGCACGTAGAGGGGGATCGGGTTGACCCCCAACTTGTGCATTATGCCTCTTCGGCCGGCCTCTCCAACAGGCTGAGCGCCTGCATGCTCGTTTCGTGAGTTGACTTAGGCATACGGAGTTCATCCCCAGTCTAAGCATACGGAGTTCATTCCCAGTCTAAGATCAGACTGGACCGAGGGTTACGGCAGCAGGATCGACAACACGTAGGGGGGATTGGGCCAATCCCCGGCTTGTGTATTCTGCCTCTTTGACCGATCGAGTGCCCGCACGCCCGTTTCGTGGGTTGGCTTAGGCATAGGGAGTTCATTCCATGTCTAAGCCCCAGCCGGACCAAGGATTGTGGCAGCAGGATCGGCAACATGTAGAGGGGGATCGGGCTGATCCCCAGCTTGCGCATTATGCCTCTCCAGCCAACTCAGTGCCCACACGCTCATTTTGTGGGTTGACTTAGGCATACGGAGTTCATTCCTAGTCTAAGATCGGACCAGATCGAGGGTTCCGGTAGCAGGATCGACAGCATGCAAGGGGGGATTGGGTCGATCCTCAGCTTACGCATTCTGCCTCTCCAGCTGGTTGAGCGCCCACACGCTCATTTCATGGGTTGGCTTAAGCATACAGAGTTCATTCCATGTCTAAGCATACGGAGTTCATTCCCAGTCTAAGATCGAACCGGACTGAGGGTTGCGGTAGTAGGATCGACAGAACACAGAGGGCAATTGGGCTGATCCTCGGCTTACGTATTTTGCCTCTTCGACCGACTGAGTGCCCGCACACTCGTTTCATGGGTTAATTTAGGCATACGAAGTTCATCCCCAGTCTAAGCATACAGAGTTCATTCCCAATCTATGATTGGATTAGACCGAGGGTTGCGGCAGCAGGATCAGTAGACTGTAGGGGGGACCTGGTCGATCATCGGCTTGCGCATTCTGCCTCTCCGGTCGACTAAGTGCCCGCACGCCCATTTCGTGGGTTGGGTTAGATATAGGGAGTTCATTCCAAGTCTAAGCCACAGTCGGACCAAGGGTTGTGGCAGCGGGACTGCCAGCACATAGAGGGGGACCGGGCCGCTCCCCGGCTTGCGCATTATGCCTCTTCGACCGAGTCAGTGCCCGCACACTTTTTTCGTGGGTTGACTTATGCATACGGAGTTCATTCCCAGTCTAAGATCAGACCAAACTGAGGGTTGCAGCAGCAGGATCGACAGCACATAGGGGGCACCGGATCAATCCCCGGCTGGCTCATTCTACCTCTCCGGTCGGCTGAGCACCCGCACGCTCGTTTCATGGGTTGGCTTAGGCATACGGAATTCATCCCATGTCTAAGCATACGGAGTTCATTCCCAATCTAATATTTTGAGCCACAATGCACATGTTGGGCTCGAGCATGTGCTGGTGCCATATTTCTTTCGCCCGGGGCACCATCGTCGGAGCATCACCGGAGCACCGTCGGAGAGCCTAACCAGTGGCATTGGGGGTTCCGACGATTGGGCGGGCCGGGGGGGTGTGCGCAGATGATGTGCGATGGGTGCTGGTACTTGGCCCTTATATTGGCCCCCTATCCATCACCAAACCTTGAGAACTCATGCCTCCTTAAAGAGCATTTGAGATTTTATAGGTTTGCTGCCAGTAGCCATTAAAGCGTCTGAAATGGGGACACTTTTTTCAAATGGTCACAAAATCTTCTCCACTTCTAGTTTTTAGCTGAATTTTTTTGTGCATGCCAATAAAAATACAAGGATCACCTCTACCAAATTTGGGGACAAAATTCTTTCTAGAAAAATTTTAAAAAATCTCAAACCATAAAAAGTTTCGAAAGTCGTGTAAAATAGAGAACGTGTTGTCTTGCCACGAAACTTCACATGAAGGCTTAGGGGCCCATTGTATAAATTTACAAGCCATAAAAATGGCATTGGCACAGCAAAAATATGAAGATGTGCTTGAACCCACCTACCACCTGTTCGATCCCCGGCTTGCGCATCTTGCCTCTCTGGTCGGCTAAGCACCCGCACGCTCGTTTCGTGGGTTGACTTAGCATACGAAGCTAATCCCTAGCTAAGCATATGTAGTTCATTCCCAGTCTAAGATCAGACCGGACCGAGGGTTACGACAGCAGGATGGACAGCATGCAGGGGGGATCGAGCCGATCCTCGGCTTTCGCATTCTGCCTTTCTGGCTGGCTGAGCGCCCGTACGCCCGTTTCGTGGGTTGGCTTAGGCATAGGGAGTTCATTCCATGTCTAAGCCCCAGCCAAACCAAGGGTTATGGCAATGGGATCGGTAGCACACAGAGGGGGATCGGGCCGATCCCCGGCTTGCGCATTATGCCTCTCCGGCTGGCTCAGCACCCGTACGCTCGTTTTGTGGGTTGACTTAGGCATGCGGAGTTCATTCCTAGTCTAAGATTGGATCGGACCGAGAGTTACGGTAGCAAGATCGACATCACGCAAGGGGGGATCGACCTGATCCCCGGCTTACGCATTCTGCCTCTCCGATCGACCGAGCGCCCGCACGCTCGTTTCGTGGGTTGGCTTAGGCATACAGAGTTCATTCCATGTCTAAGCATACGGAGTTAATTCCCAGTCTAAGATTTTGAGCCACAGTACACATACTGGGCTTGGGCATGTGCTGGTGCCACATTCTTTTCACCCGGGGCACCATCATCGGAGCATCGCCGGAGAGCTTAAGCATCCGGAGCCCATGTCTAGGCATACGGAGTTCATTCCTAGTCTAAGATCAGACCGGACCAAGGGTTGCGACAGTAGGACCAGCAGCAGGATCGGTAGCATGCAGGGGGGACCAGGTCGATCCCCGGCTTGCGCATTCTACCTCTCCGGTTGGCTGAGCCCCCGCACGCTCGTTTCATGTGTTGGCTTAGGCATAGGAAGTTCATTCCATGTCTAAGACCCAACCGGATCGAGGGTTGTGGCAGCGGGACCGATAGCACGCAGAGGGGGATCGGGCCGATCCTCGACTTGCGCATTATGCCTCTCCGGTCGGCTCAGTGCCCATACACTCGTTTCGTGGGTTGAGTTAGGCTTACGGAGTTCATTCCCAATCTAAGATCGGACCAGACCAAGGGCTACGGTAGCAAGATCGACAGCACGTAGGGGGGACCGGGTCAATCCCCGGCTTACGCATTCTGCCTCTTCAGTCGGCTAAGTGCCCACACACTCGTTTCGTGGGTTGGCTTAGGCATACGGAGTTCATTCCATGTCTAAGCATCTAGAGTTCATTCCTAGTCCAAGATCGGATCGGACCGAGGGTTGCGGTAGTAGGACCGACAGCAGGATTGACAGCCTGCAGGGGGATCGGGTCGATCCTCGACTTGCGCATTCTACCTCGTCGGCTGGTTGAGTGCCCGCACGTTCATTTCATGGGTTGGCTTAGGCATATGGAGTTCATTCCATGTCTAAGCCCTAGCTGGATCGAGGGTTGTGGTAGCAGGACCGGTAACGAGATCAACAGCACGCAGAGGGGGACCGGGCTGATCCCCGGCTTGTGCTTTATGCCTCTCCGGTCGGCTGAGCGCCCGCACGCTCATTTTGAGGTTGACTTAGGCATATGGAGTTCATCCCCAGTCTAAGATCGGATCAGACTAAGGGTTGTGGTAGCAGGATCGACAACACCCAGGGGGAACTTGGCCGATCCCCGGCTTACGCATTCTGCCTCTCCGATCGGCTGAGCACCCGCACACCCATTTCATGGGTTGGCTTAGGCATAGGGAGTTCATTCCATGTCTAAGCCCCAGCCGAACCGAGGGTTGTGGCAGCGGGACCGACAGCACGTAGATGTGGATCGGGCTGATCCCCAACTTGCGCATTATGCCTCTTCGGCCTATTCAGCGCCCGCACGCTCGTTTCATGGGTTAACTTATGCATATGGAGTTCATTCCCAGTCTAAGATCGGATCGAATTGAGGGTTGCAGCAGCATGATCGACAGCACGTAGGGGGGACCGGGCCGATCCCCATCTTGCTCTTTCTGCCTCTTCGACCAACTGAGCGCCCGCACGCTCATTTCGTGGGTTAGCTTAGGCATACGGAGTTCATTCCATGTCTAAGGATATGGAGTTCATTCCCAATCTAAGATTTTAAGCCACGGTGCACATGCTGGGCTCGGGCATGTGCTGGTGCCGCATTTTTTTGCCCGGGGTACCATTGCCAGAGCATCGTCAAAGAGCCTAACCGACGACATTGGGGGTTCCGGCGATTGGGGGGCCAGGGGGTGTGCGCACATGATGTGCGATGGGTGCTGGTACTTGGCCCATATATTGGCCCCCTATACCTCATCAAACCTCAAGAACTCACACCCCCTTAAAAAACATTTGAGATTTTATAGGTTTGCTGCCAGTAGCCAATAAAGTGTCTAAAATGGGGACACTTTTTTCAAACGGTCACAAAATCTTCTCGACTTTGAGTTTTTAGCTGAATATTTTTTCCCATGCCAACAAAAATACAAGGATCACCTCTACCAAATTTGGGGACAAAACTCTTTCTAAAAAATTTTTAAAAAATCCCGAACCGCAAAAAGTTTTGAAAATCATGAAAAATAGAAAACGGGTCGTCTTGCCATGAAACTTCACATGGAGGCTTAGGGGACCATTGTTTGAATTTACAAGCCATAAAAATGGCATTGGCATGGCAGAAATATGAAGATGTGCTTGAACCCACCTACCACCCATTCGATCCCCAGCTTGCGCATCCTGCCTCTCTAGTCGGCTGAGCGCCAGCACTTTCGTTTCGTGGGTTGACTTAGGCATACGGAGTTCATCCCCAGTCCAAGCATATAGAGTTCATTCCCAACATAAGATAGGACCGGATCGAGGGTTGCGGTAGCAGGATCGACAGCACGCAGGGGGGATCGGGTCGATCCTCGACTTACGCATTCTGCCTCTCCGGTCGGCTGAGCGCCCGCACGCTCGTTTCGTGGGTTGGCCTAGGCATAGGGAGTTCATTCCATGTCTAAGCCCCAGCCAGACCGAGGGTTGTGGTAGCGGGACCGACAGCACGCAGAGGGGGACTGGGCCGATCACTGGCTTGTGCATTATGACTCTTCGATCGGCTCAACGCCCGCACTCTCGTTTCGTGGGTTTACTTACGCAGAGGGGGATTGGGCCGATCACTGGCTTGCGCATTATGACTCTTCGATCGGCTCAACGCCCGCACTCTCGTTTCGTGGGTTTACTTATGCATACGGAGTTCATTCCCAGTCTAAGATCAGATTGGACTGAGGATTGTGGCAGCAGGATCAACAACACGCAGGGGGGATCGGGCCGATCCCCGACTTGCGCATTCTACCTCTTCGGCCGGCTGAGCGCCCGCACGTTCGTTTCGTGGGTTGGCTTAGGCATACGGAGTTCATTCCATGTCTAAGCATACGGAGTTCATTCCCAGTCTAAGATTTTGAGCCACGGTGCACATGCTGGGCTCGGGCATCTGCTGGTTTCACATTTTTTTTGCCCGGGGCACCATCGTCGGAACATCGTCAGAGAGCCTAACAAGCGGCATTGGGGGTTTCGGCGATTGGGGGGGTTGGGGGGTGTGCGCACATGTTGTGCGATGGGTGCTGGTACTTGGCCCTTATACTGGCCCCCTATCCCTCATCAAACCTCGAGAACTCACACCCCCTTAAAGAGCATTTGAGATTTTATAGGTTTGCTGCCAGGAGCCATTAAAGTTTCTGAAATGGGGATACTTTTTTCAAACGGTCACAAAATCTTCTCTACTTTGAGTTTTTAGCTGAATATTTTTATGCATGCCAAAAAAAATACAAGGATCACCTCTACCAAATTTGGGGACAAAACTCTTTCTAAAAAAATTTTAAAAAATCCCAAACTGCAAAAAGTTTCAAAAATCATGAAAAATAGAAAACGGATTGTCTTGCCACGAAACTTCACATGAAGGCTTAGGGGACCATTGTATGAATTTACAAGCTGTAAAAATGGCATTGGCATGGCAGAAATATGAAGATGTGCTTGAACCCACCTACCACCCGTTCGATCCCTAGCTTACGCATCCTGCGTCTCTGGTCGGCTAAGTGCCCGCACTTCCGTTTTGTGGGTTGACTTAGGCATACGAAGTTCATCCCCAGCCTAAGCATACAGAGTTCATTCCCAACGTAAGATTAGACCGGACCGAGGGTTGCGGTAGCAGGATCAGCAGCACGTAAGGGGGATCGGGTCGATCCCCGGCTTACGCATTCTGCCTCTCCGACCGGCTGAGCTTGTGCACTCTCATTTCATGGGTTGACTTAGCCATATGGAGTTCATCCCAATCTAACCATACGAGTTCATTCCTAGTCTAAGATCGGACCAGACCGAAGGCTGCAGTAGCAGGATCGACAGCACACAAGGGGGATCGGGTCGATCCCCGACTTGCACATTCTGCCTCTCCGGCCGACTGAGCAGCCACAGACCTGTTTCATGGGTTGGCTTAGGCATAGGGAGTTCATTCCAAGTCTAAGCCCCAGCCGGACAAAGGGTTGTGGCAGCGGGATAGGCAGCATGCAGAGGGGGACCGGCCCGGCTTGCGCATTATGCCTCTACAGTCGGCTCAGTGCCGCACGCTCATTTCGTGGGTTGACTTATGCATACGGAGTTCATTCCCAGTTTAAGATCAGACCGGACTGAAGGTTGTGGCAGCAGGATCGACAGCACGCAGGAGGGGACTGGGTCGATCCCCGGCTTGGCATTCTGCCTCTCCGGCTGGCTGAACACCCGCACGCTCATTTCGTGGGTTGGCCTAGGCATATAGAGTTCATTCCATGTCTAAGCATACGGAGTTCATTCCCAGTCTAAGATTTTAAGCCACGGTGCACATGCTGGGCTCGGGCATGTGCTGGTGCCACATTTTTTTCACCCGGGGCACCATCGTTGGAGCACTGTCGAAGCATCGCTGGAGAGCCTAATCACCGGCACTGGGGGTTCCGACGATTGGGGGTCCGGGGGGTGTGCGCACATGATGTGTGATGGGTGCTGGTACCTGGCCCTTATATTGGCCCTCTATCCATCATCAAGCCTCGAGAACTCACCCCCCCTTAAAGAGCATTTGACATTTTATAGGTTTGCTGCCAGTAGCCATTAAAGTGTCTAAAATGGGGACACTTTTTTCAAACGGTCACAAAATCTTCTCCACTTCGAGTTTTTAGCTAAATTTTTTTGTGCAAGCCAACAAAAATGCAAGTATCACCTGTACCAAATTTGGGGACAAAACTCTTTCTAAAAAAATTTTAAAAAATCCCGAATCGTAAAAAGTTTTGAAAATCATGAAAAATAGAAAACGGGTCGTCTTGCCACGAAACTTCACATGAATGCTTAGGGGACCATTGTATGAATTTACAAGCCATAAAAATGGCATTGGAATGGCAGAAATATGAAGATGTGCTTGAACCCACCTACCACCCGTTCGATCCTCGGCTTGTGCATCCTGCCTATCTGGTCGACTGAGTGCCTGCACGCTCGTTTCATGGGTTGACTTAGGCATATGGAGTTCATCCCCAGTCTAAGCATACAGAGTTCATTCCTAGTCTAAGATCGGATCAGACCGAGGGTTGCGGCAGCAGGATCGACAGCACACAGGGGGGACTGGGCCGATCCCCGACTTGTGCATTCTGCATCTCCGGCCGACTGAGCGTCCGCACACCCGTTTCATGGGTTGGCTTAGGCATAGGGAGTTCATTCCATGCCTAATCTCTAGCTGGACCAAGGGTTGTGGCAGCGGGAACGGCAGCATGTAGAGGTGGACCGGGTCGATCCCCGACTTGCGCATTATGCCTCTCCGGTCGGCTCAGCGCCCGCACGCTCGTTTCATGGGTTGACTTTGGCATACGGAGTGAATTCCCAGTCTAAGATTGGACCAAACTGAGTGTTGCAGTAACAGGATCGATAGCACGCATGGGGGACCAGGTCCCCGACTTGCGCATTCTACCTCTCTGGCCGACTGAGCGCCCGTTCGCTCGTTTCGTGGGTTGGCTTAGCTATACGAAGTTCAATCCATGTCTAAGCATATGGAGTTCATTCACAGTCTAAGGTCAGACTGGATCGAGGGTTGCGGCAGCAGGCAGGGGGGGACCGGGTCGATCCCAGGCTTGCACATTCTGCCTCTCTGACTGGCTGAGCGCCCGCAAGCTCATTTCATGGGTTGGCTTAGGCATACAGAGTTCATTCCATGTCTAAGCCCCAGCCGGACCGAGGGTTGTGGCAGCAGGATCGGCAGCACGTAGAGGGGGATCGGGTTGATCCCCGGCTTACGCATTATCCCTCTCTGGCTGGCTGAGCGCCCGCACTCTCGTTTCATGGGCTAACTTAGGCATACAAAGTTCATCCCCAGTCTAAGCATACAAAGTTGATTCCCAGTCTAAGATCAGACCGGACCGAGGGTTGTGGCAGTAGGATCGGCAGAACGCAGGGGGGATTGGACCGATCCCTGGCTTACGAATTCTGCCTCTCCGATCGACTGAGCACCCACACGCCCGTTTCATGGGTTGGCTTAGGCATAGGGAGTTCATTCCATGTCTAAGCCCCAGCTGAACCGAGGGTTGTGGCAGCGGGATCGGTAGCACGCAGAGGGGGACCGGGCTGATCCCCAGCTTGCGCATTATGCCTCTTCGGCCAGCTCAGCGCCCGCACGTTCGTTTCATGGGTTGACTTAGGCATATGGAGTTCGTTCCCGGTCTAAGATCAGACCGGACCGATGGTTGCGGCAGCAAGATCGATAGCACACAGGGGGGGACTGGGCTGATCTCCGACTTGCTCATTTTGCCTCTCCGACCGGCTGAGCGCCCGCACGCTCGTTTCGTGGGTTGGCTTAGGCATACGGAGTTCATTCCATGTCTAAGCATACGGAGTTCATTTGCAGTCTAAGATTTTGAGCCATGGTGCACATGCTAGGCTCAGGCATGTGCTGGTGCCGCATTTTTTTCGCCCAGGGCACCATCGCCGGAGCATCGTCGGAGAGCCTAACCGACGGCATTGAGGGTTCCGGCGATTGGGGGGGCGGGGGTGTGCGCACATGATATGCGATGGGTGCTGGTACTTGGCCCTTATATTGGCCCCCTATCCCTCATCAAACCTCGAGAACTCACACCCTCTTAAAGAGCATTTGAGAATTTTTGGGTTTGCTGCCAGTAGCCATTAAAGTGTTTGAAATGGGGACACTTTTTTCAAACGGCCACAAAATCTTCTCCAGTTCGAGTTTTTAGCTGAATTTTTTTGTGCATGCCAAGAAAAATACAAGGATCACCTCTAACAAATTTGGGGACAAAACTCTTTCTAAAAAAATTTTAAAAAATCCTGAACCGTAAAAAGTTTAAAAAATCACGAAAAATAGAAAATGGGTCATCTTGCCATGAAGCTTCACATGAAGTCTTAGGGGACCATTGTATGAATTTACAAGCTATAAAAATGGCATTGGCATGGCAGAAATATGAAGATGTGCTTGAACCCACCTACCACCCATTCGATCCCCGGCTTGCGCATCCTGCCTCTCTGGTCGGCTGAGCGTTCGCACGCTCGTTTCATAGGTTGACTTAGGCATATGAAGTTGATCCCCAACCTAAGCATACGGAGTTCATTCCCAGTCTAAGATCGAACCGGACCGAGGGTTGCGACAGTACGATCGGTAGCACGCAGGGGGACCGGGTCGATCCTTAGCTTGCGCATTCTGTCTCTACGCCCGGTTGAGCACCCGCACACCCTTTTCGTGGGTTGGCTTAGGCATAGGGAGTTCATTCATGTCTAAGCCCCAGTCGGACCGAGGATTGTGGCACGCCAGGCACATCAGGTGCACCAGCAGGTGAGCTAGAGGTTAAGGCCCGCAGACCAGGTGTGCTGGCGGGTATCTGTACATAAAGCCTAGCAAACGAGTTCAGAACACCCGCCCAACTTGCAGGCCAGCCCGTGAGACCAAGGCCTGGCATACAAGCTGTCCGCACCACATCCAGAAGGGCCCAAGGTGCTGGACATGCAAGGGAAGCTTCTGGAAGTAGGCAGGATTAGCTGGAGCATCCTGGCAGATTTGGTTGACCCTGAAAATCAGGAGTTAGCATCCTGATTGATTGTAATCTGTATAATCCCATGATTTTAGCCTTTATTCTAGGGATATGCCATTAAGTTATAGTTGGAGCCTCAACTACAAATAGAGGGCTGCTCCACCCTCATTTGTACACCATCAAACACTTCTATTTCAGTGAATACAAGAGCATTTCCAGAATTCTGTCTTCTTATCCTGTTTCTCTTTAACTTGCGTAATCAGCCCTTCCCATTGTTCTAGTGCCCACACGCTTGTGTTTTAGGCTAACTTAGGCATAAAGGAGGAGATTCCAAGCCTAAGGCCGCACGGTTTCTGAGTCTAAGGTCGAAGCCTGTGACAGTTGGTATCAGAGTGAGTTCGATTATGCGTGTTTGTGTTGTGCAGGTTAGATCGTGATTGAGGAGATGGCATCCCAAAGCAGCGTCGCTAGCCAACAACCAGAGGCCTCGGAGCATGGGCGTGGAAGAGGCAAGAAAGCCAGTTCTAGAGATATCTGGTCTACCATGGACGGTAGGTTGGCCAAGGTGGAGGTGACCGTAGGCAACATGAAGGAGAAGCTTGACGAGGTAGAGACTCACATTGCATCGCTAGACTCCATGAGGGAGGAGATCCAAAGTGAGCTGAAAGCTACTCTCAACAAAGGCATGGATGTGTTCACCCAAAAGAATCAGACCTTAGAGGCTGAAGTGCTGACCTTGCGCGATGGCATGGAGGCCATGCGCCAGTGGATGGAAGAGCTTGCCAGTGAGCTCATTGCTTGCAAGACTGCCATTGGGAATGGCATGTTTGTTGGAGTGTCCAAGTCCAGATTGGATGTCCCCAAGCCTAAGGAGTTCAAGGGGACTAGGGCAGCCAAGGTAGTAGAGAACTACCTATAGGGTATGGAGCAGTACTTCCAGGCTATGGGCATGCAAGACGAGGCGATAAAGGTAAGCACCGCTGCTATGTATCTCACTGATGTAGCCTTATTGTGGTGGAGGTGCAGGTGCGATGATGTCAGGCGTGGGAGTGCCAAGATTGAAACCTAGGCAGAGTTTCAAAAGGAGTTCAGAGAACAATTTTACCTGGAGTATGCTGATGATGAGGCGTGACAAAGTTGCGTAGGCTGAGCCAGCAAGGGGACATAAGGGAGTATGTCCAAAAATTCTCTGAACTGATGCTACAGATCTCAGATCTAGGTGAGAAAGATGCCTTACTTGCTTTCATGGATGGGCTGAAGCCGTGGGTGAAGCATGAGCTACAAAGGAGAGGAGTTCATGACTTGGCTAAAGCCATGACTACTGCTGAGGCCTGGATAGAGTTCAAGCCTTTGAACAAGTTCGAGTCTACCAAGCCCAAGGGTAAGGGCAGGGACGATAGGGATTGGAAGAAGCAGTCCAAGGGGAAGGACCATGACCAAGAGTCCAAAGATGGAGACCGAGACCATTCGACCAAGGATGGTGAGAGGAAGCCACCAGCAGGCAAGTGGAAAAAAAAAGGGGACCGAGAGCCACTAGCATGCTACTTATGTGGAGGGAGCCACATAGCACGTAATTGCTCGCAGAAGGGTAAACTGGCTGCTGTAGAGAAGGAGTCTGACGAGGAGCCAGAGTCAGGGGCAGCAAAGCTTGGGTCATTGGTGCTCAATGCTGTCCAGAGTAAGGGGAGCCGTAAGCCAAAAGGCTTGATGTTTACGGATCTAATGGTTGTGGGTCAGAAGGTGAACGCACTGGTGGACACAGGTGCCTCACATCTTTTTATTTCAGGTGATAGAGCCCGAAAGCTCAGACTAAAGGTGTAGAAAGGTATTGGTACCATCACAACGGTGAACTCCAAGGAGGTTCCAGCATTGGAGTAGCACGAGGAGTGGAGTTGCAACTTGGAGACTGGAAAGGCAAGGAGACCATAGAGGTAATACCCCTTGATGACTATGAGTTTGTGATTGGGTTGGATTTTCTTGTTTGGATTAATGCCCTCCTTGTGCCTTTTGTCGATTGTGTTTGCATCTTGGATGCACGGTGCCAATGCCTAGTGCCATTAAGAAGAGGGTCCAGAATTGGGTCGCGGGTGGTGTCAACCATCCAATTTGCCAAGGCGGTAAGTAGACAAGAAGACACCTTCTTGGCAGCCTTGAAATATGATGAGCCAAGGGAGAAGGAGACTGAGTCACCCTTGGAGATGCTAAAAGTGCTGAAGACCTTTAGTGATGTGATACGCGCAAAGCTGCCTAGCAAGCTACCACCTAAGAGAGAGGTGGACTACAAGATCGAGCTGGTGTCCAAGGCCAAGCCACCAGCTAGAGCCCCTTACAGAATGTCTCCACCAGAGTTGGAGGAGTTGAGGAAGTAGCTCAAAGAGTTAGTTGATGCTGGCTTCATCAGGCCATCGAAGGCACCCTATGGTGCACCGATTCTATTCCAGCACAAGCATGATGGGTCGTTGCAGCTGTGCATAGACTAATGAGCTTTGAACAAGCTAACCATCAAGAACAAGTACCCCATCCCACTCATTACGGACTTATTCGATCAACTTGGGAGCGCAAGGTGGTTCACCAAGCTGGATTTGAGGTCGGGCTACTATCAAGTCAGGATCGTGGAGGGAGATGAGCCAAAGACAACATGTGTCACTCGGTATGGTTCGTATGAGTTCTTGGTGATGCCTTTCGGACTCACGAACGCCCCAGCAACATTCTACACCCTTATGAACAAGGTACTTCAGTCGTTCCTTGATCGATTTGTTATGGTTTATTTGGATGACATTGTGATCTACAGCCAGACTTTGGGAGAGCATGTAGACCACTTGAGACAGGTGTTCGAGGTGTTACGGGTGCACAAGCTGTTTGTCAAGAGGGAAAAGTGTTCATTCGTCCAGTAAGAGATCCCGTTCCTAGGCCACATAGTGGGAGGTGGCAGGATACTCATGGATGAAGACAAGATACACGCCATCCTAGAGTGGCAACCGCCAGCCAAGGTCACTGAGTTGAGATCATTCCTTGGGTTGGTTAACTACTATAGGCACTTCATCAAAGGTCACTCAGCAATAGCCACGCCATTGACTGACTTGCTCAAGAAAGGGAGAGCATGGGAGTGGAGCGCAGGGTGCCAGGAAGCCTTTGATAGGTTGAAGCAGGCTATGACCAAGGAGCCAGTCTTGGCCTTGCCAGACCATGCCAAGTCGTATGAGGTACATACGGATGCATCAAACTTTGCCATATGGGGCGTGTTGATGCAGGAGGGACGTCCAGTCGCGTTCGAGAGCAAGAAGCTGAACGAGACTGAACATAAGTACACGGTCCAAGAGAAAAAGATGATTGCAGTGGTACACTGCTTGAGCACTTGGCACCATTACCTGTTGGGGTTGAGGTTCGTGGTGAGGACGGACAATGTGGTGACCAGCTACTTCCAGACGCAGAAGAAGCTGTCCCCCAAGCAGGCGAGATGGTAAGATTTTTTTATAGAATTTGATTTTCAAATAGAGTACAAGCCAGGACGGGCGAACCTAGTGGCAGACGCCCTGAGTAGAAAGGCTAACCTTGCTGCCATTAGCCAACCAGAAGGGTCACTGGTGCCGCGCATCAAGAAGGGACTTACGCATGATCCTATAGCCAAGGCTTTGATGGAGTACGCCTAGCAAGGTAAAACTGGGTGGTTTTGGTTATAGGATGGGTTTCTGTACACCAGGGGTAGTAGACTGTTTGTGTCGCAGCACAGGAAGCTCCACAAGGAAGTTTTACAAGAATGCCATGATTCAAGATGGGCTGGATGCCCCGGAGTGAGCCGTACCCTAGCGTTGATCGAGGATCGATACTACTGGTCGTACATGAGGGACGATGTGGAGGCCTATGTGAAGACTTGTCTTATGTGCCAATAGGACAAGGTGGAGCTCAAGAAACCAGGGGGTCTCTTAGAGCCATTGCCAGTGCCAGAGCAACCATGTGAGAGTGTTTCTCTAGACTTTATAGTTGGTCTACCTAAAGCAAAAGGGTTTGGAAGCATCATGGTAGTGGTGGATAGGTTTTCCAAGTATGGAATCTTCATTCCAGCAACTAAGGAGTGCCCAGCCGAGGAGGCAGCTCGATTGTTCCTGAAGAACATGGTTAAGTACTGGGGAGTGCCGAGGACCATTGTTAGTGATCGGGATGGGCGTTTCACAGGCAGGTTCTGGACTAAGTTGTTCAAGCTGTTCCGATCAGACTTGAACTTTTCCACTAGCATGCATCTACAGACTGATGGGCAGACAGAACGAGTAAATGGACTATTGGAGATTTACCTCAGGCACTATGTGAGTGCCACACAAAGGGACTGGCCAAAGCTGCTAGATATTGCACAGTTTTTCTACAACTTACAAAGGAGAAAGGCAACGAACTAGAGCCCATTTAAGGTTATGATAGGGCAACAACCACTAACACCCGATTCGATTGCTGCAGGTTATACAGGGCCGAATCAAGCAGCATACAAGTTTGCCAAGGCATGGTAGGAGCAAACTAACTTGGCCAGAGTTTGTCTACACAAGGCGGCTAAGAGGTCGAAGAAGTGGGCAGACCAGAATAGGCAGGACGTGCAGTTCCAGGATGGAGACTTGGTGTTGGTGAAGCTGCATCCCATTGTGCACCATAGGGGCTGCACAAAGGCCTAGTCCGGAGGTATGAGGGACCTTTTCGAGTAGTGAAGAGGGTAGGCAAAGTTGCCTACAAGCTGGATATACCACCCAATCTGAGGGTACACCCGATGTTCCATGTGAGCATGCTCAAGCCGTTCCATAAGGATGAGGGAGATCCAGGATAGGCAGAGTCAAAGCGTGCACCATTGGGAGCAAGGGCCTCATATGAGAAGGAGGTCCACAGCATCATAGCTGACCGGGAGGTGAGATGAAAGAATTATTAGCCAAGACAAGAGTACTTGGTGCACTGGAAGGGACTTCCAGACAGTGAGGTGAGCTGGGAACCAGCATATGACTTAGGGCAGTTCGAGGACCAGATCAGGCAGCACCATGTAGAAGATGCAACGAGGGCATTGCGCAATCAAGTGGGGGAGAATGTCACACCCTGGATAGGCACGCCAGGCACATCAGGTGCACCAGCAGGCAAGCCAAAGGTTAAGGTTCGTAGACCAGGCGTGCTGGCGGGTATCTGTGTGCAAAGCCTAGCAAATGAGTTTAGAACGCCCGCCCAACTTGCAGGCCAGCCTGTGAGACCAAGGCCTGGTATACAAGCTGCCTGTACCACATCCAGAAGGGCCCAAGGTGCTGGACACACAACAGAAGCTTCAACTAGTAGCAGGATCAGCTAGAGCATCCCGACAGATTTGGTTGACCCTAAAAATCAGGAGTTAGCATCCGGGTTGATTGTAATCTGTATAATCCCATGATTTTAGCCTTTATTCTAGGGATATGCCATTAAGTTGTAGCTGGAGCCTCAACTATAAATAGAGGGCTGCTCCACCCTCATTTGTACACCATCAAACACTTCATTTCAGTGAATACAAGAGCATTTCCAGAATTCTGTCTTCTTATCCTGTTTCTCTTTAACATGCATAATCTGCCCTTCCCATTATTCTAGTGCCCGCACGCTTGGGTTTTAGGCTGACTTAGGCATAAAAGAGGAGATTCCAAGCCTAAGACCGTACGTTTTCTGAGTCTAAGGTCAGAGCCCGTGACAGTTGGTACCAGAGTGAGTTCGATTCTGCATGTTTGTGTTGTGCAGGTTAGATCGTGATTGAGGAGATGGCATCCCAAAGCGACATTGCTAGCCAACAACTAGAGGCCCAAGAGAATAGGTATGGAAGAGGCAAGAAAGCCAATTTATGCACGTAGGATCAGACTAGACCGAGGGTTACGACAGTAGGATCGACAACACGTAGGTGGGACCGAGCCGATCCCCAGCTTGGGCATTCTGCCTTTCCGGTCGGCTGAGCACCCGCACGCCCATTTCGTACGTTGGCTTAGGCATAGGGAGTTCATTCCATCTCTAAGCCCCAGCCAGACTGAGGGTTGTGGCAATGGGATCGGAGCATGTAGAGGGGGACCGAGCCAATCCCCAGCTTGCGCATTCTGCCTCTCTGACCGACTGAGCACCCACACGCTCGTTTCATGGGTTGGCTTAGGCATACGGAGTTCATTCCATGTCTAAGCATATGGAGTTCATTCACAGTCTAAGAGTTTGAGCAACTGTGTGCATGCTGGGCTTGGACATGTGCTGGTGCCGCATTTTTTTCGCTCGGGGCACCATCACCGGAGCATCACCGTAGAGCCTAACCGGCGGCATTGGGGGTTTCGACGATTGGGGGGGCCGGGGAGGTGTGCGCACATGATGTGCGATGAGTGCTGGTACTTGGCCCTTATATTGGCCCCCTATCCCTAATCAAACCTCGAGAACTCACACCCCTTAAAGAGCATTTGAGATTTTATAGGTTTGCTGCCAGTAGCCATTAAAGTGTCTGAAATGGGGACACTTTTTTCAAACGGTAAGAAAATCTTCTCCGCTTCAAGTTTTTAGCTGAATTTTTTTGTGCATGCTAGCAAAAATGGAGGGATCACCTCTACCAAATTTAGGGACAAAACTCTTTCTAAAAAACTTTAAAAAAAATTCCAAATCGTAAAAAGTTTCAAAAATCATGAAAAATAGAAAACGGGTCGTCTTGCCATGAAACTTCACATGAAAGCTTAGGGGACCATTGGATGAATTTACAAGCCATAAAAATGGCATTGGCATGGCAGAAATATGAAGATGTGCTTGAACCCACCTACCACCCGTTCGATCCCTGGCTTGTGCATCCTGCCTCTCTAGTCGGCTGAGCGTCTGCACGTTCGTTTCGTGGGTTGACCTAGGCATACAGAGTTTGTCCCCAGTCTAAGCATACAGAGTTCATTCCCAGTCTAAGATTAGACCAGACCGAGGGTTGCGGCAGCAGGATCGGTAGCATGCAGGAGGGACCGAGCCGATCCCTAGCTTGCGCATTCTGCCTCTCCGATCGGCTGAGCACCCACACACCCGTTTCGTGGGTTAGCTTAGGCGTAGGGAGTTCATTCCATGTCTAAGCCCCAACCGGACCGAGGGTTGTGCCAGCGGGATCGATAGCACGCAGAAGGGGATCGGGTCGATCCCCGACTTACGCATTATGCCTCTCCGACCGGCTCAGTGCCCGAATTCTCATTTCGTGGTTTAACTTAGGCATACGAAGTTCATTCCCAGTCTAAGATCAGATCAGACCGAGGGTTGTGGCAGCAGGATCGACAGTACGCAGGGGGGATCGGGTCAGTCCTCGACTTACGCATTCTGCCTCTCCGATCAGCTGAACGCCTGTACGTTCGTTTCATAGGTTGGCTTAGGCATACAGAGTTCATTCCATGCCTAAGCATACGGAGTTCATTCCCAGTCTAAGATCGGACTGGACTGATGGTTGCGGCAGTAGGACTAGCAGCAGGATCGGTAGCACACAGGGAGGATCGAGACGATCCTCGGCTTGCTGATTCTGCCTCTCCGGCCTGCTGAGTGCCCACACGCTCATTTCATGGGTTGACTTAGGCATACGGAGTTCATCCCCAGTCTAAGCATACGAAGTTCATTCCCAGTCTAAGATCGGACCGAACCGAGGGTTGTGGCAGCAGGATCGATAGCACGCAGGGGGGACTGGGTCAGTCCCTGACTTTTACGTTCTGCCTCTTTGATCGACTGAGCTCCCGCACGCTCATTTCGTGGGTTGGCTTAGGCATACGAAGTTCATTCCATGTCTAAGCCCTAGTCGGACTGAGGGTTGTGGCAGCAAGATCGACAGCAGGATCGATAGCATACAGAGGGTTATCGGGTTGATCGTCGGCTTGCGCATTATGCCTTTTCGATTGGTTGAGCACCCACACGATCGTTTCATGGGTTGACTTAGGCATACGGAGTTCATTCCCAGTCTAAGATCAGATCGGACCGAAGGTTGCGACAACAGGATCGATAGCACACAGGGGGGACCGAGTTGGTCCCCGGCCTACGCATTCTACCTCTTCGGCTGGCTGAGCGCCCGCACGCTCGTTTCGTGGGTTGGCATAGGTGTAAAGAGTTCATTCCACGTCTAAGCCCCAGTCGGACTGAGGGTTGTGGTAGCAGGACCGGCAGCGAGATCGGTAGCACACAAAGGGGGACTGGGTTGATCCCCGACTTACACATTATGCCTCTCCTGTCGGCCTCTGCGGCTGGCTGAGCACCCGCACGCTTGTTTCATGGGTTGACTTAGGCATACGAAGTTTATCCCTAATCTAAGCATACGGAGTTCATTCCTAGTCTAAGAACGGTCCGAACTGAGGGTTACGGCAGCAGGATCGACAGTATGCAGGGGGTACCGGGCCGATCTCTGGCTTAAGCATTCTGCCTCTCTGGCCGACTGAGCACCCGCACGCCCGTTTCGTGGGTTGGCTTAGGCATAGGGAGTTCATTCCATGTCTAAGCCCCAGCCGGACGAAGGGTTGTGGCAGTGGGACTGGTAGCACGCAGAGGGGGATCGAGTCTATCCCCGACTTGCACATGATGCCTCTTTAGTCGGCTCAGCACCCGCACGCTCGTTTCATGGTTTGACTTATGCATACGAAGTTCATTCCCAGTCTAAGATCGGATCAGACCAAGGGTTGCGACAGTAGGACCTATAGCACCCAGAAGGGACCGGATCGATCCTCGGCTTACGCATTCTGCCTCTTCGATCGGTTGGGTACCCACACGCTTGTTTCGTGGGTTGGCTTAGGCATACGGAGTTCATTCCATGTCTAAGCATACGAAGTTCATTCCCAGTCTAAGATCGGACTGGACTGAAGGTTGCTGCCGCAGGACCAGTAGCAGGATTGGCAGCACGCAGGGGAGGATCAGGTCGATCCTCGGCTTGCGTATTCTGCCTCTCCACCCGGTTGAGCTCCTGTACACTCGTTTCATGGGTTGGCTTAGGCATACGAAGTTCAGTCCATGTCTAAGCCCCAGTCGGACTAAGGGTTGTGGTAGCGGGACTGGCAGTACGCAGAGGGGGACCAGGCTGATCCCTGGCTTGCGCATTATGCCTCTCCGACCGGTGCAATGCCTGTACGCTCGTTTCGTGGGTTGACTTAGGCATACAGAGTTTATTCCTAGTCTAAGATCGAATCAGACCGATGGTTGCAGTCACAGGATCGACAGCACACAGGGGGAACCGAGCCGATACCCGGCTTGCGCATTCTGCCTCTCCGACCGACTGAGTGCCCGCACGTTCGTTTCGTAGGTTGGCTTAGGCATACGGAGTTCATTCCATGTCTAAGCATACAGAGTTCATTCCCAGTCTAAGATCGGATCTGACCAAGGGTTAGGGCAACAAGTCCAGCAGTAGGATCGACAGCACATAGGGGGGGTCAGGCCGATCCCCGGCTTGCGCATTCTGCCTCTCCGACTGGCTGAGCGCCTGCACGCTCATTTCGTGGGTTGGCTTAGGCATACAGAGTTCATTCCATGTCTAAGCATACGGAGTTCATTCCTAGGCTAAGATTTTGAGCCGTGGTGCACATGCTGGGCTCGAGCATGTGTTGGTACCACATTCTTTTTGCTCGGGGCACCATCGCCGGAGCATCGTCGAAGCATCGCCAGAAAGCCTAACTGGCGGCATTGGGGGTTCCGACGATTAGGTGGGCCAGAGGGGTGTGCGCACATGATGTGCGATGGGTGCTGGTACTTGGCCCTTATATTGGCCCCCTATCCCTCATCAAATCTTTCTAAAAAAATTTTAAAAAAATCCCGAACCGCAAAAAGTTTCAAAAATCACAAAAAATAGAAAATGGGTCGTCTTGCCATGAAACTTCACATGAAGGCTTAGGGGACCATTGTATGAATTTACAAGCCAAAAAAATGGCATTGGCACAGCAGAAATATGAAGATGTTCTTGAACCCACCTACCACCCGTTTGATCCCCGGCTTGCGCATCCTGCCTCTCTTGTCGGCTGAGCGCCTGCACGCTCATTTTGTGGGTTCACTTAGGCATTCGGAGTTCATCCCCAATCTAAGCATACAGAGTTCATTCCCAGTCTAAGATCGGATCGGACCGAGGGTTGCGACAGCAGGATCGACAGCACGCAAGGGGGATTGGGCTGATCCCCGGCTTATGCATTCTGCCTGTCCGACCGACTGAGCACCCGTACGCCCGTTTTGTGGGTTGGCTTAGGCATAGGGAGTTCATTCCATGTCTAAGCCCCAGTCAGACCGAGGGTTGTGGCAGCGGGACCGACAGCACGAAAAAGGAGACTGAGTCGATCCCCGACTTGCGCATTATGCCTCTTCGGTCGACTCAGCGCCCGCACGCTCATTTCGTGGGTTGACTTAAGCATACCGAGTTCATTCCCAGTATAAGATCAGACTGGACTGAGGGTTGCAACAGTAGGATCGATAGCACGTAGGGGGGACCAGGTCGATCCTCAGCTTGTGCATTCTGCCTCTCCGGTCGGCTGAGCTCCCGCACGCTCATTTCGTGGGTTGGCTTAGGTATACGGAATTCATTCCACGTCTAAGCCCCAGCCAAACAGAGGGTTGTGGCAGCAGGATTGGTAGCAGGATCGACAGCATGCAGAGGGGGATCGGGCTGATCCCCGGCTTGAGCATCATGCCTCTCCGATCGGCTAAGCGCTCGCATGCTCTTTTCGTGGGTTGACTTAGGCATACAAAGTTCATCCCCAGTCTAAGCATACGGAGTTCATTCCCAGTCTAAGATCGAACCGGACCGAGGGTTACGATAGTAGGATCGGCAACATGCAAGGGGGACCGAGCCGATCCCCGGCTTACGCATTCTGCCTGTTCGGCAGGTTGAGCGCCCGTACACCTGTTTCGTGGGTTGGCTTAGGCATAGGGAGTTCATTCCATGTCTAAGCCCCAGTCAGATCGAGGGTTGTGGCAGCGGGACCGACAGCACGAAGAGAGGGACCGGGCCGATCCCCAGCTTGCGCATTATGCCTCTCTGGCCAGCTCAGTGCCCGCAAGCTCATTTCATGGGTTGACTTAGGCATACAGAGTTCATTCCTAGTATAAGATCAAACTGGACTGAGCGTTGCAGTAGCAGCATCGACAGCACGTAGGGGGGATCGGGCTGATCCCCGACTTACGCATTTTGCCTCTTCGGTCGGCTGAGTTCCCGCACACTCATTTTATGGGTTGGCTTAGGCATACGGAGTTCATTCCATGTCTAAGCCCCAGTCGGACCGAGGGTTGTGGTAGCAAGATCGATAGCAAGATCGACAGCACGCAAAAGGGGACAGGGCTGATCCCCGGCTTGAGCATCATGCCTCTTCAACCGGTTAAGCACCCGCACGCTCGTTTTGTGGGTTGACTTAGGCATACAGAGTTCATCCCCAGTCTAAGCATACGGAGTTCATTCCCAGTCTAAGATCAGATCGGACCGAGGGTTGTGGCAGTAGGATCGGTAGCACACAGGGGGGACCAGGCCGATCCCGGCTTACGCATTTTGCCTCTCCGATCGACGGAGCGCCCGTACACCTGTTTCATGGGTTGGCTTAGGCATAGGGAGTTCATTCCATGTCTAAGCCCCAACCGGACCGAAGGTTGTGGTAGCGGGACCGACAGCACGTAGAGGGGGATCGGGCCGATCCCTGGCTTACGCATTATGCCTCTTTGGCCGGCTCATTTGTGGGTTGACTTATGCATACAGAGTTCATTCCCAGTCTAAGATCAGATCGAACCGAGGGTTGCGGCAGCAGGATCGACAGCACGTAGGGGGATCGGGCTGATCCCCAGCTTGCGCATTCTGCCTCTTCGATCGATTGAGCGCCCGCACGCTCGTTTTGTGGGTTGGCTTAGGTATACGGAGTTCATTCCATGTCTAAGCATACGGAGGTCATTCCCAGTCTAAGATTTTGAGCCTCAGTGCACATGTTGGGCTCGGGCATGTACTGGTGCCACATTTTTTTCGCCCATGGCACCATCGTCGGAGCATCGTCGGAGAGCCTAACCGGCGGCATTGGGGGTTTCGATGATTGGGGGGGCCGGGGGGTGTACGCACATGATGTGTGATGGGTGCTGGTACTTGGCCCATATATTGGCCCCCTATGCCTCATCAAACCTCGAGAACTCACACCCCTTAAAAAGCATTTGAGATTTTATAGGTTTGCTGCGAGTAGCCATTAAAGTGTCTGAATTGGGGACACTTTTTTCAAACGGTAACAAAATCTTCTCCACTTCGAGTTTTTAGCTGAATTTTTTTGTGCATGCCAAAAAAATACACGAATCACCTTTGTCGAATTTGGGGTCAATAGTCTTTCTAAAAAAATTTTAAAAAATCCCGAACCGTGAAAAGTTTCAAAAATCATGAAAAATAGAAAACGGGTCGTCTTGCCACGAAACTTAACATGAAGGCTTAGGGGACCATTGTATGAATTTACAAGCCATAAAAATGGCATTGGCATGGCAGAAATATGAAGATGTGCATGAACCCACCTACCACCCGTTCGATCCCCGGGTTGCGCATCCTGCCTCTCTGGTCGGCTGAGTGTCAGCACGCTCGTTTCATGGGTTGACTTAGGCATACGGAGTTCATCCCTAGTCTAAGCATACGGAGTTCATTCCCAGTCTAAGATTGGATCGGACCGAGGGTTGCCACAGCAAGACCAGCAGCAGGATCGACAGCACGTAGGGGTGATCGGGCTGATCCTCGGCTTACGCATTCTACCTGTCCGGTCGGCCTCTCCGATCGACTGAGCGCCCACACGCTCGTTTCAAGGGTTGACTTAGGCATACAGAGTTAATCCCCAGTCTAAGGATATAGACTTCATTCCCAGTCTGAGATCGAACCGGACCGAGGGTTACGACAGCAGGATCGACAACACGTAGGGGGGATCGGGTTGGCTGAGCGTCCGCACGCCCATTTCATGGGTTGGCTTAGGCATAGGGAGTTCATTCCATGTCTAAGCCACAGCTGGACCGAGGGTTGTGATAGCGGGACCGACAGCACGTAGAAGGGGATCGAACCGATCCCGACTTGCACATTATGCCTCTTCGACCAACTCAGTGCCCGCACGCTCGTTTCATGGGTTGACTTAGGCATACGAAGTTCATTCCCAGTCTAAGATCAGACCAGACTGAGTGTTGTGGCAGCAGGATCGACAGCACATAGGAGGGACCAGGCCGGTCCCCGGCTTGCGCATTCTACCTCTCCATTCGGTTGAGCGCCCGCACACTCGTTTCGTGGGTTGGCTTAGGCATACGGAGTTCATTCCATGTTTAAGCATACGGAGTTCATTCTCAGTCTAAGAGTTTGAGCCACGGTGCACATGCTGGGCTCAGGCATGCGCTAGTGCCACTTTTTTTTCGCTGGGCCACCATCGTCGGAGCATCGTCGGAGAGCCAAACCGACGGCGTTGGGGGTTCCGACGATTAGGGGGTCCGGGGGGTGTGCGCACATGATGTGCGATGGGTGCTGGTACTTGGCCCTTATATTGGCCCCCTATCCCTCATCTAACCTCGATAACTCACACCCTCTTAAAGAGCATTTGAGATTTTATAGGTTTGCTGCCAGTAGCCATTAAAGTGTCTGAAATGGGGACATTTGTTTCAAACAATCACAAAATCTTCTCCTCTTCGAGTTTTTCGCTAAATTTTTTTGTGCATGCCAAAAAAAATACAAGGATCACCTCTACCAAATTTAGGGACAAAACACTTTCTAAAAAAATTTTAAAAAACCCTGAACCCCAAAAAGTTTTGAAAATTGTGAAAAATAAAAAACGGGTCGTCTTGCCACGAAACTTCACATGAAGGCGTAGGGGACCATTTTATGAATTTACAAGCCAGAAAAATGGCATTGGAATGGTAGAAATATGAAGATGTGCTTGAACCCACCTACCACCCGTTCGATCCCCGGCTTGCGCATCCTGCCTCTCTGGTCAGCTAAGCATCTGCACGCTCGTTTCATGGGTTGACTTAGGCATACAGAGTTCATCCCCAGTCTAAGCATATAGAGTTCATTCCTAGTCTAAGATCGAGCCAGACTGAGGGTTGCGGCAGCAGGATCAACAGCACGCAGGGGGGACCAGGCTGATCCCCGACTTGCGCATTCTACCTCTCTAGCCGACTGAGTGGCCGCACGCCCTTTTTGTGGGTTGGCTTAGGCATAGGGAGTTCATTCCATGTCTAAGCCCCATCTGGACCGAGGGTTATGGTAGCGGGACCGGCAGCACGCAGAGGGGATCCAGTCAATCCCTGGCTTGCGCATTATGCCTCTCCGGTCGGCTCAGCACCCACACACTCGTTTCGTGGGTTAACTTAGGCATACAGAGTTCATTCCAAGTCTAAAATCGGGTCGGACCGAGGGTTGCGACAGCAGGATTGATAGCACGCAGGGGGATCGGGTCGGTTTAGCGCCTGCTCGCTCATTTTGAGAGTTGGCTTAGGTATACGAACTTCATTCCGTGTCTAAGCATACGGAGTTCATTCCCAGTCTAAGATTGGATCGGACTGAGGGTTGAGGCAGCAGGACCAGTAGCAAGATCGGCAGCAAACAGGGGGGGACCAAGCCAATCCTTGGCTTGCGCATTCTGCCTCTCCGATCGGCTGAGCGCCCGCACGCTCATTTCATGGGTTGGCTTAGGCATACGGAGTTCATTCCATATCTAAGCCCCAGTCGGACCGAGGGTTATGGTAGCAGGACTGGCTTGCGCATTATGCCTCTTCGACCAGCCTCTTCGGCCAACTAAGCATCCGCACGCTCGTTTCGTGGGTTGACTTAGGCATACAGAGTTCATCCCCAGTCTAAGCATATGGAGTTCATTCCCAGTCTAAGATCAGACCAGTCTGAGGGTTGCGGTAGCAGGATCGACAGCACGCAGGGGGGATCGAGCCTATCCTCGACTTACGCATTCTGCCTCTCCAGTCGGCTGAGTGCCCACACTCCCGTTTGATGGGTTGGCTTAGGCATAGGGAGTTCATTCCATGTCTAAGCCCCAGTCGGATCGAGGTTGGTGGTAGCGGGACTGGCAGCACGTAGAAGGGGACCGAGCCGATCCCCGGCTTGCGCATTATGACTCTCCAGCCAGCTCAGCGCCCGAACGCTCGTTCCATGGGTTGGCTTAGGCATACGGAGTTCATTCCCAATCTAAGATCAGACCAGACCAAGGGTTATGATAGTAGGATTGACAGCATGCAAGGGGGATCGGGCCGATCCCCGGATTGCGCATTCTACCTCTCCGGTCGGTTGAACGCCCGCACGCTTGTTTCGTGGGTTGGCTTAGGCATACGGAGTTCATCCCCATTCTAAGCATACAGAGTTCATTCCCAGTCTAAGATCAGACCAGACCAAGGGTTGCGGCAGCAGGATCGGCAGCACACAGGGGGGACCGGGTCGATCCCCGGATTGCGCATTCTGTCTCTCCGACCGGTTGAGCGCCCGCACGCCTGTTTCGTGGGTTGGCTTAGGCATAGGGAGTTCATTCCATGTCTAAGCCCCAGCAAGACAAAGGGTTGTGGCAGTCGGACCGACAGCACATAGAGGGGGATTGGGCCGATCCCCGGCTTGCGCATTCTGCCTCTCCGATCGGCTGAACGCCTGCATGCTTGTTTGGTGGGTTGGCTTAGGCATATGAAGTTCATTCCATGTCTAAGCATACGGAGTTCATTCCCAGTCTAAGAGTTTGAGCCATGGTGCACATGCTAGGCCTGGGCATGTGCTGGTGCCGTTATTTTTTAGCCCGGGGCACCATCGTCGGAGCATCGTTAGAGAGCCTAACCGACGGCATTGGGGGTTCTGACGATTGGGGGACCGGGGTGGGCGCACTTGATGTGCGATGGGTGCTGGTACTTGGCCCTTATATTGGCCCCCTATCCCTCATCAAACTTTGAGAACTCACACCCCCTTAAAGAGCATTTGAGATTTTATAGGTTTGCTGCCAGTAGCCATTAAAGTGTCTAAAATGGCGACACTTTTTTCAAATGGTCACAAAATCTTCTCCACTTTGAGTGTTTAGCTGAATTTTTTTATACATGCCAACATAAATACAAGGATCATCTCTACCAAATTTGGGGACAAAACTCTTTCTAAAAAAATTTTAAAAAATCCGTAACCGTAAAAAATTTCAAAAATCGTGAAAAATAGAAAATGAGTCGTCTTGCCATGAAACTTCACATGAAGGCGTAGGGGACCATTATATGAATTTACAAGCCATAAAAATGGCCTTGGCATGGCAGAAATATGAAGATGTGCTTGAACCCACCTACCACCTGTTCGATCCCCGGCTGAGCGCCCGCACGCTTGTTTCGTGGGTTGGCTTAGGCATACGGAGTTCATTCCATGTCTAAGCCCCAGTCGGACTGAGGGTTATGGTAGTAGGACTGGCAACGAGATTGACAGCACACAGAGGGGGATTGGGCTGATCTTTGGCTTATGCATTATGCCTCTCTGATCGGTTGAGCGCTCGCACGCTCGTTTCGTGGGTTGACTTAGGCATACGTAGTTCATCCATAGTCTAAGCATATGGAGTTCATTCCCAGTCTAAGATCGAACTAAACTGAGGGTTGCGACAGTAGGATCGGTAGCATGCAGAGGGGACCGGGTCGATCCTCCGCTTGTGCATTCTGCCTCTCCAGTCGGTTGAGTGCCCACACGCCCGTTTCGTGGGTTGGCTTAGGCATAGGGAGTTCATTCCATGCTGAAGCCCCAGTCAGACCGAGGGTAGTGGCAGCAAGACTAGCAGCATGCAGAGGGGGATCGGGCTGATCCTCGACTTACGCATTATGCCCCTTCGACCGGTTCAGCATCCGAACGCTCGTTTCGTGGGTTAACTTAGGCATACGAAGTTCATTCCCAGTCTAAGATTGGATCAGACCAAGGGTTGCACAGTAGGATCAACAGCACACAGTGGGGACCGGGCCGATCCCTGACTTACGCATTTTGCCTTTCCGATCGGCTGAGCACCCGCACGCTCGTTTCATGGGTTGGCTTAGGCATACGGAGTTCATTCCATGTCTAAGCATATGGAGTTCATTCCCAGTCTAAGATCAGATCGGATCGAGGGTTGCGGTAGTAGGACCAGTAGCAGGATCGGTAGCATGTAGGGGGATCGGGCCAATCTTCGGCTTACGCATTCTGCCTCTTCGATCGGTTGAGTGCCTGCACGCTCGTTTTATGGGTTGACTTTGGCATACGGAGTTCATCCCCAATCTAAGCATACGGAGTTCATTCCCAGTCTAAGATCAAACCAGATTGAGGGTTACAGCTACAGGATCGGTAGCACGCAGGGGGGACCAGGCTGATCCCGGCATGCACATTCTACCTCTCCGACCGATTGAGCGCTCGTACGCCCATTTCATGGGTTGGCTTAGGCATAGGGAGTTCATTCCACGTCTAAGCCCCAGTCAGACTGAGGGTAGTGGTAGTGGGACCGGTAGCACGCAGAGGGGGATCGGGTCGATCCTCAGCTTGCGCATTCTGGCTCTCCGACCGACTGAGTGCCCGCACGTTCATTTCGTGGGTTGGCTGAGGCATACGGAGTTCATTCCATGTCTAAGCATATGGATTTCATTCCCAGTCTAAGAGTTTGAGCCACGATGCACATGCTGGGCTCGGGCATGTGCTGGTGCCACATTTTTTTCGCACGGGGCACCATCGTCGAAGCGTCGTCGGAGAGCCTAACCGACGGCATTGGGGGTTCCGATGATTGGCGGGCCGGGGGGGTTTGCGCACATGATCTGCGATGGGTGCTGGTACTTGGCCCTTATATTAGCCCCCTATCCCTCATCAAACCTCGAGAACTCACACCCCTTAAAGAGCATTTGAGATTTTATAGGTTTGCTGCCAGTAGCCATTAAAGTGCCTGAAATGGCGATACTTTTTTCAAATGGTCACAAAATCTTCTCCACTTCGAATTTTTAGCTGAATTTTTTTACACATGCCAAAAAAAATACAAGCATCACCTCTACCAAATGTGGGGACAAAACTCTTTCTAAAAAAAATTTAAAAAATCCCAAACCGTAAAAAGTTTTAAAAATCGTGAAAAATAGAAAACGGGTCGTCTTGCCACGAAACTTCACATGAAGGCATAGGGGGCCATCGTTTGAATTTACAAGCCATAAAAATGGCATTGGCAATGCAAAAATATGAAGATGTGCTTGAACTCACCTACCACCCGTTTGATCCCCGGCTTGTTCATCCTGCCTCTCTGGTCGGCTGAGCATCCGCACGCTTGTTTCGTGGGTTGACTTAGGCATACGGAGTTCATCCCCATTCTAAGTATACGAAGTTCATTCCCAGTCTAAGATCGGATCGGATCGAGGGTTGCAACAGCAGGATCGATAGCACGTAGGGGGGACCGGACCGGTCCCTGACTTGTGCATTATGCCTCTCCGACCGACTAAGCGCCCACGTGCTTGTTTCATGGGTTGGCTTAGGCATAGGGAGTTCATTCCATGTCTATGCCCCAGTCGGGCCGATGGTTGTGGCAGCGGGATCGACAGCACGCAGAGGGGGATCGGGCTGATCCCCGACTTGTGCATTATGCCTCTCCGACTGGCTCAACGCCTGCACACTCATTTCGTGGGTTAACTTAAGCATACGGAGTTCATTCCCAATCTAAGATTGAACCAGACCGAGGGTTACGGTAGCAGGATCAACAACATGCAGAGAGGGACCAGGCCGGTCCTCGACTTACGCATTCTGCCTCTTCGACCGGCTGAGCGCCCGTACGCTCGTTTCATGGGTTGGCTTAGGCATACGGAGTTCATTCCATGTCTTAGCATACGGAGTTCATTCCCAGTCTAAGATCGGATCAGACCGAGGGTTGCAGCAGTAGGACCAACAGCACGCAAGGGGGGACCAGGCTGATCTCAGCTTACGCATTCTGCCTCCCTGACCGGCTGAGCGCCCGCATGCTCACTTCATGGGTTGGCTTAGGCATATGGAGTTCATTCCATGTCTAAGCCCCAGCCGGATCAAGGGTTGTGGTAGCAGGACCGGTTGTGGGATCGACAGCATGCAGAGAGGGACCGGGCTGATCCCCACTTGCACATTATGCCTCTCTGACCGACTGAGTGCTCACACGCTCATTTCGTGCTTTGACTTAGGCATACGGAGTTCATCCCCAGTCTAAGCATACGGAGTTCATTCCCAGTCTAAGATTGAACCAGACCGGTGGTTACGGCAGTAAGATCGGTAGCATGCAGGGGGGACCGGGCTGATCATCGACTTACACATTCTACCTGTCCGATCGGTTGAGTGCCCGCACACCCGTTTCGTGATTTGGCTTAGGCATAGGGAGTTCATTCCATGTCTAAGCCCCAACCAGACTGAGGGTTGTGGCAGTGGGATCTGTAGCACATAAAAAGGGACCGGGCCAGTCCCTAACGTGCGCATTATGCCTCTCCAGCCGGCTCAGTGCTCGAACGCTCGTTTCGTGGGTTGTCTTAGGCATACAGAGTTCATTCCAAGTCTAACATTGGACCGGACTGAGGGTTGCGATAGCAGGATCGACAGCACATAGGAAGGATCGGGCGAATCCCCGGCTTGCGCATTCTGCCTCTCCGGTCGACTGAGTGCCCGTACGCTCGTTTCATGGGTTGGCTTAGGCATAGGGAGTTCATTCCTTGTTTAAGCATACGGAGTTCATTCCCAGTCTAAGATCAGACCGAACCGAGAGTTACAGCAGCAAGACCAGTAGCAGGATTGGTAGCATGCAGGGGGGACCAGGCCCATCCTCGACTTGTGCATTCTGCCTCTCCGGCCGACTTCTCTAGTCGGCTGAGCGCCTGCACGCTCCTTTCGTGGGTTGACTTAGGCATACGGAGTTCACCCCTAGTCTAAGCATACGGAGTTCATTCCTAGTCTAAGAGTTTGAGCCTCAGTGCACATGCTGGGCTCAGGCATGTGTTGGTGTCGTATTTTTTTCACCCGGGGCACCATCGTCGGAGCATCACCGGAGAGCTTAACCGGCGGCATTGGGGGTTGCAATGATTGGGGGGGCCGGGGGGTGTGCGCACATGATGTGCGATGGGTGCTGGTACTTGGCCCTTATATTGGCCCCCTATCCCTCATCGAACCTCGAGAACTCACACCCCCTTAAAGAGCATTTGAGATTTTATAGGTTTGCTGCCAGTAGCCATTAAAGTGTCTGAAATGGGGACACTTTTTTCAAATGATCACAAAATCTTCTCCACTTTGAGTTTTTAGCTAAATTTTTTGGTGCATGCCAAGAAAAATACAAGGATCACCTCTACCAAACTTGGGGACAAAACTTATTCTAAAAAAATTTTAAAAAATCCTGAATCGCAAAAAGTTTCAAAAATTGTGAAAAATAGAAAACGGGTCATCTTGCCACGAAACTTCACATGAAGGCATAGGGGACCATTGTATGAATTTACAAGCCATAAAAATGGCTTTGGGATGGCAAAAATATGAAGATGTGCTTGAACCCACCAACCACCCGTTCGATCCCTGGCTTATGCATCCTGCCTCTCTGGTCGGCTGAACGTCCGCACGCTCGTTTCGTGGGTTGAGTCTAAGCATACGAAGTTCATTCCCAGTTGAAGATCAGATCAAACCATGGGTTGCGGCTGTATCAGAATGTCTAGATCTGGGGATCTTTCGTTAGGCATTGACTTTTATGAGTCGCCACCAATCTTTTTTTATCTAGGTGCGATTGGCCACCTATGGAATCTGTCTTTTTAGGGAACACCTAAGTTTAAGGGTCCCTAAAAGAATAGGTTTAGGTCTACTAACCAGAACAGGATTCGAGAGTTCGGTTACGTGTGAGAAAGGTTATAGCACCATCACAGCACCCATCAAAAGATGGTACCAGCTGAAATTTGTGTTATCCAATGAGCCTTAAAATTTTACCAAGTAATTAATTATTGGAAATTATTCTCAATTGACTCTAATACTTTTAGCAAAAAATTGAGAAAATCCCCTTACCTCAAGAGTATGCAAGAAAGACTACTGTCTCACTTGCAGAGGCTCCATCGTTGGATTATTTAAAAAAAAATCAAAATCAAAATCAAAATAAAAAGGAAGGAAAGAATGATTGTTTTTGTGCAGGGAAAATTGATACTTTCAACTTTTCTCTAAAAATATTTTTTTTGAAACTTCAATTTCGAGGAAAATTGATACTTTCAACTTTTCCTCAAAAATTGATTTTTTTGAAAATTTATTTTTAAGGAAAATTGATACTTTCAACTTTTCCCCAAAAATATTTTTTGGAAACTTTTATTTTCAAGGAAAATTGATACTTTCAACTTTTCCTCAAAAACCTTTTTTTGAAAATTTATTTTTAAGGAAAATTGATACTTTCAACTTTTCTCCAAAAATATTCTTTTTTTATTTTTATTTAAAGAAAATAAAATAATAAAACAAAATAAAAGTGAAAATAAAAAAAATAAAATAAAGAAAAGTAAAACCAAGATAAAAAATAAAATAAAGGTAAAAAGGATACTAAATAAACCTAATCTAATAAATAAATAAACAAATAATAAAAAAAAACCCTGGAGCGGCTCGGAGTACGGCTCGGCTCGACTCGGCTCAAGGAAGAAAAAACGACTCGGAGAAGCGGCTTTGGAGCTCGGCTCGGCTCGGAGGGGGCAGACACACGTGGGTCAGGAAGCGGGTCGACGCTCGGGTCAGGTCGAATCTCAGTAAAACACGTGGATCTTCTGGGTCACTTATGGCAAAAATGATGTCGTTTTGGGAGGGTATATAAGGCTCTTCCCTCTGTTTTTCGGCAGAAAGCTCCTTCCCTCTCTCTCTCTTCTTCCCCTTCTCTCCCGTTTCTCTCTAAACTACTGAAGAACTTCAATTGAATGTACGTCGAATTCTGGAAAATTTCACTGGAATCTGGATTTTTGGCCGAAAGTTGGCCGAAAGGTGGTCGATTTCTGGGAAAGGTCACCGAAAATTGGGCAGCTCGCCAGAAACTTCAAAGTTGGCCAAAATTTCTGTCGAAAAATTCAACTTTCGCCAGAAAATTCAACCGAAATCTGGAATTTTCTAGAAATTACAAGAAAAAAATCACCCAAAATCTTCAAAAAAATTCCTACTAACTCCCAGAGTACTTCTTAGCCTTCTATACTCTTCTATCTCTCAAATCAGTAGCTTTGCTCACTTTTTTTCTCTCTGTGTGTTTTTGTTCCAGAAGGTCCCTTTTATAGGGATTGATCAGGAGTTTCTGATCAATCCCAATTCCTCTTTGGATGTGGATTCAATCTTTGAATCCAATCTGGACTCTTCTGATTGAATCCTCATTCCCAGTAGGATTCTTCAACCTTCAATCTCAACCTTCCAAAATAAAAATCAAATAAAAAAATAATAGATAATTAGAAAAGATAAATAAAAAAAATATTATAGGATAAATAAAAAAATAATAATAATAACAAATATATAATTAGATAAATAAAAATACAAAAATAAATAAAATAAAAAATAAAAAAAATATATTTTAATAATAGTAATAATAAATAAATAATAAATACATAGGATTTAAAGGAAAATATATACATAAAATATAGAATAAAAAAATAAAAAAAATAAAAAATAACAAAAATAAAATTGGACTTACCCATTTGGACCAGGCCCAATTGATCCGGGCCTGGACCAAATTGGGTGTTTACAGCTGCCCCTCTTTGCACATTTTTTGTAAAACAGAAATTGTGCAAAGACGTAGACACCCAATCAAAATTCAACTCAATATTTTCATTTTTTTATTTTTTTTATAATTTTTGTTTTTTTTTGTTTGCTTTTGTTTTTGGTTTTGTTTTTTTTTTTTAACCAAAGCTCATCTAACCAGAGGCTCAACGACTTTGAAAAAATAAATTGCTCCTCTAAACAGAGGCTCAACAACTTTGGAAAAATAAATTGCTCTTCTAAACAGAGGCACCACGACTTTGAAAGTAAATTGCTCATCAAAATAGAGGCACCACGACTTTTGAAAGTAAATTGCTCCTCTAAACAGAGGCACCACGACTTTGAAAAGTAAATTGCTCCTCTAAACAGAGGCACCACGATTTTTGAAAAAATAAATTGCTCCTTAACAATCATGTCCAAAGTAGTTGAAAGTTGTGTTTGAAGGAATTTCAGGAGATTACACCCAAAGGTCTTATAAATCAACCCTGATACCAAAAGACATCCTATTTCAAGGATTAGGAACTTACCTGACAAGCTTTTCCTTTTTCAATTTTGCAAAATATCTTGATATCTATCTTCTCTATGTGGGATGTTGGAACACCCCTGCTTCTTGAATCTATACACTATACTTTCCTGAAAGTAGTGTATGCTATGCAAATGCATATGAATTTCAATGCATGCTATGCAAATGTTGGCCAATTAATTCCTGTTCAATGTATGGTACTCAAGTTTCTCAAGCTTTCTCTTGGGCATCAAGCCTTTTGATTCTTCAGAGATCCAATTACACTACTCTTCTAAGATTGAACCAATGTAGCTCTTAATTGTTTCTTCCACTCATAATCTTCCTGTAAAAAAATCTCTTCCCAGATTCAATGTCCTAATTAGGAACTGAACATCTCGATTCTGCCTTTATCACTCTTGATTTATTCAATGTAATGTAAAAAATCTTTTTATGTTGTTATTCATTCATCAATCATTATTTCAAACTCAAAAAGTAAGAATGTATTTGCACATTTCTTCCATGGTGGGGTACTAAGAAGAAAGGAATATGAATGGTTGGGAACAGTTATCAGAAAAAGGCACAAAGAATGAAATAAAATGTTTTTTTTATTAGCAAAATGTTGGCAAACTTTGGCCAAGAAAGAATTACAAGGATAGGTATGGGGACAAAGCCCAAAATGAACAATCAGATAATCATGATAACACATCTCTAAGTTCTTTCTGAAAACTCAATCCTCTGATGTATTTAACAACTTGGAACTCTTTCGAATTTGCTAGCCTCCATATCAGCGGACTTTTAAATTCAATGTTGTATTCTCCTTATCTAAGCTGCCTTTTCAGGTTTTCAACTTAGACAAACCCCCTATGACTTAAATCACCCTTTTAGGGTTTTTGCTTTAAGTCCTCCTTTTTCACTTTTTCTTTTTTCATTTTTTTCTATTTTTTCATTTTTTTCATTTTTTCTCTTTTTTTTATTTCATCATTTTTTTCTTTTTTTCATTTTTTTCAAGCATAGTATTTCTTCACAGCATCAGAATTTATAGGATAGAGTAAATCATTTCCATCCATCTTAGTCAGTATCAGCGCTCCACCCGAAAAAGCCCGTTTCACCACATACGACCCTTCCCAATTTAGAGTCCATTTTTCTCTACTATCATGCTGGATTGGGAGAATTCTTTTCAAAACCAACTCTCTTTCTCGAAAGCAACGGGGCCGAGCCTTCTTATCATGAGCCCTCATCATTCTCCTTTGATATAGCTGACCATGGCACAATGCGGTCAATCTCTTTTTTTCTATGAAGTTTAACTGCTCATAATGTTCTCGGATCCATTCAGCTTCTTCCAACTCAACTTCTTTTAAAACTTTCAAAGAGGGGATCTCTACTTCCACTGGTAGTACAGCTTCCATCCCATAAACCAAAGAAAATAGGGTTGCCCCAGTAGAGGTGCAAACTGACGTTCGATATGCATGCAATGCAAATGGCAACTTCTCATGCCAATCTTTGTAAGTCTCGGTCAACTTTTCCAAAATCCTCTTTATGTTCTTATGGGCTGCCTCAACTGCCCTATTCATTTTTTAACGGTATGGTACCAAGTTATGATGCTTGATCTTGTATTGAGCACATATTTCTTGCATCATCTTACTATTTAGATTCTTAGCATTATCAAAAATAATTCTCTCCAGAAGTTCATATCTACAGATGATCTCTTTTTTATGAACTTGCAAACCACGGAACGTGTCACATTTGCATATGATGCTACTTCTACCCATTTTGTGAAATAATCTATCATCACAAAAATGAATCTGTGCCGGTTAGAGGCCTTTGGGGTGATTGGGCCAATGACATCCATGCCCCACATTGAAAATGACCATGGTGGTGCCATAACATGTAAAGCAGATGGTGGAGCATGGATCTTATCAGCATATATCTGGCATTTAATAGTCAATGCAATCATTCTCCATCGTCAACCAGTAATATCCCGCTCTCATGATCTGTCTTGCCATCACATGTCCACTAGTATGTGCCCCACATATTCCATCATGCACCTCTTTAATGATTTTCTTCGCTTCAGTCTCATTTAAGCACCTCAGTAATACTTGATCCTTGCTTCTTTTGTACAGGACATCCTCGTCCAGGAAAAAGCTCATAGCCAATCTTCGAATGACCCTTTTATCATTTTTTGTTGCTTAAACTGGATACTGCTGATCCTTGACATACTGTAAGATGTCATAATACCAGGGCTTTCCATTTTCTTCTCTCTCTACATTAGAATAATAAGCTGGTATATCCTTAACATCTAACTTGATGGGCTGAATGTCGGTATTATCATTAACTCGAATCATTGCAGCCAGAGTAGCCAATGCATCAGCAATCAAATTCTCTTCTCGAGGTAAGTGATCAAACTGGATATCTTTAAATTGTTTCATCAACTCTAGAATATACTTATGATACGAAACGAGTTTTGAATCTCTCATCTCCCATTCTTCTTTCAACTGATATATGACTAGAGCTAAGTCTTCAAACACTTTCGGTACTTTCACTCTTCTATCTATAGCAGCTTGCAAGCCCAGGACACATGCCTCATATTCAGTGATGTTATTTGTGCAATTAAAATTTAACCTCGCTGTTACAGGACAGTATTGTTCTTCTGGAGAAATTAGAATTGCCCCAATTCCATGCCCCAAGGCATTAGCAGCTCCATCAAAGTACATTCTCCAACATTTTTCTACATGTTCCCCTTCCTCCGATTGGGAAATAGTCATTAAGTCTTCGTCAGGGAATTTCAGCTTCATCGACTCATAGTCTTCAGTAGCACGATCTATAAGAAATTCTACTATAGCGCCTCCTTTTATTGTTTTTTGGCTCACGTATATAATATCGTATTCGGAGAGCATTACTTGCCATCTAGCGATTCTCCCAGATAAAGAAAGTTTCTCGAAGATATACTTAATTGGATCCAGTTTCGCTATGAGCCATGTAATATGATAGAGCACATACTGTCTGAGTCTTTTGGCAGTCCACGCTAATGCACAACACATTTTCTCCAATGAAGAATACTTGGATTCATATTCAGTGAACTTTTTACTCAGATAGTAAATAGCTCTCTCCGTTCGATTGGCCTCGTCTTGCTGTCCTAGCACACATCTCATTGAATTTTCACATACGGTTAAGTATAAGATTAAAGATTTCCCTGGAACAGGTGGCACCAATACTGGAGGGTTCGATAAATATTGCTTAATTTTATCAAACGCCTCTTGACATTCTGCATTCCATTTCCCAAGATTATTCTTACGGAGAAGCTTAAATATGGGATCACATTTGTAAGTAAGCTGAGAGATGAATCGAGAAATGTAGTTCAATCTCCCCAGAAAACCTTGAACTTCTTTTGGTGTGCTGGGAGGTGACAAATTCTGGATGGCCCGTATCTTATCGGGATCGACTTCAATTCCTCTTTCACTGACCACAAAGCCTAACAACTTCCCTGACTTTACCCAAAAGGTGCACTTGGCTGGGTTTAATTTGAGCTAAAATTTTCTCAATCTTTCAAATAACTTTTTGAGGCTGGTAACATGATCTTCATCCTCACAAGACTTTGCAATCATATCGTCTACATACACCTTAATCTCTTTGTGCATCATGTCATGAAAGAGTGTTACCATGGCTCTTTGATATGTTACCCCAGCATTCTTTAGCCCGAAAGGCATGACTTTATAGCAGAAGGTTCCCCACATGGTCACAAAAGTAGTCTTTTCCATATCCTCTGCAGCCATTTTTATCTGATTATACCCCAAAAAACCATCCATAAAGGAGAAAATCGAATGCTTAGCCGTGTTATCTACCAGTGTGTCAATATGAGGTAAAGGAAAGTTATCCTTTGGACTAGCCTTATTCAAGTCCCGATAGTCTACACACATTCATACTTTTCCATCTTTCTTAGGAACTGGGACTATATTGGCTACCCATTCTGGATACTTAGCCACTTGTAGAAAACCTACATCAAATTGTTTCTTCACCTCCTATTTAATCTTTAGTAGCATTTCAGGCTTCATCCGTCTCAATTTTTGCTAAACTGGCTTACATTCTGGCTTTAAAGGTAACCTGTGCTCCACTATTTCTGTGCTCAGCCCTGGCATATCCTGGTAAGACCAAGCAAATATATCTACAAATTCTTGAAATAGGTATGCCAATCGTTGCCTATCTCCAGATGAAAGTGAAGTGCACATTCTAACCTCTTTCTTATTTTTTTCATCTCTTAGATTCACTAAGTCCACTACCTCCTGATGAGGCTCAATTAGCTTATTCTCTTGTTCAATCATCCTCATTAGGTCCGGAGGCATAACTATTCTTCAGAATTTTCTTCATTGTCAAGTTCATCAGTGTTAATTGAATTCTCAAAGCTAACCTCTTGATTGTTATCATGATTATCTTCATGTTCATTTAAAGACCTGCAATTGAATGAAATAGGATATGTTGGCAAGATGTGCTTGGAAAGATGAAAATAATGAAGACACAAGAAGAAATGAATGAAAATGCATACTTCCTAATTTTTATTAAAAATAATAAATGATGAATAGCCCAAACAAAAAAGATCACCCCAATGCCTTGGGCAATAACTGTTGGGATGTTACAATTACATTGTATCAAAATCAAAAGTGAAAGGCATCTCGATGGCACTCCAATTATTGAGCTCAAAATCTGGTGGACAAAGATGAACCCACTCCTCTTGATTAACCCTCACTTTATCTTTAACAGCATTAATGGCTAACTGGGCAAAATCATCTTCCACACTTTTGCTTGCATCTGGGTACATAAATCCTCTAGGTCTGAAGGTTTCATACAAGTATGGGATAAACATCAGTCTTGCTGTCTTTCTTGATGGCCTTCTTTTGACTTCCCACTCTGCCATCTCATAGCCTAGGCCCACCCTGTCACTATTGTCTATTATTGTTGGAGGTTCTTTAATTCCCTACAAGTTTTTGCCTAGCCCAAGTCTTGGATACCAGCCCTTGTTGATGACTTGGCTCACCACTATCTTTGAAAAAAGCTGACTTTGAAATCCTTCCCCTATAGAATTGACCAATTCAAAAGATCGATAGGAGCATTCCAATGCTTCTTCGGTAGCCTCTACGTATGGAGTGTTCAATGGTTGGGTCACTAGCATGTCTTCCTCCCCAACTAACACTACCAATTGACCTTTTACATTGAACTTGATCTTCTGGTGCAAAGTAGAAGGCACAGCTCCTGCCATGTGAATCCATGGTCTTCCTAATAGACAGCTGTAAGATGGAAAGATATCCATCACTTGAAATTTTATATTAAAAGTGCAAGGACCAATTTGTAAAGGCATTTCAATATCCCCCAAGACTTCTTTTCTGGTCCCATCAAAGGCTCTCACAATCATCTGACTATCCCTCATATGGGAATAATCAATGGGTAGCCTTGCCAAAGTTGACATAGGCATGACGTTGATAGCAGAGCCATTATCGATAAGGACCTTGGCTATAATATGGCTCTTGCACTTGACTGTGATATGTAGAGCCTTGGCATTTTTTTTCCCTCCAAAGGAATCTCATCATCACTGAATGAAATGTGATTTGGCATGACTAAATTTCCAGCCAGGTGATTCACATATTCAATAAATACATTATGTGCCACGTATTCCTGATTCAACACTTTCAGTAGGGCATTTCGGTGTGGCTCTGAGTTCAGCAACAGTGATAATAATGAGATTCTAGCTGGCATTTTATTCAACTGTTCCATAACAGAATACTCACTATGTTTTACCAGCTTCAAAAATTTACAAACCTCTCTTTCTGATACTAGCTTTGGCTGATCTTTTTCAGGTTCTATCTCAGGATTATTTCATCTTTTTCCTTCTTTAGCTTTCTCCTTTCTAGCTTTCTCTAACATTTTTGGAGTGTAACATCTCCCACTTCAGGTAATGCCTCTTACACCAGTTATATTGGAAGCATCGACTTTGGAAACCTCTTCTTTCTGCCCCTGAACTACAGTGTCACAGCCATATCTCCAGGGTACAGCTTTATCATCTTTGTATGGAAAAGGAGTCAGGACTTTAAAAGTTATCGACCTGGGGAAGAGTTTATCTATGACTGACTTTGGTTTGTTTCCACACTGAATTGTCACTAGTTTTGGAAATAACTTTACAGGCCTATCAGTCATGTACACTTCAGCATTCATCAAGTCTTTTCTTTCTTCATAAATCTCCATTTGATGTGAATCCAAGAGTTTTTGCACCTCTTGGTGAAACTGCTCATAGGTCTCAATGGAATGGCCCATTGCCCCACTATGATACTTACAACTGGTGCCAGCTATATATGCTCCATGATAGCTGTGTGGACTTACTAGTTGTATCATGTCTGCTCTTCGTAAAATATCGAACAGTTGGCTGAGAGGTGTCTTAATATTTGCCACTTCCTTCTTTACATGGTGCTCCTGTTCTTCACCTAAGCATTCACATTATGATTTGGCAAAAGATTGCCACTAACATTCGGCGCAGTCATCCCTCCAGTATCAAAGCAAATCATCCCATCCTTGATCAACCGTTGCACTTTATGTTTCAGGGTAGTGCAATTTTCGATAAAGTGACCAGTAATCCCATAATGGTAGTCATAGTGGGCGGTGGGATCATACCACTTGGGGTAAGGTGGCTTGAGGGGTTTCAATTTACTTGGAGTAATCAAATGATTGTTGTAGAGCTCCTTATATAATTTCGAATAAGTCATTGGAATTGGGTCAAAAATAGGTTTCTCACGAGTAGTTCGTTGCTCCCGTGAGCCACCAATAGGGTTAGTTGGGCGATTTTGGGGTCTTTGAATGTTAGGACTGTACATGGTATTTTGGGGTCTATGAGGGGCTTGATATGTTTGGGGGTATGGTGGTTGTGTAAATGGTTGATATGGGTGAAAGGAAGTGTTATTTATAGCGGGGTGATATGGCAGATATTCTGGTGGTGGGTAAGGTGAATAACCTCTAAGTTACTGTCTATCAAAGCTCACAGCCTGAGCTTCAGTTTCTTTTTTCTTCGGGACTCTTTTGCTAGATGCTTCATTTCCTTCTAGCTTGCCATTTTTGATGGCACTCTCAATGATTTCTCCTGAGATTACCATATCAGCAAAATTTTTTGTTACATTCCCTATCATTTTTTCATAATAGGGAGGTTTTAAAGTGCTAACAAATAGCACTATAGTTTCTTTCTCAGTCAGAGGAGGTTGTACCTGATAAGCAACATCCCTCCATCTCTGGGCATACTTTTTAAAAGACTCGTTTGCCTTTTTCTCCAGATTTTGTAAAGATAAACGATCAAGGGCCAAATCAATGATATGTCGATATTGACTGATAAAGTCATGTGCCATATCGCTCCAAGAGTGAATGCGAGTCCTGTCCAACTGAACATACCATCTGGCCACAGAGCCAGTAAGACTGTCCTGGAAAACATGCATAAATAGTTTTTCATCATGCGCATGAGCTGCCATCTTTCTATAATACATGGTGATGTGGGTTTTGGGGCACTTTGTACGATCATATTTTTCAAATTTCGGTGCTTTAAACTTATAGGGGATAACCACATCAGGAACTAAGCAGAGCCCAGTAGCATCAATCGACCCATAAAAGCTAAATCCTTCCACAGCCCTTAGCCTTTGCTCTAGCATGCTAATCTTGGAACTTTCCTGAACTTCCACTCTCATTTTTTCCTTCTCCTTCTCTTTTAAATCATCTAGATCAGGAATTAGTTCTGCTGCCTTTTCAATGAAGATAGGATTTATATAACTATTATACTGCCCTGGGTTGAAAGTTGATGGCATTCCAGGATATGTTGGATATGAGAAGTGTTGTGGCGGGACCTCTTGGGCAGACTGGGCCTGAGGTGGGCCAAAACTTAGAGGGTACAAAGGGTCAGCCACTTCTTGTAATGGGGGAACTTGCTGGCTTGTATTTTTTACAAATCATTTTCCTTTATTCATATTATTAAGAGCCTCTAGAATCTTGCTTAGCTCACTTTCAATCTTCTCTTGTGCTTTTTCTATCTTTTCAAATCTGTGGGAACTTTCTTCCTCTATTTGCCTTGCTCTAGATCTTGTGTTGTATTGATAGGCAAGATTTTCACTAGATGGAGCTATCTTGGGACCTTGAGTACCATATCTCAGAATTAGTAAATTTGCATGATCATCACATAGTTGCTTTGTTAAGTGTAATGAATGAGAATGCAATGAATGAAAAATGCATGTATGCAAAGAACATTTGCCTTAAAACGGTATTCAACTAAAAATTTTTATTTATTCCAAAAAAACTTTGATCTACATTAAGTTTATCATCCTAGAATTATAACCATAAAATTGTTTGATCTGTTCATACTGGGCCTTGGCTTTTTCTATGAAGTTCAAGAGACGCTGTCCATGTTCTCCTACTGGGCCACCACTTGTCTTAATGCCTCTGCCTCTTCCACCATCTCTCTTGCCTTACACACCCCTTTATGAATTTGGGTTGTTAAGTGCTCAATGTATTTTTGCCTGCCTAGGTTCTCTCTTTTACCACACCAGACTTGGTATGATAATTCTCTATGTTCTCTAACTAATGAAGTGATATGGTCTCCTTGTTCATCCAACTTTTGACTTAACCTGCTCAAATAACTGTTTAGCATGTTAATTTCTGCCTGTGCTTCGATACTTTCTTCTTCCAATTCAGCATACTCTTGTTTTAATCTTGTATTTTCCTCAGTCAGCTCAACAATGGTTATTTCTTTGGCCCTTTCTCTCACACATAGCCTCTTATGCTCCTGGTGTAACTTTGCTAGATCTTTAGTAGTTGTATCACACTCTCTAGCAATCTTGTGAACTTTAACTTCATAACTTTCGGCTCTACCTTTTTGCTGGGCTTTTTCTTCTTGAAGTTCCTAAATTTCTTTCTTTAACTTGATCTTTTCAAACTCAAATTCTTTTGTTGCCAACTCTAACTCTGATGGTGTCTCTTCAAGTTTTTCTTCTGTTGGTGTTGAGAGATTTCATAAGTGAATACCATTTCTTGTCTTTTCTTTGTTCTCCAAACCAAGTACCCTGGGGTGACTTTTTTAGTGAACGGTCCAGGACTCACTCTTTGGGGATTTTTCCATGCTTTAATCATCTCATTCATCCTTTGAAATGCTTTGGGCTCACTGTAAGAGAAGTCTAACTGATGAAGCCCATAAGTCATAGGAATAAACTGTTCTCCCCCTAATTACCTTCTCACTAAGAGTGGTGCATAATTTGTTACTCCCCATAAACCTAGAAGTGGAACCACTTTACTATCCCCACATTGATACAACATAGACTCACGATTCATCCATGGGGCCAACCATCTCACCCTGGCACTTTCCAACTTTTGTAAGAAAGTTATCCATTCTTGTTTAGACTTCCACTTTGAGCACCCACTTTCACAGAATTCTTTGATCGAAAAATGATTACGGATATAAAGCTTCGAGAAAGCACCATTTCCTTATTCAAAATGGCTTTTTATCTACAAGTACAATAACTGTATGCATCCTATGAAGTGCCCTCCATTCCGATGACAATAACTCAAAGATCTGATAGTCTCTGCTAATATTACCGTTGAAGGATTACAACCATTGATCACACTCTCGAAGAAATCAACCACCGCTATTTCAACATACCCCAAAACCTTTGGAAAGATTACTAGTCCGTATATAGCCAAGGCAAATATGTCTAACCCCCGTTCTTCATTGGCATGCTGTATTAGAAACTCATGAAAGAACTTCCAAGGTAGGCAGACCTGTTCTTGTTTCTTCTTTGTATGAGAATCCACAACTTCCTTGTCTATCCCTATGAGTTGAGCCAGACTTTTACGAAATCCTGACTTATGTTTTTTGACATATATCTTGTCAGGAGTCTTGAGGTGTAGACCCAACAAAATCGAGTATTCTTCAATGGTGGGAGTCATATCAGCTTCATTAAAGATGAAGCACTTGTATGTAGGATCCCAGAATTGTGTTGCAGCTCTAATTAGTTGATCATCAACAACCACTGCTAGAAGTTGTGCTATATGCCCATGTTTCTGACAAAACTGCTCTTGTCTTGATAGACTCATCTTCTTCCAGATATCAACCAAATCTTCTAACTTATTCTGTTTGAGGAGGATAGATGTTTCTTGAGATAGGGTAGAGTCATACCCAATTGGCAAGCAATCTCCCATCTTCAGTTCAATCTTTTCTAACTGGGCCCTTACTTCATTAGGTGTCCCACAGGGTGTTAATACTGATGAAGAACAAACTAAGCGTTCATTGGCGTCCATGAAAAAAAATTTGTTGAAGACCATTTTTCAAGCAAATGTTTTTTATGCAACTTTATGATATGCATATGAACCAATGCAAAAGAATAAGAAAAATGTTAGTATACCCAAAAAAAAGAACAAATAACTAAGTAAATTTAAACATCACACAAAGTAAAAGGAATGAATCCTATGCTTTTGGTCAATTCTAAAAGGGAAGAGTGATGGCTCTATCTATAGGTTAGGCACTCTTAAGGTTCACTATATGCGGTTTTAGGGTCAAAGTCTAAAGGTCCTCAAATTGTTCCTTACATCCTTGTCCATCACAGACTAGTAAGGCATCCTAATCCTCACCTGTTACAGGCTACAAGCGAAAAAGGTTCAATTTGAGTGGGAGTATTTCGCTAGCCACTGCGGAGGCATTAGACCTCACGAAAGCAATAGGTACTTTACTCCCTCCTAGAGGGACGGAGCTCGGGTATAGAGCTCATGTTATGCACATGCACATGAATGACATAATTAATAAAGTAAATAAACATGAATGAATAATAATACATATATACAAAAAGGTTCAATTTTATTAGGCTTTTGGATAACACAAATTATTTGCTGGCCTGACTCTCAAAGTCCCCAGTGGAGTCACCAAGCTATATCAGAACGTCTAGATCTGGGGATCTATCGCTAGACATTGACTTTTAGGAGTCGCCACCAATCTTTTTTTATCTAGGTGCGATTGGCCACCTATGGAATCTATCCTTTTAGGGAACACCTAAGTTTAAGGGTCCCTAAAAGAATAGGTTCAGGTTTACTAACTAGAACAGGGTTCGGGAGTTCGGTTACGTGTGAGAAAGGTTATAGCACCCTCACAACGCCCATCAAAAGATGGTACCAGCTGAAATTTGTGTTATCCAATGAGCCTTAAAATTTTACCAAGTAATTAATTATTGGAAATTATTCTCAATTGACTCTAATACTTTTAGCAAAAAATTGAAAAAAATCCCCTCACCTGAAGAGTATGCAAGAAAGACTACTGATTCACTTGCAAAGGCTCCATCGTTGGATTATTTAAAGAAAAAATTGAAATCAAAATCAAAATAAAAAGGAAGGAAAGAATGATTGTTTTTGTGCAGGGAAAATTGATACTTTCAACTTTTCCCTAAAAATATTTTTTTTGAAACTTTAATTTCGAAGGAAATTGATACTTTCAACTTTTCCTCAAAAATTGATTTTTTTGAAAATTGATTTTTAAGGAAAATTGATACTTTCAACTTTTCCCCAAAAATTGATTTTTTTGAAAATTTATTTTTAAGGAAAATTGATACTTTCAATTTTTCCCCAAAAATATTTTTTTTGGAAAATTTTGATCTTCAAGGAAAATTGATACTTTCAACTTTTCCCCAAAAATATTCTTTTTTTATTTTTATTTAAAGAAAATAAAATAATAAAACAAAATAAAAATGAAAATAAAATAAAATAAAATAAAGAAAAGTAAAACCAAGATAAAAAATAAAATAAGGGTAAAAAGGATACTAAATAAACCTAATCTAATAAATAAAAAATAAAAAAATAAAAAAACAAATAAAAAAAAACCTAGAGTGGCTCGGAGTACGGCTCGGCTCTGCTCGGCTCGGCTCAAGGAAGAAAAAATGACTCGGAGAAGCGGCTTTGGAGCTCGGCTCGGCTCGACTCGGCTTGGAAGGGGCAGACACGGGTGGGTCAGGAAGCGGGTCGACGCTCAGGTCGGGTCAGAACTTGGCAAAATACGCGGATCCTCTGGGTCACTTAAGGCAAAAACAACGTCGTTTTGGGAGGGTATATAAGGCTCTTCCCTCTGTTTTTTGGTAGAAAGCTCCTTCCCTCTCTCTCTCTTCTTCCCCTTCTCTCTAAACTGTTGAAGAACTCCGGTTGAATGTACGTCAGATTCTAGAAAATTTCACTGGAATCTAGATTTTTGGCCGAAAGTTAGCCGGAAGTTGGCCGGAAGGTGGTCGGTTTCTGGGGAAGGTCGTCGGAAACTGGGCAACTCACCGGAAACTTCAAAGTTGACCGGAATTTTCATCAAAAAGTTCAAATTTCGTGAAATATTCAATCGGAATATGGAATTTTCTAGAAATTCCCAGAAAAAAATCGCCCAAAATCTTCAAAAAAATTCCTACTAACTCCCAGAATACTTCTTAGCCTTCTATACTCTTCTATCTCTCAAATCAGTAGCTTTGGTCACGTTTTTTCTCTCTGTGTGTTTCTGTTCTAAGAGGTCCCTTTTATAGGGATTGATTAGGAGTTTCTGATCAATCCCAATTCCTCTTTGGATGGGGATTCAATCTTTGAATCCAATTTGGACTCTTCTGATTGAATCCCCATTCCCAGTAGGATTCTTTAGCCTTCAATCTCAACCTTCTAAAATAAAAATCAAATAAAAAAAATAGATAATTAGAAAAGATAAATCAAAAAAATATTATAGGATAAATAAAAAAATAATAATAATAACAGATATATAATTAGATAAATAAAAATACAAAAATAAATAAAATAAAAAATAAAAAAATATATTAATAAATAGTAATAATAAATAAATAATAAATACATAGGATATAAAGGAAAATATATACATAAAATATAGAATAAAATAATAAAAAAAATAAAAAATAACAAAAATAAAATTGGACTTACCCATTTGGACCAGGCCCAATTGATCCGGGCCTGGACCAAATTAGGTGTCTACAGCGGCAGTAGGATCGGCAGCACGCAAGGGGGACTGGGCCGATCCCCGGCTTGTGCATTCTGCCTCTCCGATCGGCTGAGCGCCCGCACGCTCATTTCGTGGGTTGGCTTAGGCATACGGAGTTCATTCTAAGTCTAAGCCTCAGCCGGACCGAGGGTTGTGGCAGCAAGACCTGCAGCAGGATCAGCAGCACGTAGATGGGGATCGGGTTGATCCCTGACTTACGCATTATGCCTCTCCAACTGGCCTCTCCGACCAGCTGAGCGCCCGCACGCTCATTTCATGGGTTGACTTAGGCATACGGAGTTCATCCCCAATCTAAGCACATTCCCAGTCTAAGATCGGACCGGATCGAGGGTTATGGCAGCAGGATCGACAGCATGCAGGAGGGATCGGGCCGATCCCCGACTTACGCATTCTGTCTCTCCGATCGGCTGAGCGCCCGTTCGCCCTTTTCGTGGGTTAGCTTAGGCATAGGGAGTTCATTCCATTTCTAAGCCCCAACCGGACCGAGGGTTGTGACAACGGGATCGACAGCACGCAGAGGAGGACCGAGTCAATCCCCAGCTTAAGCATTATCCCTCTCCGACCGGCTCAGCATCTGAACGCTCGTTTCATGGAATGACTTAGGCATACAGAGTTCATTCCCAGTCTAAGATCGGATCGAACCGAGGGTTACAGAAGTAGGATCGACAACACGCAGGGGGGGATTGGGCCGGTCCCCGGCTTGTGCATTTTGCCACTCCGGACGGCTGAGCGCTTGTACGCTCGTTTCATGGGTTGGCTTAGGCATACTGAGTTCATTCCATGTCTACGCATACAGAGATCATTCCTAGTCTAAGATCAGACCGGACCGAGGGTTACGGCAGTAGGACCAGCAGCAAGATCGGTGGCACCCTGGGGGGGACTGGGCTAATCCCCGGCTTGCGCATTCTACCTCTCTGGCCGGCCTCTCCGGTCGGCTGAACGCCCGTACGCTCATTTCGTGGGTTGACTTAGGCATACAAAGTTATTCCCAGTCTAAGCATAAGATCGAATCCGATCAAGGGTTGCGGTAGCAGCATCGATAGCATGCAGGGGGGATGCGTCGATCCCCGACTTGCGCATTCTGCCTCTCCGGTCGGCTGAGCGCCCGCACGCCCATTTCGTAGGTTGGCTTAGGCATAGTGAGTTCATTCCATGTCTAAGCCCCAGCCGGATCGAGGGTTGTGGCAGCGAGATTGGCAGCACGCAAAGGGGGAACAGGCCGATCCCCGGCTTGCGCATTCTGGCGCTCTGGTCGGCTGAGCGCCCGCACGCTCGTTTCGTGTGTTGGCTTAGGCATACAGAGTTCATTCCATGTCTACGCATACGGAGTTCATTCCCAGTCTAAGAGTTTAAGCCACGGTGCACATGCTGGGCTCGGGCATGTGCTGGTGCCACATTTTTTTCACTCGGGGCACCATTGTCAGAGCATTGCTGGAGAGCCTAACCGACGGCATTGGGGGTTCCGACGATTGGGGGGGCCGAGGGGGTGTGCGCACATGATGTGCGATGGGTGCTGGTACTTGGCCCTTATATTGGCCCCCTATCCCTCATCAAACCTCAAGAACTCACACCCCTTTAAAGAGCATTTGAGATTTTATAGGTTTGCTACCTGTAGCCATTAAAGTGTTTGAAATTGGGACATTTTTTTCAAACGATCACAAAATCTTCTCCACTTCATTTTGTTAGCTGAATTTTTTTGTGCATACCAACAAAAATACAGGCATCACCTCTACCAAATTTGGGGACAAAAATCTTTCTTAAAAAATTTTAAAAAATCTCGAACCGAAAAAAGTTTTGAAAATCATGAAAAATAGAAAACAGGTCGTCTTGCCACGAAACTTCACATGAAGGCGTAGGGGACCATTGTATGAATTTACAAGCTATAAAAATGGCATTGGCATGGCAGAAATTTGAAGATGTGCTTGAACCCACCAACCACCCGTTCGATCCCCGGCTTGCTCATCCTACCTCTGTGGTCGGCTGAGCGTCTGCACGCTTATTTCGTGGGTTGGCTTAGGCATACGGGGTTCATCCCCAGTCTAAGCATACGGAGTTCATTCCCAGTCAAAGATTAGATCGGACTGAGGGTTGCGGCAGCAGGATCGATAGCACGTAGGGGGGACCGACTGATCTTCGGCTTGTGCATTCTGTCTCTCCGGCCGACTGAGCGCCCGCACGCCCATTTCATGGGTTGGCTTAGGCATAGGGAGTTCATTCCATATCTAAGCCCCAGTCGGATCGAGGGTTGTGGTAGTGGGACCGGTAGCACGCAGAAGGGGATCGAGCTGATCCTCGGCTTGCGTATTATGCCTCTCCGATCGACTCAACGCTCGCACGCATGTTTCGTGGGTTGACTTAGGCATATGGAGTTCATTCCTAGTCTAAGATCAGACCGGACCGAGGGTTGCGATAGCAGGATCGATAGCACGTAGAAGGGATCGGGCCGGTCCCTGGCTTGCGCATTCTGCCTCTCCGATCGACTGAGCGCCCGCACGCTTGTTTCGTGGGTTGGCTTAGGCATACGTAGTTCATTCCCAGTCTAAGATCAGACCGGACTGAGGGTTATGGCACCAGGACTAGCAGTAGGATCGATAGCATGCAGGGGGGACCGGGCCGATCCCTGGTTCACACATTATGGCTCTCCGGCCGACTGAGCACCCGCACGCTCGTTTCATGGCTTGGCTTAGGTATACGGAGTTCATTCCATGTCTAAGCCCCAACCGAACCAAGGGTTGTGCCAGTAGGACCGACAACGAAATCGGCAGCACATAGAGGGGGACCAAGTTGATCCCCAGCTTACGCATTATGCCTTTCCGACCGACCTCTCTGACCGACTGAACGCCCGTACGCTCGTTTCATGGGTTGACTTAGGCATACGGTGTTCATCCCTAGTCTAAGTATACGAAGTTCATTCCTAGTCTAAGATCAGACCAGACCGAGGGTTGCGATAGCAGGATCAGTAGCACAAAGGGGGGACCGGACTGATCCTTGGCTTGCACATTTTGCCTCTTTAGCCAGCTGAGTGCCCGTACCCCCGTTTCGTGGGTTCGCTTAGGCATAGGGAGTTCATTCCATGTCTAAGCCCCAGTCGGACCGAGAGTTGTGGCAGCGGGATCGACAGTACGCAAAGGGGGACCGGGCCGATCCCCAGTCTAAGCATACAGAGTTCAACCCTAGTCTAAGCTTATGGAGTTCATTCCTAGTCTAAGGTCAGACCAAATTGAGGGTTGCGACAGTAGGACAGGCAGCACGTAGGGGGGACCAGGTCGATCCCCGACTTGCGTATTTTACCTTTTCGGCCGGTTGAGCACCCGCATGCCTGTTTCATGGGTTGGCTTAGGCATAGGGAGTTCATTCCATGTCTAAGTCCCAGCTGGACCGAGGGTTGTGGTAGCGGGACCGACAGCACGCAGAGGGGGATCGGGTCGATCTCCAGCTTCGTATTATGCCTCTCCGGCTGGCTCAATGCCCGAACGCTTATTTCGTGGGATGACTTAGGCATACAGAGTTCATTCCCAGTCTCAGATCGGACCGGATCGAGGGTTACGGTAGCAGGATCGACAGCACGTAGGGGGGACCGAGTCGATCCCCGATTTGTAAATTCTACCTCTCCGGCCGACTGAGTGCCCGCATGCTCATTTTGTGGGTTGGCTTAGGCATACAGAGTTCATTCCATGTCTAAGCGTACGGAGTTTATTTCCAGTCTAAGATCGGACCGGACCGAGGATTGCGGTAGTAGGACCAGCAGCAGGATCAACGGCATGCAGGGGGGACCAAGTCGATCCCTGACTTGCGCATTCTGCCTCTCCGGTAGGCTTCTCCGACCGACTGAGCATCTGCACGCTCGTTTCATGGGTTGACTTAGGCATACGGAGTTCATCCCTAGTCTAAGCATACGAAGTTCATTCCCAGTCTAAGATCAAACCGGATCGAGGGTTGCAGAAGTAGGATCGACAGCACGCAGGGGGGACCGGGCCGATCCCCGGCTTGCGGATTCTACCTTTTCGACCGAATGAGCTCCCGCATGCCCGTTTCATGGGTTGGCTTAGGCATAGGGAGTTCATTCCATGTCTAAGTGCCAACCAGACCGAGGGTTGTGGTAGCGAGATCGACACCATGCAGAGGAGGACCGGGCCGATCCTCGGCTTGCGTATTCTGCCTCTCTGGCTGGCTGAACGCCCGCACGCCCATTTCGTGGGTTGGCTTAGGCATAGGGAGTTCATTCCATGTCTAAGCCCCAACCGGACCTAGGCTTGTGGTAGCGGGACCGACAACTTGCAGAGGGGGATCGGGCCGATCCCCATCTTGCGCATTATGCCTCTCCGACCAGCTCAGCGTCCGCACGTTCGTTTCGTGGGTTGACTTTGGCATACAAAGTTCATTCCTAGTCTAGGATCAGACCGGACCGATGGTTGCGATAGCAGGATCGACAGCACGCAGAAGGGGACCAGGCCGATCCCTGGCTTGTGCATTCTGCCTCTCCGGCCGGCTGAGCACCCGCATGCTAATTTCGTGGGTTGGCTTAGGCATACGGAGTTCATTCCATGTCTAAGCATACGGAGTTCATTCCCAGTCTAAGAGTTTAAGCCACGATGCACATACTGGGCTCGGGCATGTGCTGGTACCGCATTTTTTTCATCCGGGGCACCATCACTGGAGCATCGTCGGAGAGCCTAACCGACGGCATTGGAGGTTCTGATGATTGGGGGGTCAGGGGGTGTGCGCACATGATGTGCGATGGGTGCTGGTACTTGGCCCTTATATTGGCCCCCTATCCCTCTTCAAACCTTGAGAACTCACACCCCCTTAAAGAGCATTTGAGATTTTATAGGGTTGACTTAGGGATACAGAGGGTTGCGGCAACGGGATCAACAGCACGCAGAGGGGACCGGGTCAATCCCCGGCTTGCGCATTCTGTGTCTCTGACCGACTGAGCGCTTGCACACTCGTTTCGTGGGTTGGCTTAGGCATACGAAGTTCATTCCATGTCTAAGCATACGGAGTTCATTCCTAGTCTGAGATCGGACTAGACCGAGGCTTGCGGTAGCAGGACCAGCAGCAGGATCGACAGCATGCAGGAGGGGACTGGGCTGATCCTCAGCTTACGCATTCTACCTCTCTGATCGGTTGAGCGCCCGCATGCTCGTTTCATGGGTTGACATAGGCATACGGAGTTCATCCTCAGTCTAAGCATACGGAGTTCATTCCTAGTGTAAGATCAAACCGGACTGAGGGTTGCAGCTACAGGATCGATAGCACACAGGGGGAATCGAGCTGATCCCTGGCTTACACATTCTGCCTCTCCGACCGGCTGAGCAACCGCACGCTCGTTTCTTGGGTTGGTTAGGCATAAAGAGTTCATTCCATGTCTAAGCCCCAGTCGGATCAAGGGTTTTGGTAGCAGGACCGACAACACGCAGAGGGTTGTGGTAGCACATAGCCCTTATATTCGCCCCCTATCCCTCATCAAACCTCGAGAACTCACACCCCCTTAAAGAGCATTTGAGATTTTATAGGTTTACTGCCAGTAGCCATTAAAGTGTCTGAAATGGGGACACTTTTTTCAAACGGTCACAAAATCTTCTCCACTTTGAGTTTTTAGCTGAATTTTTTTTTTGCATGCCAACAAAAATACAGGGATCACCTTTACCAAATTTGGGGATAAAACTCTTTCTAAAAAAATTTTAAAAAATCCCAAACCACAAAAAGTTTCAAAAATCGTGAAAAATAGAAAATGGGTCGTCATGCCACGAAACTTCACATGAAGGCGTAAGGGACCATTGAATGAATTTACAAGCCACAAAAATGGCATTGGCAAGGCAGAAAAATGAAGATGTGCTTGAACCCACCTACCACCCGTTCGAACCCCGGCTTGCGCATCCTGCCTCTCCGACCGGTTGAGCGCCCACACACCCATTTTGTGGGTTGGCTTAGGCATAGGGAGTTCATTCCATGTCTAAGCCCTAGTCAGACCAAGGGTTGTGGCAGCACGACCGACAGCATGCAAAGGGTGATCGGGCTGATCCCCGGCTTGCGCATTATGCCTCTCCAGTCGACTCAGCACCCGCACGCTCGTTTTGTGGGATGACTTAGGCATACGAAGTTCATTCCCAGTCTAAGATTGGACCGGACTGAGGGTTATGACAGCAGGATCGACAGCACTTAGAGGGGGACCGGGTTGATCTACGACTTACGCATTCTGCCTCTCCGGTCTGCTGAGCGCCCGTACACTCATTTCGTGGGTTGGCTTAGGCATACAGAGTTCATCCCTAGTCTAAGCATACGAAGTTCATTCCCAGTCTAAGATTGGACTGAATCGAGGGTTGCGGCAGCAGGATCGACAGCACATATGGGGGAACCGGGCCGATCCCTGGCTTGCACATTCTGCCTCTCTGACCAGTTGAGCACCCGTATGCTCGTTTCATGGGTTGGCTTAGGCATAGGGAGTTCATTCCATGTCTAAGCCACATCTGGACCGAGGGTTGTGATAGCGGGACCTGCAGCATGCAGAAGGGGATCGGGTCGATCCTCATCTTGTGTATTCTACCTCTTCGATCGACGTAGCACCCGCACGCTCGTGTCATGGGTTGGCTTAGGCATACGGAGTTCATTCCATGTGTAAGCATACAGAGTTCATTCCTAGTCTAAGATTGGATCGGACCGAGAGTTGCGACAGCAGGACCAGCAGCAGGATCGGTAGCACATAGGGGGGACCGGGCCAATCCATGGCTTGCGCAGTCTGCCTCTCCGACCGACTGAGTGCCCGGACGTTCATTTTATGGGTTGGCTTAGGCATACAGAGTTCATTCCATGTCTAAGCCCTAGTCGGATTGAGGGTTGTGGCAGCAGGACCGGCAGCGGGATCGACAGCACCCAGAGGGGGACCAGGTTGATCCCCTACTTGCGCATTATGCCTGTTCAGCGAGCCTCTCCGGTCGACTGAATGCCCGCACGCTCGTTTCGTGGGTTGACTTAGGCATACGGAGTTCATCCATAGTATAAGCATACGAAGTTCATTCCCAGTCTAGGATCGAACCGAACCGAGGGTTGTGACAGCAGGATCGGTAGCACGCAGGGGGGACTGAGCTGATCCTCGGCTTGCGCATTCTGCCTCTCCGGTCGACTGAGTGCCCGCACGCCCATTTCGTGGGTTGGCTTAGCCATAGGGAGTTCATTCCATGTCTAAGCCCCTGCCAGACCGAGGGTTGTGGTAGCTGGACCAGCAGCACGCAGAGGGGGATCGGGGCGATCCCCGGCTTGTGCATTATGCCTCTTCAGTTGGCTCAGTGCCCGCACGCTCGTTTCGGGGGTTGGCTTATGCATACAAAGTTCATTCCCAGTCTAAGATCAGACCAGACTGAGGGTTGTGGCAGCAGGATTGACAGCACGTAAGAGGGGACTGGGTTGATGCCTAGCTTGCGCATTCTGTCTCTTTGGTCGGCTGAGCACCCGTACGCTCGTTTCATGGGTTGGCTTAGGCATATGGAGTTCATTCCATGTCTAAGCATACAGAGTTCATTCCCAGTCTAAGATTTTGAGGCACGATGCACATGTTGGGCTCAGGCATGTGCTGGTGCCGCATTTTTTTAGCCTGGGGCACCATCACCGGAGCATCGTCGGGAGCCTAACCGACGGCATTGAGGGTTTCGACGATTGGGGGGGTCGGGGGGTGTGTGCACATGATGTGCGATGGGTGCAGGTACTTGGCCCTTATATTGGCCCCTTATCCCTCATCAAACCTAGAGAACTCACACCCCCTTAAAGAGCATTTGAGATTTTATAGGTTTGCTGCCAGTAGCCATTGAAGTGTCTGAAATGGGGACACTTTTTTCAAACGGTCACAAAATCTTCTCCACTTTGAGTTTTTAGCTGAATTGTTTTGTGCATGCCAACAAAAATACAAGGATCACCTCTACCAAATTAGGGGACAAAACTCTTTCGAAAAAAATTTTAAAAAATCCCGAACCATAAAAAGTTTCAAAAATCGTGAAAAATAGAAAACAGGTTGTCTTGCCACAAAACTTCACATGAAGGCTTAGGGGACCAATGTATGAATTTACAAGCCATAAAAATGGCATTGGAATGGCAGAAGTATGAAGATGTGCTTGAACCCACCTACCACCAGTTCGATCCTCGGCTTGCGCATCCTACCTCTCTGGTCGGCTGAGCGCCCGCATGCTCGTTTCGTGGGTTGACTTAGGCATACGGAGTTCATCCCCAGTCTAAGCATATGGAGTTCATTCCTAGTCTAAGATCGGATCGGACTGAGGGTTGCGACAGTAGGATCGATAGCACGCAGGGGAGACTAGCCCGATCCCCAGCTTGCGCATTCTACCTCTCCGATCGGCTGAGCTCCCGCACGCCCGTTTCGTGGGTTAGCTTAGGCATAGGGAGTTCATTCCATGTCTAAGCCCCAGCTGGACCGAGGGTTGTGGCAGCAGGACCGGCAGCACGCAGAGGGGGACCGGGTCGATCCCCAGCTTGTGCATTATGCCTCTTCGGTCGGCTCAGGGCCCGCACGCTTGTTTCGTGGGTTGACTTATGCATACGGAGTTCATTCCCAGCCTAAGATCAGACCGGACCGAGGTTTGTAGCAGCAGGATCGATAGCACGCAGGGGGGAACTGAGCCAATCCCTGGCTTGCGCATTCTGCCTCTCCGGTTGGCTGAGCGCCCACACGCTTGTCTCATGGGTTGGCTTAGGCATACGGAGTTCATTCCATGTCTAAGCATACGAAGTTCATTCCCAATCTAAGATTTTGAGCCACGGTGCACATACTGCGCTCGGGCATGTGCTAGTGCCGTATTTTTTTACCTGGGGCACCATCGTCGGAGCATCACCGGAGAGCCTAACCGACGGCATTGGGGGTTCCGACAATTAGGGGGCCGGGGGTGTGCGCACATGATGTGTGATGGGTGCTGGTACTTGGCCCTTATATTGGCCCCCTATCCCTCATCAAATCTCAAAAACTCACACCCCCTTAAAGAGCATTTGAGATTTTATAGGTTTGCTACCAGTAGCCATTAAAGTGTTTGAAATGGGGACACTTTTTTCAAACGATCACAAAATCTTCTCCACTTCGAGTTTTTAGCTGAATTTTTTTGTGCATGCCAAAAAAAATACAAGGATCACCTCAACCAAATTTTGTGACAAAACTCTTTCTAAAAAAAGTTTAAAAAATCCCAAACCGCAACAAGTTTTAAAAATCATGAAAAATAGAAAACAGGTCGTCTTGCCATGAAACTTCACATGAAGGCTTAGGGAACCATTGTATGAATTTACATGCCATAAAAATGGCATTGGCATGGCAGAAATATGAAGATGTGCTTGAACCCACCTACCACTCGTTTGATCCCTAGCTTGCACATCCTACCTCTCTGGTCAGCTGAGCGCTCGCATGCTCGTTTCGTGGGCTGACTTAGGCATACGGAGTTCATCCACAGTCTCAGCATATGGAGTTCATTCCCATTCTAAGATCAGACTGGACCGAGGGTTGCGACAGCAGGATTGACAACACGCAGGGGGGACCGGGTCGATCCCCGGCTTGCTTATTTTGCCTCTCCGATCTACTGAGCGCCCGTATGCCCGTTTTATGGGTTGGCTTAGGCATAGGGAGTTCTTTCCATGTCTAAGCCCCAGCCAGACTGAGGGTTGTGGCAGCGGGACTGACAGCACACAGAGGGGGATCGGGTCGATCCTCAGCTTGCGCATTCTGCCTCTCCGACCGGCTGAGCACCCGTACACTCGTTTCGTGGGTTGGCTTAGGCATACGGAGTTCATTCCATGTCTAAGCATATGGAGTTCATTCCCAATCTAAGATTTTGAGCCACGGTGCACATGCTGGGCTCGGGCATGTGCTGGTGCCACATTTTTTTCGCTCAGGGACCATCGTCGGAGCATCGTCAGAGAGCCTAAGTGGCGGCATTGGGGGTTCCGACGATTGGGGGGGCCGAGGGGGTGTGCGCAAATGATGTGTGATGGGTGCTGATGCTTGGCCCTTATATTGGCCCCATATCCTTCATCAAACCTTGAGAACTCACACCCCCTTAAAGAGCATTTGAGATTTTATAGGTTTGCTGCCAGTAGACATTAAAGTGTCTGAAATGGGGACAATTTTTTCAAACGGTCACAAAATCTTCTCCACTTCAAGTTTTTTGCTGAATGTTTTTGTGCATACCAACAAAAATACAAGGATCAGCTCTACCAAATTTGGGGACAAAAATCTTTCTAAAAAAATTTTAAAAAATCCCGAACCGTAAAAATTTCAAAAATCATGAAAAATAGAAAACGGGTCGTCTTGCCACGAAACTTCACGTGAAGGCTTAGGGGACCATTGTATGAATTTACAAGTAGTAAAAATGACATTGGCATGGCAGAAATATGAAGATGTGCTTGAACCCACCTACCGCCCATTCGATCCCTAGCTTGCGCATCCTACCTCTCTAGTCAGCTGAGCGCCCGTACGCTCATTTCGTGGGTTGACTTAGGCATATGAAGTTCATCCCCAGTCTAAGCATACGAAGTTCATTCCCAGTCTAAGATCAGATCGGATCGAAGGTTGCGGCAGCAGGATCGACAGCACCCAGGGGGGACCGGGCCAATCGCCGACTTGCGCATTCTGCTTCTCCAGCCGACTGAGCACCCACACGCCTGTTTCATGGGTTGGCTTAGGCATAGGCAGTTCATTCCATGTCTAAGCCCCAACTGAACTGAGGGTTGTGGTAGCGGGACCGACAGCACGCAGAGGGGGACTAAGCCAATCCCCGGCTTGCGCATTATGCCTCTCCGGTTAGCTCAGCACCCGTACGCTCGTTTCATGGGTTGACTTAGGCATACGGAGTTCATTCACAGTCTAAGATCAGACCAGACCAACGATTGTGATTGCAAGATCGATAGCACATAGAGAGGGATCGGGCCGATCCCTAGCTTACGCATTCTACCTCTCCGATGAGCTGAGCACCCGTACGCCATTTCGTGGGTTAGCTTAGGCATACGGAGTTCATCCCATGTCTAAGCCCAAGTCAGACCAAAGGTTGTGCCAGTAGGACTAGTAGTGGGATCAACAGCAAGCAGAGGTGGATTGGGCTGATCCCTGACTTGCGCATTATGCCTCTCCAGTCAGCCTCTTTGATCGACTGAGCGCCTGCACGCTCATTTCGTGGGTTGACTTGGCCATATGGAGTTCATCCCCAATCTAAGCATACGGAGTTCATTCTCAGTCCAAGATCAGATTGGACCGAGGGTTGTTATAGCAGGATCGACAGCACGTAAGGGGGATCGAGCCGATCCCCGGTTTGTGCATTCTACCTCTTCGGTCGACTAAGCGTCCGTACGTCCGTTTCGTGGGTTGGCTTAGGCATACGGAGTTCATTCCATGTCTAAGCATACGGAGTTCATTCCCAGTCTAAGATTTTGAGCCACCGTGCACATGCTGGGCTCGGGCATGTGCTGGTGCCGCATTTTTTCACTCGGGGCACCATCACCGGAGCATCGTCGGGGAGCCTAACCGACGGCATTGGGGGTTCCGACGATTGGGGGGGCCGAGGGGGTGTGCGCAAATGATGTGTGATGGGTGCTGGTGCTTGGCCCTTATATTGGCCCCATATCCCTCATCAAACTTTGAGAACTCACACCCCTTAAAGAGCATTTGAGATTTTACAGGTTTGCTGCCAGTAGCCATTAAAGTGTCTGAAATGGGGACACTTTTTTCAAGCGGTCAGAAAATCTTTTCCACTTAGAATTTTTAGCTGAATTTTTTTGTGCATGCCAAAAAAAATACAAGGATCACCTTTACCAAATTTGGGGACAAAACTCTTTCAAAAAAAATTTTAAAAAATCTCGAACCGTAAAAAGTTTCCAAAATCATGAAAAATAGAAAACGGGTCGTCTTGCCACGAAACTTCACATGAAGCCTTAGGGGACCATTGTATGAATTTACAAGCCAAAAAATGGCATTGGTGTGGCAGAAATATGAAGATGTGCTTGAACCCACTTATCACCCGTTCGATCCCCGATTTACGCATCCTGTCTATCTGGTCGGCTGAGTGCCCGTATGCTCATTTCATGGGTTGACTTAGGCATACGAAGTTCATCCCCAGTCTAAGCATACGGAGTTCATTCCCAATCTAAGATCGGATTGGACCGAGGGTTGCGACAGCAGGATCGACAGCACGTAGAGGGGACTAGGCCAATCCCTGGCTTACGCATTCTGCCTCTCCGACCGGCTGAGCGCCCACACGCCCGTTTCTTGGGTTGGCTTAGGCATAGGGAGTTCATTCCATGTCTAAGCCCCAGCCACATCGAAGGTTGTGGTAATGGGACCGACAGCACGCAGAGGGGGACTGGAGCAATCCCCGGCTTGCGCATTATGCCTTTTCGGATGGCTCAGCGCCCGCACGCTCGTATCGTGCGTTGACTTAGGCATACGGAGTTCCTTTCCAATCTAAGATTGGACTAGATCGAGGGTTGCGATAGCAGGATCGATAGCACGTAAGGGGGATCGGGTCGATCCCTGGCTTGTGCATTCTGCCTCTCTGACCGACTGAGCGCCCTCATGCTTGTTTCGTGGGTTGGCTTAGGCATACGGAGTTCATTCCATGTCTAAGCATATAGAGTTCATTCCCAGTCTAAGATCAGATCGGATCGAGGGTTGTGGCAACAAGACTAGCATCAGGATTGGCAGCACGCTGGGGGGACTGGGCCGATCCCCGGCTTGCGCATTCTGCCTCTCCGATCGGCTGAGCTTCCGTACGCTCATTTTGTGGGTTGGCTTAGGCATACTGAGTTCATTCCATGGCTAAGCCCCAGCCAGACCGAGGGTTATGGCAGCAGGACCGGTAGTGGGATCGGCAGCACGTAGAGGGGGATCGGGCTGATCCCCGGCTTACTCATTATGCCTCTCCGACCAGCCTCTCCGGCCAGTTGAGCGCCTGTACGCTCGTTTCATGTGTTGACTTAGGCATAAAGAGTTCATCCCCAGTCTAAGCATACGGAGTTCATTCCCAGTCTAAGATCGGACCGGATCGAGTGTTACAGCAGTAGGATCGGCAGCATGCAGGGGGGACCGGGCCGATCCCCAGCTTACGTATTCTGCCTCTCCGACTGGTTGAGCGCCCGCACGCCTGTTTCTTGGGTTGGCTTCATAGGGAGTTCATTCCATGTCTATGCCCCAGCCAGATTGAGGGTTGTGGTAGCAGGATCGACGGCATGTAGAGGGGGATCGGGCTGAACCTCGGCTTACGTATTATGCCTCTTCGACCGGCTCAGCACCCGCATGCTCTTTTCGTGGGTTGACTTATGCATGCGGAGTTCATTCTCAGTCTAAGATCGGATCAAACCGAGGGTTGTGGCAACAGGATCGACAGCTCGCAGGGGGGGACCGGGCTGATCCCTAGCTTGCACATTCTACCTCTCTGGCTGGCTGAGCACCCGCACGCTCATTTCGTGGGTTAGCTTAGGCATACGGAGTTCATTCCATGTTTAAGCATATGGTGTTCATTACCAATCTAAGATTTTGAGCCACGGTGGACATGCTGGGCTCGGGCATATACTAGTGCCATATTTTTTTCACCTGAGGCACCATCGTCAGAGCATCACCGGAGCATCACCGGAGAGCCTAATCGATGGCATTGGGAGTTTCGGCAATTGGGGGGGCCGGGGGGTGTACGCACATGATGTGCGATGGGTGCTGGTACTTGTGTCACTATCTCCAACCTTAGACTCAAAAATCGTGCGGCCTTAGCTTGGAATCTCCTCCTTTATGCCTAAGTCAGCCTAAAACACAAGCGTACGGGTACTAGAACAACGGGAAGGGCTGATTATGCAAGTTAAAGAGAAACAGGATAAGAAGGTAGAATTCTGGAAATGCTCTTGTTTTCGCTGAAACGGAAGTGTTTGATGGTGTACAAATAAGGGAGGAGCAGTGCTCTATTTATAGTTGAGGCTCCAGCTTACACTTAATGGCAATATCCCTAGAATAAAGGCTGAAATCATGGGATTATACAGATTACAATCAATCAGGATGCTAACTCCTGATTTTTAGTGTCAACCAAATCTACCAGGATGCTACTGCTGATCTTGTCTGCTTCAAGAAGCTTCCAATTGCGTGTCCAGCACCTGGGGCCCTTCTGGATGTGATGCAGGTAGCTTGTATGCCAGGCCTTGGTCTCATGGGTTGGCCTGCAAGTTGGGCGGGCATTCTGAACTCATTTGCTAGGCTTTGTGCATAGATACCTGCCAGTACGCCTGGTCTATGGGCCTCAACCTCTGGCTAGCCTGCTGGTGTGCCTGATGTGCCTGGCGCTCCCGCCCAGGGTGTAACATTCTCCCCCACCTGATTGCGCAACACCCTCATTGTGTCTTCTGCATGGTACTGCCTGATCTGGTCCCCGAACTGCCATAAGTCATCTACTGGTTCCCAGCTCACCTCACTGTCTAGAAGTCTCTTCCAGTGCACCAAGTACTCTTGTCTTGGCTGATAGTTCTTCCGTCTTACCTCTCGGTCAGCTATGATGCTGTAGACCTCCTTTTCATATGAGGCTCTTGCTCCTAATGGCGCACACTTTGACTCTGCTCATCCTAGATCTCCCTCATCCTCATAGAATGGCTTGAGCATGCTCACATGGAACACCGGGTGTACCCTCGGCTTGGGTGGCATATCCAGCTTGTAGGAAACTTTGCCTACCCTTTTGACTACTCAGAAAGGTCCCTCATACCTCCAGACTAGGCCTTTGTGCAGCCCCCTATGGTGCACAATGGGATGCAGCTTCACAACACCAAGTCTCCAACCTGAAACTGCACGTCCCGCCTATTCTGGTCTGCCCACTTCTTCGACCTCTTGGCCGCCTTGTGTAGACAAACTCTGGCCAAGTCAGTTTGCTTCTACCATGTCTTGGCAAACTTGTATGCTGCTAGATTCAGCCCTATATAACCTGCAGCAATCGAACCGGGTGTTCATGGTTGTTACCCTGTCATAACCTCAAATGGGCTCTAGTTTGTTGCCTCGTTCCTTTGCAAGTTGTAGGAAAACTATGCAATATCTAGCAGCTTTGGCCAGTCCCTTTGTGTGGCATTCACATAGTGCCTGAGGTAGACCTCCAATAGTCCATTCACTCGTTCTGTCTGCCCATCGGTCTGCGGATGCATGCTAGTGGAAAAGTTCAAGTCTGACCCCAATAGCTTGAACAACTTAGTCCAGAACCTGCCTGTGGAACACCCGACCCGATCACTAACAATGGTCCTCAGCACTCCCTAGTACTTAACCATGTTCTTCAGGAACAATCGAGCTGCCTCCTCGACTGGGCACTCCTTGGTTGCTAGAATGAAGATTCCATACTTGGAAAACCTGTTCACCACTACCATGATGCTTCCAAATGCTTCTGCTTTGGTTAGACCGACTATAAAGTCCAGAGAAACACTCTCCCATGGTCGCTCTGGCATTCGCAATGGCTTCAAGAGATCACCTGGTTTCTTGAGCTCCACCTTGTCCTGTTGGCATATAAGACAAGTCTTCACATAGGCCTCCACATCGTCCCTCATATGCGGCTAGTAGTACCGATCCTCGATCAGTGCCAAGGTACGACTCACTTCGGGGTGTCCAACCCACCTTGAATCATGGCATTCTTGTAAAACTTCCTTACGGAGCTTCCCGTGCTGTGACACAAATAGTCTACTACCCCTGGTGTACAGCAAGCCATCCTGTAACTAAAACTGCCTAGTCTTACCTTGCTGGGCATACTCCATCAAAGCCTTGGCTGTAGGATCATGCGTAAGTCCCTCCTTGATGCTCGGCACCAGTGACCCCTCTGGTTGGCTAATGGCAGCAAGGTTAGCCTTCCTGCTCAGGGCATCTGCCACTAGGTTCACCCGTCTCAGCTTGTACTCCATCTGGAAATCAAATTCTGCAAGAAAATCTTACCATCTCGCCTGCTTGGGGGACAACTTCTTCTACGTCTGGAAATAGCTGGTAGCCACATTGTCCATCCTAACCATGAACCTTGACCCCAATAGGTAATGGCACCAAGTGTGCAAGCAGTGCACCACTACAACCATCTCCTTCTCTTGGACCATATACTTGCACTCAATCTCGTTCAGCTTCCTGCTCTCGAACGCGACTGGACATCCCTCTTGCATCAACATGCCCCCTATGGCAAAGTCTGATGCATCCATATGCACCTTATACGGCTTGGCATGGTCTGGCAAGGCCAAGACTCGCTCCTCAGTCACAGCCCGCTTCAACCTGTCAAAGGCTTCCTGGCACCCTGCGCTCCACTCCCATGCTTTCCCTTTCTTGAGCAAGTTAGTCAATGGCGTGGCTATTGCTGAGTGACCTTTGATGAAGCGCCTGTAGTAGTTGACCAGCCCAAGGAACGATCTCAACTTAGTGACCTTGGCTGGCGGTTGCCACTCTAGGATGGTGTGTATGTTGCCTTCATCCATGCGTATCCTGCCACCTTCCACTATGTGGCCAAGGAATGGGATCTCCTGTTGGGCGAATGAGCACTTCTTCCTCTTGACAAATAGCTTCTGCGCCTGCAACACCTCGAACACCTATCTCAAGTGGTCTACATGCTCTCCCAAAGTCTGGCTGTAGATCACAATGTCATCCAAATAAACCACAACAGACCGATTAAAGAATGACTGAAGTACCTTGTTCAAAAGGGTGCAGAATGTTGTTGGGGCATTCGTGAGTCTGAAAGGCATCACCAAGAACTCATACGAACCATACCGAGTGACACATGCTATCTTTGGCTCATCTCCCTTCGTGATCCTGACTTGATAGTAGCCTGACCTCAAATCTAGCTTGGTGAATCACCTGCGCTCCCAAGTTGATCGAACAAGTCTGCAATGAGTGGGATGAGGTACTTGTTCTTGATGGTCAGCTTGTTTAAAGCCCGATAGTCTATACACAGCCGCAACGACCCATCATGCTTGCGCTGAAATAGAACTGGTGCACCATAGGGAGCCTTCGATGGCCTGATAAAGCCGGCATCAACTAACTCTTTGAGCTGCTTCCTCAACTCCTCCAACTCTGGTGGAGACATTCGGTAAGGGGCTCTAGCTGGTGGCTTGGCCTCGGACACCAGCTCGATCTTGTGGTCTACCTCCCTCTTAGGTGGTAGCTTGCTAGGTAGCTTTACGGGCATCACATCACTAAAGGTCTTCAGCACCTTTAGCACCTCCAAGGGTGACTCGATCTCTTTCTCCCTTGGCTCATCATATTTCAGGGCTACCAAGAAGGTGTCTTCTTGTCTGCTTACCACCTTGGCAAATTGGATGGCTGACACCACCCACGACCCAACTCCAGACCCTCTCCTCAATGGCTCTAGGCATTGGCACCGTGCATCCAAGATGCAAACACAATCGGTAAAAGGCACAAGGAGGGCGTTAATCCAAACAAGGAAATCCAACCTAATCACAAACTCATAGTCGTCAAGGGGTATTACCTTAATGGTCTCCTTGCCTTTCCAGTCTCCAAGCTGCAACTCCACTCCCTACGCTACTCCAATGGCTAGAACTTTCTTGGAGTTCACCGTTTTGATGGTACCAGTCCCTTTCTGCACCATTAGTCTGAGCTTTCAAGCTCTATCACCTGAAATAAAAAGATGTGAGGCACCTGTGTCCACCAGTGTGCTCACCTTCTGACCCGTAACCATCAGATTCGTAAACATCAAGCCCTTTGGCTTGTGGCTCCACTTACTCTGGACAGCATTAAGCACCAACGACCTAAGCTTTGCTGCCCCTGACTCTGGCTCCTTGTCAGACTCCTTGTCTAGAGCAGCCAGCTTGCCCTTCTGTGGGTAATTGCACGCTATGTGGCTCCCTCCATATAGGTAGCATGCTAGTGGCTCTCGGTCCCCTTTTGCTTTCCACTTGCCTGCTAGTGGCTTCCTCTCGCCATCTTTGGTTGAATAGCCTCGGTCTCCATCCTTGGACTCCTGGTCACGATCCTTCCCCTTGGACTACCTCTTCCAATCCTTATCATCCCTGCCCTTACTCTTGGGCTTGGTAGACTCGAACTTGTTCAGAGGCTTGAACTCTATCAAGGCCTCGGTAGTAGTCATGGCTTTAGCCAAGTCATGTCATGAACTCCTCTCCTTTGTAGCTCATGCTTCACCCACGGCTTCAGCCCATCCATGAAAGCAAATAAGGCATCCTTCTCACCTAGATCCGAGATCTGTAGCATCAGTTCAGAGAATTTCTAGACATACTCCCTTATGTCCCCTTGCTGGCTCAGCCTGTGCAACTTTGCCCGCGCCTCATCATCGGCATACTTCGGGTAAAATTGTTCTCTGAACTCCTTTTGGAACTCTGCCTAGGTTCCAATCTTAGTGCTCCCACGCTTGACATCTTCATACCTACGCCTCTACCACAATAAGGCTACATCAGTGAGATACATAGCAGCGGTGCTTACCTTTATCGCCTCATCTTGCATGCCCATGGCCTGGAAGTACTGCTCCATACCCTAAAGGTAGTTATCTAATTCTTTGGCCGTGCTAGTCCCCTTGAACTCCTTAGGCTTTAGGACATCCAATCTGGACTTGGACACTCCAGCAAACATGCCATTCCCAATGGTAGTCTTGCAAGCAACGAGCTCACTGGTAAGCTCCTCCATCTGCTGGCACATGGCCTCCATGCCATCGCGCAAGGTCAACACTTCAGCCTTCAAGGTCTGATTCTTTTGGGTGAACACATCCAAGCCTTTGTTGAGAGTAGCTTACAGCTCACTTTGGATCTCCTCCCCCATGGAGTCTAGCGATGCAATGTGAGTCTCTACCCCTTCAAGCTTCTCCCCCATGTCGCCCATGGTCACCTCCACCTTGGCCAGCCTACCGTCCGTGGTAGACCAGATATCTCTAGAACTGGCTTTCCTCCCTCTTCCACACCCATGCTCCTGGGCCTCTGGTTGTTGGTTAGCACGTCACTTTGGGATGCCATCTCCTCTATCCTGCACAATACAAACACGTAGAATCAAACTTGCTTTGATACCAACTGTCACGGGCTCTGACCTTAGACTCAGAAACTGTGTGGCCTTAGGCTTGGAATCTCCTCTTTTATGCCTAAGTCAGCCTAAAACACAAGCGTACGGGCACTAGAACAATAGGAAGGGCTGATTATGCAAGTTAAAGAGAAATAGGATAAGAAGGTAGAATTCTGGAAATGCTTTTGTATTCACTGAAATAGAAGTGTTTGATGGTGTACAAATGAGGGAGAAGCAGCCCTCTATTTATAGTTGAGGCTCCAGCTTACACGTAATGGCAATATCCCTAGAATAAAAGCTAAAATCATGGGATTATATAGATTACAATCAATCAAGATGCTAACTCCTGATTTTCAGGGTCAACCAAATCTGCTAGGATGTTGCTGCTGATCCTGCCTGCTTCCAGAAGCTTCCCTTGCGTGTCCAGCACCTTGGGCCATTCTGGATGTGGTGTGGGCAGCTTGTATGCTAGGCATTGGTCTCATGGGCTGGCCTGCAAGTTGGGCAAGCATTCTAAACTCGTTTGCTAGGCTTTGCGTGTAGATACCCGCCAGCACACCTGGTCTGTGGGCCTCAACCTCTAGCTCGCCTGCTGGTGCACCTGATGTGCCTGGCACACCCACCCAAGGCATGAAACTTGGCCCTTATATTGGCCCCCTATCCCTCATCAAACCTCGAGAACTCACACCCCCTTAAAGAGCATTTGAGATTTTATAGGTTTGCTGCCAGTAGCCATTAAAGTGTTTGAAATGGGGACACTTTTTTCAAACAGTCACAAAATCTTCTCCACTTCGAGTTTTTAGCTGAATGTTTTTGTGCATGCCAACAAAAATACAAGGATCACCACTACCAAATTTGGGGACAAAACTTTTTCTAAAAAAATTTTAAAAAATCTCAAACCGTAAAATGTTTCAAAAATCATGAAAAATAGAAAACAGGTTGTCTTGCCATGAAACTTCACTTGAAGGCTTAGGGGACCACTGTTTGAATTTACACGCCATAAAAATGGCATTGGCATGGCAGAAATAGGAAGATGTGCTTGAACCCACCTACCACCCGTTCGATCCCCGACTTGCGCATCCTGCCTCTCTGGTCGACTGAGTGCCCGCACGCTCTTTTCGTGGGTTGACTTAGGCATACGGAGTTCATCCCCAGTCCAAGCATACGGAGTTCATTCCCAATCTATGATCAGACCGGACCGAGGGTTGCGACAACAGGATCGACAACACACAGGGGGGACCGGGCCAATCCTTGGCTTGCACATTCTACCTCTTCGGCCGGTTGAGCACCCGTATGCCCATTTCGTGGGTTGGCTTAGGCATAGGGAGTTCATTCCATGTCTAAGCCCCAGCCGGATGGAGGGTTGTGGCAGGGGGACCGATAGCACGTAGAGGGGGACCGGGCTGATCCCCGGCTTATGTATTATGCCTCTCTGACCGGTTCAGCGCCCACACGCTTGTTTCGTGGGTTGACTTAGGCATACGGAGTTCATTCTCAGTCTAAGATCAGACTGGACAGAGGGTTACAGCAGCAGGATAGACAGCACGCAGGGGGGGATCGGGTCGATCCCTGGCTTGCCTATTCTGCCTTTCCGATCGACTGAGTGCCTGCACGCTTGTTTCATGGGTTGACTTAGGCATACGGAGTTCATCCCCAATCTAAGCATACGGAGTTCATTCCCAGTCTAAGATTGGATCGGACCGAGGGTTACGGCAGTAAGATTGACAGCACGCAGGGGGACCGGGCTGATCCCTGACTTACGCATTCTGCCTCTCCGGTCGACTGAGTGCCTGCACACCCGTTTCGTGGGTTGGCTTAAGCATATGGAGTTCATTGCATGTCTAAGCCCCAGTCAGATCGAGGGTTGTGGTAGTGGGATCGACAGCACGCAGGGGGGATCGAACCGATCCTCGGCTTGCACATTCTGCCTCTCCGGCCGGCTGAGCACCCACACACTTGTTTCATGGGTTGGCTTAGGCATAGGGAGTTCATTCCATGTCTAAGCCCCAGCCAGACCAGGGGTTGTGGCAGCGGGACTGGCAGCACGCAGAGGGGGACCGGGCTGATCCTCGGCTTGCGCATTATTCCTCTTCGACCGGCTCAACGCCCGTACGCTCATTTCATGGGTTGACTTATGCATATGGAGTTCATTCTGAGTCTAAGATCAGACTGGACCGAGGGTTACGGTAGTAGGATTGACAGCACGTAAGGGGGACCAAGCCGATCCCCGGCTTTCGCATTCTGCCTCTCTGGCCGGTTGAGTGCCCGCACGCTCGTTTCGTAGGTTGGGTTAGGCATACGGAGTTCATTCCCAATCTAAGATTTTGAGCAATAGTGCATATACTGGACTCAGGCATGTGCTGGTGCAGCATTTTTTTCGCTCGGGGCACCATCGCCGGAGCATCGTCGGAGCATCACTGAAGAGCCTAACCGGCGGCATTAGGGTTTCGGCGATTGAAGGGGTCGGGGGGCTGTGCGCACATGATGTGCGATGGGTGCTTGTACTTGGCCCTTATATTGGGCCCCTATCCCTCATCAAACCTCAAGAACTCACACCCCCTTAAAGAGCAATTGAGATTTTATAGGTTTGCTGCTAGTAGCCATTAAAGTGTTTGAAATGGGGACACTTTTTTCAAATGGTCACAAAATCTTCTCCACTTTGAGTTTTTAGCTGAATTGTTTTGGGCATGCTAACAAAAATACAAGGATCACCTCTACCTAATTTGGGGACAAAACTCTTTCTAAAAAAATTTTAAAAAATCCTGAACCGCAAAAAGTTTTGAAAATCATGAAAAATAGAAAACGGGTTGTCTTGCCACGAAACTTCACATGAAGGCTTAGGGGACCATTGTATGAATTTACACACCATAAAAATGGCATTGAAATGGCAGAAATATGAAGATGTGCTTGAACCCACCTACCACCCGTTCGATCCCCGGCTTGTGCATCCTGCCTCTCTGGTCAGCTGAGCGCCCGCACACTCGTTTCGTGGGTTGACTTAGGCATACGGAGTTCATCCCCAGTCTAAGCATACAGAGTTCATTCCCAGTCTAAGATCAGATCAGACCGAGGGTTGCGGTAACAGGATCGACAGCACACAGGGGGGATTCGACTGATCCCCAGCTTGCGCATTCTACCTCTTCGGCAGTTGAGCGCCCGCATGCCCATTTCATGGGTTGGCTTAGGCATAGGGAATTCATTCCATGTCTAAGCTCCTGCTGGACCGAGGGTTGTGGTAGCGGGACTAGCAGCACACAGAGGGGGATCAGGCCGATCCTCGGCTTGCACATTATGCCTCTCCGACTTGCTCAGCACCTGCACGCTCGTTTCATGGGTTGACTTAGGCATGCAGAGTTCATTCCCTATCTAAGAGTGGACCAGACTGAGGATTACGGCAGCAAGATCGAGAGCACGTAAGGGGGGACCGGGCTGATCCCCGACTTGCGCATTCTGCTTCTTCAACCGGCTGAATGCCCGTACGCTCATTTCATGGGTTGGCTTAGGCATACGGAGTTTATTCCACGTCTAAGCATACGGAGTTCATTCCCAGTTTAAGATCGAATCGGATCGAGGGTTGCGGCAGCAGGATCGGCAGCACGCAAGGGGGACCGGGCTGATCCCCGACTTGCGCATTCTCCCTCTTTGTCCGGTTGAGCCCCCGCACGCCCGTTTCGTGGGTTGGCTTAGGCATAGGGAGTTCATTCCATGTCTAAGCCCCAATCGGACCAAGGGTTGTGGTAATGGGACCGACAGCACGCGGAGGGGGACCAAGCTGATCCTCGATTTGCGTATTATGCCTCTCCGACCGATTGAACGCCCGTACGCTCGTTCCTTAGGTTGACTTAGGCATACGGAGTTCATTCCCAGTCTAAGATCAGATCAGACCGAGGGTTGTGGTAGTAGGATCGACAGCACGCAGGGGGGGATCGGGTTGATCCCCAACTTATGCATTTCGCCTCTCCGGTTGGTTGAGCGCCCACACGCTCGTTTCGAGGGTTGTCTTAGGCATACGGAGTTTATTCCATGTCTAAAGATACGGGGTTCATTCCCAATCTAAGATCAGATCGGACCGAGGGTTGCGGTAGCAAGATCGACAGCACACAGGGAAGGACCGAGCCATTCCCTGACTTGCGCATTCTGCCTCTTCGGTCGGCTGAGCGCCCGTACGCTCGTTTCGTGGGTAGGCTTAGGCATACGGAGTTCATTCCATGTCTAAGCCCCAGCCAGACCGAGGGTTGTGGTAGCAGGACCGACAGCATAAGGAGTTCATCCCCAGTCTAAGCATATGGAGTTCATTCCCAATCTAAGATTGGACTAGACCTAGGGCTGTGACAGCAGGATTGGCAGCACACAGGGGGACCAGGCCGATCCCCAGCCTACGCATTCTGCCTCTCTGACTGGCTGAGCGCCCGCACACCCGTTTCATGAGTAGGCTTAGGCATAGGGAGTTCATTCCATGTCTAAGCCCCAACCGGACCGAGGGTTGTGGCAGCGGGACTAGCAGCATGCAGCAGGGGATCGGGCTAATCCCCGGCTTGCGCATTATGCCTCTCTGGTTGGCTGAGTGCCCACACGCTCATTTTCGTGGGTTGACTTACATATACAGAGTTCATTCCCAGTCTAAGATCAGACCGGACCAAACGTTGCGGCAGCAAGATCGACAGCACGCAGGGGTGACCAGGTCGATCCCTAGCTTACGCATTCTACCTCTCCGGCTGGCTGAGCGCCCAGACACCTATTTCGTGGGTTGGCTTAGGCGTAGGGAGTTCATTCCAGCTCTAAGCCCCAGCCAGATCAAGGGTTGTGGCAGCGGGATTAACAGCACACAGAGGGGGACCGAGCTGATTCCTTGCTTACGCATTATGCCTTTTCGACCGGCTCAGCACCCGCACGCTCGTTTCGTGTGTTGACTTACGCATACGAAGTTCATTCCCAGTCTAAGATCAGATCAGACCGAGGGTTGTGGCAGCAGGATCGACAGCACATATAAGGGACCGGGCTGATCCTCAGCTTGTGCATTCTGCCTCTCCGACCGGCTGAGCGCCCGCACGCTCGTTTCGTGGGTTGCCTTAGGCATACGAAGTTCATTCCATGTCTAAGCATACAGAGTTCATTCCCAGTCTTTGATCGGTTCGGATCGAGTGTTGCGGTAGTAGGACAGGCAGTAGGATCGACAGCACACAGGAGGGGATCGAACCGATCCCCGGCTTACGCATTCTGCCTGTCTCACCGACTGAGCGCCTGTACGCTCATTTCGTGGGTTGGCTTAGGAATAGGGAGTTCATTCCATCTCTAAGCCCCAGCCAGATCGAGGGTTATGGCAGCGGGATCGACAGCACGCAGAGGGGGACCAGGCTGATTCCTGGCTTGCACATTATGCCTTTTCGACCGGCTCAGTGCCCGCACGCTCATTTCGTGTGTTGACTTACGCATATGGAGTTCATTCCCAATCTAAGATTAGATCAGATCGAGGGTTGCGGCAGCAGGATCGACAGCACATAGGGGGGACTGAGCCGGTCCCCGGCTTGCGCATTCTGCATCTTCGACCGGCTGAGTGCCCAGATTTTGCCTCTCTAGTCGACTGAGCGCCCGTACGTTCATTTCGTGGCTTGGCTTAGGCATACAGAGTCCATTCCATATCTAAGCATACGGAGTTCATTCCCAGTGTAAGATTTTGAGCCACGGTGCACATGTTGGGCTCGGGCATATGCTGGTGCCGCATTTTTTTCGCCCGGGGCACCATCGCTAGAGCATTGTCGAAGAGCCTAACCGACAGCATATGAAGTTCATCCCCAGTCTAAGCATACGGAGTTCATTCCCAGTCTAAGATTAGACCGGACAAAGGGTTGTGGCAGCAGGATCGACAGCACATAGGGGGGACCGGGCCGATCCCCGGCCTCCGCATTCTGCCTCTCCGGTCGACTGAGCGCCCGCACGCTCGTTTCACGGGTTAACTTAGGCATACGGAGTTCTTTCCACGTCTAAGCATACAGAGCTCATTCCCAGTCTAAGAGTTTAAGCCACGGTGCATATGCTAGGCTCAGGCATGTGCTGGTGTCGCATTTTTTTTGCCCGGGGCACCATCGCAAGAGAGCCTAACCGACAATTGGGGGGGCCGAGGGGTGTGCGCACATGATGTGCGATGGGTGCTGGTACTTGGCCCTTATATTGGCCGCCTATCCCTCATAAAACCTTGAGAACTCACACCCCCTTAAAGAGCATTTGAGATTTTATAGGTTTGCTGCCAGTAGCCATTAAAGTGTCTAAAATGGGTATACTTTTTTCAAACGGTCACAAAATCTTCTCCACTTCGAGTTTTTAGCTGAATTTTTTTGTGCATGCCAATAAAAATACAGGGATCACCTCTACCAAATTTGGGGACAAAACGCTTCCCAAAAAAATTTTAAAAAATCCCGAACCGCAAAAAGTTTCAAAAATCATGAAAAATAAAAATCGAGTCGTCTTGCCACGAAACTTCACATGAAGGCTTAGGGGACCATTGTATGAATTTACAAGCTATAAAAATGGCATTGGCATGGCAGAAATATGAAGATGTGCTTGAACCCACCTACCACTCGTTCGATCCCCGGCTTGCGCATCCTGCCTCTCCGTCCGGTTGAGCGCCCGCACGCTCGTTTTATGGGTTGACTTTGGCATACGGAGTTCATCCCCAATCTAAGCGTATGGAGTTCATTCCCAATCTAAGATTGGATTGGACAGAGGGTTGCGACAGCAGGATCGACAGCACGTAGGGGGGACCGGGCCGATCCTCGGCTTGCGTATTCTGCCTCTCCGGCTGGCTGAGCGCCCGCACACTCGTTTCGTGGGTTGGCTTAGGCATAGGGAGTTCATTCCATGTCTAAGCCACAGCCAAACCGAGGGTTGTGGTAGCGGGACCGGCAGCACGCAGAGGGGGATCGGGCCAATCCCTAGCTTGCGCATTATGCCTCTTCGATCGGCTCAGCTCCTGCACGCTCATTTCGTGAGTTGACTTATGCATACGGAGTTCATTCCTAGTCCAAGATCAGACATGACCGAGGGTTGTGGCAGCGGGATCGACAACACACAGGGAGGATCGGGCCGATCCCTGACTTACGCATTCTACCTCTCCGGTCGGCTGAGCGCCCGCACGCTCGTTTCGTGGGTTGGCATAAGCATATGGAGTTCATTCCATGTCTAAGCATAAAGAGTTCATTCCCAGTCTAAGATTTTGAGCCACTGTGCACATCCTAGGCTCGAGCATGTGCCGGTGTCACAATTTTTTTGCCCGAGGCACCATCATCGGAGCATCATCGGAGAGCCTAACCGACGGCATTGGGTGTTCCGACGATTGGGGGGCCAGGGGGTGCACACATGATGTGCGATGGGTGCTGGTACTTGGGCTTATATTGGCCCCCTATCCCTCATCAAACCTCGAGAACTCACACCCCCTTAAAGAGCATTTGAGATTTTATAGGTTTGCTGTCAGTAGCCATTAAAGTGTCTAAAATGGGGACACTTTTTTCAAATGATCACAAAATCTTCTCCACTTTGCGTTTTTAGCTGAAATTTTTTTTGCATGCCAACAAAAATACAAGGATCACCTCTACAAATTTAGGGACAGAACTCTTCCTAAAAAAATTTTAAAAAATCCCGAACCGTAAAAAGTTTCCAAAATCGTGAAAAATAGAAAACGGGTTGTCTTGCCATGAAACTTCACATGAAGGCTTAGGGGACCATTGTATGAATTTACAAGCCATAAAAATGGCATTGGCATGGCAGAAATATGAAGATGTGCTTAAACCCACCTACCACCCGTTCGATCCCCGGTTTGCGCATCTTGCCTCTCTGGTCAGCTGAGCACCCGTACGCTCGTTTCGTGGGTTGACTTAGGCATACAGAGTTCATCCCCAGTCTAAGCATACAGAGTTCATTCCCAGTCTAAGATCGGACCGAATCGAGGGTTGCGATAGCAGGATCGGTAACACGCAAGGGGGATCGGGCTGATCCCTGGCTTGCACATTCTGCCTCTCCGACCGGTTGAGCGCCCGCACGCCCATTTCGTGGGTTGGCTTAGGCATAGGGAGTTTATTCCATGTCTAAGCCCCAGCTGAACTGAGGGTTGTGGCAGTGGGGCCAGCAGAACACAGAGGGGGACCAGGCCGATCCCTGACTTTTGCATTCTGCCTCTTCGATCGGCTCAGCGCCCGCACGTTCGTTTCGTGGGTTAAATTATGCATACGGAGTTCATTCCCAGTCTAAGATTGGACCGGACCGAGGGTTGCAGCAGTAGGATCGACAGCACGCAGGGGGGACCGAGTCGATCCTTAGCTTGCGCATTCTTCCTCTTCGATCGGCTGAGCGCCCGCACACTCATTTCATGGGTTGGCTTAAGCATACGGAGTTCATTCCATGTCTAAGCGTACGGACAGTCTAATATTTTGAGTCACGGTGTAGATGCTAGGCTTGAGCATGTGCCGGTGCCGCATTTTTTTTGCCTGGGGCACCATTACCGGAGCATCACCGGAGATCCTAACCAACGGTATTGTGTGTTCTGACGATTGGGGGGCCGGGGGCGGTGTGTGCACATGATGTGCGATGGGTGCTGGTCCTTGGCCCTTATATTGGCCCCCTATCCCTCATCAAACCTCGAGAACTCACAACCCCTTAAAGAGCATTTGAGATTTTATAGGTTTGCTGCCAGTAGCCATTAAAGTGTCCGAAATGGGGACACTTTTTTCAAACGATCACAAAATCTTCTCCACTTCGATTTTTTAGCTGAATTTTTTTGAACATGCCAAAAAAAATACAAGGATCACCTCTACCAAATTTTGGGACAAAAATCTTTCTAGAAAAATTTTAAAAAATCTCGAACCCCAAAAAGTTTCAAAAATCATGAAAAATAGAAAACGGGTCGTCTTGCCACGAAACTTCCCACGAAGGCTTATGGGACCATTGTATGAATTTACAAGCTGTAAAAATGGCATTGGCATGGCAGAAATATAAAGATGTGCTTTAATCCACTTACCATCCGCTCGATCCTCGACTTGCGCATCCTACCTCTCTGGTCGGCTGAGCGCCCGCACGCTCGTTTCGTGGGTTGACTTAGGCATATGAAGTTCATCACCAGTCTAAGCATACAGAGTTCATTCCCAGTCTAAGATCAGATCGGACTGAGGGTTACGACAGGAGGATCGGTAACACGCAACGGGGACCGGGTCGATCCTTAGCTTACGCATTCTGCCACTCTGATCGGTTGAGCGCCCACATGTCGGTTTCATGGGTTGGCTTAGGCATAGGGAGTTTCCATGTCTAAGCCCCAGTCGGACCGAGGGTTGTGGCAGCAGGACGGGTAGCACGCAGAGGGGGATCGAGTCGATCCCTGGCTAGCGCATTATACCTCTCCGATCGGCTCAGTGCCCGCACGCTCGTTTCATGGGTTGCCTTAGGCATACGGAGTTCATTCCCAGCCTAAGATCAGACCGGACCGAGGGTTGCGGTAGCAGGATCGACAGCACGCACGGAGGGATCGGGTCGGTCCCCGACTTGCGCATTCTGCCTCTCCGACTGGCTGAACGCCCGCACGCTCGTTTCATGGGTTGGCTTAGGCATACAGAGTGCATTCCATGTCTAAGCATATGGAGTTCATTCCAAGACTAAGATCAGATCGAACCGAGTGTTGCGGTAGCAAGACCAGTAGCAGGATCGGTAGCACGCAGGAGGGATCGGGCCGATCCTCGACTTGCACATTCTACCGCTCTGACCGACTGAGGTCGGTTGAGTGCTAGCACACTCGTTTCGTGGGTTTGCTTAGGCATACGGAGTTCATTCCATGTCTAAACCCTAGTCGGACTGAAGGTTGTGGCAGTAAGACTGCAGCGAGATCGACAGCACGTAGAGGGGGACCGGGCTGATCCTCGACTTGCATATTATGCCTCTCTGGCCAGCCTGTTCTGTCGGTTGAGCGCCCGTACGCTCATTTTATGGGTTGACTTAGGCGTACGGAGTTCATCCCCAGTCTAAGCATACAGAGTTCATTCCCAGTCTAAGATCAGACTGGACCAAGGGTTGCGGTAGTAGGATCAACAGCACATAGGAGGGATCAGGCCGATCCTTGGCTTACGCATTCTGCCTCTCCGATCGACTGAGCACCCGCACGCCTGTTTCATGGGTTGGCTTAGGCATAGGGAGTTTCCATGTCTAAGCCCCAACCGGACCGAGGGTTGTGGCAGTAGGACCGGTAGCACGCAGAGGGGGATCGGGCCAATCCCTGGCTAGTGCATTGTGCCTCTCCGATCAGCTCAGTGCCCACACACTCGTTTCATGGGTTGGCTTAGGCATACGGAGTTCATTCCCAGCCTAAGATCAGACCGGACTGAGGGTTACAGTAGCAAGATCGACAGCACGCACAAGGGGATCGGGCCGATCCCCGACTTACGCATTCTGCCTCTCCGGCTGGCTGAGTGCCCGCACACTCGTTTCATGGGTTATCTTAGGCATACGGAGTTCATTCCATGTCTAAGCATATGGAGTTCATTCCTAGACTAAGATCGGATCAGACCGAGGGTTACGGGAGCAGGACCAGCAGTAGGATCGACAGCACGTAAGGGGGACCGGGCCAATCCTCGACTTGCACATTTTGTCGCTTCAGCTGACTGAGGTCGGCTGAGCGCCCGCACGCTCATTTCATGGGTTTGCTTAGGCATACGGAGTTCATTCCATGTCTAAGCCCCAGCCGGATCGAAGGTTGTGGCAACAAGACCGGCAGCGAGAACGGCAGCACGTAGAGGGGGATCGGGTTGATCCCTAACTTGCATATTATGCCTCTCTGGCCAGCCTCTTCGACCGGTTGAGCGCCCGTACGCTCATTTTGTGGGTTGACTTAGGCATACGGAGTTCAACCCCAGTCTAAGCGTACGGAGTTCATTCCTAATCTAGGATCAGACTGGACCGAGGGTTGCGACAGTAGGATCGATAGCACAAATAGGGGATCGAGCCGATCCTCGGCTTACGCATTCTGCCTCTCCGACCGACAGAGCACCCGCACGCCCGTTTCATAGGTTGGCTTAGGCATAGGGAGTTCATTCCATGTCTAAGCCCTAGTCGGCCCAAGGGTTGTGGTAGCGGGATCGACAACACGCAGAGGGGGACCGGGCCGATCCCCGGCTTATGCATTATGCCTCTCCGATCGGCTCAGCACCCAAACGCTCGTTTCGTGGGTTGACTTAGGCATACGGAGTTCAGTCCCAGTCTCAGATCAGACTGAATCGAGGGTTGCGGTAGTAGGATCGACAGCATGCAGGGAGGGACTGGGCAGGTCCCGACTTGTACATTTTGCCTCTCCGATCGACTGAGCGCCCGCACGCTCGTTTCGTGGGTTGGTTTAGGCATACGGAGTTCATTCCATGTCTAAGCATACGGAGTTCATTCCCAGTCTAAGATCAGATCGAACCGAGGATTACAATAGTAGGACCAGCAGCAGGATCGATAGCACGCAGGGGGGACCGGGCCGATCCCCGACTTGCACATTCTACCTCTCCGGTCGACTGAGCGCCCACACGCTCGTTTCATGGGCTGACTTAGGCATACGGAGTTCATCCCCAGTCTAAGCATATAGAGTTCATTCTCAGTCTAAGATCGGACCAGACCGAGGGTTGCTGCAGCAGGTTCGACAGCACGCAGGGGGGATCGGGAGATCCCTGGCTTGTACAGTCTACCTCTTTGGTCGACTGAGTGCCCGCATGCTTGTTTCGTGGGTTGGCTTAGGCATAAGGAGTTCATTCCATGTCTAAGCCATGACCGGACCGAGGGTTGTGGCAGTGGCATCAGCAGCACGCAGAGGGTGACCGAGCTGATCCTCGGCTTGCGCATTTTACATTTTCAGCCAGTTGAACGCCCGCACGCTCGTTTCATGGGTTAGCTTAGGCATACGGAGTTCATTCCATGTCTAAGCATACAGAGTTCATTCCCAGTCTAAGAGTTTAAGCCACGATGCACATGCTAGGCTCGGGCATGTGCTGGTGCCGCATTTTTTTCGCTCGAGGCACCATCGTCGGAGCATCGTTGGAGAGCCTAACCGGCGGCATTGGGGGTTCCGGTGATTGGGGGGGCCAGGGGGGTGTGCGCACATGATATTTGATGGGTGCTGGTACTTGGCCCTTATATTGGCCCCTATCCCTCATCAAAACTTGAGAACTCACACCCCCTGAAAGAGCATTTGAGATTTTATAGGTTTGCTACCAGTAGCCATTAAAGTGTCTGAAATGGGGACACTTTTTTCAAACGGTCACAAAATCTTCTCCACTTCGAGTTTTTAGCTAAAGTTTTTTGTGCATGCCAAAAAAAATACAAGGATCACCTCTACCAAATTTTGGGACAAAACTCTTTGAAAAAAATTTTAGAAAATCTTGAACTGTAAAAAGTTTCAAAAATCATGAAAAATAGAAAACGGGTCATCTTGCCACGAAACTTCACATGAAGGCTTAGGGGACCATTGTATGAATTTACAAGCCATAAAAATGGCATTGGCACGGCAAAAATATGAAGATGTGCTTGAACCCACCTACCACTCGTTCGATCCCTGGCTTGTGCATCCTGCCTCTCTAGTCGGCTGAGCGTCCGCACGCTCTTTTCATGGGTTGACTTTGGCATACGGAGTTCATCCCCATTCTAAGCATACAAAGTTCATTCCCAGTCTATGATCGGATCAGACCGAGGGTTGCGACAGTAGGATCGGCAGCACGAAGGAGGGACCGAGCCGATCCTCAGCTTACGCATTTTACTTCTCTAGTCGGCTGAGCGCCCGCGCACCCATTTTGTGGGATGGCCTAGGCATAGGGAATTCATTCCATGCCTAAGCCCCAGCTCAACCGAGGGTTGTGGCAGCGGGACCGGCAGCACGCAGAGGGGGACCGGGCCAATCCCCTGCTTGCGCATTATGCCTCTCCGGTTGACTCAGCGCCCGCTCGCTCGCTTCATGGGTTGACTTAGGCATACGGAATTCATTCCTAGTCTAAGATCGGATCAGACCGAGGGTTACGACAGCCGAATCGATAGCATACAGGGGGGATCGGGTCGGTCCCCGACTTTCGTATTCTACCTCTTCGACCGGCTGAGTGCCCGCACGCTCGTTTCGTGGGTTGGATCGGACCGGACCGAGGGTTGCGGTAGCAGGACCAGTAGTAGGATTGGTAGCACGCAAGGGGGGACTGGGCCGATCCCTGACTTGTGCATTATGCCTCTTCGGTCGGCCTCTCCAGTCGACTGAGCGCCCGCACGCTTGTTTCGTGGGTTGACTTAGGCATACGAAGTTCATCCCCAGTCTAAGCATATGGAGTTCATTCCCAATCTAAGATCAGACCGGACCGAGGGTTGCGACAGCAGGATCGGTAGCACGCCGTGCGAACCAGCCCGATCCCCGACTTATGCATTCTGCCTCTCCGACTGGCTGAGGCCCCGTACGCCCGTTTCAAGGCTTGGCTTAGGCATAGGGAGTTCATTCCATGTCTAAGCCCCAGTTGGACCAAGGGTTGTGGCAGCGAGACCGGTATCACGTAGAGGGGGACCAGGTCGATCCCCAGCTTGTGCATTATGCCTCTCCAGTCGGCTCGGCTCTCAAACGCTCGTTTCGTGGGTTGACTTAGGCATACGAAGTTCATTCCTAGTCTAAGATCGAACCGGACCAAGGGTTGCGACAGTAGGATCGACAGCACGTAGGTGGGACCAGGTCGGTCCCCGACTTGTGCATTCTACCTCTCTGGCCGGTTGAGCACCTGCACGCTCGTTTCATGGGTTGGCTTAGGCATACAGAGTTCATTCCATGTCTAGGCATACCGAGTTCATCCCCAGTCTAAGATCAAACTGGACCGATGGTTGCGGCAGCAAGACCAGTAGTAGGACGGTAACACACAGGGGGACCGGGTAGATCCCCGACTTGTGCGTTCTACCTCTTCGTTCGGCCTCTCCGATCGGTTGAGCGCCCGCACGCTCGTTTCGTGGGTTGACTTTGGCATACGGAGTTCATCCCCAGTCTAAGCATACGGAGTTCATTCCCAGTCTAAGATTTTGAGCCACGGTGCACATGTTGGGCTCGGGCATGTGCTGCTGTCGCATTTCTTTCACCCAGGGCACCATCTTCGAAGCATCACCGAAGAGCCTAACCTACGCCATTCGGGGTTCTGACGATTGGGGGGCCGAAAAGGTGTGCGCACATGATGTACGATGGTTACTGGTACTTGGCCCCTATATTGGGCCCCTATCCCTCATCAAACCTCGAGAACTCACACCCCTTAAAGAGCATTTAAGATTTTATAGGTTTGCTGCTAGTAGCCATTAAAGTGCCTAAAATGGGAACACTTTTTTCAAACGGTCACAAAATCTTCTCCACTTCGAGTTTTTAGCTAAATTTTTTTGTGCATGCCAACAAAATTAAAAGGATCACCTCTACCAAATTTGGGGACAAAACTCTTTCTGAAAAAATTTTAAAAAGTTGGCTTAAAATTAAAAGTTGCCTTATGCATAAGGAGTTCATTCCATGTCTAAGCCCCAGCCGGATCGAGGGTTGTAGCGGTGGGACCAGTAGCACGCAGAGGGGGATCGGGCTGATCCTTGGCTTGTGCATTATGCCTCTCTAATCGGCTCAGTGCCCGAACGCTCGTTTCATGGGTTGAATTAGGCATACAGAGTTCATTCCCATTTTAAGATCAGACCGGGCCGATCCTCGGTTTACGCATTCTACCTCTTCGACCGGCCTCTCCGGTGGGCTGAGCGCCCGTACGCTCATTCCGTGGGTTAACTTAGGCATACGGAGTTCATCCCCAGTCTAAGCATACGGAGTTCTTTCCCAGTCTAAAATCAAACTGGACCGAGGGTTACGGCAGCAAGATCGACAGCACACAAGGGGGACCAGGCTGATCCCCGGCTTGCGCATTCTACCTCTTCGGCCAGCTAAGCGCCCGCATGGCCATTTCGTGGGTTGGCTTAGGCATAGGGAGTTGATTCCATGTCTAAGCCCCAGTCGGATCGATGGTTGTAGCAGCGGGACCGACAGCATGCAGAGGGGGACCGGACCGATCTTCAGGTTACACATTCTGCATCTTCGATCGGCTGAGCACCCGCACGTTCGTTTCATGGGTTGGCTTAGGCATACAGAGTTCATTCCATCTCTAAGCAAACGAGTTCATTCCCAGTCTAACAGTTTGAGCCACGGTGCATATGATGGGCTCGGGCATGTGCTGGTGCCACATTTTTTTCGCCCGAGCACCATCGTCAGAGCATCATCGGAGCATCATCGGAGAGCCTAACTAGTGCCATTCGGGGTTTCGGTGCATATAAAGATGTGCTTGAACCCACCTACCACCCGTTCGATCTCTGGCTTGTGCATCTTGCCTCTCTGGTCGGCTGAGCGTTCGCACGCTCGTTTTGTGGGTTGACTTAGGCATACGGAGTTCATCCCTAGTCTAAGCATATGGAGTTCATTCTCGGTCTAAGATCAGACCAGACCGAGGGTTGCGGTAGCAGGATCGATAGTACACAGGGGGGATCGATCTGATTCTCAGCTTGCACATTCTGCCTCTTCGACTGATTGAGTGCCCGTACGCCCGTTTCATGGGTTGGCTTAGGCATAGGGAGTTCATTCCATGTTTAAGCCCCAGCCAGAACGAGGGTTGTGGCATCGGGATTGGCACCACACAGAGGAGGACCGAGCTGATCCTTGACTTGTGCATTATGCCTCTCCGACTGGCTCAGCGCCTGTACGCTCGTTTCATGGGTTGACTTAGGCATACGGAGTTCATCCCCAATCTAAGATCAGATCGGACCGAGGGTTGCAGCAAGATCAATAGCGAGATTCGCAGCAAGCAGAGGGGGACCGGGTAAATCCTCGACTTACGCATTATGCCTCTCCGATCGGCCTCTCCGACCGACTGAGCGCCCGTACGCTTATTTCGTGGGTTGACTTAGGCATACAGAGATCATCCCCAGTCTAAGCATACAGAGTTCATTCCCATTCTGAGATGGGACTGGACCGAGGGTTACGGCTGCAGGATCGATAGCACGCAAGGGGGACCGGTCCGATCCCCAGCTTACGCATTCTGCCTCTCCAGTCGATTGAGCGCCCGCACATCCATTTCGTGGGTTGGCTTAGGCATAGGGAGTTTATTCCATGTCTAAGCCCCAGTCGGACCGAGGGTTGTGGGAGTGGGACCGGGTCGATCCCCGGTTTACACATTATGCCTCTCCGACCAGCTCAGTGCCCGAACGCTCGTTTCATGGGCATACGGAGTTCATTCCCAGTCTAAGATCAGACCGGACCAAGGGTTGCGACAGCAGGATCGACAGCACGCAGGGGGGACTGGGTCGGTCCCCGGATTATGCATTCTGCCTCTCCGACCGGTTGAGCGCTCGTAGGCTCATTTCGTGGGTTGGCTTAGGCATACGAAGTTCATTCCATGTCTAAGCATACGGAGTTCATTCCTAGTCTAAGAGTTTGAGCCACGGTGCACATGCTGGGCTCGGGCATTTGCTGGTGCTACATTTTTTTCCCTCGAGGCACCATCGTCAGAGCATCGTCGGAGAGCCTAACCGGTGGCATTGGGGGTTCCGATGATTGGGGGTCCGGGGGGTGTGCGCACATGATGTGTGATGGGTGCTAGTACTTGGCCTTTATCTTGGCCCCCTATCCCTCATCAAACCTCGAGAACTCATACCTCCTTAAAGAGCATTTGAGATTTTATAGGTTTGCTGCCAGTAGCCATTAAAGTGTCTGAAATGGGGACATTTTTTTCAAATGATCACAAAATCTAAGCATACGGAGTTCATTCCCAGTCTAAGATCAAACCGAACCGAGGGTTGCGATAGTAGGACTAGCAACCAGATCGGTAGCACGTAGTGGGGACCGAGCCAATCCCTAACTTATGCATTTTGCCTCTCTGACCGACCTCTCCGGTTGGCTGAGTGCCCGCACGCTTGTTTCATGGGTTGACTTAGGCATACGGAGTTGATCCCCAGCCTAAGCATACGGAGTTCATTCCCAGTCTAAGATCGAATCGGACTAAGGGTTGCGACAGCAGGATCGGCAGCACGAAGGGGGGATCGGCTTGAGCATTCAGCCTCTTCGACTGGCTGAGCACCCATTGACTCGTTCCATGGGTTGGCTTAGGCATACAGAGTTCATTCCATGTCCAAGCCCTAGCCGGACCGAGGGTTGTGGCAGCTGGACCAGCAGTGGGATCGATAGCACGCAGAGGGGGACCGAGCTGATCCTCGATTTGCTCATTATGCCTCTCCGACCGACCTCTTCGATCTGCTGAGTGCCCGCACGCTCGTTTCGTGGGTTGACTTAGGCATACGGAGTTCATCCCCAGTCTAAGCATACGGAGTTCATTCCCAATCTAAGATCGGATCGGATAGAGGGTTGCAGCAGTAGGATCGACAGCATGCAGGCAAGACTGGGTCGATCCCCAGCTTGTGCATTCTGCCTCTCGGGTCGGTTGAGCACCCGCACGTCCGTTTTGTGGGTTGGCTTTGGCATAGGGAGTTCATTCCATGTATAAGCCCCAGCCAGACCGAGGGTTGTGGCAGCAGGATCAGCAGCACGTAGAGGGGGACTGGGTCGATCCCCAGCTTGCGCATTATGCCTCTTCGGTCAGCTCAGCGCCCGCACGCTCATTTCATCGGTTGACTTATGCATACGGAGTTCATTCCCAGTATGAGATCGAGCCAGACTAAGGGTTGTGGCAACAGGATCGATAGCATATTGGGGGGACCGGGCCGACCCCTGGCTTGCGCATTCTGCCTCTTCGATCGACTGAGCGCCCGTACGCTCGTTTCGTGGGTTGGCTTAGGCATACGGAGTTCATTCCATGTCTAAGCATATGGAGTTCATTCCAATCTAAGATTTTCAGCCATGGTGCACATGTTGGGCTCGGGCTTGTGCTGGTGCCACATTTATTTCGCTCGGGGCACCATCGTCGAAGCATCGTCGGACAGCCTAGCTGACGACATTGAGGGTTCTGGTGATTGGGGGGGCCAGGGGGTGTACGCACGTGATGTGCGATGGGTGCTGGTACTTGGCCCTTATATTGGCCCCCTATCCCTCATCAAACCTCGAGAACTCATACCCCCTTAAAGAGAATTTGAGATTTAATAGGTTTGCTGCCAGTAGTCGTTAAAGTGTCTAGAATGGGGACACTTTTTTCAAACGGTCACAAAATCTTCTCCACTTTGAGTTTTTAGCTGAATTTTTTTGTGCATTCCAAAAAAAATACAAGGATCACTTCAATTTTGGGGACAAAAGTCTTTCTAAAAAAATTTTAAAAAATCCCAAACTACAAAAAGTTTCAAAAATCATGAAAAATAGAAAAACGGGTTGTCTTGCCACGAAACTGCACATGAAGGATTAGGTGGCCATTGTATGAATTTACAAGCCATAAAAATGGCATTGGCATGGCAAAAATATGAAGATGTGCTTGAACCCACCTACCACCCGTTCGATCCCCGGCTTGCGCATCCTACCTCTCTGGTCGGCTGAGCGCCTGCATGCTCGTTTCGTGGGTTGACTTAGGCATATGGAGTTCATCCACAGTCTAAGCATACATGGTTCATTCCTAGTCTAAGATCAGACCAGACCGAGGGATGCGACAGCAGGATCGGCAGCACGCAGGGGGGACAGGGCCAATCCATGACTTTCGCATTCTGCCTCTCCGATCGGTTGAGTACCCGCATGTCTGTTTTGTGGGTTGGCTTAGGCATAGGGAGTTCATTCCATGTCTAAGCCCTAGCCGGACTGAGGGTTGTGGTAGCAGGACTGACAGCACGCAGAGGGGGATCGGGTCGATCCCCGACTTGCGCATTATGCCTCTCTAATCGGCTCAACACCTGCACGCTCGTTTCGTGGGTTTACTTAGGCATACGGAGTTCATTCCCAGTCTAAGATCGGATCGAATCGAGGGTTGCGACAGTAGGATCGACAGCATGCAAGGGGGATTGGGTTGATCCTTGGCTTGCGCATTCTGCCTCTCCAGCCAGCTGAGCGCCCGCATGCTTGTTTCATGGGTTGGCTTAGGCATACGGAGTTCATTCCATGTCTAAGCATACGGAGTTCATTCCCAGTCTAAGATCAGACCAGACCGAGAGTTGCGGCAGTAGGACCAGCAACAGGATCGACAGCACGCAGGGGGGACTGGGTCGATCCCCGGCTTCAGCATTCTGCCTCTCCGGCCGACTGAGCGCCCGTACGCTCATTTCGTGGGTTGGCTTAGGCATACGGAGTTCATTCCATGTCTAAGCCCTAGCCGGATAGAGGCTTGTGGCAGCAAGACCAGCAGCGGGATCGACAGTATGTAGAGGGGGATCGGGTTGATCCTTGACTTATGCATTATGCCTCTCCGACCGGCCTCTTCGATCGGTTGAGCGCCCGTACGCTCATTTCATGGGTTGACTTAGGCATACGAAGTTCATCCCCAGTCTAAGCATAAGGAGTTCATTCCCAGTCAAAAGATCAGACCAGACCAAGGTTTGCGACAGCAGGATGGGCAGCATGCAGGGGGGACCAGACTGATCCCTGGCTTGCGCATTCTGCCTTTCCGGCTGGCTAAGCTCCTGCACGCCGGTTTTGTGGGTTGGCTTAGATATATGGAGTTCATTCGATGTCTAAGCCCCAGCCAGACTGAGGGTTGTGGCAGCAAGACCGGCAGCACGTAGAGGGGGGTCGGGTCGATCCTCGGCTTGCGCATTATGCCTCTTCGACCGGCTGAGTGCCTGCACGCTTATTTCGTGGGTTGGCTTAGGCATACGGAGTTCATTCCATGGCTAAGCATACGGAGTTCCTTCCCAGTCTAAGATTTTGAGCCACGGTGCACATGCTGGGCTCCGGCATGTGCTGGTGTCGCATTTTTTTCGCTCGGGGCACCATCGTTGGAGCATCATCGGAGAGCCTAACCGACGGCATTGGGGGTTCCGGTGATTGGGGGGGCCGGGGGGATGTGCGCACATGATGTGTGATGGGTGCTGGTACTTGGCCCTTATATTGGCCCCCTATCCCTCATCAAACCTCGAAAACTCACACCCCCTTAAAGAGCATTTGAGATTTTATAGGTTTGCTCCCAGTAGCCATTAAAGTGTCTGAAATGAGGACACTTTTTTCAAATGGTCACAAAATCTTCTTCACTTCGAGTTTTTAGCTAAATGTTTTTGTGCATGCCAAAAAAAATATAAGAATCACCTCTACCAAATTTGGGGAGAAAACTCTTTCTAAAAAAATTTTAAAAAATCCCAAACCGTAAAAAGTTTCAAAAATTGTGAAAAATAAAAAATGGGTCGTCTTGCCACGAAACTTCACATGAAGGCTTAGGGGACCATTGTATGAATTTATACGCCATAAAAATGGCATTGGCATGGCAGAAATATGAAGATGTGCTTGAACCCACCTACCACCCGTTCGATCCCCGACTTACGCATCCTGCCTTTCTAGTCGGCTGAGTGCCTGCACGCTCGTTTCATGGGTTGACTTAGACATATAGAGTTCATCCCTAGTCTATGCATACAGAGTTCATTCCCAATCTAAGATCGGACTGGATCGAGGGCTGCAGCATCAGGATAGGTAGCACGCAGGGGGGACCGAGCTGATCCCTGGCTTGCGCATTTTGCCTCTCCAGTCGGTTGAGCGCCCGCACGCCCGTTTCATGGGTTGGCTTAGGCATAGCAAGTTCATTCCATGTCTGAGCCCCAGCTGGACTGACAGTTGTGGTAGTGGGACCGACAGCACGCAGAGGGGGACCAGGCTGATCCCTGGCTTACGCATTATGCCTCTCCGGTTGGCTCAACGCCCGCACGCTCGTTTCATGGGTTGACTTAGGCATACGAAGTTCATTCCTAGTCTAAGATGGACCTGATCGAGTGTAGGATAGTAGGATCGATAGCACGCAGGGGGGACCAGGCTGATCCCTGACTTGCGAATTCTACCTCTCCAGTCGGCTGAGCGCCTGTACGCTCATTTCGTGGGTTGGCTTAGGCATACGGAGTTCATTCCATGTCTAAACATGCGAAGTTCATTCCCAGTCTAAGATTTTGAGCCACGGTACACATGTTGGGCTCGGGCATGTGCTGGTGCTGCATTTTTTTCACCTAGGGCACCATCGTCGGAGCATCGTCGGAGAGCCTAATCGGCGACATTGGGGGTTTCGACGACTGGGGGGGTTGGGGGGTGTGCGCACATGATGTGCGATGGGTGCTGGTACTTGTGTCACGGGCTCCGACCTTAGACTCAGAAACCTTGCGGCCTTGGCTTGGAATCTCCTCCTTTATGCCTAAGTCAGCCTAAAACTCAAGCTTACGGGCACTAGAACAACGGGAAGGGCTGATTACGCAAGTTAAAGAGAAACAGGATAAGAAGGCAGAATTCTGGAAATGCTTTTGTATTCACTGAAACAGAAGTGTTTGATGGTGTACAAATGAGGGAGGAGCAGCCCTCTATTTATAGTTGAGGCTTCAACTTACACTTAATGGCAATATCCCTAGAATAAAGGCTAAAATCATGGGATTATACAAATTACAATCAATCAGGATGCTAACTCTTGATTTTCAGGGTCAACCAAATCTGCCAGGATGCTATTGCTGATCCTGCCTGCTTCCAGAAGCTTCCCTTACGTGTCCAGCACCTTGGGCCCTTTTGGATGTGGTGCGGGCAACTTGTATGCCAGGCCTTGGTCTCACAGGCTGGCCTGCAAGTTGGACGGGTGTTTTGAACTCATTTGCTAGGCTTTGCGTGCAGATACCCGCCAGCACGCCTGGTCTGCGGGCCTCAACCTCTGGCTCGCCTGCTGGTGCACCTGATGTGCCTGGCGCGCCCACCCAGGGTATGACATTCTCCCCCACCTGATTGCATGATGCCCTCATTACGTCTTCTGCATGGTGCTGCCTGATCTGGTCCTCGAACTACCGTAAGTCATCTACTGGTTCCCAGCTTGCCTCACTATCTGGAAGTCCCTTCCAACGCACCAAGTACTCTTATCTTGGTTAATAGTTCTTCCGTCTCACCTCTTGATTAGCTATGATGCTGTGGACCTCCTTCTCATATGAGGCCCTTGCTTCCAATGGTGCACACTTTGACTCTGCCCGTCCTGGATCTCCCTCATCCTCATGGAACGGCTTGAGCATGCTCACATGGAGCACCGGGTCTACCCTCAGCTTGGGTGGCATATCCAGCTTACAGGCAACCTTGACTACCCTCTTGACTACTCGGAAAGGTCCCTCATACCTCTGGACTAGGCCTTTGTGCAACCTCGTATGGCGCACAATAGGATGCAGCTTCACCAACACCAAGTTTCCAACCTGGAACTGCACATCCCGCCTACTCTGGTCTGCCCACTTCTTTGACCTCTTGGCCACCTTGTGTAGACAAACTCTGGCCAAGTTAGTTTGCTCCTGCCATGCCTTGGCAAACTTGTATGCTACTGGATTCGGCCCTGTATAACCTGCAGCAATTGAACGAGGTGTTAGTGGTTGTTGCCCTGTCACAACCTCAAATGGGCTCTGGTTCGTTGCCTCGCTCCTTTGCAAGTTGTAAGAAAACTATGCAATATCTAGTAGCTTTGGCCAGTCCCTTTGTGTGGCACTCACATAGTGCCTGAGGTAGACCTCCAATAGTCCATTCACTCATTTTGTCTGCCCATCGATCTGCAAATGTAAGCTGGTGGAAAAGTTCAAGTCTGACCCTAATAGCTTGAACAACTCAGTCGAGAACCTACCCGTGAAACGCCCGTCCCGATCACTAACAATGGTCCTCGACACTCCCCAATACTTAACCATGTTCTTCAGGAACAATCGAGCTGCCTCTTCGGCTGGGCACTCCTTGGTTGCTAGAATGAAGATTCCACACTTGGAAAACCTGTCCACCACTACCATGATGCTTCCAAACCCTTCTGCTTTGGGTAGACCAACTATAAAGTCCAGAGAAACACTCTCCCATGGTCACTCTGGCACTGGCAATGGCTCCAAGAGATCTCCTGGTTTCTTAAGCTCCACCTTGTCTTGTTGGCACACAAGACAAGTCTTCACATAGGCCTTCACATCATCCCTCATGTGCGGCCAGTAGTACTGGTCCTCGATCAGCGCCAAGGTACGGCTCACTCCGAGGTGTCCAGCCCACCTTGAATCATGGCATTCTTGCAAAACTTCCTTGCGGAGCTTCCCGTGCTGTGGCACAAATAGTCTACTACCCCTGGTGTACAGCAAGCCATCCTACAACCAAAACTGCCTAGTCATACCTTGCTGGGCGTACTCCATCAAAGCTTTGGTTGTAAGATCATGCGCAAGTCCCTTCTTCATGCGCGGCACCTGTGACCCCTTTGGTTGGCTAATGGCAACAAGGTTAGCCTTCCTACTCAGGGCGTCTGCCACTAGGTTCACCCACCCCGGCTTGTACTCCATCTGGAAATCAAATTTTGTAAGAAAATCTTGCCATCTCGCCTGCTTGGGGGATAGCTTCTTCTGCGTCTAGAAGTAGCTGGTGGCCACATTGTCCGTCCTAACCATGAACCTCAACCCCAACAGGTAATGGCATCAAGTGCATAAGCAGTGCACCACTGCAGTTATCTCCTTCTCTTGGACCATGTACTTTTGCTCAGTCTCATTCAGCTTCCTGCTCTCGAACACAACTGGATGTCCCTCCTGCATCAACACGCCCCTATGGCAAAGTCTAATGCATCCGTATGCACCTCATACGGCTTGGCATGGTCTGGCAAGGCCAAGACTAGCTCCTCGATCACAGCCCATTTCAACCTGTCAAAGGCTTCCTGGCACCCTACGCTCCATTCCCATGCTTTCTTTTTTTTTAGCAAGTCAGTCAATGGCGTGGCTATTGCTGAGTGACCTTTGATGAAGCACCTGTAGTAGTTGACCAGCCCAAGGAATGATCTCAACTCAATGACCTTGGCTGGTGGTTGCCATTCCAGGATGGCGTGTATCTTGCCTTCATCCATGCGTATCCTGTCACCTCCCATTATGTGGCCAAGGAACAGGATCTCGTGCTGGGCAAATGAGCACTTCTCCCTCTTAAGAAACAACTTGTGCGCCCGTAACACCTAGAACATCTGCCTCTAGTGGTCTACATGCTCTCCCAAAGTCTGGCTGTAGATCACAATGTCATCCAAATAAACCACAATAAACCGATCAAGGAATGACTGAAGTACCTTGTTCATAAGGGTGCAGAATGTTACTGAGGCATTCGTGAGTCTGAAAGGCATCACCAAGAACTCATACGAACCATACCAAGTGACACATGCTGTCTTTGGCTCATCTCCCTCTGTGATCCTAACTTGATAGTAGCCTGACCTCAAATCCAGCTTGGTGAACCACCTTGCGCTCCTAAGTTGATCAAACTAGTCCGCAATGAGTGGGATGGGGTACTTGTTCTTGATGGTCAGCTTGTTCAAAGCTCGGTAGTCTATGCACAGCCGCAACGACCCATCATGCTTGCACTGAAATAGAACTGGTGCACCATAGGGTGCCTTCGATGGCCTGATGAAGCCAGCATCAACTAACTCTTTGAGCTGCTTCCTCAACTCCTCCAACTCTGGTGGAGACATTCGGTAAGGGGCTCTAGCTGGTGGCTTGGCCTCAGACACCAGCTCGATCTTGTGGTCCACCTCCCTCTTAGGTGGTAGTTTGCTAGGTAGCTTTACGGGCATCACATCACTAAAGGTCTTCAGCACCTTTAGCACCTCTAAGGGTGACTCGATCTCTTTCTCCCTTGGCTCATCATATTTCAGGGCTGCCAAGAAGGTATCTTCTTGTCTGCTTACCACCTTGGCAAATTGGATGGCTGACACCACCCGCGACCCGACTCTAGACCCTTTCCTCAATGGCACTAAGCATTGGCACCGTGCATCCAAGATGCAAACACAATCGGCAAAAGGCACAAGGAAGGTGTTAATCTGAACAAGGAAATCCAACCCAATCACAAACTCATAGTCATCAAGGGGTATTACCTCAATGGTCTCCTTGCCTTTCCAGTCTCCAAGCTGTAACTCCACTCCTCGCGCTACTCCAATGGCTGGAACTTCATTGGAGTTCATCATTTTGATGGTACCAGTCCCTTTCTGCACCTTTAGTCCAAACTTTCAGGCTCTATCACCTGAAATAAAAAGATGTGAGGCACCTGTGTCCACCAGTGTGCTCACCTTTTGACCCGTAACCATCAGATCCGCAAACATCAAGCCCTTTGGCTTGTGGCTCCCCTTACTCTGGACAGCATTGAGCACCAATGACCCAAGCTTTGCTGCCCCTGACTCTAGCTCCTCATCAGACTCCTTGTCTACAGCAGCCAGCTTGCCCTTCTATGGGCAATTGCGTGCTACATGGCTCCCTCCACATAGGTAGCATGCTAGTGGCTCTTGGTCCCTTTTTGCTTTCCACTTGCCTGCTGGTGGCTTTCTCTCGCCATCCTTGGTTGAACGATCTCAATCTCCATCCTTGGACTCCCAATCATGATCCTTCCCCTTGGACTGCTTCTTTCGATCCCTATCATCCTTGCCCTTACCCTTGGGCTTGGTAGACTCGAACTTGTTAAGAGGCTTGAACTCTATCAAGGCCTCGACAGTAGTCATGGCTTTAGCCAAGTCATGAACTCCTCTCTTTTGTAGCTCATGCTTCACCCATGGCTTCAGCCCATCCATGAAAGCAAATAAGGCATCCTTCTCACCTAGATCTGAGATCTATAGCATCAGTTCAGAGAATTTCTGGACATACTCCCTTATGTCCCCTTGCTGGCTCAGCCTGCGCAACTTTGCTCGTGCCTCATCATCGACATACTCTGGGTAAAATTATTCTCTGAACTCCTTTTGGAACTTTGCCCAGGTTCCAATCTTGGTGCTCCCATGCCTGACATCATCACACCTGTGCCTCTACCACAATAAGGTTACATCAGTGAGATACATAGTAGCGGTGCTTACCTTTATCGCCTCGTCTTGCATGCCCATGGCCTGGAAGTACTGCTCCATACCCCAAAGGTAGTTGTCTACTTCCTTGGCCGCCCTAGTCCCCTTGAACTCCTTAGGCTTGGGGACATCCAATCTGGACTTGGACACTCTAGCAAACATGCCATTCCCAATGGCAGTCTTGCAAGCAATGAGCTCACTAGTAAGCTTCTCCATCCGCTGGCGCATGGCCTCCATGCCATCGCACAAGGTCAGCATTTCAGCCTCCAAGGTCTGATTCTTTTGGATGAACACGTCCAAGCCTTTGTTGAGAGCAGCTTGCAGCTCACTTTGGATCTCTTGCCTCATGGAGTCTAGCGATGCAATGTAAGTCTCTACCCCCTCAAGCTTCTCCCCCATGTCGCCCATGGTCACCTCCACCTTGGCCAGCCTACTATCCATGGTAGACCAGATATATCTAGAACTGGCTTTCCTCCCTCTTCCATGCCCATGCTCCTGGGCCTCTGGTTGTTGGTTAGCAGCGTCACTTTGGGATGCCATCTCCTCTAACCCGCACAACACAAACACGCAGAATCGAACTTGCTCTGATACCAACTGTCACGAGTTCTGACCTTAGACTCAGAAACCGTGCGACCTTAGGCTTGGAATCTCCTCTTTTATGCCTAAGTCAACCTAAAACACAAGTGTACGGGCACTAGAACAATAGGAAGGGCTAATTACCCAAGTTAAAGAGAAACAGGATAAGAAGGCAGAATTCTGGAAATGCTCTTGTATTCACTGAAACAGAAGTGTTTGATGGTGTACAAATGAGGGAGGAGCAGCCCTCTATTTATAGTTGAGGCTCCAACTTACACTTAATGGTAATATCCCTAGAATAAAGGCTAAAATCATGGGATTATACAGATTACAATCAATTAGGATGCTAACTCCTGATTTTTAAGGTCAACCAAATCTGCCAGGATGCTACTGCTGATCCTGCTTGCTTTCAGAATCTTTCCTTGCATGTCCAGCACCTTGGGCCCTTCTGGATGTGGTGCGGGCAGCTTGTATACCAGGCCTTGGTCTCATGGGCTGGCCTGCAAGTTGGGCGGGCGTTCTAAACTCGCTTGCTAGGCTTTGCGCGTAGATACCCGCCAGCACACCTGGTCTGCGGGCCTCGACCTCTGGCTCGCCAGCTGGTGCGCCTGATGTGCCTGGCGCACCCCTTCTAAGGCGTGACACTTGGCCCTTATATTGGCCCTCTATCCCTCATCAAACCTCGAGAACTCACACCCACTTAAAGAGCATTTGAGATTTTATAGGTTTGCTACCAATAGCCATTAAAGTGTCTGAAATGGGGACACTTTTTTCAAATGGTGACAAAATCTTCTCCACTTTGATTTTTTAGCTGCATTTTTTTGTGCATGCCAACAAAAATACAAGGATCACCTCTACCAAATTTGGGGACAAAACTCTTTCTAAAACAATTTTAAAAAATCCCGAACCGTAAAATGTTTCAAAAATAGAAAACAAGTCGTCTTGCCACGAAACTTCACATGAAGGCCTAGGGGACCATTGTATGAATTTACAAGCCATAAAAATGGCATTGGCACGACAAAAATATGAAGATGTGCTTGAGCCCACCTACCACCCGTTCGATCCCCAGCTTACGCATCCTGCCTCTCTGGTCGACTGAGCGCCCGCACGCTCATTTCATGGTTTGACTTAGGCATACGGAGTTCATCCCCAGTTTAAGCATACGAAGTTCATTCCCAGCCTAAGATCGGATCGGATCGAGGGTTACGGTAGCAGATCGGTAGCACGCAGGGGCGATCGAGCCAATCCTCGACTTACGCATTCTGCCTCTCCGACCGACTGAACGACCGCACGCCCGTTTCGTGGGTTGGCTTAGGCATAGGGAGTTCATTCCATGTCTAAGCCCTAGCCAGACCGAGGGTTGTGGCAGTGGGACCGGCAACACACAGAGAGGGATCGGGCCAATCCCCGATTTGTGCATTATGCCTTTCTGGTCGACTCAGCGCCCGTACGCTCATTTCGTGGGTTGACTTAGGCATACAGAGTTCATTCCCAGTCTAAGTTTAGACTGGACAGAGGGTTGCAGCAGTAGGATCGATAGCACACAGAGGTGGACCGAGCCGATCCTCGGCTTGCGCATTCCGCCTCTCCGATTGGCTGAGCGCCTGCATGCTTGTTTCGTGGGTTGGCTTAGGCATACGATGTTCATTCCATGTCTAAGCATACGGAGTTCATTCCCAGTCTAAGATCAGACCGGACCGAGGGTTGTGACAGTAGGATCGGCAGCACGCAGGGGGGACCGGGCCAATCCTCAGCTTGCGCATTCTGCCTCTCCGGCCGGCCGAGCGCCCGCACGCTTGTTTCGTGGGTTGGCTTAGGCATACGGAGTTCATTCCATGTCTAAGCCCTAATTGGACTGAGGGTTGTGGTAGCAGGACCGACAGTGGGATCGACAGCACGCAGAGGGGGATCGGGCTGATCCTCGGCTTACGCATTATGCCTCTCTGACTGGCCTCTCTGGTCGGTTAAGTGCCCGTACCCTCGTTTCGTGGGTTGACTTAGGCATACGAAGTTCATCAGCAATCTAAGCATACGAAGTTCATTCCTAGTCTAAGATCGGATCGGACCAAGGGTTGCGACAGCAAGATCGGAAGCATGCTAGGCTTTGCGCGCAGATACCCGCCAGCACGCCCGATTTGCGAGCCTCAACCTCTGGCTCGCCTGTTGGTGCGCCTGATGTGCCTGGTGCACCCTCCCAGGGTGTGACACTTGGCCCTTATATTGGCCCCCTGCCCCTAATCAAACCTCGAGAACTCACACCCCCTTAAAGAGCATTTGAGATTTTATAGGTTTGCTGCTAGTAGCCATTGAAGTGTCTAAAATGAGGGCACTTTTTTCAAACGGTCACAAAATCTTCTCCACTTTTTTCAAATGTGCATGCCAAAAAATACACAAGGATCGCCTCTACCAAATTTGGGGACAAAACTCTTTCTAAAAAAATTTTAAAAAATCCCAAATCGCAAAAAGTTTCGAAAATCATGAAAAATAGAAAATGGGTCGTCTTGCCACGAAACTTCACATGAAGGCTTAGGGAACCATTATATGAATTTACAAGCCATAAAAATGGCATTGGCAATGCAAAAATATAAAGATGTGCTTGAACCCACCCACCCACCACCCGTTCGATCCTCGGCTTAAGCATCCTGCCTCTCTAGTCGGCTGAGCGCCCGTTCGCTCGTTTTGTGGGTTGACTTAGGCATACGGAGTTCATCCCCAGTCTAAGCATACAGAGTTCATTCCCAGTCTAAGATTGGACTGGATCGAGGGTTACGGCAGCAGGATCGACAGCACATAGGGGGGATGGGGCCATTCCCTGACTTGCACATTCTGCCTCTCCGACCGGCTAAGCACCCGCACGCCCGTTTCATGGGTTGGCTTAGGCATAGGGAGTTCATTCCATGTCTAAGCCCCAATTGGAACAAGGGTGGTGGCAGCGGGACCGACAGCACGCAGAGGGGGATCGGGTCGATCCTCAATTTGCGCATTATCCCTTTCCAGTCGGCTCAGCGCCCCTATGCTCATTTCAAGGGTTGACTTAGGCATACGGAGTTCATTCCCAGTCAACGATTGAACTGGACCGAGGGTTGTGGTAGCAGGATTGACAGTACGTAGGGGGGATCGAGCTGATCCCCGACTTGCATATTTTGCCTCTCCGGTCGGCTGAGCGCCCGCACGCTCGTTTCATGGGTTGGCTTAGGCATACGGAGTTCATTCCATGTCTATGCATACAGACTTCATTCCTACTATAAGATCAGACCAGACCAAGGGTTGTGGCAGTAGGACTGGTAGTAGGACTAGCAGCAGGATCGACAGCACGTAAGAGGGACCAGGCAGATCCCTGGCTTACGCATTCTGCCTCTCCAGCCGGTTGAGTGCCCGCACACTCGTTTCATAGGTTGGCTTAGGCATACGGAGTTCATTCCATGTCCAAGCCCCAGCCGGACCGAGGGTTCTCATAGCAAGACCGACAGCGGGATCGACAGCACGTAGAGGGGGATCAGGTTGATCCCCGACTTGCGCATTATGCCTCTCGGCCGGCCTTTCCGATCGGCTGAGCGCCCGCATGCTCATTTCGTGGGTTGACTTAGGCATACGGAGTTCATCCCTAGTCTAAGCATACGGAGTTCATTCCCAGTCTAAGATCAGATCGGACCGAGGGTTGCGACAGCAGGATCGACAGCACGCAGGGGGGTCGGGCCGATCCCCGGCTTGCGCATTCTGCTTCTTTGGCCGGTTCAGCACCCACACGCTCGTTTCATGGGTTGGCTTAGGCATAGGGAGTTCATTCCATGTCTAAGCCCCAGCCAGACCGAGGGTTGTGGCAACGGGACCAACGGCACGTAGAGAGGGATCGGGCTGATCCCCGGCTTGCGCGTTATGCCTTTTCGGCCAGCTCAACGCCTGCACGCTCATTTCATGGGTTGACTTATGCATACGAAGTTCATTCCTAGTCGAAGATTAGACTGGATCGAGGGTTGTGGCAGCAGGATCGAGAGCACGTAGGGGGGGATCGGGCCGATCCCTAGCTTGCGCATTCTGCCTCTCCGGCCGGCTGAGTGCCCGCACGCTCGTTTCGTGGGTTGGCTTAAGCATGCGGAGTTCATTCCATGTCTAAGCATACGGTGTTCATTCCTAGTCTAAGATTTTGAGCCATGGTGCACATGCTGGGCTCGAAGATGTGCTGGTGCCGCATTTATTTTGCCCGGGGAACCATCGTCGGAGCATCACCGGAGAGCCTAACCAGCGGCATTGGGGGTTCCAACGATTGGGGAGCCAGGGGTTGTGCGCACATTATGTGCGATGGCTACTAGTACTTGGCCCTTATATTGGCCCCCTATCCCTCATCAAACCTCGAGAACTCACACCCCCTTAAAGAGCATTTGAGATTTTATAGGTTTGCTGCCAGTAGCCATTAAAGTGTCCGAAATAGGGACACTTTTTTCACACAATCACAAAATCTTCTCCACTTTGAGTTTTTAGCTAAACTTTTTTGTGCATGCTAAAAAAAATAAGAGGATCACCTCTACCAAATTTGGGGACAAAAATCTTTCTAAAAAAATTTTAAAAAATCTTGAACCGCAAAAAGTTTCAAAAATCATGAAAAATAGAAAACGGGTCGTCTTGCCACGAAACTTCACATGAAGGCTTAGGGGACCATTGTATGAATTTACAAGCCATAAAAATGGCATTGGCAAGGTAGAAATATGAAGATGTTCTTGAACACACCTACCACCCGTTCAATCCCCCGCTTGCGCATCCTGCCTCTCTAGTCGATTGAGCGCCCGCACGCTCGTTTCATGGGTTGACTTAGGCATACGGAGTTCATCCCCAGTCTAAGCATACAGAGTTCATTCCCAGTCTAAGATCAGACCAGACCGAGGGTTGCAGTAGCAGGATCGACAGCACGTAAGGGGGATCGGGTCGATCCCGAGCTTACGCATTCTGCCTCTCCACCGGTTGAGATCTCGTACGCTCATTTCGTGGGTTGGCTTAGGCATAGGGAGTTCATTCCATATCTAAGCCCTGGCCGGACTGAGTGTTGGGGTAGCGGGACTGGTAGCACGCAGAGGGGGACCGGGCCGATCCCCGGCTTGCGCATTATGCCTCTCCGGTCGGCTCAGCGCCCGTACGCTCGTTTCGTGGGTTGACTTAGGCATACGGAGTTCATTCCCAGTCTAAGATCGGATCAGACCGATGGTTACGCAGCAGGATCGACAGCATGTAGGGGGGACAGGCCGATCCCCGGCTTACGCATTCTGCCTCTTCGGTCGGTTGAGTGCCCGCATGCTCGTTTCGTGGGTTGGCTTAGGCATAGGGAGTTTATTCCATGTCTAAGCATACAAAGTTCATTCCCAGTCTAAGATCGGATCGGATCGAGGGTTGCGATAGCAGGACCAGTAGCAGGATCAACAACACATAGGGGGGATCGGGCCGATCCCTGGCTTGTACATTCTGCCTCTCCAGTCGGCTAAGCACCCGTTGGCCCGTTTTGTGGGTTGGCTTAGGCATAGGGAGTTCATTCCATCTCTAAGCCCCACCTGGACCGAGGGTTGTGGTAGCGGGACCGACTGCACATAGAGGGGGATCGGGTCGATCCCTGGCTTGCGTATTATGCCTCTTCGACCAGCTCAGCGCCCGCACGCTCGTTTCGTGGGTTGACTTATGCATACATGGTTCATTCCCAGTCTAAGCTCGGACCAGACCGAGGGTTGCGTTAGCAGGATCGACAGCACACAGGGAGGATCGAGCCTGATTTTATAGGTTTACTACCAGTAGCCATTAAAGTGTCTAAATGGGGACATTTTTTTCGAATGGTCGTAAAATCTTCTCCACCTCGAGTTTTTAGTTGAATTTTTTTGTGCAACCCAAAAAAAATACAAGGATCACCTCTATCAAATTTGGGGACAAAAATCTTTCTAAAAAAATTTTAACAAATCTCGAACCGTAAAAAGTTTCAAAAATCGTGAAAAATAAAAAATGGGTCGTCTCACCACTAAACTTCACATGAAAGCTTAGGGGACCATTGTATGAATTTACAAGAAATAAAAATGGCATTGGAATGGTAGAAATATGAAGATGTGCTTGAACCCACCTACCACCCGTTCGATCCCCGGCTTGCGCATCCTGCTTCTCTGGTCGGTTGAGCGCCCGTACGCTCTTTTCGTGGGTTGACTTAGGCATACGAAGATCATCCCTAGTCTAAGCATACAGAGTTCATTCCCAGTCTAAGATCAGACTGGATCGAGGGTTACGGTAGCAAGATCGACAGCACGTAAGAGGGACCAGGTCGATCCCCGGCTTGCGCATTCTGCCTCTTCGGTCGGCTGAGTACCCGCATGCCCATCTCATGGGTTGTCTTAGGTATAGGGAGTTCATTCCATGTCTAAGCCCCAGCCAGACTGAGGGTTGTGGCAGCAAGACCGGCAGCACATAGAGGGGGATCGGGTCGATCCTCGGCTTGCGCATTATGCCTCTCCAACCAGCTCAGCGTTCGCACACTCATTTCATGGGTTGACTTAGGCATACAGAGTTCATTCCCAGTGTAAGATCAGACCAGACTGCAGGTTGCGGTTGCAGGATCAGTAGCATGCAGGGGGGACTGGGCCAGTCCCCGGCTTGCGCATTCTGCCTCTCCGACTGGCTGAGCGACCGCACGCTCGTTTCGTGGGTTGGCTTAGGCATACGGAGTTCATTCCAAGTCTAAGCATACGGAGTTCATTCCCAATCTAAGATCGGACCGGACCAAGGGTTGCGACAGCAAGACTAACAGCAGGATCGACAGCACGCAGTTCATTCCCAGTGTAAAATCGGGCCGACGAAGTTCATTCCCAGTGTAAGATTGGATCAGACTACGGGTTACGGTTGCAAGATCGGCAGCACGCAGGAGGGATCGGGCCAGTCCCCGACTTGCGTATTCTGCCTCTCCGGCTGGCTGAGTGCCCATACGCTCGTTTCATGTGTTGGCTTAGGCATACGGAGTTCATTCCATGTCTGAGCCCCAATTGGGCTGAGGGTTCTGGTAGCAAGATCGGTAGCACACAGTGGGGGATCGGGTTGATCCCCAGCTTGTGTATTATGCCTCTCCGACTGGCTGAGTGACCGTACGCTCGTTTCGTAGGTTGACTTAGGCATACGAAGTTCATTCCAAGTCTAAGATTAGATCGGACTGAGGGTTGTGGCAGCAGGATCGACAGCATGCAGAGGGGACCAAGCCGATCCCCGGCTTACACATTCTACCTCTCTGGTCGACTGAGCACCTGCACGCCCATTTCGTGGGTTGGCTTAGGCATAGGGAGTTCATTCCAAGTCTAAGCCCCAGCCAGACCAAGGGTTGTGGCAACGGGATCGATAGCACGTAGAGGGGGATCGGGCTGATCCCCGGCTTGCGCATTATGCCTCTTCGACCAGTTCAACACCCGCACGCACGTTTCGTAGGTTGACTTATGCATACGGAGTTCATTCCCAATCTAAGATTGGATCGGACGGAGGGTTGCGGTAGCAGGATCAATAGCATGCAAGGGGGACTGGGCCGATCCCTGGCTTACGTATTCTGCCTCTCCGATCGGCTAGCGCCCGTACACTCGTTTCGTGGGTTGGCTTAGGCATACAGAGTTCATTCCCAGTCTAAGATTGGATCAGACCAAGCATTGCGGTAGCAAGATCGACAGCACGCAGAGGGGGACCGGGTCGATCCTCGACTTTCGCATTCTGCTTCTCTGACAAACTGAGCACCCGCACGCTTGTTTCGTGGGTTGGCTTAGGCATACGGAGTTCAATCCATGTCTAAGCATATAGAGTTCATTCCTAGCCTAAGATCGGATCGGATCGAGGGTTGCGGCAACAGGATCGGTAGCACACAGGGGGGGACCGGGCCGATCCTCGGCTTACGCATTCTGCCTCTCCGGCCAGCTGAGTGCCCGCGCGCTCCTTTTGTCGATTGACTTAGGCATACGGAGTTCATTCCCAGTCTAATATCGGATTGGACCGAGCGTTTAGGCAGCAGGATCGACAACACGTAGGGGTGATCGGGCCGATCCTCGACTTGCACATTCTGCCTCTCCGACCGACTGAGCACTCGCACGGCCATTTTGTGGGTTTGCTTAGGCATAGGGAGTTCATTCCAAGTATAAGCCCTAGCAAGACTGAGGGTTGTGGCAGTGGAGCTGGCAGCAGGCAGAGGGGGATCGGGCCGATCCCCGGCTTGCACATTTTGCCTCTCCGACTGCTTGAGCACCCACACGCTCGTTTCATGGGTTGGCTTAGGAATACGGAGTTCATTCCACGTCTAAGCATGCGGAGTTCATTCCCAGTCTAAGAGTTTGAGCCATGGTGCACATGCTAGACTCGGGCTTGTGCTGGTGCCTCACTTTTTTCGCCCGGGGCATCATCACCGGAGCATCGTCGGAGAGCCTAACTGGTGGCATTGGGGGTTCTGGCGATTGGGGGGGCTGGGGGGTGTGCGCACATGATGTGCCATGGGTACTGGTACTTGGCCCTTATATTGGCCCCCTATCCCTCATCGAACCTCAAGAAGTCACACCCCCTTAAAGAGCATTTGAGATTTTATAGGTTTGCTGCCAGTAGCCATTAAAGTGTCTGAAATGGGGACACTTTTTTCAAATGGTCACAAAATCTTCTCCACTTTGAGTTTTTAGCTGAATATTTTTATGCAAGGCAACAAAAATACAAGGATCACCCCTACCAAATTTGAGGACAAAAATCTTTCTAAAAAAATTTTAAAAAATCCTGAACCGCAAAAAGTTTCAAAAATCATGAAAAATAGAAAACGGGTCGTCTTGCCACGAAACTTCACATGAAGGCTTAGGGGACCATTGTATGAATTTACAAGCCATAAAAAATGGCATTGCCATGACAGAAATATGAAGATGTGCTTGAACCCACCTACCACCCATTCAATCTCCGGCTTGCGCATTCTGCCTCTTTGGTTGACTAAGCGTCCGCATGCTCGTTTCATGGGTTGACTTAGGCATACGGAGTTCATCCCCAATCTAAGCAATAGAAGTTCATTCCCAATCTAAGATCAGATCGAATCGAGTGTTGCGACAGTAGGATCGATAGCACACAGGGGGATCAGGCTGATCCTCGGCTTACGCATTCTACCTCTCCGGTCGGCTGAGCGCCCGCACATCCATTTCATGAGTTAGCTTAGGCATAGGGAGTTCATTCCATGTCTAAGCCCCAGTCAGACCGAGGATTGTGGTAGCAGGACCGGCAGCACACAGAGGGGGACCGGGCCAGTCCCCGACTTGCACATTATGCCTTTCCGGTCGGCTCAGTGCCCAAACGCTCGTTTCGTGGGTTGACTTAGGCATACGGAGTTCATCCGTAGTCTAAGCATACGGAGTTCATTCCTAGTCTAAGATCAGATCGGACCGAGGGTTGCGACAGCAGGATCTACAGCATGCAGAGGGGATCGGGATGATACTCGGCTTACGCATTGTGCCTCTCCGATCGGTTGAATGCCCGCATACCCGTTTCGTGGGTTGGCTTAGGCATAGGGAGTTCATTCCATGTCTAAGCCCCAGCGGGACCGAGGGTTGTGGCAGCGGGATCAGCAGCATGCAAAAGAGGATCGGGCCAATCCCTGGCTTGCGCATTATGCCTCTCCGACCGGCTCAGCACCCGTACGCTCATTTAGTGGGTTGACTGAGGCATACGGAGTTCATTCCCAGTCTTAGATCGGATCAGACCAAGGGTTGCGACAGCAGGATCGACAGCACGTAGGGGGGACTGAGCTGGTCCCCGAGTTATGCATTCTGCCTCTCCGATCGGCTGAGCGCCCGCACGCTCGTTTCATGGATTGGCTTCGGCATACGGAGTTCATTCCATGTCTAAGCATACGGAGTTCATTCCCAGTCTAAGATCGGACCAGATCGAGGGTTACGGTAGCAGGACCAGCAGCACGATCGGTAACACGCAGGGGGGATCGGGTCGATCCCAGCTCACGCATTCTGCCTCTCCGACTGGTTGGGTGCCCGCACGCTCATTTCATGGGTTGGCTTAGGCATATAGAGTTCATTTCATGTCTAAGCCCCAGCCGGACCGAGGGTTGTGGCAGTAGGACCGACAGCAGGATCGACAGCACACAGGGGAGGACCGGGGTGATCCTCGGCTTACGCATTATGTCTCTCCGGCCGGCCTCTCCGGTCGGGTGAGAGCTCGCATGCTAATTTTGTGGGTTGACCTAGGCATACGGAGTTCATCCTCAGTTTAAGGATATGGAGTTCATTCCCAATCTAAGATCGAATCGGACCAAGGGTTGCAGTAGCAGGATCGACAGCACGCAAGGGTACCGGGTCGATCCCCAACTTACGCATTCTGCCTCTTCGATCGGCTGAGCGCCCGCACACCCGTTTCATGGGTTGGCTTAGGCATAGGGAGTTCATTCCATGTCTAAGCCCCAGCCGGACCGAAGGTTGTGGCAGCGGGATCGGACGCACGCAGAGGGGGACCGGGCCGATCCCTGACTTACGCATTATGCCTCTTCGATCGGCCCAACGCCCGTACGCTCATTTTGTGGGTTGACTTATGCATACGGAGTTCATTCCTAGTCTAAGATCGACAGCACGAAATGAGTCGATCCCCGACTTGTGCATTCTGCCTCTCCGGTCGGCTGAGTGCCCGCACGCTCGTTTCGTGGGTTGGCTTAGGCGTACGGAGTTCATTCCATGTCTAAGTATATGGAGTTCATTCCCAGTCTAGGATTTTGAGCCATGGTGCGCATGATGGGCTCGGGCATGTGTTGGTGCCACATTTTTTTCGCCTGGGGCACCATCGTCGGAGCATCGTCAGAGCATCATCGGAGAGCCTAATCGGCGACATTTGGGGTTTCCACGATTGGGGGGCCGGGGGGCTGTGCGCTCATGATGTGCAATGGGTGCTGGTACTTGGCCCTTATATTGGCCCCCTATCACTCATCAAACCTCGAGAACTCACACCCCCTTAAAGAGCATTTGAGATTTTATAGGTTTGCTGACAGTAGCCATTAAAGTGCCTGATATGGGGACACTTTTTTCAAATGGTCACAAAATCTTCTCCACTTCGAGTTTTTCACTGAATTGTTTTGTGCATGCCAACAAAAATACGAGGATCACCTATACCAAATTTAGGGACAAAAATCTTTCTAAAAAAATTTTAAAAAATCCTGAACCATAAAAAGTTTTAAAAATCGTGAAAAATAGAAAACGGGTCGTCTTGCCACAAAACTTCACTTGAAGGCTTAGGGGACCATTGTATGAATTTACAAGCCATAAAAGTGGCATTGGCATGGCAGAAATATGAAGATGTGCTTGAACCCACCTACCACTCGTTCGATCCCCGGCTTTCGCATCCTGCCTCTCTCGTCGGCTGAGCGTCCGCACGCTCGTGTCATGGGTTGACTTAGGCATACGGAGTTCATCCCCAATCTAAGCATATGGAGTTCAATCCTAGTCTAAGATCAGACCTGACCGAGGGTTGCGACAGCAGGATCGGCAGCATACAGGAGGGACCGAGCTGATCCTCGACTTGCGTATTCTACCTCTCCGGTCGGCTGAGGCCCCGTACACCCGTTTTGTGGGTTGGCTTAGGCATAGGGAGTTCATTCCATGTCTAAGCCCCAGCCGGACCGAGGGTTGTGGTAGCGGGACCGATAGCACGCAGAGGGGGACTTGGCCAATCTTCGGCTTGCACATTATGCCTCTCCGGTCTGCTCAGTGCCCGTACATTTGTTTGTGGGTTGATTTAGGCATACGGAGTTCATTCCCAGTCTAAGATCGGACCGAATGGAGGGTTACGACAGCAGGATCGACAGCACGTAGGGGGGACCAGGTCGATCCCCGACTTGGGCATTCTGCCTCTCCGATTAGCTGAGCGCCCGCACGCACGCTCGTTTCATGGGATGGCTTAGGCATACGGAGTTCATTCCATGTCTAAGCATACGGAGTTCATTCCCAATCTAAGATTGGATCGGACCGAGGGTTGCAGCAGCAGGACCAGTAGCAGGATCGGCAGCACATAGGGGGGACCGGACCGATGCCTGACTTGCACATTCTGCATCTTCGATTGGCTTAGCACCCGCACACTCGTTTCGTGGGTTGGCTTAGGCATACGGAGTTCATTCCATGTCTAAGCCCCAGCTGGACTGAGGGTTGTGGTAGTAGGATCGACAGCATACAGAGGGGGACCGGGCTGATCCTCGACTTACGCATTATGCCTCTTCTACCGGTTGAGCACCTGCACGCTCGTTTCATGGGTTGACTTAGGCATACGGAGTTCATCCCCAGTCTAAGCATACGGAGTTCATTCCTAATCTAACATCGAATCAGACCGAGGGTTACGACAGTAGGATCGATAGCACGCAGGAGGGATCAGGCTGATCCCTAGCTTGAGCATTCTGCCTGTCTGGCAAGCTAAGTGCCCGCTCACCCGTTTCATGGGTTGGCTTAGGCATAGGGAGTTCATTCCATTTCTAAGCCCCAGCCGAAACAAGGGTTGTGGCAGCGGGACCGACAACACACAGAGGGGGACCGGGCTAATCCTTGACTTACGCATTATGCCTCTTTGGCTGGGTCAGTGCCTGCACGCTCGTTTCATGGGTAGACTTATGCATACGAAGTTCATTCGTAGTCTAAGATCAAATCGGACCGAGGGTTGCGACAGCATGATCGGTAGCACGCAGGAGGGATCAGGCTGATCCTCGACTTACGCATTCTACCTCTCTTGTCGGTTGAGTGCCTGCACGCTCGTTTCATGGGTTGGCTTCGGCATAGGGAGTTCATTCCATGTCTAAGCCCCAGCTAGATCGAGGGTTGTGGCAGTGGGTCCGGTAGCACGTAGAGGGGGACTGGGTTGATCCCTGGCTTGCACATTAGGCCTCTTCGGCCGGCTCAGCACCCGCACACTCTTTTCATAGGTTGACTTATGCATACAGAGTTCATTCTCAGTCTAAGATCGGACCGAACCGATGGTTGCAGCAGCAGGATCGATAGCACGCTGGGGGGGATCAGGCCGATCCCCGGCTTGTACATTCTGCCTCTCTGGCCGGTTGAGCGCCTGTACGCTCATTTCGTGGGTTGGTTTAGGCATACGGAGTTCATTCCATATCTAAGCATACGGAGTTCATTCCCAGTCTAAGATCAGACCAAACCGAAGGTTGTGGCAATAGGACCAGCAGTAGGATCGACAGCATGTAGGGGGGATCGAGTCGATCCCCAGCTTGCGCATTCTGCCTCTCCGGTCGGTTGAGCGCCCGCACACTCGATTCATGGGTTAGCTTAGGTATACAGAGTTCATTCCATGTCTAAGCCCCAACCGGACTGAGGGTTGTGGCAGCAGGACCGGCAGCGAGATCGGCAGCATGTAGAGAGGGACCTGGCTGATCCCTGACTTGCGCATTATGCCTCTCTGATCAGCTTTTTCGATCGGCTGAGCGCCCGCACGCTCGTTTAATGGGTTGACTTAAGCATACAGTGTTCATCCCCAATCTAAGCATACGGAGTTCATTCCCAGTCTAAGATCAGATCAGATCGAGGGTTGCTACAGCAGGATCGACAGCAAGTAGGAGGGGATCAGGCGAATCCCCGACTTGCGCATTCTGCCTCTCTGGTCGGCTGAGTGCCCATACGCCTGTTTCATGGGTTGGCTTCATAGGGAGTTCATTCCATGTCTAAGCCCCAGCCAGACCGAGGTTTGTGGCAGTAGGATCGATGGCACGTAGAGGGGGACCGAGCCGATCCTTGGCTTGTGCATAATGCCTCTTCGATCGGCTCAGCGCCTGCACTTTCATTTCGTGGGTAAGCTTAGGCATACAGAGTTCATTCCATGTCGAAGCATACGGAGTTCATTCCCAGTCTAAGATTTTGAGCCACGGTGCACATGCTGGGCTCGGGCATGTGCTGCTGCCATATTTTTTTTGCCCGAGGCACCATCGTCGGAGTATCACCGGAGAGCGGCATTGGAGGTTTCGACGATTGGGGGGCCGGGGGGCGTGCGGAAATGATGTGCGATGGGTGCTGGTACTTGTGTCACGGGCTCCGACCTTAGACTCAGAAATCGTGCGACCTTAGGCTTGGAATCTCCTCTTTTATGCCTAAGTCAGCCTAAAACACAAGCGTACGGGCACTAGAACAACAGAAAGGGTTGATTACGCAAGTTAAAGAGAAATAGGATAAGAAGGCAGAATTCTAGAAATGCTCTTATTTTCGCTAAAACGGAAGTGTTTGATGGTGTACAAATAAGGGAGGAGCAGCCCTCTATTTATAGTTGAGGCTCCAGCTTACACTTAATGGCAATATCCCTAGAATAAAGGCTAAGATCATGGGATTATACAGATTACAATCAATCAGGATGTGAACTCCTGATTTTTAGGGTCAACCAAATCTGCCAGGATGCTGCTGATCCTGCCTACTTCCAGAAGCTTCCTTTGCATGTCCGGCACCTTGGGCCCTTTTGGATGTGGTGCAGGCAGCTTGTATGCCAGGCCTTGGTCTCACGGGTTGGCCTACAAGTTGGGCGGCCGTTCTGAACTCATTTGCTAGGCTTTGTACGTAGATACCAGCTAGCATGCCTGGTCTACAGGCCTCAACCTCTGGCTCACCTGCTGGTGCACCTAATGTGCCTGGCGCGCTCACCCAGGGCATGACATTCTCTCCCACCTAATTATGCAATGCCGTCATTGCATCTTCTGCATGGTACTACCTGATCTGGTCCCTGAACTGCCATAAGTCATCTGCTAGTTCCCAGCTCGCCTCACTGTCTGAAAGTCTCTTCCAGCGCACCAAGTACTCTTGTCTTGGCTGATAGTTCTTCCATCTCACCTCCCGATCAGCTATGATGCTGTGGACCTCCTTCTTATATGAGGCCCTTGCTCCCAATGGCGCACGCTTTAACTCTGCCTATCCTGGATCTCCATTATCCCCATGAAACGGCTTGAGCATGCTCACATGGAACATCGGGTGTACCCTCAGCTTGGGTGGCATATCTAGCTTGTAGGCAACTTTGCCTACCCTCTTGACTACTCGAAAATGTCCCTCATACCTCCGGACTAGGCCTTTGTGCAGCCCCCTATGGCACACAATGGGATGCCGCTTCACCAACACCAAGTCTCCAACCTGGAACTGTACGTCCTGCCTATTTTGGTCTGCCCACTTCTTCGACCTCTTGGCCGCCTTGTGTAGACAAACTCTGGCCAAGTCAGTTTGCCCCTGCCATGCCTTGGCAAACTTGTATGCTGCTAGATTCGGCCCTGTATAACCTGCAGCAATCGAACCGGGTGATAGTGGTTGTTGCCCTGTCATAACCTCAAATAGGCTCTGGTTCATTGCCTTGCTCCTTTGCAAGTTGTAGGAAAACTACGTAATATCTAGCAGCTTTGGCCAGTCCCTTTGTATGGCACTCACATAGTGCCTGAGGTAGACCTCCAATAGTCCATTCACTCATTCTGTCTGCCCATCAGTCTACGAATGCATGCTAGTGGAAAAGTTCAAGTCTGACCCTAATAGCTTGAACAACTCAGTCTAGAACCTGCCCATGAAACGCCCGTCCCGATCACTAACAATGGTCCTCGGCACTCCCCAGTACTAAACCATGTTTTTTAGGAACAATCGAGCTACCTCCTCGGTTGGGCACTCCTTGGTTGCTGGAATGAAGATTCCATACTTGGAAAACCTATCCACCACTACCATGATGCTTCCAAACCATTCTGCTTTGGGTAGACCGACTATAAAGTCCAGAGAAACACTCTTCCATGGTCGTTCTAGCACTGGCAATGGCTCCAAGAGACCGCATGGTTTCTTGAGCTCCACCTTGTCTTGTTGGCACACAAGACAAGTCTTCACATAGGCCTTCACATCATCCCTCATATGCGGCCAGTAGTATCGGTCCTCGATCAGCACCAAGGTACGACTCACTTCGAGGTGTCCAACCCACCTTGGATCATGGCATTCTTGCAAAACTGCCTTACGGATTCTCATGCTGCGACACAAATAGTCTACTGCCCCTGGTGTACAGCAAGCCATCCTGTAACTAAAACCACCTAGTCTTACCTTACTGGGCGTACTCCATCAAAGCCTTGGATGTAGGATCATGCGTAAGTCCCTTCTTGATGTACGGCACCAGTGACCCCTCTGGTTGCCTAATGGCAGCAAGGTTAGCCTTCCTGCTTAGGGCATCTGCCACTAGGTTCACCCGCCTTGGCTTGTACTCCATCTGGAAATCAAATTCTGCAAGAAAATCTTGCCATCTCGCCTACTTAGGGGACAGCTTCTTCTATATCTAGAAGTAGCTGGTCACCACATTGTCCATCCTAACCACGAACCTCGACCCTAACAGGTAATGGCACCAAGTGCACAAGCAGTGCACCACTACAGTCATCTCTTTCTCTTGGACAGTGTACTTGCACTCAGTCTCGTTTAGCTTCCTGCTCTCGAACGTGACTGGACGTCCCTCCTACATCAACACGCCTCCTATGGCAAAGTCTGATGCATCCGTATGCACCTCATATGGCTTGGCATGGTTTGGCAAGGCCAAGATTGGCTTCTCAATCACAGCCCGCTTCAACCTATCAAAGGCTTCCTGGCATCCTGCGTTCCATTCCCATGCTTTCCCTTTCTTGAGCAAGTCAGTCAATGGCGTGGCTATTGCTGGGTGACCTTTGATGAAGTGCCTGTAGTTGTTGACCAGCCCAAGGAACGATCTCAACTCAATGACCTTGGCTGGCGGTTGCCACTCCAGGATGGCATGTATCTTGCCTTCATCCATGCATATCTTGCCACCTCCCACTATGTGGCCAAAGAACGGGATCTCCTGTTGGGTGAATGAGCACTTCTTCCTCTTGACAAACAGCTTGTGCGCCCACAACACCTTGAACACCTGTCTCAAGTGGTCTACATGCTCTCCCAAAGTCTGGCTGTAGATCACAATGTCATCCAAATAAACCACAACCAACCGATCAAGGAATGACTGAAGTACCTTGTTCATAAGGGTGCAGAATGTTGCTGGGGTGTTCGTGAGTCTAAAAGGCATCACCAAGAACTCATACGAACCATACGGAGTGACACATGCTATCTTTGGCTCATTTCCCTCCACGATCCTGACTTGATAGTAGCCTGACCTCAAATCCAGCTTGGTGAACCACCTGCGCTCCCAAGTTGATCAAACAAGTCCGTAATGAGTGGGATGGGGTACTTGTTCTTGCTGGTCAGCTTGTTCAAAGCCTGGTAGTCTATACACAGCCATAACAACCCATCATGCTTGCGCTAAAATAGAACCGATGCACCATAGGGTGCCTTCGATGGCCCGATGAAGCCAGCATCAACTAACTCTTTAAGCTGCTTCCTTAACTCCTCCAACTCTAATGGAGACATTCGGTAAGGGGCTCTAGCTAGTGGCTTGGCCTCAGACACCAGCTCGGTCTTGTGGTCCACCTCTCTCTTAGGTGGTAGCTTGCTAGGTAGCTTTGTGGGCATCACATCACTAAAGGTCTTCAGCACCTTTAGCACCTCCGAGGGTGACTCGGTCTCCTTCTCCCTTGGCTCATCATATTTCAGGGCTGCCAAGAAGGTGTCTTCTTGTCTGCTTACCGCCTTGGCAAATTGGATGGCTGACACCACCCATGACCCAACTCTAGACCCTCTTTTCAATGGCACTAGGCATTGGCACCGTGCATCCAAGATGCAAACACAATCGACAAAAGGCACAAGGAGGGCATTAATTCGAACAAGGAAATCCAACCCAATCACAAACTCATGGTCGTCAAGGGGTATTACCTCAATGGTCTCCTTGCCTTTCCAGTCTCTAAGCTACAACTCCACTCCCCGTGCTACTCCAATGGCTGAAACTTCCTTGGAGTTCACCGTTTTGATGGTACCAGTCCCTTTCTGCACCTTTAGTCTGAGCTTCTGGGCTCTATCACCTAAAATAAAAGGATGTGAGGCACCTGTGTCCACCAGTGCGCTCACCTTTTGACGCACAACCATCAGATCCGTAAACATCAAGCCCTTTGGCTTACGGCTCCCTTTACTCTGGACAGCATTGAGCACCAACGACCCAAGCTTTGCTACCCCTGACTCTGGCTCCTCGTCAGACTCCTTGTCTACAGTAGCAGGCTTATGCTTTTATAGGTAATTGCATGCTATGTGGCTCCCTCCACATAGGTAGCATGCTAGTGGCTCTCGGTCCCCTATTGCTTTCCACTTACCAGCTGGTGGCTCCTCTCGCCATCCTTAGTTGAACGATCTTGATCTCCATCCTTAGACTACCAATCACGATCCTTCCCCTTGGATTGCTTCTTTCGGTCCCTATCATCCCTGCCCTTACCCTTGGGTTTGGTAGACTCAAACTTGTTCAGAGGCTTGAACTCTATCAAGGCCTCGGCAGTGGTCATGGCTTTAGCCAAGTCATGAACTCCTCTCTTTTGTAGCTCATGCTTCACCCACGGCTTCAGCCCATCCATGAAAGCAAATAAGGCATCTTTCTCACCTAGATCCAAGATCTGTAGCATCAGTTCAGAGAATTTTTGGACATACTCCCTTATGTCCCCTTACTGGCTCAGCTTGCACAACTTTGCCCCGTGCCTCATCATCGGCATACTCCGGGTAAAATTGTTCTCTGAACTCCTTTTGGAACTCTACCCAGGTTCCAATCTTGGCGCTCCCATGCCTGACATCATCACACCTGCGCCTCTACCACAATAAGGCTATATCAGTGAGATACATAGCAGCGATGCTTACCTTTATTGCCTTGTCTTGCATGCCCATAGCCTGGAAGTACTGCTCCATACCCCAAAGGTAGTTATCTACTTCCTTGGTCGCCCTAGTCCCCTTAAACTCCTTAGGCTTGGGGACATCCAATCTAGACTTGGACAATCCAGCAAACATGCCATTCCCAATGGTAGTCTTGCAACCAACAAGCTCACTGGTAAGCTCTTCCATCCGCTGGCGTATGGCCTCCATGCCATCGTGCAAGGTCAGCACTTCAGCCTCTAAGGTCTGATTCTTTTGGGTGAACACATCCAAGCCTTTGTTGAAAGCAGCTTGCAGCTCACTTTGGATCTCCTCCCCCATGGAATCTAGTGATGCAATGTGAGTCTCTACCTCTTCAAGCTTCTCTCCCATGTCGCCGCCCATGGTCACCTCCACCTTGGCCAGCCTACCGTCCATGGTAGACCAGATATCTCTAGAACTGGCTTTCCTCCCTCTTTCATGCCCATGCTCCTGGGCCTTTGGTTGTTGGTTAGCAGCGTCACTTTGGGATGCCATCTCCTCTAACCTGCATAACACAAACACACGGAATCGAACTTGCTCTGATACCAACTGTCACGGGCTCTGACCTTAGACTCAGAAACCATGCGGCCTTAGGCTTGGAATCTCTCCTTTATGCCTAAGTCAGCCTAAAACACAAGCGTACGGGCACTAGAACAACAGGAAGGGCTGATTACGCAAGTTAAAGAGAAACAGGATAAGAAGGCAGAATTCTAGAAATGCTCTTGTATTCACTGAAACAGAAGTGTTTGATGGTGTACAAATGAGGGAGGAGCAGCCCTCTATTTATCGTTGAGGCTCCAACTTACACTTAATGGCAATATCCCTAGAATAAAGGCTAAAATCATGGGATTATACAGATTACAATCAATCAGGGTGCTAACTCCTGATTTTTAGGGTCAACCAAATCTACCAGGATGCTGCTGCTGATCCTGCCTGCTTCTTGAAGCTTCCCTTGCGTGTCCAGCACCTTGGGCCCTTCTGGATGTGGTACGGGCAGCTTGTATGCTAGGCCTTGGTCTCACAGGCTGGCCTGCAAGTTGGGTGGGCGTTCTGAACTCGTTTGCTAGGCTTTACGCGTAGATACATGCCAACATGCCTGGTCTGCGAGCCTCAACCTCCGGCTCACCTACTGGTGCTCCTGATGTGCCTGGCACGCCCACCTAGGGTGTGACACTTGGCCCTTATATTGGCCCCCTATCTCTCATCAAACCTCGAGAACTCACACCCCCTTAAAAAGCATTTCAAATAGTCACAAAATCTTCTCCACTTCGAGCTTTTAGCTGAAATTTTTTGTTCATGCCAACAAAAATACAAGATCACCTCTACCAAATTTAGGGACAAAACTCTTTCTAAAAAAATTTTAAAAAATCCCAAACCACAAATTGTTTCAAAAATCATGAAAAATAGAAAACGGGTCGTCTTGCCATGAAACTTCACATGAAGGCTTGGGGGACCACTGTATGAATTTACAAGCCATAAAAATGGCATTGGCATGGCAGAAATATGAAGATGTGCTTGAACCCACCTACCACCCGTTGGATCCCCGGCTTACGCATCCTGCCTCTCTGGTCGACTGAGTGCTCGCACGCTCGTTTCGTGGGTTGACTTAGGCATACGGAGTTCATCCCCAGTCTAAGCATACAGAGTTCATTCCCAATCTAAGATCAGACCGAATCGAGGGTTGCGACAACAGGATCGATAGCACACGGAGGGGACCGAGCCAATCCCCGACTTACGCATTCTGCTTCTCCAGTTGGCTGAGCGCCCGAACGCCCGTTTCGTGGGTTGGCTTAGGTATAGGGAGTTCATTCCATGTCTAAGCCCTAGCCAGATCGAGGGTTGTGGCAGTGGGATCGGCAGCACATAGAGGGGGACCGAGCCGATCCCCGGCTTATGCATTATGCCTCTCCGGCCGGCTCAACGCCCGCACGCTCATTTCGTGGTTGACTTAGGCATACAGAGTTCATTCCCAGTCTAAGATCAGATCGGACCGAGGGTTACAGCAACAGGATCGATAGCACGCAGGGGGGACCAGGCCAATCCTCGGCTTACGCATTCTACCTCTCCGACCGACTGAGCGCCTGCACGCTCATTTCATGGGTTGGCTTAGGCATATGGAGTTCATTCCGTGTCTAAGCATACGGAGTTCATTCCGTGTCTAAGATCAGACCAGACTGAGCGTTGCAACAGTAGGACCAGTAGCAGGATCGGCAGCACGCAGGAGGGACCGGGCTAATCCCCAGCTTGTGCATTCTGCCTCTTCGACCGGCTGAGCACCTGCATGCTCGTTTCGTGGGTTGGCTTAGGCATACGAAGTTCATTCCATGTCTAAGCCCCAGTTGGATCGAGGGTTGTGGCAGTAGGACCGACAGTGGGATCGGCAGCACGCAGAGGGGGACCGGGCTGATCCCCGGCTTGTGCATTATGCCTCTCTAGCCTCCTCTTCGACCGGCTGAGCTCCCGTAGGCTCGTTTCGTGGATTGAATTAGGCATATGAAGTTCATCCCCAATCTAAGCATACGAAGTTTATTCCCAGTCTAAGATCAGACCGGACCGAGGGTTGCGGCAGTAGGATCGGCAGCACGCAGGGGGCATCGGGTCGATCCCCAACTTGTTCATTCTGCCTCTCCGATCGGCTGAGCGCCCGCATGCCCGTTTCGTGGGTTGGCTTAGGCATAGGGAGTTCATTCCATGTCTAAGCCCCAGTCGGACCGAGGGTTGTGGCAGCGGGATCGGCAGCACGCAAGGGGGACAGGGGCCAATCCCCGACTGCGCATTCTACCTCTCCGGTCGGTTGAGTGCCCGCACGCCTGTTTCGTGGGTTGAATTAGGCATAGGGAGTTCATTCCATGTCTGAGCCCCAGCCAGACCGAGGGTTGTGGCAGCGGGGCCGGCAGCACGCAGAGAGGAAACAGGCCGATCCTCAGCATGCGCATTATGCCTCTTCGATCGGCTCAGCGCCCGCACGCTCGTTTCGTGGGTTGACTTATGCATACGGAGTTCATTTTGAGTCTAAGATCAGATCGGATCAAGGGTTACAACAGCAAGATCGACAGCACGCAGGAGGGATAGGGCTGATCCCTGGCTTGCGCATTCTACCTCTCCGACCGACTGAGCGCCTGCACGCTCGTTTTGTAGGTTGGCTTAGGCATGCGGAGTTCATTCCATGTTTGAGCATACAGAATTCATTCCCAATCTAAGATTTTAAGCCACGGTGCACATGCTGGGCTCGGGCATATGCTAGTGCCGCATTTTTTTCGCCCGGGGTACCATCGTCGAAGCATCGTCGGAGAGCCTAACTGGCAGCATTGGAGGTTTTGCGATTGGGGGGGCCGGGGGGTTGTGCGCACATGATGTGCGATGGGTGCCGGTACTTGACTCTTATATTGCCCCCTATCCCTCATCAAACCTCGAGAACTCACACCCCCTTAAAGAGCATTTCAGATTTTATAGGTGTGCTGCCAGTAGCCATTAAAGTGTCTGAAATGGGGACACTTTTTTCAAATGGTCACAAAATCTTCTCCACTTCGAGTTTTTAGCTGAATGTTTTTATGCATGCCAACAAAAATACAAGGATCACCTCTACCAAATTTGGGAACAAAACTCTTACTAAAAAAATTTTAAAAAATCTCGAACCGCAAAAAGTTTTGAAAATCATGAAAAATAGAAAATGGGTCGTCTTGCCACGAAACTTCACATGAAGGCTTAGAGGACCATTGTATGAATTTACACGCCATAAAAATGGCATTGGCATGATAGAAATATGAAGATGTGCTTGAACCCACCTACCACCCGTTCGATCCCCAGCTTGCGCATCCTGCCTCTCTGGTCGGCTGAGTGCCCGCACGCTCATTTCATGGGTTGACTTAGGCATACAGAGTTCATCCTTAGTCTGAGCATACGGAGTTCATTCTTGTCTAAGATCGAACTGGACCGAGGGTTGCGGTAGTCGGATCGGGAGCACACAGGGGGGACCGAGTCGATCCCTGACTTGCGTATTCTGCCTCTCTGGTCGGCTGAGTGCCCGCATGCGCATTTCATGGGTTGGCTTAGGCAGAGGGAGTTCATTCCATATCTAAGCCCCAGTCGGACCGAAGGTTGTGGCAACGGGACCGACAGCATGCAGAAGGGAACCGAGCCGATCCCCGGCTTGCGCATTATGCGTCTCCGGCCGACTCTGCGCCCGCACGCTCATTTCGTGGGTTGACTTAGGCAAACGGAGTTCATTCCCAGTCTAAGATCAGACCAGACCGAGGGTTGCGGCAGCAGGATCGATAGCCCATAAGTGGGGATCGGCCCGATCCCCGGCTTGCGCATTCTACCTCTCTGGCCGGCTGAGTGCCCGCACGCTCGTTTCGTGGGTTTGCTTACGCATACGGAGTTCATTCCATGTCTAAGAATACGGAGTTCATTCCAAGTATAAGATCGGACCAGACCGAGGGTTGCGGCAGCAGGACCAATAGCAGGATCGACAGCATGCAGCGGGGATCGGGCCGATCCCTAGCTTAGGCATTCTGCCTCTCTGGCCGACTGAGCGCCCCCACGCTCATTTTGTGGGTTGGCTTAGGCATATGGAGTTCCTTCCATGTCTAAGCCCCAGTCGAACCGAGGGTTGTGGTAGCAGGACCGACAGCGGGATTAGCAGCACGTAGAGGGGGACCGGGCTGATCCTCGACTTACGTATTATGCTTCTTCGATCGGCCTCTCTGATTGGCTGGGCGCCCACACGCTCGTTTCGTGGGTTGACTTAGGCATACGGAGTTCATCCTCAGTCTAAGCAGACGGAGTTCATTCCCGTCTAAGATCGGACCGGACCGAGGATTGCGACAGTAAGATCAACAGCACGCAGGGGGGACCAAGTCGGTCCCCGATTTACGTATTCTACCTCTTCGGCCGACTGAGTGCCTGCACGCCCATTTCGTGCATTGGCTTAGGCATAGGGAGTTCATTCCATGTCTAAGCCCCAGTCGAACCGAGGGTTGTGGCAACAGGACAGGTAACACGCAAAGGGTGATTAGGTCGATCCCAGACTTGTGCACTATGCTTCTTCAGTCTGCTCAGCGTTCGTACGCTCGTGCATGTGCACATGGTGCACATGCTGGGCTCGGGCATGTGCTGGTGCTGCATTTTTTTCTCCCGGGGCACCATCGTCGGAGCATTACCGGAGAGCCTAACCGGCATCCTTGGGGGTTCCGACAATTGGGGGGTTAGGGGGTGTACGCACATGATGTGCGATGGGTGCTGGTACTTGGCCATTATATTGGCCCCTTATCCCTCATCAAACCTCGAGAACTCACACCCCCTTAAAGAGCATTTGAGATTTTATAGGTTTGCTGCCAGTAGCATTTAAAGTGTCTGAAATGGGGACACTTTTTTCAAACGGTCACAAAATCTTCTCCACTTCGAGTTTTTCACTGAATTTTTTTGTGCATGCCAACAAATATACAAGGATCATCTCTACCAAATTTGGGGACAAAACGCTTTCATAAAAAATTTTAAAAAATTCGGAACCACAAAAAGATTCAAAAATTGTGAAAAATAGAAAACGGGTCGTCTTGCCACGAAACTTCAGAAGAAGGCTTAGGGGACCATTGTATGAATTTAGAAGCCATAAAAATGGCATTGGCATGACAGAAATATGAAGATGTGGTTGAACCCACCTACCACCCGTTCGATCCCCAACTTGTGCATACTGCCTCTCTGGTCGGCTGACCACCCGCACGCTTGTTTTGTGGGTTGATTTAGGCATATGGAGTTCATCCCCAGTCTAAGCATACAGAGTTCATTCCTAGTCTAAGATCAGACCAGACCAAGGGTTACGGCAGCAGGATCGACAGCACGTAGGGGGGATCGGGCCGATCCCCGGCTTGTGCAATCTGCCTCTCCGACCGGCTGAGCGCCTGCACGTCCGCTTCGTGGGTTGGCTTAGGCATAGGGAGTTCATTCCATGTCTAAGCCCCAGCTGGGCTGAGGGTTGTGGCAACGAGACCGACAGCATGCAGAGGGTGACTGGGCTGATCCCTGACTTACGCATTCTGCCTCTCCGACCTACTCAGTGCTCGCACGCTCGTTTAGTGGGTTAACTTAGGCATACATAGTTCATTCCCAATCTAAGATTGGACCGGACTGAGGGTTGTAGCAGCAGGATTGACAGCACGTAGGAGGGATCAGGCCAGTCCCCAGCTTGCGCATTCTAACTCTCCGATCGACTGAGCGCTCGCATGCACGCTCGTTTCATGGGTTGGCTGAGGTATATGGAGTTCATTCCATGTCTAAGCATACGGAGTTCATTCCCAGTCTAAGATCAGACCAGACCGAGGGTTGTGATAGCAAGACTAGCAGCAGGATTGGCAGCACATAGGGGGGGACCAGGCTGATCCCCGACTTGCGCATTCTGCCTCTTCGGCCGGTTGAGCGCCCACACGCTCATTTCATGGGTTGGCTTAGGCATACGGAGTTCATTCCATGTCTAAGCCCTAACCGGATCGAGGGTTGTGGTAGCAGGACTGGCAGCGGGATTGACAGCATGTAGAGAGGGACCGGGTTGATCCTTGGCTTACGTATTATGCCTTTTCGACTGACTTCTTCGGCCGACTGAGTGCCTGCACGCTCGTTTCGTGGGTTGACTTAGGCATACGGAGTTCATCCCCAGTCTAAGCATATGTAGTTCATTCCCAATCTTAGATTGAACTGGACCGAGGGTTGCGACAGCAAGATCGATAGCATGCGGGGGGGACCGGGCTGATCCCCGACTTGCGCATTTTCCCTCTCCGACCGGCTGAGCCATTAAAGTGTTTGAAATGAGGACACTTTTTTCAGATGGTCACCAAATCTTCTCCACTTTGAGTTTTTAGCAAAATTTTTTTGTGCATGCCAACAAAAATATAAGGATCACCTCTACCAAATTTGGGGACAAAACTCTTTCTAAAAAAATTTTAAAAAATCCGAAACTGCAAAAAGTTTCAAAAATTGTGAAAAATAAAAAACGGGTCGTCTTGCCATGAAACTTCACATGAAGGCGTCAGGGACCATTGTACGAATTTCCAAGCCATAAAAATGGCATTGGCATGGTAGAAATATGAAGATGTGCTTGAACCCACCTACCATCCATTCGATCCCCGGCTTGCGCATCCTACCTCTCTGGTCGGCTGAGCGTCTGCACGTTCATTTCTTGGGTTGACTTAGGCATACAGAGTTCATCCCTAGTCTGAGCATATGGAGTTCATTCCCAGTCTAAGATTGGACCAGACCAAGGGTTGCGGCAACAGGATCGACAGCACGCAGGGGGGACCAGGTCGATCCTCGGCTTATGCATTCTGCCTCTCTAGCCGGCAGAGTGCCGCACGCATGTTTTGTGGGTTGGCTTAGGCATAGGGAGTTCATTCCATGTCTAAGCCTCAACCGGACCGAGGGTTGTGGCAGCAAGACCAGCAGCATATAGAGAGGGATCGGGCCAATCCCTGGCTTGCGCATTTTGCCTCTCCAACCGGTTGAGCACCCGCATGCTCGTTTCGTGGGTTGGCTTAGGCATACGGAGTTCATTCCATGTCTAAGCATACGGAGTTCATTCCATGTCTAAGCATACGGAGTTCATTCCTAGTCTAAGAGTTTGAGCCACAGTGCACATGTTGAGCTCAGGCATGTGTTGGTGCCGCATTTTTTTCGCCCAGGGCACCATTGTCGGATCATCGCCGGAGAGCCTAACAGCGGCATTAGGGGTTCTGACGATTGGGGGGCAGGGGGATGTGCGCACATGATGTGCAATGGGTGCTGGTACTTGGCCCTTATATTGGCCCCCTATCCCTCATCGAACCTCGAGAACTCACACCCCCTTAAAGAGCATTTGAGATTTTATAGGTGCAATGGGTGCAATGGGGACGCTTTTTTCAAACGATCACAAAATCTTCTCCACTTTGAGTTTTTAGCTGAATTTTTTTGTGCATGCCAACAAAAATACATGGATCACCTCTAAAATATTTGGGGACAAAACTCTTTCTAAAAAAATTTTAAAAAATTTCGAACCGTAAAAATTTTCAAAAATCATGAAAAATAGAAAACGGGTCGTCTTGCCACGAAACTTCACATGAAGGCATAGGGGACCATTGTATGAATTTACAAGCCATAAAAATGGCATTGCCATGGCAAAAATATGAAGATGTGCTTAAACCCACCTACCACCCGTTCAATCTTCGGCTTACGCATCCTGCCTTTCTAGTCGGCTGAGCGTTTGCACGCTCATTTCGTGGGTTAACTTATGCATACAGAGTTCATCCCCAGTCTAAGCATATGAAGTACATTCCCAGTCTAAGATCAAATCAGATCGACGGTTGCGTCAGTAGGATCGGTAGCACGCAAGGGGGACCGGGTCGATCCTCGGTAGGTGTATTCTGCCTCTCCAACCTGCTGAACGCCCGCACGCCCTTTTGGTGGGTTGGCTTAGGCATAGGGAGTTCATTCCATGTCTAAGCCCCAGCAGGACCGAGGGTTGTGGCTGCGGGACCAGCAACACGCAGAGGGTTATGCCTCTCCGGTCGGCTCAGCGCCCGTACGCTCATTTCATGGGTTGACTTAGGCATACGGAGTTCATTCCCAGTCTAAGATTGAACCAGATCGAGGGTTGCAGTAGCAAGATCGACAGCACGTAGGGGGCATTGGGCCGATCCTCGGCTTGCGCATTCTACCTCTTCGGCCGGCTGAGCACCCGCATGCTCGTTTCGTGGGTTGGCTTAGGCATATGGAGTTCATTCCATGTCTAAGCATACGAAGTTCATTCCCAGTCTAAGATCAGACCAGATCGAGGGTTGTATTAGCAGGACCAGCAGCAGGATCGACAGCACGTAAGGGGGACCGGGCTGATCCTCGGCTTGTGCATTCTACCTCTCCGGTAGGTTGAGCGCCCGTATGCTCATTTCATGGGTTGGCTTAGGCATACGAAGTTCATTCCATGTCTAAGCCCCAGCCGGACCGAGGGTTGTGGTAGCAAGACTGGCAGCAAGATCGACAGCACGTAGTGAGGGACCGAGCTGATCCCCGGCTTACGCATTATGCCTCTCCAGTTGGCCTTTCTGGCCGGCTGAGCATCGTACGCTCGTTTCATGGGTTGACTTAGGCATATGGAATTCATCCCCAGTCTAAGTATACGAAGTTCATTCCCAGTCTAAGATCAGACCGGACGGAGGGTTGCGACAGCAGGATCGACAGCATGTAGGGGGGACCGGGTCGATCCTCAGCTTGCGTATTCTGCCTCTCTGGCCAGTTGAGCACCCGCACACCCATTTCGTGGGTTGGCTTAGGCATAGAGAGTTCATTCCATGTCTAACCATAGCCAGACCGAGGGTTGTGGCAGCGGGACCAGCGACACGCAGAGGGGGATCGGGCCGATCCCCGACTTGCGCATTATTCCTCTCCGGTCGGTTCAGCACCTGCACGCTCGTTTCGTGGTTTGACTTAGGCATACAGAGTTCATTCTTAGTCTAAGATCGGATCGGATCGAGGGTTACGGTAGTAGGATCGATAGCACGTAGGGGGGACCGGATCGGTCCCCGACTTATGCATTCTACCTCCCTGATCGGTTGAGCGCTCGATGCTCGTTTCGTGGGTTGGCTTAGGCATACGGAGTTCATTCCATGTCTAAGCAGACGGAGTTCATTCCCAGTCTAAGATCAGACCAGATCGAGGGTTACGATAGTAGGACCAGCAGCAGGATCGACAGCACACAGGGGGTGACCGGGTCGATCCCTGGCTTGCACATTCTGCCTCTTCGACCGATTGAGCCCTCGCACGTTCGTTTCGTAGGTTGGCTTAGGCATGCGAAGTTCATTCCATGTCTAAGCCCCAGTCAGACCGAGGGTTGTGGCAGCAAGACCGGCAGCGGGATCGATAGCACGCAGAGGGGGATCGAGCTGATCCTCAGCTTGCATATTATGCCTCTTCGATCGGCCTTTTCGACCGACTGAGTGCCTACACGCTCATTTTATGGGTTGACTTAGGCATACGGAGTTCATCCCTAGTCTAAGCATATGGAGTTCATTACCAGTCTAAGATTGGACCGGACCGAAGGTTACGATAGCAAGATCGGCAGCACATGGGGGGGACCAGGCCAATCCTCAGCTTGCCCATTCTGCCTGTCGAGCCAGCTGAGTGCCCACATGCCCGTTTCATGGGTTGGCTTAGGCATAGGGAGTTCATTCCATGTTTAAGCCCCAGCCAAACCGAGGGTTGTGGCAGTGAGACCGACAGTACGCAGAGGGGTACCGAGCCGATCCCCGGCTTACGAATTATGCCTCTTCGGCTGGCTCAGTGCCCGAATGGTTGTTTCGTGGGTTGACTTAGGTATACGGTGTTCATTCTCAATCTAAGATCAGACCGGACCGAGGTTGCGGTAGCAGGATCGACAGCATGTAGGGGGGACCGAGCTAGCCCGTGACTTGCACATTCTACTTTTCCGACCGGTTGGGCACCTGTACACTCGTTTCGTGGGTTGGCTTAGGCATACGGAGTTCATTTCATGTTTAAGCAAATGAAGTTCATTCCTAGTCTAAGATCGAACTGGACTGAGGGTTGCGACAATAGGACTAATAGCAGGATCGACAGCACGCAGGGGGGACGGGGCCGATCCCCAGCTTGCACATTTTGCCTCTCTAATCGACCTCTCCGGTCGGTTGAGCACCCACAAGCTCATTTTATGGGTTGACTTAGGCATACAGAGTTCATCCCCAGTCTAAGAATACGGAGTTCATTCCCATTCTAAGATCGGACCAGACCGAGGGTTGTGTCTGAAATGGGGACACTTTTTTCAAACGGTCACAAAATCTTCTCCACTTTAAGTTTTAACTGAATTTTTTTGTGCATGCCAACAAAAATACAAGGATCAGCTCTACCAAATTTGGGGACAAACTCTTTTGTAAAAAAATTTTAAAAAATCTCGAACTGCAAAAAGTTTCCAAAATTGTGAAAAATAGAAAACGGGTCATCTTGCCACAAAACTTCACATGAAGTCTTAGGGGACCATTGTATGAATTTACAAGCCATAAAAATGGCATTGGCATGCCAGAAATATGAAGATGTGCTTGAACCCACCTACCACCCGTTCGATCCCCAGCTTGCGCATCCTGCCTCTCTGGTCGACTGAGCGTCCGCATGCCTGTTTCATGGGTTGGCTTAGGCATACAGAGTTCATCTCCAGTCTAAGCATACGGAGTTCATTCCCAGTCTAAGATCAGACCGGACCGAGGGTTGCGACAGTAAGATCAACAGCACGCAGGGAGGACTGGGTCGATCCCTGACTTACGCATTCTGCCTCTCCGATCGGCTGAGTGCCCGCACGCTCGTTTCATGGGTTGGCTTAGGCATAGGGAGTTCATTCCACGTCTAAGCCCTTGCGGGATCGAGGGTTGTGGCAGCGGGACTGACAGCACGTAGAGGGGAACCAGGTCGATCCTCGGCTTGCGCATTCTGCTTTTCGGTCGGCTCAGTGCCCGCACACTCATTTCGTGGGTTGACTTAGGCATATGGAGTTCATTCTAGTCTATGATCAGATCAGACCGATGTATGCAGGTGAGGACCGGGTCGATCCTCGGCTTACGCATTCTGCCTCTCCGATCGGCTGAGCGCCCCGGACACTCATTTCATGCGTTGGCTTAGGCATACGGTGTTCATTCCATGTCTAAGCATAGGGAGTTCATTCCCAGTCTAAGATTGGACTGGACTGAGGGTTGCGACCGCAGGATTGATAGCACACGGGGAGGGATCGGGCTAATCCCCGGCTTGCGCATTCTGTCTCTCCGATCGGCTGAGCACCCGTACGCTCGTTTCGTAGGTAGGTTTAGGCATATAGAGTTCATTCCTTGTCTAAGCATACGGAGTTCATTCCTAGTCTAAGATCAGACCAGACCGAGGGTTGCTGTATCAGGACCAGCAGCAGGATCGACAGCACGTAAGGGGGGATCAGGTCAATCCCCGACTTGCGAATTCTACCTCTTCGACCGACAGAGCGCCCGCACGCTCGTTTCATGGGTTGACTTAAGCATACGAAGTTCATTCTCAGTCTATGATCAGACTGGATCGAGGGTTACGTAGCACGTAGGGGGGACCGAGCCGATCCTCAGCTTGTGCATTCTGCCTCTCCGATCGACTGAGCAGCCGCAGCCCGTTTCGTGGGTTGGCTTAGCCATAGGGAGTTCATTCCACGTCTAAGCCCCAACCAGACCGAGGGTTGTGGCAGCGGGACTGACAGCACGTAGAGAAGGACTGGGTTGATCCCCGGCTTGTGCATTCTGCCTCTTCGGTCGACCTCTCTGACCGACTGATCGCTCGCATGCTCATTTCGTGGGTTGACTTAGGCATATGGAGTTCATCCCAGTCTAAGATTGGACCAGACCGAGGGTTGCGACAGCAAGATTGACAACACGTAGGGGGAATGGGCCGATCCCCGGCTTGCGCATTCTATCTCTCCGACCGGCTAAGCACCCGCACGCCCGTTTCATGGGTTGGCTTAGGTATAGGGAGTTGATTCCATGTCTAAGCCCCAGCCAAACCGAGGGTTGTGGCAGCGGGATCAGCAGCACGTAAAGGGCGACCGGGCCAATCCCTGGCTTGCGCATTCTTCCTCTTCGGTCGACTGAGCGCCCGCACGCTTGTTTCATGGGTTGGCTTAGTCATACGGAGTTCATTCCATGTCTAAGCATACGGAGTTCATTCCCAGTCTAAGATCGAACCAGACCGAGGGTTACGACAGCAGGATCGACAGCACACCGGGGGGATCGGGTCGATCCCCAGCTTGTGCATTCTACCTCTCCGACCGGTTGAGTACCCACACGCCCGTTTCATGGGTTGGCTTAGGCATAGAGAGTTCATTTCATGTCTAAGCCCCAACCAGACCGAGAGTTGTGGCAACGGGACTGGCAGTACGTAGAGGGGGATCGGGTCGATCCCCGGCTTACGCATTATGCCTCTCCGATCGGCTCAACGCCTGTACACTCGTTTCATGGATTGACTTAGGCATACGGAGTTCATTCCCAGTCTAAGATTGGACTGGACTGAAGGTTACAGTAGTATGATCGACAGCACACAGGGGGGATCGGGTCAGTCCTCGACTTGCGTATTCTACCTCTCTGGCCAGCTGAGCACCCGCACGCTCGTTTCATGGGTTGGCTTAGGCATACGTAGTTCATTCCCAGTCTAAGATCGGATCGGACCGAGGGTTGTGGTAGCAGGACCAGCAGCAGGATTGGCAACATGCAGGGGGGACCGGATTGATCCCCGACTTTTGCATTCTACCTTTCCGGCTGGCTGAGCACCCGCACGCTCGTTTCATGGGTTGGCTTAGGCATACGGAGTTCATTACATGTCTAAGCATACAGAGTTCATTACCAGTCTAAGATCAGACCAGATCGAGGGTTGCAGTAGCAGGACCAGCAGCACGATCGGTAGCACGCAGGGGGGATCGGGTCGATTCCCGACTTGCACATTCTGCCTCTTCGGTCGACTGAGCGCCCGCACACTCATTTCATGGGTTGGCTTAGGCATACGGAGTTCATTCCATGTCTAAGCCCTAGCTAGACCAAGGGTTGTGGCAGCAAGACCGACAGAGGGATCAGCTGCACGCAGAGGGGTCCGAGCTAATCATCGACTTATGCATTATGCCTCTCCGGCCGGCTGAGTGCTCGTACGCTTGTTTCATGGGTTGACTTAGGCATACGGAGTTCATCCCCAATCTAAGCATACGGAGTTCATTTCCAGTCTAAGATCGAACTGAACCGAGGGTTGCAACAGTAGGCTCGATAGCACGCAGGGGGGACCGAGCTGATCCCCGGCTTGCATATTCTACCTTTCCAACAAGCTGAGTGCCCGTACGCCCGTTTCACGGGTTGGCTTAGGCATAGGGTGTTCATTCCATGTCTAAGCCCTAGCCAGATCGAGGGTTGTGGCAGCAGGACTGGCAGCACACAGAGGGGGATTAGGTCGATCCTCGACTTACGCATTATGCCTCCCCGATCGGCTCAGCACCCGCATGCTCATTTCGTGGGTTGACTTAGGCATACGGAGTTCATTCCCGGTCTAGGATCGGATCAGACTGAGGGTTGCAGTAGTAGGATCGACAGCACGCAGGGAGGGATCGGGCCGATCCCTGACTTACGCATTCTGCCTCTCCGACAGACTGAGCGCCCGCACGCTCGTTTCGTGGGTTGGCTTAGGCATACGGAGTTAATTCCTTGTCAAAGATCGGATCGGACCAAGGGTTATGGCAGCAGGATCGACAGCATGCAGGGGTTGACCTTATCGATCCTCGACTTATGAATTCTGCCTCTCCGATCGGTTGAGCGCCCACACGCTTATTTTGTGGGTTGGCTTAGGCATACGGAGTTCATTCCATGTCTAAGCATACAGAGTTCATTCCCAGTCTAAGATTGGACCAGACCAAGAGTTGCGATAGCAGGACCAGCAGCTGGACCGGTAGCATGCAGGGGGAGATCGGGTCTATCCTCGGCTTACGTATTCTACCTCTCCGGCTGGCTGAGCGCCCGCACGCTCGTTTCATAGGTTGGCTTAGGCATACGGAGTTCATTCCATGTCTAAGCCCCAGCTGAACCAAGGGTAGTGGTAGCAGAACCAGCAGCGGGATCGGTAGCACATAGAGGGGGACCGACTGATCCCTGACTTACGCATTATGCCTCTTCAATCAGCCTCTCCAGTCGACTGAGCGCCCGCATGCTCGTTTCGTGGGTTGACTTAGGCATACGGAGTTCATCCCCAGTCTAAGCATATGGAGTTCATCCCCAGTCTAAGCATACGGAGTTCATTCCCAGTCTAAGATTGGATCAGACTGAAGGTTACGACAGTAGGATCGTCAGCACGTAAGAGGGATCGGGATGATCCCCGGCTTACGCATTCTGCCTCTCCGGTCGGCTGAGCGCCCACACGTCCATTTCGTGGGTTGGCTTAGGCATAGGGAGTTCATTCCATGTCTAAGGCCTAGCCGGATTGGGGGTTGTGGTAGTGAGACCGACAGCATGCAGAGGGGGACCAAGCTGATCCCTGACTTACGTATTATGCCTCTCCGGTCGGCTCAGCGCCTGAACACTCATTTCGTGGGTCGAATTAGGCATACGGAGTTAATTCCCAGTCTAAGATAAGATCGAACCGAGGGTTGCAGTAGTAGGACTAGTTGCAGGATCAGAAGGATGCAGGGGGGACCAGATTGATCCCCGGCTTACACATTCTGCCTCTCCGTCAGCCTCTCCAGCCAGCTGAGCGCCTGCACGCTTGTTTCGTGGGTTGACTGAGTTATACTGAGTTTATCCCCAGTCTAAGCATACGGAGTCCATTCCCAGTCTAAGATCGAACTGGACTGAGGGTTACGGTAGTAGGATCGGTAGCACACAGGGGGGATTGGGCCGATCCCCGGCTTGCGCATTCGACCTTTCCGATCGGCTGAGCGCCCTCACGTCCGTTTCATGGGTTGGCTTCAGCATAGGGAGTTCATTCCATGTCTAAGCCCCAGTCGGACTGAAAGTTGTGGCAACGAGATTGACAGCACATAGAGGGGGACCGGGCCAATCCTCGGCTTGTGCATTCTGCCTCTCCAGTCGACTGAGTGCCCGCACGCTTGTTTTGTGGGTTGGCATAGGCATATGGAGTTCATTCCATGTCTAGGCATACGGAGTTCATTCCCAGTTTAAGAGTTTGAGCCACAGTGCACATGCTGGGCTCGGGCATGTGCTGGTGCCGCATTTTTTTCGCCCGAGGCACCATTGTCGAAGCATCACCGGAGCATCATTGGAGAGCCTAACCGGCGGCATTGGGGGTTCCGACAATTGGGGGGGTCGGAGGGTGTGCGCTAGTGATGTGCAATGGGTGCTAGTACATCACATGAAGGCATAAGGGACCATTGTATGAATTTACAAGCCATAAAAATGGCATTGGCATGACAAAAATATGAAGATGTGCTTGAACCCACCAACCACCCGTTCGATCCCCGGCTTGCACATCCTGCCTCTGTGGTCGACTGAGTGTCCGCACGCTTGTTTCATGGGTTGACTTAGGCATACGAAGTTGATCCCTAGTCTAAGCATACGGAGTTCATTCCCAGTCTAAGATCGAACCGGACTGTGGGTTGCGACAGCAGGATCGGTAGCATACCGGGGGGATCGGGTCGATCCTCGGCTTACGCACTCTACCTCTCTGGCCGGTTGAGCACCCACACCCTTGTTTCATGGGTTGGCTTAGGCATAGGGAGTTCATTCCATGACTAAGCCCCAGCTGAACCGATGGTTGTGGTAGCGGGACTGACAGCACGCAGAGGGGGATCGGGCCGATCCCCGACTTGCGCATTATGCCTCTTCGATCGATTCAGCACCTGCACGCTCATTTTATGGGTTGACTTAGGCATACGGAGTTGATTCCCAGTCTAAGATCGGATCGAACTAAGGGTTGCGGTAGCAGGATCGACAGCACACATAGAGGGATTGGGTCGATCCCCGGCTTGCGCATTCTGCCTCTCTGGCCAGCTGAGCACCCGCATGCTTGTTTCATGGGTTGGCTTAGGCATACGTAGTTCATTCCCAGTCTAAGATCGGATCGGACCAAGGGTTGCAGTAGCAGGACCAGCAGCAGGATCAACAGCACATAGGAGGGGACCGGGTCGATCCCCGGCTTGCGCATTCTGCCTCTCTGGCCGGCTGAGCACCCGTTCGCTTGTTTCATGGGTTGGCTTAGGCATACGGAGTTCATTCCATGTCTAAGCCCTAGCTGGATCGAGGGTTGTGGCAGCAGGATCGACAGTGGGATCAGCAGCATGCAGAGGGGGACCGGGCTAATCCCCGGCTTGCGCATTATGCCTTTCTGGGCGGCTGAACGCCCGTACGCTTGTTTCGTGGGTTGACTTAGGCATACGGAGTTCATCCCCAGTCTAAGCATATGGAGTTCATTCCCAGTCTAAGATCAGATCGAACCGAGGGTTACGACAGTAGGATCGACAACATGCAGGGGGTACCAAGCTGATCCACGGCTTGTGCATTCTGCCTTTCTAGTCGGTTGAGCACCCGCACGCCTGTTTCGTGGGTTGGCTTAGGCGTAGGGTGTTCATTCCATGTCTAAGCCCTAGCCAGATCGATAGTTCTGGCAGTGGGACTGGCAGCACGCAGAGGGGGATCGGGCCGATCCTCGGTTTATGCATTATGCCTCTCTGGTCGGCTCAACGCCCGCACGCTCATTTTGTGGGTTGACTTAGGCATACAGAGTTCACTCCCAGTTTAAGATCAGACTGGATCGAGGGTTACGACAGCAGGATCTACAGCACGCAAGGGGGATCGGGTCGATCCTCGACTTACGCATTTTGCCTCTTTGGCCGGCTGAGCGCCCGCATGCTCGTTTCGTGGGTTGGCTTAGGCATACAGAGTTCATTCCATGTCTAAGCATACGGAGTTCATTCCCAATCTAAGATCGGATCGGACCGAGGGTTACGACAGCACGCAGGGGTGGACCTGGCCGGTCCCCGACTTACGAATTCTGCCTCTTCGGCCGGCTGAGCGCCCGCACGCTTGTTTTGTGGGTTGGCTTAGGCATACAGAGTTCATTCCATGTCTAAGCATACGGATTTCATTCCCAGTCTAAGATTGGACCGGACCTAGGGTTGCGGTAGTAGGACCGGCAGCATGCAGGGGGAGACCGGGTCGATCCCCGACTTACACATTCTGCCTCTCCGGCTGGCTGAATGCCTGCACACTCATTTCATGGGTTGGCTTAGGCATACGGAGTTCATTCCATGTCTAAGCCCTAGTCGAACCGAGGGTGGTGGCAGGAGGATCGGTAGCACATAGAGGGGAACCGAGCTGATCCCTGACTTGCGCATTATACCTCTTCGATCAGCCTCTCCAGCCAGTTGAGCGCCCGCACGCTCGTTCCATGGGTTGACTTAGGCATACGGGGTTCATCCCTAGTCTAATCATACGAAGTTCATTCTCAGTCTAAAATCGGACCGGACCGAAGGTTGCGACGTAGGATCATCAGCACGCAGGGGGACCGGGCTGATCCTTGGCTTACGCATTCTACCTCTCCGGCTTGCTGAGCACCCACATGCTTGTTTTGTGGGTTAGCTTAGGCATAGGGAGTTCATTCCATGTCTAAGCCCTAGCCGGACCGAGGGTTGTGGCAGTGATACTGGTAGCATGCAGAAGGGGGTCGAGCTGATCCCCGACTTGTGCATTATGCCTCTCCAGCCGGTTCAGCGCCTGAATGCTTGTTTCATGGGTTGAATTAGGCATACAGAGTTCATTCCCAGTCTAAAATCGGATTGGACAGAGGGTTATGGTAGCAGGACCAGCAGCAGGATCGACAGGACGCAAGGGGACCAGGCTGATCCCCGACTTGCGCATTCTGCCTCTCCATCGACCTCTCTAGCTGGCTGAGCTCCCGCACGCTCGTTTCATGGGTTGACTTAGGCATACTGAGTTCATCCCTAGTCTAAGCATACAAAGTTGATTCCCAGTCTAAGATCAAATCGGACTGAGGGTTGCGGCAGCAGGATCGGCAGCATGCATGGGGGATTGGGCCGATCCTCGACTTACGCATTCTACCTTTTCGGTCGACTAAGCTCCCGCACACCCGTTCCGTGGGTTGGCTTCGGCATAGGGAGTTCATTCCATGTCTAAGCCCCAGTCAGACTGAAGGTTGTGGCAGCGGGACTGACAGCACGTAGAGGGGGACCGGGCCAATCCCTGACTTACGTATTCGACCTCTCTGGCCAGCTGAGCACCCGCGCGCTTGTTTCTTGGGTTGGCATAGGCATACGAAGTTCATTCCATGTCTAGGCATACGGAGTTCATTCCCAGTTTAAGAGTTTGAGCCACAGTGCACATGCTAGGCTCGGGCATGTGCTGGTGCTGCATTTTTTTCATTCAGGGCACCATCACCGAAGCATCGCTTGAGAGCCTAACCGACGGCATTAGGGATTTCGACGATTGGGGGGACTGGGGGGTGTGCGCACGTGATGTGCGATGGGTGCTGGTACTTCACATGAAGGCGTAGGGGACCATTGTATGAATTTACAAGCCATAAAAATGGCATTGGCATGACAAAAATATGAAGATGTGCCTGAACCCACCAACCACCCGTTCGATTCCCAACTTGCGCATCCTGCCTCTGTGGTCGCCTGAGCGTCCGCACGCTCGTTTCATGGGTTGACTTAGGCATACGGAGTTTATCCCCAGTCTAAGCATACGAAGTTCATTCCCAGTCTAAGATCGGGCCGGATTGAGGGTTGCGACAACAGGATCGACAGCATGCCGAGGGGATCGGGTCGATCCCCGACCTGCGTATTCTACCTCTCCGGCCGGTTGAGCGGCCGCACGCCCGTTTCATGGGTTGGCTTAGGCATAGGGAGTTCATTCCATGTCTAAGCCCCAGCCAGACCGAGGGTTGTGGCAGCAGGACCGACAGCACGCAGAGAGGGATCAGGTCGATCCCCGGCTTACGCATTATGCCTCTCCGGTCGGCTCAGCGCTTGCACGCTCGTTTCATGGGTTGACTTCGGCAAACGAAATTCATTCCCAGTCTAAGATTGGACCAGACCGAGGGTTGTGGTAGCAAGATCGACAGCACACAGGAGAGGATCGGGCCGGTCCCCGACTTGCGCATTCTGCCTCTCTGGCCAGCTGAGCACCCGCACGCTCGTTTCATGGGTTGGCTTAGGCATACGTTGTTCATTCCCAGTCTAAGATCGAACCGGACCAAGGGTTGCGGTAGCAGGACCAGCAGCAGGATCGGTAGCACACAAGGGAGGATCGGGTCGGTCCCCGGCTTACGCATTCTGCCTCTCTGGCTGGTTGAGTGCCTGCACGCTCGTTTCGTGGGTTGGTTTAGCCATACAGAGTTCATTCCATGTCTAGGGATATGGAGTTCATTCCCAGTCTAAGATCAGATCGGACCGAGGGTTGCGATAGCAGGACCAGCAGCAGGATCGGTAGCACGCAAGGGGGATCGAGCCAATCCCTGACTTGCGCATTCTGCCTCTCCGATTAGCTGAGTGCCCACACGCTCATTTCATGGGTTGGCTTAGGCATACGGAGTTCATTCCATGTCTAAGCCCTAGCCGGACCAAGGGTTGTGGTAGCAGGATCGACAGTGGGATCGACAGCACGCAGAGGGGGATCGGGCTAATCCCCGGCTTGCACATTATGCCTCTCCGGTTGGCTGGGCACCCACACGCTTGTTTCATGGGTTGACTTAGGCATACGGAGTTCATCCCCAGTCTAAGCATACGGAGTTCATTCCCAGTCTAAGAGCAGACCAAACCGAGTGTTGCGGTAGTAGGATCAGAAGTATGCAGGGGGGATTGGGCTGATCCCCAGCTTGTGCATTCTGCCTTTTCGCCCAGCTGAGCGCCCGCACGCCCATTTCGTGGGTTGGTTTAGGCATAGGGTGTTCATTACATATGTAAGCCCTAGCCAGATCGAGCGTTGTGGCAGTGGGACTGACAGCATGCAGAGGGGGATCAGGTTGATCCTCGGCTTACGCATTATGCCTCTTTGGTCGGCTCAGTGCCCGCACGCTTGTTTCGTGGGTTGACTTACGCATACGGAGTTCATTCCATGTCTAAGCATACGGAGTTCATTCCCAGTCTAAGATTGGATCGGACGAAGGGTTGCGGCAGCAGGACCAGCAGTAGGACCGACAGCATGTAAGGGGAGACCGGGTCAATCCCTGGCTTGCGCATTCTACCTCTCCACCTAGCTGAGCACCCGCACGCTTGTTTTGTGGGTTGGCTTAGGCATACGGAGTTCATCCCATGTCTAAGCCCCAGTCGAACCGAAGGTGGTGGCAGCAGGACCGGCAGCGGGATCGACAGCACGTAGAGGGGGACCGGACTGATCCCCAACTTGTGCATTATGCCTCTCAGATCAACCTCTCCAGCTGGCTGAGCGATCGCATGCTCGTTTCGTGGGTTGACTTAGGCATACGGAGTTCATCTCCAGTCTAAGCATACGGAGTTCATTCCCAGTCTAAGATCAGATCGGACCAAGGGTTGCGACAAGAGGATCGTCAGCACGCAAGGGGGACTGGGCTGATCCCCAGCTTGCACATTCTACCTCTCTGGGCGGTTGAGCACCCACACGCCCATTTCATGGGTTGGCTTAGGCATAGGGGGTTCATTCCATGTCTCAGCCCCAACCGGATCGAGGGTTGTGGCAGTGAGACTGACAGCACGCAGAGGGGGACCGGGCTAATCCTTGACTTGCGCAATATGCCTCTCCGGCCGGCTCAGCACCTAAACGCTCATTTTATGGGTTGAGTTAGGCATACGAAGTTCACTCCCAGTCTAAGATCGGATCGGATCGAGGGTTACGACAGTAAGACCAGCAACAGGATCGGCAGGACGCAGGGGGGACCAGGCCCATCCCTGGCTTGCGCATTTTGCCTCTCTGTCAGCCACTCTAACCAACTGAGCGCCCACACGCCCATTTCGTGGGTTGGCTTAGGCATAGGGAGTTCATTCCATGTCTAAGCCCTAGTCGGACTGAGGGTTGTGGCAGCGGGACCAGCAGCATGCAGAGGGGGATCAGGTCGATCCCTGACTTGCGCATTATGCCTCTCCAGCTGGATCAGCGCCTGTATGCTCGTTTCATGGGTTGACTTAGGCATATAGAGTTCATTCCCAGTCTAAGATCGGATCGGACCGAGGGTTACGGTAGTAGGATCGACTGCACACAGGGGGGATCGGGCCGATCCCCGACTTGCGCAATCTGCCTCTCTGGCTAGCTGAGCACCTGCACGCTCATTTCATGGGTTGGCTTAGGCATACGTAGTTCATTCCTAGTCTAAGATCAGACCGGACTGAAGGTTGCGGTAGCAGGACCAGCAGTAGGATCAGTAGCACAAAGGAGGGATCGGGTCAATCCCCGACTTGCGCATTCTACCTCTCCGGCCGGCTGAGCGCCCGTACGCTCGTTTCGTGGGTTGGCTTAGGTATACGGAGTTCATTCCATGTCTAAGCCCCAACCGGACCGAGGGTTGTGGCAGCAGGACCGGCAGCAGGATCAGCAACACGTAGAAGGGGATCGACGGATCCTCGACTTGTGCATTATGCTTTTTCGACCGGCTGAGCGCCTGCACGCTTGTTTCATGGGTTTACTTAGGCATACGGAGTTCATCCCCAGTCTAAGCATACGGAGTTCATTCCCAGTCTAAGATCAGATCGGATTGAGGGTTACGGTAGCAAGATTGACAGTACGCAGGGGGGATTGAGTCGATCCTCGGCTTACGCATTCTGCCTCTCCGACCGACTGAGCGTCCGTACGTTCATTTCATGGGTAGGCTTAAGCATACAGAGTTCATTCCATGTCTAAGCATACGGAGTTCATTCCCAGTCTAGGATCGGACCAGACTGAGAGTTACGGTAGTAGGACCAGTAACAGGATCGGCAGCACGCAGGGGGGACTGGGTTGATCCCCGACTTACGCATTCTGCCACTCCGATAGGCCTCTTCGGCCGACTGAGCACTCGCACTCCCGTTTAGTGGGTTGGCTTAGGCATATGGAGTTCATTCCATGTCTAAGCCCCAGTCGGACCGAGGGTTGTGGCAGCGAGATCGGCAGCACATAGAGGGGGATCGGGTAGATCCCTGGCTTGCGTAATATGCCTGTCCAACTGGCTCAGCACCTGCACACTCATTTCATGGGTTGACTTAGGCATACGGAGTTCATTCCCAGTCTAAGATCAGACCAGATCGAGGGTTGCGGTAGCAGGATCGACAGCATGAAGGAGGAGATCGGGTCAGTCCCCGGCTTGTGCATTCTGCCTCTCCGGCCGACTGAGCACCCGCATGCTCATTTAATGGGTTGGCTTAGGCATACGGAGTTCATTCCCAATCTAAGATTGGACCGGATCGAGGGTTACGGTAGCAGGACCAGCAGCAAGATCGGCAGCACGTAGGGGGGATCGGGTCGATCCCCGGCTTACGCATTCTGCCTCTCTGATCGGCTGAGCACCCGCACGCTCGTTTCGTGGGTTAGCTTAGGCATAAGGAGTTCATTCCATGTCTAGGCCCCAACTGAATCGAGGGTTATGGCAGCAAGACCGACAGCGGGATCGATAGCACGCAGAGGGGGACCGGGCTGATCTTCGGCTCGTTTCATGGGTTGACACAGAGTTCATCCCCGGTCTAAGCATACGGAGTTCATCCCCGATCTAAGCATACGGAGTTCATTCCTAGTCTAAGATCGAACCAAACTGAGGGTTGCGGTAGCAGGACCAGCAGCAGGATCAGTAACACGCAGGGGGGATCAGGCCGATCCTCGGCTTGCGTATTCTGCCTTTCAACCGGCTGAGAGCCCGCACGCTCGATTCGTTGGTTGGCTTAGGCATAGGAGTTCATTCCTAGTCTAAGATTTTGAGCCACGGTGCACATGCTGGGCTCGAGCATGTGCTGGTGCCACATTTTTTTCACCCGAGGCACCATCATCAGAGCATCGCCAGAGAGCCTAACCGACGGCATTGGTGGTTCCGACGATTGGGGGGGCCGGAGGGGTGCGCGTACATGATGTGTGATGGCTGCTACTTGGCCCTTATATTGGCCCCCTATCCCTCATCAAACCTTGAGAACTCACACCCCCTTAAAGAGCATTTGAGATTTTATAGGTTTGCTTCCAGTAGCCATTAAAGTGTCTGAAATGGGGACACTTTTTTCAAACAGTCACAACATCTTCTCCACTTTGATCTTTTAGCTGAATTTTTTTGTGCATGCCGACAAAAATACAAGGATCACCTCTACCTAATTTAGGGACCAAACTCTTTCTAAAAAAATTTTAAAAAATCCCGAACCGTAAAAAGTTTCAAAAATCTTGAAAAATAGAAAACGGGTCGTCTTGCCACGAAACTTCACATGAAGGCATAGGGGACCATTGTATGAATTTACAAGCCATAAAAATGGCATTGGCAGGACAGAAATATGAAGATGTGCTTGAACCCACCTACCACCCGTTCGATCCCCGGCTTGCGCATCTTGCCTCTCGGTCGGCTGAGCGTCCGCACGCTTGTTTTGTGGGTTGACTTAGGTATACGGAGTTCATCCCCAGTCTAAGCAAATGGAGTTCATTCCCAGTCTAAGATTGGATCGGACCGAGGGCTACGGCAGCAGGATCGGCAGCACGCAGGGGGGACCGGACTGGTCCCCGACTTGTGAATTTTGCCTCTCCGGTTGGTTAAGTGCCTGTACGCCTGTTTCATGGGTTGGCTTAGGCATAGGGAGTTCATTCCATGTCTAAGACCCAGCTAGAGCTAGGGTTATGGCAGCGGGACCGACACACGCAGAGGGGGACCAGGCTGATCCCTTGCTTGTGTATTATGCCTCTCCGATTGGCTCAGTGCCCGTACGCTCATTTCGTGGGTTGACTTAGGCATATGGAGTTCATTCCCAATCTAAGATCGAACCGAATCGAGGGTTGCGGTAGCAGGATCGATAGTACACAGGGGGGATTGGATTGGTCCCCAGCTTATGCATTCTACCTCTCTGATCGACTGAGCGCCCGTAAGCTCATTTTGTGGGTTGGCTTAGGCATACGGAGTTCATTCCATGTCTAAGCATACGGAGTTCATTCCAAGTCTAAGATCAAACCAGACTGAGGGTTGCCATAGTAAGACCAGTAGCAGGATCGATAGCATACAAGAGGGACCAGGCTAATCCCTGGCTTGCACATTCTGCCTCTCCGACCAGCTGAGCGTCTGCACGTTCGTTTCGTGGGTTGGCTTAGGCATACGGAGTTCATTCCATGTCTAAGCCCCAGTCGGACTGAGGGTTGTGGTAGCAGGACCGACAGTGGAATCGGCAGCTTGCAGAGGGGGGCTGGGTTGATCCCCAGCTTGTGCATTATGCCTCTCTGATCGGCCTCTCCAATTGGCTGAGCGCCTGCACGCTCGTTTCGTGGGTTGACTTAGGCATACGGAGTTCATCTCCAATCTAAGCATACGGAGTTCATTCCCAGTCTAAGATCGGACCGGATCGAGGGTTGCAGCAGTAGGATCGGTAGCACGCAGGGGGGATCGGGCTGATGCCCGGCTTACGCATTCTACCTCTCTGGCCGGCTGAGCACCCCGCACACCTATTTCGTGGATTGGCTTATACATATGGAGTTCATTCCATGTCTAAGCCCCAGCTAGACTGAGGGTAGTGGCAGTGGGATTGACAGCACGCAGAAGGGGACTCGGTCGATACCCGACTTGCTCATTATGCCTCTCTAGCCGGCTTAGCACCCGAACGCTTGTTTCATGGGTTGACTTAGGCATATGGAGTTCATTGCCATTTCGTGGGTTGGCTTAGGCATAGGGAGTTTATTTCATGTCTAAGCCCCAGCTGGACCGAGGGTTGTGGCAGCGAGACCAACAGTTCGTAGAGGTGGACCAGGTCAATCCCCAGCTTGTGCATTATGCCTCTCCAGTCAGCTCTGTGCCTGAATGCTCATTTCGTGGGTTGACTAAGGCATGCGGAGTTCATTCCCAGTCTAAGATCGGATTGGACCGAGCGTTGCGATAGTAGAATCGACAGCATGCAGGGGGGATCGGACTGGTCCCCAGCTTACGCATTCTGCCTTTCCGCCTGACTGAGCACCCGCACGCTCGTTCTGTGGGTTGGCTTAGGCATATGGAGTTCATTTCATGTCTAAGCATACGAAGTTTATTCCAGTCTAAGATCAGATCGGATTGAGGGTTGCGACAGCAGGACCAGTAGCAAGATCGGTAGCACGTAAGGGGGGACTGGGCCGATCCCCAGCTTGCGCATTCTGCCTCTTCAACCGGCTGAGCGCCCGTACAGAGTTCATTCCATGTCTAAGCCCCAGCCGGACCAAGGGTTATGGGAGCAGGATCGACAGTGGGATCGGCAGCACACAGAGGGGGACCGGGTTGATCCCCAGCTTACGCATTACGCCTCTTTGGTCGGCCTCTCCGGTCGACTGAGCGCCCGCACGCTCATTTCGTGGGTTGAGTTAGGCATACGGAGTTCATCCTCGGTCTAAGCATACGGGGTTCATTCCCAGTCTAAGAACGAATTGGACCGAGGGTTGCGACTGTAGGATCGACAGCACGCAGAGGGGACCGGGCTAATCCCTGGCTTGCGCATTCTGCCTCTCCGACCGACTGAGCGTCCACATGCCCGTTTCATGGGTTGGCTTAGGCGTAGGGAGTTCATTCCATATCTAAGCCCCAGCCGGACCGAGGGTTATAGTAGTGGGATCGACAACATGCAGAAGGGGACTAGGCCTATCCTCGACTTACGCTTTCTGCCTCTCCAGCCGACTGAGCGCCCATACGCTCATTGCATGGGTTGGCTTAGGCATATGGATTTCATTCCACGTCTAAGCATACGAAGTTCATTCCCAATCTAAGAGTTTAAGCCACAACGCAAATCCTGGGCTCGGGCATGTGTTGGTGCCATATTTTTTTTGCCCGGGTCACCATTGTCAGAGCATCGTCGGAGAGCCTAACCGGCGGCATTGGGGGTTCCGACGATTGCGGGGGCCGAGGGGGGTGCGCACATTATGTGCGATGGGTGCTGGTACTTGGCCCTTATATTGGCCCCCTATCCCTCATCAAACCTTGAGAACTAACACCCCCTTAAAGAGCATTTGAGATTTTATAGGTTTGCTACCAGTAACCATTAAAGTGTCTGAAATGGGGACACTTTTTTCAAATGGTCACAAAATCTTCTCCACTTCGAGTTTTTAGCTGAATTGTTTTGTGCATGCCAACAAAAATACAAGGATCACCTCTACCAAATTTGGGGACAAAACTCTTTCTAAAAAAATTTTAAAAAATCTCAAACCGCAAAAAGTTTTGCAAAACGTGAACAATAGAAAACGGGTCGTCTTGCCACGAAACTTCACATGAAGGCGTAGGGGACCATTGTATGAATTTGCAAGCCATAAAAATGGCATTGGCATGGTAGAAATATGAAGATGTGGTTGAACCCACCTACCACCCGTTTGATCCCCGGCTTGCGCATCCTGCCTCTCTGGTCGACTGAACGTTCACATGCTCGTTTCGTGGGTTGACTTAGGCATACGGAGTTCATCCCCAATCTAAGTATACGAAGTTCATTCCCAGTCTAAGATCGGACCAGACCGAGGGTTGCAAAGCCGGATCGACAGCACGCAGGAGGGATCAGCCAATCCTCGGCTTGTGCGTTCTGCCTCTCCGGCCGGCTGAGCTCCCGCACGCTCGTTTCATGGGTTGGCTTAGGGATAGCGAGTTCATTCCATGTCTAAGCCCCAGCTGGACTGAGGGTTGTGGCAGTGGGACTGACAGCACGCAGAAGGGGATCGGGCCGATCCCCGGCTTGTGCATTATACCTCTCCGACCGGCTCAGCTCCCGCACGCTCGTTTCGTGGGTTGACTTAGGCATACGGAGTTTATTCCCAGTCTAAGATCAGACCAGACCGAGGGTTGCAAAGCAGGATCGACAGCATGTAGGGGGAACCAGGCCAATCCCCGGCTTGCGCATTCTACCTTTCTGGCAGGCTGAGCGCCCGCACACCCGTTTTATTGGTTGGCTTAGGCATAAGGAGTTCATTCCATGTCTAAGCCCCAACCGGACTAAGGGTTGTGGCAGCAAGACCGACAACACATAGAGAGGGATCGTGCCATTCCCCGGCTTGCGCATTCTGCCTCTCCGCCCGACTGAGAGCCCGCACGCTCGTTTCGTGGGTTGGCTTAGGCATACGAAGTTGATTCCATGTCCAAGCATACAAAGTTCATTCCCAGTCTAAGAGTTTGAGCCATGGTGCACATGCTGGGCTCAGGCATGTGCTGGTGCCGTATTTTTTTCACCCGGGTCACCATGTCAGAGCATCGCCGGAGAGCCTAACCGGTGGCATTAGAGGTTCCAGCGATTGGAGGGGTCGGGGGTGTGCGCACATGATGTGCGAAGGGTGCTGGTACTTGGCCCTTATGTTGGCCCCCTATCCCTCATCAAACCTCAAGAACTTACACCCCCTTAAAGAGCATTTGATATTTCATAGGTTTGCTGCTAGTAGCCATTAAAGTGTCTGAAATGGGGACACTTTTTTCAAACATACACAAAATCTTCTCCACTTCGAGTTTTTAGCTGAATTTTTTTGTGCATGCCAAAAAAAATACAAGGATCACCTCTACCAAATTTGGGGACAAAACTCTTTCAAAAAAAATTTAAAAAATCTCAAACCACAAAAAGTTTTGAAAATCGTGAAAAATAGAAAACGGTTCATCTTGCCATGAAACTTCACATGAAGGCGTAGGGGACCATTGTATGAATTTACAAGCCATAAAAATAACATTGGCATGGCAGAAATATGAAAATGTGCTTGAACCCACCTACCACATGTTCGATCCACGGCTTGCGCATCCTACCTCTCTGGCAGGCTGAGCGTCTGTACGCTCGTTTCGTGGGTTGACTTAGGCATATGGAGTTCATCCCCAGTCTAAGCATACAAAGTTCATTCTGAATCTAAGATCAGACCGGACCGAGGGTTACGGCAGCAGGATCGATAGCATGTAGGGAGGACTGGGTCGATCCCCAGCTTGCGCATTCTGCCTCTTCGGCCGGCTAAGCGCCCGCACGCCCGTTTCATGGGTTGGCTTAGGCATAGGGAGTTCATTCCATGTCTAAGCCCCAGCTGGACCAAGGGTTGTGGCAGCGGGACCAGCAGCACATAAAGGGGGATCGGGCCGATCCCCGACTTGTGCATTATGCCTCTCCGGCCGGCTCAGCGCCCACACGCTCGTTTCGTGGGTTGACTTAGGCATACGAAGTTCATTCCCAGTCTAAGATCGGATCAGACCAAGGGTTGTGGTAGCAGGATGACAGCACGCAGGGGGGACGGGCCAGTCCCCAGCTTGCGCATTCTACCTCTCTGACTGACTGACCGCCCGTACGCTCGTCTCGTGTGTTGGCCTAGGCATATGGAGTTTATTCCATGTCTAAGCATATGGAGTTCATTCCCAGTCTAAGACCGGATCGGAGAGAGGGTTGCAGTAGTGGGACCAGTAGCAGGATCGGTAGTAGGACTAGCAGCAGCATGTAGGCAGGACCGAGCCGATCCTTATTTTACTCATTCTGCCTCTCTGGTCGACTGAGCACCCGCACGCTCATTTCGTGGGTTGGCTTAGGCATACGGAGTTCAATCCATGTCTAAGCCCCAACCGGATCGAGGGTTGTGGCAGCAGGATCAGTAGCGGGATCGGCAGCACATAGAGGGGGATCGAACTGATCCTCGGCTTGCCCTTATGCCTCTCCGACTGGCCTCTCTGGTCGACTGAGCACCCTTCAGCTCATTTCGTGGGTTGACTTAGGCATACGGAGTTCATCCCAGTCTAAGCATACGGAGTTCATTCCCAGTCTAAGATCGAACCAGACCGAGGGTTGCGGTAGTCGGATCGGCAGCACGCATGGGGGACCGGGTCGATCCCTGACTTGCGCATTCTGCCTCTCTGGCCGACTGAGCATCCGCACGCCCGTTTCGTGGGTTGGCTTAGGCATAGGGAGTTCATTCCATGTCTAAGCCCCAGCTGGACCAAGGGTTGTGGCAGCGAGACCGACAGCACGTAGAGAGGGATCGGGCCGATCCTCGGCTTACGGATTATGCCTCTCCGACCGGCTCAGCGACCGAACCCTCATTTTGTGTGTTGACTTAGGCATGCAAAGTACATTCCCAGTCTAAGATTGGATCAGACCGAGGGTTACGACAGCAGGATTGATAGCACGCAGGGGGATCGGGCCGGTCCCTGGCTTATGCATTCTACGTCTTCGATCGACTGAGTACCCGCATGCTCGTTTCGTGGGTTGGCTTAGGGATACGGAGTTCATTCCATGTCTAAGATTGGATCGGACCGAGGGTTGCGATAGCAGGACCAACAGTAGGATCAGTAGCACGCAGGGGGGGACCGGGTCGATCCCAGCTTATGCATTCTGGCTATCCGACTGGCTGAGCACCCGCACGCTCATTTTGTGGGTTGACTTAGGCATACGGAGTTCATCCCCAATCTAAGCATACGGAGTTCATTCCCAGTCTAAGATCTAACCGGATCGAGTGTGGTGATAGCAAGATCGACAGCACGCATGAGGGACCAGGTCGATCCCCGGTTTGCGCATTCTACCTCTCCGACCGACTGAGCACCCACATGCCCGTTTCGTGGGTTGGCTTAGGCATAGGGAGTTCATTCCATGTCTAAGCCCCAGCCGGATCGAGGGTTGTGGCCGTAGATCAGGCAGCATGTAGAGAGGGATCGGGCTGATCCCCGGCTTACGCATTATGCCTCTCCGACTGGCTCAGCGCCCGTACGCTCGTTTCATGGGTTGACTTAGGCATACGGAGTTCATTCCCAGTCTAAGATCAGACTGAACCAAGGGTTGGGACAGTAGGATCGACGTCACGCAGGAGGGACCAGGCCGATCCCTGACTTGTGCATTTTGCCTCTCCGACCGGCTGAGTGCCCGCACGCTCGTTTCATGGGTTGGCTTAGGCATACGGAGTTCATTCCATATCTAAGCCCTAGTCGGACCGAGGGTTGTGGTAGCAAGACCGGCAGCGCGATCGACAACACACAGAAAGGGATCGGGCTGATCCTCAGCTTGCGCATTATGCCTCTCCGACCGCCTCTCCGGTCGGCTGAGCGCTCGCACGCTCGTTTCATAGGTTGACTTAGGCATATGGAGTTCATCCCAAGTCTAAGCATACGGAGTTCATTCCCAGCCTAAGATCGGACCAGATCGAGGTTACCACAGCAGGATCGACAGCACGCAGGGGGGATCGGGCTGATCCCCGGCATGTGCATTCAGCCTCTCCGGTCGGTTGAGTGCCCGCACGCCCGTTTCGTGGCTTGGCTTAGGCATAGGGAGTTCATTCCATGTCTAAGCCCCAGTCGGACAGAGGGTTGTGGCAACGGGACTGGCAGCACCCAGAGAGGGACCGGGCTGATCCCCGGCCTGCGCATTCTACCTCTCTGGCTGGCTGAGCTCCCGCACGTTCGTTTCGTGGGTTGGCTTAGGCATACGGATTTCATTCCCAGTCTAAGATCGGATCAGACCGAGGGTTACGGTAGCAAAACCAACAGTAGGATCGACAGCACACAGGGGGGACCGGGTCGATCCCCAGCTTGTACATTTGCTTCTCCGACCTGCTGAGCGCCCGTACGTTCGTTTCATGGGTTAGCTTAGGCGTAGGGAGTTCATTCCATGTCTAAGCCCCAACCGAATTGAGGGTTGTGGCAACGGGACCGACAGCATGCAAAGGAGGATCTGGCTAATCCCCAGCTTGCGCATTCTGCCTCTCCGGCCGGCTGAGCACCCGCACGCTCGTTTCGTGGGTTGCCTTAGGCATACGGAGTTCATTCCATGTCTAAGCCCCAGTCGGACCGAGGGTTGTAGCAGCAAGACCGGCAGCGAGATCGGTAGTACGTAGAAGGGGATCGGGTTGATCCTCGGCTTGTGCATTATGCCTCTCTGGCTGGCTGAGTGCCCGTAGGCTCGTTTCTTGGGTTGACTTCGGCATACGAAGTTCATCCTCAGTCTAAGCATATGGTGTTCATTCCCAATCTAAGATTGGATTGGACTGAGGGTTGTGGCAGCACGCAGGAGGGACCGGTCAATCCCCTGCTGAGCACCCGCACGCCCGTTTCGGGGGTAGACTTAGGCATAGGGAGTTCATTCCATGTCTAAGCCCCAGTCAGACCAAGGGTTGTGGCAGCGGGACTGGCAGCACGCAGAGGGGGACCGAGCATTATGCCTCTCCGGTTGGTTCAACGTCCGAACGCTCATTTCGTGGGTTGACTTAGGCATACAGAGTTCATTCCCAGTCTAAGATCAGACCGGACCGAGGGTTACAGCAGCAGGATCGATAGCATGTAGGGGGGACAACATCGGTCCCTAGCTTACGCATTCTGCCTCTCAGGCCGGCTGAGCGCCCGCACACTCGTTTTGTGAGTTGGCTTAGGCATATGGTGTTCATTCCATGTATAAGCATATGGAGTTCATTCCCATTCTAAGATCGGGCTGGACCGAGGGTTATGGTAGTAGGACCAGTAGCAGGATCGGTAGCACACAGTGGGGATTGGGTCGATCCTCGGCTTGTGCATTCTGCCACTCCGGTTGGTTGAGCACCCGCACGCTCGTTTCGTGGGTTAGCTTAGGCATACGAAGTTCATTCCATGTCTAAGCCCTAGCAGGGCCGAGGGTTGTGGCAGCAAGACCAGTAGCGGGATTGGCAGCACACAGAGGGGAACCAAGCTAATCCCCGGCTTGTGCATTATGCCTCTCCGGCAGGCCCCTCCATAGATTTTATAGGTTTGCTGCCAGTAGCCATTAAAGTGTCTGAGATTGGGACACTTTTTTCAAACGGTCACAAAATCTTCTCCACTTCGTGTTTTTAGCTAAATTTTTTTGTGCATGCCAGTAAAAATCCAAGGATCACCTCTACCAAATTTGGGGACAAAACTCTTTCTAAAAAAATTTTAAAAAATCCCAAACTACAAAAAGTTTCAAAAATCGTGAAAAATAGAAAATGGGTCGTCTTGCCATGAAACTTCATATGAAGGTGTAGGGGACCATTGTATGAATTTACAAGCCATAAAAAAGGCATTGGAATGGCACAAAATATGAAGATGTTCTTGAACCCACCTACCACCCGTTCTATCCCCGACTTGCGTATCCTGCCTCTCTAGTCGGCTGAGTGTCCGCACGCTCGTTTCGTGGGTTGAGTTAGGCATACGGAGTTCATCCCCAGTCTAAGCATACGAAGTTTATTCCTAGTCTAAGATCAGATCGGACAGACGATTACGGCAGTAGGATCTGCAGTACGTAGGGGGACCGGGCCGATCCCTGGCTTGCGTATTCTGCCTCTCCGGTTGCCTAAGCGCCCGCACACCCGTTTTGTGGGTTAGCTTAGGCATAAGGAGTTCATTCCATGTCTAAGCATACGGAGTTCATTCCCAGTCTAAGAGTTTTAGCCACGGTGCACATGCTGGGCTTGGGCATGTGCAGGTGCCGCATTTTATTTTGCTCGGGGCACCATCGCCAGAGCATTGTCGGAGAGCCTAACCGGCGGCATTGGGGGTTCCAACAATTGGGGGGCCGGGGGGGTGTGCAGACATGATGTACGATGGGTGCTGGTACTTGGCCCTTATATTGGCCCCCTATCCCTCATCAAACCTTGAGAACTCAAACTCCCTTAAAGAGCATTTGAGATTTTATAGGTTTGCTGCCAGTAGCCATTAAAGTGTCAAAAATGGGGACACTTTTTTCAAACGGTCACAAAATCTTCTCCACTTCGAGTTTTGAGATGAATTTTTTTGTGCATGCCAAAAAAAATACAAGGATCACCTCTACCAAATTTGGTGACAAAACTCTTTCTAAAAAATTTTTAAAAAATCTTGAACCGCAAAAAGTTTCAAAAATCGTGAAAAATAGAAAACGGGTCGTCTTGCCACGAAACTTCACATGAAGGCTTAGGGGACCATTGTATGAATTTAAAAGCCATAAAAATGGCATTGGCATGGCAGAAATATGAAGATGTGGTTCAACCCACCTACCACCTGTTTGATCCCCGACTGGCGCATCCTGTCTCTCTGGTCGGCTGAGCGTCTGCACGCTCATTTTATGGGTTGGCTTAGGCATACGGAGTTCATCCCCAGTCTAAGACGAGGGTTACGGTAGTAGGATCGATAGCACGCAGGGGGACCGAGTCGATCCCCGACTTACGCATTCTGCCCCTCCGGTCGGCTGAGCCCCTGTACGCCCATTTCGTGGCTTTACTTAGGCATAGGGAGTTCATTCCATGTCTAAGCCCCAGTCGGACTGAGGGTTGTGGCAGCTGGACCAGCAGTACATAGGGGGGACCGGCCTGATCCCTGGCTTATGCATTCTACCTCCTCGATCGGCCTCTCCAACCGGCAGTGCGCCCGTACGCTCGTTTCGTGGGTTGACTTAGGCATACGGAGTTCATCCCCAGTCTAAGCATACAGAGTTCATTCCCAGTCTAAGATAGGATCGGATTGAGGGTTGCGGCAGTAAGATCGGTAGCACGCAGGGGGGACTAGGCCGATCCCCAGCTTGCGTATTCTGCCTCTCCGGTCAGCTGAGTGCCCGCACGCCCGTTTCGTGGGTTGGCTTAGGCATAGGGAGTTCATTCATGTCTAAGCCCCAACCAAAATGAGGGTTATGGCAACAGGACCGGCAGCACGTAGAGGAGGACCGAGCCGATCCCCGACTTGCACATTCTATCTCTCTTGTCGGCTGAGCGCCCGCACGCTCGTTTCGTGGGTTGGCTTAGGCATACGGAATTCATTCCATGTATAAGCATACAGAGTTCATTCCCAGTCTAAGAGTTTGAGCCACGGTGCACATGCTGGGCTCAGGCATGTGCTGGTACCACATTTTTTTTCGCTCGGGGCACCATTGCTGGAGCATCGTCGGAGAGCCTAACAGGAGGTATTAGGGGTTCCGGTGATTGGGGGGGCCGGGGTGTGTGTGCACATGATGTGCGATGGGTGCTGGTACTTGGCCCTTATATTGGCCCCCTATCCCTCATCAAACCTCGAGAACTCACACTCCCTTAAAGAGCATTTGAGATTTTATAGGTTTGCTGCCAGTAGCCATTAAAGTGTCTGAAATGGGGACACTTTTTTCAAACGGTCACAAAATCCTCTCCACTTCAAGTTTTTAGCTGAATGTTTTTGTGCATGCCAACAAAAATACAAGGATCACCTCTACCAAATTTGGGAACAAAACGCTTTCTAAAAATATTTTAAAAAATCTCAAACCGTAAAAAGTTTCAAAAATCATGAAAAATAGAAAATAGGTCGTCTTGCCACAAAACTTCACATGAAGGCTTAGGGGACCATTGTATGAATTTACAAGCCATAAGAATGGCATTGGAATGATAGAAATATGAAGATGTGCTTGAACACACCTACCATCTGTTCAATCCCCGGCTTGCGCATCCTGCCTCTCTGGTCGGTTGAGCGTCCGCACGCTTGTTTCATGGGTTGACTTAGACATACGGAGTTCATCCTCACTCTAAGCATACAGAGTTCATTCCCAGTCTAAGATCAGATCGGACCGAGGGTTGCGGTGTAGGATCGACAGCACGCAGGGGGGACCCGATCGATCCCCGACTTGCACATTCTGCCTCTCCAGCCGGTTGAGCTCCCGCACGCCCGTTTCATGGGTTGGCTTAGGCATAGGGAGTTCATTCCATGTCTAAGCTCCAGCCGGACCGAGGGTTGTGGTAGTGGGACCGACAGCACGCAGAGGGGGACCGAGCCAATCCTCGACTTGTGCATTATGCCTCTCCTGCTGGCTCAGCACCCGCACGCTCGTTTCATGGGTTGACTTAGGCATACGGAGTTCATTCCCAGTCTAGGATCAGACCAGACTAAGGGTTGCGGTAGCAGGATCGATGCCCAGCTTGCGTATTCTGCCTCTCCGGCCAGCTGGGTGCCCACACGCTCGTTTTATGGGTTGGCTTAGGCATACAGAGTTCAATCCATGTCTAAGCATATGTAGTTTATTCCCAGTCTAAGATCAGACAGAACTGAGGGTTACGACAGCAAGACTAGCAGCAGGATCGGCAGCACATAAGGGGGGACCGGGTCGGTCCCCGGCTTGTGCATTCTACCTCTCCGGTCGATTGAGTGCCCGCACGCTCATTTCATGGGTTGGCTTAGGCATACGGAGTTCATTCCTTGTCTAAGCCCTAGCTGGATCAAGGGTTGTGGCAGCAAGATCGGTAGCGGGATCGATAGCACGTAGAGGGGGATCGGGCTGATCCCTGACTTGCGCATTATTCGTCTCTGGTCGACTGAACGCTTTTACGCTCGTTTTGTGGGTTGAGTTAGGCATACGGAGTTCATCCCCAGTCTAAGCATACAGAGTTCATTCCCTATCTAAGATCGGACTGGATCGAGGGTTGCGGCAGCAAGATCGACAGCACGCAGGGGGGACCGGGCCGATCCCCGGCTTGCGCATTCTACCTCTCTGGTCGGTTGAGCGCCCGCACGTCCATTTCGTGGGTTGGTTTAGGCATAGGGAGTTCATTCCATGTCTAAGCCCCAATCGAACAGAGGGTTGTGGCAGCGGGAGTGGCAGTATGTAGAGGGGAATCGAGCCGATCCCCGGCTTGCACATTATGCTTCTCCGGCTGGCTCAGTGCCCGAATGTTCATTTCATGGGTTGACTTAGGCATATAGAGTTCATTCCTAGTCTAAGATCTGATCGAATCGAGGGTTGTGGTAGCAGGATCGACAGTACCAAAGGGGGATTAGGTCGGTCCCAGGCTTACGCATTCTGCCTCTCCGGTCGGCTAAGTGCCCGCACGCTCGTTTCATGGGTTGGCTTAGGCATAAGGAGTTCATTCCATGTATAAGCATACGAAGTTCATTCCTAGTCTAAGATCGGATCGGACCGAGGGTTACGACAGTAGGACCAGCAGTAGGATCGATAGCACGTAGGAGGGATCGGGTCAATCCTCGGCTTGTAGATTCTGCCTCTCCGATCGGCCCCACTGGCTGACTGAGCCCATGCACGCTCATTTCATGGGTTGACTTAGGCATACGAAGTTCATCCCCAGTCTAAGAATACGGAGTTCATTCCCAGTCTAAGATCAGACCAAACCGAGGGTTGCGGCGTAGGATCGACAGCTCACAGGGGGGGATCGAGGCGATCCTCGGCTTGCACATTCTACCTCTCCGACTGGCTGAGCACCCACACGCCTGTTTTATGGGTTCGCTTAGGCATAGGGAGTTCATTCCATGTCTAAGCCCTATTCGGACCGAGGGTTGTGGCAGCGGGACCGACAGCATGCAGAGGGGGATCGAACCGATCCCCAGTTTGTGCATTCTGCCTCTCCGATTGGCTAAGCGCCCGTACGCTCATTTCATGGGTTGACTTAGACATACGGAGTTCATTCCATGTCTAAGCTTATGGAGTTCACTCCAAGTCTAAGAGTTTGAGCCACGGTGCACATGCTGAGTCGGGCAGGTGCTGGTGTCGTATTTTTTTTGCTCGAGGTACCATCGTCGGAGCATCGCCAGAGAGCCTAATCGGTGGCATTGGGGGTTCCAGCGATTGGGGGGGCCGGGGGGTGTGCGCACATGATGTGCAATGGGTTGGCATAGGCATACGGAGTTCATTTCATGTCTAAGCCCCAACAGAACTGAAGGTTGTGGTAGCTAGACCGGTAACAGGATCGACCGCAAGCAGAGGGGGCCCGGGCTGATCCCCAGCTTGTGCATTATGCCTCTCCGATCAGCCTCTTCGGTCGGCCGAGCACCCGCACGCTCATTTAATGGGTTGACTTAGGCATACGGAGTTCATTCCCAGTCTAAGATCAGACCGGACCAAGGGTTGTGGCAGCAGGATCGACAGTACATAGGGGGGATCGGGTCGGTCCCCGGCTTGCGCATTCTACCTCTTCGATCGACTGAGCGCCCGTACGCTCGTTTTGTGGGTTGGCTTAGGCATACGGAGTTCATTCCATGTCTAAGCATACGAAGTTCATTCCCGATCTAAGATCAGATCGAACCGAGGGTTGCAGTAGTAGGACCAGTAGCAGGATCAACAGCACGTAGGGGGGATCGGGCCGATCCCCGACTTGCGTATTTTGCCTCTCCTGCCGGTTTAGCACCCACACACTCGTTTCATGGGTTGGCTTAGGCATACGAAGTTCATTCCATGTCAAAGCCTAAGTCAGACCAAGGGTTGTGGCAGCAGGAATGGCAACGGGATCGATAGCACGTAGAGGGCAACCGGGTTGATCCTCGGCTTGCGCATTATGCCTCTTCGATCGGCTAAGCGTCCGTACACTCGTTTCATGGGTTGACATAAGCATACGGAGTTTATCCCTAGTCTAAGCATATGAAGTTCATTCCCAGTCTAAGATCAGACCGGATCGAGGGATGTGGCAACAGGATCGGTAGCACGCAGGGGGGATCGAGTCAATTTTTGGCTTGCGCATTCTGCCTCTCCGATCGATTGAGCGCCCGCATGCCCGTTCTGAGGGTTGGCTTAGGCATAGGTAGTTCATTCCACGTCTAAGCGCTAGCCGGACCGAGGGTTGTGGCAACGGGACCGGCAGCACATAGAGGGGGACCGGACCGATCCCTGGCTTGCGCATTATGCCTCTCTGGCCAGCTCAGTGCCCGAACGCTCGTTTCATGGGTTGACTTAGGCATACGGAGTTCATTCCCAATATAAGATCGGACCGATCCGAGGGTTACGGTAGCAGGATCGATAGCACACAAGGGGGGACCAGGTCGGTCTCCGGCTTGCGCATTCTACCTCTCCAGCAGGCTGAGCGTCCGTACGCTCGTTTCGTGGGTTGGCTTAGGCATACAAAGTTCATTACATGTCTAAGCATATGGAGTTCATTCCCAGTCTAAGATCGGACCAGACCGAGGGTTACGATAGCAGGACCAACACCAGGATCGACAGCACGCAGGGGGAGACTGGGTCGATCCCCAGCATGCGCATTCTGCCTCTCCGGTCGACCTCTGCGGCTGGTTGAGTACCCGCACGCTCGTTTCGTTGGTTGACTTAGGCATACGAAGTTCATCCCCAGTCTAAGCATATGGAGTTCATTCCCAGTCTAAGATTAGACCGGACCGAGGGTTGCGGCAGCAGGATCGACAACACGCAGGAGGGACGGGGTCGATCCTCAGCTTGCGCATTCTGCCTCTCCGACCGGTTGAGCACCCACACGCCCCTTTCGTGGGTTGGCTTAGCCATAGGGAGTTCATTCCATGTCTAAGCCCTAGCCAGAACGAGGGTTGTGACAACGGGATTGACAGCACGGAGAAGGGGACCGAGCCAATCCTTGGCTTGTGCATTCTGCCTCTCCAGTCGACTGAGTGCCTGCATGCTCGTTTCATGGGTGGGCTTAGGCATATGGAGTTCATTCCACGTTTAAGTGTACGGAGTTCATTCCCAGTCTAAGAGTTTAAGCCACGGTGCACATGCTAGGCTCGGGCATGTGCTGGTGCCACATTTTTTTCACCCGAGGCACCATCACTGGAGCATCACCGGAGCATCACCGGAGATTCTAACCGACGGCATTTGGGGTTCTGACGATTGGGGGGCCCAGGGAGTGTGCGCACATGATGTGCGATGGGTGCGAGTACTTGGCCCTTATATTGGCCCCCTATCCCTCATCAAACCTCGAGAACTCACACCCCCTTAAAAAGTATTTGAGATTCTATAGGTTTGCTGCCAGTAGCCATTAAAGTGTCTGAAATGGGGACACTTTTTTCAAACGGTCACAAAATCTTCTCCACTTCGAGTTTCTTGCTGAATTGTTTTGTGCATGCCAAGAAAAATACAAGGATCACCTATACCGAATTTGGGGACAAAACTCTTTCTAAAAAAATTTTAAAAAATCTTGAATCGTAAAAAGTTTCAAAAATCGTGAAAAATAGAAAACGGGTCGTCTTGCCTTGAAACTTCACATGAAGGCTTGGGGGACCATTGTATGAATTTACTTGCCATAAAAATGGCATTGGCACGACAGAAATATGAAGATGTGCTTGAACCCACCTACCACCAGTTCGATCCCCAGCTTGTGCATCCTGCCTCTCTGGTCGACTGAGCGTCCAGACGCTCGTTTCGTGGGTTGACTTAGGCATACGGAGTTCATCCCCAGTCTAAGCAAACAAAGTTCATTCCCATTCTAAGATCAATCGGACCAAAGGTTACGGTAGCAGGATCGACCGTACGCAGGGGGGACCGGGCCGATCCCCCGCTTACGTATTCTGCCTTTTCGATCGGCTGAGCGCCCGCATGCTCCTATCGTGCATTGGCTTAGGCATAGGGAGTTCATTCCATGTCTAAGCCCCAATCGGATCGAGTGCTGTGGTAGGGGGACTGGCATCACGCAGAGGGGGACCGAGCCGATCCCCAGCTTGCGCATTATGCCTCTCCGGTCGGCTCAGCACTCGCACACTCGTTTTGTGGGTCGACTTAGGCATACGGAGTTCATTCCCAGTCTAAGATCAGATCAAACTAAGAGTTGTGGTAGCAGGATCCACAGCACGCAGGTGGGGACTGGGCCAATCCCTGGCTTGCTCATTCTGCCTCTCCGACCGGCTGAGCGCCCGCATGCTCGTTTCATGGGCTGGCTTAGGCATACGGAGTTCATTCCATGTCTAAGCATATGGAGTTCATTCCCAGTCTAAGATTGGATTGGACCGAGGGTTGCGGTAGCAGGATCAGCCGCAGGATAGGCAGCACGCAAGGGGGACCGGGCCAATCGTCGACTTGTGCATCTACCTTTCCGATCGGTTGAGCGCCCGCACGCTTGTTTCGTGGGTTGACTTAGGCATACGGAGTTCATTCCCAATCTAAGATTAGACTGGATCGAGGATTGTGGCAGCAGGATTGGCAGCACGTAGGGGGGACCGGGCCGATACCCGACTTACGCATTCTGCCTCTCCGACCGACTGAGCGCCCGTACACCTGTTTCATGGGTTGGCTTAGGCATAGGGAGTTCATTACATATCTAAGCCCCAGTAGGACCGAGGGTTGTGGTAATGGGATCGGCAGCACGCAGAAAGGGACTGGGTCGATCCCCGGCTTGAGCATTCTGCCTCTCTAACCGAGTGAGCGCCTGCACACTCGTTCCGTGGGTTGGCTTAGGCATACGGAGTTCATTCCATGTCTAAGCATATGGAGTTCATTCGAGTCTAAGAGTTTGAGCCATAGTGCACATGCTGGATTCGGGCCTGTGCTGGTGCCGCATTTTTTTCGCACGGGGCACCATCGTTGGAGCATCGCCGAAAAGCCTAACCGACGACATTGGGGGTTCCGGCGATTGGGGGGGCCGGGGGGTGTGCGCACATGATGTGTGATGGGTGCTGGTACTTGGCCCTTATATTGGCCCCCTATCCTTCATCAAACCTCGAGAACTCACACCCCCTTAAAGAGCGTTTGAGATTTCATAGGTTTGCTGCCAGTAGCCATTAAAGTGTCTGAAATGGGGACATTTTTTTCAAACGATCACTAAATCTTCTCCACTTCAAGTTTTTAGCTGAATTTTTTTGGGCATGCCAACAAAAATACAAGAATCACCTCTACCAAATTTGCGGTCAAAAATCTTTCTAACAAAATTTTAAAAAATCTCGAACTGCAAAAAGTTTTAAAAATCGTTAAAAATAGAAAACGGGTCGTCTTGCCATGAAACTTCACATGAAGGCTTAGGGGACCATTGTATGAATTTACAAGCCATAAAAATGGCATTGGCATGGTAGAAATATGAAGATGTGCTTGAACCCACCTACCACCCGTTCGATCCCCGGCTTACGCGTCCTGCCTCTCTGGTCGGCTGAGCGCCCGTACGCTCGATTAGTGGGTTGACTTAGGCATACGGAGTTCATCACCAGTCTAAGCATACGGAGCTCATTCCCAGTCTAAGATTGGACCGGACCAAGGGTTGCGGCAGCAGGATTGACAACACCCAGGGGGGACCGGGTCGATCCCCGGCTTACGCATTCTACCTCTCCGGTCGACTGAGCGCTCGCACGCCCGTTTCATGGGTTGGCTTAGGCATAGGGAGTTAATTCCATGTCTAAGCCCCAACCGGATCAAGGGTTGTGGCAGCGGGATCGGCAGCACGCAGAGGGGGACCGGGTCGATCCTCGGCTTGCGCATTATGCCTCTCCGATCGGTTCAATGCCCAAACGCTCGTTTCATGGGTTGACTTTGGCATACAGAGTTCATTCCCAGTCTAAGATCAGACTGGACCGAGGGTTACGATAGCAGGATCGGCAGCATGCAGGAGAGATCGGGCCGGTCCCCAGTTTGCGCATTCTACCTCTTCGGTCGACTGAGCGCCTGCACGCTCATTTTGTGGGTTGGCTTAGGCATACAGAGTACATTCCATGTCGAAGCATATGGAGTTCATTCCCAGTCTAAGATCAGACTAGGCCGAGGGTTACGGTAGTAGGTCCAGCACAGGATCGACAGTATGTAGGGGGGACGGACCGATCCGTAGCTTATGCATTCTGCCTCTCCGGCCGGTTGAGTGCCCACACGCTCGTTTCATGGGTTGGCTAAGGCATAAGGAGTTCATTCCATGTCTAAGCCCCAGCCGGACCGATGGTTGTGGTAGCAGGATCGACAGCGGTATCGGCAGCACGCAGAAGGGGACTGAACTGATCTCTGGCTTACGCATTATGCCTCTTCGGTCGGCCTCTCCGGCCGACTGAGTGCTCGCACGCTCATTTCATGGGTTGAATTAGGCATACAGAGTTCATCCCCAGTCTAAGCATACGGAGTTCATTCCCAGTCTAAGATCAGACCGGACCGAAGGTTGTGACAGCAGGACCAGCAGCAAGATCGACAGCACGTAGGGGGGACCGAGGCGATCCCCGGCTTGTACATTCTGCCTCTCCGGCCGACTGAGCACCCACACGCTTGTTCCGTGGGTTGGCTTAGGCATACGGAGTTCATTCCATGTCTAAGCATACGGAGTTCATTCCCAGTCTAAGATTTTGAGCCACGGTGCACATGCTAGGCTCGGGCATGTGCTGGTGTCACTTTTTTTGGCGATGGGTGCTGGTTCTTGTGTCACGGGCTCCAACCTTAGACTTAGAAACTGTACGACCTTAGGCTTGGAATCTCCTCCTTTATGCCTAAGTCAACTTAAAACAGAAGCATACGGACACTAGAACAACGGGAAGGGCTGATTACGCAAGTTAAAGAGAAACATGATAAGAAGGCAGAATTCTGTAAATGCTCTTGTATTCACTAAAATAGAAGTGTTTGATGGTGTACAAATGAGGGAGGTGCAGCCCTCTATTTATAGTTGAGACTCCAGCTTACACTTAATGGCAATATCCCTAGAATAAAGGCTAAAATCATGGGATTATATACATTACAATCAATCAGGATGCTAACTCCTGATTTTCAGGGTTAACCAAATCTGCCAGGATGCTGCTGCTGATCCTGCCTACTTCCAGAAGCTTCCCTTGCGTGTCCAGCACCTTGGGCCCTTTTGGATGTGGTACGAGCAGCTTGTATGCCAGGCCTTGGTCTCACGGGCTAGCTTGCAAGTTGGGCGGGCGTTCTAAACTTGTTTGCTAGGCTTTGTATGCAGATACCCGCCAGCACGCCTGGTCTGTGGGCCTCAACCTCTAGCTCACCTGCTAGTGCACCTGATGTGCCTGACGTGCCCGTCCAAGGCGTGACATTCTCCCCCACCTAATTGCACAACACCCTCATTATGTCTTTTGCATGGTACTGCCTGATCTGGTCCCTGAACTGCCATAAGTTATCTGTTAGTTCCTAGCTCACCTCACTGTCTGAAAGTCCCTTCTAGCGCACCCAGTACTCTTGTCTTGGCTGATAGTTCTTTCATCTCACCTTCCGGTCAACTATGATGCTGTGGACCTCCTTATCATATGAGGCCCTTGCTCCCAATGGCGCACGCTTTGACTCTGCCCATCCTGGATCTCTCTCATCCTCATGGAACAGCTTGACCATGCTCACATGGAACACCAGGTGTACCCTCGGCTTGGGTGGCATATCCACCCTATAGGCAACCTTGCCTACCCTCTTGACTACTCGAAAAGGTCCCTCATACCTCCGGACTAGGCCTTTGTGCGGTCCCCTATGGCACACAATGGGATGCAGCTTCACCAACACCAAGTTTCCAACCTGGAACTGCACGTCCCGCCTATTCTGGTCTGCCCACTTCTTCGACCTCTTGGCCACCTTGTGTAGACAAACTCTGGCCAAGTCAGTTTGCTCCTGCCATGCCTTGGCAAACTTGTATGCTGCTAGATTCAACCCTGTATAACCTGCAACAATCGAATTGGGTGGTAGTTGTTGTTGCCCTGTCACAACCTTAAATGGGCTTTGGTTCGTTGCCTCACTCCTTTGCAAGTTGTAAGAAAACTGCGTAATATCTAGCAGCTTTGGCCAGTCCCTCTGTGTGGCACTCACATAGTGCCTGAGGTAGACCTCTAATAGTCCATTCACTCATTTTGTCTACCCATCGATCTGCAGATGTATGCTGGTGGAAAAGTTCAAGTCTCACCCCAACAGCTTGAACAACTCAGTCCAGAACCTGCCCATGAAATGCCCATCTTGATCACTAATAATGGTCTTCGGCACTCCCCAGTACTTAACCATGTTCTTTAGGAACAATTGAGCTGCCTCCTCGGTTGGGCACTCCTTGGTTGCTGGAATGAAGATTCCATACTTGGAAAACCTGTCCACCACTACCATGATGCTTCTAAACCCTTCTACTTTGGGTAGACCGACTATAAAGTCCAGAGAAACACTCTCCCATGGTCGCTCTGGCAGTGGCAATGGCTCCAAGATACCGCTTGGTTTCTTGAGCTCGACCTTGTCCTGATGGCACACAAGACAAGTCTTCACATAGGCCTCCACATCGTCCTTCATGTGCGGCCAGTAGTATTGATCCTTGATCAACGCCAAGGTACGGCTCACTCCGGGGTGTCCAGCCCACCTTGAATCATGGCATTCTTGCAAAACTTCCTTGCAGAGCTTCTCGTGCTGCGGTATAAATAATCTACTTCCCTTGGTGTACAGCAAGCCATCCTGTAACCAAAACTGCCTAGTCTTACCTTGCTGGGCGTACTCCATCAAAGCCTTGGCTGTAGGATCATGCGCAAATCCCTCCTTGATGTGCGGCACCAGTAACCCCTCTAGTTGGCTAATGACAGCAAGGTTAGCCTTCCTGCTCAGGGCGTCTGCCACTAGGTTCGCCCACCCCAGCTTGTACTCCATCTGGAAATCAAATTCCGCAAGAAAATCTTGCCATCTCGCCTACTTAGGGGATAGCTTCTTCTGCGTCTGGAAGTAGCTGGTCGCCACATTGTCCATCCTAACCACGAACCTTGACCCCAACAGGTAATGGCACCAAGTGTGTAAGCAGTGCACCATTACAGTCATCTCCTTCTCTTGGACCGTGTACTTGCACTCAGTCTCATTCAGCTTCCTGCTCTCGAACATGACTGGACGTCCCTCCTGCATCAACACGCCCCCCATGGCAAAGTCTGATGCATCCGTATGCACCTCATATGGCTTGGCATGGTCTGGCAAGGCCAAGACTGGCTCTTCGGTCACAGCCTGCTTCAACCCATCAAAGGCTTCCTGGCACCCTCCGCTCCACTCCCATGCTTTCCCTTTTTTGAGCAAGTCAGTCAATGGCGTGGCTATTGCTGAGTGACCTTTGATGAAGCGCCTGTAGTAGTTGACCAGCCCAAGGAACAATCTCAACTCAATGACCTTGGCTGGCGGTTGCCACTCCAGGATGGCATGTATCTTGCCTTCATTCTTGCGTATCCTGCCACCTCCCACTATGTGGCCAAGGAACAGGATCTCCTACTGGGCGAATGAGCACTTCTCCCTCTTGACAAATAGCTTGTGCACCCGTAACACCTTGAACACCTGTCTCAAGTGGTTTACATGCTCTCCTAAAGTCTGGCTGTAGATCACAATGTCATCCAAATAAACCACAACAAATCGATCAAGGAATGACTGAAGTACCTTGTTCATAAGGGTGCAGAATGTTGCTGGGGCGTTCGTGAGTCCGAAAGGCATCACCAAGAACTCATACGAACCATACCAAGTGACACATGCTATCTTTGGCTCATCTCCCTCCGTAATCTTGACTTGATAGTAGCCTGACCTCAAATCCAGCTTGGTGAACCACCTTATGCTCCCAAGTTGATCGAATAAGTCCACAATGAGTGGGATGGGGTACTTGTTCTTGATGGTCAGCTTGTTCAAAGCCCGGTAGTCTATGCATAGCCACAACGACCCATCATGCTTGCACTAAAATAGAATCGGTGCACCATAGGGTGCCTTCGATGGCCTGATGAAGCCAGCATCAACTAACTCTTTGAGTTGCTTCCTTAACTCCTCCAACTCTGGTGGAGACATTCGGTAAGGGGCTCTACCTGGTGGCTTGGCCTTGGACACCAGCATGATCTTATGGTCCACCTCCCTCTTAGGTGGTAGCTTGCTAGGTAGCTTTGCGGGCATCACATCACTAAAGGTCTTCAGCACCTTTAGCACCTCCAAGGGTGACTCGATCTCCTTCTCCCTTGGCTCATCATATTTCAGGGCTACCAAGAAGGTGTCTTCTTGTCTGCTTACCGCCTTGGCAAATTGGATGGCTGACACCACCCGCGACCCAACTCCAGACCCTCTCCTTAATGGCACTAGGCATTGGCATTGTACGTCCAAGATGCAAACACAATCGACAAAAGGCATAAGGAGGGCATTAATCCGAACAAGGAAATCCAACCCAATCACAAACTCATAGTCGTCAAGGGGTATTACCTCAATGGTCTCTTTGCCTTTCCAGTTTCCAAGCTGTAACTCCACTCCCCGCGCTACTCCAATGGCTAGAACTTCCTTGGAGTTCACCGTTTTGATGGTACCAGTCCCTTTCTGCACCTTTAGTCTGACCTTTCGAGCTCTATCACCTGAAATAAAAAGATGTGAGGCACTATGTCCACCAGTGCACTCACCTTCTGACCCGTAACCATCAGATCCACAAACATCAAGCCCTTTGGCTTGCTGTTCCCCTTACTCTGGACAGCATTGAGCACCAATGACCCAAGCTTTGCTACCCCTGACTCTGGCTCCTTGTCAGACTCCTTGTCTACAAGAGCCAGCTTGCCCTTCTGTGGGTAATTACATGCTATGTGGCTCCCTCCACATAGGTAGCATGCTAGTGGCTCTCGGTCCCCTTTCGCTTTCCACTTGCCTGCTGGTGGCTTCCTCTTGCCATCCTTGGTTGAATGGTCTCAATCTCCATCCTTGGACTCCTGGTCACGGTCCTTCCCCTTGGACTGCTTCTTTCGATCCCTATCATCCCTGTCCTTACCTTTGGGCTTGGTAGACTCGAACTTGTTCAGAGGCTTGAACTCTATCAAGGCCTCGACAGTAGTCATGGCTTTAGCCAAGTCATGAACTCCTCTCCTTTGTAGCTTATGCTTCACCCATGACTTCAGCCCATCCATGAAAGCAAATAAGGAGTCCTTTTCACCTAGATCTGAGATCTGTAGCATCAGTTCAGAGAATTTCTGGACATACTCCCTTATGTCCCCTTGCTGGCTCAGCCTGCACAACTTTGCCCATGCCTCATCATCGGCATACTCTGAGTAAAATTATTCTCTGAACTCCTTTTGAAACTCTGCCCAGGTTCCAATCTTGGTGCTCCCATGCCTGACATCATCACACCTATGCCTCTACCACAATAAGGCTACATCGGTGAGATACATAGCAGTGGTGCTTACCTTTATCGCCTCGTCTTGCATGCCTATGGCCTGGAAGTACTGCTCCATACCCTAAAGGTAGTTATCTACTTCCTTGGCCGCCCTAGTCCCCTTGAACTCCTTAAGCTTGGGGACATCCAATCTGGACTTGGACACTCCAGCAAACAAGCCATTCCTAAAGGCAGTCTTGCAAGCAACGAGCTCACTGGTAAGCTTCTCCATCCTCTGGCGCATGGCCTCCATGCCATTGCGCAAGGTCAGCACTTCAGCCTCCAAGGTCTGATTCTTTTGGGTGAACACGTCCAATCCTTTGTTGAGAGTAGCTTGCAGCTCACTTTGGATCCCCTCCCCCATGGAGTCTAGCGATGCAATGTGAGTCTCTACCCTTTCAAGCTTCTCCTCCATGTCACCCATGGTCACCTCCACCTTGGCCAACCTACCATCCATGGTAGACCAGATATCTCTAGAACTAGCTTTCCTCCCTCTTCCATGCCCATGCTCTTGAGCCTCTGGTTGTTGGTTAGCAGCGTCACTTTGGGATGCCATCTCCTCTAACCAGCATAACATAAACACGTAGAATCGAACTTGCTCTGATACCAACTGTCATGAGCTCGTACCTTAGACTCAGAAACCGTGCGACCTTAGGCTTGGAATCTCCTCCTTTATGCCTAAGTCAGCCTAAAACACAAGCGTATGGGCACTAGAACAATAGGAAAGGCTGATTATGGAAGTTAAAGAGAAACAGGATAAGAAGGTAGAATTCTAGAAATGCTCTTGTATTCACTGAAATAGAAGTGTTTGATGGTGTACAAATAAGGGAGGAGCAGCCCTCTATTTATAGTTAAGGCTCCAGCTTACACTTAATGGCAATATCTTAGAATAAAGGCTAAAATCATGGGATTATATAGATTATAATCAATCAAGATGCTAACTCCTGATTTTCAAGGTCAACCAAATCTGCCTGGATGCTGCTGCTGATCATGCCTGCTTCTAGAAGCTTCCCTTGCATGTCCAGCACCTTGGGCCCTTCTGGATGTGGTGTAGGCAGCTTGTATGCTAGGCCTTGGTCTCACAAGCTGCCCTGCAAGTTGGGTGGGCATTCTGAACTCATTTGCTAGGCTTTGCGTGCAGATACCCGCCAGCACGCCTGGTCTGCGGGCCTCAACCTCTGGCTCTCCTGCTGGTGCGCCTGATGTGCCTGGTGCGCCCGCCCTGGGCATGACACTTGGCCCTTATATTGGCCCCCTATCCCTCATCAAACCTCGAGAACTCACACCCCCTTAAAGATCATTTAACATTTTATAGGTTTGCTGCCAGTAGCCATTAAAGTGTCTGACATGGGGACACTTTTTTCAAGCGGTCACAAAATCTTCTCCACTTCGAGTTTTTAGTTGAATTTTTTTGTGCATGCCAACAAAAATGCAAGGACCACCTCTACCAAATTTGGGGACAAAACTCTTTCTAAAAAAATTTTAAAAAATCTCAAACCGTAAAAAGTTTTAAAAATCACGAAAAATAGAAAACGGGTTGTCTTGCCATGAAACTTCACATGAAGGCTTAGGGGACACTTTTTTTAAACGGTCATAAAATCTTCTCCACTTCGAGTTTTTAGCTCATTTTTTTTGTGCATGCCAAAAAAAATACAAGAATCACCTCTACCAAATTTGGATACAAAACACTTTCTAAAAAAATTTTTAAAAATCCCGAACCGTAAAAATTTTGAAAATAAGGAAAAATAGAAAACGGTTTGTCTTGCCACGAAACTTCACATGAAGGCTTAGGGGACCATTGTATGAATTTACAAGCCATAAAAATGGCATTGGCATGGCAGAAATATGAAGATGTGCTTGAACCCATCTACCACCCGCTCGATCCCCGGCTTGCGCATCCTGCCTCTCTGGCCGGCTGAGCCCCCGTACGCTCGTTTTGGGGGTTGACTTAGGTATACAGAGTTCATCCCCAGTCTAAGCATATGTAGTTCATTCCCAGTTTAAGATTGGATCGGAATGAGGGTTGCGACAGCAAGATCAGCAGCACGTAGGGGGGACCGGGCTGATCCCCGGCTTACGCATTCTGCCTCTCTGACCAGCTGAGCGCCTGCACGCCCGTTTCATGGGTTGGCTTAGGCATAGGGAGTTCATTGCATGTCTAAGCCCCAGCGAGACCGAAGGTTGTCGCAGCGGGACCGACAGCACATGGATGGGGACCGGTCCGATCCCCAGCTTGCGCATTATGCCTCTCCAACCGGCTCAGCACCCGCACGCTCATTTCGTGGGTTGACCTAGGCATACGGAGTTCATTCCCAGTCTAAGATCGGACCGGACTGAGGGTTGCGATAGTAGGATCGAAAGCACGCAGGGGGGACCGGGTCCATCTCCAGCTTGCGCATTCTACCTTTCCGACCGACTGACCAACCGCACGTTTGTTTCGTGGGTTGGCTTAGGCATACAGAGTTCATTCCATGTCTAAGCATACGGAGTTCATTCCTAGTCTAAGATGGGATCGGACCGAGAGTTGCGGTAGCAGTACCAACAGTAGGATCGACAGCACGCATGGGGTACCAGGTCGATCCCCATCTTGTGCATTCTACCTCTCCGGCCGACTGAGCGCCCGCACGCCAGTTTCGTGAGTTGGCTTAGGCATAGGGAGTTCATTCCATGTCTAAGCCCCAGTCGGACCAAGGGTTGTGGTAGCGGGACCGACAGCACGAAGAGGGGGACTGGGCCGATCCCCAGCTTGCGCATTATGCCTCTTCGGCACGCTCATTTCGTGGGTTGACTTATGCATACGGAGTTCATTCCCAGTCTAAGATCGAACTAGACCGAGGGTTGCGATAGCATAAACGATAGCACGCAAGGGGGGACCGGGTCGGTCCCTGACTTACGCATTCTGCCTCTCAGGCCGACTGAGTGCCCGCACGCTCATTTCGTGGGTTGGCTTAGGCATACGGAGTTCATTCCATGTCTAAGCATACGGAGTTCATTCACAGTCTAAGATTGGATCAAACCGAGGGTTGCAGCAGTAGGATCGGCAGCTCGCAGGGAGGACCGAGTCGATCCCCGACTTGTGCATTCTGCCTCTCCGGCCGGCTGAGCGCCCGCATGCCCATTTCGTGGGTTGGCTTAGGCATAGGGCGTTCATTCCATGTCTAAGCCCAAGCCGGACCAAGGGTTGTGGCAGCGGGACCAGCAGCACATAGAGGGGGACCGGGCCGATCCCTGACTTGCGCATTATGCCTTTTCGGTCGGCTCATCGCCTGCACACTCGTTTCGTGGGTTGACTTATGCATACGGAGTTCATTCCCAGTCTAAGATCGGACCAAACTGAGGGTTGTGGCAGTAGGATCAACAACACGCAGGGGGGACTAGGCCGATCCCCGGTTTGTGCATTCTACCTCTCCGATCGGCTGAGCGCCCGAACGCTCGTTTCATGGGTTTGCTTAGGCATACGGAGTTCATTCCATATCTAAGCATACGGAGTTCATTCCCAGCCTAAGATTTTAAGTCACGGTGCACATGCTGGGCTCGGGCATGTCCTGATCCGCATTTTTTTCATCCGGGGCACCATCGTCGGAGCATCTCCGTAGCATCGCCGGAGATCCTAACCGGTGGCATTGGGGGTTCCAGTGATTGGGGGGGCTGGGGGTGTGCGAACATGATGTGCAATTGGTGCTGGTACTTGGCCCTTATATTGGCCCCCTATCCCTCATCAAACCTCAAGAACTCACACCCCCTTAAAGAGCATTTGAGATTTTATAGGTTTGCTGCCAGTAGCCATTAAAGTGTTTGAAATGGGGCCCTTTTTTTCAAACGATCACAAAATCTTCTCCACTTTCAGTTTTTTGCTGAATTTTTTTATGCATGCCAACAAAAATACAAGGATCAGCTTTACCAAAATTGGGGACTAAACTCTTTCTAAAAAAATTTTAAAAAATCCCAAACCGCAAAAAGTTTTGAAAATCATGAAAAATAGAAAACGGGTCGTCTTACCACGAAACTTCACATGAAGGCTTAGGGGACCATTGTATGAATTCACAAGCCATAAAAATGGCATTCTCATGGCAGAAATATGAAGATGTGCTTGAACCCACCTACCACCCTTTCGATCCCCGGCTTGCGCAACCTGCCTCTTTGGTCAGCTGAGCGCTCGCATGCTTGTTTCGTGGGTTGACTTAGGCATACGGAGTTCATCCCCAGTCTAAGCATATGGAGTTCATTTCCAGTCTAAGATCGGACCGGACCGAGGGTTACGGTAGCAGGATCAGTTGTAGGATCGACGGCACGCAGGGGGGACCGGGCCGATCCCCGGCTTGCGTATTCTACCTCTTCGGCCAGCTGAGCGCCCGCATGCTCATTTCGTGGGTTGGCTTAGGCATACGGAGTTCATTCTATGACTAAGCCCCAGTCGGACCGAGGGTTGTGGTAGCAGGATCAACAGCGAGATTGACAGCACGTAGAAGGGGATCAGGCTGATCCCCAGCTTGCACATGATGCCTCTCTGGCTGACCTCTCCGACCGGCTGAGCGCCCGTACACTCGTTTCTAGGGTTGACTTAGGATACGGAGTTCATCCCTAGTCTAAGCATACGGAGTTCATTCCCAGTCTAAGATCGGATCGAATCGAGGGTTACGACAGCAGGATCGACAGCACGCATGAGGGGATCGGGTCGATCCCCGACTTGAGCATTTTGCCTCTCCGATCGGCTGAGCCCCCGCACGCTTGTTTCGTGGGTTGGCTTAGGCATAGGGAGTTCATTCTATGTCTAAGCCCCAGCCGGACTGAGGGTTGTGGTAACGGGATCGACAGCACGCAAAGGGGGAACGAGTCGATCCCCAGCTTGCGCATTATGCATCTTTGGCTGGCTTAGCACCCGCACGCTCGTTTCGTGGGTTGACTTAGGCATACGAAGTTAATTCCCAGTCTAAGATCTGACCGGATCGAGGGTTGCTGCAGCAGGATCGATAGGACACGGGGGGGGCACTGGGCCTATCCCCGGCTTGCGCATTCTGCCTCTCCAACCGGTTGAGTGCCCACACGCTCGTTTTATGGGTTGGTATAGGCATACGGAGTTCATTCCATGTCTAAGCATATGGAGTTCATTCCCAGTCTGAGATCGGACCAGACCGAGGGTTACGACAGCAGGACCGGTAGCAGGATCGGTAGCATGCAAGGGGGGACCAGGCCAATCTTTGGCTTGCGCATTTTGCCTCTCCGGGCAGCTAAGCACCCTCACGCTCATTTTGTGTGTTGGCTTAGGCATACGGAGTTCATTCTATGTCTAAGCCCTAGCCAGACTAAGGGTTGTGGCAGCAGGATTGACAGCGGGATCGACAGCACGCAGAGGGAGACCAGGCTGATCCCCGGCTTGTACATTAAGCCTCTCCGACCGGCCTCTCCGGCTGGCTGAGTGCCCGCACACTCGTTTCGTGGGTTGAGTTAGGCATACGGAGTTCATCCCTAGTCTAAGCATACGAAGTTCATTCCCAGTCTAACATCAGACTAGACCAAGGGTTACGACAGTAGGATCGACAGCACGCAGGGGGGATCGAGCTGATCTCCGGCTTATGCATTCTGCCTCTCCGACCGACTGAGCGCCCGTACACCAGTTTCGTGGGTTGGCTTAGGCATAGGGAGTTCATTCCATGTCTAAGCCCCAGTCGGATCGAGGGTTGTGGCAGTGGTACCGACAGCACACAAAGGGGGACCGGGCTGATCCTCGGCTTACGCATTATGCCTCTTCGGCTGGCTCAGCGCCCGTACACTCTTTTCGTGGGTTGACTTATGCATACAGAGTTCATTCCCAATCTAAGATCGGACCAGACCGAGGGTTGCGGTAGTAGGATTGAGAGCACGCAGGGGGGATCGGGTCGATCCCCAGCTTGTATATTCTGCCTCTCCGGTCAATTGAGCACCCGCACGCTCGTTTCGTGGGTTGGCGTAGGCATACGGAGTTCATTCCATGTCTAAGCATATGGAGTTCATTCCCAGTCTAAGATTTTGAGCCACGGTGCACATGCTGGGCTCAGGCATGTACCGGTGTCGCATTTATTTTGCCTGGGGCACCATCGCCAGAGCATCGTCGGAGAGCCTAACCGACGGCATTAGGAGTTCCGGTGATTGGGGGGGCCGGGGGGTGTGCGCAAATGATGTGCGTGGGTGCTCATACTTGGCCCTTATATTGGCCCCCTATCCCTCATCAAACCTCGAGAACTCACACCCCCTTAAAGAGCATTTGAGATTTTATAGGTTTGCTGCCAGTAGCCGTTAAAGTGTTTGAAATGGGGACACTTTTTTCAAACGGTCACAAAATCTTGCCCACTTTAAATTTTTAGCTGAATGTTTTTGTGCATGCCAAAAAAAATACAAGGATCACCTCTACCAAATTTGGGGACAAAAGTCTTTCTAAAAAAATTTTAAAAAATCCTGAACCGTAAAAAGTTTTGAAAATCATGGAAAATAGAGAATGGGTCGTCTTGCCACGAAACTTCACATGAAGGCTCAGGGGACCATTGTATGAATTTACAAGCCATAAAAATGGCATTGGCATGGCAGAAATATGAAGATGTGCTTGAACCCACCTACCACCCGTCCGATCCCCGGCTTGCGCATCCTGCCTCTATGGTCAACTGAGTGCCCGCACGCTCATTTCGTGGGTGGACTTAGACATACAGAGTTTATCCCCAGTCTAAGCATACGGAGCTTATTACCAGTCTAAGATCGGACTAGACTGAGGGTTACGGTAGTAGGATCGACAGCACGTAGGGGGGGACCAGGCTGATCCCTGGCTTGCGCATTTTACCTCTCCGATCGGTAGAGCGCCCGCACGCTCGTTTCGTGGATTGGCTTAGGCATACGGAGTTCATTCCATGTCTAAGCCCCAGCCGAACCGAGGGTTGTGGCAGCGGACCGGTAGCAGGATTGATAGCATGCAAAGGGGGACCGGGTTGATCGCTGGCTTGCGCATTATGCCTCTTCAGCTGGCTCAACTCCCGTACGCTCGTTTTGTGGGATGACTTATGCATTAGAAGTTCATCCCCAATCTAAGATCGGACCAGACCGAGCGTTGTGGCAGTAGGATCGACAACACGTAAGGGGGGACCAAGCTGATCCTCGGCTTATGCATTCTACCTCTCCGGCCGACTAAGCACCCACACACTCATTTCGTGGGTTGGTTTTGGCATACGGAGTTCATTCCATGTCTAAACATACGGAGTTCATTCCATGTCTAACCGACGGCATTGTGTGTTCTGGCGATTGGGAGGGCTGGGGGTGTGCGCACATGATGTGCGATAGGTGTTGGTACTTGGCCCTTATATTGGCCCCCTATCCCTCATCAAACCTCGAGAACTCACACCCCCTTAAATAGCATTTGAGATTTTATAGGTTTGCTGCCAGTAGCCATTAAAGTGTCCGAAATGGGGACACTTTTTTCAAACGGTCACAAAATCTTCTCCACTTCGAGTTTTTAACTGAATTTTTTTGTGCACGCCAACAAAAATAAAAGGATCACCTCTACCACATTTCGGGACAAAACTCTCTCTAAAAAAATTTTAAAAAATCCCAAACCGTAAAAAGTTTCAAAAATCATGAAAAATAGAAAATGGGTCGTCTTACCACGAAACTTCACATGAAGCCTTTGGGGACCATTGTATGAATTTACAAGCCATAAAAATTTAATTGGTAGGGTAGAAATATGAAGATATGCTTGAACCCACCTAGCACCCGTTCGATCCCCAGCTAGCGCATCCTGCCTCTCTAGTCGACTGAGCGCCCGCACACTCATTTCGTGGGTTAACTTTGGCATACGGACATCCCCAGTCTAAGCATACAGAGTTCATTCCCAATCTAAGATCGGACCAGACCGAGAGTTGCGATAGCAGGATCGGCAGCACACAGGGGGGACCGGGCCTATCTTCGGCTTGTATATTTTGCCTCTCCGATCGGCTGAGCGCCCGCACGCCCGTTTCATGGGTTGGCTTAGGCATAGGGACTTCATTCCATGTCTACGCCCCAGCTGGACCGAGGGTTGTGGCAGCGAGACCGGTAGCACGTAGAGGGGGATCGGGTCGATCCCCGATTTGCGCATTATGCCTCTCCAACTAGCTCAGCGCCCGCACGCTCATTTTGTGGGTTGACTTAGGCATATGGAGTTCATTCCCAGTCTAAGATCGGATCGGACTGAGAGTTGTGGCAGTAGGATCGACAGCACGCAAGGGGGACTGGGTCGATCCCCGACTTACGCATTCTGCCTCTCCGTCCGGTTGAGCACCCGCACGCTCGTTTCGTGGGTTGGCTTAGGCATACGGAGTTCATTCCATGTCTAAGCATACGGAGTTCATTCCCAGTCTCAGATCAGACTGGAGCGAGGGTTGCGGTAGCAGGACCAGCAGCAGGATCGATAGCATGCAATGGGGGATCGAGTCGATCCCCGGCTTGTGCGTTCTGCCTCTCCAGTCGGCTAAGCGCCCACATGCTCATTTCGTGGGTTGGCTTAGGCATACGGAATTGATTCCATGTCTAAGCTCCAGCCGGACCAAGGGTTGTGGTAGTAGGACCGGCAGTGGGATCGGCATCACGTAGAGGGAGATCGGGCTGATCCCCGGCTTGTGCAATATGCCTCTCCGATCGGCCTTTCCGACCGGCTGAGCAATCGAACACTCGTTTCATGGGTTGACTTAGGCATACAGAGTTCATCCCTAGTCTAACCATACGGAGTTCATTCCCAGTCTAAGATCGGATCGGACCGAGGGTTATGGCAGCAAGATCGGCAGCACGCAGGATGGATCAGGCCAATCCTTGGATTATGCATTCTGCCTCTCTGGCCGGCTGAGCGCCCGTACGCCCGTTTCGTGGGTTGGCTTAGGCATAGGGAGTTCATTCCATGTCTAAGCCCCAGCCGGATCGAGGGTTGTGGTAGCTGGACTGACAGCACACGAGGGGGATTGGGCCGATCCCCGGCTTGCGTATTATGCCTCTTCGGCCAACTCAACGCCCGTACGCTTGTTTCATGGGTTAACTTATGCATACGGAGTTCATTCCATGTCTAAGATCAAACCAGACTGAGGGTTGCGGCAATAGGATTGATAGCATATAGGGGGGATTGGGCCGATCCCCGGCTTGTGCATTCTGCCTCTCCGGTCAGCTGAGCGCCCACACGCTCGTTTCGTGGGTTGGCTTAGGCATACGGAGTTCATTCCATGTCTAAGCATATGGAGTTCATTCCCAGTCTAAGATTTTGAGCCACGGTGCACATGCTGGGCTCGGGCATGTGCTGGTGCCGCATTTTTTTCACCCAGGGCACCACCGTCGGAGCATCGTCGAGAGCCTAACCGACGGCATTGGGGGCTCCGACGATTAGGGGGCCGGGGGGATGTGCGCACATGATGTGTGATGGGTGGTGGTACTTGGCCCTTATATTGGCCCCCTATCTCTCATCAAACCTCAAGAACTCACACCTTCTTAAAGAGAATTTGAGATTTTATAGGCTTGCTGCCAGTTGCTGTTAAAGTGTCTGAAATGGGGACACTTTTTTCAAACGGTCACAAAATCTTCTCCACTTCGAGTTTTTAGTTGAATTTTTTTGTGCATGCCAAAAAAAATACAAGGATCACCTCTACCAAATTTGGGGACAAAACTCTTTCTAAAAAAATTTTGAACAATCCCGAACTGTAAAAAGTTTCAAAAATCATGAAAAATAGAAAACAGGTTGTCTTGCCATGAAACTTCACATGAAGGCTTAAGGGAGCATTGTATGAATTTACAAGCCATAAAAATGGCATTGGCACGTCAGAAATATAAAGATGTGCTTGAACCCACCTACTACCCGTTCGATCCCCGACTTGCGCATTCTGCCTCTCTGGTTGGCTGAGCGCCCGTATGCTCCTTTCGTGGGTTGGCTTAGGCATAGGAGTTCATCCCCAGTCTAAGCATATAGAGTTGATTCCCAGTCTAAGATCGGATCGGACCGAGGGTTGCGGCAGCAGGATTTGCAGCATGTAGGGGGGATCGGGCCGATCCCCGGCTTGCGCATTCTGTCTCTCCGACCGGCTGAGTACCCGCACGTTCGTTTCATGGGTTGGCTTAGGCATAGGGAGTTCATTTCATGTCTAACCCCCAACCAGACCGAGGGTTGTGGCAGCAAGACCGGCAGCACGCAGAGGGGGACCGGCCCGATCCTCGGCTTGTGCATTATGCCTCTCTAGCTGGCTTAGCACCCACACGCTTGTTTCGTGGGTTGACTTAGGCATACGGAGTTCATTCCCAGTCTAAGATCAGACCAGACCAAAGGTTACAGCAACAGGATCAATAGCACGCAGGGGGGACCCGGTCGGTCCCCGGCTTACGCATTCTACCTCTTCGACCGGCTGAGCACCCGCATGCTCATTTCTTGGGTTGGCTTAGGCATATGGAGTTCATTCCATATCTAAGCATACAGAGTTCATTCCCAGTCTAAGATCAGATCAGACCGAGGGTTACGGTAGCAGGACCACCAGCAGGACCAGCAGGACCAGCAGCAGGATCAGTAGCATGTAGGGCGGATCGGACCGATCCCCGACTTACGTATTCTACCTCTCCGGCTGGCTGAGCGCCCGTACGCTCAATTCGTGGGTTGGCTTAGGCATACAGAGTTCATTCCATATCTAAGCCCAAGCCAGACTGAGGGTTGTGGCAGCAGGACTGGCAGTGGGATCGACAGCACGTAGAGGGGGACCGGGCTGATCCCCGGCTTGCGCATTATGCCTCTCCGACCGGGTGAGTGCCCGCACGCTTGTTTTGTGGGTTGACTTAGGCATATGGAGTTCATCCCAAGTCTAAGCATACGGAGTTCATTCCCAGTCTAAGATGGAACCAGACCGAGGGTTGCGACAGCAGGATCGACAGCACGCAGGAGGGACCGGGCCGATCCCCGACTTGCGCATTCTGCCTTTCCGGCTGGCTGAGCGCCCGCACGCCCATTTCGTGGGTTGGCTTAGCCATAGGGAGTTCATTCCATGTCTAAGCCCCAGCCGAACCGAGGGTTGTGGTAGCAAGATTGGCAGCACGTAGAGGGGGACCGGCCCGATCCTCGGCTTACGCATTATGCCTCTTCGACCGGCTCAGCGCCCGCATGCTCATTTCCTGGGTTGACTTATGCATACGGAGTTCATTCCCAGTGTAAGATCAGATCAGACCGAGGGTTACGGTAGCAAGATCAACAGCACGCAGGGGGGACCAGGCCGATCCCCGGCTTTAGCATTCTGCCTCTCCGACCGACTGAGCGCCCCACGCTAGTTTCGTGGGTTGTCTTAGGCATACGGAGTTCATTCCATTTCTAAGCATACGGAGTTCATTCCCAGTCTAAGATTTTGAGCCACAGTGCACATGCTGGGCTCGGGCATGTGATGGTGCCACATTTTTTTCACCCGAGGCACCATCGTCGGAGCATTGCCAAAGAGCCTAACCGACGGCAATATGGGTTCGGCGATTGGGGGGGCTGGGGGGTGTGCACACATGATGTGCGATGGGTGCTGGTACTTGGCCCTTATATTGGCCCCCTATCCCTCATCAAACCTCGAGAACTCACACCCCCTTAAAGAACATTTGAGATTTTATAGGTTTGCTACCAGTAGCCATTAAAGTGTCTGAAATGGGGACACTTTTTTCAAACGGTCACAAAATCTTCTCCACTTCAAGTTTTTAGCTGAATTTTTTTGAGCATGCCAAAAAAAATACAAGGATCACCTCTACCAAATTTGGGGACAAAACTCTTTCTAAAAAATTTTTAAAAAATCCTGAGCCGTAAAAAGTTTCAAAAATCATGAAAAAAATAAAACGGGTCATCTTGCCACGAAACTTCACATGAAGGCCTAGGGGACCATTGTATGAATTTACAAGCCATAAAAATGGCATTGGCATGGTATAAATATGAAGATGTGCATTAACCCACCTACCACCCGTTCGATCCTCGACTTGCGCATCCTGCCTCTCTGGTCGGCTGAGTGCCTGTACGCTCGTTTCTTGGGTTGACTTAGGCATACAGAGTTCATCCCTAGTCTAGGCATACGAAGTTCATTCCCAGTCTAAGATCGGATCGAACCGAGGGTTACGGCAGTAAGATCGACAACATGCAGGGGGGACCAGGTCGATCCCCGACTTGCGCATTCTGCCTCTCCGACCGGCTAAGTGCCCGCACTCTCGTTTCGTGGTTTGGCTTAGGCATACGGAGTTCATTCCATGTCTAAGCATACGGAGTTCATTCTCGGCCTAAGATTTTGAGCCACGATGCACATGCTGGGCTTGGGCATGTACTGGTATCGTATTTTTTTCGCTCGACGCACCATCATAAGAGCATCATTGGAGAGCCTAGCCAGCATTGGGGGTTCCGACGATTGGGGGGGCCAGGGTGGTGTGCGCACATGATGTGCGATGGGTGCTGGTACTTGGCCCTTATATTGGCCCTCTATCCCTCATCAAACCTCAAGAACTCACACCCATTTAAAGAGCATTTGAGGTTTTATAGGTTTGTTGTCTGTAGCTATTAAAGTGTCTGAAATGGGGACACTTTTTTCAAAGGGTCACAAAAACTTCTCCACTTTGAGTTTTAGCTGAATTTTTTTATGCATGCCAACAAAAATACAAGGATCACCTCTACCAAATTTGGGGACAAAAAATCTCGAGTCGTAAAAAGTTTAGAAAATCGTGAAAAATAGAAAATGGGTAATCTTACCACGAAACTTCACATGAAGGCCTATGGGACCATTGTATGAATTTACAAGCCATAAAAATGGCATTGGCATGGCAGAAATATGAAGATGTGCTTGAACCCACCTACCACCCGTTCGATCCTCGGCTTGCACATTTTACCTCTCCAGTCGGCTGAGCGCCCATACGCTCGTTTCGTGGGTTGACTTAGGCATACAGAGTTCATCCCTAGTTTAAGCATACGGAGTTCATTCCCAGTCTAAGATCAAACCGGATCAAGGGTTGCAGCAGCAGGATCAGCAGCACATAGGGGGGACCAGGCCGATCCCCGACTTGCGCATTCTGCCTCTCTTGTCGGTTGAGTGCCCTCACGCCCATTTTGTGGGTTGGCTTAGGCATAGGGAGTTTATTCCATGTCTAAGCCCTAGTCAGACCAAGGGTTGTGGCAGCGGGACCGACAGCACGCAGAGGGAACCGGGCCGATCCCCGGCTTGCGCATTATGCCTCTTCGACCGGTTCAGTGCCTACACGCTCGTTTCATCGGTTGACTTAGGCATACAGAGTTTATTCCCAGTCTAAGATCAGACCAGACCAAAGGTTGCGGTAGCAGGATCGACAGCACGCAGGGGGGATCGGGCTGATCCCTGACTTGCACATTTTGCCTCTCCGATCGGCTGAGCGCCCGCACGCTCATTTCATGGGTTGGCTTAGGCATACGGAGCTCATTCCATGACTAAGTATATGGAGTTCATTGCCAGTATAAGATCGGATCAGACTGAGGGTTACAGCAGTAGGTTCAGCAGTAGGATCGACAGCATGCAGGGAGAACCGGGCCGATCCTCGGCTTGCGCATTTTGCCTCTTCGATCGGTTGAGCACCCGTACTTTTGTTTCATGGCTTAGGCATACGGAGTTAATTCCATGTCTAAGCCACAGCCAGACCGAGGGTTGTGGTAGCAGGACCGACAGCGGGATCGGCAGCACGCAGAGGGGAACCAGGCTGATCCCCAGCTTGTACATTATGCCTCTCCGGTCGGCCTCTCCGGCCGATTGAGCGCCCGCACCCTCATTTCATGGGTTGGCTTAGGCATACAGAGTTCATCCCTAGTCTAAGAAAACGAAGTTCATTCCCAGTCTAAGATCGAACCAGATCGAGGGTTGCGACAGCAGGATCGACAGCATGCAGGGGGGATCGGGCTGATCCCCGGCTTGCGTATTCTGCCTCTCCAGCCGGCTGAGCGCCCGCACGCCCATTTCATGGGTTGGCTTAGGCATAGGGAGTTCATTCCATGTCTAAGCCCTAACCAGACTGAGTGTTGTGGCAGCGGGACAGGCAGCATGCAGAGGGGGACCGGGTCGATCCTCGGCTTGCGCATTATGCCTCTTTGGTTGGCTCAGCGCCCGCACGCTCGTTTCGTGGGTTGACTTATGCATACAGAGTTCTTTCCTAGTCTAAGATCAGACCAGACCGAGGGTTGCGGTAGCAGGATTGACAACACGCAGGGGGGGATTGGGTCGATCCTCGGCTTGCGCATTCTGCCTCTCCGACCGGCTGAGCGCCCGCACGCTCATTTCGTGGGTTGGCTTAGGCATACGGAGTTCATTCCATGTCTAAGCATACGGAGTTCATTCCAAGTCTAAAATTTTGAGCTACGGTGCACATGCTGGGCTCGGGCATGTGCTGGTGCCGCATATTTTTCACCCAGGGCACCATCACCAGAGCATCGTAGGAGAGCCTAATCTGCAGCATTGGGGGTTCCGACGGTTGGGGGGGCCGGGGGTGTGCGCACATTATCTGCGATGGGTGCTGGTACTTGGCCCTTATATTGGCCCCCTATCCTTCATCAAACCTCAAGAACTCACACCCCTTAAAGAGCATTTGAGATTTTATAGGTTTGCTACCAGTAGCAATTAAAGTATCTAAAATTGGGACACTTTTTTCAAATGGTCACAAAATCTTCTCCACTTCCAATTTTTAGCTGAATTTTTTTGTGGATGCCAACAAAAATACAAGGATCACCTCTACCAATTTTGGGGTCAAAACTCTTTCTAAAAAAATTTTAAAAAATCTAGAACTGCAGAAAGTTTCAAAAATCGTGAAAAATAGAAAATGGGTCATCTTGCCACGAAACTTCACATGAATGCTTAGGGACCATTGTATGAATTTACAAGCCATAAAAATGGAATTGGTATGGTAGAAATATGAAGATGTGCTTGAACCCACCTACCATCCGTTCGATCCCCGACTTGCTCATCTTGCCTGTCCGGTCGACTGAGCACCCGCATGCTCGTTTCGTGAGTTAACTTAGGCATACGAAGTTCATCCCTAGTCTAAGCATATGGAGTTCATACCCAGTCTAAGATCGGACTGGACCGAGGGTTGCGACAGCAGGATCAGCGACACGCAGGGGGGACCCGGCCGATCCTTGGCATGCGCATTCTGTCTCTCTAGCTGACTGAGCGCCCGTACGCTCGTTTCATGGGTTGGCTTAGGCATACGGAGTTCATTCCATGTCTAAGCCCAGTTGGATCAAGGGTTGTGGTAACGGGATCGGCAGCACGCAGAAGGGGATCGGGCCGGTCCTCGGTGTCACAGACTAAGCTTTCTCTCAGCAAGTAATAGATCGTGTGGCACTTGAATGGGTGCTCCCAACCAAGTCAGCCTTCAATAGATCGATATCTGAACAAATAACCATAAGCCATGGTTAGTCCCAAGCATTCACAATAAGACACAATATGTCAAGATCGATCTCAAGCACACACACTAGAAGGCATATTCGCATCGAGAAAAAGAAAAACACATCGAGGCAACAATCGAGACATTCAATCGGGGTGAGTTTTATTATAGTTAGGAATCATACATCGAGACCTCCCCCATCACCAGGGCCAGGGGGCAACCCTTGGTGGGTGGCCTAGGCTCGCATAGCAACCAATGAGACAGCCCAACACTATGCTGGCGACTCACCCCCCTAAAGAGCCTTAGAGATTTTAGAGCTATGCTACTAGTAACCATTACAATGTTTGAAATGGGGACACTTTTCCTAGCGCAAGGGATCTACCCAACCATGGCCCTATACATGGGTGGCTTATGGCAACCTAAGTCCCAGTCATGGCCCTATACAAGGTTGGCTCATGACATCCTTCCCCACCTATTCTATCGACATCTTCGTCGACTTGTTGGCTTGAAATTCTTTGATCTTCTTTTGAAATCTCTGGAGGTTGTGTTCTCTCTCCCAACTGGTTTCTTCTAGTCCTAATCCCTTCCATTTTACTAAGTACTCCCGAAGTAGTCTTCGAGATATTTTGGTTTCCCTATCAGCTAAGATCTCTTCGACTCGACGCTTTGAGGGTGGCTTCATGGTGATGGTAGCTCTGGTTGGCTCCCTTTGGCTAGCATCTGTAAGATCTGCATGGAAAGGTTTCAGGTTGCTCACATGAAATACTGGGTGCACCTTCATCCACTTTGGTGGGTTGATTTTGTAAGAAGCATTCCCTACCTTGGAAATGACCCTTACTGGAGGTTCATATTTACGCACCAGTCTATGATCTCTCTTTCTTAAAAACCTGGTTTGTTCAGGAACTAGTCGGACAAGAACCAAATCACCAACTTGAAATTGTTGAGCCCTACGACCCTTGTCTGCCCATTTTTTCATCCGTTTTGATGCTTTCTCCAGGTAGGCTTGTGCAATCTCTGTGTTTTGTTTCCACTCCTTGCTGAGATTGAAGGCTCTCAGATTTTTTCCTTCATATTGTTCCAAGAAAGTGTGGGGTAGCCTTGGTAATTGTTTAGTGACCACCTCAAATGGGCTCTTATTGGTGGAAGAGCTTTTGTTGGAATTAAAGCAGAGTTTAGCCGTGTCCAATAATGAAGGCCAGTCTTTCTGATTGGCTTGAACAAAGTGCCTCAAGTATTCCTCTAATAATCCATTGAACCATTCTGTTTGACCATTGGTTTGAGGGTGATAGCTTGAGGAGATGTTGAGTTGGGACCCCAATATCTTGAAAAGTTTTCTCCAGAAGGACCCCGTGAATCTCGGATCTCGATCACTGATAATGTTTTGAGGGAGGCCTCAGTATTTGACCACATGTTTGAACAATAGTCGAGCTGTGTCTTCCACTGTGCAATACTTGTGAGCGAGAATGAATGTGGTGTACTTAGAGAATCGGTCAATCACCACCAAAATAGCTCCAAGGTCACAAACCTTAGGTAGGCTCGAAATTAAATCGAGGGAGATGCTTTCCCATGATTTGGCAGGTACTGGTAGTGGTTCAAGCATGCCTGCAGGTTTCCTCCTTTCAACCTTGTCTTGTTGGCAAATGAGGCAAGTCTTCGTATAGTCCATCACATCTTGTCACATGTGAGGCCAATAGTATCTCTGTTTCAATAATGCCAAAGTGCATTGCTAGCCCGGGTGTCCCATCTATGGTGTGTCATGACATTCCCTCATCAGCATCTATCTCAGACCTTCTACTCTCGGCACAAACACTCGAGGCCCCTTGGTCCATAAGATCCCATTTTCTTGCCAGACGTACTTGGACTTCCCTTCTTCCACTAGCTTTAGGATGGCACAAGCTTGTGGGTCCTTCCCTAAATGATCTTCAATCAACTTGTGAATGTCTGTAGTGGCTCTGCTAGCCGCCATTGGGGTAATTCTTCTAAGGGTCGCTAAATTTGCTCGCCTGCTCAATGCATCGGCCACTTGATTGGTCTTTCTAGCAGTGTGCTCAAAACAAAAGTCAAACTCTGCTAAAAATTCCTGCCACCTAGCTTGTTTTGCCGTAAGCCTTGGTTGGGTGAGAAAATGGCTAATGGTCGCATTGTCTGTCTTCACGACAAAGTGTGAACCCAACAAGTAACATCGCCAAGCCCTCAAGCAGTGAACCACCTCCAGGAGTTCTTTTTCTTGGGCCGTATATTTCCTTTCAACTTCACTTAGCTTTTTACTTTCAAACGCTACCGGTTGATGTTGTTGCAAAAGCACTCCTCCAATAGCAAAATTAGATGCATCCGTTTGAACTTCGAAAGGCTTTTCAATATCAGGGAGAGCTAAGATGGGATCCTTCATAATAGCATCTTTCAATCCCTCTAAGGCCTCTTGGCACTCACTCATCCAACACCATTTATGCTCCTTCTTCAATAGCTCCGTGAGGGCTGTGGTCTTACGAGAGTACCCTTCCACAAACCTTCTATAATAGTTGGCTAGTCCCAAAAATGAGCAGAGCTCACTAACGTTCTTCGGTGTTGTCCACTCTTTGATGGCCCTAACCTTTTCCATGTCCATTCGAATGTGGCCACGTTCAACAATGTGACCGAGAAAATGGATTTGGGTCTGAGCAAATGCACACTTCTCCCTTTTTACGTATAACTGGTGGTCCTGTAATCTTTAAAGTACCTGGCACAGGTGTTCTTGATGTTCTTCCAAGGTGGAGCTATATACCACTATATCGTCTAAATAGATGACTACAAATTTGTTTAGGTAGTCATGGAATATCTGATTCATCAATGTACAAAATGTGGCAGGATCATTGGTCAGTCCAAAGGGCATAACAAGAAATTCAAATGCAGCATACCGTGTCATACAAGTGGTTTTTGGCTCATCTCCTTCAACGATTCTGGCCTGATGGTAGCCAGATCTCAGGTCCAATTTGGAGAAGTACTTAGCTCGGCTCAATTGATCAAACAAGTCTGCTATAAAGGGGATGGGATATTTGTTTCTTACGGTGACTTTGTTCAGGGCCCTGTAGTCAACACATAATCGCAAACTTCCATCATGCTTCTTCTAAAATAGCACTGGCACTCCGAAATGAGCCTTTGATAGCCTGATGAACCCGGCTTGTAGTAGCTCATTTAACTATTTTCTTAGTTCAACCAACTCTGGTGGAGCCATGCGGTAAGGAGCTCTAGCAGGGGGTTTCACTCCTGGAAGGAGCTCAATTTCATGGTCCACTACTCGTCAAGGAGGTAAAACTTTTGGCAACATCTCTGGCATCACCTCTTCGAATTCTTCCAACACTTTTCCCACACCATCAGGTATTGGTTCTACTTTCGACCCTTCTTTGTAGATCGGCACAGCCACAAAGAAGTGTTCCCTTCTTTTTCCACCTTTCTTGAACTACAAAGTTGAAATCATTTTCTTCCCACTCTTTGGTAAGATGTTGGCTGGCACCACACATAGGTTTTCCCCTAAGAACAACAAGCAGCTAGCGGCGGGGATAGGGATGACCTGAGCTAACATCATGAAGTCCAATCCGAGAACAACATCAAAGTCATCCATGGGGGAAACTGTAAAGTCTACCTTCCCTTCCCATGGCCCCAATCGGGTTGTCACACTCTTGGAGCTTCCACTGATCGTAAAGGCTGGTGAGTTGACTGTCTTCATTTGTCCACAGTCTTTACTAATCTGAAGACCACACCTTTTTGCTTCTTCTGGTGTGATGAAAGTGTCGGTTGCACCCGTATCCACCATAGCCTTAGTGGCTTTCTCATTGATCGTCAAGTTCACATACATCAAGCTTCTACTCTGGTCTTTCTTTATAGTGTTCAATTGGGTGCGGAGGGCATTGAGGAACCTTATTGAACCCATCCTGGCTGGCTCCTCTTCAGCTTCTTCAACGTTCTCTGGTGCTTTTACAGACTCTTGAGATGAGGTCCTTAAGGCATTAAGGGCTCCCCTGTACGGGCATTCAGCCACCCGATGCGGCCCCTTGCAAAGAAAGCAAGCTAGCGGTTGCCTAGGCTTGAAAATCCCTATGTTGCTTGTCTTGGGTTGGGTGCTATCTTGACCAAAGGAGCTCATGTCTGATCCCCCACTGAAGGGTCGGTCCAACCTGGTCATCTTTCCCCCACTCCCAAAGTTGAAGCTACTACCAGCTGATGGAGGATTTTTTCATTTTAAAGAGCCATCATTGTAATCGTGGAGATGTTTAGCTGCAGCCACGGCCGTGGCCACATTTTGCACTTTCTGCCTTTGTAGTTCTATCCTCGCCCAAGGCTTGAGGCCCTCAAGAAAATAGAACATATTTTTCTTTTCGGACATGTCTCGAATATCCAACATTAGTGTAAAAAAGCTCCTTACAAACTCTCGCACCATTCCTATTTGCACCAATTCTCGAAGTCTCTTTCGAGCCATATACTCCACATTCTTAGGGAAAAATTGGTTTTTCAATTCTCGCTTTAGATCTGTCCAAGTCTTAATCGCACAAACTTGGAGTGCCACCACAGCTTGGCATCCCCTGCGAGGTACATCAATGCCATTGCTACCTTGTCTTCCTCTGAATCCGTGTGTACAGCTCGGAAGTACTGCTCCATGTCAAACAAGAAATTTTCAAGTTCCTTAGCATCCCTTGCCCCCTCATAGCATCAAGGCTCCGGCACCTTGGGCCTTTTTCCTCTTTTCATCGAGCTCAAACCCGATCTGGCCATAGCCATTTGTAGGATGCTCACCTGTGCTCTGAGCTCCTCAAACTCCTTTTGGAGAATGTTCAAGGCATCTCTAGCCTCTTCGCTCACATTGTGGAGAGTATCGGATAACTCCTGCTGGGTTGTCTCGATCTCTCTCACTCGGTCTTTAGTCGCCATATGAGTTTTCATTGCGACCACCACGGCCTCAAGTTCCTCAATTCTCTGTTGATGATTGGGTCCACCACTTGTGGCCATCTCATCCATTTTTCTAGCACTTCTCAACCGTGCTCTAATACCACGTGTCACGGACTGAGCTTTCTCTCAGCAAGCAATAGACCGTGCGGCACTTGAATGGGTGCTCCCAACCAAGTCAGCTTCAATAGATAGATATATGAACAAATAACCATAAGCCATGGTTAGTCCCAAGCATTCACAATAAGACACAATATATCGAGATCGATCTCAAGCACACACACAAGAAGGCATATTCACATTGAGAAAAAGAAAAACACATCGAGGCAACAATCGGGACATTCAATCGGGGTGAGTTTTATTATAGTTGGGAATCATACATCGGGACCTCCCACCATCACCAGGGCTAGGGGGTAGCCTTTGGTGGGTGGCCTAGGCTTGCATAGCAACCGGTGAGACAGCCCAATACTATGCTACCGGCTTACCCCCTAAAGAGCCTTAGAGATTTTAGAGCTATGCTACCAGTAACCATTACAATGTTTGAAATGGGGACACTTTTCCTGGCACAAGGGATCTACCCAGCCATGGCCTTATACATGGGTGGCTTATGGCAACCTAAGTCCCGATCATGGCCCAATACAAGGTTGGCTCATGACACCCGGCTTGCGCATTATGCCTCTCCGGCCGGCTCAGCGCCGCACGCTCATTTCATGGGTTGACTTAGGCATACGGAGTTCATTCCCAGTCTAAGATCGGATCAGACCGAGGGTTGTGGCAGTAGGATCGACAGCACATAGGGGGGACCGGGCCGATCCCCGACTTACGCATTCTGCCTCTCCGGTCGGCTAAGCGCCCGCACGCTCGTTTTATGGGTTGGCTTAGGCATACAGAGTTCATTCCATGTCTAAGCATACGGAGTTCATTCCCAGTCTAAGATTGGATCGAACCGAAGGTTGCGCCAGCAGGACTAGCAACAGGATTGGCAGCACGTAGGGGGGACCGGGTCGATCCCCGGCTTGCGCATTCTGCCTCTCCAGTCGGCTGAACGCCCGCATGCTCGTTTCGTGGGTTGACTTAGGCATACGGAGTTCATCCCCAGTCTAAGCAAATGGAGTTCATTCCCAGTCTAAGATCGGATCGGACCAAGGGTTGCGGTAGTAGGACTCGTAGCACGCAGTGGGGACTAGGCCGATCCTCGGCTTACGCATTCTGCCTCTCTGACCAGTTGAGTGCCCGCACGCCCGTTTTGTGCATTGGCTTAGGCATAGGGAGTTCATTCCATGTCTAAGCCCCAGCCAGACTGAAGGTTGTGGTAGCGAAATCGGCAGCACGCAGAGGAGGACCGGGCCGATCCTCGGCTTGCGCATTATGCCTCTTCGGCTGGCTCAACACCCACACGCTCGTTTCGTGGGTTGACTTATGCATACAGAGTTCATTCCCAGTCTAAGATCAGACCGGACCGAGGGTTATGGCAGCAGGATCGACAGCACGTAGGGGGGGACCGGGCCGATCCCCGGCTTGCGCATTTTGCCTCTCCGATCGGCTGAGCGCCCGCACACTCGTTTAGTTGGTTGGCTTAGGCATACGGAGTTCATTCCCAGTCTAAGATTTTGAGCCACGGTGCACATGCTGGTGCCGCATTTTTTTCACCTGGGGCACCATCGCCGGAGCATCGTCGAAGAGCCTAACCGGCGGCATTGGGGGTTCCGGCGATTGGGGGGCCGAGGGGGTGTGTGCACATGATGTGTGATGGGTGCTGGTACTTGGCCCTTATATTGGCCCCCTATCCCTCATCAAACCTCGAGAACTCACACCCCCTTAAAGAGCATTTGAGATTTTATTGGTTTGCTGCCAGTAGCCATTAAAGTGTCTAAAATGGGGACACGTTTTTCAAACGGTCACAAAATCTTCTCCACTTCGAGTTTTTAGATGAATTTTTTTGTGCATGCCAAAAAAAATACAAGGATCACCTCTACCAAATTTGGAAAAAAAATCTTTCTAAAAAAATTTTAAAAAATCCCGAACCGTAAAAAGTTTCAAAAATCGTGAAAAATAGAAAATAGGTCGTCTTGCCACGAAACTTCACATGAAAGCTTAGGGGACCATTGTATGAATTTAAAAGCCATAAAAATGGCATTGGCATGGTAGAAATATAAAGACATGCTTGAACCCACCTACCACCCATTAGATCCCCGGCTTGCGCATCCTGCCTCTCTGGTCGGCTGAGCGCCTGAACGCTTGTTTTACGGGTTGACTTAGGCATACGGAGTTCATCCCTAGTCTAAGCATACGGAGTTCATTCCTAGTCTAAGATCAGACCGGATCGCGGGTTGCGACAGCAGGATCGGTAGCACGTAGGGGGGACCGGGCTGATCCCCAGCTTGCGCTTCTGCCTCTCTGACCGACTGAGCGCCCGAATGTTCGTTTTGTGGGTTGGCTTAGGCATAGGGCGTTGATTCCATGTCTAAGCCCCAGTCGGACCGAGGGTTGTGGCAGCGGGATCGGCAGCACGCAGAGAGGGACCGAGCCGATTCCCGACTTACGCATTATGCCTCTCCGACTGGTTCAGCACCCGCACGCTCATTTTGTAGGTTGACCTAGGCATACGGAGTTCATTCCCAGTCTAAGATCAGACCAGACTGAGGGTTGCAGTGGTAGGATCGACAGCATGTAGGGGAAAATCGGGTCGATCCCCGGCTTGCGTATTCTGCCTCTTCAGTCGGCTGAATGCCCGCACGCTCGTTTCATGGGTTGGCTTAGGCATATGGAGTTCATTCCATGGCTACGCATACAGAGTTCATTCCTAGTCTAAGATCAGACCAGATCGAGGGTTGTGGCAACAGGACCAGCAACAGGATCGACAGCACGCAGGGGGGATCGAACCGATCCCCAGCATGCGCATTCTGCCTCTTCGATTGGTTGAGCGCCTGCATGCTCATTTTGTGGGTTGGCTTAGGCATACAGAGTTCATTCCATGTCTAAGCCCCAGTCGGACCGAGTGTTGTGGCAGCAGGACCGGCAACGGGATCGACAGCACGTAGAGGGGGGTCGAGCCGATCCTCAGCTTGCACATTCTGCCTTCTCGATCGGTTGAGCACCCACACGCTCATTTCGTGGGTTGGCTTAGGCATACGGAGTACATTCCATGTCTAAGCCCTAACCAGACCGAGGGTTGTGGCAGCAAGACCGGCAGCGAGATCAGCAGCATGCAGAGGAGGACTGGGATGATCCTTGACTTTCGTAATACATCTTTTTGATCGGTTGAGCACCCGCACGCTCGTTTCATGGGTTGACTTAGGCATACGGAGTTCATCCCTAGTCTAAGCATATGAAGTTCATTCCCAGTCTAAGATCGGATCAGATCGAGGGTTACGGCAGTAAGATCGGTAGCACGCAAGACGGACTGGGCCGATCCCCGGCTTACGCATTCTGCCTCTTCGACCGGCTGAGCGCCCGTACGCCCGTTTCGTGGGTTGGCTTAGGAATAGGGAGTTCATTCCATATCTAAGCCCCAACCAGACTGAGGGTTGTGGCAGCAGGACCGACAGCACACAGAGGGGGATCGGGCCAATCCTCGGCTTGCTCATTATGCCTCTTCGGTAGGCTCAGCACCCGCCAGCTCATTTTGTGGGTTGACTTTTGCATACGGAGTTCATTCCCAGTCTAAGATTGGACCGAACCAAGGGTTACAGCAGCAGGATTGACAACACACAAGGGGGGATCGGGCCGATCCTCGGCTTGCGCATTCTACCTTTTCGACCTACTGAGTACCCGCACGCTCGTTTTGTGGGTTGGCTTAGGCATATGGAGTTCATTCCATGTCTAAGCATACAGAGTTCATTCCCAGTCTAAGAGTTTGAGCCACAGTGCACATGCTGGGCTCAGGCATGTGCTCGTGCTGCATTTTTTTCGCCCGGGGCACCATCGTCGGAGCATCACAGAAGAGCCTAACCGACGGCATTGGGGTTCCGACGATTGGGGGTGCCGGGGGGGTGTGCACCCATAATGTACGATGGGTGCTGGTACTTGCCCTTATATTGGCCCCCTGTCCCTCATCAAACCTCGAGAACTCACACCCTCTTAAAGAGCATTTGAGATTTTATAGGTTTGCTGCCAGTAGCCATTAAAGTGTCTGAAATGGGCACACTTTTTTCAAACGGTCACAAAATCTTCTCCACTTTGATTTTTTAGCTGAATTGTTTTGTGCATACCAAAAAAAATACAAGGATCACCTCTACCAAATTTGGGGACAAAACTCTTTCTAAAAAAATTTTAAAAAATCCTTAACGGCAAAAAGTTTCAAAAATCATGAAAAATAGAAAACGGGTCGTCTTGCCACGAAACTTCACATGAAGGCTTAGGGGACCATTGTATGAATTTACAACCCATAAAAATGGCATTGCCAACACACAAATATGAAGATGTGCTTGAACCCACCTACCACACGTTCAATCCTTGACTTACGCATCTTGCCTCTCTGGTCGGCTAAGCGCCCCCACGCTCATTTCCTGGGTTGACTTAGGCATACGAAGTTCATCCCCAGTCTAAGCATATGGAGTTCATTCCTAGTCTAAGATTGGATCGGACCGAGGGTTGTGACAGCAGGATCGAAAGCACGCAGAGGGAACTGGGTCTATTCCCGGCTTGTACGTTCTGCCTCTCCGGCCGTCTGAGCACCCACAAGCCTATTTTGTGGGTTGGCTTAGGCATAGGGAGTTCATTCCATGTCTAAGCCCCAGTCAAACCGAGGGTTATGGCAGTGGGATCGATAGCACACAGAGGGGGATTGGGCTAATCCCCTGTTTACTCATTATGCCTCTCCGGTTGGCTCAGCGCCCGAACGCTCGTTTTATGGGTTGGCTTAGGCATACGGAGTTCATTCCATGTCTAAGCATACAGAGTTCATTCCTAGTCTAAGATCGGGCCGAACCGAGGGTTGCGATAGCAGGACCAGCAGAAGGATAGACAGCACGTAGGGGGATCAGATCGGTCCTCGGCTTACGCATTCTGCCTCTTCAGCTGGCTGAGCACCCGTACGCTCGTTTCGTGGGTTGGCTTAGGCATACAGAGTTTATTCCATGTCTAAGCATACGGAGTTCATTCCCAATCTAAGATCAGACCGGATTAAGGGTTACGGTAGCAGGACCAGTAGTAGGATCGACAGCCCGCAGGGGGGACCAGGTCATTCCCCAGGTTACACGTTCTACCTCTTCGATCGACCGAGTGCCCGTACGCTCATTTCGTGGGTAGGCTTGGGCATACGGAGTTTATTCCATGTGTAAGCATACAGAGTTCATTCCCATTCTAAGATCAGATCGGATCAAGAGTTGCGGTAGTAGGACCAGTAGTAGGATCGACAGCACGTAGGGGGGGACCGGGCCAATCACCGGCTTATGCACTCTGCCTCTTCGGTCGGCTGAGCACCCGCACTCTTGTTTCATGGGTTAGCTTAGGCATACGGAGTTCATTCCACGTCTAAGCATACGGAGTTCAATCCCAGTCTAAGATCGGACCGGACTAAGGGTTATGGCAGCAGGACCAGCAGTAGGATTGACAGCATGCAGAGGGGATCAGACTGATCCCCGACTTACGCATTCTACCTGTCCGATCGATTGAGTGCCCATACGCTCGTTTCGTGGGTTGGCTTAGGCATACGAAGTTCATTCCATGTCTAAGCCCCAATCGGATCGAGGGTTGTGGCAGCATGACTGGCAGTGGGATCGGCAGCACAAAAAAGGGGACTGGGCTGATCCTTGGCTTACGCATTATGCCTCTCTGACCGGCCTTCCGGTCGGTTAAGTGCCCGCACGCTCATTTCATGGGTTGACTTAGGCATACGGAGTTCATCCCCAGTTTAAGTATACGAAGTTCATTCCCAGTCTAAGATCAGACCGGACCGAGGGTTGCGACAGCAGGATCAGCAGCATGCAGGGAGGACCGAGCCAATCCCCAACTTGTGCATTCTGCCTATCCGGTCGGCTGAGCACCCGCATGCCCGTTTCATGGGTTGGCTTAGGCATAGGGAGTTCATTCCATGTCAAGCCCTAGCTGGACCGAGGGTTGTGGTAGTAGGACCGGTAGCACGCAGAGAGGGACCAAGCTGATCCTCGACTTACGTATTATGCCTCTCCGATTGGCTCAGTGCCCAAACGCTCGTTTCGTGGGTTAACATAGGCATACGGAGTTCATTCCCAATCTAAGATCGGACCAGACCAAGGGTTGCCACTGCAGGATCGATAGCACGCAGGGGGGATCGAGCCGGTCCTCGACTTACACATTCTGCCTCTCCGATTGGCTGAGTGCCCGCACGCTCGTTTTGTGGGTTGGCTTAGGTATACGGAGTTCATTCCATGTCTAAGCATACGGAGTTCATTCCCAATCTAACATCGGACCAGATCGAGGGTTGCGGCAGCAGGACCAACAGCAGGATCGACAGCACGCAGGGGGGATCAGGCCGATCCCCAGCTTGCGCATTCTGTCTCTCCGGTCAGCTGAGTGCCCACACGCTCGTTTCGTGGGTTGGCTTAGGCATATGGCGTTCATTCCATGTCTAAGCCCCAGCAGGATTGAGGGTTGTGGCAGCAGGACCTGCAGCGGATCGGCAACACGTAGAGGGGGACCGGACTGATCCTCGGCTTTCGCATTATGCCTCTTTGGCCGACTGAACGCCTGTATGCTCGTTTTGTGGGTTGACTTAGGCATACGGAGTTCATCCCCAGTCTAAGTATACGGAGTTCATTCCCAGTCTAAGATCAGACCGGACCGAGGGTTGCGATAGCAAGATCGACAGCATGCAGGGAGGACCGGGTCAATCCCTAGCTTGTGCATTCTGCCTATCCGGCCGGTTGAGCACCCGCACGCCCGTTTTGTGGGTTGGCTTAGGCATAGGGAGTTCATTCCATGTCTAAGCCCCAGCCGGACCAAGGGTTGTGGCAGCATGACTGGTAGCACGCAGAGGGGGACCGGGCCGATCCTCGACTTGCGTATTATGCCTCTCTGACCAGTTCAATGCCCGAACGCTAGTTTCGTGGGTTGACTTAGGCATACGGAGTTCATTCCCAGTCTAAGATTGGACCGGACTGAGGGTTGCGACTGCAGGATCGACAGCACGTAGGGGGGACCGGGCCGATCCTCAGCTTGCACATTCTGCCTCTCCGGCCTGCTGAGCGCCTGCACGCTCATTTCATGGGTTGGCTTAGGCATACGAGGTTCATTCCATGTATAAGCATACGGAGTTCATTCCTAGTCTAAGATTGGATTGGACCGAGGGTTACGACAGCAGGACCAGCAGCAGGATCGACAGCACATAGTGGGGACCGAGCCGATCCCCAGCTTGCGCATTCTACCTCTCCGATCGGTTGAGTGATCGCACGCTCGTTTTGTGGGTTGACTTAGGCATACGGAGTTCATCCCCAGTCTAAGCATACGGAGTTCATTCTCAACCTAAGATTGAATCGGACCGAAGGTTGCGGCAGCAGGATCGATAGCACGCAGGGGGGATCGGGCCGATCCTCGACTTGTGCATTCTGCCTCTCTGACCGACTAAGCGCCCGCACGCCCGTTTCGTGGGGTGGCTTAGGCATAGGGAGTTCATTCCATGTCTAAGCCCCCGTCAGATCGAGGGTTATGGCAGCATGCAGAGGGGGATCGGGCCGATCCCCGGCTTGCGTATTCTGCCTCTCCGATCGGCTGAGCACCTATGTCACACCCTGGCAGGCGCGCCAAGCACATCAGGAAGACCAACAGGCGAGCCAAAGGTTGAGGCCCTCAAACAAGGCATGCTGGCGGGTATCTGTGCTCAAAGCCTAGTAAATGAGCTCAGAATGCCCGGCCAACTTGCGGGCCAGCCCGTGAGACCAAGGCCTCACATACAAGCTGCCCGCACCACATCCAGAAGGGCCCAAGGTGCTAGACACGCAAGGAAAGCTTCTGGAAGTAGGCAGGATCAGTAAGAGCATCCTGGCAGATTTGGTTGACCCTGAAAATAAGGATTTAGCATCCTGATTGATTGTAATCTGTATAATCCCATGATTTTAGCCTTTATTCTAGGGATATTGCCATTAAGTTGTAGTTGGAGCCTTACCTATAAATAGAGGGCTGCTCCACCCTCATTTGTACACCACCAAACACTTTTGTTTCAGTGAATACAAAAGCATTTCTAGAATTCTATCTTCTTATCCTATTTCTCTTTAACTTGCATAATCAGCCCTTCCCATTGTTCTAGTGCCCGCACGCTTGTGTTTTAGGCTGACTTAGGCATAAAGGAGGAGATTCCAAGCCTAAGGCTGCACGATTTCTGAGTCTAAGGTCAGAGCCCGTGACAGTTGGTATCAGAGCAAGTTCGATTCTACGTGTTTGTGTTGTGCAGGTTAGATTGTGATTAAGGAGATGGCATCCCAAAGCGACGTTGCTAGCCAACAACTAGAGTCCTAGGAGCATGAGCGTGGAAGAGGCAAGAAAGCCAGTTTTAGAGATATCTGGTCTACAATGGATGGTAGGTTGGCCAAGGTGGAGGTGACCGTAAGCAACATGGGGGAGAAGCTTGAGGAGGTAGAGAATCACATTGCATCGCTAGACTCCATGGGGGAGGAGATCTAAAGTGAATTGGAAGCTGCTTTCAATAAAGGCTTGGACGTGTTCACCCAAAAGAATCAGACCTTAGAGGCTGAAGTGCTGACCTTGCGCAATGGCATGGAGGCCATGCACCAGCAGATGGAAGAGCTTGCCAGTGAGCTCATTGCTTGCAAGACTGCCATTGGGAATGGCATGTTTATTGGAGTGTCCAAATCTAGATTAGATGTCCCCAAGCCTAAGGAGTTCAAGGGGACTAGGGTAGCCAAGGAAGTAGACAACTACCTATGGGGTATGGAGCAGTACTTCTAGGCGATGGGCATGTAAGACGAGGCAATAAAGGTAAGCACCGCTGCTATGTATCTGACTAATGTAGCCTTATTGTGGTGGAGGCGCAGGTGTGATGATGTCAGGTGTGGGAGCGCCAAGATTGGAACTTGGGCAGAGTTCCAAAAGGAGTTGAGAGAACAATTTTACCTGAAGAATGCTGATGATGAGGCGTGGGTGGTGTCAGCCATCCAATTTGCCAAGGCGGTAAGCAGACAAGAAGACACCTTCTTGGCAGCCCTGAAATATGATGAGCCAAAGGAGAAGGAGACTGAGTCACCCTTGGAGGTGCTAAAGGTGCTGAAGACCTTTAGTGATGTGATGCCCGCAAAGTTGCCTAGCAAGCTACCACCTAAGAGGGAGGTAGACCACAAGATCGAGCTGGTGTCTGAGGCCAAGCCACCAGCCAGAGCCCTTTACCGAATGTCTCTACCAGAGTTGGAGGAGTTGAGGAAGTAGCTCAAAGAGTTAGTTGATGTTGGCTTCATCAGGCCATTGAAGGCACCTTATGGTGCACCGATTTTATTCCAGCGTAAGCATGATGGGTTGTTACGATTGTGAATAGACTACCGAGCTTTGAACAAGCTGACCATCAAGAACAAGTACCCCATCCCACTCATTACGGACTTGTTTGATCAACTTGGGAGCGCAAGGTGGTTCACCAAGTTGGATTTGAGGTTGGGCTACTATCAAATCAGGATCACGGAGGGAGATGAGCCAAAGACAGCATGTGTCACTCGGTATGGTTCGTATGAGTTCTTGGTGATGCCTTTCGGACTCACGAACGCCCCAGCAACATTCTGCACCCTTATGAACAAGGTACTTCAGTCATTCCTTGATTGGTTTGTTGTGGTTTATTTGGATGACATTGTGATCTACAGCCAGACTTTGGGAGAGCATGTAGACCACTTGAGACAGGTGTTCGAGGTGTTACGGGCGCACAAGCTGTTTGTCAAGTGGGAGAAGTGCTCATTCGCCCAGCAGGAGATCCCGTTCCTTGGCCACATAGTGGGAGGTGGCAGGATACGTATGGATGAAAGCAAGATACACGCCATCCTAAAGTGGCAACCACCAGCCAAGGTTATCGAGTTGAGATCGTTCCTTGGGTTGGTTAGCTATTACAGGCACTTCATCAAAGGTCACTCAGCAATAGCCATGCCATTGACTGACTTACTCAAGAAAGGGAGAGCATGGGAGTGGAGCGCAGGTTGCTAGGAAGCCTTTGACAAGTTGAAGCGGGCTGTGATCGAGGAGCCAATCTTGGCCTTGCCAGACCATGCCAAGCTGTATGAGGTGCATACGGATGCATCAAACTTTGCCATAGGGGGCATGTTGATGCAGGAGGGACGTCTAGTCGCATTTGAGAGCAGAAAGCTGAATAAGATTGAGTGCAAGTACACGGTCCAAAAGAAGGAGATGACTGCAGAGGTGTACTGCTTGCGCACTTGGTGCCATTACCTATTGGAGTAGAGGTTCGTGGTGAGGACGGACAATGTGGCGACCAGCTACTTCCAGAAGCAGAAGAAGCTGTCCCCCAATAGGCTAGATGGCAAGATTTTCTTGCAAAATTTGATTTCCAGATGGAGTACAAGCCAGGATGACCAAACCTAGTGGCAGACACCCTGAGCAGGAAGGCTAACCTTGCTGCCATTAGCCAACCAGGGGGGTCACTGGTGCCATGCATCAAGGAGGGACTTACACATGATCCTACAGCCAAGGCTTTGATGGAGTACGCCCAACAAGGTAAGACTAGGTGGTTTTGGTTACAGGATGGCTTGCTATACACCAGGGGGAGTAGACTGTTTGTGTCGCAGCACGGGAAGCTCCGCAAGGAAGTTTTGCAAGAATGCCATGATTCAAGGTGGGTTGGACACCCCGAAGTGAGCCGCACTTTGGCACTGATAGAGGACCAGTACTACTGGCCGTATATAAGGGACGATGTGGAGGCCTATGTGAAGACTTGTCTTGTGTGCCAACAGGACAAGGTGGAGCTTAAGAAACCCGACAGTCTCTTGGAGCCATTGCCAGTGCCAGAGCGACCATGGGAGAGTGTTTCTCTGGACTTTATAGTCGGTCTACCCAAAGCAAAAGTGTTTGGAAGCATCATGGTAGTGGTGGACAGGTTTTCCAAGTATGGAATCTTCATTCCAGCAACCAATGAGTGCCCAGCCAAAGAGGCAGCTCGATTGTTCCTGAAGAACATGGTTAAGTACTAGGGAGTGTTGAGGACCATTGTTAGTGATCAGGACGGGCGTTTCACAGATAGGTTCTGGACTGAGTTGTTCAAGCTATTGGGATCAGACTTGAACTTTTCCACTAGCATGCATCTATAGACTGATGGGCAGACAGAGTGAGTAAATGGACTATTGGAGGTCTACCTTAGGCACTATGTGAGTGCCACACAAAGGGACTGGCCAAAGCTACTAGACATTACATAATTTTCCTACAACTTGCAAAGGAGCGAGGAAACGAACCAGAGCCCATTTGAGGTTGTGACAAGGCAACAACCACTAACACTCGGTTCGATTGCTGTAGGTTATACAGGGCCAAATCCAGCAGCATAAAAGTTTGCCAAGGCATGGCAGGAGCAAACTGACTTGGCTAGAGTTTGTCTACACAAGGCGACCAAGAGGTCGAAGAAGTGGGTAGACCAGAAGAGACGGGATGTGCAGTTCCAGGTTGGAGACTTGGTGCTGGTGACGCTGCATCTCATTGTGCACCATAGGGGGTTGCACAAAGGCCTAGTCCGAAGGTGTGAGGGACCTTTCTGAGTAGTCAAGAGGGTAGGCAAGGTTGCCTACAAGCTGGATATGCCACCCAAGCTGAGGGTACACCCGGTGTTCCATACGAGCATGCTCAAGCCGTTCCATTAGGATGAGGGAGATCCAGGATGGGCAAAGTCAAAGCGTGCACCATTGGGAGCAAGGGCCTCATATGAGAAGGAGGTCCACGGCATCATGGCTGACCGGGAGGTGAGACGAAAGAACTATCAACCAAGACATGAGTACTTGGTGCATTGGAAGGGACTTTCAGACAATAAGGTGAGCTGGGAACCAGCAGATGACTTATGGCAGTTTGGGGACCAGATCAGGTAGTACCATGCAGAAGATGCAATGAGGGCATTGTACAATCAGGTGGGGGAGAATGTCACACCCTGGGCAGGTGCGCCAGGCTCATCAGGCGGACCAGCAGGCGAGTCAGAGGTTGGGCCTGCAGACCAGGCGTACTGGCGTGTATCTGTGCACAAAGCGTAGTAAATGAGTTCAGAATGCCCGTCCAACTTGCAAGCCAGCCCGTGAGACCAAGGCCTGGCATACAAGATGCCTGCACTACATCTAGAAGGGCCCAAGGTGCTGGACACACAAGGGAAGCTTCTAGAAGCAGGCAGGATCAGCAGGAGCATCCTGGCAGATTTGGTTGACCCTAAAAATCAGGAGTTAGCATCCTGATTGATTGTAATCTGTATAATCCCATGATTTTAGCCTTTATTATAGGGATATTGCCATTAAGATGTAGCTGGAGCCTCAACTATAAATAGAGGGCTGCTCCACCCTCATTTGTACACCATCAAACACTTCTGTTTCAGTGAATACAAGAGCATTTCCAGAATTTTGTCTTCTTATTTTGTTTCTCTTTAACTTGCGTAATCAGCCCTTCCCATTGTTCTAGTGCCTGCACGCTTGTGTTTTAGGCTGACTTAGGCATAAAGGAGGATATTCCAAGCCTAAAGCCGCACGGTTTCTGAGTCTAAGGTCAGAGCCCATGACACTTGCACGCTCGTTTGGTGGGTTGGCTTAGGCATACAGAGTTCATTACATGTCTAAGCATATGGAGTTCGTTCCCAATCTAAGAGTTTGAGCCACGGTGCACATACTGGGCTAGGGCATGTGCTGGTGTCGCATTTTTTTCGCCCCGGGCACCATCGTCGGAGAGCCTAACCGGTGGCATTGGGGGTTCCGACGATTGGGGGGGCCGAGGGGTGTGCGCACATGATATGCGATGAGTGCTGGTACTTGGCCCTTATATTGGCCCCCTATCCCTCATCAAACCTTGAGAACTCACACCCCCTTAAAGAGCATTTGAGATTTTATAGGTTTGCTGCCAGTAGCCATTAAAGTGGCTGAAATGGGACACTTTTTTCAAATGGTCACAAAATCTTCTCCACTTCGAGTTTTTAGCTGAATTGTTTTGTGCATGCCAAAAAAAATACAAGGATCACCTCTACGAAATTTGGGGACAAAACTCTTTCTAAAAAAATCTAAAAAAATCCCAAACCGTAAAAAGTTTCGAAAATCATGAAAAATAGAAAATGGGTCGTCTTGCCACGAAACTTCACATGAAGGCGTAGGGGACCATTGTATGAATTTACAAGCCATAAAAATGGCATTGGCATGGTAGAAATATGAAGATGTGACTGAACCCACCTACCACCCGTTCGATCCCCGACTTACGCATCCTGCCCCTCTGGCCGGCTGAGCGTCTACACGCTTGTTTCGTGGGTTGACTTAGGTGTACGGAGTTCATCCCCAGTCTAAGCATATGGAGTTCATTCCCAGTCTAAGATTAGATGGATCGAGGGATGCGGCAGCAAGATCGACAGCACGCAGGGGGGACCGAGCCGATCCCCGGCTTACGCATTCTGCCTCTCCGGTCGACTGAGTGCCCGCATGCCTGTTTCATGGGTTGGCTTAGGCATAGGGAGTTCATTCCATGTCTAAGCCCCAGCTGGATCGAGGGTTGTGGCAGCGGGACAGGCAGCACGCAGAGGGGGACCGGGCCCATCCCCGGCTTGTGCATTATGCCTCTCCGGTCGTTCAGTGCCCGAACGCTTGTTTCGTAGGTTGACTTAGGCATACAGATTTCATTCCCAATCTAAGATCAGACCGGACTGAGGGTTGTGGTAGCAAGATCGACAGCACACAGAGGGGGATCGAGCCGGTCCTTCGCTTGCTTATTATACCTCTTCGGTCGGCTGAGTGCCCGCACGCTCGTTTCGTGGGTTGGCTTAGGCGTACGGAGTTTATTCCATGTCTAAGCATATGGAGTTCATTCCCAATCTATGATTGAACTGGACCGAGGGTTGTGGCAGTAGGATAGGCAGCACGCAAGGGGGACCGGGCTGATCCTCGGCTTGCGCATTCTACCTCTCCGGCCGGCTAAGCCCCCCACGCCCGTTTCATTGCTTGGCTTAGGCATAGGGAGTTCATTCCATGTCTAAGCCCCAGCCAGATCGAGGGTTGTGGCAGTGAGACTGACAACACACAGAGGGGGATAGGGCTGATCCCCGGCTTGCACATTCTGCCTCTCCGATCGACTGAGCGCCCGCACGCTCGTTTCGTGGGTTGGCTTAGGCATACGGAGTTCATTCCATGTCTAAGCATACGGAGTTCATTCCAGTCTAAGTGTTTGAGCCACGGTGCACATGCTGGGCTTGAGCATGTGCTGGTGCCACATTTTTTTCGCTCGGGGCACCGGAGCATCACCGGAGAGCCTAACCGGCGACATTGGGGGTTCTGGTGATTGCAGGGGCCGGGAGGGTGTGCGCACATGATGTGCGATGGGTGCTGGTACTTGGCCCTTATATTGGCCCCTATATTGGCCCCCTATGCCTCATCAAACCTCGAGAACTCACACCGCCTTAAAGAGCATATTAGATTTTATAGGTTTGCTGCCAGTAGCCATTAAAGTGTTTGAAATGGGGACATTTTTTTCAAATGATCACAAAATCTTCTCCACTTCGAGTTTTTAGCTGAATTTTTTTGTGCATTCCAAAAAAAATACAAGGATCACCTCTACCAAATTTGGGGACAAAACTCATTCTAAAAAAATTTTAAAAAATCCAGAACCGCAAAAAGTTTTGAAAATCATGAAAAATAGAAAACGGGTCGTCTTGCCACGAAACTTCACATGAAGGCGTAGGGGACCATTGTATGAATTTACAAGCCATAAAAATGGCATTGGCATGGCAGAAATATGAAGATATGCTTGAACCCACCTACCTCCCGTTCGATCCCTGGCTTACGCATCCTGCCTCTGCGGTCGGCTGAGCGTCCGCACGCTCGTTTCATGGGTTGACTTAGGCATACGAAGTTCAACCCTAGCCTAAGCATACAGAGTTCATTCCCAGTCTAAGATTGGACTAGACCGAGGGTTGCGATAGTAGGATCGGTAGCACGCAGGGGGGATCGGGCCGATCCTCGGCTTGGGCATTCTGCCTCTCCGGCCGACTGAGTGACTGCACGCCCATTTTGTGGGTTGGCTTAGGCATAGGGAGTTCATTCCATGTCTAAGTCAAAGCTGGACCGAGGGTTGTGGCAGTGGGACTGACAGCACGCAGAGGGGGATTGGGTCGATCCCCGGCTTGTGCATTAGGCCTCTCCGGTCGACTCAACGCCCGCACGCTCGTTTTGTGGGTTGACTTAGGTATACGGAGTTCATTCGCAGTCTAAGATCAGACTGGACCAAGGGTTGCGGCAGCAGGATCCATAGCACGCAGGGGGGGAACGGGCTGGTCCCCGGCTTGCGCATTCTACCTCTCTGATCGGCTGAGCACCCGTACGCTCGTTTCATGGGTTGGCTTAGGCATACGGAGTTCATTCCATGTCTAAGCCCTAGCTGGACCGACGGTTGTGGCAGCAGGACTAGCAGCGGGATCGACAGCACACACAGGGGGACCGAGATGATCCCCGGCTTTCACATTATACCTCTTCGACCGGCTGAGTGCCCGCATGCTCATTTCGTGGGTTGACTTAGGCATACGGAGTTCATCCCCAGTCTAAGCATATGGAGTTTATTCCCAGTTTAAGATCAGACCAGATCGAGTGTTGCGACAACAGGATCGGTAGCACATAGGGGGGACCAGGCTGATCTTCGGCTTGCACATTCTGCCTCTCCGACTAGCAGAGTGCCCGCACGCCCGTTTCGTGGGTTGGCTTAGGCATACGGAGTTCATTCCATGTCTAAGCGTACGGAGTTCATTCCAAGTCTAAGATTGGACTGGACCGAGGGTTGTAACAGCAGGATCGACAGCACACAGAGGGGGACCGGGCCGATCCCCGACTTGCGCATTCTGCCTCTTCGATCGACTGAGCACCTGCACGCTCGTTTCATTGGTTGGCTTAGGCATACGGTGTTCATTCCATGTCTAAGCCCTAGCTGGACCGACGGTTGTGGCAGCAGGACTAGCAGCGGGATCGACAGCACACACAGGGGGACCGAGATGATCCCCGGCTTGCACATTATACCTCTTCGACCGACTGAGTGCCCGCATGCTCATTTCGTGGGTTGATTTAGGCATACGGAGTTCATCCCCAGTCTAAGCATATGGAGTTTATTCCCAGTTTAAGATCAGACCAGATCGAGTGTTGCGACAACAGGATCGGTAGCACATAGGGGGGACCAGGCTGATCTTCGGCTTGCACATTCTGCCTCTCCGACTGGCAGAGCGCCCGCACGCCCGTTTCGTGGGTTGGCTTAGGCATAGGGAGTTCATTCCATATCTAACCGCCAGCCGGACCGAGGGTTGTGGTAGTGGGACTGGTAGCATGCAGAGGGGGACCGAGCCGATCCCCGACTTGCGCATTATGCCTCTCTGATCCACTCAGTGCCCGAACGCTCGTTTCGTAGGTTGTCTAAGCATACAGAGTTCATTCGCAGTCTAAGATAGGACCGGACCGAGGGTTAGGTAGTAGGACCAGTAGCAGGATCGGTAGCACGCAGGGGGGATCGGGTCGATCCTCGGCTTGTGCATTCTGCCTCTCCGGTCGGTCGCTCCGATAGGTTGAGCGCCTGCACGCTCATTTTGTGGGTTAACTTAGGCATACAGAGTTCATCCCCAGTCTAAGCATACGGAGTTCATTCCCAATCTAAGATTGAATCGGACGGAGGGTTGTGGCAGCAGGATCAGCAGCATGCAGGGGGGACCGGGCTGATCCTTGGCTTACGCATTCTGCCTCTCTGGTCGGCTGAGCACCCGCACGCCCGTTTCATGGGTTGGCTTAGGCATAGGGAGTTCATTCCATTTCTAAGCCCCAGTCAGACTGAGGGTTGTGGTAGTGGGACCGACAGCATGCAGAGGGGGACCAGGCTGATCCCCCGCTAACACATTCTGCCTCTCCGGCCAGCTGAGCGCCTGCACGCTCGTTTCATGGGTTGGCTGAGGCATACGGAGTTCATTCCATATCTAAGCATACGGAGTTCATTCCCAGTCTAAGAGTTTGAGCCACGGTGCACATGCTGGGCTCAGGCATGTGCTGGTGCAGCATTTTTTTTTGCCTGAGGCACCATCATCGGAGTATCACCGGAGCATCACCGGAGAGCCTAACCGCAGCATTGGTGTTCCGACGATTGGGGGGCCGGGGGGGTGTGCGCACATGATGTGCGATGGGGGCTGGTACTTGGCCCTTATATTGGCCACTTATCCCTCATCAAACCTCGAGAACTCAAACCCCCTTAAAGAGCATTTGAGATTTTATAGGTTTGCTGCCAGTAGCCATTAAAGTGTCTGAAATGGGGACATTTTTTTCAAACGGCCACAAAATCTTCTCCACTTTGAGTTTTTAGCTGAATTTTTTTGTGCGTGCAAAAAAAAAAACAAGAATCACCTCTACCAAATTTGGGGACAAAACTCTTTCTAAAAAAATTTTAAAAAATCCCGAACCGTAAAAAGTTTCAAAAATCGTGAAAAATAGAAAACGGATCGTCTTGCCACGAAACTTCACATGAAGGTGTAGGGGACCATTATATGAATTTGTAAGCCATAAAAATGGCATTGGCATGGCAGAAATATGAAGATGTGCTTGAACCCACCAACCACCCGTTCGATCCCCGGCTTGCGCATCCTACCACTCTGGTCGGCTGAGTGTCTGCATGCTCATTTCGTTGGTTGACTTAGGCATACAGAGTTCATCCCTAGTCTAAGCATACGAAGTTCATTCCCAGTTTAAGATAGGATCAGACCGAGGGTTGCGGCAGTAGGATCGACAGCACGTAGGGGGGATCGGGCCGATCCCCGGCTTGCGCATTCTGCCTCTCCGACCGACTGAATGCCCGCACGCCCGTTTCATGGGTTGGCTTAGGCATAGGAAGTTCATTCCATGTCTAAGCCCCAGTCGAACTGAGGGTTGTGGCAGCGGGACCGACAGCACGCAGAGGGGGATCGGGCTGATCCCCGGCTTGCACACTATGCCTTTCCGGCTGGCTCAACGCCCGCATGCTCATTTCGTGGGTTGACTTGGCATACGGAGTTCATTCCTAGTCTAAGATCAGATCAGACCAAGGGTTGCAACAGCAGGACTGATAGCATGCAGGGGGACCAGGCCGGTTCCCGGCTGTGCATTCTGCCTCTCTGGCTGGCTGAGCGCTGGCACGCTCGTTTCGTGGGTTAGCTTAGGCATATAGAGTTCATTCCATGTCTAAGCATATGGAGTTCATTCCCAGTCTAAGATCAGACCGAACTGAGGGTTGCGGCAGCAGGACCAGTAACAGGATCGACAGCATGCAGGGGGGATCAGGCCGATCCTCGGCTTGCGCATTCTACCTCTCCGGCCTGCTGAGCGCTCACATGCTCGTTTCATGGGTTGGCTTAGGCATACGGAGTTCATTCCATGTCTAAGCCCCAGTCAGACCGAGAGTTGTGGTAGCAGGACCGACAGTGGGATCGACAGCACGCAGAGGGGGACCAGGTTTATCCCTGGCTTTGGCATTATGCCTCTCCAGTTGACTCAGTACCCAAACGGTTATTTCACGGGTTGACTTAGGCATATGGTGTTCATTCCCAGTCTAAGATCGAACTGGACCAAGGGTTGCGGTAGTAGGATCGACAGCACGTTTGGGGGGACTAGGTCGGTCGCTGGCTTGTGCATTTTGCCTCTCTGACCGACTGAGCGCCCGTACGCTCGTTTCGTGGGTTGACTTAGGCATACGAAGTTCATTCCATGTCTAAGCATATGGAGTTCATTCCCAATCTAAGATCAGACCAGACCGAGGGTTATAGTAGTAGGACCAGCAGCAGGATCGATAGCATGTATAGGGAGGACCGGGTCAATCTCTGACTTGCGCATTCAACCTCTCCGGCCGGCTGAGTGCCCGTACGCTCGTTTTGTGGGTTGACTTAGGCATACGGTGTACATCCCCAGTCTAAGCATACGGAGTTCATTCGTAGTCTAAGATCGAATCAGATCGAAGGTTGTGGCAGCAAGATCAGTAGCAGGTAGGGGGATCGAGCCGATCCCCGGCTTGCGCATTCTACCTCTCTGGCCGGCTGAGCAACCGCACGCCCGTTTCGTGGGTTGGCTTAGGCATAGGGAGTTCATTCCATGTCTAAGCCCCAGCCAAACCGAGGGTTGTGGCAGCCGGACCGACAGCACGCAGAGGGGGACCGGGCCAATCCCCGACTTGTGCATTCTGCCTCTTCGGTCGACTGAGCGTCCGCACACTCATTTTGTGGGTTGGCTTAGGCATACGGAGTTCATTCCATGTCTAAGCATACGAAGTTCATTCCCAGTCTAAGAGTTCGAGCCACGGTGCACATGCTGGTCTAGGGCATGTGCTGGTGCCGCATTTTTTTCGCCCGGGGCACCATCACCGGAACATCGTCGGAGAGCCTAACTGTCGACATTGGGGGTTTCGACGATTGGGGGGGATGTGCGCACATGATGTGCGATGGGTACTGGTACTTGGCCCTTATATTGGCCCCCTATCCCTCATCAAACCTTGAGAACTCACACCCCTTAAAGAGCATTTGAGATTTTATAGGTTTGCTGCCAGTAGCCATTAAAGTGTCTAAAATGGGGACACTTTTTTCAAACGGTCACAAAATCTTCTCCACTTTGAGTTTTTAGCAGAATTTTTTTGTGCATACCAAGAAAAAAACAAGGATCACCTCTACCAAATTTCGGGACAAAACTCTTTCGAAAAAAATTTTAAAAAATCTCAAACCACAAAAAGTTTTGAAAATCATGAAAAATAGAAAACGGGTCGTCTTGCCATGAAACTTCACATGAAGGCGTAGGGGACCATTGTATGAATTTACAAGCCATAAAAATGGCATTGGCATGGCAAAAATATGAAGATGTGCTTGAACCCACCTACCACCTGTTCGATCCCCGGCTTACGCATCCTGCCTCTCTGGTCGGCTGAGCGCCTGCATGCTCGTTTCATGGGTTGACTTAGGCATACGGAGTTCACCCCTAGTCTAAGCATACGAAGTTCATTCCTAGTCTAAGATCGGACCAAGCCGATCCCCGGCTTGTGCATTCTGCCTCTCCGGCCGGCTGAGCACTCGCACGCCAATTTCGTGGGTTGGCTTAGGTATAGGGAGTTCATTCCATGTCTAAGCCCCAACCAGACCGAGGGTTGTGGCAGCGGGACCGACAGCACGTAGAGGGGGATCGAGGCGATCCCCAGCTTGCGCATTATGCCTCTCCGACCAGCTCAGTGCCTGCACGCTCGTTTCGTGGGTTGACTTAGGTATACGGAGTTCATTCCCAGTCTAAGACCAGACCGGATCGAGGGTTGTGGTAGCAGGATTGACAGCACGCAGGGAGGGACCGGGTCGGTCCCCGACTTGTGCATTCTACCTCTCCGGTCGGCTAAGTGCTCGCACGCTTGTTTCGTGGGTTGGCTTAGGCATACGGAGTTCATTCCATGTCTAAGCATACGGAGTTCATTCCCAGTCTAAGATCGGATCGGACCGAGGGTTGTGGCAGCAAGACCAGCAGCAGGATCGATAACACGCAGGAGGAGATCGGGCCGATCCCCGGCTTACGCATTCTACCTCTCCGACCGGCTGAGCGCCCGCACGCTTGTTTCGTGGGTTGGCTTAGGCATACAGAGTTCATTCCATGCCTAAGCCCCAGCCGGACCGAGGGTTGTGGTAGCAAGACCGGTAGCGGGATTGGTAGCACGCAGAAGGGGACTGGGCTGATCCCTAGCTTATGCATTATGCCTTTCTGATCGGCCTCTCCGGTCAGCTGAGTGCCTGCACGCTCGTTTCATGGGTTGACTTAGGCATACGGAGTTCATCCCTAGTCTAAGTATACGAAGTTCATTCCCAGTCTAAGATCAGACCGGACTGATGGTTGCGATAACAGGATCTACAACATACAGGGGGACCGAGCTGATCCTCGGCTTATGCATTCTGCCTCTCCAGCCGGCTGAGTGCCCGCACGCCCATTTCGTGGGTTGGCTTAGGCATAGGGAGTTCATTCCATGTCTAAGCCCCTGCCGAACCAAGGGTTGTGGCAGCGGGATCGGTAGCACACAGAGGGGGACCGGGTCGGTCCTCGGCTTGCGCATTATGCCTCTTCGGTCGGCTCAGTGCTCGAACGCTCATTTCATGGGTTGACTTAAGCATACGGAGTTCATTCCCAGTCTAAGATCAGACTAGATAGAGGGTTGCGGCAGCAGGATCGACAGCACACAGGGGGGATGGGGTCGGTCCCTGACTTGCGCATTTTGCCTCTCCGATCGATTGAGCGCCCGCATGCTCGTTTCATGGGTTGGCTTAGGCATGCGGAGTTCATTCTATGTCTGAGCATACAGAGTTCATTCCCAGTCTAAGATCAGATCGAACCAAGGCTTGCGACAGTAGGACCAACAGTAGGATCGATAGCACCCAGAAGGGATCAAGCCGATCCTCTGCTTGCGTATTCTGCCTCTTTGGTCGACTGAGTGCCCGTACACTCGTTTCGTGGGTTAACTTAGGCATACGGAGTTCATCCCCAGTCTAAGCATATGGAGTTCATTCCCAGTCTAAGATCGAACCGGACTGAGGGTTGCGACAGCAGGATCGACAGCACGTAGAGGGGGACCAAATCGATCCCCGACTTGCTCATTCTGCCTCTCTGGCCGAATAAGCACCCGCACGCTCGTTTCGTCGGTTGGCTTAGGCATACGGAGTTCATTCCATGTCTAAGCCCCAGCCGGACCGAGGGTTGTGGCAGCAGGCCCGGCAGCAGGATCGACAGCACGTAAAAGGGGATCAGACTGATGCTCGACTTGTGCGTTATGCCTCTCCGATCGGCCTCTCCGGTCGACAGAGTGCTCGCACGCTCGTTTCGTGGGTTGGCTTAGGCATACGAAGTTCATTCCATGTCTAAGCCTCAGCCAGACCGAGGGTTGTGGCAACAGGACCGGCAGCGGGATCGACAGCCCACAGAGGGGGACTGGGCTGATCCATAGCTTGTGCGTTATGCCTCTCTGACCGGTTGAGTGTCCGAACGCTCGTTTCATGGGTTGACTTAGGCATACGAAGTTTATCCTCAGTCTAAGCATACAGAGTTCATTCCCAGTATAAGATTGGATCGGATCGAGGGTTGCGGTAGCAGGATCGATAGCATACATGGGGGATCGAACGGATCCCCGGCTTACGTATTCTGCCTCTCCGGTCGGCTGAGTGCCCGTACGCCCTTTTCGTGGGTTGGCTTAGGCATAGGGAGTTCATTCCATGTCTAAGCCCCAGCGGAACTGAGGGTTGTGGCAGCGGGACTGGCATTACGTAGAGGGGGATCGAGTCGATCCCTGGCTTGCGCATTATGCCTCTTCGGTTGGCTCAGTGCCCGAACGCTTGTTTCGTGGGTTGACTTAGCATACGGAGTTCATTCCCCGTCTAAGATGGGACTGGACTGAGGGTTGTAGTAGCAGGATCGATAGCACGCAGGGGGGACCGGCCTGGTCCCCAGCTTGCACATTCTGCCTCTCCGACCGGTTGAGCACCCGCACGCTCGTTTCGTGGGTTGTCTTAGTCATACGGAGTTCATTCCATGTCTAAGCATACATAATTCATTCGCAGTCTAAGATCAGACAGGATCAAGGCTTGTGGTAGCAGGACCAGCAACAGGATCTGCAACACACAGGGGGGATCGGGTTGATCCCCGTCTTGCGCATTCTGCCTCTTCGACCGGCTGAGCGCCCATACGCTCGTTTCATGGGTTGACTTAGGCATACGGAGTTCATCCCCAGTCTAAGCATACAGAGCTCATTCCTAGTCTAAGATTGAACCAGTCCGAGGGTTACGACAGTAGGATCGACAACATGCAGGAAGGATCGGGCCGATCCCCGGCTTGCTCATTCTGCCTCTCCGGCCGGTTGAGCGCCCGCATGCCCGTTTCGTGGGTTCGCTTACGCATAGGGAGTTCATTCCATGTCTAAGCCCCAGCTGGACTGAGGGTTGTGGTAGCAGGATTGGCAGCACGCAGAGGGGGACCGGGCCGGTCCCCGGCTTGCGCATTCTGTCTCTCTGGCTGACTGAGCGCCCGCACGCTCGTTTCTTGGGTTGGCTTAGGCATATGGAGTTCATTCCATGTCTAAGCATACGAAGTTCATTCCCAGTCTAAGAGTTTGAGCCACGGTGCACATGCTGGGTTCTGGCATGTGCTGGTGCCGCATTTTTTTTACCCGAGGCACCATCGTCAGAGCATCGTCGGAGAGCCTAACCGACGGTATTGGGGGTTCCGGCGATTGGGGGGCGGGGGGTGTGCGCACATGATGTGCGATGGGTGCTGGTACTTGGCCCTTATATTGGCCCCCTATCCCTCATCAAACCTCGAGAACTAACACCGCCTTAAAGAGCATTTGAGATTTTATAGGTTTGCTGCCAATAGCCATTAAAGTGTTTGAAATAGGGACACAAAATACAGGGATCACCTCTACCAAATTTGGGGACAAAACTCTTTCTAAAAAAATTTAAAAAAATCCCGAATTGTAAAAAGTTTTGAAAATCATGAAAAATAGAAAATGGGTCGTCTTGCCACGAAACTTCACATGAAGGCGTAGGGGACCATTGTATGAATTTAAAAGCCATAGAAAAGGCATTGGCATGGCAAAAATATGAAGATGTGCATGAACCCACCTACCACCCGCTCAATCCCCGGCTTGCGCATCTTGCCTCTCTGATCGACTGAGCGTCCGCACGTTCATTTCATGGGTTGACTTAGGCATATGCAGTTCATCCACAGTCCAAGCATACGGAGTTCATTCCCAGTCTAAGATCAAACCAAACTGAGGGTTACGGTAGCAGGATCAGCAGCACGTAGGGGGGATCGGGTCGATCCCTGACTTACGCATTCTGCCTCTCCGGCTGGCTGAGTGCCCGCACGCCCGTTTCGTGGGTTGGCTTAGGCATAGGGGGTTCATTCCATGTCTAAGCCCCAGCCAGACTGAGGGTTATGGTAGCAGGACTGGCAGCATGCAGAGGGGGATCGGGCCGATCCCCGACTTGTGCATTATGCCTCTTCGGTCGGCTTAGCACCCGCACGCTCGTTTCATGGGTTGACTTAGGCATACGGAGTTCATTCCCAGTCTAAGATCGGATCGAATCGAGGGTTGCGACTGTAAGATCGACAACATGCAGGGGGGACCAAGCCGGTCCTCGACTAGCACATTCTGCCTCTCTGGTCGGTTGAGCATCCACACGCTCATTTCATGGGTTGGCTTAGGCATACGGAGTTCATTCCATGCCTAAGCATACGGAGTTCATTCCCAGTCTAAGATCAGACTGGACCGAGGGTTGCGATAGCAGGAACAGCAGCAGGATCGACAGTACGCAGGGGAGACCGAGTCGATCCCCAGCTTGCGTATTCTACCTCTTCGATCGGCTGAGTGCCCGTACACTCATTTCATGGGGTGGCTTAGGCATATAGAGCTCATTCTATGTCTAAGCCCTAATTGGATCGAGGGTTGTGGTAGCAGGATCGGTAGCACGCAGAGAGGGATCAGGCTGATCCCCAGCTTGAGCATTATGGCTCTCCATTCTGCCTCTCCGGCCAGCTGAGCGCCCGTACGCTCATTCCGTGGGTTGACTTAGACATACGGAGTTCATCCCCAGTCTAAGCATACGGAGTTTATTCCCAATCTAAGATCGGTCAGGATCGAGGGTTGCAGTAGCAAGATTGGTAGCACACAGGGGGGATCGGCCCGATCCCCGGCTTGCGTATTCTGCCTCTCCGACTGGCTGAGCACCCGCACGCCCGTTTCGTGGGTTGGCTTAGGCATAGGGAGTTCATTCCATGTCTAAGCCCCAGTCGGATCAATGGTTGTGGCAGCGAGACTGGCAGTATGCAGAGGGGGACCGAGCCGATCCTCGGCTTGCGCATTATCCCTCTCCGACTGACTCAGCAGCCAAACGCTCGTTTCATGGGTTGACTTAAGAATACAGAGTTCATTCCCAGTCTAAGATCAGACCGGACCGAGGGTTGCGGTAGTAGGATCGATAGCATGCAGGGGCCATCGGGCCAGTCCCCGACTTACGCATTCTGCCTCTCCAGTCGGCTGAGCACCCGCACGCTCATTTCTTGGGTTCGCTTAGGCATATGGAGTTTATTCCATGTCTAGGCATACAGAGTTCATTCCCAGTCTAAGATTGGACCGGACCAAAGGTTGCGGTAGTACGACCGGTAACAGGATTGGCAGCATGCAGGGGGGACTGAGCCGATCCCTAGCTTTCGCATTCTACCTCTCTGGCCGACTGAGCGCCCGTACGCTCATTTCATGGGTTGGCTTAGGCATACGGTGTTCATTCCATGTCTAAGCCCCAGCCGGATTGAGGGTTATGGTAGCAGGATCGGTAGTGAGATCGGTAGCACACAGAAGGGGATCAGGCTAATCCCCAGCTTGCACATTATGCCTTTCCGACCGGCCTCTCTGGTCGGCTCAACACCCGCACGCTTGTTTCATGGGTTGACTTAGGCATATGGAGTTCATCCATAGTCTAAGCATACGAAGTTCATTCCCAATTTAAGATCGAATTGGACCGAGGGTTGTGGCAACAGGATCGACAACATGCAGAGAGGATCGAGCAGATCCTCGGCTTGCTTATTCTGCCTCTTCGGTAGGCTGAGTGGCCGCATAATCGTTTCGTGGGTTGGCTTAGGCATACGGAGTTCATTTCGTGTCTAAGCATATGGAGTTCATTTCGAGTCTAAGATTTTGAGCCACGATGCACATACTGGGCTCGGGCATGTGCTGGTGTCGCATATTTTTTGCCCGGGGCACCATCGTCGGAGTATCGTCGGAGAGCCTAACCGACGGCATTGTAGGTTTCGACAATTGGGGGGGCCGCCTGGTTTCTTGAGCTCCACCTTGTCCTGTTGGCACATAAGACAAGTCTTCACATAGGCCTCCACATCGTCCCTCATGTGTGGCCAGTAGTACCGGTCCTCGATCAGCGCCAAGGTATGGCTCTCTCTGGGGTGTCCAGCCCACCTTGAATCATGGCATTCTTGCAAAACTTCCTTACGGAGCTTCCCGTTCTATGGCACAAACAGTCTACTGCCCCTGGTGTACAGCAAGCCATCCTGCAACCAAAACTACCTAGTCTTACCTTGCTGGGCGTACTCCATCAAAGCCTTGGCTGTAGGATCATGCGTAAGTCCCTTCTTAATGCGCAGCACCAATGACCCCTCTGGTTGGCTAATGGCAGCAAGGTTAGCCTTCGTGCTCAGGGCGTCTGCCACTAGGTTCGCCCGCCCCGGCTTGTACTCAATCTGGAAATCAAATTCTGTAATAAAATCTTGCCATCTCGCCTGTTTGGGGGATAGCTTCTTCTGCGTTTGAAAGTAGCTAGTCGCCACATTGTTCGTCCTAACCATGAACCTCGACCCCAACAGGTAATGGTGCCAAGTGCACAAGCAGTGCACCACTGCAGTCATCTCTTTCTCTTGGACCGTGTATTTACGCTCAGTCTCGTTCAGCTTCCTGCTCTCGAACGTGACTGGACATCCCTCCTGCATCAACACGCCCCCTATGGCAAAGTCTGATGCATCCGTATGCACCTCATACGGTTTTACATGGTCTGGCAAGGCCAAGACTAGCTCCACGATCAAAGCCCTTTTCAACCTGTCAAAGGCTTCCTGGCACCCTGCGCTCCACTCCCATGCTTTCCCTTTCTTTAGCAAGTCAGTCAATGGCATGGCTATTGTTGAGTGACCTTTGATGAAGCGCCTGTAGTAGTTGACCAACCCAAGGAACGATCTCAACTCAGTGACCTTGCTTGACGGTTGCCACTCCAGGATGGCGTGTATCTTGCCTTCATCCATGCGTATCCTGCCACCTCCCACTATGTGGCCAAGGAACGGGATCTCCTGCTGGGCGAATGAGCACTTCTCCCTCTTGACAAATAGCTTGTGTACCCACAACACCTCGAACACCTGTCTCAAGTGGTCTACATGCTCTCCCAAAGTCTGGCTATAGATCACAATGTCATCCAAATAAACCACAACAAACCGATTAAGGAATGACTGAAGTACCTTGTTCATAAGGGTGCAAAATGTTGCTGGGGCGTTCGTGAGTCCGAAAGGCATCACCAAGAACTCATACGAACCATACCGAGTGACACATGCTGTCTTTGGCTCATCTCCCTCTGTGATCCTGACTTGATAGTAGCCTAACCTCAAATCCAGCTTGGTGAACTACCTTGCGCACCCAAGTTTATCGAACTAGTCCGTAATGAGTGGGATGGGGTACTTATTCTTGATGGTCAGCTTGTTCAAAGCCTGGTAGTCTATGCACAGCCGCAACGACCCATCATGCTTGCGCTGAAATAGAATCGGTGCACCATAGGGTGCCTTCAATGGCCTAATGAAGCCAGCATCAACTAACTTTTTGAGTTGCTTCCTCAACTCCTCCAACTCTGGTGGAGACATTCGGTAAGGGGCTCTAGTTGGTGGCCTTGCCTCGAACACTAGCTCGATCTTGTGGTCCACCTCCCTCTTAGGTGGTAGCTTGTTAGGTAGCTTTGCGGGCATCACATCACTAAAGGTTTTCAGCACCTTTAGCACCTCCAAGGGTGACTCGGTCACTTTTTCCCTTGGCTCATCATATTTCAGGGCTGCCAAGAAGGTGTCTTCTTGTCTGCTTACTGCCTTGGCAAATTGGATGGTTGACACCACCCGCGACCCAACTCCAGACCCTCTCTTCAATGTCACTAGGCATTGGCACCGTGCATCCAAGATGCAAACATAATCGGTAAAAGGCACAAGAAAGGCGTTAATCTAAACTAGGAAATCCAACCCAATCACAAACTCATAGTCGTCAAGGGGTATTACCTTAATGGTCTTCTTGCCTTTCCAGTCTCCAAGCGGCAACTCCACTCCCCGCGCTACTCCAATGGCTGGAACTTCATTAGAGTTCACCGTTTTGATGGTACCAGTCCCTTTCTGCACCTTTAGTCTGAGCTTCCGGGCTCTATCGCCTAAAATAAAAAGATGTAAAGCACCTGTGTCCACTAGTGCGCTCACCTTCTGACCCACAACCATCAGATCTGCAAACATCAAGCCTTTTGGCTTGCGGCTCCCCTTACTCTGGACAATATTGAGCACCAACGACCCAAGCTTTGCTGCCCTTGACTCTGGCTTCTCGTCAGACTCCTTGTCTACAACAGCCAGCTTGCCCTTCTACGGTAATTACGTGCTACGTGGCTTCCTCCACATAGGTAGCATGCTAGTGGCTCTCGATCCCCCTTTGCTTTCCACTTGCCTGCTGGTGGCTTCCTCTCGCCATCCTTGGTTGAACAGTCTCGGTCTCCATCCTTAGACTCTCGATCGCGGTCCTTCCCCTTGGACTGCTTCTTTCAGTCCCTATCATCCCTGCCCTTACCCTTGGGCTTGGTAGACTCAAACTTGTTCAGAGGCTTGAACTCTATCAAGGCCTCGACAGTAGTCATGGCTTTAGCCAAGTCATGAACTCCTCTCTTTTATAGCTCATGCTTCACCCATGGCTTCAACCCATCCAAGAAAGCAAATAAGGTGTCCTTCTCACCTAGATCCAAGATCTGTAGCATCAGTTCAGAGAATTTTTGGACATACTCCCTTATGTCCCTTTGCTGGCTCAGCCTGCGTAACTTTGCCCACGCCTCATCATCTGCATACTCTAGGTAAAATTGTTCTCTGAACTCTTTTCGAAACTCTGCCCAGGTTCCAATCTTGGTGCTCCTATGCCTGACATCATCACACCTGTGCCTCTACCACAATAAGGCTACATCAGTGAGATACACAGTAGCGGTGCTTACCTTTATCACCTCGTCTTTCATGCCTATGGCCTGGAAGTACTGCCCCATACCCCAAAGGTAGTTATCTACTTTCTTGGCCACCCTAGTCCCCTTGAACTCCTTAGGCTTGGGGACATCCAATCTAGACTTGGACACTCTAGCAAACATGCCATTCCTAATGGCAGTCATGCAAGCAACGAGCTCACTGGTAAGCTCCTCCATCCACTGGCGCATGGCCTCCATGCCATCGCGTAAGGTCAGCATTTCAGCCTCCAAGGTCTGATTCTTTTGGGTGAACACGTCCAAGCCTTTGTTGAGAGCAGCTTGCAGCTCACTTTGGATCTCCTCCCTCATGGAGTCTAGTGATGCAATGTGAGTCTCTACCCCTTCAAGCTTCTCCCCCATGTCACCCATGGTCACCTCCACCTTGGCCAGCCTACCGTCCATGGTAGACCAGATATCTCTAGAACTGGCTTTCCTCCCTCTTCCATGCCCATGCTCTTAGGCCTCTAGTTGTTGGTTAGCAGCGTCACTTTAGGATGCCATCTCCTCTAACCTGCACAACACAAACACGTAGAATCGAACTTGCTCTGATATCAACTGTCACGGGCTCCGACCTTAGACTCAGAAACCGTGCGGCCTTAGGCTTGGAATCTCCTCCTTTATGCCTAAGTCAGCCTAAAACACAAGTGTATGGGCACTAGAACAATAGGAAGGGCTGATTACCCAAGTTAAAGAGAAACAAGATAAGAAGGCAGAATTCTGGAAATGCTCTTGTATTCACTGAAACATAAGTGTTTGATGGTGTACAAATGAGGGAGGAGCAGCCCTCATTTATAGTTGAGGCTTCAGCTTACACTTAATGGCAATATCCCTAGAATAAAGGCTAAAATCATGGGATTATACAGATTACAATCAATCAGGATGCTAACTCCTGATTTTCAGGGTCAACCAAATTTGCCAGGATGCTACTGCTGATCCTGCCTGCTTCCAGAAGCTTCCCTTGCATCTCCAGCTCCTTGGGCCCTTCTAGATGTGGTGCGGGCAGCTTGTATGCCAGGCCTTGGTCTCACGAGCTGGCCTGCAAGTTGGGCGGGCGTTCTAAACTCGTTCACTAGGCTTTGCGTGCAGATACTCGCCAGTACGCCTAGTTTGCGGGCCTCAACCTCTGGCTCACCTGCTGGTGTACCTGATGTGCCTGGCGTGCCCCTCTCAGGGCATGACACTTGGCCCTTATATTGGCCCCCTATCCCTCATCAAACCTTGAGAACTCACACCCCCTTAAAGAGCATCTGAGATTTTATAGGTTTGCTGCCAGTAGCCATTAAAGTGTCTTAAATGGGGACACTTTTTTCAAACGGTCACAAAATCTTCTCCACCTCGATTTTTTAGCTGAATTTTTTTGTGCATGCCAACAAAAATACAAGGATCACCTCTACCGAATTTGGGGACAAAAATCTTTCTAAAACAATTTTAAAAAATCCTGAACCACAAAATGTTTCAAAAATAGAAAATGAGCCGTCTTGCCACGAAACTTCACATGAAGGCTTAGGGGACCATTGTATGAATTTACAAGCCATAAAAATTGCATTGGCATGGCAGAAATATGAAGATGTGCTTGAACCCACCTACCTCCCATTCAATCCCCGATTTGCACATCCTGCCTCTCTGGTCGGTTGAGTGCCCGCACGCTCATTTCATGTGTTGACTTAGGCATACGGAGTTCATCCCCAGTCTAAGCATACGGAGTTCATTCCGAGTCTAAGATCGGATCGGACCGAGTGTTGCGGCAGCAGGATCGACAGCACGCAGGGGTGACCGGCTTGCGCATTCTACCTCTCCGACCGACTGAGCACCCGTACACCCATTTCGTGGGTTGGCTTAGGCATAGGGAGTTCATTCCATGTCTAAGCCCCAACCGGGCCGAGGGTTGTGGCAGTGGGACCAACAACACGCAGAGGGGGACCAGGCCAATCCCCGACTTGGGCATTATGCCTCTCCGATCGGCTCAGCGCCCGCAAGCTCGTTTCGTCGGTTGACTCAGGCATACGGAGTTCATTCCTAGTCTAAGATCAGACTGGACCGAGGGTTGTGGCAGCAGGATCGATAGCATGCAGGGGGGACCGGGTCGATCCTCGGCTTGCGCATTCTGCCTCTCCGGTCGGCTGAGTGCCTACACGCTCGTTTCATGGGTTGGCTTAGGCATACAGAGTTCATTCCATGTCTAAGCATACGGAGTTCATTCCCAGTCTAAGATCGGACCAGACTGAGGATTGTGGTAGTAGGACCAGTAGCAGGATTGACAGCACGTAAGGGGGACCAGGTCGATCCTCGGATTACGCATTCTGCCTCTCCGGTCAGTTGAGTGCCGTACACTCGTTTCGTGGGTTGGCTTAGGCATACGAAGTTCATTCCATGTCTAAGCCCCAGCCGAACTAAGGGTTGTGGTCGTAAGACTGGTAGCGGGATTGGCAGCACGCAGAGGGGGATCGGGCTGATCCCCGGCTTGCGCATTATGCCCTCCAATCGGCCTCTCTGGTCGACTGAGAGCCCGCACCCTTGTTTCATGGGTTGACTTAGGCATACGAAGTTCATCCCCAATCTAAGCATACGGAGTTCATTCCCAATCTAAGATCGGACCGAACCGAGGGTTTCGATAGCAAGATCGGTAGCACGCTAGGCTTTACGCGTAAATACCTGCCAGCACGCTTGGTCTGTGGGCCTCAACCTCTGGCTCGCCTGTTGGTGCGCCTGATGTGCCTGGTGAGCCCCTCCCAGGGCATGACACTTGGCCCTTATATTGGCCCCCTATCCCTCAACAAACCTCGAGAACTCACACCCCCTTAAAGAGCATTTGAGATTTTATAGGTTTGTTGCCAGTAGCCATCGAAGTGTCTTAAATGGAGAGACTTTTTTCAAACGATCACAAAATCTTCTCCATTTCGAGTTTTTAGCTGAATTTTTTTATGCATCCCAACAAAAGTACAAGGATCGCCTCTACCAAATTTGGGGACAAAAGCCTTTCTAAAAAAATTTTAAAAAATCCCAAACCGTAAAAAGTTTCAAAAATCATGAAAAATAGAAAATGGGTCATCTTGCAATGAAACTTCACATGAAGGCTTAGGGGACCGTTGTATGAATTTACAAGCCATAAAAATGAGATCGGCATGGTAGAAATATGAAAATGTGCTTGAACCCACCCCCCACCCATTCGATCCGTGACTTGCGCATCCTGCCTCTCTAGTCGGCTGAGCGCCCGCATGCTCGTTTCGTGGGTTGACTTAGGCATATAGAGTTCATCCCCAGTCTAAGCATATGGAGTTCATTCTCAGTCTAAGATTGGATTGGACCAAGGGTTGCGGTAGTAGGATCGATAGCACGGAAGGGGGACTAGGCCATTCCCTGGCTTACGCATTCTACCTCTCCGGTCGGCTGAGCACCAGCACGTCCGTTTTGTGGGTTGGCTTAGGCATAGGGAGTTCATTCCATGTCTAAGCCCCAGCCGAATTGAGGGTTGTGGCAGCGGGACAGATAGCACGCAGAGGGGGACCAGGCCGATCCCCGGCTTGTGCATTATGCCTCTCCAGTCAGTTCAGTGCCCGCACACTCATTTCGTGGGTTGACTTAGGCATACAGAGTTCATTCCTAGTCAAAGATCAGACCAGACCAAGGGTTGCGGTAGCAAGATCGACAGCACGCAGGGGGGATTGAGCTGATCCCTGGCTTGCGCATTCTGCCTCTCTGATCGACTGAATGCCCACATGCTCGTTTCGTGGGTTGGCTTTGGCATAGTGAGTTCATTCAATGTCTAAGCCCCAGCCAGACTGAGGGTTGTGGCAGTAGAACCGACAGCACGTACAGGGGGATCGGGTTGATCCTCGGCTTGCGAATTATGCCTCTTTGGCCGGCTCAACGCCCGCACGCTCATTTCGTGGGTTGACTTATGTATACAGAGTTCATTCCTAGTCTAAGATCAGACTAGACCGAGGGTTACGGTAGCAGGATCGATAGCATGCAGGGGGGACCGAGCCGATCCCCAGCTTGCGCATTCTGCCTCTTCGATCGACTGAGTGCCACACGCTCATTTCGTGGGTTGGCTAAGCATACGGTGTTCATTCCTAGCTAAGATTTTGAGCCACGGTGCACATGTTGGGCTTGGGCATGTGCTGGTGCCGCATTTATTTTGCCTGGGGCACCATCGTCGGAGCATCATCGGAGAGCCTAACCGGTGGCATTGGGGGTTCCGACGATTGGGGGGGTCGGGGGGTGTGCGCACATGATGTGTGATGGCTGCTAGTTCTTGGCCCTTATATTGGCCCCCTATCCCTCATCAAACCTCGAGAACTCACACCCCCTTAAAGAGCATTTAAGATTTTATAGGTTTGCTGCCAGTAGCCATTAAAGTGTCCGAAATGGGGACACTTTTTTGAAACGGTCACAAATCTTCTCCACTTCAAGTTTTTAGCTGAAAGTTTTTGTGCATGCTAACAAAAATACAAGGATCCCCTCTACCATATTTGGGGACAAAACTCTTTCTAAAAAAATTTTAAAACATATTGAACCGTAAAAAGTTTCAAAAATCATGAAAAATAGAAAACAGGTCATCTTGCCATGAAACTTCACATGAAGGCTGAGGGGACCATTGTTTGAATTTATAAGCCATAAAAATGGCATTGGCATGGCAGAAATATGAAGATGTGCTTGAACCCACCTACCACCCATTCGATCCCCGACTTGCGCATCTTGCCTCTCTGGTTGGCTGAGCACCCGCACGCTCGTTTCATGGGTTGACTTAGGCATACGAAGTTCATCCCCAGTCTAAGCATACGGAGTTCATTCTCAGTCTAAGATCAGACCGGATCGAGGTTTGCAACAGCAGGATCGATAGCACGTAGGGGGGACCGGGTCGATCCCCGGCTTGCGTATTCTACCTCTCTGGCCGGTTGAGCGCCCATACGTCAGTTTCATGGGTTGGCTTAGGCATAGGGAGTTCATTCCATGTCTAAGCCCTGGTCAGACCGAGAGTTGGGGCAGCGGGACTAGCAGCACGTAGAGGGGGACTAGGCCGGTCCCCAGCTTGCGCATTATGCCTCTCCGGCTGGCTCGACGCCCGCACGCTCGTTTCGTGGGTTGACTTAGGCATACGGAGTTCATTCCCAGTCTAAAATTGGATCGGACCGAGGGTTGCGCAATAGGATCGATAGCACGCAGGGGGGATCGGGCCAATCCCTAGCTTACGCATTCTGCCTCTCCGGTCGGTTGAGCGCCCGCACGCTCATTTTGTGGGTTGGCTTACGCCTACGGAGTTTATTCCATGTCTAAGCATACGAAGTTCATTCCCAGTCTAAGATCAGATCGGATCAAGGGTTGCGACAGCAGGACTAGTTGCAGGATCGACATCACGCAGGGGGGACTGGGCCGATCCCTGGCTTGTGCATTCTGCCTATCCAACCGGCTGAGCGCCCGCACGCTCGTTTCGTGGGTTGGCTTAGGCATATGGAGTTCATTCCATGTCTAAGCCCCAGCTGAATCGAGGGTTGTGGTAGCGGGACTGGCAACACGCAGAGGGGGATCGAGCCGATCCCTAGCTTGCGCATTATGCCTCTTCAGCCGGCTCAGCACCCGGACACTCGTTTCATGGGTTCACTTATGCATACGGAGTTCAATCCCAGTCTAAGATCGGATCAGACCAAGGGTTGCATTAGCAAGATCGACAGCACGTGGGGGATCGGGCCGATCCCCGGCTTGCGCATTCTGCCTCTCCGATCGGCTGAGTGCCCGCACGCTTGTTTCATGGGTTGGCTTAGGCATACGGAGTTCATTCCATGTCTAAGAATATGGAGTTCATTCCCAGTCTAAGATTTTGAGCCACAGTGCACATGCTGGGCTCGGGCATTTGCTGGTGCCGCATTTTTTTTGCCTGGGGCACCATCACCGGAGCATCGCCAGAGAGCCTAACCGGCGGCATTGGGGGTTCCGGCGATTAGGGGGATTGGGGGGTGTTCGCACTTGATGTGCAATGGGTTCTGGTACTTGGCCCTTATATTGGCCGCCTATCCCTTATCAAACCTCAAGAACTCACACCCCCTCAAAGAGCATTTGAGATTTTATAGGTTTGCTGCCAGTAGCCATTAAAGTGTCTGAAATAGGGACACTTTTTTCAAACGGTCACAAAATCTTCTCCACTTCGAGTTTTTAGCTGAATTTTTTTGTGCATGCCAACAAAAATTTGGGGACAAAACACTTTCTAAAAAAATTTTAAAAAATCTCGAACCGTAAAAAGTTTCAAAAATTGTGAAAAATAAAAAACAGGTCGTCTTGCCAAGAAACTTCACATCCAGGCTTAGGGGACCATTGTATGAATTTACAACAAATAAAAATGGCATTGGCATGGTAGAAATATGAAGATGTGCTTGAACCCACCTACCACCTGTTCGATCCTCGGCTTACGCATTCTGCCTCTCTGGCCGACTGAGCGCCCGCACGCTCGTTTCATGGGTTGGCTTAGGCATACGGAGTTCATTCCATGTCTAAGCATACGGAGTTCATTCCAGTCTAAAAGTTTGAGGCACGGTGCACATGCTGGGCTCAGGCATGTGCTGGTGCTACATTTTTTTCGCCCGAGCACCATCGCCGGAGAGCCTAGCTGACAGCGTTGGGGGTTCTGACAATGGGGGGTCGGGGGGTGTGCGCACATGATGTGCGATGGGTGCTGGTACTTGGCCCTTATATTGGCCCCCTATCCCTCATCAAACCTTGAGAACTCACACCCCCTTAAAGAGCATTTGAGATTTTATAGGTTTGCTGCCAGTAGCTATTACAGTGTCTGAAATGAGGACACTTTTTTCAAACGGTCACAAAATCTTCTCCACTATGAGTTTTTAGCTGAATTTTTTTTGCATGCCAACAAAAATACAAGGATCACCTCTACCAAATTTGGGGACAAAAGTCTTTCTAAAAAAAATTTAAAAAATCCTGAACCGCAAAAAGTTTCAAAAATCGTTAAAAATAGAAAATGGGTCGTCTTGCCATGAAACTTCACATGAAGGCTTAGGGGACCATTGTATGAATATACAAGGCATAAAAATGGCATAGGCAGAAATATGAAGATGTTCTTGAACCCACCTACCACCCGTTCGAACCTCGGCTTGCGCATCCTGCCCCTCTGGTCGGCTGAGCGTCCGCACGCTTGTTTCATGGGTTGACTTAGGCATACGGAGTTGATACCCAGTCTAAGCATATGGAGTTCATTCCCAGTCTAAGATTGGACTGGACTGAGGGTTACGGCAGTAGGATCGATAGCACGTAGGGGGGACCGGCCGGTCCCTGGCTTGCGCATTATATCTCCCCGACCGATTGAGTGCCCGCACGCTCGTTTCGTGGGTTGGCTTAGGCATAGGGAGTTCATTCCATGTCTAAGCCCCAGCTAGATCGAGGGTTGTGGTAGCGAAATTGACAGCACGCAGAGGGGGACTGGGTCGATCCTCAGCTTACGCATTATGCCTCTCTGGTCAGCTCAGTGCCCGTATGCTCGTTTTGTGGGTTGACTTAGGCATACAGAGTTCATTCCTAGTCTAAGATCGGATCGGACCGAGGGTTGTGGCAGCAGGATCGACAGCACGTAGGGGGGACTAGGCCGGTCCCTGGCTTGCGCATTCTGCCTCTCTGGTCGGCTGAGCGCTCGCACGCTCGTTTCGTGGGTTGGCTTAGGCTTACGGAGTTCATTCCATGTCTAAGCATACGGAGTTCATTCTCAGTCTAAGATCAGATTGGACCAAGGGTTGCGGTCGCAGGATCGACAGCATGCAGGGGGGACCGGGTCGATCCCTAGCTTGCACATTCTACCTCTCCGGTCGGTTGAATGCCTGCACGCCCATTCCATGGGTTGGCTTAGGCTTAGGGAGTTCATTGCATGTCTAATTCCCAGCCGGGCTGAGGGTTGTGGCAGTGGGACCGACAACATGCAGAGGGGCACCGGGCCGATCCCCAGTTTGTGCATTATGCCTCTCCGACCGGCTCAGTGCTCGAACGCTCGTTTCGTGGGTTGACTCAGGCATACGGAGTTCATTCCATGTCTAAGCATACGGAGTTCATTCCCAGTCTAAGAGTTTGAGCCATGATGCACATGCTGGGCTCGGGCATGTGCTGGCATCGCATTTTTTTCACCTGGGGCACCATCACCGGGGGGCCGGGGGGTGTGCGTACATGATGTGTGATGGGTGTTGGTACTTGGCCCTTATATTGGCCCCCTATCCCTCATCAAATCTCGAGAACTCACACCCGCTTACAGAGCATTTGAGATTTTATGGGTTTGCTGCCAGTAGCCATTAAAGTGTCTGAAATGGGGACACTTTTTTCAAACGGCCACAAAATCTTCTCCACTTCAAGTTTTTAGCTGAATTGTTTTGTGCATGCCAACAAAAATACAACGATCACCTCTACCAAGTTTGGGGACAAAACTCTTTCTAAAAAAATTTTGAAAATCCTGAATCATAAAACCTTTCCAAAATCGTGAAAAATAGAAAACGGGTCTTCTTGCCCCGAAACTTCACATGAAGGCTTAGGGGACCATTGTATGAATTTACAAGCCATAAAAATGGCATTGGCATGGAAGAAATATGAAGATGTGCTTGAACCCACCTACCACCCGTTCGATCTTCGACTTGCGCATCCTGCCTCTCTGTTTGGTTGAGCGCCCGCACGCTCATTTCATGGGTTGACTTGGGCATACGGAGTTCATCCCCAGTCTAAGCAAAGGAGTTCATTCCCAGTCTAAGATCGGGTCGGACCGAGGGTTGCGACAGTAGGATCAACAGCATGCAGGGGGGATCGGGCCGGTCCCCGGTTGCGCGTTCTACCTCTTCGATCGGTTGAACGCCCGCACGCCCATTTCATGGGTTGGCTTAGGCATAGGGAGTTCATTCCATGTCTAAGCCCCAGTTGGACTGAGGGTTGTGGCAGCGGGACCAGCAGCACGAAGAGCGGGATCGGGCCGATCCCCAGCTTGCGCATTATGCCTTTTCGACCGGCTCAGTGCCCGCACGCTCATTTCGTGGGTTGACCTATGCATACGGAGTTCATTCACAGTCTAAGATCAGACTGAACTGAGGGTTATGACAGCAGGATTGACAGCATGCAAGGGGGACCGGGTCGATCCCCGACTTGCGCATTCTGCCTCTCCGATCGGGTGAGCACCTGCGCGCTCGTTTCGTGGGTTGGCTTAGGCATACGGAGTTCATTCCATGTCTAAGCATACGGAGTACATTCCCAGTCTAAGATTTTGAGCCACGGTGCACATGCTGGGCTTGGGCATGTGCTGGTGCCACATTTTTTTCACCCGGGGCACCATCGTCGGAGCATCATCGGAGAGCCTAACCGGCGACATTGGGGGTTCGGGCGATTGGGGGGCCAGGCGGGTGTGCGCACATGATGTGCGATGGGTGCTGGTACTTGGCCCTTATATTGGCCCCCTATCCATCATCAAACCTTGAGAACTCACACCCCCGTAAAGAGCATTTGAGATTTTATAGGTTTGCTGCTAGTAGCCATTGAAGTGTCTAAAATGGGGACACTTTTTTCAAACGATCACAAAATCTTCTCCACTTCGAGTTTTAAGCTGAATTTTTTTGTGCATGCCAACAAAAATACAAGGGCCACCTCTACCAAATTTGGGGACAAAACTCTTTCTAAAAAAATTTAAAAAAATCTCGAACCGCAAAATGGTTTGAAAATCATGAAAAATAGAAAACGGATCGTCCTGCCACGAAACTTCAAATGAAGTCTTAGGGGACCATTTTATGAATTTACAAGCCATAAACATGGCATTGGCATGGCAGAAATGTAAAGATGTGCTTGAACCCACCTACCACCCGTTCGATCCCCGGCTGCGCATCCTGCCTCTCCGATAGGCTGAGCGCCCGCACGCTCGTTTTGTGGGTTAACTTAGGCATATAGAGTTAATCCCCAGTCTAAGCATACGGAGTTCATTCCCTGTCTAAGATCAGACCGGACCGAGGGTTGCGGCAGCAGGATCGACAGCGCCCAGGGGGGACCGAGCCGATCCCCGGCTTGCGCATTCTGCCTCTCCGACTGGCTGAGCACCCACATGCCCGTTTCGTGGGTTGGCTTAGGCATAGGGAGTTCATTCCATGTCTAAGCCCCATTCAGACCAAGGGTTGTGTCAGCGGGACCGACAGCATGCAGAGGGGGACCAAGTCGATCCCCGATTTGTGCATTATCCCTCTCCGGCTAGCTCAACGCCCGCACGCTCGTTTCATGGGTTGACTTAGGCATATGGAGTTCATTCCCAGTCTAACATCGGATCGGAGTGAGGGTTACGACAGCAGGATCGATCGCATGCAAGGGGGGATCGAGTCGGTCCCCGACTTGTACATTCTGCCTCTCTGGCCGATTGAGCGCCCGCATGCTCGTTTCATGGGTTGGCTTAGGCATAAGAAGTTCATTCAATGTCTAAGCGTACGGAGTTCATTCCCAGTCTAAGATTAGACCGGATCGAGGGTTGCGGTAGCAAGACCAACAGCAGGATCGACAGCACGCAGGAGGGCAGCGGACTGATCCTCGACTTGCACATTCTACCTCTGTGGCCCGCTGAGCGCCCGTACGCTCGTTTCATGGGTTGGCTTAGGCATACAGAGTTCATTCCATGTATAAGCCCCAGCCAGACCGAGGGTTGTGGTAGCAGGACCAGCAGCGCGATCGACAGCACGTAGAGGGGGACCGGGCTGATCCCCAGCTTGCGCATTATGCCTCTCCGGCTGGCTGAGCTCCTGCACGCACGATTCGTGGGTTGACTTAGGCATACAGAGTTCATCCCCAGTCTAAGCATATGGAGTTCATTCCCAGTCTAAGATCGGACCAGATCGAGGGTTGCGACAACAAGATCGGTAGCACGTAAAGGGGATCGGGCCGATCCTCGGCTTGCGGATTCTACCTCTCTGGTAGGCTGAGCGCCTGCACACTTGTTTCGTGGGTTGGCTTAGGCATACAGAATTCATTCCATGTCTAAACGCTAGTCGGACCGAGTGTTGTGGTAGCAGGATCGACAGCAGGATCGATAGCATGCAGAGGGGGACGGGCTGAGCCCCAACTTGCATATTATGCCTCTTCGATCGACCTCTCCGATCGGCTGAGTGCCCGTACACTCGTTTCGTGGGTTGACTTAGGCATACGGAGTTCATCCCCAGTCTAAGCATACAGAGTTCATTCCCAGTCTAAGATCAGACCAGACCGAGGGTTGCAGCAGTAGGATCGATAGCACGCAGGGGGGACCGGGCCGACACGCTTGTTTCGTGGGATGGCTTAGGCATGTGGAGTTCATTCCATGTCTAAGCTCCAGCCGAACCGAGGGTTGTGGCAGCAGGACCGGTAACGGGATCGACAGCACGCAGTGGGGGATCGAGCTGATCCCTGACTTACGCGTTATGCCTCTCTGACTGCCCCTCCGTTCGGTTGAGCACCTGCACGCTCGTTTCGTGGGTTGACTTAGGCATACAGAGTTCATCCCTAGTCTAAGCATACGGAGTTTATTTTCAGTCTAAGATCGGATCAGATCGAGGGTTACGGCAGTAAGATAAATAGCATGCAGGGGGGACCGAGTAGATCCTCGGCTTGCGCATTCTGCCTCTCCCACCGGCTGAGTGCCCGCACGTCCGTTTCGTGTGTTGGCTTAGGCATAGGGAGTTCATTCCATGTCTAAGCCCCAGTCGAACCAGGAGTTGTGGTAGCGGAACCGACAGCACGTAGAAAGAGACTGGGCCGATCCCCGACTTGCGCATTATGCCTCTTCGATCGGCTCAGCGCCCGCATGCATGTTTCGTGGGTTGACTTAGGCATACGGAGTTCATCCCCAGTCTAAGCATACGAAGTTCATTCCCAGTCTAAGGTCAGACCGGACCGAGGGTTACAGTAGCAGGATCGACAGCACGCAGGGGGGATCTGCCTCTCCGGTCGGTTGAGCCCCCGCACGCCCGTTTCATGGGTTGGCACGCAGGATCGACAGCACGCAGGGGGGACTGGGCCGATCCCCGACTTGCGCATTCTGCCTCTCCGACCGGCTAAGCACCCACACACTCGTTTCATGGGTTGGCTTAGGCATACGAAGTTCATTCCGTGTCTAAGCATATGGAGTTCATTCCCAATCTAAGATTTTGAGCCACGGTGCACATGCTGGGCTCGAGCATGTGCTGGTGCCGTATTTTTTTCGCCCGGGGCACCATCGTTGGAGCATCGGGAGAGAGCCTAACTGGCGGCATTGGGGTTTCTGACGATTGGGGGGGCCGGGGGGGGTGTGCGCACATGATGTGCGATGGGTGCTGGTACTTGGCCCTTATATTGGCCCCCTATCCCTCATCAAACCTTGAGAACTCACACCCCTTTAAAGAGCATTTGAGATTTTATAGGTTTGCTGCTAGTAGCCATTAAAGTGTCTGAAATGGGGTCACTTTTTTAAACGGTCACAAAATCTTCTCCACTTCTAGTTTTTAGCTGAATTTTTTTTATGCATGCTAACAAAAATACAAGGATCACCTCTACCAAATTTGGAAAATCCCCAACCACAAAAAGTTTGGAAAATCATGAAAAATAGAAAACAGGTCGTCTTGCCACGAAACTTCCCATGAAGGCTTAGGGGACCATTGTATGAATTTACAAGCCATAAAAATGGCATTGGCATGGCATAAATATGAGGATGTGCTTGAACCCACCTACCACTCGTTCGATCCCCGGCTTGTACATCCTGCCTCTCTGGTCGGCTGAGTACCCACTCGCTTGGGTTGACTTAGGTATACAGAGTTCATCCCCAGTCTAAGCATACGAAGTTCATTCCCAGTCTAAGATTAGACCGGACTGAAGGTTGCGACAGCAGGATCGATAGCACGTAAGGGGGATTGGGTCAATCCCCGGCTAGCGCATTCTGCCTCTCCGGTCGGCTGAGAGCCCGCACACCCGTTTTATGGGTTGGCTTAGGCATAGGGAGTTAATTCCATGTCTAAGCCCCAGTCGGACCGAGGGTTGTGGTAGCGAGACTGGCAGCACACAGAGGGGGACCAAGTCGATCCTCGGCTTGCGCATTATGCCTCTTCGGCTGGCTCAATGCCCGTACGCTCGTTTCATGGGTTGACTTATGCATATGGAGTTCATCCCCAGTGTAAGCATATGGAGTTCATTCCCAGTCTAAGATTGAACCGAACCGAGGGTTGCAACAGTAGGATCGGTAACACGCAGGAGGGACCGGGTCAAGCCTTGACTTGCGCATTCTACCTCTCCGACTGGCTGAGCACCCGCACGCCCGTTTCATGGGGCAGCATGCAGAGAGGGACCAAGCTAATCCTCAGCTTGCGCATTATGCCTCTTCAGCCGGCTCAGCACCTGCACACTCATTTCATTGGTTGACTTATGCATACGGAGTTCATTCCCAGTCTATGATCAGACCGAACCAAGGGTTACGATAGCAGGATCAACACACGTAGGGGGGACCGGGCCTATCCTCGACTTGCGAATTTTGCCTCTCCGATCGGCTGAGCGCCCGCATGCTTGTTTCGTGGGTTGGCTTAGGCATATGGAGTTCATTCCATGTCTAAGCATACGTAGTTCATTCCCAGTCTAAGATTTTGAGCCACGGTGCACATGCTGGGCTCGGGCATGTGCTGGTGCCGTATTTTTTTTGCCCAGGGCACCATCGCCGGAGCATCGCCGGAGAGCCTTACCGGTGGCATTGGGGGTTTCGACAATTGGGTGGCCGGGGGGGTGTGCACACATGATGTGCGATGGGTGATGGTACTTGGCCCTTATATTGGCCCCCTATCCCTCATCAAACCTCGAGAACTCACACCCCCTTAAAGAGCATTTGAGATTTTATAGGTTTGCTACCAGTAGCCATTAAAATGTCTAAAATGTGGACACTTTTTTCAAACGATCACAAAATCTTCTCCACTTCGAGTATTTTGTGCATGCCAACAAAAATACAACGATCACCTCTACCAAATTTGGGGACAAAACTCTTTCAAAAAAATTTTTAAAAAATCTCGAACTGTAAAAAGTTTGGAAAATCATGAAAAATAGAAAACGGGTCGTCTTGCCACGAAACTTCACATGAAGGCTTAGGGGACCATTGTATGAATTTACAAGCCATAAAAATGGAATTGGCATGGCAGAAATATGAAGATGTGCTTGAACCCACCTACCACCCGTTCATTCCCCGGCTTACGCATCCTGCCTATCTGGTCAACTGAGCACCCGCACACTCGTTTCGTGGGTTGACTTAGGAATATGGAGTTCATCCCAGTCTAAGCATGCGGAGTTCATTCCCAGTCTATGATCAGACCAGACCGAAGGTTGCGGTAGTAGGATCGAAGGACGCAGGGGGGACCGGGCTGATCCCCGGCTTTCGTATTTTGCCTCTCCGATCGGCTGAGCGCCCGCACGCCCATTCCATGGGTTGGCTTAAACATAGGTTGTTCATTCCATGTCTAAGCCCCATCCGATATGAGGGTTGTGGCAGTGGGACCGGTAGCACGCAGAGGGGGATCGGGCCGATCCCCGACTTGCGCATTATGCCTTTCCAGTCGGCTCAGCGCCCACACACTCGTTTTGTAGGTTGACTTAGGCATACGGAGTTCATCCCTAGTCTAAGCATACGGAGTTCATTCCCAGTCTAAGATCGGATCGGACCAAGGGTTACGGTAGTAGGACCAGCAGCAGGATCGGTAGCACACAGGGGGGGATTGGGCCAATCCCCGACTTGCGCATTCTACCTCTCCAACCGGCTGAACACCCATGTCATGCCCTGGGTGGGCGCGTCGGGCACATCAGGTGCACCAACGGGTGAGCCAGAGGTTAAGGCCCGTAGACCAGGCATGTTGGCAGGTATCTGTGCGCAAAGCCTAGCAAACGAGTTCAAAATGCTCGCCCAACTTGCAGGCCAGCCCGTGAGACCAAGGCCTGGCATACAAGCTGCCTGCACCACATCCAAAAGGGCCCAAGGTGCTGGACACGCAAGGGAAGCTTTTGGAAGCAGGCAGGATCAGCTGGAGCATCCTGGCAGATTTGGTTGCCCCTGAAAATCAAGAGTTAGCATCCTGATTGATTGTAATCTATATAATCCCATGATTTTAGCCTTTATTCTAGGGATATGCCATTAAGTTGTAGCTGGAGCCTCAACTATAAATAGAGGGCAGCTCCACCCTTATTTGTACACCATCAAACACTTATGTTTCAGTGAATACAAGAGCATTTCCAGAATTCTATCTTCTTATCCTATTTCTCTTTAACTTGCGTAATCAGCCCTTCCCATTGTTCTAGTGCCCGTACGCTTGTGTTTTAGGCTGACTTAGGCATAAAGGAGGAGATTCCAAGCCTAAGGCTGCACGATTTCTGAGTCTAAGGTCGGAGCCCATGACAGTTGGTATCAGAGAGAGTTCGATTCCGCGTGTTTGTGTTGTGTAGGTTAGATCATGATTGAGGAGATGGCATCCCAAAGTGACGTTGCTAGCCAACAACTAGAGGCCCAAGAGCATGGGTGTGGAAGAGGCGAGAAAGCTAGTTCTAGAGATATCTGGTCTACCATGGACGGTAGGCTGGCCAAGGTGGAGGTGACCGTAGGCAACATGGGGGAAAAGCTTGAGGAGGTAGAGACTCACATTGCATCGCTAGACTCCATGGGGGAGGAGATCCAAAGTGAGCTGGAAGCTGCTCTCAACAAAGGCATGGACGTGTTCACCTGAAAGAATCAGACCTTGAAGGCTGACGTGCTGACCTTGTGCGATGGCATGGAGGCCATGCACCAGCGGATGGAGGAGCTTGCCAGTGAGCTCGTTGCTTGCAAGACTGCCATTGGGAATGGCATGTTTGCTGGAGTGTCCAAGTCCAGATTGGATGATCCCAAGCCTAAGGAGTTCAAGAGGACTAAGGCAGCCAAGTAAGTAAACAACTACCTATGGGGTATGGAGTAGTACTTCCAGGCCATGGGCATGCAAGACGAGGCGATAAAGGTAAGCACCGCTGCTATGTATCTCACTGATGTAGCCTTATTGTGGTGGAGGTGCAGGTGTGATGATGTCAGGTGTGGAAGTGCCAAGATTGGAACCTGAGTAGAGTTCCAAAAAGAGTTCAGAGAATAATTTTACCCGGAGTATGCCGATGATAAGGCGTGGGCAAAGTTACGTAGGCTGAGCCAGTAAGGGGACATAAGGGAATATGTCTAGAAATTCTCTGAATTGATGCTACAGATCTCAGATCTAGGCGAGAAGGATGCCTTATTTGCTTTCATGGATGGGCTGAAGCCGTGGGTGAAGCATGAGCTACAAAGGAGAGGAGTTCATGACTTGGCTAAAGCCATGACTACTGCTGAGGCCTTGATAGAGTTCAAGCCTCTGAACAAGTTTGAGTCTACCAAGCCCAAGGGTAAGGGCAGGGATGATAAGGACCAAAAGAAATAGTCCAAAGGGAAGGACCGTGATCGGGAGTCCAAAGATGGAGATTGAGACTGTTCAACCAAGGATGGCGAGAGGAAGCCACAAGCAGGCAAGTGGAAAGCAAAAAGGGACCGAGAGCGATTAGCATGCTACCTATGTGGAGGGAGCCACATAGCACACAATTGCCCGCAGAAGGGCAAACTGGCTACTGTAAACAAGGAGTCTGACAAGGAGCCAGAGTTAGGGCTAGCAAAGCTTGGGTCGTTGGTGCTCAATGCTATCCAAAGTAAGGGGAGCCGCAAGCCAAAGGGCTTGATGTTTACGGATCTAATGGTTGTAGGTCAGAAGGTGAGCGCACTGGTGGACACAGGTGCCTCACATCTTTTTATTTCAGGTGATGGAGCCTGAAAGCTCGGACTAAAGGTGTAGAAAGGGATTGGTACCATCAAAACGGTGAACTCCAAAAAGGTTCCAGCCATTAGAGTAGCACGAGGAGTGGAGTTGCAGCTCGGAGACTGGAAAGGGAAGTAGACCATAGAGGTAATATCCCTTGATGACTATGAGTTTGTGATTGGGTTGGATTTCCTTGTTCGGATTAACGCCCTCTTTGTGCCTTTTACCTATTGTGTTTGCATCTTGGATGCACGGCACCAATGCCTAGTGCCATTGAGGAGAGGGTTCGAATTTGGGTCACAGGTGGTGTCAGCCATCCAATTTTCCAAGGCGATAAGCAGATAAGAAGACACCTTCTTGGCAGCCCTAAAATATGATGAGCCAAGGGAGAAAGAGATTGAGTCACCCTTGGAGGTGCTAAAGGTGCTGAAGACCTTTAGTGATGTGATGCCCGCAAAGCTGCCTAGCAAGCTACCACCTAAGAAGGAGGTGGACCATAAGATTGAGCTGGTGTCCAAGGCCAAGCCACCAGCTAGAGCCCCTTACTGAATGTCTCCACCAGAGTTGGAGGAGTTGAGGAAGCAGCTCAAAGAGTTAGTTGATGCTGGCTTCATCAGGCCATCGAAGGTGCCCTATGGTGCATCGGTTATATTCCAGTGCAAGCATGATGGGTCATTACGGCTATGCATAGACTACCGGGCTTTGAACAAGCTAACCATCAAGAACAAGTACCCTATCCCACTCATTGTGGACTTGTTTGATTAACTTGGGAGTGCAAAGTGGTTCACCAAGCTAGATTTGAGGTCGGGCTACTATCAAGTCAAGATCGCAGAGGGAGATGAGCCAAAGATAGCATGTGTCACTCGGTATGGTTTGTATGAGTTCTTGGTGATGCCTTTCGGACTCACGAACGCTCCAACAACATTCTGCACCCTTATGAACAAGGTACTTCAGTCATTCCTTGATCGATTTGTTATGGTTTATTTGGATGACATTATGATCTACAGCCAGACTTTGGGAGAGCATGTAGACCACTTGAGACAGGTGTTCAAGGTGTTACAGGTGCACAAGCTATTTGTCAAGAGGGAGAAGTTCTCATTAGCCCAGCAAGAGATCCCGTTCCTAGGCCACATAGTGGGAGGTGGCAGGATACGCATGGATGAAGGGAAGATACACGCCATCCTGGAGTGGCAACCTCCAGCCAAGGTCATTGAGTTGAGATCATTCCTTGGGCTGGTTAACTACTATAGGCGCTTCATCAAAGGTCACTCAGCAATAGCCATGCCATTGACTAACTTGCTTAAGAAAGGGAGAGCATGGGAGTGGAGTGCAGGGTGCCAGGAAGCCTTTGATAGGTTAAAACAGGCTGTGACTGAGGAGCCAGTCTTGGCCTTGCTAGACCATGCCAAGCCGTATGAGGTACATAGAGGGCGTGTTGATGCAGGAGGGACGTCCAGTCGCATTCGAGAGCAAAAAGCTGAACGAGACTGAATGCAAGTACATGATCCAAGAGAAGGAGATGACTACAGTGGTACACTGCTTGTGCACTTGGCACCATTACCTGTTGGGGTCGAGGTTCATGGTGAGGACGGACAATGTGGTGACCAGCTACTTCCAGACACAGAAGAAGTAGTCCCCCAAGCAGGCAAGATGGTAAGATTTTCTTGTAGAATTTGATTTTTAGATGGAGTACAAGCCAGGACGGGCGAACCTAGTGACAGACGCCTTAAGCAGAAAGGCTAACCTTGCTGCCATTAGCCAACCAGAGGGGTCACTGGTGTCGTGCATCAAAGAGGGACTTACGCATGATCCTACAGCCAAGGCTTTGATGGAGTACGCCCAGCAAGGTAAGACTAGGCGATTTTGGTTGTAGGATGGGTTGCTATGGTTTGTGCCACAGCACGAGAAGCTCCGCAAGGAAGTTTTGCAAGAATGCCATGATTCAAGGTGGGCTGGACACCCCGGAGTGAGCCGTACCCTGGCACTGATCGAGGACTGGTACTACTAGCCGCACATGAGGGACGATGTGGAGACCTATGTGAAGACTTGTCTTGTGTGCCAACAGGACAAGGTGGAGCTCAAGAAACCAGGGGGTCTCTTAGAGCCATTGCCAGTGCTAGAGCGACCATGGGATAGTGTTTCTCTGGACTTTATAGTCAGTCTACCCAAAGCAGAAGGGTTTGGAAGCATCATGGTAGTGGTGGACAGGTTTTCCAAGTATGGAATCTTCATTCCAGCAACCAAGGAGTGCCCAGCCGAGGAGGTAGCTCGATTGTTCCTGAAGAACATGGTTAAGTACTGGGGAGTGTCGAGGACCATTGTTAGTGATCGGGACGAGCGTTTCACGGGCAGGTTTTGGACTGAGTTGTTCAAGCTGTTGGGGTCAGACTTGAACTTTTCCACCAGCATGCATCCGCAGACCGATGGGCAGACAGAGTGAGTAAATGGACTATTGGAGATCTACCTTAGGCACTATGTGAGTGCCATACAAAGGGACTGGCCAAAGCTACTAGATATTGCATAGTTTTCCTTCAACTTGCAAAGGAGCGAGGCAACGAGCCAGAGCCCATTTGAGGTTGTGACGGGGCAACAACCACTAACACCCAATTTGATTACTGTAGGTTATACAGGGCCGAATCTAGCAGCATTCAAGTTTGCCAAGGCATGGCAGGAGCAAACTGACTTGGCCAGAGTTTGTCTACACAAGGCAGCCAAGAGGTCAAAGAAGTGGGCAGACCAAAATAGGCGGGACGTGCAGTTCCAGGTTGGAGACTTGGTGTTGGTGAAGCTGCATCCCATTATGCACCATAGGGGGCTGCACAAAGGCCTAGTCCGGAGGTATGAGGGACCTTTCCCAGTAGTCAAGAGGGTAGGCAAGGTTGCCTACAAGCTGGATATGCCACCCGAGCCGAGGGTACACCCGATGTTCCATGTGAGCATGCTTAAGCCGATGAGGGAGATCCAGGACGGGCAGAGTCAAAGCATGCACCATTGGGAGCAAGGGCCTCATATGAGAAGGAGGTCCACAGCATCATAGCTGATCGAAAGGTGAGACAGAAGAATTATAAGCCAAGACAAGAGTACTTGGTTCGCTGGAAGGGACTTATGGCGAGTTGGGAACCAGCAGATGACTTATGGCAGTTTGGGGACTAGATCAGGCAGTTCCATGTAGAAGATGCAACGAGGGCGTTGCGCAATTAGGTGAGGGAGAATGTCACACCCTAGGTGGGCACGCCAGGCACATCAGGCGCACCAGCAGGCAAGCCAGAGGTTAAGGCCCGCAGACCAGGCATGCTGGTGGGTATCTGTGCGCAAAGCCTAGCGAACGAGTTCAGAACGCCCGCCCAACTTGTAGGCCAGCCTGGACCAAGGCCTGGCATACAAGCTGCCGCATTACATCCAAAAGGGCCCAAGGTGCTAGACACGCAAGGGATGCTTCTGGAAGCAGGCAGGATCAGCTAGAGCATCCTGGCAGATTTGGTTGACCCTAAAAATCAAGAGTTAGCATCCTGATTGATTGTAATCTGTATAATCCCATGATTTTAGCCTTTATTCTAAGGATATGCCATTAAGTTGTAGCTGGAGCCTCAACTATAAATAGAGGGTAGCTCCACCCTCATTTGTACACCATCAAACACTTCTGTTTCAGTGAATACAAGAGCATTTCCAGAATTTTGTCTTTTTTATCCTGTTTCTCTTTAACTTGCGTAATCAGCCCTTCCCATTGTTCTAGTGCCTACACGCTTGTGTTTTAGGCTGACTTAGACATAAAGGAGGAGATTCCAAGCTTAAGGCTACATGGTTTCTGAGTTTAAGGTCAGAGCCCATGACACCCGCACGCTCGTTTCGTGGGTTGGCTTAGGCATATGGAGCTCATTCCATGTCTAAGCCCCAGCCAGACCGAGGGTTGTGGTAGTAGGACTGGTAGTGGGATCGACAGCATGCAGAGGGGGATTGGGTTGATCCTTGGCTTGCTCATTATGCCTCTTCGACTGGCCTCTCCGGCCGACTGAGCACCCGTACACTCATTTCGTGAGTTGACTTAGGCATACGGAGTTCATCCCTAGTCTAAGCATACAGAGTTCATTCCTAGTCTAAGATCAAACCAGACTGAGCATTTTGGCAGTAGGATCAACAGCACACAGGGGGGGATCGGGCCATCCCCGGCTTGCGCATTCTGCCTCTCCGACCGGTTGAGCACCCACACGCTCGTTTCGTGGGTTGGCTTAGGCATACGGAGTTCATTCCATGTCTAAGCATATGGAGTTCATTCCCAGTCTATGATTTTGAGCCACGGTGTGCATACTAGGCTCGAGCATGTGCTCGTACCACATTTTTTTCACCCGGGGCACCATCGTCGGAGTATCATCAAAGCATCACCGGAGAGCCTAACCGACGGCATTGAGGGTTCCGACGATTGAGGGGGCCAGGGGGTGTGCGCACATGATGTGCGATGGGTGCTGGTACTTAGCCCTTATATTGGCCCCTTATCCCTCATCAAACCTCGAGAACTCACACCCCCATAAAGAGCATTTGAGATTTTATAGGTTTGCTGCTAGTAGCCATTAAAGTGTCTGAAATGGGGACACTTTTTTCAAACGGTCACAAAATCTTCTCCACTTCGAGTTTTTAGCTGAATTTTTTTGTGGTTGCCAACAAAAATACAAGGATCACCTTAACCAAAATTAGGGACAAAACTCTTTCTAAAAAAATTTTCAAAAAATATCAAACCATAAAAAGTTTCAAAAATCGTGAAAAATAGAAAACGGGTCGTCTTGCCACAAAACTTCACATGAAGGCTTAGGGGACCATTGTATGAATTTACAAGCCATAAAAATGGCATTGGCATGGTAGAAATATGAATATGTGCTTGAACCCAGCTACCACCCGTTCGATCCCCGACTTACGCATCCTGCCTCTCTAGTCGGCTAAGCGTCCACATGCTCGTTTCATGGGTTGACTTAGGCATATGGAGTTCATCCCCAGTCTAAGCATATGGAGTTCATTCCTAGTCTAAGATAGGACCGGACTGAGGGTTGCGATAGCAAGATCAACAGCACATAAGGGGGACCGAGTCAATCCCCGGCTTGCGCATTCTGCCTCTCCGGTCGGCTGAGCCCCCGCACGCCCATTTCGTGGGTTGGCTTAGGCATAGGGAGTTCATTCCATGTCTAAGCCCCAACCGGACCGAGGGTTGTGGCAGTGGGACCGGCAGCACGCAGAGGGGGATCGGGTCGATCCCCAGCTTGTGCATTATGCCTCTACGGTCGGCTCAGCGCCTGAACGCTCGTTACATGGGTTGACTTAGGCATACGGAGTTCATTCCTAGTCTAAGATTGGACCAGACCGAGTGTTGCGGTAGCAAGATTGATAGCACGTAGGGGGGATCGGGTCGGTCCTTGACTTATGCATTCTGCCTCTTCGGTCAGCTGAGCGCCCGCACGCTCATTTTATGGGTTGGCTTAGGCATACGGAGTTCATTCCATGTCTAAGCCCCAGTCGGACCGAGGGTTATGGTAGTAGGACCGACAGTGGGATCGACAGCACGTAGAGGAGGATAGGGCTGATCCTTGGCTTGTGCATTATGCCTCTCCGTCTGACCTCTCTGGCCGGCTGAGTGCCCGCATGCTCATTTCATGGGTTGACTTAAGCATACGGAGTTCATCCCCAGTCTAAGCATACGGAGTTCATTCCCAGTCTAAGATCGGACCGGACCGAGGGTTGCGGTAGTAGGATCGACAGCACGTAGGGCGGATCGGGCCAATCCCCGGCTTACGCATTCTACCTCTCCGGCCAGCTAAATGCCCGCACGCCTGTTTCATGGGCTGGCTTAGGCATAGAGAGTTCATTCCATGTCTAAGCCCCAGCCGAACCGAGGGCTATGGTAGCGGGACCGACATCACGTAGAAGGGGATCGAGCCGATCCCCGGCTTGTGCATTATGCCTCTCCGATCGGCTCAGTGCCTGAACGCTCATTTAATGGGTTGACTTAGACATATGGAGTTCATTCCCAGTCTAAGATCGGACTGGATCGAGTGTTGTGGCAGCAGTATCGATAGCACACAGGGGGGATCGGGCCGATCCTCAGCTTGCACATTCTGCCTTTCCAGCTGGCTGAGCGCTCGTATGCTCGTTTCGTGGGTTGGCTTAGGCATACGAAGTTCATTCCATGTCTAAGCATACAAAGTTCATTCTCAGTCTAAGATTGGACGAAACCAAGGTTTACAGTAGTAGGACCACCAACAGGATCGGTAGCACATAGGGGGGCAGCTGGCCAATCCTCAGCTTGCGCATTCTGCCTCTCTGGCCGGCATTTCTGATTGGCTAAGTGCCCGTACATTCATTTCATGGGTTGACTTAGGCATATGGACTTCATCCCCAGTCTAAGCATATAGAGTTCATTCCCAGTCTAAGATCGGACCAGACCAAGGGTTGCGGTAGCAGGATCGACAGCACGCAGGGGGGACTGAGCCGATCTTCGCATTGCGCATTCTACCTCTCCGACCGGCTGAACGCCCGCACGTCCATTTCATGGGTTGGCTTAGGCATAGGGAGTTCATTCCATGTCTAAGCCCCAGCCAGAATGAGGGTTGTGGTAGCGGGACCGACAGCACACAGAGAGGGATCGGGCTGATCCCTGGCTTGCACATTATGCCTCTTCGGTCGGTTCAGTGCCCGTACGCTCGTTTCGTGGGTTGACTTAGGCATACAAAGTTCATTCCCAGTCTAAGATCAAACTGGATCGAGGGTTGTGGCAGTAGGATCGACAGCACACAGAGGGGACCAGGTCAGTCTCTGGCTTACGCATTCTACCTCTCCGACCGGTTGAGCGCCCGTACGCTCATTTCATGGGTTGGCTTAGGTATACGGAGTTTATTCCATGTCTAAGCATACAGAGTTCATTCCCAGTCTAAGATCGGATCGAACCGAGGTTTACGATAGCAGGACCAGCAGCAGGATCGACAGCATGCAGGAGGGATCGAGTCGATCCCGGCTTGAGCATTCTGCCTCTCCGACCAGCCTCTCCGGTCGACTGAGTGCTCACACGCTTGTTTCATGGGTTGACTTAGGTATACGGAGTTCATCCCCAGTCTAAGCATACGGAGTTCATTCCCAATCTAAGATCAGACTGGACCGAGTGTTGTGGAGAAGTATCGATAGTACGCAGAGGGGACCGGATCGATCCCCAGCTTGCGCATTCTGCCTCTCCGACTGGCTGAGCGCCCGCACGCTCGTTTCGTGGGTTGGCTTAGGCATACAGAGTTCATTCCATGTCTAAGCATACAGAGTTCATTCCCAGTCTAAGATCGAACCTAACCGAGGTTTACGGTAGCAGGACCAGCAGCAGGATCGACAACACACAGGGAGGAAGCGGGCTAATCCCCAGCTTGCGCATTCTGCCTCTCTGGCCGGCATTTTCGGTTGGCTAAGCACCCGCACGTTCATTTCATGGGTTGACTTAGGCATACGGACTTCATCCCCAATCTAAGCATACGGAGTTCATTCCCAGTCTAAGATCGGACCAGACCAAGGGTTGCGGTAGCAAGATCGACAGCACGCAGGGGGGACCGAGTCGATCCCCGGCTTGTGCATTCTGCCTCTCCGACCGATTGAGCGCCCGTACACCCATTTCATGGGTTGGCTTAGGCATAGGGAGTTCATTCCATGTCTAAGCCCCAGCTGGAACGAGGGTTGTGGCAGTGCGATCGACAACACCCAGAGGGGGATCGGGCTGATCCCTGGCTTGCGTATTATGCCTCTTCAGTCAGTTCAGCACCCGCACACTCGTTTCGTGGGTTGACTTAGGCATACGGAGTTCATTCCCAGTCAAAGATCAGACCGAACTGAGGGTTGTGGCAGCAGGATCGACAGCACGCAGAGGGCACCGGGTCGGTCCTCGGCTTGCGCATTTTGCCTCTGCGATCGGTTGAGCAACCGCATGCTCGTTTCATGGGTTGGCTTAGGCATACAGAGTTCATTCCATGTCTAAGCATACAGAGTTCATTCCCAGTCTAAGATCAGACCGAACCGAGGTTTACGGTAGCAGGACCAGCAGTAGGATCGGCAGCACACAGGGGGGACCAGGTCGATCCTCAGCTCGAGCATTCTACCTCTTCGACCGGCTGAATGCTCGCATGCTCATTCCGTGGGTTGACTTAGGCATAGGGAGTTCATCCCCAGTCTAAGCATACGGAGTTCATTCCCAGTCTAAGATCAGACTGGACCGAGGGTTAGGCAGCAGGATCGACAGCACGTAGGGGGGACCGGGCCGATCTCTAGCTTGCGTATTCTGCCTCTCCGACCGACTGAGCGTCCGCACGCCCGTTTCATGGTTTGGCTTAGGCATAGGGAGTTCATTCCATGTGTAAGCCCTAGCCGGATCGAGGGTTGTGGCAGCGGGATCGAAACACACAGAGGGGGACCGGGTCGATCCCCGACTTGCGCATTCTGCCTCTCCGACCGGCTGAGCGCCCGCACGCTCGTTTCATGGGTTGGCTTAGGCATACGGAGTTCATTCCATGTCTAAGCATATGGAATTTATTCACAGTCTAAGAGTTTGTGCCACGATGCACATGCTGGGGTCGGGCATGTGCTGGTGCCACATTTTTTTCGCTCGAGGCACCATCACCGGAGCATCGTCAGAGTATCGTCGGAGAGCCTAACTGATGGCATTCAGGGTTCCGACGATTGGGGCGGCCGGGGGGTGTGCGCACATGATGTTTGATGGGTGCTGGTACTTGGCCCTTATATTGGCCCCCTATCCCTCATCAAACCTCGAGAACTCACACCACCTTAAAGAGCATTTGAGATTTTATAGGTTTGCTGCCAGTAGCTATTAAAGTGTCTGAAATGGGGACACTCTTTTCAAACGGTCACAAAATCTTCTCCACTTCGAGTTTTTAGCTGCATATTTTTGTGCATGCCAATAAAAATACAAGGATCACCTCTACCAAATTTGGGGACAAAACGCTTTCTAAACAAATTTTAAAAAATCCCGAACCGTAAAAAGTTTCAAAAATCATGAAAAATCAAAAAGGGGACGTCTTACCACGAAACTTTGTGTGAAGGCTTAGGGGACCATTGTATGAATTTACAAGCCATAAAAATTGCATTGAAATGGCAGAAATATGAAGATGTGCTTGAACCCACCTACCACCCGTTCGATCCCCGGCTTACGCATCTTACCTCTCTGGTCGGCTGAACGTCCACACGCTCGTTTAATAGGTTAACTTAGGCATACGGAGTTGATCCCCAGTCTAAGCATATGGAGTTCATTCCCAGTCTAAGATTAGATCAGACCGAGGGTGGCAGCAGCAGAATCAGTAGCACGCAAGGGGGATGAGGTCGAACCCTAGCTTGCACATTCGGCCTCTTCGGTCGGTTGAGCACCCGCCCTCCCATTTCATGGGTTGGCTTAGGCATAGGGAGTTCATTCCATGTATAAGCCCCAGTCAGATCGAGGGTTGTGGTAGCGGGACTAATAGTACACAGAGGGGGACTGGACCGAACCCCGGCTTGCACATTATGCCTCTCCAGCCAGCTCAACACCCACACGCTCGTTTCATGTGTTGACTTAGGCATACAGAGTTCATTCCCAGTCTAAGATGGGATCAGACCAAGGGTTGTGGCAGCAAGATTGACAACACGTAGGGGGGACTGGGGTGGTCCCCGACTTACACATTCTGCCTCTCCGATCCGCTGAACGCCCGCATGCTTGTTTCATCGGTTGGCTTAGGCATACGGAGTTCATTCCATGTCTAAGCATATGGAGTTCATTCCCAATCTAAGATCAGACCGGATCGAGGGCTACAGTAGCAAGATCGGTAGCATGCAGGGGGGACCAAGCTGATCCTCGGCTTGCGCATTCTGCCTCTCCGGTCGGCTGAGCACCTGCTTACTCGTTTCGTGGGTTGACTTAGGCATACAGAGTTCATCCCTAGTCTAAGCATACGGAGTTCATTCCCAGTGTAAGAGTTTGAGCCATAGTGCACATGCTGGGCTTGGGCATGTGCTGGTGCCACATTTTTTTTGCCTGGGGCACCATCGTCGGAGCATCACCGGAGAGCTTAACCAACGGCATTGGGGGTTTCGACGATTGGGGGGGCCGAGGGGTGTGCGCACATGATGTGCAATGGGTGCTGGTACTTGGCCCTTATATTGGTGCCTTATCCCTCATCAAACCTCAAGAACTCATATGCCCTTAAAAAGCATTTGAGATTTTATAGGTTTGCTGCCAATAGCCATTAAAGTGTCTGAAATGGGGACACTTTTTTCAAACGATCACAAAATCTTCTCCACTTCAAGTTTTTAGCTGAATTTTTTTGTGCATGCCAAAAAAAATACAAGGATCACCTCTACCAAATTTGGGGATAAAACACTTTCTAGAAAAATTTTAAAAAATCCCAAACCGTAAAACGTTTCAAAAATCGTGAAAAATAGAAAACAGGTCGTCTTGCCACGAAACTTCACATGAAGGCTTAGGGCACCATTGTATGAATTTACAAGCGATAAAAATGGCATGGCATGGTAGAAATATGAAGATGTGCATGAACCCATCGACCACCTGTTTGATGCAATGCTTGCTCATCTTGGCTCTCTGGTCGGCTGAGCGTCTGCACGCTCGTTTCATGGGTCGACTTAGGCAGATGGAGTTCATCTCCAGTCTAAGCATTTGGAGTTCATTCCAGTCTAAGATCGGATCAGACCGAGGGTTGCGGCTGCAAGATCGGTAGCACGCAGGGGGGACCAGGTCGATCCCCGGCTTACGCATTCTGCCTCTCCGACCAGCTAAGTGCCCGCACGCCCATTTCGTGGGTTGGCTTAGGCATAGGGAGTTCATTCCCAGTCTAAGCCCCAATCGGACCAAGGGTTGTGGCAGCGGGACCGACAGCACATAGCGGGGGACCGGGCTGATCCCCGGCTTGCGTATTATGCCTCTCCAGCCTGTTCAGCGCCCGCACGCTTATTTTGTGGGTTGACTTAGGCATACAAAGTTCGTTCCTAGTCTAAGATCAGATCGAACCGAGGGTTACGATAGCAGGATCGACAGCACGCAGGGCAGGATCGGGTCGATCCTCGACTTGTGCATTCTGCCTCTGCGGTCGGCTGAGCGCCCGTACGCTCGTTTCGTGGGTTGGCTTAGGCATACGGAGTTCATTCCATGTCTAAGCATACGGAGTTCATTCCCAATCTAAGATCGGACCGGACTGAGGGTTGCAGCAGCAGGATCGACAGCACGCAAGGGGGATCGGGCTGATCCCCGACTTGAGCATTCTGCCTCTCTGGTCAGTTGAGCACCCGCACGCTTGTTTCGTGGGTTGTCGGACCGAGGGTTGTGGCAACAGGACCAGCAGCGGGATCGACAGCACGCAGAGGGGGATCGGGCTGATCCCCAGCTTATGCATTATGCATCTCTGATCGGCTGAGCGCCCGCATGCTCATTTCATGGGTTGACTTAGGCATACAGAGTTCATCCCCAGTCTAAGCATACGGAGCTCATTCCCAGTATAAGATCAGACCGGACTGAGGGTTGTAGCAATAGGATCGGTAGCACGCAGGGGGGATCGTGTCGATCCCCGACTTACGCATTCTGCCTGTCCGGCCGACTGAGTGCTGTATGCCCATTTCATGGGTTGGCCTAGGTATACGGGGTTCATTCCATGTCTAATCCCTAATCGGATCGAGGGTTGTTGCAGCGGGACTGACAGCACGCAGAGGGGGACCAGGCTGATCTTCGATTTGTGCATTATGACTCTTCGGTCGACTCAGTGCCTGAACACTTGTTTCGTGGGTTGACTTAGGCATATGGAGTTCATTCCTAGTCTAAGATCAGACCAGACCGAGGGTTATGATAGTAGGATCGACAGCACGCAGGGGGGGCCGGGCCGATCCCCAGCTTACGCATTCTGCCTCTCCGATCGGCAGAGCGCCCGCACGTTCATTTTGTGGGTTGGCTTAGGCATACGGAGTTCATTCAATGTCTAAGCATACGAAGTTCATTCCTAGTCTAAGAACGGATCAGACTGAGGGTTATGACAGCAGGATCGACTGCACGTAGGGGGATCGGGCCGATCCCCGGCCTGTGCATTCTGCCTCTCCGGTCGGTTGAGCACCCGTACCCCCGTTTCATTGGTTGGTTTAGGCATAGGGAGTTCATTCCATGTCTAAGCCCCAGCCAGACCGAGGGTTATGGCAGCGGGATCGACAGGACACAGAGTGGGACCGGGTCGATCCCCGGCTTGCGCATTATGGCTCTCTGATTGGCTCAACGCCCGAACGCTCGTTTCGTGGGTTGACTTAGGCATACGAAGTTCATTCCCAGTCTACCATCGAATCGGATCGAGGGTTGCGGCAGCAGAATCGGCAGCAAGCAGGGGGGACCGGGTCGATCTCTGGCTTACGCATTCTGTCGCTCCGACCGGTTGGGTGCCCGCACGCCCGTTTCGTGGGTTGGCTTAGGCATACGGAGTTCATTCCATGTCTACCAAATTTGGGGACAAAACTCTTTCTAAAAAAATTTTAAAAAATCTTGAACCATAAAAAGTTTCACAAATCATGAAAAATAAAAAACGGCAGTAGTAGGATCATTGTATGAATTTACAAGCCATAAAAATGGCATTGGCATGGCAAAAACATGAAGATGTGCCGCACGCTCATCCTTGTCGATTCTCTTCTTACGCATCCTGCCTCTCTGGTTGGCTAAGCATCCGTACAGTCATTTTGTGGGTTGACTTAGGCATACGGAGTTCATCCCCAGTCTAAGCATATAGAGTTCATTCCCAGTCTAAGATCGGACCGGATCGAGGGTTGCAGCAGTAAGATCGGCATCACGTAGGGGGGATCAGGTTGATTACCGGCTTGCGCATTCTGCCTCTCCAGCCGGCTGAGCGCCCGCGCGCCCGTTTCGTGGGTTGGCTTAGGCATAAGGAGTTAATTCCATGTCTAAGCCCTAGTCGAACCGAGGGTTGTGGTAGTGGGACCGACAGCACGCAGAGTGGGATCGAGCCGATCCCCGGCTTGCGCATCCTGCCTCTCTGGTCGGATGAGCGCCCGTACGCTCGTTTCGAGGGTTGACTTAGGCATACGGAGTTCATTCCCTATCTATGATTAGATCAGACCGAGGGTTATGATAGCAGGATTGGTAGCACACATGGGGGGACCGGGCCGATCCCCGGCTTGCGCATTCTACCTCTCCGACCGACTAAGCGCCCGTACGCTCGTTTCATGGGTTGGCTTAGGCATACAGAGTTCATTCCATATCTAAGCATATGGAGTTCATTCCCAGTCTAAGATTGGACCGGACCAAGGGTTGCAACAGCAGGACTAGTAGCAGGATCGATAACACAGGGGGGATCAGGCCGATCCCTGGCTTACGAATTCTGCCTCTTCGATCGATCGCTCCAGCCGGCTGAGCACCCATACGCTCATTTCATGGGTTGGCTTAGGCATACAGAGTTCATTCCATGTCTAAGCATACAGAGTTCATTCCCAGTCTAAGATCAGATCGGACCGAGGGTCGCGACAGCAGGACCAGAAGCAGGATCGACAGCACGCAAGGGGGACCGAGTCGATCCTTGGCTTGCGTATTCTGCCTCTCCGATAGGCTGAACGCCCGTACACCCATTTCGTGGGTTGGCTTAGGCATAGGGAGTTAATTCCATGTCTAAGCCCCAGCTGGACCGAGTGTTGTGGCAACGAGACTGACACACACAGAGGGGGACCGGGCTGATCCTCGGCTTGCTTATTATGCCTCTCCGGCTAGCTCTGTGCCCGAACGCTCGTTTCGTGGGTTGACTTAGGTATACAGAGTTCATCCCCAGTTTAAGCATACGGAGTTCATTCCCAGTCTAAGATCAGACCAGACCAAAGGTTGCGGTAGCAGGATCAACAGCACGTAAGGGGGACCAGGTTGATCCTCGACTTACGCATTCTGCCTCTCCGATCGGCTGAGCGCCCGCACGCCCGTTTCGTGGGTTGGCTTAGGCATAGGGAGTTCATTCCATGTCTAAGCCCTAGTCGGACCGAGGGTTGTGGCAACGGGACTGGCAGTACATAAAGAAGGACCGAGTCGATCCCCGACTTGTGCATTCTGCCTCTCCGACAGGCTGAGCGCCCGCACGCTCATTTTGTGGGTTGGCTTAGGCATACAGAGTTCATTCCATGTCTAAGCATACAGAGTTCATTCCATACTAAGAGTTTGAGCCATGGTGCACATGCTGGGCTCAGGCATGTGCTGGTGCCATATTTTTTTCGCCCGGGGCACCATCGTCGGAGCATCGTCGGAGAGCCTAACCGGCGGTATTGGGGGTTCTTGCGATTGGGGGGGTTGGGGGGTGTGCGCAAATGATGTGTGATCGGTGCTGGTACTTGGCCCTTATATTGGCCCCCTATCCCTCATCAAACCTTGAGAACTCACACCCCTTTAAAAAGCATTTGAGATTTTATAGGTTTGCTGCCAGTAGTCATTAAAGTGTCTAAAATGGGGACACTTTTTTCAAACGGTCACCAAATCTTCTTCACTTCGAGTTTTTAGCTGAAGTTTTTTGTGCATGCCAACAAAAATACAAGGATCACCTCAACCAAATTTGGGGACAAAACTCTTTCTAAAAAAATTTTAAAAAATCCAGAACCGTAAAAAGTTTTGAAAATCGTGAAAAATAGAAAACGGATCGTCTTGCCACGAAACTTCACATGAAGGCTTAGGGGACCATTGTATGAATTTACAAGCCATAGAAATGGTATTGGCATGGCAGAAATATGAAGATGTGCTTGAACCCACCTACCACTCGTTCGATCCTCGGCTTGCGCATCCTGCCTCTCTGGTCTGCTGAACATCTGCACGCTCGTTTTGTGGGTTGACTTAGGCATACGGAGTTCATCCCCAGTCTAAGCATACGAAGTTCATTCCCAGTCTAAGATCAGAGTGGATTAAGCGTTGCGGTAGCAGGATCGGCAGCTCGCAGGGGGGACCGGGCCGATCCCGTACTTGCGCATTCTGCCTCTCCGGCCGGTTGAGCTCCCGCACGCCTGTTTCATGGGTTGGCTTAGGCATAGGGAGTTCATTCCATTTCTAAGCCCCAGCCAGACTGAGGGTTGTGGCAGTGGGACAAGCAGCACGTAGAGGGGGACCGTACCGATCCTTGACTTGCGTATTATGCCTCTTCGGTCGGCTCAGCGCCCGTACGCTCGTTTCATGGGTTCAATTATGCATACGGAGTTCATTCCTAGTCTAAGATCAGACCAGACTGAGGGTTGTGATAGCAGGATCGACAACACGCAGGGGGGATCGGGTCGATCCCCAGCTTGTGCATTCTGCCTCTCTGGTTGGCTGAGCACCCGCACGCTCGTTTCGTGGGTTGGCTTAGGCATACGGAGTTCAATCCATGTCTAAGCATACGGAGTTCATTCCCAATCTAAGATTTTGAGCCATGTTGCACATGTTGGGCTCGAGCATGTGCTGGTACTGCATTTTTTTACCCGGGGCACCATTGTTGGAGCATCATCGGAGAGCCTAACCGGCGGCATTGGGGTGGCCGGGGGGGTGTGCGCACATGATGTATGTTGGGTGCTGGTACTTGGCCCTTATATTGGCCCCCTATCCCTCTTCAAACCTCGAGAACTCACACCCCCTTAAAGAGCATTTGAGATTTTATAGGTTTGCTGCTAGTATCCATTAAAGTGTCTGAAATGGGGACACTTTTTTCAAACGGTCATAAAATCTTCTCCACTTTGAGTTTTTACGTGAATTGTTTTGTGCATGCCAACAAAAATACAAGGATCACCTCTACAAAATTTGGGGACGAAATATGAAGATGTGCTTGAACCCACCTACTACCCGTTCGATCCCCGGCTTGCGCATCCTACCTCTCTGGTCTCGTACGCTTATTTCGTGGGTTGACTTAGGCATACGGAGTTCATCCCCAGTCTAAGCATACGGAGTTCATTCCCAGTCTAAGATCAGACTGAACCGAGGGTTGCGACAGCAGGATCGGTAGCACGCAGGGGGGACCGGGTCGATCCCCGACTTGCGCATTCTGCCTCTCCGAGCGATTGAACGCCCGCAAGCCCGTTTCGTGGGTTCGCTTAGGCATAGGGAGTTCATTCCATCTCTAAGCCCAAGCCGAACCGAGGGTTGTGGTAGCGGGATCGGCTGCACGCAAAGGGGGACCGAGCCGATCCCCGGCTTGCGCATTATGCCTCTTCGGTCGGTTAAGCGCCCCCACGCCCATTTCGTGGGTTAGCTTAGGCATAGGGAGTTCATTCTGTGTCTAAGCCCCAACCGGACTGAGGGTTGTGGCAGCGGGACCAGCAACACGCAGAGGGGGACCAGGACGATCCCCGGCTTACGCATTCTACCTCTCCGACTGGCAAAGCGCCCGCAGGCTCGTTTCATGGGTTGGCTTAGGCATACGAAGTTCATTCCATGTCTAAGCATATGGAGTTCATTCCCAGTCTAAGATCAAACCGGACCGAGGGTTACGATAGTAGGACCAACAGTAGGATCTGCATCACGCAGGAGGGATCAGGCCGATCCCTGGCTTGGACATTCTGCCTCTCTGGTTGACCTCTACGGTAGGCTGAGCGGCCATACACTCGTTTTATGGGTTCACTTAGGCACACGGAGTTCATCCCCAGTCTAAACATACGGAGTTCATTCCTAGTCTAAGATCGAACCGGACTGAGGGTTACGACAGTAGGATCGACGGTACGTAGATCGGGTCGATCCCTAGCTTGCTCATTCTGCCTCTCCGGCCGGTTGAGCACCCACACGCCCGTTTCATGGGTTGGCTTAGGCATAGGGAGTTCATTCCATGTCTAAGCCCCAATCGGACCGAGGGCTGTGGCAGCGGGACCGATAGCATGCAGAGGGGGACCGGGCTGATCCTTGGCTTACGTATTGTACCTCTTCGGCCGGTTGAACACCCGTACACTTGTGTCGTGGGTTGGCTTAGGCATACGGAGTTCATCCCATGTCTAAGCATACGGAGTTCATTCCATGTCTAAGATCGGACCGGACCAAGGGTTGCGAAAGCAGGACTAGTAGCAGGATCGGTAGCGCGTAAGGGGGGATCGGGTCGATCCCTAACTTGCACATTCTGCCTCTCCGACCGGCCTCTCCGGTCCACTGAGCACCCGAATGCTCGTTTGATGGGTTGACTTTGGCATACGGAGTTCATCCTCAGTCTAAGCATACGGAGTTCATTCCCAGTCTAAGATCGAACCGGACCGAGGGTTGCGGTAGTAGGATCGATAGCACGCAGGGGGACCAGGCCGATCCCCAGCTTGTGCATTCTACCTCTCCGGCTGGCTGAGTGCCCGCATGTCCGTTTCATGGGTTGGCGTAGGCATAGGGAGTTCATTCCAAGTCTAAGACCCAACCGGGTCAAGGGTTGTGGCAGTGGAACAGCAGCACGCAGAAGGGGATCGGGTCAATCCCCGACTTGCGCATTCTGACTCTCCGGCCGGCTGAGCACCCGCACGCTCGTTTCGTGAGTTGGCTTAAGCATACAGAGTTCATTCCATGTCTAAGCATACGGAGTTCATTCCCAGTCTAAGAGTTTAAGCCACGGTGCACATGCTGGGCTTGGGCATGTGCTGGTGCCGCACTTTTTTTGCCCGGGGCACCATCGTCGGAGCATTGCCGGAGAGCCTAATCGATGGCATTGGGGGTTCCAGCGATTGGGGGGGCTGGGGGGTGTGCTCACATGATGTGCGATGGGTGCTGGTACTTGGCCCTTATATTGGCCCCCTATCCCTCATCAAACCTCGAGAACTCACACCCCCTTAAAGAGCATTTGAGATTTTATAGGTTTGCTGCCAGTAGCCATTAAAGTGTCTGAAATGGGGACACTTTTTTCAAACGGTCACAAAATCTTCTCCATTTCGAGTTTTTAGCTGAATTTTTTTGTCCATGCCAACAAAAATACAAGGATCACCTCTACCAAATTTGGGGACAAAACTCTTTCTAAAAGAATTTTAAAAAATCCCAAACCGTAAAAATAGAAAATAGGTCTTCTTGCCATGAAACTTCACATGAAGGCGTAGGGGACCATTGTATGAATTTACAAGCCATAAAAATGCCACTGGCACAGTAGAAATATGAAGATGTGCTTGAACCCACCTACCACCCGTTCGATCCCCTGCTTGCGTATCCTGCCTCTTTGGTCGACTGAACGTCTGCACGCTCGTTTCATGGGTTGACTTAGGCATATGGAGTTCATCCTCAGTCTAAGCATAGGAGTTCATTCCCAGTCTAAGATTGGATCAGACCGAGGGTTGCGACAGTAGGATCGACAGCACGCAGGGGTGACTGGGCCGATCCCCAGCTTGCGTATTCTGCCTCTTCGACCGGCTGAGCACCCACACACCCGTTTCATGGGTTGGCTTAGGCGTAGGGAGTTCATTCCATGTCTAAGCCCCAGCCGGACCGAGGGTTGTGGCAGCGGGACCGGCAGTACGCAGAGGGGGATCGGGTCGATCCCTGGCTTGCGCATTATGCCTCTTCGATCGGCTCAGTGCCTGTACGCTCATTTCGTGGGTTGACTTAGGCATACAGAGTTCATTCCCAGTCTAGGATCGGACAAGATCGAGGGTTGCGGTAGTAGGATCGATAGCACGCAGGGGGGACCGAGCTGGTCCCCGACTTGTGCATTCTGCCTCTATGGCAAGCTGACCGCCCGCACGCTCATTTCGTGGGTTGGCTTAGGCATACGGAGTTCATTCCATGTCTAAGCATACAGAGTTCAGTCCCAGTCTAAGATCGGACCAGACCGAGGGTTGTGATAGCAGGAGCAGTAGCAGGATCGGCAGCACGTAGGGGGGACCGGGTCGATCCTCAGCTTGCGCATTCTGCGTCTCCAGCCGCTAAGCACCCGCACACCCATTTCGTGGGTTGGCTTAGGCATAGGGAGTTCATTCCATGTCTAAGCCCCAGTCGGATCGAGGCTTGTGGTAGCGAGACCGACAGCATGCAGAGGGGGACCAAGTCGATCCCCGGCTCGCACATTATGGCTCTCCGGTTGGCTCAGTGCCCGAACGCTCATTTCATGGGTTGACTTAGGCGTACGGAGTTCATTCCCAGTCTAAGATTGGACCGGACCGAGGGTTGCGACAGTAGGATCGATAGCACGTAGGGGGGATCGGGTCGGTCCCCAACTTACACATTCTGCTTTTCTGAGCTGCTGAGCACCAGCACACTCATTCCATGGGTTGGATTAGGCGTACGGAGTTCATTACATGTCTAAGCATATGGAGTTCATTCCCAGTCTAAGATCAGATTGGACCGAGGGTTTCAGTAGTAGGACCAGCAGCAGGATCATCAGCACATAGGGGGGGACTGGGCCAATCCCCGGCTTGCGCATTCTGCCTCTCCGGTCGGTTAAGCGCCCGCACGCTCATTTCGTGGGTTAACTTAGGCATACGGAGTCCATCCCCAGTCTAAGCATACGGAGTTCATTCCCAGTCTAAGATCTAACCAAACCGAGGGTTACAGTAGCAGGATCGGCACCACGCAGGGGGGATCCGGTCGATCCTCAGCTTACGCATTCTGCCTCTTCGCCCGGCTTAGCGCCCGCGCGCCCATTTCATGGGTTGGCTTAGGCATAGGGAGTTAATTCCATGTCTAACCCCCAACCGAATCGAGGGTTGTGGCAGTGGGACCGATAGCACGCAGAGGGAGACTGAGCCAATCCCCGGCTTGTGCATTTTGCCTCTTCAACCGACTGAGCGCCCGTACGCTTATGTCTTGGGTTGGCTTAGGCATACGGAGTTCATTCCATGTCTAAGCATACAGAGTTCATTCCCAGTCTAGGAGTTTGAGCCACGGTGCACATGCTGGGCTCGGGCATGTGCTGGTGCTGCATTTTTTTCGCCCGGGACAGCATCACCGGAGAGCCAAATCGATGGCATTGGGGGTTCCGACGATTGGGGGATCAGGGGTGTTTACGCACATGATGTGTGATGGGTGCTGGTACTTGGCCCTTATATTGGCCCCCTATCCCTCATCAAACCTCGAGAACTCACACCCCCTTAAAGAGCATTTGAGATTTTATACGTTTGCTGCCAGTAGCCATTAAAGTGTTTGAAATGGGAACACTTTTTTCAAACAGTCACAAAATCTTGTCCACTTCGAGTTTTTAGCTGAATTTTTTTGTGCATGCCAAAAAAAATACAAGGATCACCTCTACCAAATTTGGGGACAAAACTCTTTCTAAAAAAAGTTTAAAAAATCCCGAACCGTAAAATGTTTCAAAAATCATGAAAAATAAAAAACGGGTCGTCTTGCCACGAAACTTCACATGAAGGCGTAGGGGACCATTGTATGAATTTACAAGCCATAAAAATGGCATTGGCATGGCAGAAATATGAAGATGTGCTGGAACCCACCTACCACCTATTCGATCCCCGGCTTGCGCATCCTGCCTCTCTGGTCGGCTGAGCGTCCGGACGCTCGTTTCATGGGTTGCCTTAGGCATACAAAGTTCATCCCCAGTCTAAGCATATAGAGTTCATTCCCAGTCTAAGATCAGACCAGACCGGACCGAGGGTTGCGGCAGCAAGATCGACAGCACGCAAGGGGGATCGAGCTGATCCTCGGCTTAGGCATTCTACCTCTCCTTCTGACTGAGCGCCCGTAAGCCCATTTCATGGGTTGGCTTAGGCACAGGGAGTTCATTCCATGTCTAAGCCCCAGTCGGAGCAACGGTTGTGGCAGCGAGACCGGCAGGACGTAGAGAGGGACCGGGCTGATCCCCAGCTTGCCCATTATGCCTCGATGACCTACTCAACGCCCGAACGCTCATTTTTTAGGTTGACTTAGGCATACAGAGTTCATTCCCAATCAAAGATTGGACCAGAACGAGGGTTGTGGCAGCAGGATAGACAGCACGCAGGGAGGATCAAGCTGGTCCCCGGTTTACGCATTCTACCTCTTCAACCGGCTAAGCGACCGCACGCTCGTTTCGTGGGTTGGCTTAGGCATATGGAGTTCATTCCATGTCTAAGCATATAGAGTTCATTCCTAGTCTAAGATCAGATCGGACTGAGGGTTGCTGCAGCAGGACCGACAGCAGGATCGGTAGCACGCGAGGGGTCCGGGCTGATCCCCGGCTTGTGATTTCTGGCTTTCCGATTGGCTTCTTCAGCCCGCATGCTCATTTCGTGGGTTGACTTAGGCATACGGAGTTCATCCCCAGTCTAAGCATAAGGAGTTCATTCCCAGTCTAAGATCGAATCGGATCGAGGGTTGCGGTCATAGGATCGACAGCACGCAGGAGGGATCGAGGCGATCCCTGACTTGCGCATTCTGCCTCCCCGGTCAGCTGAGTGTCCACACGCTCATTTCATGGGTTGGCTTAGGCATAGCGAGTTCATTCCATGTCTAAACCCCAGTCAGACCGAGAGTTGTGCTAGCCGGTCCTGCAGCACACAGAGGGGGATCAGGTCGATCCCCGGCTTGCGCATTATGCCTCTCCAGCTGGCTCAGCTTCCACACGCTCATTTCATGGGTTGACTTAGGCATACGGAGTTCAGTTTCAGTCTAAGATTGGATCAGACCGAGGGTTGTGGCAGCAGGATCGACAACACGCAGGGGGGACCGGACCGATCCCCAGCTTGCGCATTCTACCTCTCCGAGCGGTTGAGTGCTCGTACGCTCGTTTCATGGGTTGGCTTAGGCATACTAAGTTCATTCCATGTCTAAGCATACAGAGTTCATTCCCAGTCTAAGATTGGATCGAATCGAGGGTTGATGTAGTAGGACCAACCGCAGGATCGACAGCATGCAGAGGAGGATCGGGCTAATCCTCGGCTTACGCATTCTGCCTTTTCGATCGGTTGAGCACCCATACGCTCATTTCGTGGGTTGGCTTAGGCATACAAAGTTCATTCCATGTCTAAGCCCCAGCCAGACCGAGGGTTATTGCAGCAGGATGAGCAGCGGGATCGGTAGCACACAGAAGGGGACTGGGCTGATCCCCGACTTGCTCATTATGCCTCTCCAGTCGGCCTCTCCGGCCGGCTAAGCGCCCATACGCTCATTTCGTAGGTTGACTTAGGCATGCGGAGTTCACCCCTAGTCTAAGCATACGAAGTTCATTCCTAGTCTAAGATCGGACCAGACCAAGGGTTGCGACAACAAGATCGACAGCACGCAACGGGGAACGGGCCGATCCCCAGCTTGCGCATTCTGCCTCTCTGGTCGGCTGAGCGCCCGTACGCCCATTTCGTGGGTTGGATTAGGCATAGGGAATTCATTCCATGTCTAAGCCCCAGTCGGACCGGGGGTTGTGGCAGCGGGATCAGCAGCACGCAGAGAGGGACCAAGCCGATCCTCAGCTTACGTATTATGCCTCTCCGATCGGCTCAGTGCCCAAACGCTCATTTCGTGGGTTGACTTAGGCATACGGAGTTCATTTCCAATCTAACATTGGACCAGACCGAGGGTTGCGACAGCAGGATCGACAGCATGCAGGGGGGACCGGGTCGATCCTTGACTTGCGCATTCTGCCTCTCCGATCGACTGAGTGCCCGTACACTCATTTCGTGGGTTGGCTTAGGCATACATAGTTCATTCCATGTCTAAGCATACGGAGTTCATTCCCATTCTAAGATCGGCTCGGACCAAGGGTTGCGACAGCAGGACCAGCAGCAAGATCGGTAGCATGTAAGGGGGGACCGGGTCAATCCTCGGCTTATGCATTCTACCTTTTCGATCGACCTCTCTGATCGACCTGTCCGGCTGGTTAAGTGCCCGCACGCTCATTTCATGGGTTGACTTAGGCCTCCGGGGTTCATCCCCAGTCTACGCATACGGAGTATATTCCCAGTCTAAGATCTAATCGGACCAAGGGTTGTGGCAGCTCGCAGGGGGATCGGGCCGATCCCCGGCTTGCGCATTCTGCCTCTCCGCCCGCACGCCCGTGGGTTGGCTTAGGCATAGGGAGTTCATTCCATGTCTAAGCTCCAGCCAGACCAAGGGTTGTGGCAGCGGGACCGATAGCACTCAGAGGGGGATCGGGTTGATCCTCGGCTTGTGGATTATGCCTCTCCGGCCGGCTCAGCACCCGAACGCTCATTTTGTGGGTTGACTTAGGCATACAGAGTTCATTCCCAATCTAAGATCGGACCGAACGGAGGGTTGTGGTAGCAGGACCGACAGCGCGCAAAGGGGGACCGAGTCGATCCCCGACTTGTGCATTATGCCTCTTCGGCCAGCTAAACACCCCCACGCCCATTTAGTGGGTTGGCTTATGCATAGGGAGTTCATTCTATGTCTAAGCCCCAGCCAGACTGAGGGTTATGGTAGCGAGACTAGCAACACGTAGAGGAGGGACCAGGACGATCCCCGGCTTGCACATTCTGCCTCTCCGACTGGCAAAGAGCCCACACGCTCGTTTCATGGGTTGGCTTAGGCATACGAAGTTCATTCCATGTCTAAGCATATGGAGTTCATTCCCAGTCTAAGATCAAACCAGAGCGAGGGTTACGACAGTAGGACCAGTAGCAGGATCTGCATCACGTAGGAGGGATCGGGCCGATCCCTGGTTTGCACATTCTGCCTCTCTGGCTGACCTCTACCGTCGGTTGAGCGGCCGTACGCTCGTTTCATGGGTTGACTTAAGCATACGGAGTTCATCCCCAGTCTAAGCATACGGAGTTCATTTCTAGTCTAAGATCGAATCAGACCAAGGGTTACGGCAGTAGAATCGATGGTACGTAGATCAAGTCGATCCCCAGCTTGCACATTCTGCCTCTCTGACCGGCTGAGCACCCACACACCCGTTTCATGGGTTGGCTTAGGCATAGGGAGTTCATTCCATGTCTAAGCCCCAGCCGAACTGAGGGTTGTGGCAGCAGGACCGGCAGCACGCAGAGGGGGATCGAGTCGATCCCCGGCTTGCGCATTATGCCTCTCCGATCGGCTCAGTGCCCATACGCTCATTTCGTGGGTTGACTTATGCATACGGAGTTCATTCCCAGTCTAAGATTAGACAAGACCGAGGGTTACGGTAGTAGGATCAACAGCACGCAGGGGGGACCGGGCTGGTCCCCGACTTGTGCATTCTGCCTCTATGGCAAGCTGACCGCCCGCACGCTCATTTCGTGGGTTGGCTTAGGCATACGAAGTTCATTCCATGTCTAAGCATACAGAGTTCAGTCCTAGTCTAAGATCGGACCGGACCGAGGGTTGTGATAGCAGGAGCAGTAGCAGGATCAGCAGCACGTAGGGGGGACCGGGTCGATCCTCGGCTTGCGCATTCTGCCTCTCCAGCCGCTGAGCGCCCGCACGCCCGTTTCATGGGTTGGCTTAGGCATAGGGAGTTCATTCCAAGTCTAAGCCCCAGTCGGATCGAGGCTTGTGGTAGCGAGACCGGTAGCATGCAGAGCAGGACCAGGCCGATCCCTGGCTTACGCATTATGGCTCTCCGATCAGCTCAGCGCCCAAACGCTCATTTCATGGGTTAACTTAGGCATACGAAGTTCATTCCAAGTCTAAGATTGGACTGGACCGAGGGTTGCGACAGTAGGATCGACAGCACGTAGGGGGGACCGGGCTGGTCCCCAGCTTATGCATTCTTCCTTTTCGGCCTGCTAAGTGCCAGCACACTCATTCCATGGGTTGGATTAGGCGTACGGAGTTCATTACATGTCTAAGCATATGGAGTTCATTCCTAGTCTAAGATCGGACCGGACCGAGGGTTTCGACAGTAGGACCAGTAGCAGGATCAGCAGCACATAGGGGGACTAGGTTGATCCCCGGCTTGGGCATTCCGCCTCTCCGGTCGGCTAAGCGCCCGCATGCTCATTTCGTGGGTTGACTTAGGCATACGGAGTCCATCCCCAATCTAAGCATACGGAGTTCATTCCCAGTCTAAGATCTAACCAAATCGAGGGTTACGGTAGCAGGATCGGCACCACGTAAGGGGGATCGGGCCGATCCTCGGCTTACGCATTCTGCCTCTCCGACCGGCTTAGCGCCTGCACGCCTATTTCATGGGTTGGCTTAGGCATAGGGAGTTGATTCCATGTCTAAGCCACAACCGAATCGAGGGTTGTGGCAGCGGGACCGACAGCACGCAGTGGGAGACCGTGCTGATCCTCGGCTTGCACATTTTGCCTCTCCGATCGGCTGAGCGCCCGTACGCTCGTGTCGTAGGTTGGCTTAGGCATACGGAGTTCATTCCATGTCTAAGCATACAGAGTTCATTCCCAGTCTAAGAGTTTGAGCCACGGTGCACATGCTGGGCTCGGGCATGTGCTGGTGCTGCATTTTTTTCGCCCGGGGCACCATCACCGGAGAGCCTAATCGACGACATTGGGGGTTCCGGCGATTGGGGGGCCGGGGGGGTTTACGCACATGATATGCGATGGGTGCTGGTACTTGGCCCTTATATTGGCCCCCTATCCCTCATCAAACCTTGAGAACTCACACCCCCTTAAAGAGCATTTGAGATTTTATACGTTTGCTGCCAGTAGCCATTAAAGTGTTTGAAATGGGAACACTTTTTTCAAACAATAACAAAATCTTCTCCACTTCGAGTTTTTAGCTGAATTTTTTTGTGCATGCCAAAAAAAATACAAGGATCACCTCTACCAAATTTGTTGACAAAACTCTTTCTAAAAAAAGTTTAAAAAATCTTGAACCGTAAAATGTTTCAAAAATCATGAAAAATAAAAAATGGGTCGTCTTGCCATGAAACTTCACATGAAGGTGTAGGGGACCATTGTATGAATTTACAAGCCATAAAAATGGCATTGGCATGGCAGAAATATGAAGATGTGCTGGAACCCACCTACCACCTATTCGATCCCCGGCTTGCGCATCCTGCCTCTCTGGTCGGCTGAGCGTCCGCACGCTCGTTTCATGGGTTGGCTTAGGCACAGGGAGTTCATTCCATGTCTAAGCCCCAGCCGAACCAACGATTGTGGCAGCGAGACCGGCAGCACGCAGAGGGGGATCGAGCCGATCCTCGGTTTACGCATTATACCTCGATGACCTACTCAACGCCCGAACGCTCGTTTTGTGGGTTGACTTAGGCATACAGAGTTCATTCCCTGTCTAAGATTGGACCAGAACGAGGGTTGTGGCAGCAGGATAGACAGCACGGAGGGAGGATCGGGCTGGTCCCCGACTTATGCATTTTACCTCTTCGACCGGTTGAGCGACCGCACGCTCGTTTCGTGGGTTGGCTTAGGCATATGGAGTTCATTCCATGTCTAAGCATATAGAGTTCATTCCTAGTCTAAGATCAGATCAGACTGAGGGTTGTTGCAGCAGGACCGACAGTAGGATCGGTAGCACGCGGGGGGTCCGGGCTGATCCCCGACTTGTGCTTTCTGGCTCTTCGATCGACTTCTTCAGCCCGCATGCTCATTTTGTGGGTTGACTTAGGCATACGGAGTTCATCCCCAGTCTAAGCATATGGAGTTCATTCCCAGTCCAAGATCGAATCGGACCGAGGGTTGCGGCCACAGGATCGGCAGCACACAGGAGGGATTGAGCCGATCCTTGACTTACGCATTCTGCCTCCCCGGTCAGCTGAGCGCCCGCACGCCCATTTCATGGGTTGGCTTAGGCATAGCGAGTTCATTCTATGTCTAAACCCTAGTCAGACAGAGAGTTGTGCTAGCGGGTCCTGCAGCATGCAGAGGGGGATCGGGCTGATCCACAGCTTGCGCATTATGCCTCTCCGACCTGCTAAACTTCCACACGCTCGTTTTGTGGGTTGACTTAGGCATACAGAGTTCAGTCCCAGTCTAAGATCGGATCAGACCGAGGGTTGCGGCAGCAGGATCGACAGCACGCAGGGGGGATCGGGTCGGTCCCCAGCTTGCGCATTCTACCTCTCCTAGTGGTTGAGTGCCCGTACGCTCGTTTCATGGGTTGGCTTAGGCATACCGAGTTCATTCCATGTCTAAGCATACAGAGTTCATTCCCAGTCGAAGATTGGATCGAATCGAGGGTTGAGGTAGCAGGACCAATCGCAGGATCGACAGCATGCAGGGGAGGATCGGGCTGATCCTCGGCTTACGCGTTCTGCCTTTCCGACCAGCTGAGCACCCGCACGCTCATTTCGTGGGTTGGCTTAGGCATACAAAGTTCATTCCATGTCTAAGCCCCAGTCGGATCGAGGGTTATGGCAGTAGGACAAGCAGCGCGATCGGTAGCACACAGAGGGGGACTGGGCTGATCCCCGACTTGCGCATTATGCCTCTCCAGTCGGCCTCTCCTGCCGACTAAGCGCCCATATGCTCATTTCGTAGGTTGACTTAGGCATGCGGAGTTCACCCCTAGTCTAAGCATACGAAGTTAATTCCTAGTCTAAGATCGGACCAGACCAAGGGTTGCGGGAACAGGATCGACAGCATGCAACGGGGAATGGGCCGATCCCTAGCTTGTGCATTCTGCCTCTCTGGTCGGCTGAGCGCTTGTACACCCGTTTTGTGGGTTGGCTTAGGCATAGGGAGTTCATTCCATGTCTAAGCCCCAGTCGGACTGGGGATTGTGGCAGCGGGATCGGTAGCACGCAGAGGGGGACCAGGCTGATCCTCGACTTGCGATTATGCCTCTCCGACCGGCTCAACGCCAAACGCTCATTTTGTGGGTTGACTTAGGCATACGGAGTTCATTCCCAATCTAACATTGGACCAGATCGAGGGTTGCGGCAGCAGGATCGATAGCATGCAGGGGGGATCGGGTCGATCCTTGACTTACGCATTCTGCCTCTTCGACCGGCTGAGTGCCCGCACGCTCGTTTTGTGGGTTGGCTTAGGCATACATAGTTCATTCCATGTCTAAGCATACGGAGTTCATTCCCATTCTAAGATCGGCTCGGACCAAGGGTTGCGATAGCAGGACCAGCAGCAGGATCGGCAGCACGTAAGGGGGGACCGGGTCAATCCTCGACTTATGCATTCTACCTCTCCGATCGACCTCTCCGGCCGGTTGAGCACCTGCACGCTCATTTCGTGGGTTGACTTAGGCCTACGGAATTCATCCCCAGTTTAAGCATACGAAGTATATTCCCAGTCTAAGATCTAATCGGACCAAGGGTTATGGCAGCACGCAGGGGAATCGGGCCGATCCCCGGCTTGCTCATTCTGCCTCTCCGATCGGCTGAGAGCCCGCACGCCCGTGGGTTAGCTTAGGCATAGGGAGTTCATTCCATGTCTAAGCTCCAGCCGGACTGAGGGTTGTCACAGTGGGACCGACAGCACTCAGAGGGGGATCGGGTCGATCCCCGGCTTGTGCATTATGCTTCTCCGGCCGACTCAGCACCCGAACGCTCATTTCGTGGGTTGACTTAGGTATACAGAGTTCATTCCCAGTCTAAGATCAGACCGAACCGAGGGTTGCGATAGCAAGATCGACAGCACGCAGGGGGGATCGGGCCGGTCCCCGGCTTGTGCATTCTGCCTCTCCGATCGGTTGAGCACCCACACGCTCGTTTCATGTGTTGGCTTGGGCATACGAAGTTCATTCCCAATCTAAGATCAGACCGGACTGAGGGTTGCGGCAGTAGGACCAATAGCAGAATCGACAGCACGCTTGGGAGGACCAGGCTAATCCCCGGCTCGCGCATTCTGCGTCTCCGTCCGATTGAGCTCCTGTATGCTCGTTTCGTGGGTTGAATTAGGCATACATAGTTCATCCCCAGTCTAAGCATACGAAGTTCATTCCAAGTCTAAGATCGAACTGGATCGAGGGTTGCGGCAGCATGTTCGACAGCACGCTAAGCGCCCGCACGCCTAGTTCATGGGTTGGCTTAGGCATAGGGAGTTCATTCCATGTGTAAGCCCTAGCCAGGCCGAGGGTTGTGGCAGCGGGACCAGTAGCATGCAGAGGGGGATCAGGCCAATCCCCGGCTTGCGCATTTTACCTCTTCGATCGGCTGAGTGCTCGCACGCTCGTTTCGTAGGTTGGCTTAGGCATACGGAGTTCATTCCATGTCTAATCATACGGAGTTCATTCCCAGTCTAAGAGTTTGAGCTACGGCAGCAGGATCGACAGCATGCAGGGTGGGACCAGGCCGGTCCCCGGCTTGCGCATTCTGCCTCACCGGTCGACTGAGCGCCCGCATGCTAGTTTCATGGGTTAGCTTTGGCATACGGAGTTCATTCCATGTCTAAGCATACGGAGTTCACTCCAGTCTAAGATCAGACTAGCAGCAAGATCGTTAGCATGCAGGGGGGACTGAGCCGATCCTCAGCTTATACATCTGCCTCTCCAGCCGGCTGAGCGCTTGCACGCTCGTTTCGTGGGTTGGCTTAGGCATATGGAGTTCATTCCACGTCTAAGCCCCAGCTGGACCGAGGGTTGTGGTAGCGGGACTGGCAGCATGAATAGGGGGATCGAGCTGATCCTCGGCTTGTGCATTATGCCTCTCTGGCCGGCTCAGCACCCGCATGCTCGTTTCGTGGGTTGACTTAGGCATACAGAGTTCATTCCCAGTCTAAGATCGGATCGGACCAAGGGTCACAAAATCTTCTCCACTTCGAGTTTTTAGCTGAATATTTTTATGCATGCCAACAAAAATACAAGGATCACCTCTACCAAATTTGGGGACAAAACTCTTTCTAAAAACATTTTAAAAAATCCCAAACCGCAAAAAGTTTTAAAAATCATGAAAAATAAAAAATGGGTCGTCTCGCCACGAAACTTCACATGAAGGTGTAGGGGACCATTGTATGAATTTACAAGCCATAAAAATGGCATTGGCATGGCAGAAATATGAAGATGTGCTTGAACCCACTTACCACCCATTTGATCCTTGACTTGCGCATCCTGCCTCTCTGGTCGGCTGAGCGTCCGTACGTTTGTTTCACGGGTTGACTTAGGCATACGGAGTTCATCCCTAGTCTAAGCATATAGAGTTCATTCCCAGTCTAAGATCAGACCGGACCGAGGGTTGCGATAGTAGGAACGATAGCACGTAAGGGGGATCGGGTCGATCCCCGGCATGCGCATTCTGCCTCTCCGACCGGCTAAGCGCCCACACGTCCGTTTCGTGGGTTGGCTTAGGCATAGGGAGTTCATTCCTTGTCTAAGCCCCAACCGAATCAAGGGTTGTGGCAACGGGACCGGCAGTACGCAGAGGGGGACCAGGCCGATCCCCAGCTTGCGCATTCTGCCCCTCCGGTCGACTGACCGCCCGTACACTCGTTTCATGGGTTGGCTTAGGCATACGGAGTTCATTCCATGTCTAAGCATACGGAGTTCATTTTATGTCTAAGCATACAAAGTTCATTCCCAGTCTAAGAGTTTGAGCCACGATACACATGCTGGGCTTGGGCATGTGCTGGTGCTGTATTTCTTTCGCTTGGGGTGCCATCGTCGGGCATCGCCAAAGCATCACCGGAAGCCTAACCGGTGGCATTGGGGGTTCCGACATTGGGGCGCCGAGGGGGTGTGCGCACATGATATCCGATGGTTGCTAGTACTTGGCCTTATATTGGCCCCTTATCCCTTATCAAACCTCAAGAACTCACAGCCCCTTAAAGAGCATTTGAGATTTTATAGGTTTGCTGCCAGTAGCCATTAAAGTGTCTGAAATGGGGACACTTTTTTCAAACAGTCACAAAATCTTCTCCACTTCGAGTTTTTAGCTGAATATTTTTGTGCATGCCAACAAAAATACAAGGATCACCTTTACCAAATTTAGGGACAAAACTCTTTCTAAAAACATTTTAAAAAATCCCAAACGGTAAAAAGTTTTGAAAATCGTGAAAAATAAAAAATGGGTCGTCCCGCCACGAAACTTCACATGAAGACGTAGGGGACCATTGTATGAATTTACAAGCCATAAAAATGGCATTGGCATGGCAGAAATATGAAGATATGCTTGAACCCACTTACCACCCATTCGATCCTCGGCTTACGCATCCTACCTCTTTGGTCGGCTGAGCGTCCGTACGCTCGTTTCGTGGGTTGACTTAGGCATACGGAGTTCATCTCTAGTCTAAGCATATAGAGTTCATTCCCAGTCTAAGATCAGACTGGACCGAGGGTTACAGTAGCAGGATCGGCAACACGCAAGGGGGACCGAGCCGATCCCCGGCATGCGCATTCTGCCTCTCCGATCGACTGAGCGCCCGCACGTTCGTTTCATGGGTTGGCTTAGGCATAGGGAGTTCATTCCATGTGTAAGCCCCAGCCGGATCAAGGGTTGTGGCAGCGGGACTGGTAATACCCAGAGGGGGACCGGGCCGATCCCCGACTTGTGCATTCTGCCTCTCCGACCGCCTGAGCGCCCGTACACTTATTTCGTGGGTTGGCTTAGGCATACGGAGTTCATTCCATGTCTAAGCATACGGAGTTCATTCCCAGTCTAAGAGTTTGAGCCACGATGCACATGCTGGGCTCGGGCATGTGCTGGTGCTGCATTTCTTTTGCCCGGGGTGCCATCATCGGAGCATCGCCAGAGCATCACCGGAGAGCCTAACCGGTGGCATTGGGGGTTCCGACGATTGGGGGGCTGAGGCGGTGTGCGCACATGATGTGCGATGGGTGCTAGTACTTGGCCCTTATATTGGTCCCTTATCCCTCATGAAACCTCAAGAACTCACACCCCTTTAAAGATCATTTTAGATTTTATAGGTTTGCTGCCAGTAGCAATTAAAGTGTCTGAAATGGGGACACTTTTTTCAAATGATCACAAAATCTTCTCCGCTTCGAGTTTTTAGCTAAATTTTTTTATGCATGCCAACAAAAATACAAGGATCACCTCTACCAAATTTGGTGACAAAACTCTTTCTAAAAACATTTTAAAAAATCCCAAACCGTAAAAAGTTTTGAAAATCGTGAAAAATAGAAAACAGATCGTCTCACCACGAAACTTCACATGAAGGTGTAGGGGACCATTTTATGAATTTACAAGCCATAAAAATGGTAATGGCATGGTAGAAATATGCAGATGTGCTTGAACCCACTTACCACCCCGTTCGATCCCCAGCTTTCGCATCCTGCCTCTCTGGTCGACTGAGCGTTCGCACGCTCGTTTCTCGGGTTGACTTGGGCATACGGAGTTCATCCCTAGTCTAAGCATATGGAGTTCATTCCCAGTCTAAGATCAGACCGAACAGAGGGTTGCGGCAGCAGGATCAGCAGCACCCAGGGGGGACCGGGCCGATCCTCGGCTTGCACATTTGCCTCTCCGGCCAGCTGAGCGCCCATATGCACGTGTCGTGGGTTGGCTTAGGCATAGGGATTTCATTCCATGTCTAAGCCCCAGCCAGATCCAAGGTTGTGGCAACGGGACCAGCAGTACACAGAGGGGGACCGGGCCAATCCCTAACTTGCGCATTCTGCCTCTCTGGTCTGCTGAGCACCCGCATGTTCGTTTCGTGGGTTGGCTTAGGCATACGGAGTTCATTCCATGTCTAAGCATACGGAGTTCATTCCCAGTCTAAGAGTTTGAGCCACGGTGCACATGCTGGGCTCATGCATGTGCTGGTGCTTCATTTTTTTCACCTAGGGAACCATCGTCGGAGCATCGTCGGAGCATCGTCGGAGAGCCTAACCGACGGCATTGGGGGTTCCGACGATTGGGGGGGCCGAGGGGGTGTGCGCACATGATGTGTGATGGGTGCTGGTACTTGGCCCTTATATTGGCCCCCTATCCCTCATCAAACATTGATAACTCACACCCCCTTAAAGAGCATTTGAGATTTTATAGGTTTGCTGCCAGTAGCCATTAAAGCGTCTTAAATGGGGTCACTTTTTTCAAACGGTCACAAAATCTTCTCCACTTCGAGTTTTTTCTTGAATTTTTTTTTGCATGCCAACAAAAATACAAGGATCACCTCTACCAAATTTGGGGACGAAAATCTTTCTAAAAATATTTTAAAAAATCCCAAACCGTAAAAAGTTTTGAAAATCGTGACAAATAGTAAACAGGTCATCTTGCCACGAAACTTCACATGAAGGCATAGTGGACCATTGTATGAATTTACAAGCCATAAAAATGGCATTGGCATGGAAGAAATATGAAGATGTGCTTGAACCCACCTACCACCCGTTCGATCTCCGGCTTGCACATCCTGGCTCTCTGGTCAGCTGAGCGTCTGTACGCTCGTTTCGTGGGTTGACTTAGGCATACGGAGTTCATCCCCAGTCTAAGCATATGGAGTTTATTCCCAGTCTAAGATCAGACTAGACCGAGGGTTGCGGTAGCAGGATCAACAGCACGTAGGGGGGATCGGGCTGGTCCCCGACTTGCACATTTTGCCTCTCCGGTTGGTTGAGTGCCCGTATGTTCGTTTCATGGGTTGGCTTAGGCATACGGAGTTTATTCCATGTCTAAGCATACAAAGTTCATTCCCAGTCTAAGATCAAACCGGATCGAGGGTTGCGACAGCAGGACCGATAGCAGGACCAGCAACAGGATAGGCAGCATGCAAGGGGGGACTGAGCCGATCCTCGACTTGTGCATTCTACCTCTCCGACCGACTGAGCACCCGCACGCTCATTTCGTGGGTTGGCTTAGGCATACGGAGTTCATTCCATGTCTAAGCCCTAGCTGGACCGAGGGTTATGGCAGCAGGACCGGCAACGGGATCGACAGCACGCAGAGAGGGACCGAGTTGATCCCCATCTTGCGTATATGCCTTTCCAGCCGGCTGAGCGCCCATATGCTCATTCCATGGGTTGACTTAGGCATACGGAGTTCATCCCCAGTCTAGGCATATGGAGTTCATTCCCAGTCTAAGATCAAACTGGACCGAAGGTTGCAACAGCAGGATTGACACACGTAGGGGGGACCGAGTCGATCCCCGTCTTGTGCATTCTGCCTCTCCGACCCACTGAGCGCCTGCACGCCCATTTCGTGAGTTGGCTTAGGCATAGGGAGTTCATTCCATGTCTAAGCCCCAACCGGACCGAGGGTTGTGGCAGCGAGACCGGTAGCACACAAAGTGGGACCGGGCTGATCCCCGACTTGTGCATTATGCCTCTCCAACTGGCTCAGTGCCCGAACGCTCGTTTCGTGGGTTAACTTAGGCATACATAATTCATTCCCAATCTAAGATTGGATCAGACTGAGGGTTGCAGCAGTAGGATCGATAGCATGCAGGAGGGACTGAGCCGGTCCTCGACTTGCGCATTTTGCCTCTCAAGCCGGCTAAGCGCCCGTACGCTCATTTCGTGGGTTGGCTTAGGCATACGGAGTTCATTCCATGTCTAAGCATATGGAGTTATTCCCAGTCTAAGATCGGACCAGATCGAGGGTTGTGACAACGGGACCAACAGCAGGATCGGTAGCACGTAGGGGGGGACCGGGTTGATCCCTAGCTTGCGCATTCTGCCTCTCCGGTCGACTGAGCACCTGCACGCTCATTCCATGGGTTGACTTAGGCATACGGAGTTTATCCCCAGTCTAAGCTTACGGAGTTCATCCCCAGTCTAAGATCTAACTGGACCGAGGGTTGCGACAGTAGGATCGGTAGCACACAGGGGGGCTCGGGCCGATCCCCGACTTGCACATTCTGCCTCTCCGGTCAGGTGAGCGCCGCACGCCCTTTTCGTGGGTTGGCTTAGGCATAGGGAGTTCATTCCATGTCTAAGCCCCAGCCAGACCGATGGTTGTGGCAACGAGACCGACAGAACGTAAAGGGGGACCGAGCCGATCCCCGGCTTGCGCATGCTGCCTTTCCGGTCGGCTGAGCGCCCGCACGCTCGTTTCGTGGGTTGGCTTAGGCATACGGAGTTCATTCCATGTCTAAGCATACGGAGTTCATTCCTAGTCTAAGAGTTTGAGCCACGGTGCACATGCTGGGCTCGGGCATCTGCTGGTGCTGCATTTTTTTGGCCTGAGGCATTTTTTTTGCCAAAGCATTGCCGGAGAGCCTAACCAACGGCATTGGGGGTTCCAGCGATTAGGGGGCCGTGGGGGTGTGTGCACATGATGTGCGATGGGTGCTGGTACTTGGCCCTTATATTGGCCCCCTATCCCTCATCAAACCTCAAGAACTCACACCCCCTTAAAGAGCGTTTGAGATTTTATAGGTTTGCTGCCAGTAGCCATTAAAGTGTCTGAAATGGGGACACTTTTTTCAAACGGTCACAAAATCTTCTCCACTTCGAGTTTTTAGCTGAATTTTTTTGTCCATGTCAACAAAAATACAAGGATCACCTCTACCAAATTTGGGGACAAAAATCTTTCTAAAAAAGTTTTAAAAAATCCCAAACCGCAAAAAGTTTCAAAAATCGTGAAAAATAGAAAGCGGGTCATCTTGCCACGAAACTTCACATGAAGGCGTAGGGGACCATTGCATGAATTTACAAGCCATAAAAATGGCATTGGCATGGCAGAAATATTTTGATTTTCTTGAACCCACCTACCACGCGTTCGATCCCCGGTTTGCGCATCCTACCTTTCTGGTCGGTTGAGCATCCGCACGCTCGTTTCGTGGGTTGACTTAGGCATACAGATTTCATCCCCAGTCTAAGCATACAGAGCTCATTCCCAGTCTAACATCAGACCGGACGGAGGGTTGTGGCAGCAGGATCGACAGCATGTAGGGGGGACCGGGGTCGATCCTTGGCTTGCACATTCTGCCTCTCCAGCCAACTGAGCGCTCTCACGCCCATTTCATGGGTTGGCTTAGGCATAGGGATTTCATTCCATGTCTAAGCCCCAGTTGAACCGAGGGTTGTGGTAGCGGGACCGGTAGCACGCAGAGGGGGATTGAGCCAATCCCCGACTTACGCATTATGCCTCTCCGGCTGGCTCAGCGCCCACACGCTAATTTCATGGGTTGACTAAGGCATACGGAGTTCATTCCTAGTAGCAGGACCATCAGCAGGATTGGCAGCACATAGGGGGGGATCGGGCCGATCCTCGACTTGCGTATTCTGCCTCTCCGGTCGACTGGGTGCTCGTATGCTCGTTTCGTGGGTTGGCTTAGGCATACGGAGTTCATTCCATGTCTAAGCCCCAATCGAATCGAGGGTTATGGCAGAAGGACCGGTAGCGGGATCGGCAGCATGAAGAGGGGGATCGAGCCAATCCCCGGCTTATGCATTATACCTCTCTGGCTGGCTCAGCATCATAAATCTCATTTCGTGGGTTGACTTTGGCATACGGAGTTCATTCCCAGTCTAAGATCAGACTGGACCGAGGGTTGTGGTAGCAGGATTGACAGCACGCAGGGGGGACCAGGTCGGTCTTTGACTTGTGCATTCTACCTCTTAGGTCGGCTGAGCGCCCGCACGCTCGTTTCGTGGGTTGGCTTAGGCATACGGAGTTCATTCCATGTCTAAGCATATGGAGTTCATTCCCAGGCTAAGATCGGATAGGGCCGAGGGTTGCAGTAGTAGGACCAGTAGTAGGATTGACAACACACTGTGGGGGACAGGGCCGATCCCCGGCTTACGCATTCTGCCCTCCGACCGACTAAGTGCCCAGACGCCTGTTTCGCGGGTTGGCTTAGGCATAGGGAGTTCATTCCATGTCTAAGCCCTAGTCAGACCGAGGGTTGTGGTAGTGTAACCGATAGCACACAGAGGGGGACTAGGCCGATCCCCAGCTTGCGCATTCTGCCTCTTCGATCGGCTGAGCGCCCGTACGCTCGTTTCATGGGTTGGCTTAGGCATAGGAGTTCATTCCATGTCTAAGCATACAGAGTTCATTCCATGTCTAAGCATACGGAGTTCATTTCATGTCTAAAAGTTTGAGCCACAGTGCACATGCTAGGCTCGGGCATGTGCTGGTGCCACATTTTTTTCACTCGGGGCACCATCGTCGGAACATTACTAGAGCATCATCGGAGAGCCTAACCGGCGGCATTGGGGCTTTCGACGATTGGGGGGGCCGGAGGGGTGTTCGCACATGATGTGTGATGGGTGCTGATACTTGGCCCTTATATTGGCCCCCTATCCCTCATCAAACCTTGAGAACTCACACCCCTTTAAATAGCATTTGAGATTTTATAAGTTTGCTGCCACTAGCCATTAAAGTGTCTGAAATGGGGACACTTTTTTCAAACGGTCACAAAATCTTCTCCACTTTGAGTTTTTTGCTGAATGTTTTTGTGTATGCCAACAAAAATACAATGATCACCTCTACCAAATTTGGGGACAAAACTATTTCTAAAAAAATTTTAAAAAATCCTGAACCATAAAAAGTTTTGAAAATCGTGAAAATAGAAAACTGGTCGTCTTGCCACGAAACTTCACATGAAGGTGTAGGGGACCATTGTATGAATTTACAAGCCATAAAAATGGCATTGGCTGGTAGAAATATTAAGATTTTCTTAAACCCACCTACCACCCGTTCGATCCCCGGCTTACGCATCCTGCCTCTCTAGTCGGCTGAGCGTCCGTATGCTCGTTTCGTGGGTTGACTTAGGCATACAGATTTCATCCCCAGTCTAAGCATACGGAGTTCATTCCCAGTCTCACATCAGACCGGATCGAAGGTTGCGGTAGCAGGATCGGCAGCACGCAGGGGGGACTGAGCCGATCCCCGACTTGCACATTCTACCTCTCCGATCGGCTGAGCACCCGCACATCCGTTTCATGGGTTGCTTAGGCATAGGGAGTTCATTCCAGGTCTAAGCCCCAACCGAATCGAGTGTTGTGGTAGTGGGACTGGTAGCACGCAGAGGGGGATTGGGCCGATCCCCGGCTTACGCATTATGCCTCTCCGACCGGCTCAGTGCCCACACACTTGTTTCATGGGTTGACTTAGGCATACGGACTTCATTCCTAGTAGCAGGACCAATAGCAGGATTGGCAGCATACAGGGGGGGACCAGGTCGATCCCCGGCTTGCGTATTCTATCTCTCCAGCTAACTGAGCACCCGCACGCTCGTTTCGTGGGTTGGCTTAGGCATACAGAGTTCATTCCATGTCTAAGCCCCAGCCAGACCGAGGGTTGTGGCAGCAAGACCAACAGCAGGATCGGCAGCACGCAGAGAGGGACCAGGCTGATCCTCAGCTTGCACATTATACCTCTTCGACTGGCCTCTCTGGTCGGTTGAGCGCACGCACGCTTGTTTCATGGGTTGACTTAGGCATACGAAGTTCATCTCTAGTCTAAGCATACAGAGTTCATTCGCAGTCTAGGATCAGACCGGACTGAGCGTTACGGTAGTAGGATCGACAGCACGCAGGAGGGATCGGGCTGATCCCCGACTTGTGCATTCTGCCTCTCTGGCCAGTTGAGCACTCGCACGTCCGTTTCATAGGTTGGCTTAGGCATAGGGAGTTCATTCCATGTCTAAGCCCCAGCCGGACCGAGGGTTGTGGCAGTGGGACTGGCAGCATGCCGAGGGGGATCAGGATGATCCCGGCTTACGCATTATGCCTCTTCGACCAGCTCCATGCCCAAACGCTCGTTTCGCGGGTTGACTTTGGCATACAGAGTTGATTCCCAGTCTAAGATTGGACTGGATCAAGGGCTGTGGCAGCAGGATCAACAACATGCAAAGGGGACCAGGCCAGTCCCCGGCTTACGCATTCTACTTCTAAGGCCGGTTGAGCGCCCGCACGCTCGTTTCATGGGTTGGCTTAGGCATACAGAGTTCATTCCATGTCTAAGCATACGAAGTTCATTCCTAGTCTAAGATCAGATCAGATCGATTGAGCACCCACACGCCTATTTCATGGGTTGGCTTAGGCATAGGGAGTTCATTCCATGTCTAAGCCCCAGTCGGACAGAGGGTTGTGGTAGCGGGATCGGTAGCACACAAAGGGGGACCGGGTCGATCCCCAGCTTGCGCATTCTGCCTCTTCAACAGGCTGAGCGCCCGCACGCTTGTTTCGTGGGTTGGCTTAGGCATACGAAGTTCATTCCATGTCTAAGCCCTACCCGAACCGAGGGTTATGGTAGCAAGACCGACAGCGGGATCGACAGCAGGCAGAGGGGGACCGAGATGATCCCCGACTTGCACATTATACCTCTCCGATCGGCCTCTCTGTCCGGTTGAGCGCTCGCACGCTCATTTTATGGGTTGACTTAGGCATACGAAGTTCATCTCTAGTCTAAGCATACGGAGTTCATTCCCAGTCTAGGATCGGACCGGACCGAGAGTTACAGTAGCCGGATCGACAGCACGCAGGGGGGACCGAGCTAATCCCTGAGTTTTACATTCTGCCTCTCCGGCCAGCTGAGCGCCCGCATGTCCATTTCGTGGGTTAGCTTAGGCATAGGGAGTTCATTCCATGTCTAAGCCCCAGTCGAACCGAGGGTTGTGGCAGTGGGACCGACAGCATGCAGAGGAGGACCGGGTCGATCCCTGGCTTGTGCATTATGCCTCTTTGGCTGACTCCGCGCCCGAACGCTCGTTTTACGAGTTGACTTTGGCATACAGAGTTCATTCCCAATCTAAGATCGGACCAGACCGAGGGCTGTGGCAGCAGGATCGATAGCTTGTAAGGGGGACCGGGCTGGTCCTCGGCTTACGCATTCTACCTCTAAAGTTAGCTAAGCGTCCGCACGCTCATTTCTTTGGTTGGCTTAGGCATACGGAGTTCATTCCCAGTCTAAGATCAGACCAGACCAAGGGTTACGGTAGTAGGACCAGCAGCAGGATCGACAGCACGTAGTTGGGGACCGGGCCGGTCCCCGGCTTACGCATTCTGCCTCTTCGAATGGTTGAGTGCCCACACGCCTGTTTCGTGGGTTAGCTTAGGCATAGGGAGTTCATTCCATGTCTAAGCCCCAGCCGAACCGAAGGTTGTGACAGTGAGACTGGCAGCACACAAAGGGGACCGACTGATCCCCAGCTTGCGCATTCTACCTCTTCGATCGGCTGAGCGCCCGCACGTTCGTTTCATGGGTTGGCTTAAGCATAGGAGTTCATTCTATGTCTAAGCATATGGAGTTCATTCCATGTCTAAAAGTTTGAGCCACGATGCACATGCTGGGCTCAGGCATGTGCTGGTGTCACATTTTTTTCACCCGGGGCACCATTGTCAGAGCATTGCGAGAGCAGCGTCGGATAGCCTAACCGGCGGCATTGGGGGTTCCGACGATTGGGGGGGCCGGGGGGTGTGCGCACATGATGTGTGATGGGTGCTGGTACTTGGCCCTTATATTGGCCCCCTACCCTCATCAAACCTCAAGAACTCACACCCCCTTAAAGAGCTTTTGAGATTTTATAGGTTTGCTGCCAATAGCCATTAAAGTGTCTGAAATGGGGACACTTTTTTCAAACGGTCACAAAATCTTCTCCACTTCGAGTTTTTAGCTGAATTGTTTTGTGCAAGCCAAAAAAAATACAAGGATCATATCTACCAAATTTGGGGGCAAAAATCTCTCTAAAAAAATTTTAAAAAATCCTGAACTGCAAAAAGTTTTGAAAATCGTGAAAAATAGAAAACGGATCGTATTGCCACAAAACTTCACATGAAGGTGTAGGGGACCATTGTATGAATTTACAAGCCATAAAAATGGCATTGGTATGCCAGAAACAAGAAGATGTGCTTGAACCCAGCTACCATCCGTTCGATCCTCGACTTGCGCATCCTACCTCTCTGGCCGGCTGAGAATTTGCACGCTCGTTTTATGGGTTGACTTAGGCATACAGAGTTCATCCCCAGTCTAAACGTACGGAGTTCATTCCCAGTCGAGGATTGGATCGGATCGAGGGTTGCGATAGCAGGATCAGTAGCACGTAAGAGGGATCGGGCTGATCCCCGGCTTGTGCATTCTGCCTCTCTGGCCAGCTGAGCGCCCGCACACCCGTTTCGTGGGTTGGCTTAGGCAAAGGGAGTTCATTCCATGTCTAAGCCCCAGCCGGATCGAGGGTTGTGGTAACGGGACCGATAGCACGCAAAGAAGGATCGGGTCGATCCCCAGCTTGCGTATTATGCCTCTCTGATCGGCTCAGCGCCCGTAAGCTCGTTTCATGGGTTGACTTAGGCATACGGAGTTCATTCGCAGTCTAAGATCAGACCAGACCGAGGGTTGTGGCAACAAGATCGACAGCATGCAGGGGGGATCGGGCTGGTCCTCGACTTATGCATTCTGCCTCTTCGGTCAGCTGAACGCCCGCACGCTCGTTTCGTGGGTTGGCTTAAGCATACGGAGTTCATTCCGTGTCTAAGCATACGAAGTTCATTCCCAATCTAAGATCAGATCGGATCGAAGGTTACGATAGTAGGACCAGTAGTAGGATCGGCAGCACGTAAGGGGTGACCAGGCCAATCTCCGACTTGTGCATTCTGCCTCTCCGGCCGGCTGAGCACCCGCATGCTTGTTTCGTGGGTTGACTTAGGCATACGGAGTTCATTCCATGTCTAAGCCCCAGCCAGACCGAGTGTTGTGGTAGTAGGATCGACAGCACGTAGATGGGGATCGGGCCGGTCCTCAGCTTGTGCATTCTGCCTTTCCGACCAGCTAGACATCCGGAAGCTCATTTCGTGGGTTGGCTTAGGTATATGGAGTTCATTCCATGTCTAAGCATACAGAGTTCATTCTCAATCTAAGATCAGACTGGACTGAGGGCTGTGGTAGCAGGACCAACATCAAGATCGGTAGATACAAAGGGGGATCGGGTCGATCCCCAGCTTACGCATTTTGCCTTTCTGATCGGCTGAGCGCCCGTACGCTCATTTCATGGGTTGACTTAGGTATACAAAGTTCATCCCCAGTCTAAGCATACGGAGATCATTCCCAGTCTAAGATCGGACCAGACCGAGGGTTGCGACAGTAGGATTGATAGCACCCAGGGGGGACTGGGTCAATCCCCGGCGTGTGCATTCTGCCTTTCCGGTCGACTGAGCACCCGCACGCCCATTTCGTGGGTTGGCTTAGCCATAGGGAGTTCATTCCATGTCTAAGCCCCAGCTGGAAAGAGGGTTGTGGCAGCGGGACCAGCAACACGCAGACGGGGACCGAGCCGTTCCTCGACTTACGCATTACGCCTCTCCAACCGGCTCAGCGCCCGCACGCTCATTTCGTGGAATGACTTAGGCATACGGAGTTCATTGCCAATCTAATATCAGATCAGACCGAGGGTTGCAATAGCAAGATCGATAGCACGCAGGGGAGGACCGGGCCAGTCCTCGGCTTGTGCATTCTGCCTCTTTGATCGGCTGAGTGCCCGAACGCTCGTTTTGTGGGTTGGCTTAGGCATACGGAGTTCATTCCATGTCTAAGCATACAGAGTTCATTCCTAGTCTAAGATCGGACCGGATCGAGGGTTACGATAGCAAGACTAGCAATAGGATTGACAGCACGTAGGAGGGACCAAACTGATCCCTGACTTGCGCATTCTGCCTCTCCGACCAACTGAGCACCCGCACGCTCGTTTAATGGGTTGGCTTAGGCATACAGAGTTCATTCCATGTCTAAGCCCCAACCGGACCGAGGGTTGTAGCTGCAAGACCGGCAATGGGATCGACTCTTTTCAGCTGAGTGCCCGCACGCTCATTTCATGGGTTGACTTAGGCATACGGAGTTCATCCCCAATCTAAGCATACGGAGTTCATTCCTAGTCTAATATCGAACCAGATCAAGGGTTACGGTAGCAGGATCAGCAGCATGCAGGGGGGACTGGGTTGGTCCCCGGCTTGTGCATTCTGCCTCTCCGGCTGACTGAGTGCCCGCATGCTCGTTTCGTGGGTTGGCTTAGGCAGACGGAGTTTATTCCATGTCTAAGCATACGGAGTTCATTCCCAGTCTAAGATCAGACCGAACTGAGGGTTGCGGTAGTAGGACTAGCAGCAAGATCGATAGCACGTAGAGGCAGACCGGGCTGATCCTCAGCTTGCGCATTCTGCCTCTCTGACTGGCTGAGCGCCCGCACGCTCATTTCGTGGGTTGGCTTAGGCATATGGAGTTCATTCCTTGTCTAAGATCAGACCAGACTAAGGGTTGCAATAGTAGGATCGACAGCACGCAGGGGGGACGGGGCCGATCCCCAGCTTGTGCATTCTGCGTCACCGGCCGGCTGAGCGGCCGCATGCCCGTTTCGTGGGTTGGCTTAGGCATAGGGAGTTCATTCCATGTCTAAGCCCTAGCTGAACCGAGGGTTGTGGTAGCGGGACTGGCAGCACGCAGAGGGGGATCGAGCCCATCGTCGACTTGCGCATTATGCCTCTCCGACTGGCTCAGTGCCTGCCCGCTCATTTCATGGGTTGACTTAGGCATACGAAGTTCATTCCCAATCTAAGATTGGATCGGACTGAGGGTTGGGGCAGCAGGATCGACAGCATGCTGGGGGGGATCGGGTCAGTCCCCGACTTGTGCATTCTGCCTCTCTGGCCGACTAAGCGCCCGCACGCTTGTTTCGTGGGTTGGCTGAGGCATACGGAGTTCATTCCATGTCTAAGCATATGGAGTTCATTCCCAGTCTAAGATCAAACCGGATCGAGGGTTGCGGCAGCAGGACCAGCAGTAGGATTGACAGCACGCAGGGGGACTAGGCCGATCCTCGGCTTACGCATTCTGCCTGTCCGACCAGCTGAGTGTCCGTACGCTCGTTTCGTGGGTTGGCTTAGGCATACGGAGTTCATTCCATGTCTAAGCCCCAGTCGGACCGAGTGTTGTGGCAGCAGGACCAGCAACGGGATCGGTATCACGCAGGAGGGCACAGGGCTGATCCTTGACTTACGTATTTTACCTCTCCGACCAGCCACTCCGATCGGCTGAGTGCCCGCACACTCGTTTCATGGGTTGACTTAGGCATACGGAGTTCATCCCCAGTCTAAACATACGGAGTTCATTCCTAGTTTACGATCGAAACGAACCGAGGGTTGCAGCAGCAGGATCGACAGCATGCAGGGGGGATCGGGCGGATCCTTAGCATGCACATTCTACCTCTCTGGCATGTGAGTGCCCGCACGCCCGTTTCGTGGTTGGCTTAGGCATTCGGAGTTCATTCCATGTCTAAGCCCCAGTCAGACCGAGGGTTGTGGCAGTGGGACCGGTAGCACGTAGAAAGGGACCGGGCCGATCCTTGACTTGCACATTATGCCTCTTCGACCGGCTCAACTCCCGAACGATCGTTCCGTGGGTTGACTTAGGCGTACGAAGTTCATTCGCAGTCTAAGATTAGACTGGATTGAGGGTTACGGTAGCAGGATCAACAACATGTAGGGGGAATCGGGCTGATCCTCGGCTTGCGCATTCTGCCTCTACGGCCGGCTGAGCACCTGCACGCTCGTTTCATGGGTTGGCTTAAGCATACGGAGTTCATTCCATGTCTAAGCCCTAGCCAGACCGAGGGTTGTGGCAGAAGGACTGACAGCGGGATCGACAGCACGTAGAGGGGGACCAGGTTGATCCCCGGCTTGCTCATTATGCCTCTCTGGTCGGTTGAGCGCCCGTACGCTCGTTTCGTGGTTTGAATTAGGCATACGGAGTTCATCCCCAGTCTAAGCATACGGAGTTCATTCCCAGTCTAAGATCAGACCGGATCAAGGGTTACTGTAGCAGGATCGACAGCACCCAGGGGGGACCGGGTCGATCCCCAGCTTACGCATTCTGCCTCTCCGACCGACTGAACGCCCGCACGCCCGTTTCGTGGGTTGGCTTCATAGGGAGTTCATTCCATGTCTAAGCCCCAGCTAGACCGAGGGTTGTCATAGTAGGATTGACAGAACGCAGGGGGGACCAGGCCGGTCCCCGACTTGTTCATTCTGCCTCTCCGACCGACTGAGCACCCGCACATTCGTTTCGTGCGTTGGCTTAGGCATACGGAGTTCATCCCATGTCTAAGCATATGGAGTTCATTCCCAGTCTAAGATCAGACTGGACCGAGGGTTGCCACAACGAGATCGATAGCACGTAGGGGGACCGGACCGATCAGTTGAGTGCCCGTACGCTCGTTTCATGGGTTGACTTAGGCATACGGAGTTCATCCCCAGTCTAAGCATACGGAGTTCATTCCCAGTCTAAGACTAAACCAGATTGAGGGTTACGGTAGCAGGATTAGCACGCAGGGGGGACCAAGTCGATCCCTGACTTACACATTCTGCCTCTCCGATCGACTGAGCACCCGCATGCCCGTTTCGTGGTTTGGCTTAGGCATAGGGAGTTCATTCCATGTCTAAGCCCCAGCCGGATCGAGGGTTGTGGCAGCGGGATCGGTAGCATGCAGAGGGGGACCGAGTCGATCCCTGGCTTGTGCATTATGCCTCTCCAGTCGGCTCAATGCCTGAAAGCTCATTTCATGGGTTGACTTAGGCATACGGAGTTTATTCCCAGTCTAAGATCGGACCGGACTGAGGGTTATAGCAACAGGATCGACAGAACGCAGGGGGGGACCGAGCCAGTCCCCGACTTGTGCGTTTTGCCTCTCCAGATGACTGAGCACCTGCACGCTTGTTTTGTGGGTTGGCTTAGGCATACAGAGTTCATTCCATGTCTAAGCATACAAAGTTCATTCCTAGTCTAAGATCAGACCGGAGTGAGGGTTGCGGTAGTAGGATCCGTCGCACGTAGGGGGGACCGGGTCGATGCCAGGCTTACATATTCTGCCTCTCCGACCGGCCTCTCCGACCAACTGAGCACCCGCACACTTATTTAATGGATTGACTTAGGCATATGGAGTTCATCCCCAGTCTAAGCATACGGAGTTCATTCCCAGTCTAAGATCGAATCGGATCGAGGGTTGTGGCAGCAGGATCGACAGCATGCAGGAGGGATCAGGCCGATCCTCGGCTTACGCATTCTACCTCTCCGACTAGCTGAGCACCCGTATGTCCGTTTCGTGGGTTGGCTTAGGCATAGGGAGTTCATTCTATATCAAAGCCCTAGTCGGACCGAGGGTTGTGGCAATGGGATCGGTAGCACGCTGAGCGCCCACACGCTCGTTTCGTGGGTTGGCTTAGGCATACGAAGTTCATTCCATGTCTAAGCATACGAAGTTCATTCCCAGTCTAAGATTGAATCGAACTGAGTGTTATGATAGCAGGACCAGTAGTAAGATCGACAGCACATAGGGGGGATCGAGCCGATCATCGTCTTACGCATTCTGCCTCTCCAGCCAGCTGAGCGCCCGCACGCTCGTTTCGTGGGTTGGCTTAGGCATACGGTGTTCATTCCATGTCTAAGCCCCAGTCGGACCGAGGGTTGTGGCCGCAGGATTGGCAGTGAGATTGGCAGCACGCAAAGGGGGATCGGGCTAAACCCCGACTTACGCATTATGCCTCTTCGGCTAGCTGAGCGCCCGCACGCTCGTTTCATGGGTTGACTTAGGCATATGGAGTTAATCTCCAGTCTAAGCATACGGAGTTCATTCCCAGTCTAAGATCGGACTGGACAGAAGGTTGCGACAGCAAGATCGACAGCAAGCAGGGGGACCAAGCCGATCCCCTGCTTCTGCATTTTGCCTCTCCAGCCGGCTGAGCGCCCGCACGCTCGTTTCATGGGTTGGCTTAGGCATAGGGAGTTCATTCCATGTCTAAGCCCCAGCCGGACCGTGGGTTGTGGCAGTGGGACTGGCAGCACGTAGAGGGGGATTGGGCTGATCCCCAACTTGTGCATTATGTCTCTCCGGCCGACTCAGTGCCCGAACGTTCGTTTCGTGGGTTGACTTAGGCATACGGAGTTCATTCCCATTTTAAGATCAGACCGAACTAAGGGTTACGGTAGTAGGATCGACAACATGCAGGAGAGATCGGGCCGGTCCTTGGCTTGTGCATTCTACCTCTTCAACTGGCTGAGCGCTCACACGCTCGTTTCGTATGTTGGCTTAGGCATACGGAGTTCATTCCATGTCTAAGCATATGGAGTTCTTTCCCAGCCTAAGATCAGATCGGATCGAGGGTTGTGGCAATAGGACTAGTAGCAGGATCAACAACACGCAGGGGGGACCGGGCTGATCCTCGGCTTATGCATTATGCCTCTTCGGTCGGTTCAACGCCCGAACGCTCATTTCATGGATTGATTTCAGCATACGGAGTTCATTCCCAGTCTAAGATCCAATCGGACTGAGGGTTGCGGTAGCAGGATCGATAGTACACAGGGGGGGATCAAGTCGATCCCCGTCTTGTGCATTCAGCCTTTCCGACCGGTTGAGTGCCCGTACGCTCATTTCGTGGGTTGGCTTAGGCATACGGAGCTCAACCCCAATCTAAACATATCGAGTTCATTCCCAGTCTAAGATCGGACTAGACCAAGGGTTGCGACAGTAGGATCGGTAGCACGTAGGGGGGACCGGGCTAATCCCCAGTTTACGCATTCTGCCTCTCCGGCCGGCTGAGCACCCGTACACCCATTTTGTGGGTTGGCTTAGGCGTAGGGAGTTCATTCCATGTCAAAGCCCCAGTCGGACCGAGGGTTGTGGCAATGGGACCGACGGCATGGAGAGGGGGTCGGGCCGATCCCCGATTTGTGCATTATGCCTTTTCGGTCGGAACAGTGCCCACACGCTCATTTCGTAGGTTGACTTAGGCATACAGAGTTCATTCCCAGTCTAAGATTGGCCCGAACCAAGGGTTGCGATGACCAGATTGACAGCACGCAAGGGGGGAACTGGTCTACCCCCGGCTTGCGCATTCTGCCTCTCCGACCGGTTGTCTGCCCGCACACTCATTTTGTAGGTTGGCTTAGGCATACGGAGTTCATTCCATGTCTAAGCATATGGAGTTCATTGCCAGTCTAAGATCAGACCAGATCGAGGGTTCTGGCAGCAGGACCAGCAGCAGGATCGGTATCACGCAAGGGGGACCACGTCGATCCCCGATTTACGCATTCTACCTCTCTTACCGGCTGAGCGCCCGCAAGCTCATTTCATGGGTTGGCTTAGGTATACGGAGTTCATTCCATGTCCAAGCCCCAAGTGGACCGAGGGTTGTGGCAGCAAGACTGGCAGCATGATCGACAGTACGTAGAGGGGGATCGGGTTGATCCCCGACTTGTGCATTATGCCTCTCCGATCGACTGAGTGCCCGCACGCTCATTTCATGGGTTGACTTAGGCATATGGAGCTCATTCCCTGTCTAAGCATACAGACTTCATTCCCGGTCTAAGATCAGACTGGACCGAGGGTTACGATAGCAGGATCGGTAGCACGTAGGGGGGACTGGGCCAGTCCCTGACTTACGCATTCTACCACTCCGGCCGACTGAGTGCATGCACGCCCACTTCGTTGGTTGGCTTCGGCATAGGGAGTTCATTCCATGTCTAAGCCCCAGTCGGACTGAGGGTTGTGGCAACGAGACCGACAGCACGCAGAGGGGGACCGGGACGATCCCCGACTTACACATTATGCCTCCTCGGCCTGCTTAGTGCCCAACGCTCGTTTCATGGGTTGACTTAGGCGTACAGAGTTCATTCCCAGTCTAAGATCAGACTGGACCGAGGGTTACGACAGCAGGATCGACAACACGCAGGAGGGACCGGGCCGATCCCTGACTTTCGCATTCTACCTTCCGGTCAACTGAGTGCCCACACACTTGTTTCATGGGTTGGCTTAGACATACGGTGTTCATTCCTTGTCTAAGTGTACGGAGTTCATTCCCAGTCTAAGATCAAATCGGACCGAGGGTTGCTGCAGTAGGACCAGTAGCAGTGTCACGGACTAAGCTTTCTCTCAACAAGCACTAGCTCGTGTGGCACTTGAATGGACGCTTCCACCCAAGTCAGCCTTCAATAGATCGAGATCTGAACAAATAACCATAAACCATGTTAGTCTCAAGCATTCACAATAAGGCACAATATATCGAGGTCAATCTCAAGCATACACACAACAAGGCACATTTACATCGAGAAAGAAAGAAACACATCGAGACAACAATCGGGCATTCAATCGAGGAATTATATTCTAAATGGGAATCATACATCGGGACCTCCCACCATCACCAGGGCCAGGGGGCAGCCCTTGGTAGGTGGTCTAAGCTCGCATAGCAACCGGTGAGACGGCCCAACACTACGCTACCGGCTCACCCCCCTAAAGAGCCTTAGAACTTTTAGAGCTATGCTACCAGTAACTGTTACAATGTTTGAAATGGGGACACTTTTCCTAGCACAAGGGATCTACCCGGCCATGGCCCTATTCATGGGTGGCTCATGGCAACCTAAGTCCTGGTCATGGCCCTATACAAGGGTGGCTCATGACATCTTCCCCCACCTATTCTATCGACGTCCTCGTCAACTTGCTGGCTTGAAATTCTTTAATCTTCCTTTGAAATCTCTGGAGGTTGTGTTCTCTCTCCCAGCTGGTTTCTTCTAGTCCTAAGCCATCCCACTTCACTAAGTATTCCCGAACTAGTCTTCGAGATATCTTGGTTTCCCTGTCAGCTAAGATCTCTTCGACTCGACGCTCTGAGGGTGGCTTCATGGTGATGGCGGCTCTGGTTGGCTCCCTTCGACTAATATCTGTAGGATCTGCATGAAAAGGCTTCAGGTTGCTTACATGAAATACTGGGTGCACCTTTATCCACTTCGGTGGGTCAATTTTGTAAGAAACATTCCCCACCTTGGAAATGACCCTTACTGGACCTTCATATTTGCGCACCAGTCTATGATCTCTCTTTCTTAAGAACCTGGTTTTTTCTGGAACTAGTCGGACCAAAACCAAATCACTAACTTGGAATTGCTGAGCTCTGTGATTCTTGTCTGCCCATTTCTTCATCCACTTTGATGCCTTCTCCAGGTAAGCTTGTGCAATCTCTGTGTTTTGTTTCCACTCCTTGCTGAAGTTAAAAGCTCTCGGATTCTTTCCTCCATATTATTCCAAGGAAGTGTGGGGTAGCCTTGGTAGTTGTCCAGTGACCACCTCAAATGGGCTCTTGTTAGTGGAAAAGCTCTTGTTGGAATTGAAGCAGAGTTGAGCAACGTCCAACAATGAAGGCCAGTCCTTTTGATTGGCTTGGACAAAGTTTCTCAAATATTCCTCCAACAATCCATTGAAACGTTCCGTTTGGCCATCGGTCTGAGGATGGTAGCTCAAAGAGATGTTGAGTTGGGACCCCAAAATCTTGAAAAGTTCCCTCCAAAAGGACCCCGTGAATCTCAGATCTCTATCACTGACGATGTTTTGAGGGAGGCCCCAATATTTGACCACATGTTTGAACAATAGTCAAGCTGTGTCTTTTGCTGTACAATACTTGTGAGCGGGGATGAATGCGGCATACTTGGAGAACCGATCAATTACCACCAAGATAGTTCCAAGATCCCTAACCTTAGGTAGGCTCGAAATGAAATCGAGGGAGATGCTTTCCCATGGTTTGGTGGGTACCGGTAATGGTTCCAGCATGCCTGCAGGTTTCCTCTTTTCAACTTTATGTTGTTGGTAAATAAGGCAAGTCTTCGTCTACTCCATCACATCTTGTCGCATGTGGGGCCAATAGTATCCTTGTTTCAGTAACGCTAAAGTGCGTTGCCAGCCTGGGTGTCCCGCCTATGGGGTGTCATGGCATTCCCTCATCAGCATCTGTCTCAGCCCTCCTACTCTTGACACAAACACTCGCGGCCCCTTGGTCCACAAGACACCATTTTCTTGCCAGAAGTATTTGGATTTCCCTTCTTCCACTAGCTTCAAGATGGCATAAGCTTCCAGGTCCTTCCCTAGATGATCTCCAATCAACTTATGAATGTTCGTAGTGGCTCTACTAGTTGCCATTGGGGCCATTCTTCTGAGGGCCGCCAACTCTGGTCGCCTGTTCAATGCATCCGCCACTTGATTGGTCTTTCCAGCGGTATGCTCAAGGTGAAAGTCGAACTCCGCTAAGAATTCCTGCCACCTAGCTTGTTTCGCCATAAGCCTTGGTTGGGTGAGAAAATGGCTAACGGCTACGTTGTCCGTCTTCATGACAAAATGTGAACCTAACAAGTAATGTCGCCAAGCCCTCAAGCAATGAACCACCGCCAGGAGCTCTTTTTCCTGGGCCGTATATTTCCTCTCCGCTTCACTTAGCTTCTTACTTTCAAATGCTATCGGGTGATGTTGTAAAAGCACACCTCCAATAGCAAAATCTGATGCATCTGTCTGAACTTCAAAAGGCTTTTCAATGTCAGGGAGAGCTAAGATGGGATCTTTCATAATAGCATATTTCAATCTCTCAAAGGCCTCCTGGCACTCTTGGTCCAACACCATTTATGCTCCTTCTTCAATAACTCCGTGAGGGCCATGGTCTTGTGAGAGTACCCTTCCACAAACCTTCTATAATAGCTGGCTAGTCCCAAAAATGAGCGAAGTTCACTAACATTCTTTGGTGTAGTCCACTCTTTAATGGCCCTAACCTTTTCCATGTCCATTCGAATGTGGCCACGTTTGACAATGTGACCGAGGAAGTGGATTTAGGTCTGAGCAAACGTGCATTTCTCTCTTTTTACATATAACTGGTGGTCCTGCAGCCTTTCAAAAACCCGGCGTAGGTGTTCTTGATGTTCTTCCAAGGTGGAGTTGTGCACCACTATATCGTCTAAATAAATGACTACAAATTTTTCAAGGTAGTCATGGAACACCTGATTCATCAATGTACAAAATATGGCAGGAGCATTGGTTAGTCCAAAGGGCATAACAAGAAATTCAAATGTGCTATACCGTGTTACACAAGTGGTCTTTGGCTCATCTCCCTCAACGATTCTGACCTGATGGTATCCAGATCTCAGGTCCAGTTTGGTGAAGTACTTGGCCCGGCTCAATTGATCAAATAAGTCGGCTATAAGCGGGATAGGATATTTGTTTCTTACGGTGACTTTGTTCAGGGCCCTGTAGTCAACACATAAGCGCAAACTCCCATCTTGCTTCTTCTGGAATAACACTGGCACTCCGAAAGGAGCCTTTGATGGTCGGATGAACCCGACTTGTAGAAGCTCATCTAACTGTTTTCTCAGCTCAGCAAACTCTGGTGGGGCCATGCGATAGGGAGCTGTAGCAGGGGATTTTGCTCTTGGGAGGAGCTCAATTTCGTGGTCCACTGCTTGTCGAAGGGGTAGAACCTTAGGCAACATCTCTGGCATCACCTCTCTGAATTCTTCCAACACTTTCTTTACGCCATCGGGTATTGGTTCTACTTCTGACCCTTCTTTGTAGATCGGCATGACCACAAACGAGGGTTCCCCTCTCTTTACCCCTTTCTTGAATTGCAAAGCTGAAATCATTTTCTTCCCACTCTTTGGCAAGATATTGGCTGGCACCACACATGGGTGTTCTCCTAAGAACAACAAGCAGCTAGCAGTGGGGATAGGGATCGCCTGAGCCAACATCATGAAGTCTAATCCAAGAATGACATCAAAGTCATCCATAGGGGAGACTGTGAAGTCTACCTTCCCTTCCCATGGCCCCAATCGGGTTGTCACACTTTTCGAGCTTCCACTGATCGCAAAGGCTGGCGAATTGACCGCCTTCATTCACCCACAATCTTTACTAATCAGAAGACCACACCTTTTTGCTTCTTCTGGTGTGATGAAAGTGTCGGTTGCACCCTTATCCACCATGGCCTTGGTGGCTTTCCCATTGATCATCAAGTTCACATACATCAAGCCTCTACTTTGCTCTTTCTTTATAGTGTTCAATTGGGTGTGGAGGTCACTGAGGAACCTTATTGAGCCCATCCTGGTTGGCTCCTCTTCAGCTTCTTCAACGCTCTCTGGCACTTTTACGGACTCTTGGGATGAGGTCCTTAAGGCATTAAGGGCTCCTCGGTGTGAGCATTCAGCCACTCGATGCGGCCCCTTGCAAAGAAAGCAAGCTAGCAGTTGTCTGGGCTTGAAAATCCCTGCGTTGTTTGTCTTGGGCTGGGTGCTATCTTGCCCAAAGGACCTCCTGTCTGATCCCCCACTGAAGGGTCGGTCCAACCTAGTCATCTTTCCCCCACTCCCAAGGTCAAAGCTACTGCCAATTGATGGAGGATTTTTTCTTTTTAAGGAGCCATCATTGTAATCATGAAGACGTTCCGCTGCAGCCATGGTCGTGGCCACATCTTGCACTTTCTGCCTTAGTAGCTCTGTCCTCGCCCACGGCTTGAGGCCCTCGAGAAAATAGAACATCTTGTCCTTTTCAGACATGTCTCGAATATCTAGCATCAAGGTAGAAAAGCTCCTTACGAACTCTCACACCGTTCCGGTTTGCACCAACTCTCGAAGTCTCTTTCGAGCCATATACTCCACATTCTCCGGAAAAAATTAGTTTTTCAGTTCTCGCTTCAGATCCATCCAAGTCTTAATCAGGCACTAGTCATCGACAAACTTGGAGAGCCACCACAACTTGGCATCCCCTGCGAGGTACATCAATGCCATTGTCACTTTGTCTTCCTCTGAACTTGTGTGTACAGCTCGGAAGTATTGTTCCATGTCAAACAAGAAGTTCTCAAGTTCCTTAGCATCCCTCGCCCCCTCATAGCATCGAGGCTCCGGCACCTTGGGCCTTTGTCCCCTGTCCATCGAGCTCAAACCTGATCTGGCCACAGCCATTTGTAGGATGCTCACCTGGGCCCTGAGCTCTTCAAACTCCTTTTGGAGAATGTTCAAGGCATCTCTAGCCTCTTCGCTCACATTGTGGAGAGTATCGGATAACTCCCGCTGGGTTGTCTCGATCTTCCTCACTCGGTCTTTTGTCACCATATGAGTTTTCATTACGGCCACTGCGGCCTCTAGTTCCTCAATTCTCTACTGATGATCTGGTCCATCATTTGTGGCCATCTCATCCATTTCTCTAGCACTTCTCAACCGTGCTCTGATACCACGTGTCACGGACTAAGCTTTCTCTCAACAAGCACTAGCCCGTGTGGCACTTGAATGGACGCTTCCACCCAAGTCAGCCTTCAATAGATCGAGATCTGAACAAATAACCATAAACCATGGTTAGTCTCAAGCATTCACAATAAGGCACAATATATCAAGGTCAATATCAAGCATACACACAACAAGGCACATTCACATCGAGAAAGAAAGAAACACATCGAGACAACAATCGGGCATTCAATCGAGGAATTATATTATAAATGGGAATCATACATTGGGACCTCCCACCATCACCAGGGCCAGGGGGCAGCCCTTGGTGGGTGGCCTAAGCTCGCATAGCACCCGGTGAGACGGCCCAACACTACGCTGTCGGCTCACCCCCCTAAAGAGCCTTAGAACTTTTAGAGCTATGCTACCAGTAACCGTTACAATGTTTGAAATGGGGACACTTTTCCTAGCACAAAGGATCTACCCGGCCATGGCCCTATACATGGGTGGCTCATGGCAACCTAAGTCCTGCTCATGGCCCTATACAAGGGTGGCTCATGACAAGCAGCATCAGTAGCATGTAAGGGGGATCGGACCGATCCCCGGCTTGTGCATTCTACCTCTTCGACCAGCCTCTTCGGCCAGCTGAGCGCCCTCACGCTCGTTTCATGGGTTGACTTAGGCATACGGAGTTCATCCCTAGTCTAAGCATACAGAGTTCATTCCTAGTCTAAGATCAGACCAGATTGAGGGTTGCGGTAGTAGGATCGGTAGCACGTAGGGGGGACCAGGCTGATCCCTTACTTACGCATTCTGCCTCTCCGACCAGCTGAGCGCCCGTACACCTATTTCATTGGTTGGCTTAGGCATAGGGAGTTCATTCCATGTCTAAGCCCCAGCCAGAACGAAGGTTGTGGTAGCGGGATTGGCAGCATGCTGAGGGGGACCGGGTCGATCCCTGGCTTGAGCATTCTGCCTCTCTGGTCGGTTGAGCGACCGCATGCTTGTTTCAGGGGTTGGCTTAGGCATACGGAGTTCGTACCATGTCTAACCATACGGAGTTCATTCCCAGTCTAAGAGTTTGAGCCACGGTGCACATGTTGGTCTTGGGCATGTGCTGGTGTCATATTTTTTTCGCTCGAGGCACCATCGTCGGACCATTGCCAGAGCATCACCGGAGAGCCTAACCGACTGCATTGGGGGTTTCGACGATTGGGGGGGCCGAGGGGGTGCACACATGATGTTCGATGGGTGCTGGTACTTGGCCCTTATATTGGCCCCCTATCCCTCATCAAACCTCGAGAACTCACACCCCCTTAAAGAGCATTTGAGATTTTATAGGTTTGCTGCCAGTAGACATTAAAGTGTCTAAATGGGGACACTTTTTTCAAATGGTCACAAAATCTTCTCCACTTCGATTTTTTAGCTGAATTTTTTTGTGCATGCCAACAAAAACACAAGGAGAGGCCGATCGGCTGAGCACCCACATGCTCGTTTCATGGGTTGGCTTAGGCATACAAAGTTTATTTTGAGTCTAAGATCAGACCGAACTGAGGGTTGCTGTAGTAAGATCGACAGCACGCAGGGGGATCGGGCCAGTCCCCGACTTGCACATTCTGCCTCTCTGGTCAGCTGAGCATCCGCATGCCCATTTCGTAGGTTGACTTAGGCATGCGAAGTTCATCCCCAGTCTAAGCATACGGAGTTCATTCCCAGTCTAAGATAGGACCGAACCGAGGGTTATGGTAGCAGGATCGATAGCACGCAGGAGGGACCGAGCCAATCCCCGGCTTGTGCATTCTACCTCTTCGACCGACTGAGCGCCCGCACGCCCGTTTCGTGGCTTGGATTAGGCATAGGGAGTTCATTCCATGTCTAAGCCCCAACCAAATCGAGGGTTGTGGCAGCAGGACCAACAGCACGTAGAGGGGGATCGGGCCGATCCCCGACTTGCGCATTATGCCTCTCTGGTCGGCTCAGCGCCCGCACACTCATTTCATGGGTTGACTTAGGCATATGAAGTTCATTCCCAGTCTAAGATCAGACCAGACTGAGGGTTACAGTAGTAGGATTGATAGCATGCAGGAGGGATTGGGCTGATCCCCGACTTGTGCATTCTGCCTCTCCAATCGACTGAGCGCCCGAACGCTCGTTTCATGGGTTGGCTTAGGCATACAGAGTTCATTCCATGTCTAAGCATACAGAGTTCATTCCCAGTCTAAGATTGGACTGGACCGAGTGTTGCAGTAGTAGACTAGCAGCAGGATTGCCAGCACGTAAGGGGGGATCGGGCCGATCCCCGGCTCGCGCATTCTGCCTCTCCGATCGGTTGAGCGCCCACACGCTCGTTTCGTGGGTTGCCTTAGGCATACAGAGTTCATTCCATGTCTAAGCCCCAGCTGGAGTGAGGGTTGTGGCAGCAGGTCCAGCAGCCCGATTGACAGCACGTAAAGGGGTATCGGGTTGATCCCCAGCTTGTGCATTATGCCTCTCCGACCGGCCTTTCCCGTCGGCTGAGCCCCCGCACGCTCGTTTCTTGGGGTTGACTTAGGCATTCGGAGTTCATCCCTAGTCTAAGCATACGGAGTTCATTCCCAATCTAAGATTTTGAGCCATGGTGCACATGTTGGGCTCGGGCATGTGCTGGTGCCGTATTTTTTTCGCCCGGGGCACCATCGTCGAAGCATCGTCGGAGAGCTTAACCGGCGGCATTGGGGGTTCCGGCAATTAGGGGGTCGGGGGGGTGTGTGCACATGATGTGCGATGGGTGCTGGTACTTGGCCTTTATATTGGCCCCCTATCCCTCATCAAACCTCGAGAACTCACACCCCCTTAAAGAGCATTTGACATTTTATAGGTTTGCTGCCAGTAGCCATTAAAGTGTCTAAAATGGGGACACTTTTTTCAAACAGTCACAAAATCTTCTCCACTTTGAGTTTTTAGCTGAATTTTTTTGTGCATGCCAACAAAAATACATGGATCACCTCTACCAATTTTGGAGACAAAACTCTTTCTAAAAAAATTTTAAAAAAATCCTGAACCGTAAAAAGTTTCAAAAATCATGAAAAATAGAAAATGGTTCGTCTTGCCACGAAACTTCACATGAAGACTTAGGGGACCATTGTATGAATTTACAAGCCATAAAAATGGCGTTGGCATGGCAGAAATATGAAGATGTGCTTGAACCCACCTATCACCCTTTCGATCTCCGGCTTGCACATCCTGCCTCTCTGGTCGGCTGAGCGCCAGCACGCTCGTTTTATGAGTTTACTTAGGCATACGGAGTTCATCCCCAGTCTAAGTATACAGAGTTCATTCCCAGTCTAAGATCGAATCGGACTGAGGGTTGCGACAGCAGGATCGGCAGCACACAAGGGGGATCAGGCTGATCCCCGACTTGCGCATTTTGCCTCTCCAATCAGTTGATCGCCCGTACGCTTGTTTCGTGGGTTGTCTTAGGCATAGTGAGTTCATTCCATGTCTAAGACCCTTTCAGACCAAGGGTTATGGCAGCAGGACCGATAGCGGGATTGGCAGCACGCAAAGGAGGACCTGGCTGATCCCCAGCTTGCACATTATGCCTCTCCGACTGGCCTCTTCGGCCAGCTGAGTACCCACACGCTCGTTTCGTGGGTTGACATAGGCATAGGGAGTTCATTCCATGTCTAAGACCCAGTCCGACCGAGGGTTGTGGCAGCGGGACCAACAGCACGTAGAGGAGGACCGGGTCGATCCCTAACTTGTGTATTATGCCTCTCCGATCGGCTCAGCGCCCGCACGCTCATTTCGTGGGTTGGCTTAGGCATACGGAGTTCATTTCCAGTCTAAGATCGGATCAGACCGAGGGTTGTGGCAGCAGGATTGACAGCACGTAGGTGAAGACCGGGTCGATCCCCGGCTTACGCATTCTGCCTCTCCGATCGACTGAGTGCCCACACTCTCATTTTGTGGGTTGGCTTAGGCATACGAAGTTCATTGCATGTCTAAGCATATGGAGTTCATTCCTAGTCTAAGATTTTGAGCCATGGTGCACATGCTGGGCTCAAGCATGTGCTGGTGCCTTATTTTTTTCTCTCGGGGCACCATCGTTGGAGCATCGCTGGAGAGACTAACCGGTGGCATTAGGGGTTCTGGTGATTAGGGGCTGGGGGGTGTGCGCACATGATGTGCGATGGGTGCTGGTATTTGGCCCTTATATTGCCCCTTATCCCTCATCAAACCTCGAGAACTCACACCCCCTTAAAGAGCATTTGAGATTTTATAGGTTTGCTGCCAATAGCCATTAAAGTGTCTGAAATGGGGACCGAGGGTTGTGGCAGTGGGACCGGTAACACGTAGAGGGGGACCGAGCTGATCCCTGACTTGCACATTATGCCTCTCCGGTCTGTTCAGCACCCACATGCTTATTTTGTGGGTTGACTTAGGCATACGGAGTTCATTCCCAGTCTAAGATCAGACTAGACTAAGGGTTGTAACAGTAGGATCGGCAGCATGCAGGGGGGACCGGGCCGATCCCCGGCTTGCGCATCTGCCTCTCCAACCGCTTGAGCGCCCGTACACCCATTTTGTGGGTTGGCTTAGGCATAGGGAGTTCATCCCTAATCTAAGCACCAGCCGGACTGAGGGTTGTGGCAGCAGGACCGACAGCACGCAGAGGGGGATCGGGTTGATCCCCGGCTTGCGCATTATGCCTCTCCGATCGACTCATCGCCCGCACGTTCGTTTCATAGGTTGACTTAGGCATACGGAGTTCATTCCATGTCTAAGCATATGGAGCTCATTCCCAGTCTAAGATCGGATCGGACCGAGGGTTGCGGTAGTAGGACCAGCAGTAGGCCAGTAGTAGGATCGATAGCATGCAGGGAGGGACCGGGCCAATCCCCGGCTTGCACATTCTGCCTCTCTGGTCGGCTGAATGCCCATACGCCCGTTTCGTGGGTTGGCTTAGGCATAGGGAGTTCATTCCATGTCTAAACCCTAGCCAGACCGAGGGTTATGGCAATGGGACTGGCAGCACTCAGAGGGGCACTGGGCCGATCCCCGACTTGTGCATTATGCCTCTTCGATCGGCTCAGCGCCCGCACTCTCGTTTTGGGTTAACTTATACATATGGAGTTCATTCCAGTCTAGGATCGGATCGGACCGAGGGTTGCGGCATCAAGATTGATAGCATGCAGGGGGGACCAAGCTGATCCCCGGCTTACGCATTCTGCCTCTCCGATAGGCTGAGCGCCCGCACGCTCGTTTTATAGGTTGGCTTAGGCATATGGAGTTCATTCCATTTCTAAGCATACGGAGTTCATTCCCATTCTAAGATTTTGAGCCATGGTGCACATGCTGGGCTCAGGCATGTGCTGGTGCCATATTTTTTTCGCTTGGGGCACCATTGTGGGAGCAACGTCGAAGCATCGCCGGAGAGCCAAACCGGCGGCATTAGGGGTTCCGACGATTGGGGGGCCAGGGAGGTGTATGCACATGATGTGCGATGGGTGCTGGTACTTGGCCCTTATATTGGCCCCCTATCCCTCATCAAACTTCAAGAACTCACACCCCCTTAAAGAGCATTTGAGATTTTATAGGTTTACTGCCAGTAGCCATTAAAGTGTCTGAAATGGGGACACTTTTTTGAAACAGTCACAAAATCTTCTCCACTTTGAGTTTTTGCTGAATTTTTTATGCTTTTCAACAAAAATACAAGGATCACCTCTACCAATTTTGGGGACAAAACTCTTTCTAAAAAAGTTTTCAAAAAATCCCGAACCGTAAAAAGTTTCAAAAATCGTTAAAAATAGAAAACAGGTCGTCTTGCCACGAAACTTCACATGAAGGCTTAGGGGACCATTGTATGAATTTACAAGCCATAAAAATGGCATTGGCACAGCAGAAATATGAAGATGTGCTTGAACCCACCTTCACATCAAGATTGATAGCATGCAGGGGGGACCAAGCCGATCCCCGGCTTGCGCATTCTGCCTCTCTGGTAGGCTGAGCACCCGCACACTCGTTTCATGGGTTGGCTTAGGCATACGGAGTTCATTCCATTTCTAAGCATACGGAGTTCATTCCCAGTCTAAGATTTTGAGCCATGGTGCACATGCTGGGCTCGGGCATGTGCTGGTGCCATATTTTTTTCGCCCAGGGCACCATTGCCGGAGCAATGTCGGAGCATCGTCGGAGAGCCAAACTTGCAGCATTGAGGGTTCCGACGATTGGGGGGCTAGGGAGGTGTGTGCACATGATGTACGATGGGTGCTGGTACTTGGCCCTTATATTGGCCCCCTATCCCTCATCAAACCTCGAGAACTGACACCCCCTTAAAGGGCATTTGAGATTTTATAGGTTTGCTACCAGTAGCCATTAAAGTGTCTGAAATAGGGATCGAGGGTTGTGGCAGTGGGACCAACAACACGTAGAGGGGGATTGAGCTGATCCCTGACTTGCAAATTATGCCTCTCCGATCGGCTCAGCGCTCACATGCTCATTTTGTGGGTTGACTTACGCATACGGAGTTCATTCCCAGTCTAAGATCAGACCAGATCGAGGGTTGTAACAGCAGGATCGACAGCATGTAGAAGGGACTGGGTCGATCCCCGGCTTGCGCATCTGCCTCTCCAGTCGGCTGAGCACCCGTAAGCCCATTTTGTGGGTTGGCTTAGGCATAGGGAGTTCATTCCATGTCTAACCCCCAACCAGACCGAGGGTTGTGGCAGCGGGACCGGCAGCACACAAAGGGGGATCGGGTCGATCCCCGGATTACGCATTATGCCTCTCCGGTCGACTCATCGCCCGCACGCTCGTTTCATGGGTTGACTTAGGCATACGGAGTTCATTCCATGTCTAAGCATACGGAGTTCATTCCATGTCTAATATCAGACCGAATCGAGGGTTGCCATAGTAGGACCAGCAGTAGGATCGGTAGCATGTAGGGGGGATCGGGCCGATCCTCGGCTTGCACATTCTGCCTCTCTGGTCGGCTGAACGCCCGTACGCCCATTTTATGGGTTGGCTTAGGCATAGGGAGTTCATTCCATGTCTAAACCCTAGCCAGACCGAGGGTTACGGCAACGGGACTGGTAGCACTCAAAGGGGGACCGGGCCGATCCTCGACTTGTGCATTATGCCTCTTCGGTCGGCTCAGCGCTCGCACTCTCGTTTCATGGGTTGACTTATACATACGGAGTTCATTTCCAGTCTAGGATCGGATCAGACCGAGGGTTGCAGCATCAAGATTGATAGCACGCAGGGGGGATCGAGCCGATCCCCAGCTTGCGCATTCTGCCTCTTCGGTCGGTTGAGCGCCCGCACGCTCGTTTCATGGGTTGGCTTAGGCATACAGAGTTCATTCCATTTCTAAGCATATAGAGTTCATTCCCAGTCTAAGATTTTGAGCCATGGTGCACATGCTGGGCTCAGGCATGTGCTGGTGCCATTTTTTTTCGCCTGGGGCACCATTGTGGGAGCAACGTCGGAGCATCGCCGGAGAGCCAAACCGGCGGCATTAGGGGTTCCGACGATTGGGGGGCCAGGGAGGTGTATGCACATGATGTGTGATAGGTGCTGGTACTTGGCTCTTATATTGGCCCCCTATCTCTCATCAAACTTCAAGAACTCACACCCCCTTAAAGAGCATTTGAGATTTTATAGGTTTGCTGCCAGTAGCCATTAAAGTGTCTGAAATGGGGACACTTTTTTGAAATAGTTACAAAATCTTCTCCACTTTGAGTTTTTAGCTGAATTTTTTTATGCTTGCCAACAAAAATACAAGGATCACCTCTACCAATTTTGGGGACAAAACTCTTTCTAAAAAAGTTTTCAAAAAATCTCGAACCGTAAAAAGTTTCAAAAATTGTTAAAAATAGAAAACGGGTCGTCTTGCCACAGGAAAAATATGAAGATGTGCTTGAACCCACCTACCACCCATTCGATCCCCGACTTACGCATCCTGCCTTTCTAGTCGGTTGAGCACCCGCATGGTCGTTTCGTGGGTTGACGTAGGCATATGAAGTTCATCCCCAGTCTAAGCATACAGAGTTCATTCCCAGTCTAAGATCAGACTGAATCGAGGGTTGCGGTAACAGGATCGACAGCACGCAAGGGGGATCGAGTCGATCCCCGACTTGCGTATTCTGCCTCTCCGACTGGCCTCTCTGGTCGGCTAAGTGCCCGCATGCTTGTTTCATGGGTTCACTTAGGCATACGGAGTTCATCCCCAATCTAAGCATGCGGAGTTCATTCCCAGTCTAAGATCGGATTGGACCGAGGGTTGCAGCAGTAGGATCGACAGCACGCAGAGGGGACCGGGCTGATCCCCGACTTGTGCATTTTGTCTCTCAGATCGGCCTCTTCGGCCGGCTGAGCGCCCGCACGCTCGTTTCATGGGTTGACTTAGGTATACGGAGTTCATCCCTAATCTAAGCATACGGAGTTCATTCCCAGTCTAAGATTAGACTGGACGGAGGGTTGTGGTAGCAGGATCGACAACACGCAGGGGGGACCGAGTTGATCCTCGGCATGTGCATTATGTCTCTCTGATTGGCCTTTTCGACCGGCTCAGCACCCGCACGCTTGTTTCATGGTTTGACTTAGTCATACGGAGTTCATCCCCAGTCTAAGCATACGAAGTTCGTTCCCAGTCTAAGATCAGACCAAATCGAGGATTGCGGTAGCAGGATCGACAGCATGCAAGGGGGACCGGGCTGATCCCCGACTTACGCATTCTGCCTCTCCTACCGGTTGGGCACCCGCTCGGCCATTTCGTGGGTTGGCTTAGGTATAGGGAGTTCATTCCATGTCTAGGCCTCAGCCGGACAGAGGGTTGTGACAGCGGGACCGACAGCACTAAAAGGGGCACCGGGTTGATCCCCGGCTTGCGCTTTATGCCTCTCTAACTCAGTGCCCATGCTATCGTTTCATGGGTTGACTTATGCATACGGAGTTCATTTCAAGTCTAAGGTCAGACCAGATCGAGGGTTGCGGCTGCATGATCGACAGCACGCAGGGGGGACCAGGCTGATCCTCGGCTTGCACATTCTGCCTCTCCGGTCGGCTGACCGCCCGCACGCTCTGCCTCTCGGGTCGATCCTTGGCTTGCGCAGTATGCCTCTCCGGTCGGCTCAGTGCCCGTACGCTTGTTTCGTGGGTTGAGTTAGGCATATGGAGTTCATTCCCAGTCTAAGATCGGACTGGACTGAGGGTTGCGACAATAGGATCGATAGCACGTAGGGTGGATCGGCCGATCCCGGGCTTGCGCATTCTGCCTCTCCGATCGATTGAGCACTTGCACGCTCGTTTCATGGGTTGGCTTAGGCATACGGAGTTCATTCCATGTCTAAGCATACAGAGTTCATTCCCTGTCTAAGATCAGACTGGACCGAGGGTTACGATGGCAGGACCAGCAGTAGGATCGGCAGCACATAGGGGGAACCGAGTCGATCCGTGGCTTGCACATTCTGCCTGTCCGGCCAGCCTCTCCGGTCGGTTGAGCGCGCACACCCTCATTTCATGGGTTGACTTAGTCATACTTCATCCCCAGTCTAAGCATACAGAGTTCATTCCCAGTCTGAGATCGAACCAGACCGAGGGTTGCGGCAGTAGGATCGACAGCACGCAGGGGGGACCAGGTCGATCCCTATCTTGCGCATTCTGCCTTTTCGATCGGTTGAGTGCCCGCACGCCCGTTTCATGGGCTGGCTTAGGCATAGGGAGTTCATTCCATGTCTAAGCCCCAGCTGGACCAAGGGTTGTGGCGGTGGAACTGACAGCACGCAGAGGGGGATCGAGCCGATCCTCGGCTCGTGCATTATGCCTCTCCGACCAGCTCAGCGGTCGTACGCTCATTTCGTGGGTTGAGTTAGGCATACGGAGTTCATTCCCAGTCTAGGATCGGATCAGACCGAGGGTTGTGATAGTAGGATCAACAGCACGCAAGGTGGATCGATCGATCCCCAGCTTGCGCATTTTGCCTTTCCGACCAGCTGAGCACCCGCACGCTCGTTTCATGGGTTGGCTTAGGCATACAGAGTTCATTCCCAGTCTAAGATCAGATCAGACCGAGGGTTAGGGCAGTAGGACCAGCAGCAGTATCGGCAGCACATAGGGGGGATCGAGTCGATCCCTGGCTTCCACATTCTGCCTCTTCGGCCAGCCTCTTTGATCGATTGAGTGCCCGTACGCTCATTTCATGGGTTGACTTAGGCATACGGAGTTCATCCCTAGTCTAAGCATACGGAGTTCATTCCCAGTCTAAGATCGAACCAGACCGAGGGTTGCGGCAGTAGGATCAGCAGCACGCATGGGGGATCGGGCTGATCCCCGCCTTGCGATTCTGCCTCTCCGACCGTCTGAGCGCCCGCACGCCCGTTTCGTGGGTTGGCTTAGGCATAGGGAGTTCATTCCATGTCTAAGCATACGGAGTCCATTCCCAGTCTAAGATTAGACTGGACCAAGGGTTGCGATAGTAAGACCAGTAGCAGGATCGGTAGCATGTAGGGGGGACCGGGCCGATCCCCAGCTTACGCATTCTACCTCTCTGGTCGGCCTCTCCGATCGATTGAACGCCCGTACGCTTGTTTCATGGGTTGACTTAGACATACAGAGTTCATCCTAGTCTAAGCATATGGAGTTCATTCCCAGTCTAAGATCGAACTGGAGCGAAGGTTACGGTAGCAGGATCGGCAGCACGTAGGGGGACCTGGCCGATCCCCACCTTACGCATTTTGCCTCTTCGGTCGGTTGAGCACCCGCACACCCGTTTTGTGGGTTGGCTTAGGCATAGGGAGTTCATTTCATGTCTAAGCCCCAGCCGGACCGAAGGTTGTGGCAGCGGGACCGACAGCACGCAGAGGGGGACCGGGCAGATCCTCGACTTGTGCATTCTACCTCTTCGGCCGGTTGAGCGTCTGCACGCTCGTTTCGTGCGTTGGCTTAGGCATACGGAGGTCATTCCATGTCTAAGCCCCAGCCAGACTGAGGGTTGTGGCAGTAGGACCGACAGCGGGATCGGTAGCACGCAGATGGGGACCTGGCTGATCCCCGGCTTACGCATTATGCCTCTCCGATCGGCCTCTCCGACCGACTGAACGCTCGTATGCTCGTTTCGTGGGTTGACTTAGAAAAACAGAGTTCATTCCCAGTCTAAGATCAGATTGAATTGAGGGTTGCAGCATCAGGATCGACAGCATGTGAGGGGACCGGGCCGATCCTTGACTTACGCATTCTGCTTCCCCAGCTGGTTGATCACCCGCACGCTCATTTCATGGGTTGGCTTAGGCATAGGAGTTCATTCCATGTCTAAGCCCCAGCCGGACCGAGGGTTGTGGCACCGAGACCAGTAGCACGCAGAGAGGGACCGAGCTGATCCCTGGCTTGCGCATTATGCCTCTTTGATCAGCTCAGTGCCCGAACGCTCGTTTCGTGGGTTGACTTAGGCATACGGAGTTCATTCCCAGTCTAAGATCGGATCAGACCGAGGGTTGCGGCAGTAGGATCGACAGCACGTAGGGGGGACTGGGACCATCCTCGACTTACGCATTCTGCCTTTCCGGTCGGTTGAGCACCCGTACACTCGTTTCATGGGTTGGCTTAGGCATACGGAGTTAATTTCATGTGTAAGCCCCTGCCGAACTGAGGGTTGTGGTAGTAGGACCGCCAACGGGATCAGCAGCATGCAGAGGGGGATCGGGCTGATCCTCAGCTTACCCATTATGCCTCTCCGATCGGCCTCTCCGGCTGGTTGAGCTCCCGCACGCTCTTTTCGTGGGTTGACTTAGGCATACGGAGTTCATTCCCAATCTAAGATCAGATTGAACCGAGGGTTACGGTAGCAGGATCGACAGCACGCAAGTGGACCGGGCCTATCCCCCACTTGCGCATTCTATCTCCCTGGTCGACTCATCGCTCGCACTCCCATTTCATGGGTTGGCTTAGGCATAGGAGTTCATTCCATGTCTAAGCCCCAGTCGGACCGGGGGTAGTGGCACCGATACCAGCAGCACGCAGAGAGGGATCAAGCTGATCCCCGACTTGTGCATTATGCCTCTCCGGTCGGCTCAGTGCCCTAACGCTCATTTCATGGGTTGACTTAGGCATACGGAGTTCATTACCAGTCTAAGATCAGACCGGACCAAGGGTTGCGATAGTAGGATCAATAGCACACAGGGGGGGACCGGGCTGGTCCCCAACTTGCGTATTCTGCATCTCCAGCCGGTTGAGCACTTGTACGCTCATTTTGTGGGTTGGCTTAGGCATACGGAGTTCATTCCCAGTCTAAGATCGGACCGGACCGAGGGTTGCGGTAGCAGGACTAGCAGTAGGATTGGTAGCACGCAGAGGGGGATTGGGCCGATCCCCAGCTTACGCATTCTGCCTCTCCGACCGGTTGAGCGCCCGCATGCTCGTTTCGTGGGTTGACTTATGCATACGGAATTCACCCCAGTCTAAGCATACGGAGTTCTTTTCTAGTCTAGGCATACGGAGTTCATTCCCAGTCTAAGATCAAACAAGACTGAGGGTTGCGATAGCAGGATCGGCAGCATGCAGGGGGACTGAGTCGATCCCCGACTTGCGCATTCTACCTCTCCGGTCGGCTGAGCGCCCGCACGTTCGTTTCATGGGTTGGGTTAGGCATACGGAGTTCATTACATGTCTAAGCATACGGAGTTCATTCCCAGTCTAAGAGTTTAAGCCACGGTGCACATGCTGTGCTCGGTTATGTGCTGGTGCCATATTTTTTTCGCATGGGGCACCATCGTCGGAGCATCATCGGAGAGCCTAACCAACGGTATTGGGGGTTCCGGCGATTGGGGGGGCCGGGGGGTGTGCACACTTGATGTGCGATGGGTGCTGGTACTAGGCCCTTATATTGTCCCCCTATCCGTCATCAAACCTTGAGAACTCACACCCCTTTAAAGAGCATTTGAGATTTTATAGGTTTGCTGCCAGTAGCCATTAAAGTGTCTGAAATGGGGACACTTTTCTCAAACGATCACAAAATCTTCTCGACTTCGAGTTTTAAGCTGAAATTTTTTGTGCATGCCAAGAAAAATACAAGGATCACCTCTACCAAATTTGGGGACAAAAATCTTTCTAAAAAAATTTTAAAAACTCCCGAACCGTAAAAAGTTTTGAAAATCTTGAAAAATAGAAAATGGGTCATCTTGCCGCAAAACTTCACATGAAGGCGTAGGGGACCATTGTATGAATTTACAAGCCATAAAAATGGCATTGGCATGGCAAAAATATGAAGATGTGCTTGAACCCACCTACCACCTGTTCGATCCTCGGCTTACGCATCCTGCCTCTCTGGTTGGCTGAGCATCCGTACGCTCGTTTCATGGGTTGACTTAGGCATACGGAGTTCATCCCCAGTCTAAGCATATGGAGTTCATTCCCAGTCTAAGATTGGATCGGACCGAGGGTTGCGACAACAGGATCGACAGCACGCAGGGGGGACCAGGTCGATCCCTGGCTTACGCATTCTGCCTCTCTGACCGGCTGAGTGCCCGCACGCCCGTTTCATGGGTTGGCTTAGGCATAGGTAGTTCATTCCATGTTTAAGCCCTAGCTGGACCGAGGGTTGTGGTAGTGGGACGGGCAGCACGCAGAGGGGCAACGGGCCGATCCTCGAATTACGCATTATGCCTCTCCTACCGGCTTCACGCCCGTACGCTCGTTTCGTGGGTTAACTTAGGCATATGGAGTTCATTCCCAGTCTAAGATCGGACCAGACCATGGGTTGCGGCAGCAAGATTGACAGCACGCAGGAGGGGATCGGGCTAGACCCCGGCTTGCACATTCTACCTCTTCTACCGGCTGAGCACCCACACGCTCGTTTCATGGGTTGGCTTAGGCATACGGAGTTCATTCCAAGTCTAAGCATACAGAGTTCATTCCCAGCCAAAGATCAGACTGGACCGAGGGTTGAGACAGCAGGACCAGCAGCAGGATCGACAGCATGCAGGGGAGGATTGGGTCGATCCTCAGCTTGCGCGTTCTGTCTCTCTGACTGACTGATCGCCTGCACGCTCATTTCATGGGTTAGCTTAGGCATACGGAGTTCATTCCATGTCTAAGCACCAGTCGAACCTAGGGTTATGGCAGCAGGACTGACAACGGGATCGGTAGCACGTAGAGGGGGACCGGGCTGATCCTCGGCCTACGTATTATGCCTCTTCGATCGGCCTCTTCGACCGGCTGAACGCTCGCATGCTCGTTTCGTGGGTTGACTTAGGCATACAGAGTTCATCTCCAGTCTAAGCATACAGAGTTCTTTCCCAGTCTAAGATCAGACCGAACTGAGGGTTGCGGTAACAGGATCGGCAGCACGTAGGGGGGACCGAGCTGATCCCCGACTTGTGCATTCTACCTCTTCGGTCGGCTGAGGGCTCGTACGCCCATTTCATGGGTTGGGCATAAGGAGTTCATTCCATGTCTGAGCCCCAGCCAGATCGAGGGTTGTGGCAGCGGGACCGATAGCACGCAGAGGGGGACCGGGCCGATCCCAGGCTTGCGCATTATGCCTCTCCGACCGGTTCAGTGCCCGAACGCTTGTTTCGTGGGTTAACTTCGGCATACGGAGTTCATTCCCAGTCTAAGATCAGACAGGACCGAGGGTTGTGGCAGTAGGATCGACAGCACGCAAGGGGGACTGGGCCGGTCCCCGACTTACGCATTCTACCTCTCCGACCGGTTGAGTACCCGTACGCTCGTTTCGTTGGTTGGCTTAGGCATACGGAGTTCATTCCATGTCTAAGCATACGAAGTACATTCCCAATCTAAGATCAGACCGAACCAAGGGTTCCAGTAGCAGGACCAGTAGCAAGATCGGTAGCACGTAGGGGGGGATCGGGTCGATCCTCGGCTTATGCATTCTACCTCTCCGACCGACTGAGCGTCTGCACGCTCGTTTCGTGGGTTGACTTAGGCATATGGAGTTCATCCCCAGTCTAAGCATACGGAGTTCATTGCCAGTCTAAGATCGAACTAGACCGAGGGTTGTGGTAGCAAGATCGATAGCACGTAGGGGGGACTAGGCCGATCCCCGACTTAAGCATTCTGCCTTTCTGATCGGTTGAGCGCCCGCACGCTCATTTAATGGGTTGGCTTAGGCATATGGAATTCATTCAATGTCTAAGCATACGAAGTTAATTCCCAGTCTAAGAGTTTGAGCCATGGTACACATGCTGGGCTCGGGCATGTACTGGTGCCGTATGTTTTTTGCACGAGGCAGCATCGTCGGAGCATCACCGGAGAGCCTAACCGGTATCCGACGATTGGGAGGGCCAGGGGGTATGCGCACATGATGTGTGATGGGTGCTGGTACTTGGCCCTTATACTGGTCCCCTATCCCTCATCAAACCCTGAGAACTCACACCCCTTAAAGAGCATTTGAGATTTCATAGGTTTGCTGCCAATAGCCATTAAAGTGTCTGTAATGGGGACAATTTTTTCAAATAGTCACAAAATCTTCTCCACTTTGAGTTTTTAGCTGAATTTTTTTGTGCATGCCAAAAAAATTACAAGGATCATCTCTGACAATTTTGGGGACAAAACTCTTTCTAAAAAAATTTTAAAAAATCCCGAATTGAAAAAAGTTTCAAAAATCATGAAAAATAGAAAACAGGTCGTCTTGCCACGAAACTTCACATGAAGGTGTAGGGGACCATTGTATGAATTTACAAGCCATAAAAATGGCATTGGCAGGGCAGAAATATGAAGATGTGCTTGAACTTACCTACCACTCGTTCGATCCCCGACTTGCGCATCCCGCCTCTCTGGTTGGCTGAGCGTCCGCACGCTCATTTCGTGGATTGAATTAGGCATACGGAGTTCATCCCCAGTCTAAGCATACAGAGTTCATTCCTAGTCTAAGATCGGATTGGACCGAAGATTGCGACAGCAGGATTGACAGCACGCAGGGGGGATCGGACCGATGCCCAGGTTACGAATTCTGCCTTTTCGGCCGGCTGAGTGCCCGCACGCCCATTTCGTGGGTTGACTTAGGCATAGGGAGGTCATTTCATGTCCAAGCCTCAGCCGGACCGGGGGTTGTGGCAGTGGGATCGGTAGCACGCAGAGGGGGATCGGGTCGATCTCTGGCTTGCGCATTATGCCTCTCCGACCGGCTCAACGCCCTCATTCTCGTTTCGTGGGTTGACTTAGGCAGACAGAATTCATTCCTAGTCTAAGATCGAACCGAACCAAGGGTTACGACAACAGGATCGATAGCACGCAAGGGGGATCGGGTCGATCCCCAGCTTGCGCATTCTGCGTCTCTGGTCGGCTGAGCGATCGCACACTCATTTCGTGGGTTGGCTTAGGCATATAGAGTTCATTCCATGTCTAACCATACAGAGTTCATTCCCAGTCTAAGATCGGATCGGACCGACGGTTGCGAAAGTAGGATCAGCAGCACGCAGGGGGGACCGAGTCGATGCCCGGCTTGTGCATTCTACCTCTCCAGCCGACTGAGTGCCTGCACGCTCGTTTCGTGGGTTGGCTTAGGCATACGAAGTTCATTCCATGTCTAAGCCCTAGCCGGACCGAGGGTTGTGGCAGCAGGACTGGTAGCAGGATCGGCAGCATGCAGAAGGGGACCGAGCTAATCCCTGGCTTGTGCATTCTGCCTCTCCGGCCAACTGAACGGCTGCAGGCCCGTTTCGCGGGTTGGCTTAGGCATAGGGAGTTCATTCCATGTCTAAGGCCCAGTCAGACCGAAGGTTATGGCAATGGGGCCGGTAGCACGCAGAGGGGGAACGGGTCAATCCCCGGCTTGCGCATCATGCCTCTCCGATCGGCTCAGTGCCCGAACACTCGTTTCATGGGTTAACTTAGGCATACGGAGTTAATTCCCAGTCTAAGATCAGATCGGACCGAGGGTTGCGACAGCAGGATCGATAGCATGCAGGGTAGACTGGGTCGGTCCCCGACTTGCACATTCTACCTCTCCAACCAGCTGAGCGCCCGCACGCTCATTTCGTGGGTTGGCTTAGGCATACGGAGTTCATTCCCAGTCTAGGATCGGACCGAACCAAGGGTTACGGTAGTAGGACCAATAGTAGGATCGACAGCATACAGGGGGGGATCGGGTCGATCCCCAACTTGCGCATTCTATCTTTTCGATCGCCCTCTCCAACCAGTTGAGCACCCGTACCCTCGCTTCGTGGGTTGACTTAGGCATACGGAGTTCATCCCCAGTCTAAGCATACAGAGTTCACTCTCAATCTAAGATCAGATCAGACTGAGGGTTGCGGCAGCAGGGTCGGCAGCACGCAGGGGGGACCGAGCTGATCATCAGCTCACGCATTCTGCCTATCCAGTCGGCTGCGCGCCCGCACACCCATTTCATGGGTTGGCTTAGGCATAGGGAGTTCATTCCATGTCTAAGTCCCAGCCGGACTAAGGTTTGCGGCAATGGGACTGGCAGCTCGTAGAGGGGGATCGGGCTGATCCTCGGCTTGCGCATTATGCCTCTCCGACCGGCTCAGCACCCGCACTCTCATTTTATGGGTTGACTTAGGCGTACAAAGTTCATTCCCAGTCTAAGATCGGACTAGACCAAGGGTTGCGATAGCAGGATTGACAGCACGCAGGGGTGCACCGAGCTGATCCCCGGCTTATGCATTCTGCCTCTCCGGTAGGCTGAGCGCCCGCACGCCCGTTTCATGGGTTGGCTTAGGCATAGGGAGTTCATTCCATGTCTAAGCCCCAACCGGACCAAGGGTTGTGGCAGCGGGACCGGCAGCAAGTAGAGGGGACCGAGTCAATCCCTGACTTACAGATTATGCCTCTCCGACTAGCTCAGTGCCCGCACTCTCGTTTCGTGGGTTGACTTAGGCATACGGAGTTCATTCCTAGTCTAAGATCAGACCAGACTGAGGGTGACGGCAGTAGGATCGATAGCACGCAGGGGGGGACCAAGCCGGTCCCCGACTTGTGCATTCTGCCTCTCCGGTCGGCTGAGTGCCCCCACGTTCATTTCGTTGGTTGGCTTAGGCATACGGAGTTCATTCCCAATCTAAGATTGGACTGAATCGAGGGTTGCGGTTGTAGGACCAGCAGCAGGATCGGTAGCACGTAAGGGGATCGGGCTGATCCCCAGCTTGCGCATTCTGCCTCTCCGACTGGCTGAGCTCCCGCACGCTCGTTTCGTGGGTTGGCTTAGGCATACGGAGTTCATTCAATGTTTAAGCCCCAGCCGTATCGAGCGCTGTGGTAGCAAGACTGATAGCGAGATCAACAGCACACAGAGGGGGATCGGGCTGATCCCCAGCTTGAGCATTATGCCTCTCTGGCCGACTGAACACCCGCACGCTCGTTTCATGGGTTGACTTAGGCAACGGAGTTCATCCCCAGTCTAAGCATATAGAGTTCATTCCCAGTCTAAGATCAACAACATGTAGAAAGGGATCGGGCCGATCCCTGACTTACGCATTCTGCCTCTCCGGCCAGTTGAGCACCCGCACGCTCGTTTCGTGGGTTGGCTTAGGCATACGGAGTTCCTTCCCAGTCTAAGAGTTTGAGCCATGATGCACATGCTGGGCTCGGGCATGTGCTGGTGTGGCATTTTTTTTGCTTGGGGCACCATCGCCGGAGCATTGTCGGAGAGCCTAACCGAAGGCATTGAGGGTTCCGGTGATTGGGGGGCCGAGGGGTGTGCGCACAAGATGTGTGATGAGTGCTGGTACTTGGCCCTTATATTGGCCCCCTATCCCTCATCAAACCTCGAGAACTCACCCCCCTTAAAGAGAATTTGAGATTTTATAGGTTTGCTGCCAGTAGCCATTAAAGTGTCAAAAATGAGGACACTTTTTTCAAACGATCACAAAATCTTCTCCACTTCACGTTTTTAGCTGAATTGTTTTGTGCATGCCAACAAAAATACAAGGATCACCTCTACCTAATTTTGGGAGAAAACTCTTTGTAAAAAAATTTAAAAATAAAAATGGCATTGGCACAACAGAAATATGATGATGTGCTTGAACTCACCTACCACCCGTTCGATCCTCGGCTTTTGCATCTTGCCTATCTGGTCGACTGAGCGTCCGTACACTCGTTTCGTGGGTTGACATAGGCATACGGAGTTTATCCCCAGACTAAGCATACGGAGTTTATCCCCAGACTAAGCATACGGAGTTCATTCCCAGTCTAAGATTGGATTAGACCGAGGGTTGTGGCAGTAGGATCGGCAGCATGTAGGGGTGACCGGGCCGATCCTCGGCTTGCGCATTCTGCCTTTCCGGTGGGCTGAGTGCCCGCACGCTCGTTTTGTGGGTTGGCTTAGGCATAGGGAGTTCATTCTGTGTCTAAGCCCCAACCAGATTGAGGGTTGTGGTACCGGGACCGATAGCACACAGAGGGGGATCGGCCCGATCCCCGACTTGCGCATTATGTCTCTCCGATCGGCTCAGCGACCGTACGCTCATTTCATGGGTTGACTTAGGCATACGGAGTTCATTCCCAGTCTAAGATCAGATTGGACCGAGGGTTACGACAGCAAGATCGATAGCACGCAGGGGGGACCGGGCCAATTCCCGGCTTGCACATTCTGCCTTTCCGGTCGACTGAGTGCCCGTATGCTTGTTTTGTGTGTTGGCTTAGGCATACGGAGTTCATTCCATGTCTAAGCATACAAAGTTCATTCCCAGTGTAAGATGAGACCGGACCAAGGGTTGCGATAGCAAGACCAGCAGTAGGATCGACAGCACGCAGGGAGGGATCAGGCTGATCCCCAGCTTGTGCATTCTGCCTCTCCGACCGACTGAGTGCCCGCACGCTCGTTTCGTGCATTGGCTTAGGCATACGGAGTTCATTCCATTTCTAAGCCCCAGCTGCATCGAGGGCTGTGGTAGCAGGATCGGCAACGGGATCGACAGCACGCTTAGAAGGATCAGGCTGATCCCCGACTTACGCAATATGCCTCTCTGACTAGCCTCTCTGATCAGCTAAGAACCCACATGCTCATTTTGTGGGTTGACTTAGGCATACAGAGTTCATCCCCAGTCTAAGTATGCGGAGTTCATTCCCAGTCAAAATCAGACCGAATCGAGGGTTACAGCAGCAGGATCGACAGCACATATGGGGGACCGAGCTGATCCCCAACTTGCGCACTCTGACTCTCTGACCGACGGAGCACCCGCACGCCCGTTTCGTGGGTTGGCTTAGGCATAGGGAGTTCATTCCATGTCTAAGACCCAACCGGACCGAGGGTTGTGGTAGCGGGACTGGCAGCACGCAGAGGGGGATCGGGCCAATCCCTGGCTTGTGCATTACGCTTCTCCGGTTGGCTCAGCCCCCGAACACTCGTTTTGTTGGTTGACTTAGGCATACGGAGTTCATTTCCAGTCTAAGACCAGACCAGATCAACGGTTACGACAGCAGGATCGACAGCACGCAGGGTGGGATCGGGTCGGTCCCCGGCTTGTGCATTTTGCCTCTCCGATCGACTGAGCGCCCGTACGCTCGTTTCGTGGGTTGGCTTAGGCATGCGGAGTTCATTCCATGTCTAAGCATACGGAGTTCAATCCCAATCTAAGATCGAACTCAACCGAGGTTTACGGCAGTAGGACCAGCAGTAGGATCGGAAGCACGTAGGGGGGATTGGCTTAATCCCCAACTAGCGAATTCTACCTCTCTGATTGGCTGAGTTCCAGCACGCTCGTTTCGTGGGTTGACTTAGGAATACGGAGTTCATCCCCAGTCTAAGCATACGGAGTTCATTCCCAGTCTAAGATCGGACTGGACCGAGGGTTGTGGTAGCAAGATCGGCAGCACGCAAGGGAGACAGGGCCGATCCCCGGCTTGCGCAGTCTGCCTCTCCGGCCGATTGAGCACCCATACGCCTGTTTCGTGGGTTGGCTTAGGCATAGGGAGTTCATTCCATGTCTAAGCCCCAGCCAGGTCGAGGGTTGTGGCAGCAGGATCAGTAGCACGTAGAGGGGGATCGGGTCGATCCCCGGCTTGCGCATTATGCCTTTCCGGCAGGCTCAGCGCCCGTACACTTGTTTCATGGGTTGACTTAGGCATACAGAGTTCATTTCCAATCTAAGATCAGATCAGATTGAGGGTTGCGGCAGCAGGATCGACAGCACCCAGAGGGGATCGAGTCGGTCCCCGACTTGCGCATTCTGCCTCTCCGATCGGCTGAGTGCCCGCAAGCTCATTTCGTGGGTTGGCTTAGGCATACGGAGTTCATTCCATGTCTAAGCCCCAGTCGGACTGAGGGTTGTGGTAGCAGGCTACAGGATTGGCAGCACGTAGAAGGGGACCGGGCTGGTCCCTGACTTGCGCATTCTGCCTCTCCGGCGGTTGAGCGCCTGCACACTCGTTTCGTGGGTTGGCTTAGGCATACGGAGTTCATTCCATGTCTAAGCATACAGATTTCATTCTCAGTATAAGATCGGATCGAACCGAGGGTTGCGGTAGCAGGATCGACAGCACGCGGGGGCAACAGGGGCAATCCCCGACTTGCACAATCTGCCTCTCTGACCGGCTAAGTGCCCGCACGCCCATTTCATTTGTTGGCTTAGGCATAGGGAGTTCATTCCATGTCTAACCCCAGCCAGACCAAGGGTTGTGGCAGCGGGACCGGCAGCACGCAGAGGGGGACCGGGCCGATCTCGGGCTTACGCATTATGCCTCTCCTACTGGCTCAGCGCCCGCATGCTCATTTCGTGGGTTGACTTAGGCATACAGACTTCATTCCCAGTCTAAGATCAGACCGGACAGAGGGTTACGACAGTAGGATCGACAGCACACATGGAGGGACCTGGCCGGTCCCCTGCTTATGCATTCTGCCTCTCTGGCTAGCTGAGTGCCGGCACGCTTGTTTCGTGGGTATGCTTAGGCGTACGGAGTTTATTCCATGTATAAGCCTACGGAGTTCTTTCCCAGTCTAAGATCGGATTGGATCGAGGATTACGGTAGCAGGACTAGCAGTAGGATCGGCAGCACGCAGGGGGGACTAGGCCGATCCCCGACTTGCGCATTCTGCCTCTTCAACTGGCTGAGTGCCTGCACGCTTGTTTCGTGGGTTGACTTAGGCATACGAAGTTCATCCCCAGTCTAAGATCGGATCGGATCGAGAGTTGCGGCAGCAGGATCGACAGCACATAAGGGGGGACCGGACTGGTCCCCGGCTTGTCCATTCTGCCTCTCCGATCGGTTGAGCGCCCGTACGTTCGTTTCGCGGGTTGGCTTAGGCATATGCAGTTCATTCTAAGTCTAAACCCCAGTCGAACCGAGGATTGTGGCAGCAAGACCAGTAGCGGGATCGGCAGGACACAGAGGGGGACCGGGCTGATCCTCTGCTTGTGCATTATGCCTCTTCGACCGGCCTCTCCGGTCGGTTGAGCACCCACATGCTCGTTTCGTGGGTTGACTTAGGCATACGGAGTTCATCCCCAGACTAAGCATATGGAGTTCATTCCCAGTCTAAGATTGGATCGGATCGAGGGTTGTGGTAGCAGGACCATTAGCAGGATCGACAGCACGTAGAGGGGATCGGGCCGATCCCCGACTTACGCATTCTGCCTCTCCGGTCGGCTGAGCGCCCGCACACTCATTTCGTGGGTTGGCTTAGGCATACGGAATTCATTCCATGTCTAAGCCCCAGCCGAACCAAGGATTGTGGTAGCAGGACCGGTAGTGGGATCGGTAGCACGTAGAAAGGGGTCAGGCTGATCCCCGGCTTGCACATTATGCCTCTCCGATCGATTGAGCCCTTGCACGCTCGTTTCGTGGGTTAACTTAGGCATACGAAGTTCATCCTTAGTCTAAGCATACGAAGTTCATTCCCAGTCTAAGATCAGATCGGACCAAGGGTTGTGGCAACAGGATCGACAGCACGCAGGGGGATCGGGTCGATCCCCGACTTGCGCATTCTGCCTCTCCGACCGGCTGAGCGCCTGCACGCCCGTTTCATGGGTTGGCTTAGGCATAGGGAGTTCATTCCCAGTCTAAGATTGGACCAGATCGAGGGTTGTGGCAGCAGGATCAACAACATGCAGGGGGGACCGGGCTAATCCCCGACTTGCGCATTTTGCCTCTCCGACTAGCTGAGTGCCCACACGCTCGTTTCGTGGGTTGGCTTAGGCTTATGGAGTTCATTCTCAGTCTAAGATTTTGAGCCATGGTGCACATGTTGGGCTAGGGCATGTACTAGTACCACATTTTTTTCCCTCGGGGCACCATCTCGGAGCATCGTCGGAGAGCCTAATCGACGACATTGGGGGTTCCGACGATTGGGGGGCCGGGGGGTGTGCGCACATGACGTGCGATGGGTGCTGGTACTTGGCCCTTATATTGGCCCCCTATCCCTCATCAAACCTCGAGAACTCACACCCCCTTAAAGAGCATTTGAGATTTTATAGGTTTCCTGCCAATAGCCATTAAAGTGTCTGAAATGGGGACACTTTTTTGAAACGGTCACAAAATCTTCTCCACTTCGATTTTTTAGCTGAATTGTTTTGTGCATTCCAACAAAAATACAAAGATGACCTTTACCAAATTTAGGGACAAAACTCTTTCTAAAAAAATTTAAAAAAATCCTGAACCGTAAAAAGTTTTGAAAATCGTGAAAAATAGAAAACGGGTCATCTTGCCACGAAACTTCACATGAAGGCTTAGGGGACCATTGTATGAATTTACAACCCATAAAAATGGCATTGACACAGTAGAAATATGAAGATGTGCTTGAACCCGCCTACCACCTATTCGATCTCCGGCTTACGCATCTTGCCTCTCTGGTCGGCTGAGCGCCCGCACGCTCGTTTCGTGGGTTGACTTAGGCATACAGAATTCATCCCCCGTCTAAGCATACGGATTTCATTCCCAGTCTAAGATGGACTGGACTGAGGGTTGCGGCAGTACGATCTACAGCACGCAGGGGGGACCGGGCCGATCCCCGGCTTGCCCATTCTACCCCTTTGGCCGACTGAGCGCCCGCACGCCCGTTTCGTTGTTGGCTTAGGCATAGGGAGTTCATTCCATGTCTAAACCCCAGCCAGACCGAGGGTTGTGGCAGTAGGATCGGTAGCACGCAAAAGGGGACCGGGCCAATCCCCGGCTTGCACATTATGCCTCTCCGACCAGCTCAGCGTCCGCACGCTCGTTTCGTGGGTTGGCTTAGGCATACGAAGTTCATTCCCAGTCTAAGATCGGACCGGACCGAGGGTTGTGGCAGCAAGATCAACAGCACGCAGGGGGGACCAGACCGAGGGTTGCAGTAGCAGGATCGATAGCATGCAGGGGGGACCGGGCTGATCCCCGACTTGTGCATTTTGCCTCTCCGACCGGTTGAGTGCCCGCACGTTCGTTTCATGGGTTGGCTTAGGCATACGGAGTTCATTCCATGTCTAAGCATACGGAGTTCATTCCCTTTCTAAGATCAGATCGGATCGAGGGTTGCGGTAGCAGGACCAGCAGCAGGATCGGCAGCACACAGGGGGGACCGAGCCGATCTCCGGCTTGCGCATTTTGCCTCTTCGACCGGCTGAGCGCCCGCACGCTTGTTTTGTTGGTTGGCTTAGGCATACGGAGTTTATTCCATGTCTAAGCCCTACCCGGACCGAGGGTTGTGGTAGCAAGACCGACAGCAGGATCGAGAGCACGCAGAGGGGGACTTGGCTGATCCCTGACTTGCACATTATGCCTCTCTGGCCGGCCTCTCCGGTCGGCTGAGCGCCCACACACTCGTTTTATGGGTTGACTTAGGCATACGGAGTTCATCCCCAGTCTAAGCATACGAAGTTCATTCCAGTCTAAGATCAGACCAGAACGAGGGTTACGACAGTAGGATCGACAGCACATAGGGGGGACCGAGCCGATCCTCGGCTAACGCATTCTGCCGCTCCAACTGGCTGAGCGCCCGTACGCCCGTTTCGTGGGTTGGCTTAAGCATAGGGAGTTCATTGCATGTCTAAGCCCCAGTCGGACTGAGGGTTGTGGCAGCGGGACCAACAGCACGCAGCGGGGGATTGGGCCGATCCCTGCCTTGCGCATTATGCCTCTTCGGCCGGCTCAATGCCCACACGCTCGTTTCATGGGTTGACTTATGCATACGGAGTTCATTCCTAGTGTAAGATCAGATCGGACCGAGGGTTACACAGTAGGATCAACAACACGTAAGGGGGGACTGGGTTGATCTCCGGCTTGTGCGTTCTGCCTCTCCGGCCTGTTGAGCGCGTGCACGCTCGTTCCGTGGGTTGGCTTAGGCATACGGAGTTCATTCCATGTCTAAGCATACAGAGTTCATTCCCAGTCTAAGATTTTGAGCCACGGTGCACATGCTGGGCTCAGGCATGTGCTGGTGCCACTTTTTTTTCACCCGGGGAACAATCGTCGGAGCATCGCCAGAGAGCCTAATCGACCTCATTAGGGGTTCTGACAATTGGGAGGGCCGAGGGGGTGTGCACAATGATGTGCGATGGGTGCTGGTACTTGGCCCTTATATTGGCCCCCTATCCCTCATCAAACCTCGAAAACTCACACCCCCTTAAAGAGCATTTGAGATTTTATAGGTTTGTTGCCAGTAGCCATTAAAGTGTCTGAAATGGGGACAATTTTTTCAAACGGTCACAAAATCTTCTCCACTTCGAGTTTTTAGCTGAATTTTTTTGTGCACGCCAACATAAATACAATGATCACCTCTACCAAATTTTGGGACAAAACTCTTTCTAAAAAACTTTAAAAAATCCTGAACCATAAAAAGTTTCAAAAATTATGAAAAATAAAAAATGGGTCGTCTTGCCACGAAACTTCACATGAAGGCTTAAGGGACCATTGTATGAATTTACACACCATGAAAATAGTATTTGCATGGCAGAAATATGAAGATGTGCTTGAACCCACCTACCACCTGTTCGATCCCCAGCTTGCGCATCCTGCCTCTCTAGTCGGCTGAGCGCCCGCATGCTCGTTTCGTGGGTTGACTTAGGCATACGAAGTTCATCCCCAGTCTAAGCATACGAAGTTCATTCCCAGTCTAAGATCAGACTGGAACGAGGGTTGTGGCAGCAGGATCGGTAGCACACAGGGGGCGCCGGGCCGATCCCTAGCTTGCGCATTATGCCTCTCCAGCCGGCTGAGCGCCTGCATGCCTGTTTCGTGGGTTGGCTTAGGCATAGGGAGTTCATTCCACGTGTAAGCCCCAGCCGGACTGAGGGTTGTGGTAGCAGGACCGACAGCACGAAGAGGGGGACCGGGCCGATCCTTGGCTTGTGCATTATGCCTTTCCACCGACTCAGTGCCCGCACGCTCCTTTCGTGGGTTAAGTTAGGTATATGAATTCATTCCCAGTCTAAGATCGGACCAGACCGAGGGTTGTGGCAGAAAGATGAATAGCACGCAGGGGGGACCGGGCCGATCCCTGGCTTGCGCATTCTGCCACTCCGATTGGCTGAGCGCCCGCAAGCTCATTTCGTGGGTTGGCTTAGGCATACAGAGTTCATTTCATGTCTAAGCATACGGAGTTCATTCCCAGTCTAAGGTCGGATTGGATCGAGGGTTGCAGTAACAGGATCGAGAACACGCAGGGGGGATCGGTGCGATCCCTGACTTGTGCATTCTGCCTCTCCGGTCAGCTGAACGCCCGCACGCCCATTTCATGGATTGGCTTAGGCATAGGGAGATCATTCCATGTCTAAGCCCAACCGGACCGAGGGTTGGGGCAGCGGGACTGGCAGCATGCAGAGGGGGACCAGGCTGATCCCTGACTTACGCATTATGCCTCTCCGACCGGCTCAGTGCCCGCATGCTTGTTTCGAGGGTTGACTTAGGCATACGGAGTTCATTCCCAGTCTAAGATTGGACCGGACTGAGGGTTGTAGCAGTAGGATCAACAGCACGCAGGGGGGACCGTGCCATCTCTGGCTTACGCATTCTGCCTCTTCGGTCGGCTGAGCACCCGCACGCTCGTTTCATGGGTTGGCTTAGGCATACGGAGTTCATTCCATGTCTAAGCATACAGATTTCATTCCCAATCTAAGATCAAACCGGACCGAGGATCGAGACAGTAGGATCGACAGCACGTAGGGGGACTGGGCCGATCCTCGACTTGCGCATTCTGCCTCTCCGATCGGTTGAGCGCCCGTACGCCCGTTTCATGGGTTGGCTTGGGCATAGGGAGTTCATTCCATGTCTAAGCCCCAGCCAGGCTGAGGGTTACGGTAGCGGGACTGACAGCACGTAGAGGGGGATCGGGTTGATTCCCAACTTGCGCATTATGCCTCTTCGGTAGGCTCAGCGCCCGCACGCTCGTTTCGTGGGTTGACTTAGGCATATGGAGTTCATTCCCAGTCTAAGATCAGACCGGATTGAGGGTTGTGGCAGCAGGATTGACAGCACACAAGGGGGGAACGGGCCGATCCCCAGCTTGCGCATTCTGCCTCTTTGGCCGGCTGAGCGCCTGCACGCTCATTCCGTGGGTTGGCTTAGGCATACGAAGTTCATTACATGTCTAAGCATACGAAGTTCATTCCCAATCTAAGATTTTGGGCCACGGTGCACATGCTGGGCTTGGGCATGTGCTGGTGCCACATTTTTTTTGCTCGGGGAACCATCGTCGGAGCATCGTCGGAGAGCTTAACCGACGGATCTGGGGTGTTGGCGATTAGGGGGCCGGGGGGTGTGCACACATAATGTGCGATGCGTGCTGGTACTTGGCCCATATATTGGCCCCCTATCCCTCATCAAACCTTGAATACTCACACCCCCTTAAAGAGCATTTGAGATTTTACAGGTTTGCTGACAGTAGCCATTAAAGTGCCTGAAATGGGGACACTTTTTTCAAATGGTCACAAAATCATCTCCACTTCGAGTTTTTAACTGAATTTTTTTGTGCATGCCAAAAAAAATAAAAGGATCACCTCTACCAATTTTGGGGACAAAAATCTTTCTAAAAAAATTTTAAAATATCCCGAACCGCAAAAAGTTTTCAAAAATCATGAAAAATAGAAGACGGGTCGTCTTGCCACGAAACTTCACATGAAGACTTAGGGGACCATTGTATGAATTTACAAGCCATAAAAATGGCATTGGCATGGCAGAAATATGAAGATGTGCTTGAACCCACCTACCACCCGTTCGATCCCTGGCCTGCGCATCCTGCCTTTCTAGTCGGCTGAGCGCTCGCACGCTCGTTTCGTGGGTTGACTTAGGCATACGAAGTTCATCCCCAATCTAAGCATACGGAGTTCATTCCTAGTTTAAGATCGGACCAGACCGAGGGTTACGGCAGCAGGATTGGCAGCACGCAAAAGGGACTGGTTGATCCCAGGCTTGCGCATTTTGCCTCTTCGATCGACTGAGCGCCCGCACGCCCGTTTCATGGGTTGGCTTAGGCATAGGGAGTTCATTCCATGTCTAATTCCCAGCCGATCTGAGGGTTGTGGCAGCGGGACCGACAACGCGCAGAGGGGGACCGAGCCGATCCCCGGCTTGCGCATTATACCTCTCCGACCTACTCAGCGCCCGCATGCTCGTTTCATGGGTTGACTTAGGCATACGGAGTTCATTTCCAGTCTAAGATTAGATCAGACCGAGGGTTGTAGTAACAGGATCGACATCACGTAAGGGGGATCGAGCTGGTCCTCGATTTTTTATTCTACCTCTCCGACCGATTGAACGCCCGCACGCTCGTTTCATGGGTTGGCTTAGGCATACGGAGTTCATTCCATGTCTAAGCATATGGAGTTCATTCCCAATCTAAGATCAGATCGAACCAATGGTTGTGGCAGTAGGACAGCAGTAGGATCAACAGTAGGACCAATGGTCCTCGGCTTGCGCATTCTGCCTCTCCGACCGGCTGAGCGCCTGCACATTCGTTTTGTGGGTTGGCTTAGGGATACGAAGTTCATTCTATGTCTAAGCCCCAGCCTGATCGAGGGTTGTGACAGCAGGACCGACAGCGAGATCGGTAGACGTAGAAGGGGATCAGGCTGATCCCCGGCTTACGTATTATGCCTCTCCGATCGGCCTCTCCCGCCGGTTGAGCATTCGTACGCTCGTTTCACGGGTTGACTTAGGTATACGAAGTTCATCCCCAGTCTAAGCATACAAAGTTCATTTCCAGTCTAAGATCGAACCGGACTGAGAGTTATGATAGCAGGATCGGTAGCACACATGAGGGTTCGGGCCGATCCCCGGCTTACGCATTCTACATCTCCGGCAGGTTGAGCGCCCGCACGCCCGTTTCATGGGTTGGCTTAGGCATAGGGAGTTCATTCCATGTCTAATTCCCAGTCGGTCTGAGGGTTGTGATAGCGGGACCGGCAGCACGCAGAGGGGGACCGGGTCGATCCTCGACTTGCGCATTAGGCCTCTCTGGCCGACTCAGCACCTGTACGCTCGTTTGATGGGTTGACTTAGGCATACAGAGTTCATTCCCAGTCTAAGATCAGATCGGACCGAGGGTTGCGGTAGCAGGATCGACAGCACGCAAGGGGGATCGGGTCGATCCCCAGCTTACGCATTCTGCCTCTCCGATCGGTTGAACGCCCGAACGCTTGTTTCATGGGTTGGCTTAGGCATACGTAGTTCCTTCCATGTCTAAGCATACGGAGTTCATTCCCAGTGTAACATCAGACCGGACCAACGGTTGTGGCAGCAGGGCCAGCAGCAAGATCGACAGCACACAGGAGGGATCGGTTCGATCCCCGGCTTGCGCATTCTGCCTCTTCGATCGGTTGAGCACCCGTACGCTCGTTTCATGGGTTGGCTTAGGGATACGAAGTTCATTCCATGTCTAACCCCCAACCTGGCTGAGGGTTGTTGCAGCAAGACCGGCAGCGGGATCGGTAGCTCACAGAAGGGAACCGGGTTGATCCCCGGCTTGTGCATTATGCCTCTTCGGTCAACCTCTCCGGCCGGCTGAGCATCCGTACGCTCGTTTCACGGGTTGGCTTAGGCATAAAGAGTTCATCCCCAGTCTAAGCATACAGAGTTCATTCCCAATCTAAGATCGGACCGGATCGAGGGTTGCGACAGCAGGATTGGCGGCATGCAGGGGGGACCAGGTCGATCCCTGGCTTGCGCATCCTACCTCTCTGGTCGGTTGAGCGCGCGCATGCTCGTTTCGTTAGTTGACTTAGGCATACGGAGTTTATCCCTAGTCTAAGCATATGGAGTTCATTCCCAGTCCAAGATCGGATCGAACCAATGGTTGCGGTAGTAGGAACAACAGCACGCATGGGAGATTATGCCGATCCCCAGCTTGCGCATTCTGCCTGTCCGACTGATTCAGTGCCCACACGCCCGTTTTATGGGTTGGCTTAGTCATAGGGAGTTCATTCCATGTCTAAGCCCTAGCCAGATCGAGGGTTGTGGCAGCGGGGCTGGTAGCACACAGAGGGAGATCGGGTCGATCCTCAGCTTATGCATTATGCCTCTCCGGTCAGCTCAGCGCCCGTACACTCATTTCGTGGGTTGACTTAGGTATACGGAGTTCATTCCCAATATAAGATCGGACCGGACCGAGGGTTGCAGTAATAGGATCGATAGCATGTAGGGGGGATCGAGCTGGTCCCTAGTTTTTTATTCTACCTCTCCGGTCGGTTGAACGCCCGCACGCTCGTTTCATGGGTTGGCTTAGGCATACAGAGTTCATTCCATGTCTAAGCATATGGAGTTCATTCCCAGTCTAAGATTGGACCGGATCGAGGGTTGCGAAAGCAATACCAACAGCAGGATCGGCAGCACGAAGAGGGGGACCGGGTCAATCCCCGGCTTGCGCATTTTGCCTCTCCGACCTGCTGAGCGCCCGCACGCTCGTTTTATGGGTTGGCTTAGGTATACGAAGTTCATTCCATGTCTAAGCCCCAGCCGGACTGAGGGTTGTGGTAGCACATAGAGGGGGATCGAGCTGATCCTCGGCTTGTGCATTATGCCTCTCCGGCTAGCCTCTCTGGTCGGTTTGGAGCCCGCACGCTCGTTTCGTGGGTTGACTTAGGCATACGGAGTTCATCCCCAGTCTAAGCATACAAAGTTCATTCCTAGTCTAAGATTAGATCAGACTGAGGGTTGCGACAGCAGGATCGGCAGCATGCAGGGGGGACCGCGTTGGTCCCCGACTTGTGCTTTCTGCCTCTCCAGTCGGTTGAGTGCCCGCATGCCCATTTCATGGGTTGGCTTAGGCATAGGGAGTTCATTCCATGTCTAAACCCCAGTCGGACAGAGGGTTGTGGTCGCAGGATCGACAGCGGGATCGGGAGCACGCAGAGGGGGATCGGGCTGATCCTTGGCTTGCACATTATGCCTTTCTGGCCAGCCCCTCAGGCTGGTTGAGCGCCCTCATGCTCATTTCATGGGTTGACTTAGGCATACAGAGTTCATCGCCAGTCTAAGCATACGGAGTTCATTCCCAGTCTAAGATCAGACCGGATTGAGGGTTGTGGCAGCAAGATCGACAGTACATAGGGGGGATCGGGTCGATCCTCAGCTTACACATTCTGCCTCTCCGACTGATTGAGCGCCCGTACACCCGTTTTATGGGTTGGCTTAGGCATAAGGAGTTCATTCCATGTCTAAGCCCCAGCCGGATCGACGGTTGTTGTAGTCGGACCATCAGCACGCAGAGGGGGACCGGGGTAATCCCTGACTTGCGCATTATGCCTCTTCGACCGGCTCAGCACTCGTACGCTCGTTTCATGGGTTGACTTATGCATACAGAGTTCATTCCCAGTCTATGATTGGCCTGGACTGAGGGTTGCGGCAGTAGGATCGACAGCACGTAGGGGGCGATCGAGCCGATCCCCGGCTTGAGCATTCTGCCTCTTCGATTGGCTGAGCGCCCGTACGCTCGTTTCGTAGGTTTGCTTAGGCATACGGAGTTCATTCCATGTCTAAGCATACGGAGTTCATTCCCAGTCTAAGATTTTGAGCCATGGTGCACATGCTGGGCCCCGACATGTGCTGGTGCCACATTTTTTTCGCTCGGGGCACCATCGCTGGAGCATCACTGGAGCATCACCGGAGAGCCTAATCAGCGACATTAGGGGTTCCGACGATTGGGGGCCGGGGGGTGTGCTCACATGATATGCCATGGGTGCTAGTACTTGGCTCTTATATTGGCCCCTTATCCCTCATCAAACCTCGAGAACTCACACCCTTTTAAAGAGCATTTGAGATTTTATAGGTTTGCTGCCAATAGCCATTAAAGTGTTTGAAATAGGGACACTTTTTTCAAATGGTCAAAAAATATTCTCCACCTTGAGCTTTTAGCTGAATTTTTTTGTGCATGCCAACAAAAATACAAGGATCACCTCTACCAAATTTGGAGACAAAAAGCTTTCTAAAAAAATTTTAAAAAATCTCAAACCGTAAAAAGTTTCAAAAATCATGAAAAATAGAAAATGGGTTGTCTTGCCATGAAACTTCACATGAAGGCTTAGGGGAACATTGTATGAATTTACAAGCCATAAAAATGGCATTGGCATGGTAGAAATATGAAGATGTGCTTGAACCCACATACCACCCGTTCGATCCCCGGCTTGCGCATCCTGCCTTTGTGGTCGGCTGAGCGCGCGCACGCTTGTTTCATGGGTTGCCTTAGGCATACGGAGTTCATCCCTAGTCTAAGCATACAGAGTTCATTCCCAGTCCAAGATCGGATCGGACCGAGGGTTGTGGCAGTAGGATCGACGGCACGCAGGGGGGACCGATCGATCCCCGACTTGCGCATTCGGCCTCTTCGGCCAACTGAGCGCCCGCAAGCCCGTTTTATGGGTGGCTTAGTCATAGGTAGTTCATTGCATGTCTAAGCCCCAGTCAGACCGAGGGTTGTGGCAGTGGGACCGACAACACGCAGAGGGGGACCGGGTCGATCCTTAACTTACGCATTACGCCTCTCCAGCCAGCTCAGCGCCTGCATGCTCGTTTCATGGCTTGACTCAGGCATACAGAGTTCATTCCCAGTCTATGATCAGACCGGACTGAGGGTTACGACAGCAAGATCGATAGCTCGTAGGAGAGGATCGGGTCGATCCCTGGCTTACGCATTCTACCTATCCGGCCAGTTGAGTGCCCACATGCTTGTTTTGTGGGTTGCTTAGGCATACGAAGTTCATTCCATGTCTAAGCATACGAAGTTCATTCCCAGTCTAAGATCGGATCGGACCGAGGGTTACGGCAGTAGGATCGACAGCATGCAGGGGGACCGGGCCGATCCTTGACTTGCGCATTCTGCCTTTCCAGCCGGTTGAGCGCCCGCACGCTCGTTTCGTGGGTTGACTTAGGTAGACGGAGTTCATTCCATGTCTAAGCCCCAGCCAGACCTAGTGTTGTGGTAGCAGGACTGGCAGCGAGATCGACAGAACATAAAAGGGGATTGGGCTGATCCCAAAATTATGCATTATGCCTCTCCTGTCTGCCTCTCCGACTGGCTGAGCGCCCGCACGCTTGTTTCATGGGTTGACTTAGGCATACGGAGTTCATCCCAGTCTAAGCATATGGAGCTCATTTCTAGTCTAAGATCGGATTGGATCGAGGGTTGCGGCAGCAGGATCGGTAGCACGCAGGGGGGATCAGGCCGATCCCTGACTTACGTATTCTGCCTTTCCGGCCAGCTGAGCACCTGCACACCCGTTTCGTGGGTTGGCTTAGGCATAGGGAGTTCATTCCATGTCTAAGCCCCAGCTAGACTGAGGGTTGTGGCAGCGAGACCGACAGCACGCAAAGGGGGACCAGGCTGATCCCCGGCTTGTGCATTATGCCTCTCCGACCGGCTCAATGCCCGAACGCTCGTTTCGTGGGTTGACTTAGGCATACAGAGTTCATTCCCAGTCTAAGATCGAACCGGACTGAAGGTTGTGGCAGCAAGATCGACAGCACACAGGGGGGATTAGGCCGATCCTCGGCTTCTGCATTCTGCCTCTCCGGTCAGCTGAGCACCCACACGCTCGTTTCATGGGTTGGCTTAGGCATACAGAGTTCATTCCATTTCTAAGCATACGGAGTTCATTCCCAGTCTAAGATCATATCGGATCGAAGGTTGCGAAAGTAAGACCAGTAGCAGGATCAACAGCACGCAAGGAGAGACTGGGTCGATCCCCGGCTTACGCATTCTGCCTCTCCGGCCAGCCTCTAGTCCGTACGCTCATTTCGTGGGTTGGCTTAGGCATACGGAGTTCATTCCATGTCTAAGCCCCAGCCGAACCGAGGGTTGTTGCAGCAGGACTAACAGCGGGATCGACAGCATGTAGAGAGGGATCGGGTAGATCCCCAGCTTGTGCATTATGGCTCTTCGGCCGACCAGAGAGGTCGGCCGAGCGCCCGCACGCTCGTTTCGTGGGTTGACTTAGGCATACAGAGTTCATCCCCAGTCTAAACATATGGAGTTCATTCCTAGTCTAAGATCGGACCGGACCAAGGGTTGCGACAGTAGGATCGGTAGCACAGAGGGGGGGACTGGACCGATCCTCGGCTTGCGCATTTTGCTTTTCGACTAGCTTAATGCCCGAACGCTCGTTCCGTGGGTTGACTTAGGCATACAGAGTTCATTCCCAGTCTAAGATCGGATTGGACCGAGTGTTGCGATAATAGGATCGACAGCATGCAGGGGGGACCGGGTCGGTCCCCAGCTTGCGCATTCTGCCTCTTCGATCGGTTGAGCGCCCGCACGTTCATTTCATGGATTGGCTAAGGCATATGGAGTTCATTCCATGTCTAAGCATACGAAGTTCATTTCCAGTCTAAGATCGGACTGGATCGAGGGTTGCGATAGCAGGACTAGCTGTAGGATTCATTCCATGTCTAAGCCTCAGTCGGATCGAGGGTTGTGGCAGCAGGACCGGCAGCGGGATCGACAGCACACAGAAAGGGACTAGGCTGATCCTTGACTTGCGCATTATGCCTCTCCGGTTGACCTCTTCGGTCGGTTGAGCACCCGTACGCTCGTTTCGTGGGTTGACTTAGGCAAATCGAGTTCATCCCCAGTCTAAGCATACAGAGTTCATTCCTCGTCTAAGATCGGATCGGACCGAGGGTTGCGACAGCAGGATCAGCAGCATGTAGGGGGGACCGAGCCGATCCCCGACTTGCGCATTCTACCTCTTTGGTCGACTGAGCGCCCGCACGCTCGTTTCATGGGTTGGCTTGGGCATAGGAAGTTCATTCCATGTCTAAGCCTCAGCCGAACCGAGGGTTATAGTAATGGGACCGACAGCACGCAGAGGGGGACTGGGCCAATCCTTGGGTCACGCATTATGCCTCTTCGGCTGGCTCAATGCCTGCACGCTCGTTTCGTGGGTTGACTTATGCATATGGAGTTCAATTCCAGTCTAAGATCAGACCGGACTGAGGGTTGCAACAGCAGGATCGATAGCACGTAGGGAGGGGCCAGGTCGATCCTCGCCTTACGCATTCTGCCTCTCCGACCTGTTGAGTGCCTGCACACTCATTTCGTGGGTTGGCTTAGGCATACGGAGTTCATTCCATGTCTAAGCATATGGAGTTCATTCCTAGCCTAAGATTTTGAGCCACGGTGCACATGCTGGGCTCGGGCATCTGCTAGTGCCACATTTTTTTTGCCCGAGGCACCATCGTCGAAACATCACCAGAGCATCATCGGAGAGCCTAACCGGTGGCATTGGGGGTTTCGACGATTGGGGGGGTCGAGAGGGTGTGCACACATGATGTGTGATAGGTGCTGGTACTTGTGTCACAGGCTCTGACCTTAGACTCAGAAACCATGCGACCTTAGGCTTGGAATCTCCTTCTTTATGCCTAAGTCAGCCTAAAACACAAGCGTACGGGCGCTAGAACAACGGGAAGGGCTGATTATGCAAGTTAAAGAGAAACCGGATAAGAAGTTAGAATTTTGGAAATGCTCTTGTATTCACTGAAACGAAAGTGTTTGATGGAGTACAAATAAGGAAGGAGCAACCCTCTATTTATAGTTGAGGCTCCAGCTTACCCTTAATAGCAATATCTCTAGAATAAAGGCTAAAATCATGGGATTATACAGATTACAATCAATCAGGATGCTAACTCCTGATTTTTAGGGTCAACCAAATCTGCTAGGATGCTGCTGCTGATCCTGCCTACTTCCAAAAGCTTCCCTTGCATGTCTAGCACCTTGGGCCCTTCTGGATGTGGTGCGGGTAGCTTGTATGCCAGGCCTTGGTCTCGTGGGCTAGCCTGCAAGTTGGGCGGGCGTTCTGAACTATTTGCTAGGCTTTATGTGCAGATACCTGCCAGCACGCTTAGTCTATAGGCCTCAACCTCTAGCTCACTTGCTGGTGCACCTGATGTGCCTGGTGTGCCCGCCTAGGGCATGACATTCTCCCCCACCTGATTGCGTAATGCCCTCGTTGCATCTTCTGCATGGTACTACCTGATCAGGTCTCCAAACTACCATAAGTCATCTGTTGGGTCCCAGCTCACCTCACTATCTGGAAGTCCCTTCCAGCACACCAAGTACTCTTGTCTTGGCTGATAGTTTTTTCGTTTTGCCTCTCGGTCAGCTATGATGCTGTGGACCTCTTTCTCATATGAGGCCCTTGCTCCCAATGGCGTACGTTTTGACTCTGCCCATCCTGGATCTCCTTCATCCTTATGGAACGGCTTGAGCATGCTTACATGGAACACCAGGTGTACCTTCTGCTTGGGTGGCATATCCAGCTTGTAGGCAACCTTGCCTACCCTCTTGACTACTCGAAAAGGTCCCTCATACCTCCAGACTAGGGTTTTGTGCAGCCTCCTATGGTGCACAATGGGATGCAGCTTCACTAACACCATGTCTCCAACCTGGAACTGCACGTCCCACCTATTCTGGTCTACCCACTTCTTCGACCTCTTGGCTACCTTGTGTAGACAAACTCTGGCCAAGTTAGTTTGCTCCTGCCATGCCTTGGCAAACTTGTATGCTGCCGGATTTGACCCTGTATAACCTGCAGCAATCGAACCGGGTGTTAGTGGTTGTTACCCTGTCACAACCTCAAATGGGCTCTGGTTCGTTGCCTCGCTCCTTTGCAAGTTATAGGAAAATTGTGCAATATCTAGCAGCTTTGGCCAGTCCCTTTTTGTGGCACTCATATAGTGCTTGAGGTAGACCTCCAATAGTCCATTCACTCGTTCTATCTGTCCATCAGTCTGTGGATGCATGCTGGTGGAAAAGTTCAAGTCTGACCCCAACAGCTTGAACAACTCAGTCCAGAACCTGCCCGTGAAATGCCCGTCCTGATCACTAACAATGGTCCTCGACACTCCCCAGTACTTAACCATGTTCTTCAGGAACAATCGAGCTACCTCTTCGGCTGGGCACTCCTTGGTTGCTGCAATGAAGATTCCATACTTGGAAAACCTGTCCACCACTACCATGATGCTTCCAAAGCCTTCTGCTTTAGGTAGACCAACTATAAAGTCCAGAGAAACACTCTCCCACGGTCGCTCTGGCACTGGCAATGGCTCCAAGAGACCGCCTGGTTTCTTGAGCTCCACCTTGTCCTGTTGGCACACAAGACAAGTCTTCATATAGGCCTCCACATCATCCCTTATGTGTGGCTAGTAGTACCGATCCTTGATCAGCGCTAAGGTATGGCTCACTCTGGGGTGTCCAGCCCACCTTGAATCATGGCATTCTTGCAAAACTTCCTTGCAGAGCTTCTCGTGCTACGGTACAAACAGTTTACTACCCCTGGTGTATAGCAAGCCATCCTACAACCAAAATCGTCTAGTCTTACCTTGCTGGGTGTACTCCATCAAAGCCTTGGCTGTAAGATCATGCGCAAGTCCCTCCTTGATGTGCGACACTAGTGACCCCTCTGATTGGCTAATGGTAGCAAGGTTAGCCTTCCTGCTTAGGGCGTCTACCACTAGGTTTGCCCACCCCGGCTTGTACTCCATCTGGAAATCAAATTCCGTAAGAAAATCTTACCATCTCGCCTGCTTGGGGGATAGCTTCTTCTATGTCTGGAAGTAGCTGGTTGCCACATTATCCATCCTAACCATGAACCTCGACCCCAATAGGTAATGGTGCCAAGTGCACAAGTAGTGCACCACTACAGTCATCTCTTTCTCTTCGACCATGTACTTACGCTCAATCTCGTTCAGCTTCCTACTCTCAAACACGACTGGACGTCCCTTCTGCATCAACACGCCCCCTATGGCAAAGTCTGATGCATCCGTATGCACCTCATACGGCTTGGCATGGTCTGGCAAGGCCAAGACTGGCTCATCGATCACAGCCCGTTTCAACCTGTCAAAGGCTTCCTGGCACCCTGCGCTCCACTCCCATGCTTTCCTTTTCTTGAGCAAGTCAGTCAATGGCATGGCTATTGCTGAGTGACCTTTGATGAAGCGCCTGTAGTAGTTGACCAGCCCAAGGAACGATCTCAACTCAATGACCTTGGCTGGTGATTGCCACTCCAGGATGGCGTGTATCTTGCCTTCATCCATGCGTATCCTACCACCTCCCACTATGTGGCCAAGGAATGGGATCTCCTGCTGGGCGAATGAGCACTTCTCCCTCTTGACAAATAGCTTGTGCACCTGTAACACCTCGAACACCTGTCTCAAGTGGTCTACATGCTCTCCCAAAGTCTGGCTATAGATCACAATGTCATCCAAATAAACCACAACAAACCGATCAAGGAATGATTGAAGTACCTTGTTCATAAGGGTGCAGAATGTTGCTGCGGCGTTCATGAGTTTGAAAGGCATCACCAAGAAACTCATACGAACCATACCGAGTGACACATGCTGTCTTTTGCTCATCTCCCTCTGCGATCCTAACTTGATAGTAGCCTGACCTCAAATCCAGCTTGGTGAACCACCTTGCACTCCCAAGTTGATCGAACAAGTCCGCAATGAGTGGGATGAGGTACTTGTTCTTGATGGTCAACTTGTTCAAAGCTCGGTAGTCTATGCACAGCTGTAACGACCCATCATGCTTGCGCTGAAATAGAATCGGTGCACCATAGGGTCCCTTCGATGGCCTGATGAAGCCAGCATCAACTAACTCTTTGAGCTGCTTCCTTAACTCCTCCAACTCTGGTGGAGACATTCGATAAGGGGCTGTAGCTGGTGGCTTGGCCTCAGACACCAGCTCGATCTTGTGGTCCACCTCCCTCTTAGGTGGTAGCTTGCTAGGTAGCTTTTTGGACATCACGTCACTAAAGGTATTCAGCACCTTTAGCACTTTCAAGGGTGACTCGGTCTCCTTCTCCCTTGGCTTATCATATTTCAGTGCTGCCAAGAAGGTGTCTTCTTGTCTGCTTATCACCTTGGCAAATTGGATGGCTGACACCACCCGCGACCCAACTCCAGACCCTCTCCTCAATGGCACTAGGCATTGGCACCGTGCATCCAAGATGCAAACACAATCGGCAAAAGGCACAGAGTCATCAAGGGGTATTACCTCAATGGTCTCCTTGCCTTTCTAGTCTCCAAGCTACAACTCCACTCCTTGCACTACTCCAATGGCTGAAACTTCATTGGAGTTCACCGTTTTGATGGTACCAATCCCTTTCTGCACCTTTAGTCTGAGCTTCTGGGCTCTATCACCTGAAATAAAAAGATGTGAGGCACTTGTGTCCACCAGTGCGCTCACCTTCTGACCCGTAACCATCAAATCCGTAAACATCAAGCCCTTTGTTTTGAGGCTCGAACTCTATCAAGTCCTCGGTAGTAGTCATGGCTTTAGCCAAGTCATGAACTCCTCTCTTTTGTAGCTCATGCTTCACCCACGGTTTCAGCCCATCCATGAAAGCAAATAAGGTGTCCTTCTTACCTACATCTGAGATCTGTAGCATCAGTTCAGAGAATTTCTGAACATACTCCCTTATGTCCCCTTGCTGGCTCAGCCTGCGTAAGTTTGCCTGTGCCTCATCATCGGCATACTCTGGGTAAAATTGTTCTCTGAACTCCTTTTGGAACTCTACCCAGGTTCCAATCTTGGCGCTCCCATGCCTGACATCATCACACTTGTGCCTTTACCATAATAAGGCTACATCAGTGAGATACATATTTGCGGTGCTTGCCTTTATCGCCTCGTCTTGCATGCCCATGGCTTGAAAGTACTGCTCTATACCCCAAAGGTAGTTATCTACTTCCTTGGCCACCCTAGTCCCCTTGAACTCCTTAGGCTTGGAGACATCCAATTTGGACTTGGACACTCTAGCAAACATGCCATTCCCAATGGCAGTCTTGCAAGCAATGAGCTCACTGGTAAGCTCCTCCATCTGCTGGCACATGGCCTCATGCCATCATGCAAGGTCAGCACCTCAGCCTTCAAGGTCTGATTCTTTTGGGTGAAAATGTCCAAGCCTTTGTTGAGAGTAGCTTACAACTCACTTTGGATCTCCTTCCCCATGGAGTCTAGCGATGCAATGTGAGTCTCTACCCCTTCAAGCTTCTCCCCCCTGTCACCCATGGTCACCTCCACCTTGGCCAGCCTACCGTCCGTGGTAGACCAGATATCTCCAGAACTGGCTTTCCTCTCTCTTCCATGCCCATGCTCTTGGGCCTCTAGTTGTTGGTTAGCAACGTCACTTTGGGATGCCATCTCCTCTAACCTGCATAACACAGACACACAGAATCAAACTTGCTCTGATACCAACTATCACGGGCTCCGACCTTAGACTTAAAAACCGTGCGGCCTTAGGCTTGGAATCTCCTCCTCTATGTCTAAGTCAGCCTAAAACAAAAGCGTACGGGCTAGAACAACAGGAAGGGCTGATTACGCAAGTTAAAGAGAAATAGGATAAGAAGGCAGAATTCTAGAAATGCTCTTGTATTCACTGAAACAGAAGTGTTTGATGGTGTACAAAAAAGGAAGGAGCAGCCCTCTATTTGTAGTTGAGGCTCCAGCCTACACTTAACAGAAATATCCCTAGAATAAAGGCTAAAATCATGGGATTATACAGATTACAATCAATCAGGATGCTAACTCCTGATTTTCAAGGTCAACCAAATCTGCCAAGATGCTGCTGCTGATCCTGCCTGCTTCTAGAAGCTTACCTTGCGTGTCCAGCACCTTGGGCCCTTCTGGATGTGGTGCGGGCAGCTTGTATGCCAGGCCTTGGTCTCACGGGCTGGCCTGCAAGTTGGGCGGGCGTTCTGAACTTGTTTGCTAGGCTTTGCGCGCTGATACCCCCCAGCACACCTGGTCTGCGGGCCTCAACCTCTGGCTCGCCTACTGGTGCGCCTGATGTGCCTGGCGCGCCCGTTCAGAGTGTGGCACTTAGCCCTTATATTGGCCCCCTATCCCTCATCAAACCTCGAGAACTCACACCCCCTTAAAGAGCATTTGAGATTTTATAGGTTTGCTGCCAGTAGCCATTAAAGTGTCTGAAATGGGGACACTTTTTTCAAACGCTCACAAAATCATCTCCACTTCGAGTTTTTAGCTGAATTTTTTTGTTCATGCCAATAAAAATACAAGGATCACCTATACCAAATTTGGGGACAAAACTCTTTCTAAAAAAATTTTAAAAAATCTCGAACCGTAAAAAGTTTCAAAAATCGTGAAAAATAGAAAACAGGTCGTCTTGCCACGAAACTTCACATGAAGGCTTAGGGGACCATTGTATGAATTTACAAGCCATAAAAATGGCATTGGCATGGCGGAAATATGAAGATGTGCTTGAACCCACCTACCACCCGTTCGATCCCCGGCTTACGCATCCTGCCTCTCTGGTCAGCTGAGTGCCCGCACGCTCGTTTCATGGGTTGACTTAGGCATACGGAGTTCATCCCCAGTCTAAGCATATGAAGTTCATTCCCAGTCTAAGATTGGACCAGACCGAGGGTTGCGACAGTAGGATCGACAGCACGCAGGGGGGACCGCATCGATCCCCGGCTTGCCTATTCTGCCTCTTCGGCCGACTGAGCACCCGGACACCCGTTTCATGGGTTGGCTTAGGCATAGAAGTTCATTCCATGTCTAAGCCCCAGCCAGACCGAGGGTTGTGGCAGCGGGACCGGCAGCACGCAGAGGCAGACCGGGTCGATCCCTGGCTTGTGCATTATGCCTCTTCGATCGACTCAGCGCCCGTACGCTTGTTTCATTGGTTGACTTAGGCATACGGAGTTCATTCCCAGTCTAAGATCAAGCCAGACCGAGGGTTGCGACAGCAGGATCGACAGTACGTAGGAGGGATCGGGTCGATCCCCGGCTTATGCATTCTACCTCTCCGACCGACTGAGCACCGGTGCGCTTGTTTCATGGGTTGGCTTAGGCATACAGAGTTCATTCCATGTCTAAGCATACAGAGTTCATTCCTAGTCTAAGATCAGACTGGACTGAGGGATGCGGTAGCAGGACCAGTAACAAGATCTACAGCATGCAGGGGGTATAGGGCCAATCCCCGTCTTGCGCATTCTACCTCTTCGGCTGGCTGAGCGCCCGCACGCTCGTTTCGTGGGTTGGCTTAGGCATACGGAGTTCATTCCATGTCTAAGCCCTAGTCGGACCGAGGGTTGTGGCAGCAGGACTGGTAGCGGGATCGACAGCACGAAGAGGGGGACCGAGCTGATCCCCAGCTTGCACATTACGCCTCTCCGGTTGGCTGAGTGCCCGCATGCTCATTTTGTGCGTTGACTTAGGCATACAGAGTTCGTCCCCAGTCTAAGCATACGGAGTTCATTCCCAGTCTAAGATCAGACCAGACCGAGGGTTGGGGCAATAGGATCGACAGCACGCAGGGGGGACCGGGCCGATCCCCGGCTTGCACATTCTCCCTCTCTGGCCGACTAAGTGCCCGCACGCCCGTTTCATGGGTTGGCTTAGGCATAGGGAATTCATTCCATGTCTAAGCCACAGTCGGGCCGAGGGTTGTGGCAGCGGGACTGGCAGCACACAGAGGGGGTCGGGCCGATCCCCGACTTGCACATTATGCCTTTCCGACCGGCTCAGCACCCGAACATTCATTTCATAGGTTGACTTACTCATAAGAAGTTCATTCCTAGTCTAAGATTGGACCGGATCGAGGGTTGCAGCAGCAGGATCGATAGCACGTAAGGAGGACCAGATCGGTCCTTGATTTACGCATTCTGCCTCTCCCATTGACTGAGCGCTCGCACGCTCATTTCGTGGGCTGGCTTAGGCATACGGAGTTCATTCCATGTCTAAGTATATAGAGTTCATTCCCAGTCTAAGATCAGACCAGACCGAGGTTTGAGGCAGCAGGACCAGCAGCAAGATCGACAACACGCAAGGAGGGATCGGTCGATCCCCGGCTTGCGCATTCTGCCTCTCAGGTCGGCTGAGCACCCGCATGCCCGTTTCTTGGGTTGGCTTAGGCATAAGGATTTCATTCCATGTCTAAGCCCCAGCCGGACCGAAGGTTGTGGCAGCGGGACCGAAAGCACTCAGAGGGGGACTGGGCCGATCCCTGACTTGCGCATTATGCCTCTCCAGCTGGCTCAGTGCCCGAACGCTCATTTCATGGGTTGACTTAGGCATACGGAGTTCATTCCCAGTCTAAGATCATACCGGATCGAGGGTTGCGACAGTAGGATCGACAGCACGTAGGGGGGACCGGACTGGTCCTCGCTTGCACATTCTATGTTTTCGATTGGCTGAGCGCCCACATGCTCGTTTCTTGGGTTGGCTTAGGCATACGAAGTTCATTCCATGTCTAAGCCCCAGCCGGACCGAGGGTTGTGGCAGCGAGACTGACAGCAGGCAGAGGAGGATCGAGCCGATCCTCAGCTTGCGCATTATGCCTCTCCGGTCGGTTCAATGCCCGCACACTCATTTCGTGGGTTGACTTAGGCATATGGAGTTCATTCCTAGTCTAAGATCGGACCAGACCGAGGGTTGCGACAGCAGGATCGACATCACGCAAGGGGGACCGGGCCGATCACCGGCTTGCGCATTCTACCTTTTCGGTCGACTGAGCACCCGCACGTTCATTTCGTGGGTTGGCTTTAGCATACGGGGTTCATTCCATGTCTAAGCATATGAAATTCATTCCCAGTCTAAGATCAGACTGGATCGAGGGTTGCGGTAGCAGGACCAGTAGCAGGATCGGTAGCACGCAAGGGGGGACCGAGCTGATCCCCGGCTTGCGCATTCTACCTCTCCAGTCGACTGAGTGCCCACACGCTCGTTTCGTGGGTTGGCTTAGGCATACGGAGTTCATTGCATGTCTAAACCCCAACTGGACCGAGGGTTGTGGCAACTGGACTGATAGCACGCAGAGTGGGCTAGGGTTGATCCCCGGCTTGCATATTCTACCTCTCCGGCCGGCTGAGCGCCCGCACGCTCGTTTCGTGGGTTGGCTTAGGCATACGGAGTTCATTTTATGTCTAAGCATACGGAGTTCATTCCCAGTCTAAGAGTTTGAGCCATGGTGCACATGCTGGCCTCGGGCATGTGCTGGTGCCGTATTTTTTTCGCCCGGGGCACCATCACCGGAGCATTGTCGAAGCATCGCCGGAGATCCTAACCGACGGCATTTGGGGTTTCGGCGATTGGGGGGATCGGGGGGTGTGCGCACATGATGTGCGATGGGTGCTGGTACTTTGCCCTTATATTGGCCCCCTATCCCTCATCAAACCTCGAGAACTCACACCCCCTTAAAGAGCATTTGAGATTTTATAGGTTTGCTGCCAGTAGCCATTAAAGTGTCTGAAATGGGGACATTTTTTTCAAATGATCACAAAATCTTCTCCGCATCGAGTTTTTAGCTGAAGTTTTTAGTGCATGCCAACAAAAATACAAGGATCACCTCTACCAAAGTTAGGGATAAAACTCTTTCTAAAAAAATTTTAAAAAATCTCGAACCGCAAAAAGTTTCAAAAATCATGAAAAATAAAAAACGGGTCGTCTTGCTACGAAACTTCACATGAAGGCTTAGGGGATCATTGTATGAATTTACAAGCCATAAAAATGGCATTGGCATGGCAGAAATATGAAGATGTGCTTGAACTGACCTACCACCCATTCGATCCCCGGCTTGCGCATCCTGCCTCTCTGGTCGGCTGAGCGTTCGCATGCTCGTTTCGTGGGTTGACTTAGGCATACAGAGTTCATCCCCAGTCTAAGCATACGGAGTTAATTCCCAGTCTAAGATTAGACCGGACTGAGGGTTGCGGCAGCATGCAAGAGGGACCGGGCTGATCCCCGGCTTACGCATTCTGCCTCTCCGGTCGGCTGAGCGCCCGCACGCCTGTTTTGTGGGTTGGCTTAGGCATAGGGAGTTCATTCCATGTCTAAACCCCAGCCAGACCAGGGGTTGTGGTAGCGGGACCTGCAGCATGCAGAGGGGGATCGGGCCGACCCCCGACTTGCGCAATCTGCCTCTCTGACCGGCCGAGCGCCCGTACGCTCGTTTCGTGGGTTAGCTTAGGCATACGGAGTTCATTCCATGTCTAAGCATACAGAGTTCATTTCCAGTCTAAGAGTTTGAGCCACGGAGCACATGCTGGGCTCAGGCATGTGCTGGTGCCACATTTTTTTCGCCCGAGGCACCATCACCGAAGCATCGCCGGAGAGCCTAACCGGCGGCATTAGGTGTTCCAGTGATTGGGGGGCTGGGGGGGTGTGCGCACATGATATGTGATGGGTGCTAGTACTTGGCCCTTATATTGGTCCCCTATCCCTCATCAAACCTCGAGAACTCACTCCCCCTTAAAGAGCATTTGAAATTTTATAGGTTTGCTACCAGTAGCCATTAAAGTGTCTTAAATGGGGACAATTTTTTCAAACGGTCACAAAATCTTCTCCACTTAGAGTTTTTAGCTGAAATGTTTTGTGCATGCCAACAAAAATACAAGGATCACCTCTACCAAATTTGGAGACACAAGTCTTTCTAAGAAAAATTTTAAAAAATCTCGAACTGTAAAAAGTTTCAAAAATCATGAAAAATAGAAAACGGGTCGTCTTGCCACGAAACTTCACATGAAGGCTTAGGGGACCATTGTATGAATTTACAAGCCATAAAAATGGCATTGGTAGGGCAAAAATATGAAGATGTTCTTGAACCCACCTACCACCCGTTCGATCCTCGACTTGCGCATCCTGCCTCTCTGGTCGACTGAGCGTCCGCACGTTCGTTTCGTGGGTTGACTTAGGCATACGGAGTTCATCCTCAGTCTAAGCATATGGAGTTAATTCCCAGTCTAAGATCAGACTGGACCGAGGGATGCGATAGCATGCAAGAGGGACCGGGGTGATCCCCGGCTTGCGCATTCTGCCTCTCCGATTGGCTGAGCGCCCGTACGCCCGTTTTGTGGGTTGGCTTAGGCATAGGGAATTCATTCCATGTCTAAGCCCCAGCCAGATCGAGGGTTGTGGCAGCGGGACCGGCAGCATGCAGAGGGGGACCGAGTTGATCCTCAGCTTGTGCTTTATGCCTCTCCGGCCGGCTCAGTGCCCGCACGCTCGTTTCGTGGGTTGACATAGGCATACGGAGTTCCTTCCCAGTCTAAGATCGGACCAGACCGAGGGTTGCGGAAGCAAGATCGATAGCACACAGGGGGGACCGGACCGATCCCCGACTTACGCATTCTGCCTCTCCGGTTGGTTGAGCACCTGCACGCTCATTTCGTGGGTTGGCTTAGGCATACGAAGTTCATTCCATGTCTAAGCCCTAGCCAAACCGAGGGTTGTGGCAGCAAGACCGACAGTGGGATCAACAGCATGTAGAGGGGGACCGGACTGATCCCCAGCTTGCGCATTCTGCCTCTTCGGTCGACTGAGCGCCCGCATGCTCATTTCATGGGTTGACTTAGGCAAACAGAGTTCATCCCAAGTGTAAGCATACGGAGTTCATTCCCAGTCCGAGATCAGACCGGATCGAGGGTTGTGACAGCAGGATCGATAGCACGCAGGGGAGTTTGGGTCAATCCTGGCTTGCGCATTTTGCCTCTCCGGTAGGCTGAGCGCCCGTACGCCCGTTTCATGGGTTGGCTTAGGCATAGGGAGTTCATTCCATGTCTAAGCCCTAGCCGGATTGAGGGTTGTGGCAGCGGGACTGGCAGCATGCAGAGGGGGACCGGACTGATCCTCGGCTTGCGCATTATGCCTCTTCGACCAGCTCAATGCCCGAACGCTCATTTTGTGGGTTGACTTAGGCATATGGAGTTCATTCCCAGTCTAAGATCAGATCAGACTGAGGGTTGCGACAGCAGGATCGACAACACCCTGGGGGGATTGAATCGGTCCTCGACTTGTGCATTCTGCCTCTCTGGTCGGTTGAGCACCCACACGCTCATTTTCTGCGTTGGCTTAAGCATACGGAGCTCATTCCATGTCTAAGCATACGGAGTTCATTCCCAGTCTAAGATCGGACCGGACCGGACCGAGGGTTACGACAGTAGGACCTGTAGCAGGATCGGTAGCACACAGGGGGGACCGAGCCGATCCTCGACTGAGCACCCACACATTCGTTTCATGGGTTGACTTAGGCATACGAAGTTCATCCCCAATCTAAGCATACGAAGTTCATTCCTAGTCTAAGATCAGACCAGATCGAGGGTTGCAACAGCAGGATTGGCAGCACGTAGGGTGGACCAGGCCGATCCCCGACTTGCGCATTCTACCTCTCCGGCCGGTTGAGCGCCCGTACACCCGTTTCGTGGGTTGGCTTAGGCATAGGGAGTTCATTCCATGTCTAAGCCCCAGCCAAACTGAGGGTTGTTGCAACGGGACTGATAGCATGCAGAGAGGGATCGGGTCGATCCCTGGCTTGTGCATTTGCCTCTCCGACTGGTTGAGCGCCTGTACGCTCGTTTCATGGTTTGGCTTAGGCATACAGAGTTCATTCCATGTCTAAGCATATGGAGTTCATTCCCAATCTAATAGTTTGAGCCACAGAGCACATGCTGGGCTCAAGCATGTGCTGTTGCCGTATTTTTTTCACCCGGGGCACCATCGCCAGAGCATCATCTAAGAGCCTAACCGGCGGCATTGGGGGTTCCGACGATTGGGGGGCCGGGGGGGTGTGCACACATGATGTGCGATGGGTGCTGGTACATGGCCCTTATATTTGCCCCCTATCCCTCATCAAACCTTGAGAACTCACACCCCCTTAAAGAGCATTTGAGATTTTATAGGTTTGCTGCCAGTAGCCATTAAAGTGTCTGAAATGGGGACACCTTTTTCAAACGGTCACAAAATCCTCTCCACTTTGAGTTTTTAGATGAATTTTTTTATGCATGCCAACAAAAATACAAGGATCATCTCTACCAAATTTGGGGACAAAAGTCTTTCTAAAAAAATTTTAAAAAATCCAGAACCGTAAAAAGTTTTGAAAATCGTGAAAAATAGAAAATAGGTCGTGTTGCCACGAAACTTCACATGAAGGCTTAGGGGATCATTGTGTGAATTTACAAGCCATAAAAATGGCATTGGCATGGCAGAAATATGAAGATATGCTTGAACCCACCTACCACCCGTTCGATGCTCAGCTTTCGCATCCTGCCTCTCTGGTCAGCTGAGCGTCCGCACGCTCGTTTTGTGGGTTGACTTAGGCATACGGAGTTCATCCCTAGTCTAAGCATATGATGTTCATTCTCAGTCTAAGATCAGACTGGACCGAGGGTTTCGACAGCACGCGGGGGGGATCTGGTCGATCCACGGCTTACGTATTCTGCCTCTTCGGCCAGCTGAGCGCCCGCACGCCCGTTTCGTGGGTTGGCTTAGGCATAGGGAGTTCATTCCATGTCTAAGCCCCAGCCGGACCGAGGGTTGTGGCAGCAGGGCCGGCAACACGCAGAGGGGGATCGGGCTGATCCCCGACCTACGCCTTCTGCCTCTTCGATCGGCTCAGCGCCCGCATGCTTGTTTCATGGGTTGGCTTAGGCATACGGAGTTCATTCTCAGTTTAAGAGTTTGAGCCACAGTGCACATGCTAGGCTTGAGCATGTGCTGGTGCCGCATTTTTTTCTCCCAGGGCACCATCATCGGAGCATCATCGGAGAGCCTAACCGACGGCATTAGGGGTTCCGGCGATTGGGGTGCCGGGGGTTGTGCGCACATGATGTGCGATGGGTGCTGGTACTTGGCCCTTATATTAGCCCCCTATCCCTCATCAAACCTCGAGAACATAGGGGGGGATCGGGCCGGTCCCCGACTTACGCATTCTGCCTCTCCGACCGGCTGAGCACCCGCATGCTCGTTTCGTGGGTTGGCTTAGGCATACGGAGTTCATTCCCAGTCTTAGATTTTGAGTCACGGTGCACATGCTGGGCTCAGGCATGTGCTGGTGCCACATTTTTTTCGCCCGAGGCACCATCATCGGAGCATCGCCGGAGAGCCTAACCGGCGGCATTGGGGGTTCCGGTGATTGGGGGGGCCAGAGGGTGTGCGCACATGATGTGCAATGGGTGCTGGTACTTGGCCCTTATATTGGCCCCTTATCCCTTATAAAACCTCGAGAACTCACACCCCCTGAAAGAGCATTTGAGATCTTATAGGTTTGCTACCAGTAGCCATTAAAGTGTTTGGAATGGGGACATTTTTTTCAAACGGTCACAAAATCTTCTCCACTTCGAGTTTTTAACTGAAGTTTTTTATGCATGCCAAAAAAAATACATGGATCACCGCTACCAAATTTGGGGATAAAACTTTCTCTAAAAAAATTTTAAAAAATCCCGAACCACAAAAAGTTTCAAAAATCATGAAAAATAAAAAACGAGTCATCTCGCCACGAAACTTCACATGAAGGCTTAGGGGACCATTGTATGAATTTACAAGTCATAAAAATGGCATTGGCATGGCAAAAATATAAAGATGTGTTTGAACCCACCTACCACCCGTTCGATCTCTAGCTTGCGCATTCTGCCTCTCTGGCCGGCTAAGCGGCCGCACGCTCGTTTCGTGGGTTGGCTTAGGCATACGCAGTTCATTCCATGTCTAAGCCCCAACCGGATCGAGGGTTATGGCAGCAGGACCGGCAGCAGGATCAGTAGTACGCAGAGAGGGATCGAGCTGATCCCCGACTTGTGCATTATGCCTCTCCAACCAGCCTCTACCGGTTGAGCGCCCGCACGCTGGTTTCGTGGATTGACTTAGGCATACAGATTTCATCCCCAGACTAAGCATACGAAGTTCATTCCCAGTCTAAGATTGGATCAAATCAAGGGTCACGGCAGCAGGATCAGCAGCACGCAGGGGGGACCGGGTCGACCTTGCTTACGCATGACTGGCTGAGTGCCCGCACGTCCGTTTTGTGGGTTGGCTTAGGCATAGGGAGTTCAGTCCATGTCTAAGCCCTAGCCGGACCGAGGGTTGTGGCAGCGGGACCGACCACGCGTAGAGGGGGACCGGGCCGATCCCCGGCTTGCGCATTATGCCTCTTCGGTTGGCTTAGTGCCTGCACGCTCATTTCGTGGGTTGACTTATGCATACAGAGTTCATTCCTAGTCTAAGATCAGACCAGACCGAGGGTTACGGTAGCGGGATCTACAGCACGTAGGGGAGGACCAGGTCGATCCCCGACTTGTGCATTCTGCCTCTCCTGCCGGCTGAGCGCCCGTTCCGTGGGTTGGCCAAGCGCCCGTACGCCCGTTTCGTGGGTTGGCTTAGGCATAGGGAGTTCATTCCATGTCTAAGCCCCAGCCAAACTGAGGGTTGTGGCAATGGGACCGACAGCACGCAGAGGGGGATCACGCCGATCCCTGGCTTGTGCATTCTGCCTCTCCGACCGGGTTGAGCACCCGTACGCTCATTTCGTGGGTTGGCTTAGGCATACGGAGTTCATTCCATGTCTAAGCATACGGAGTTCATTTCCAATCTAAGATTTTGAGCCACAGTGCACATGCTGGGTTTGGGCATGTGCTGGTGCCACATTTTTTTTGCCCAGGGCACTATCGCTAGAGCATCATCGGAGAGCCTAACCGACGACATTGGGGGTTCCGACGATTGGGGGGCCGGGGGGTGTGCGCACATGATGTGTGATGGGTGCTGGTACTTGGCCCTTATATTGGCCCTATATCCCTCATCAAACCTCAAGAACTCACACCCCTTAAAGAGCATTTGAGATTTTATAGGTTTGCTGCCAATAGCTATTAAAGTGTCTGAAATGGGGACACTTTTTTCAAACGATCACAAAATCTTCTCCACTTCGAGTTTGTAGCTGAATTTTTTTGTGCATGCCAAAAAAAATACAAGGATTACCTCTACCAAATTTGGGGAAAAAACTCTTTCTAAAAAAATTTTAAAAAATCTCGACCCGTAAAAAGTTTCAAAAATCGTGAAAAATAGAAAACGGGTCGTCTTGCCACGAAACTTCACATGAAGGCCTATGGGAACATTGTATGAATTTACAAACCATAAAAATGGCATTGGCATGGCTGAAATATGAAGATGTGCTTGAACCCACCTACCACCCATTCGATCCCCGACTTGGGCATCCTGCCTCTTCGGTCGGCTGAGCGCCCGCACGCTCGTTTTGTGGGTTGAGTTAGGCATACGGAGTTCATCTCAAGTCTAAGCATACAGAGTTCATTCCCAGTCTAAGATCAGATCGGACCGAGGGTTGCGGCAGCAGGATCGACAACACGTAAGGGGGACCGGGCCGATCCCCGGCTTGAGCATTCTGCCTCTCCGGCTGGCTAAGGGCCCACACTTCCGTTTCGTTGGTTGGCTTAGGCATAGGGAGTTCATTCCATGTCTAAGCCCCAGCCGGATCGAGGGTTGTTGTAGCGGGACCGACAGCACGTAGAGGGGACCGAGTCGATCCCTAACTTACGCATTATGCCTCTCCGGCCAGCTGAGTGCCCGCACGCTCGTTTCATGGTTTGGCTTAGGCATACGGAGTTCATTCCATGTCTAAGCATATGGAGTTCATTCCAGTCTAAGATCGGACCAGATCAAGGGTTGTGGTAGTAGGTCCAGCAGTAGGATCGATAGCACGCAGAGGGGGACTGAGCTGATCCTCGGCTTGCGCATTCTACCTCTTCGATCGATTGAGCACCCGTATGATTGTTTCGTGGGTTGGCTTAGGCATATAGAGTTCATTCCATGTCTAAGCCCCAGCCGAACTGAGGGTTATGGCAGCAGGACCGATGATGGGATCGGTAGCATGCAGAGGGGGATCGGGCTGATCCCCGGCTTGTGCATTATGCCTCTCCGATCGGCCTCTCCGACCAGTTGAGCGCCCATACGCTTATTTCATGGGTTGACTTAGGCATACGGAGTTCATCCCTAGTCTAAGCATACGACGTTCATTCCCAGTCTAAGATAAGACCGGATCGAGGGTTACGACAGCAGGATCAACAGCATGCAGAGGGGATCGGGTCGAGGGTTACGACAGCAGGATCGGTAGCACGCATGGGGGACTGGGTCGATCCCCGGCTTGCGTATTCTACCTCTTGGCCGGTTGAGCTTTCGCACACCTATTTCATGGGTTGGCTTAGGCATAGGGAGTTCATTACATGTCTAAGCCCTAATCAGATCGAGGGTTGTGGCAGCGGGATCAGTAGCACGTTGAAGGGGATCAGGCCAATCCCCGATGTCACGGACTACGCTTTCTCTCAGCAAGTAATAGATCGTGCGGCACTTGAATGGGTGCTTCCAACTAAGTCAGCCTTCAATAGATCGATATCTGAACAAATAACTATAAGCCATGGTTAGTCGCAAGCATTCACAATACGACACAATATATCGAGATCGATCTCAAGCACACATACAAGAAGGCATATTCGCATCGAGAAAAAAAAAACACATCGAGGCAACAATCAGGACATTCAATCGGGGTGAGTTCTATTATAGTCGAGAATCATACATCGAGACCTCCTACCATCACCAGCGCCAGGGGGTAGCCCTTGGTGGGTGGCCTAGGCTCGCATAGCAACCGATGAGACAGCCCAATACTACGCTGTCGGCTCATCCCCCTAAAGAGCCTTAGAGATTTTAGAGCTATGCTACCAGTAACCATTACAATGTTTGAAATGGGGACACTTTTCCTAGCACAAGGGATCTACCCGGCCATGGCCCTATACATGGGTGGCTTCTGGCAACCTAAGTCCCGGTCATGGCCCTATACAAGCTTGGCTCATGACATCCTCCCCCACTTATTCTATTGACGTCCTCATCGACTTGCTGGCTTGAAATTCTTTGATCTTCCTTTGAAATCTCTGGAGGTCGTGTTCTCTCTCCCAGTTGGTTTTTTCTAGTCATAATCCTTCCCACTTCACTAAGTACTCCCGAACTAGTCTTCGAGATATCTTGGTTTCCCTATCAGCTAAGATCTCTTCGATTCGACGCTCTAAGGGTGGCTTCATGGTGATGGAGGCTTTGGTTGGCTCCCTTTGGCTAGCATTTGTAGGATCTACATGGAAAGGTTTTAGGTTGCTCACATGAAATATTGGGTGCACCTTCATCCACTTTGGTGGGTTGATTTTGTAAGAAGCATTCCCCACTTTGGAAAGGACCCTTACTGGACTTTCATATTTACGCACCAGTCTACGATCTCTCTTTCTCAAGAACTTGGTTTGTTTAGGAACTAGTCGGACAAGAACCAAATCACCAACTTGAAATTGTTGAGCCTTACGACCCTTGTCTGCCCATTTCTTCATCCGTTTTGATGCTTTCTCCAGGTAGGCTTGTGCAATCTCTGTGTTTTGTTTCCACTCCTTGCTGAGATTGAAGGCTCTCAGATTTTTTCCTCCATATTGCTCCAAGAAAGTGTGGGGTAGCCTTGGTAATTGTCTAGTGACCACCTCAAATGGGCTCTTATTGGTGGAAAAGCTTTTGTTGGAAGAGTTGAGCCATGTCCAATAATGAAGGCCAGTCTTTCTGATTGGCTTGAACAAAGTGCCTCAAGTATTCCTCTAATAATCCATTGAACCGTTTCGTTTGACCATCGATTTGAGGGTGATAGCTTGAGGAGATGTTGAGTTGGGACCCCAATATCTTGAAAAGTTCTCTCCAAAAGGACCCCGTGAATCTCGGATCTCGATCGCTGACAATGTTTTAAGGGAGGCCCCAATAATTGACCACATGTTTGAACAATAGTCGAGCTGTGTCTTCCGTTGTGCAATACTTGTGAGCGGGAATGAATGTGGTGTACTTAGAGAACCGGTCAATCACCACCAAAATAGCTCCAAGGTCACCAACCTTGGGTAGGCTCAAAATTAAATCGAGGGAGATGTTTTCCCATGGTTTGGCGGGTACTGGTAGTGGTTCAAGCATGCCTACAGGTTTCCTCCTTTCAACCTTGTCTTGTTGGCAAATGAGGCAAGTCTTCGTATAGTCCATCACATCTTGTTGCATGTGAGGCCAATAGTATCCCTGTTTCAATAACGCCAAAGTGCGTTGCTAGCCCGGGTGTCCCGCCTATAGTGTGTCATGACATTCCCTCATCAGCATCTGTCTCAGACCTTCTGCTCTTGGCACAAACACTTGAGGCCCCTTGGTCCATAAGATCCCATTTTCTTGCCAGAAGTACTTGGACTTCCCTTCTTCCACTAGTTTCAGGATGGCATAAGCTTGCGGGTGCTTCCCTAAGTGATCTCCAATCAACTTGTAAATGTCTGTAGTGGCTCTACTAGTCGCCATATGGGGTAATTCTTCTAAGGGCCGCTAATTCTGCTTGCCTGCTCAATGCATCGACCACTTGATTGGTCTTTCCAACGGTGTGCTCAAAACAAAAGTCGAACTCCACTAAAAATTCTTGCCACCTAGCTTGTTTTGCCGTAAGCCTTGGTTGGGTGAGAAAATAGCTAACGGCTGCATTGTCTGTCTTCACGACAAAGTGTGAACCCAACAAGTAATGTCACCAAGCTTTCAAGCAGTGAACCACCGCCAGGAGTTCTTTTTCTTGGGTCATATATTTCTTTTCAGCTTCACTTAGCTTCCTACTTTCAAACGCTACCGGTTGATATTGTTGCAAAAGCACTCCTCCAATAGCAAAATTAGATGCATCCATCTGAACTTTGAAAGGCTTTTCAATATCAGAGAGAGCTAAGATAGGATCCTTCAAATAGCATCTTTCAATCCCTCAAAGGCCTCTTGGCATTCACTCATCCAACACCATTTATGCTCCTTCTTTAATAGCTCCATGAGGGCCGTGGTCTTGCGAGAGTACCCTTCCATAAACCTTCTATAATAGTTGGCTAGTCCCAAAAATGAGCGGAGCTCACTAACGTTCTTTGGTGTTGTCCACTCTTTGATGGCCCTAACCTTTTCCATGTCCATTCGAATGTGGCCACGTTCAACAATGTGACCGAGAAAATGGATTTGGGTCTGAACAAATGCACACTTCTCCCTTTTTACGTATAACTGGTGGTCCTGTAATCTTTGAAGTACCTGGCGTAGGTGTTCTTGATGTTCTTCCAAGGTGGAGCTATATACCACTATATCGTCTAAATAGATGACTACAAATTTGTCTAGGTAGTCATGGAATACCTGATTCATCAATGTACAAAATGTGTCAGGAGCATTGGTCAGTCCAAAGGGCATAACAAGAAATTCAAATGCACCATACCGTCTCACACAAGTGGTCTTTGGCTCATCTCCCTCAACGATTCTGACCTGATGGTAGCCAGATCTCAGGTCCAATTTGGAGAAGTACTTGGCCTGGCTCAATTGATCAAACAAGTCTGCTATAAGGGGGATGGGATATTTGTTTCTTACAGTGACTTTGTTCAGGGCCCTGTAGTCAACACATAATCGCAAACTTCCATCATGCTTCTTCTGAAATAGCACTGGCACTCCGAAAGGAGCCTTTGATGGTCTGATGAACCCGACTTGTAGCAGCTCATCTAACTATTTTCTTAGCTCGGCCAACTCTGGCGGGGCCATGCGGTAAGGAGCTCTAGCAGGGGGTTTCGCTCCTAGGAGGAGCTCAATTTCATGGTCCACTGCTCGTCAAAGGGGTAGAACCTTAGGCAACATCTCTGGCATCACCTCTTCAAATTCTTCCAACACTTTTCCCACACCATCAGGTATTGGTTCTACTTTCGACCCTTCTTTGTAGATCGGCACAGCCACAAAGGAGGGTTCCCCTCTTTTTACCCCTTTCTTGAACTGCAAAGCTGAAATCATTTTCTTCCCACTCTTTGGTAAGATGTTGGCTGGCACTACACATGGGTTTTCCCCTAAGAACAATAAGCAGCTAGCGGCAGGGTTAGGGATGACCTGAGCCAACATCATGAAGTCCAATCTGAGAACAACATCAAAGTCATCCATGGGGGAAACTGTAAAGTCTACCTTCCCTTTGCATGGCCCCAATCGGGTTGTCACACTCTTGGAGCTTCCACTGATCGTAAAGGCTGGCGAGTTGACTGCCTTCATTCGTCCACAGTCTTTACTAATATGAAGACCACACCTTTTTGCTTCTTCTGGTGTGATGAAAGTGTCAGTTGCACCCGTATCCACCATAGCCTTAGTGGCTTTCTCATTGATCATCAAGTTCACATACATCAAGCCTCTACTCTGGTCTTTCTTTATAGTGTTCAATTGGGTGCGGAGGGCATTGAGGAACCTTATTGAACCCATTCTGGCTGGCTCCTCTTCAGCTTCTTCAACGTTCTCTGGCGCTTTTATGGACTCTTGAGATGAGGTCCTTAAGGCATTAGGGGCTCCCCTGTGTGGGCATTCAGCCACCCGATACGGCCCCTTGCAAAGAAAGCAAGCTAGCGGTTGCTTAGGCTTGAAAATCCCTGCGTTGCTTGTCTTGGGTTGGGTGCTATCTTGACCAAAGGACCTCCTGTCTGATCCTCCACTGAAGGGCCGATCCAACTTGGTCATCTTTCCCCCACTCCCAAAGTTGAAGCTACTGCCAACTGATGGAGGATTTTTCCATTTTGAAGAGCCATCATTATAATCATGGAGACGTTCAGCTGTAGCCATGGCCGTGGCCATATCTTGCACTTCTGCCTTTGTAGTTCTGTCTTCGCCTAAGGCTTGAGGCCCTCAAGAAAATAGAACATCTTGTCCTTTTTGGACATGTCTCAAATATCCAACATCAGGGTAGAAAAGCTCCTTACAAACTCTCGCACCATTCCTTTTTGCACCAATTCTCGAAGTCTCTTTCAAGCCATATACTCCACATTCTTAGGGAAAAACTAGTTTTTCAATTCTCGCTTCAGATTTGTCCAAGTCTTAATCGAGCACTCGTCATTGACAAACTTGGAGTGCCACCACAGCTTGGCATCCCTTGTGAGGTACATCGACGCCATTGCTACCTTGTCTTCCGCTGAATTCATGTGTACAGCTCGGAAGTACTACTCCATGTCAAACAAGAAATTTTCAAGTTCCTTAGCATCCCTTGCCCCTTCATAGCATCGAGGCTCTGGCACCTTGGGCCTTTTTCCTCTTTCTATCGAGCTCGAACCCGATCTGGCCACAGCCATTTGTAGGATGCTCACTTGTGCTCTGAGCTCCTCAAACTCCTTTTAGAGAATGTTCAAGGCATCTCTAGCCTCTTCGCTCACATTGTGGAGAGTATCGGACAACTCCCGCTGGGTTGTCTCGATCTCCCTCATCGGTCTTTAGTCACCATATGAGTTTTCATTGCGGCCACTGTGACCTCAAGTTCCTCAATTCTCTGTTGACGATTGGGTCTACCACTTGTGGCCATCTCATCCATTTTTCTAGCACTTCTCAATCGTGCTCTGATACCACGTGTCACGGACTAAGCTTTCTCTCAGCAAGTAATAGACCGTGCGACACTTGAATGGGTGCTCCCAACCAAGTCAGCCTTCAATAGATAGATATCTGAACAACTAACCATAAGCCATGGTTAGTCCCAAGCATTCACAATAAGACACAATATATCGAGATCGATCTCAAGCACATACACAAGAAGGCATATTCGCATCGAGAAAAAGAAAAACACATCGAGGCAACAATCAAGACATTCAATCGGGATGAGTTTTATTATAGTCAGGAATCATACATCAGGACCTCCCACCATCACCAGGGCTAGGGGGCAGCCCTTGGTGGGTGGCCTAGGCTCGCATAGCAACCGGTGAGATAGCCCAACACTACGCTGCCGGCTCACCCCCCTAAAAAGCCTTAGAGATTTTAGAGCTATGCTACCGGTAACCATTACAATGTTTGAAATGGGGACACTTTTCCTAGCACAAGGGATCTACCCAGCCATGGCCCTATACATGGGTGGCTTATGGCAACCTAAGTCCTGGTCATGGCCCTATATAAGGTTGGCTCATGACACTCGGCTTGCGCATTACGCCTCTCGGACCGGCTGACCGCCCGCACGCCCGTTTTGTGGGTTGGCTTAGGCATAGGGAGTTCATTCCATGTCTAAGCCCCAGCTGGATTGAGGGTTGTGGCAGCGGGACTGGCAGCACACAGAGGGGGACCGGGCTGATCCTTGGCTTGCACATTATGCCTCTTCGGCCGGTTCAGCGTCCGCATGCTTGTTTCATGTGTTGACTTATGCATACAGAGTTCATTCCCAGTCTAAGATCAGACCAGACCGAGGGTTACAGCAGTAAGATCGACAGCACGTAGGGGGGACTGAGCCGATCCCCGACTTGCGAATTCTGCCTCTCCGGGCGGCTGAATGCCCGCACGCTCATTTCGTTGGTTGGCTTAGGCATACGGAGTTCATTCCTTGTCTAAGCATACGGAGTTCATTCCCAGTCTAAGATTTTGAGCCACGGTTCACATGCTGGGCTTAGTCTTGTGCTGGTGCCGCATTTTTTTCACCTTGGGCACCATCGCCAGAGCATCGCCGGAGCATCACCGGAGAGCTGAACTGGTGGCATTGGGGGTTCCGACGATTGGGGGGCCGGGGGTGTGCGCACATGATGTGCGATGGGTGCTGGTACTTGGCCCTTATATTGGCCCCCTATCCCTCATCAAACCTCAAGAACTCACACCCCCTTAAAGAGCATTTGAGATTTTATAGGTTTGCTATCAGTAGCCATTAAAGTGTTTGAAATGGGGACACTTTTTTCAAACATTCACAAAATCTTCTCCACTTCGAGTTTTTAGCTGAATTTTTTTGTGCATGCCAAAAAAAAATACAAGGATCACCTCTACCAAATTTGGGGACAAAACCCTTTCTAAAAAAATTTTAAAAAATCCCGAACCACAAAAATTTTCAAATATTGTGAAAAATAGAAAACGGGTTGTCTTGCCACGAAACTTCACATGAAGGCTTAGGGGACCATTGTATGAATTTAAAAGCCATAAAAATGGCATTGGCATGGCAAAAATATGAAGATGTGCTTGAACCCACCTACCACCCGTTCGATCTCCGGCTTGCGCATCCTGCCTCCCTGGTCGACTGAGTGCCCGCACGCTCGTTTCGTTGGTTGACTTAGGCATACGGAGTTCATCCTTAGTCTAAGCATAGGGAGTTCATCCCCAGTCTAAGATCAGATCGGACCGAGGGTTGCGACCGTAGGATCGACAGCACGCAGAGAGGACCGGGCCGATCCCCGGCTTGCTCATTCTACATCTCCGGCCGGCTGAGCGCCCGCATGCCCGTTTCGTGGGTTGGCTTAGGCATAGGGAGTTCATTCCATATCTAAGCCCCAGTCGAACCGAGGGTTGTGGCAGTGGGACCGGTAGCACGTAGAGGGGGACCGGGTCGATCCCCGACTTGCGCATTATGCATCTCCGACTAGCTCAGTGCCCGCACGCTCATTTTATGGGTTGACTTGGGCATACGGAGTTCATTCCCAGTATAAGATTAGACCAGATCGAGGGTTGCAGCAGCAAGATCGACAGCACGCAGGAGGGACCAAGCTGATCCCTGACTTGCGCATTCTGCCTCTCCGGTCGGCTGAACGCCCACACGCTCATTTCATGGGTTGGCTTAGGCATACGGAGTTCTTTCCATGTCTAAGCATACAGAATTCATTCACAATCTAAGATCGGACCGGACCGAGGGTTGCGACAGTAAGACCAGCAACAAGATCGACAGCACGCAGGGGGGATCAGGCCAATCCCCGGCTTGCGCATTCTGCCTCTCCTACCGGCTAAGTACCCGCACGCTCGTTTTGTGAGTTGGCTTAGGCATACGGACTTCATTCCATGTCTAAGCCCCAGTCGGACTGAGGGATGTGGCAGCAGGACCGGCAGCGAGATCGGTAGCACGTAGAGGGGGATCGGGTCGATCCTCGACTTGCAAATTCTGCCTCTCCGACCGGCTGAGCGCCCGTACTCTCGTTTCATGGGTTGACTTAGGCATACGGAGTTCATCCCCAGTCTAAGCATATAGAGTTCATTCTCAGTCTAAGATCGGACCGAATCGAGGGTTGCGACAATAGGATCGATAGCACATAGGGAGGACCGGGTCGATCCCTGACTTGCGCATTCTGCCTCTCCGGCCGACTGAGCGCCCGCACGCCCGTTTCATGGGTTAGCTTAGGGGTAGGGAGTTCATTCCATGTCTAAGCCCCAACTAGACCGAGGGTTGTGGCAGCGAGACCAGTAGCACGCAGAGAAGGACCGAGCCGATCCCTGGCTTGCACATTATGCCTCTTCGACCGGCTCAGCACCCGCGCGCTTGTTTTGTGGGTTGACTTTTGCATACGGAGTTCATTCCCAGTCTAAGATCAGACTGGACCAAGGGTTGCGGTAGCAGGATCGGCAGCACGCAGGGGTGGATCGGGCCGATCCCTTACTTGCGCATTCTGCCTCTCCGACCGGCTGAGCGCCTGCACACTCGTTTCATGGGTTGGCTTAGGCATACGGAGTTCATTCCATGTCTAAGCATACGGAGTTCATTCCCAGTCTAAGAGTTTGAGCCACGGTGCACATGCTGGGCTCGGGCATGTGCTGGTGCCGTATTTTTTTCGCCCGAGCACCATCGTCGGAGCATCGTCGGAGCATCATCGGAAAGCCTAACCGACGACATTTATGGTTCTGGCGATTGGGGGGCCGGGGGGTGTGCGCACATGATGTGCGATGGTTGCTGGTACTTGGCCCTTATATTGGCCCCCTATCCCTCATCAAACCTCCAGAACTCACACCCCCTTAAAAAGCATTTAAGATTTTATAGGTTTGCTGCCAATAGCCATTAAAGTGTCTGAAATGGGGACACTTTTTTCAAACGGTCACAAAATCTTCTCTACTTCGAGTTTTTAGCTGAATTGTTTTATGCATGCCAACAAAAATACAAGGATCACCTCTACCAAATTTGGGGACAAAACTCTTTCTAAAAAAATTTTAAAAAATCTCGAACCGTAAAAAGTTTCAAAAGTCGTGAAAAATAGAAAACGGGTCGTCTTGCCACAAAACTTCACATGAAGGCTTAGGGGACCATTGTATGAATTTTCAAGCCATAAAAATGACATTGGCATGGCAAAAATATGAATATGTGCTTGAACCCACCTACTACCCATTCGATCCTCAGCTTGCGCATCCAGCCTCTCTGGTCGACAGAGCGCCCACATGCTTATTTCGTGGGTTGACTTAGGCATACGAAGTTCATCTCCAGTCTAAGCATATGGAGTTCATTCCCAGTCTAAGATCAGACTGGACTGAGGGTTACGGCAGTAGGATCGACAGCACGTAAAGGGGATCGGGTCGATCCCTGGCTTACGTATTCTACCTCTCCGATCGACTGAGTGCCCGTAAGCCCGTTTCATGGGTTGGCTTAGGCATAGCGAGTTCATTCCATGTCTAAGCCCCATCAGACTGAGGGTTCTGGCAGCGAGACCGACAGCACGCAGAGGAGGACCGGGCCGATCCCCTGCTTGTGCATTATACCTCTTCGGTCGACTCAATGCCCATACGCTCGTTTCGTGGGTTGGCTTAGGCATACAAAGTTCATTCCCAGCCTAAGATCGGACCGGACTGAGGGTTGTGGCAGCAGGACCAGCAGCAGGATCGGTAGCATGTAGGGGGGGATCGGGTCAATCCTCGACTTACGCCTTCTACCTCTCCGGCCGACTGAGCGCTCGCACGCTCGTTCCGTGGGTTGGCTTAGGCATATGGAGTTAATTCCATGTCTAAGCATACGGAGTTCATTCCCAGTCTAAGATCGGACTAGACTGAGGGTTGTGACAGCAGGACCAGTAATAGGATCGACAGCGCACAGGGGAGGACCAGGCCGGTCCCCGACTTGCGCATTCTGCCTCTCTAGTCGGTTGAGCGCCCGCACGCTCATTTCGTGGGTTGGTTTAGGCATACGGAGTTCATTCCATGTCTAAGCATACAGAGTTTATTCCCAGTCTAAGATCAAACCAGACCGAGGGTTGCGGTAGCAGGATTGATAGCACGCAGGGGGGATCGAGCCGATCCCCATCTCGCGCATTCTGCCTCTCCGGCCGGCTAAGCGCCTGCACGCTCGTTTCATGGGTTGGCTTAGGCATACAGAGTTCATTCCATGTCTAAGCCCCAATCGAACTGAGGGTTGTGGTAGCAAGACTGGCAGCGGGATCAACAGCACGCAGAGGGGGATCGGGCTAATCCCTGACTTGCACATTATGCCTCTCCGGTCGGCCTTTCGGTCGGTTGAGCACTCGCACGCTCGTTTCGTGGGTTGACTTAGGCATACGGAGTTCATCCCCAGTCTAAGCAGATGTAGTTCATCCCCAGTCTAAGATCAGACCAGACCGAGGGTTACGACAGTAGGATTGATAGCATGTAGGGGGGACCAAACCGATCCCCAGCTTGTGCATTCTGCCTATCCGACCAACTGAGTGCCCGCACGCCTGTTTCGTGGGTTGGCTTAGGCATAGGGAGTTCATTCCATGTCTAAGCCCTAGCCGGACTAAGGGTTGTGGCAGCGGGACCAGTAGCACGTAGAAAGGGATCGAGTCGATCCTCGACTTGCGTATTATGCCTCTCTGGCCAGCTCAGTGCCCGAACGCTCGTTTCGTGGGTTGACTTAGGCATAAGGAGTCAATTCCCAGTCTAAGATCGAACCAGATCGAAGGGTTGCAGTAGCAGGATCGACAGCAAGCAGGAGGGGACCGAGCCGATCCCCGACTTGTGCATTCTGCCTCTCCGACCGGTTGAGCGCCCGCACGCTCGTTTCGTGGGTTGGCTTAGGCATACGGAGTTCATTCCATGTCTAAGCATACAGAGTTCATTCCCAGTCTAAGATCGAATCGGATCGGGGTTGCGGCAACAAGACCAGCAGTAAAATCGACAGTACGCAGAGGGGACCGGACCGATCCTCGGCTTGTGCATTCTACCTCTCCAATCGGTTGAGCACCCGTACGCTCGTTTCGTGGGTTGACTTAGGCATATGGTGTTCATCCCCAGTCTAAGCATACGGAGTTCATTCCCAATCTAAGATTGTACCAGACTGAGGGTTACGACAGAAGGATCAGTAGCACGTAAGGGGGATCGGGCCGATCCCCAGCTTGCGCATTCTGCCTCTCCGACCGGCTGAGCACCCACGCGCCTGTTTCATGGGTTGGCTTAGGCATAGGAGTTCATTCCATGTCTAAACCCCAGCCGGACCGAGGGTTGTGGCAGCAGGATCTGCAGCACGCAGAGGGGGACCGGGCTGATCCTCGGCTTGCACATTCTGCCTTTCCGATCGACTAATCACCTGTATCACGCCCTGGGTGGGTGCGCCAGGCACATCAGGCGGACCAACAGGTGAGCCAGAGGTTGAGGCCCGCAAACCAGGCGTGCTGGCAGGTATCTGTGTGCAAAGCCTAGTAAATGAGTTCAAAACGCCCGCCTAACTTGCAAGCTAGTTCGTGAGACCGAGGCCTGGCATACAAGCTGCTCGCACCACATCCGGAATGGCCCAAGGTGCTGGACACACAAGGGAAGCTTCTGGAAACAGGCAGGATGAGCAGGAGCATCCTGATTGATTGTAATCTATATAATCCCATGATTTTAGCCTTTGTTCTAGGGATATTGCCATTAAGTTGTAGCTGGAGCCTCAACTATAAATAGAGGGCTACTCCACCCTCATTTGTACACCATCAAACACTTCTGTTTCAATGAATACAAGAGCATTTCCATAATTCTATCTTTTTATCCTGTTTCTCTTTAACTTGCGTAATCAGCCCTTCTCATTGTTCTAGTGCCCGCACGCTTGTGTTTTATGCTGACTTAGGCATAAAGGAGGAGATTCCAAGCCTAAGGCCACACGGTTTTTGAGTCTAAGGTCAGAGCTCGTGACAGTTGGTATCAGAGCAAGTTTGATTCTACGTGTTTGTGTTGTGCAGGTTAGATCATGATTGAGGAGATGGCATCCCAAAGAGACGTTGCTAGCCAACAACCGAGGCCCAGGAGCATGGGCGTGGAAGAGGCAAGAAAGCCAGTTCTAGAGATATCTGGTCTACCATGGACGGTAGGCTGGCTAAAGTGGAGGTGACCGTAGGCAACATGAGGGAGAAGCTTGAGGAGGTAGAAACTCATATTGCATCGCTAGACTCCATAGGGGAGGAGATCCAAAGTGAGCTGGAAGCTGCTTTCAACAAAGGCTTGAACGTGTTCACCTGAAAGAATCAGACCTTGGAGGCTGAAGTGCTGACCTTGCACGATGGCATGGAGGCCATGCGCCAGCGAATGGAAGAGCTTGCCAGTGAGCTTGTTGCTTGCAAGACTGCCATTGGGAATGGCATGTTTGCTGGGGTGTCCAAATCCAGATTGGATGTCCCCAAGCCTAAGGAGTTCAAGCGGACTAGGGCGGCCAAGGAAGTAGACAACTACCTATGGGGTATGGAGTAGTACTTCTAGGCCATGGGCATGCAAGACGAGGCGATAAAGGTAAGCACCGCTGCTATGTATCTCACTGATGTAGCCTTATTGTGGTGGAGGCGCAGGTGTGATGAGGCACGGGTGGTGTCAGCCATCCAATTTGCCAAGGCGGTAAGCAGACAAGAAGACACCTTCTTGGCAGCCCTGAAATATGATGAGCCAAAGGAGAAGGAGACTGAGTTACCCTTGGAGGTGCTAAAGGTGCTGAAGACCTTTAGTGATGTGATGCCCACAAAGCTGCCTAGCAAGCTACCACCTAAGAGGAAGGTGGACCACAAGATCGAGCTGGTGTCCGAGGCCAAGCCACCAGCCAGAGCCCCTTCCCGAATGTCTCCACCAGAGTTAAAGGAGTTGAGGAAGCAGCTCAAAGAGTTAGTTGATGCTGGCTTCATCAGGCCATCGAAGGCCCCTTATAGTGCACCGATTCTATTCCAACGCAAGCATGATGGGTCGTTACGGCTGTGCATAGACTACCGGGCTTTGAACAAGCTGACCATCAAGAACAAGTACCCCATCCCACTAATTGCGGACTTGTTCGATCAACTTGGGAGCGCAAGGTGGTTCACCAAGTTGGATTTGAGGTCGGGCTACTATCAAGTCAGGATCACGGAGGGAGATGAGCCAAAGACAGCATGTGTCACTCGGTATGGTTCGTATGAGTTCTTGGTGATGCCTTTCGAACTCATGAATGCCCCAGCAACATTCTGCACCCTTATGAACAAGGTACTTCAGTCATTCCTTGATCGGTTTGTTGTGGTTTATTTGGATGACATTGTGATCTACAACTAGACTTTAGGAGAGCATGTAGACCACTTGAGACAGGTGTTCGAGGTGTTACGGGTGCACAAGCTATTTGTCAAGAAAGAGAAGTACTCATTCGCCCAGCAGGAGATCCCATTCCTTGGCCACATAGTGGGAAGTGGTAGGATACGCATGGATGAAGGCAAGATACACGCCATCCTGGAGTGGCGACTACCAACCAAGGTCACCGAGTTGAGATCGTTCCTTGGGCTGGTTAACTACTACAGGCACTTCATCAAAGGTCACTTAGCAATAGCCATGCCATTGACTGACTTGCTCAAGAAAGGGAGAGCATGGGAGTGGAGCGTAGGGTGCCAGGAAGCCTTTGATAGGTTGAAGTGAGCTGTGACCGAGGAGCCAGTCTTGGCCTTGCCAGACCATTCCAAGCCGTATGAGGTGCATACAGATGCATCAGACTTTGCCATAGGGGGTGTGTTGATGCAGGAGGGACGTCCAGTCGTGTTTGAGAGTAGGAAGTTGAATGAGACTGAGCACAAGTACATGGTCCAAGAGAAGGAGATGACTGCAGTGGTGCACTGCTTGCGCACTTGGTGCCATTACCTGTTGGGGTCGAGGACGTGGTGAGGATGGACAATGTGGCAACCAGCTACTTTCAAACACAGAAGAAGCTATCCCCTAAGTAGGCTAGATGGTAAGATTTTCTTGTAGAATTTGATTTCTAGATGGAGTACAAGCCAGGACAGGCGAACCTAGTGGCAGATGCCCTGAGCAGGAAGGCTAACCTTACTGCCATTAGCCAACCAGAGGGGTCACTGGTGCCGTGCATCAAGCAGGGACTTGCGTATGATCCTACAGCCAAGGCTTTGATGGAATATGCCCAGTAAGGTAAGACTAGGCGGTTTTGTTTACAGGATGGCTTGCTATACATCAGGGGCAGTAGACTGTTTGTGCCGCAACACGGGAAGCTCCGTAAGGAAGTTTTGCAAGAATGCCATGATTCAAGGTGGGCTGGACACCTCGGAGTGAGCTGCACCTTGGCGCTGATCGAGGACTAGTAGTACTGGCTGTACATGAGGGACGATGTGGAGGCCTATGTGAAGACTTGTCTTGTGTGCCAACAAGACAAGGTAGAGCTCAAGAAGCCAGGCGGTCTCTTAGAGCCATTGCAAGTGCCAAAGCGACCATGGGAGAGTGTTTCTCTGGACTTTATAGTCAGTCTACCCAAAGTAGAAGGGTTTGGAAGCATCATGGTAGTAGTGGATAGGTTTTCCAAGTATGGAATCTTCATTCCAGCAACTAAAGAGTGCCCAGCCGAGGAGGCAGCTCGATTGTTCCTAAAGAACATGGTTAAGTACTGGGGAGTGCTAAGGACCATTGTTAGTGATCCGAATGGGTGTTTCACGGGTAGGTTCTGGACTGAGTTGTTCAAGCTGTTGGGATCAAACTTGAACTTTTCCACTAGCATGCATCTGCAGACCGATGGGCAGATAGAGCGAGTAAATGGACTATTGGAGGTCTACTTTAGGCACTATATGAGTGCCACACAAAGGGACTGGCCAAAGCTGCTAGACATTGTGAAATTTTCCTACAACTTGCAAAGGAGCGAGGCAACGAACCAGAGCCCATTTGAGGTTGTGATAGGGCAACAACCACTAACACCCGATTCGATTGCTGCAGGTTATACAGGGCCGAATCCAGCAGCATACAAGTTTGCCAAGGCATAGCAGGAGCAAACTGACTTGGCTAGAGTTTGTCTACACAAGACGGCCAAGAGGTCGAAGAAGTGGGTAGACCAGAAGAGGTGGGATATGTAGTTCCAAGTTGGAGACTTGGTGTTGGTGAAGCTGCATCCCATTGTGTGCCATAGGGGGCTGCACAAAGGCCTAGTCTGGAGGTATGAGGGACCTTTTCGAGTAGTCAAGAGGGTAGGCAAGGTTGCCTACAAGCTGGATATGCCACCCAAGTCGAGGGTACACCGGGTGTTCCATGTGAGCATGCTCAAGCCGTTCCATGAGGATGAGGGAGATCCAGGATGGGCAAAGTCAAAGTGTGCACCATTGGGAGCAAGGGCCTTATATGAGAAGGAGGTCCACAGCATCATGGCTGATCGAGAGGTGAGACAGAAGAACTATCAACCAAGACATGAGTACTTGGTGCACTGGAAGGGACTTTCAGACAGTGAGGCAAGCTGGGAACCAGCAGATGACTTATGGCAGTTTGGGGACCAAATCAGGCAATACCATGAGAAGACGCAATGAGGGCATTACGCAACAGGTGGGGGACCGAGGGTTACGGTAGCAGGATTGACAGCACGAAGGGGGGGACCGAGCCGATCCCCAGCTTACGCATTCTGCCTCTCCGACTGGCTGAGCGCCCGCACGCTCGTTTCGTGGGTTGGCTTAGGCATACGGAGTTAATTCCATGTCTAAGCATATGGAGTTCATTCCCAGTCTAAGATGGGACCGGATTGAGGGTTGCAGTAGCAGGACTAGCAGCAGGATCGATAGCACGCACGGGGGACCGGGTCGATCCCCGGCATACACGTTCTGCCTCTCCGGTCGATTGAGCGCCCGTACGCCCGTTTCATGGGTTGGCTTGGGCATAGGGAGTTCATTCCATGTCTAAGCCCCAACCGGACCAAGGGTTGTGGCAGCTGGACCGACAGCACGCAGAGGGGGATCGGATCGATCCTCGACTTGCGAATTATGCCTCTTCGGCCCGCTCAACGATCGTACGCTCGTTTAATGGGTTTACTTAAGCATACAGAGTTCATTCCCAGTCTAAGATCAGACCGAACCGAGGGTTGGGACAGTAGGATCGACAACACGCAGGGGGGAACGGGCTGATCCCTGGCTTGCACATTCTAGCTTTTCGATCGACTGAGCGCCCGCACGCTCATTTCGTGGGTTGGCTTAGGCATACGGAGTTTATTCCATGTCTAAGCATATGGAGTTCATTCTCAGTCTAAGATCGGACCAGACCGAGGGTTGCGGCAGCAGGACCAACAGCAGGATCGGTACCATGCAGAGAGGATTGAGCCGATCCCCGGCTTGTGCATTCTGCCTCTCCGACCAGTTGAGCAACCCCAAGCTCATTTCGTGGGTTGGCTTAGGCATACGGAGTTCATTCCATGTCTAAGCCCCAGTCGGACCGAGGGTTATGGTGGCAAGATCGGCAGCGAGATTGACAGCACGCAGAGGGGGATCGGGCTGATCCTCGACTTACGCATTATGCCTCTCCGACCGGTTGAGCGCCCGCACACTCGTGTCATGGGTTGACTTAGGCATACGGAGTTCATCCAAAGTCTAAGCATACGAGTTCATTCATAGTCTAAGATCGGACCGAATAAAGGGTTGCGGCAGCAGGATCGGTAGCACGCAGGTGGGACTGGGTCGATCCCCAGCTTCCGCATTCTGCCTCTCCGATCGGCTGAGCGCCCGCACACCCGTTTTATGGGTTGGCTTAGGCATAGGGAGTTCATTCCATGTCTAAGCCCCAGTCGGATCGAGGGTTGTGGTAGCGGGACCGGTAGCATGCAGAGGGGGACCGGGCCGATCATCGACTTGTGCATTATTCCTCTCCGATCGGCTCAGCACCCGAACGCTCATTTTGTGGGTTGACTTAGGCATACGAAGTTCATTCCCAGTCTAAGATCGGACCAGACCGAGGGTTGCGGCAGCAGTATCGACAGCACGCAAGGGGGGCCAGGTCGATCCCCGGCTTACGCATTTTGCATCTCCGACCGTCTGAGCGCCTGCACGCCCGTTTCGTAGGTTGGCTTAGGCATAGGGAGTTCATTCCATGTCTAAGCCCCAGCCGGATCGAGGGTTGTGGCAGCGGGACCGACAGCACATAGAGGGGGACCGGACCGATCCCCGACTTGCGCATTATGCCTCTCCGGCTGGCTCAGCGCCCCCACGCTCGTTTCGTGGGTTGACTTAGGCATACAGAGTTCATTCCCAGTCTAAGATCAGACCAGACTGAGGGCTGCGGTAGCATGATCAACAGCACGTAGGAGGGGACCAGGCCGATCCCCGGCTTGTGCATTCTACCTCTCTGGCCGACTGAGTACCCGCACGCTCGTTTCGTGGGTTGGCTTAGGCATGCAGAGTTTATTCCATGTCTAAGCATACGGGGTTTATTCCCAGTCTAAGATCAAACCAGACCAAGGGGTGCGACAGTAGGACCAACAGTAGGATCGGTAGTACACAAGGGGGATCGGGCTGATCCTCGACTTATGCATTCTACCTCTTCGATCGACCTCTTCGACCGGCTAAGCGCCCACTTGCTTGTTTCATGGGTTGACTTAGGCATACAAAGTTCATCGCCAGTCTAAGCATATGGAGTTTATTCCCAGTCTAAGATCGAACTAGACTGAGGGTTGCGGCAGCAGGATCGGCAGCACACAGGGGGGACTGAGCCGATCCCCGGCTTACGCATTCTGCCTCTCCGACCGGCTAAGTGCCCGTACGCCCATTTCGTACGTTGGCTTAGGCATAGGGAGTTCATTCCATGTCTAAGCCCCAGTCGGACCAAGGGTTGTGGCAGCGGGATGGGCAGCACACAGAGGGGGACCGGGTCGATCCCCAGCTTGCGCATTCTGCCTCTCCAACCGGCTGACCGCCCGCACGCTTGTTTCGTGGGTTGGCTTAGGCATACGGAGTTCATTCCATGTCTAAACATACGGAGTTCATTCCCAGTCTAAGAGTTTGAGCCATGGTGCACATGCTGGGCTCGGGCATGTGCTGGTGCCGCATTTTTTTCGCCCGTGGCACCATCACCGGAGCATCGTCGGAGAGCCTAACCGGTGGCATTGACGTTCCGACGATTGGGGGGGCTGGGGGTGAGCACAGATGATGTGCGATGGGTGCTGGTACTTGGCCCTTATATTGGCCCCCTATCCCTCATCAAACCTTGAGAACTTACACCCCTTTAAAGAGCATTTGAGATTTTATAGGTTTGCTGCCAGTAGCCATTAAAGTGTCTGAAATGGGGGCACTTTTTTGAAACGGTCACAAAATCTTCTCCACTTCGAGTTTTTAGCAGAATTATTTTGTGCATACCAACAAAAATACAAGGATCACCTCTACCAAATTTGGGGACAAAACTCTTTCGAAAAAAAATTTTAAAAAATCCCAAAGTGTAAAAAGTTTTAAAACTCATAAAAAATAGAAAACGGGTCGTCTTGCCATGAAACTTCACATGAAGGCATAGGGGACCATTGTATGAATTTACAAGCCATAAAAATGGCATTGGCATGGCAGAAATATGAAGATGTGCTCGAACCCACCTACCAACCATTTGATCCCCGGCTTACGCAGCCTGCCTCTCTGGTCGGCTGAGCGTCCGCACGCTCGTTCTGTGGATTAACTTAGGCATACAGGGTTCATCCCTAGTCTAAGCATATGGAGTTCATTCCTAGTCTACGATCAGATTGGATCGAGGGTTGCGGCAGTAGGATCAACAGCACGTAAGGGGGACCGGGCAGATCCCCGTATTGCGCATTCTGCCTCTCCGACCGGCTGAGCGCCCGCATGCCCATTTCGTGGGTTGGCTTAGGCATAGGGAGTTCATTCCATGTCTATGACCCAGCCAGACTGAGGGTTGTAGCAGCTGGATCGGCAGCACGCAAAGGTGGATCGGGTCGATCCCCGACTTGCGCATTATGCCTCTCCGGCCGGCTCAGTGCCCACACGCTCGTTTCATGGGTTGACTTAGGCATACGGAGTTTATTTCCAGTCTAAGATTGGATCAGACCAAGGGTTGTGGTAGCAGGATTGACAGCACGCAGGGGGGATCGGGTCGGTCCCTGGCTTGCGCATTCTGCCTCTCCGACCGGCTGAGCGCCCGTATGCTCATTTCGTGGGTTGGCTTAGGCATACGGAGTTCATTCCATGCCTAAGCATATGGAGTTCATTCCCAGTCTAAGATCAGACTGGCCTAAGGGTTATGATAGCAGGATTGACAGCACGCAGGGAGGGACCAGGCCGATCCCCGGCTTATGCATTCTGCCTCTCTGACCGGTTGAGCACCGCACGCTTATTTCGTGGGTGGGCTTAGGCATACAGAGTTCATTCAAGGTCTAAGCCCCAGCCAGATCGAGGGTTATGGTAGTAGGACCGACAGCGGGATTGACAGCATGCAGAGAGGGACCGGGCTCATCCCCAGCTTGCGCATTATGCCACTCCGCACGCTCGTTTTGTGGGTTGACTTAGGCATATGGAGTTCATCCCCAGTCTAAGCATACGACGTTCATTCTCAGTCTAAGATCGGATCGGATCGAGGGTTGCGATAGTAGGACCAGTAGCAGGATCGACAGCACACAGTGGGGGACCAGGTCGATCCCTGGCTTGAGTATTATACCTCTCCGGTCGGCCTCTCCGATCGACTGAGCGCCCGCACGCTCGTTTCGTGGGTTGACTTAGGCATACGAAGTTCATCCCCAGTCTAAGCATACGAAGTTCATTCCCAGTCTAAGATCGAACCGGTCCAAGGGTTGTGGCAGTAGGATCGACAGCACGCAGGGGGGACCGGGCTGATCCCCGACTTGCACATTTTGCCTCTCCGGCGCGTTGAGCGCCCGCACGTCCGTTTCATGGGTTGGCATAGGCATAGGGAGTTCATTCCATGTCTAAGCCCCAGCTGGACTGAGGGTTGTGCCAGCGAGACCAGCAGCATGCAAGGGGGACCGGGCTAATCCCTAACTTGCATATTTCGCATCTCCAACTCGCTGAGCGCCCGCACGCTTGGTTCGTGGGTTGGCTTAGGCATATGGAGTTCATTCCATGTCTAAGCATACGGAGTTCATTCCCAGTCTAAGAGTTTAAGCCACGGTCCACATGCTGGGCTCGGGCATCTGCTGGTGTCACATTTTTTTTGCCCGGGGCTCCATCGTCGGAGCATCGCCGGAGAGCCCAATTGACACCATTGGTGGTTTCGGTGATTGGGGGGGCCGGGGGGTGTGCACACATGATGTGTGATGGGTGCTAGTATTTGGCCCTTATATTGGCCCCCTATCCCTCATCAAACCTCGAGAACTCACACCCCCTTAAAGAGCATTTGAGATTTTATAGGTTTGCTGTCAGTAGCCATTAAAGTGTCTGAAATGGAGACACTTTTTTCAAATGATCACAAAATCTTCTCCACATCGAGTTTTTAGCTTAATTTTTTTGTGCATGCCAACAAAAATACAAGGATCACCTCTACCAAATTTGGGGACAATACTCTTTCTAAAAAGATTTTAAAAAATCCCGAGCCGTAAAAAGTTTTGAAAATCATGAAAAATAGAAAACGGGTTATCTTGCCATGAAACTTCACATGAAGGTGTAGGGGACCATTGTATGAATTTACAAGCCATAAAAATGGCATTGGCATGGCAGAAATATGCAGATGTGCTTGAACCTACCTACCACCCGTTCGATCCCCGACTTGCGCATCCTGCCTCTCTGGTCGGCTGAGCGTCTGCACGCTCGTTTCGTGGGTTGACTTAGGCATACGGAGTTCATCCCCAGTCTAAACATACGGAGTTCATTCCCAGTCTAAGATCAGACTGGACCAAGGGTTGCGACAGCAGGATTGGCAGCACGCAGAGGGGACCGAGTCGATCCCTAGCTTGCGCAATCTGCCTCTCCGGTCGGCTAAGCACCCGCACGCCCGTTTCATGGGTTGGCTTAGGCATAGGGAGTTCATTCCATGTCTAAGCCCCAGCCGGACCGAGTGTTGTGGCAGCGGGATCGACAGCACACAAAGGGGGATCGGGCCAATCCCTGGCTTGCGCATTATGCCTCTTCGATCGGCTCAACGCCCGCACGCTCATTTTGTGGGTTGACTTAAGCATACGGAGTTCATTCCTAGTCTATGATCAGATCGGATCGAGGGTTGCAGCAGCAGGATCGACAGCATGCAGGGGGGACTGGGCCGGTCCTCGGCTTGCTCATTCTACCTCTCCGGTCGACAGAGCACCCGTGCGCTCGTTTTGTGGGTTGGCTTAGGCATACGAAGTTCATTGCATGTCTAAGCATACAAAGTTCATTCCCAGTCTAAGATCGGACTGGACCAAGGGTTACGGTAGCAGGACCAGCAACAAGATCGACAGCACACAGGGGTGATCGGGTCGATCCCCGGCTTGCGCATTCTGCCTCTCCGGTCGACTGAGCACCAGCACGCTCGTTTCGTGGGTTGGCTTAGGCATATAGAGTTCATTCCATGTCTAAGCATACGAGTTCAATCCCAGTCTAAGATCGGACCAGACCGAGGGTTACGATAGTAGGACCAAAGCAGGATCGATAGCACACAGGAGGGATCGAGTCGATCGCCGGCTTGCGCATTTTTCCTCTCCAGTCAGTTGAGCGCCCGCACACTCATTTCGTGGGTTGGCTTAGGTATACGAAGTTTATTCCATGTCTAAGCCCCAGCCGAATAGAGGGTTGTGGCAGCAGGATTGGCAGCGGGATCGACAGCACGTAGAGGGGGACCTGGTTGATCCCTGACTTGCGCATTATGCCTCTCCGGCCGACTGAGCGTCCGTACGCTCGTTTCGTGGGTTAACTTAGGCATACGGAGTTCATCCATAGTCTAAGCATACAAAATTCATTCCCAGTCTAAGATCGGACTGGACCGAGGGTTACGATAGCAGGATCGACAGCACGAAGGGGGGACCGGGCCGATCCTTGACTTACGCATTCTGCGTCTCCGATCGGCTGAGCACCCGCACGCCCGTTTCGTGGGTTGGCTTAGGCATAGGGAGTTCATTCCATGTCTAAGCCCCAGCCGAACCGAGGGTTGTGGCAACGGGACCGACAGTACGTAGAGGGGGACCGGCTCAGCGCCCGCACGCTCGTTTCATGGGTTGACTTATGCATACAGAGTTCATTCCCAGTGTAAGATCGGATCGGACCGAGGGTTGTGGCAGCAAGATCGACAGCACACAGGGGGGACCGGGCCTATCTCCGGCTCATGCATTTTGCCTTTCCGACCGGCTGAGCACCTGCATGCTCGTTTCATGGGTTGGCTTAGGCATACGAAGTTCATTCCATGTCTAAGCATACGGAGTTCATTCCTAGTCTAAGATTTTGACCCACGGTGCACATGCTGGGCTTGGGCATGTGCTGGTGCCGTATTTTTTTCACTCGGGGCACAATCAACGAAGCATCACCGGATAGCCCAATCGACGGCATTGGGGGTTCGAACAATTGGGGGGGCCGGGGGGTGTGCACACATGATGTGCGATGGGTGCTGGTACTTGGCCCTTATATTGACCCCCTATCCCTCATCAAACCTTGAAAACTCACACCCCCTTAAAGAGCATTTGAGATTTTATAGGTTTGCTGCTAGTAGCCATTAAAGTGTCTGAAATGGGGACACTTTTTTCAAACGGTCACAAAATCTTCTCCACTTTGAGTTTTTAGTTGAATTTTTTTATGCATGCCAACAAAAATACAAGGATCACCTCTACCAAAATTTTGGGACAAAAGTCTTTCTAAAAAAATTTTAAAAAATCCCAAACCATAAAAAGTTTCAAAAATTGTGAAAAATAGAAAATGGGTCGTCTTGCCACAAAACTTCACATGAAGGCTTAGGGGACCATTGTATGAATTTGCACACCATAAAAATGGCATTGGCATGGCAAAAAATATGAAGACGTGCTTGAACCCACCTACCACCCGTTCGATCCCCGGCTTGCGCATCTTGCCTCTCTGGTCAGCTGAGCGCCCGCATGCTCATTTCGTGGGTTGACTTAGGCATACGAAGTTCATCCCCAATCTAAGCATACAGAGTTCATTACCAGTCTAAGATTAGATCGAACCAAGGGTTGCGACAGCATGATTGACAGCACGCAGGGGGGACCGGGCTGATCCTCGGCTTGTGCATTCTGCCTCTCCGACCGGCTGAGCGCCCGCACGCCCGTTTCATGGGTTGGCTTAGGCATAGGGAGTTCATTCCAGGTCTAAGCCCCAGCCGTACTGAGGGTTGTGGCAGTGGGATTGGCAGCACGAAGAGGGTGACAGGGCTGATCCCCGGCTTGCGCATTATGCCTCTCCGACCGGCTCAGTGCCCGCATGCTCCTTTCGTGGGTTCACTTAGGCATACGAAGTTCATTCCTAGTCTAAGATTTTGAGCCAGGGTGCACATGCTAGGCTCAGGCATGTGCTGGTGCAGCATTTTTTTCGCCCGGGGCACCATCACCGGAGCATCATCGGAGAGCCGAACCGGTGGCATCGGGGGTTCCGGTGATTGGGGGGCCGGGGGGTGTGTGCACATGATGTGCGATGGGTGCTGGTACTTGGCCCTTATATTGACCCCCTATCCCTCATCAAACCTCGAGAACTCACACCCCCTTAAAGAGCATTTGAGATTTTATAGGTTTGCTGCCAGTAGCCATTAAAGTGTCTGAAATGGGGACACTTTTTTCAAACGGTCACAAAATCTTCTCCACTTTGAGTTTTTAGCTGAATTTTTTTATGCGTGCCAACAAAAATACAAGGATCACCTCTACCAAATTTGGGGACAAAAATCTTTCTAAAAAAGTTTTAAAAAATCCCAAACCGCAAAAAGTTTCAAAAATCATAAAAAATAGAAAACGGGTCATCTTGCCATGAAACTTCACGTGAAGGCTTCAGGGACCATTGTATGAATTTACAAGCCATAAAAATGGCATTGGCATGGCAGAAATATGAAGATATGCTTGAACCCACCTACCACCCGTTCGATCCCCGGCTTGCGCATCCTCCCTCTCTGGTCAGCTGAGCACCCGCACGCTCGTTTCGTGGGTTGACTTAGGCATACGGAGTTCATCCCCAGTCTAACATTGGATCGGACTGAGGGTTGTAGTAGCAGGATCAACAGCACGCAGGGGGGATCGGGTCGATCCCCGACTTGCGCATTCCACCTTTTCGACTGGTCGAGGGCTCGCACGCTCATTTTGTGGGTTGGCATAGGCATACGGAGTTCATTCCATGTCGAAGCATATGGAGTTCATTCCCAGTCTAAGATCGGACCGAACCAAGGGTTGTGGCAGCAAGACCAGTAGCAAGATCGACAGCACGCAGGGGGGACCGAGTCGATCCCCGGCTTACGCATTCTGCCTCTCTGACCGATTGAGTGCCCGCACGCTTATTTTGTGGGTTGGCTTAGGCATACGGAGTTCATTCCATGTCTAAGCCGAAGTCGGACCGAGGGTTGTGGCAGTAGGATAGGCAGCGGGATCGACAGCATGCAGAGGGGGATCGGGCTGATCCCTGGCTTGTGCATTATGCCTCTCCGATCGGCCTCTACGACCGACTGAGCACCCGCATGCTCGTTTTGTGGGTTGACTTAGGCATACGCAGTTCATTCCCAATCTAAGATCGGACGAGATCGAGGGTTGTGGGAGCAGGATCCGTAGCACGCAGGGGGGATTGGGTCGATCCCTGGTTTGTGCATTCTGCCTCTTCGGTTGGCTGAGTGCCTGCACGTCTGTTTCGTGGGTTGGCTTAGGCATAGGGAGTTAATTCCATGTCTAAGCCCCAGCCAGACTGAGGGTTATGGCAGCGGGAACGACAGCATGCAGAGGGCGATCGAACCGATCCCCGACTTGCGCATTATGCCTCTTCGGTCGGCTCAGCGGCCGGACACTCGTATCGTGGGTTGACTTATGCATACGAAGTACATTCCCAGTCTAAGATTGGATCGGACTGAGGGTTACGGCAGCAGGATCGACAGCATGCAGGGGGGGATTAGGCCGATCCCTGACTTACGCATTCTACCTCTCCGGCTAACTGAGCGCCCGCACGCTCATTTCGTGGGTTGGGTTAGGCATACGGAGTTCATTCCATGTCTAAGCATACGGAGTTCATTCCCAGCGTAAGATTTTGAGCCACGTTCACATGCTGGGCTCAGGCATTTGCTGGTGCCACATTTTTTTCGCCCGGGGCACCATTGTTGAAGCATTATCGGAGCATCGTCGGAGAGCCTAATCGGTGGCATTGGGGGTTCCGACGATTGGAGGGGTCGGGGGGGTGTGCGCACATGATGTGTGATGGGTGCCGTTACTTGTGTCACGGGCTCTGACCTTAGACTCAAAAACCGTGCGGCCTTAGGCTTGGAATCTCATCCTTTATGCCTAAGTCAGCCTAAAACACAAGCGTACGGGCACTAGAACAATGGGAAGGGCTGATTATGCAAGTTAAAGAGAAACAAGATAAAAAGGCAGAATTCTAGAAATGCTCTTGTATTCACTGAAACAGAAGTGTTTGATGGTGTACAAATGAGGGAGAAGCAGCTCTCTATTTATAGTTGAGGCTTCAGCTTACACTTAATGGCAATATCCTTAGAATAAAGGCTAAAATCATGGGATTATACAGATTACAATCAATCAGGATGCTAACTCCTAATTTTTAGGGTCAACCAAATCTGTCAGGATGCTACTGCTGATCCTGCCAGCTTCCAGAAGCTTCCCTTGTGTGTCCAGCACCTTGGGCCCTTCTAGATGTGGTGCGGGCAGCTTGTATGCCAGGCCTTGGTCTCACGGGCTGGCCTGCAAGTTGGGTGGGTGTTCTAAACTCATTTGCTAGGATTTGCACGTAGATACCCGCCAGCACGCCTGGTCTGTGGGCCTCAACCTCTGGCTCACCTGCTGGTGCGCCTGATGTACCTGGCGTGCCCACCCAGGGTGTGACATTCTCCCCCACCTGATTTTGCAATGCCCTCATTGTGTCTTCTGCATGGTACTGCTTGATCTGGTCCCCGAACTGCCATAAGTCATCTGCTAGTTCCCAGCTCGCCTCACTGTCTGAAAATCCCTTCCAGCGCACCAAGTACTCTTGTCTTGGCTGATAGTTCTTCCGTCTCACCTCCCGATCAGCTATGATGCTGTGGACCTCCTTCTCATATGAGGCCCTTGCTCTCAATGGCACACGCTTTGACTCTGCCCATCCTGGATCTCCCTCATCCTCATGGAACGACTTGAGCATGCTCACATGGAACATCGGGTGTACCCTCGACTTGGGTGGCATATCCAGCTTGTAGGCAACCTTGCCTACCCTCTTGACTACTCGGAAAGGTCCCTCATACCTCTGGACTAGGCCTTTGTGTAGCCCCTTATGGCGCACAATGGGATGCAGCTTCACCAATACCAAGTCTCCAACCTGGAACTGCACGTCCCACCTATTCCAGTCTGCCCACTTTTTTGACCTTTTGGTCACCTTATGTAGACAAACTCCGGCCAAGTCAGTTTGCTCCTACCATGCCTTGACAAACTTGTATGCTACTGGATTCGGCCCTGTATAACCTGCAGCAATCGAACCGGGTGTTAGTGGTTGTTGCCCTATCACAACCTCAAATGGGCTCTGGTTCATTACCTCGCTCCTTTGCAAGTTGTAGGAAAACTGCACAATATCTAGCAGCTTTGGCCAGTCCCTTTATGTGGCACTCACATAGTGCCTGAGGTAGACCTTCAATAGTCCATTCACTCGTTCTGTCTGCCCATTGGTCTGTGGATGCTTGCTGGTGGAAAAGTTCAAGTCTGACCCCAATAGCTTGAACAACTCAATCCAGAACCTGCCCGTGAAACACCCATCCTGATCACTAGCAATGGTCCTCGGCACTTCCCAGTACTTAACCATGTTCTTTAGGAACAATCAAGCTGCCTCCTCAACTGGGCACTCTTTGGTTGCTGGAATGAAGATTCCATACTTGGAAAACCTATCCACCACTACCATGATGCTTCCAAAACTTTCTGCTTTGGGTAGACTCACTATAAAGTCCAGAGAAACACTCTCCCACGGTCACTCTAGCACTAGCAATGGCTTCAAGAGACCGCCTGGTTTCTTGAGCTCCACCTTGTCCTGTTGGCACACCAGACAAGTCTTCACATAGGCCTCCACATCGTCCTTCATGTGCGGCCAGTAGTATCGGTCCTCGATCAATGCCAAGGTACGGCTCACTCCGGGGTGTCCAACCCACCTTGAATCATGGCATTCTTGCAAAACTTCCTTGCGGAGCTTCCCGTGCTACGACACAAATAGTCTACTTCCCCTGGTGTACAGCAAGCCATCCTGCAACCAAAATCGCCTAGTCTTACCTTGCTGGGCGTACTCCATCAAAGCCTTGGTTGTAAGATCATGCATAAGTCCCTCCTTGATGTACGGCACCAGTGACCCCTCTGGTTGGCTAATGGCAGCAAGGTTAGCCTTCCTGTTCAGGGCATCTACCACTAGGTTCACCCACCCCGGCTTGTACTCCATCTGGAAATCAAATTCTATAAGAAAGTCTTGCCATCTCGCCTGCTTGGGGGATAGCTTCTTCTGCGTCTAGAAGTAGCTGGTCGCCACATTGTCCGTCCTAACCATGAACCTCGACCCTATCAGGTAATGGCACCAAGTGCACAAGCAGTGCACCACTGCAATCATCTTCTTCTCTTGCACCGTGTACTTGCGCTCAGTCTCGTTCAGCTTCCTGCTCTCGAACATGACTGGATGTCCCTCCTGCATCAACATGCCCCCTGTGGCAAAGTCTGATGTATTCGTATGCACCTCATACGGCTTGGCATGGTCTGGCAAGGCCAACACTGGCTCCTCGATCACAGTCCGCTTCAACCTGTCAAAGGCTTCCTGGCACCCTGCGCTCCACTCCCATGCTTTCCCTTTCTTGAGCAAGTCAGTCAATGGCGTGGCTATTGCTAAGTGACCTTTGATGAAGCGCCTGTAGTAGTTGACCAGCCCAAGGAACGATCTCAACTCAGTGACCTTGGCTAGCGGTTGCCACTCCAGGATGGCGTGTATCTTGCCTTCATCCATGCGTATCCTACCACTTCCCACTATGTGGCCAAGGAACGGGATCTCCTCTGGGTGAATGAGCACTTCTCCCTCTTGACAAATAGCTTGTGTGCCCGCAACACCTCGAACACCTGTCTCAAGTGGTCTACATGCTCTCCCAAAGTTTGGCTGTAGATCACAATGTCATCCAAATAAACCACAACAAACCGATCAAGGAATGATTGAAGTACTTTGTTCATAAGGGTGCAGAATGTTGCTGGGGCATTCGTGAGTCTGAAAGGCATCACCAAGAACTCATACGAACCATACCGAGTGACACATGCTATCTTTGGCTCATCTCCCTCTACGATCCTGACTTGATAGTAGCCTGACCTCAAATCTAGCTTGGTGAACCATATTGCGCTCTCAAGTTGATCGAACAAGTCCACAATGAGTGGGATGGGGTACTTGTTCTTGATGGTCAGCTTGTTCAAAGCCCAGTAGTCTATGGATAGCCACAACAACCCATCATGCTTACGCTGAAATAGAACTGGTGCACCATAGGGTGCCTTCGATGGCCTGATGAAGCCAGCATCAACTAACTCTTTGAGCTGCTTCCTCAACTCTTCCAACTCTGGTAAAGACATTCGGTAAGGAGCTCTAGCTGGTGGCTTGGCCTCGAACACCAGCTCGATCTTGTGGTCTACCTCCCTCTTAGGTGGTAGCTTGCTAGGTAGCTTTGTAGGCATCACATCACTAAAGGTCTTCAGCACCTTTAGCACCTCTAAGGGTGACTCAGTCTCCTCCTCCCTTGGCTCATCATATTTCATGGTTGCCAAGAAGGTGTCTTCTTGTCTACTTACCGCCTTGGCAAATTGGATGGCTGACACCACCCGTGACCTAACTCTAGACCCTCTCCTTAATGGCACTAGGCATTGGCACCGTGCATCCAAGATGCAAACACAATCGGCAAAAGGCACAAGGAGGGCATTAATCCGAACAAGAAAATCCAACCCAATCACAAACTCATAGTCGTCAAGGGGTATTACCTCAATGGTCTCCTTGCCTTTCCAGTCTCCAAGCTACAATTCCACTCCCCGCGCTACTCCAATGGCTGGAACTTCCTTGGAGTTCACCGTTTTGATGGTACCAATCCCTTTCTGCACCTTTAGTCTGAGCTTCCGAGCTCTATCACCTGAAATAAAAAGATGTGAGCACCTGTGTCCACCAGTGCACTCACCTTCTGACCCGTAACCATCAGATCCACAAACATCAAGCCCTTTGGCTTGCGGTTCCCCTTACTCTGACAGCATTGAACACCAACGACCCAAGCTTTGCTGCCCCTGACTCTGGCTCCTCATCAGACTCCTTGCCTACAGCAGCCAGCTTGCCCTTCTGTGGGTAATTGCGCTCTATGTGGCTCCCTCTACATAGGTAGCATGCTAGTGGCTCTCGATCCCCTTTTGCTTTCCACTTGCCTACTGGTGGCTTTCTCTCACCATCATTGGTTGAACGGTCTCGGTCTCCATCCTTGGACTCTCGATCACAGTCTTTCCCCTTGAACTGCTTCTTCCGGTCTCTATCATCCCTGCCCTTACCCTTGGGCTTGGTAGACTCAAACTTGTTCAGAGGCTTGAACTCTATCAAGGCCTCGGTAGTAGTCATGGCTTTAGCCAAGACATGAACTCCTCTCCTTTGTAGCTCATGCTTCACCCACAGCTTCAGCCCGTCCATGAAAGCAAATAAGGTGTCCTTCTCACCTAGATCCGAGATCTGTAGCATTAGTTCAGAGAATTTCTAGACATACTCCCTTATGTCCCCTTCCTGGCTCAGCCTGCGTAACTTTGTCCGTGTCTCATCATCGGCATACTCCAAGTAAAATTGTTCTTTAAACTTTTTTTGGAACTCTGCCCAGGTTCCAATCTTGGTGCTCCCACACCTGACAACATCACACATGTGCCTCTACCACAATAAGGCTACATCAGTGAGATACATAGCAGTGGTGCTTACCTTTATCGCCTCATCTTGCATGCCCATGGCCTGAAAGTACTGCTCCATACCCCAAAGGTAGTTATCTACTTTCTTGGCCGCCCTAGTCCCCTTGAACTCCTTAGGCTTGGGGACATCCAATCTGAACTTCGACACTCTAGCAAACATGCCATTCCCAATGGCAGTCTTGCAAGCAACGAGCTCACTGGTAAGCTCCTCCATCCGCTGGCACATGGCCTCTATGCCATCACGCAAGGTCAGCACTTCAGCCTCTAAGGTCTGATTTTTTTGGGTGAACACGTCCAAGCCTTTGTTGAGACCAGCTTGCAGCTCACTTTGGATATCCTCCCTCATGGAGTCTAGCGATGCAATGTGAGTCTCTACCCCCTCAAGCTTCTCCCCCATGTCACCCATGGTTACCTCCACCTTAGCCAGCCTACCGTCCATGGTAGACCAGATATCTCTAAAATTGGCTTTCCTCCCTCTTCCACACCCATGCTTCTGGGCCTTTGGTTGTTGGTTAGCAGCGTCACTTTGGGATGCCATCTCCTCTAACCTGCACAACACAAACACACAGAATCGAAACTTGCTCTGATACCAACTGTCACGGGCTCTGACCTTAGACTCAGAAACCGTGCGGCCTTAGGCTTGGAATCTCCTCCTTTATGCCTAATTCAGCCTAAAACACAAGTGTATGGGCACTAGAACAACAGGAAGGGCTGATTACATAAGTTAAAGAGAAACATGGTAAGAAGGTAGAATTTTGGAAATGCTCTTGTATTCACTGAAACAGAAGTGTTTGATGGTGTACAAATGAGGGAGAAGCAGCCCTCTATTTATAGTTGAGGCTCCAGCTTACACTTAATGGCAATATCCCTAGAATAAAGGCTAAAATCATGGGATTATACAGATTACAATCAATCAAGATGCTAACTCATGATTTTCAGGGTCAACCAAATCTGCCAGGATGCTACTGCTGATCCTGCCTACTTCCAGAAGCTTCCCTTGCATGTCTAGTACCTTAGGCCCTTTTAGATAAGGTGTGGGCAGCTTGTATGCCAGGCCTTTATCTCACGGGCTGGCCTGCAAGTTGGGCGGGCGTTCTGAACTCATTTGCTAGGCTTTGCGTGCAAATACCCACTAGCATGCCTGGTCTGCGGGCCTCAACCTTTGGCTCACCTGCTGGTGTGCCTGATGTGCCTAGCACGCCCACCTAGGGTGTGACACTTGGCCCTTATATTGGCCCCCTATCCCTCATCAAACCTCAAGAACTCACACCCCCTTAAAAAGCATTTGAGATTTTATAGGTTTGCTGCCAGTAACCATTAAAGTGTCTGAAATGGGGAAACCTTTTTCAAACGGTCACAAAATCTTCTCCACTTCTAGTTTTTAGCGGAATTTTTTTGTGCATGCCAAAAAAAAATACAAGGATCACCTCTACCAAATTTAGGGACAAAACTCTTTCTAAAAAAATTTTAAAAAATCCCGAACCACAAAAAGTTTTGAAAATCATGAAAAATAAAAAACGGGTCATCTGGCCACGAAACTTCACATGAAGGCTTAGGGGAAAATTGTATGAATTTATAAGCCATAAAAATGGCATTGGCGTGGTAGAAATATGAAGATGTGCTTGAACCCACTTACCACCCGTTCGATCCCCTGGCTTGCGCATCCTGCCTCTCTGGTCGGCTGAGCGCCCGCACGCTTGTTTCGTGGGTTGACTTAGGCATACGGAGTTCATCCCCAGTCTAAGCATACGGAGTTCATTCCCAGTCTAAGATCGGACCAGACCGAGGGTTGCGACAGCAGGATCGGTAGCACGCAGGAGGCGATCGGGCTTATCCCCGGCTTGCGCATTCTGCCTCTTCGACCGGCTGAGCACCCGCACGCTCATTTCATGGGTTGGCTTAGGCATACGGAGTTCATTCCATGTCTAATCCCCAGCCGGATCGAGGGTTGTGGCAGCAGGACCGACAGCGGGATCGACAGCACGCATAGGGGGATCGGGCTGATCCTCAGTTTGTGCATTATGCCTCTCCGACCGGCCTCTCCGGCCGACTGAGCCCCCGTACGCTCCTTTCATGGGTTGACTTAGGCATACGAAGTTCATCACCAATCTAAGCATACGAAGTTCATTCCCAGTCTAAGATCGGACCAGGCCGAGGGTTGCGGTAGCAGGATCGACGCACGCAGGAGGGACCAGGCCGATCCTCGGCTTGCGTATTCTGCCTCTCCGGCCTGCTGAATGCCCTGTATGCCTGTTTTGTGGGTTGGCTTAGTCATAGGGAGTTCATTCCACGTCTAAGCCCCAGCCAGATCGAGGGTCGTGGCAGCAGGATCAACAGCACGTAGGGGGGACTGGACTGATCCTCGGCTTTCGCATTCTACCTCTCCGGCTGGCTGAGCACCCGCACGTCCGTTTCGTAGGTTGGCTTAGGCATAGGGAGTTCATTCCATGTCTAAGCCCCAGCCAGACTGAGGGTTATGGTAGCAGGATCGGCAGCACGCAGAGGGGGACCGGGCCTATCCCCAGCTTATGCATTATGCCTGTTCGACTGGCTCAGCACCCACACGCTCGTTTCATGGGTTAACTTATGCATACGGAGTTCATTCCTAGTCTAAGATTGGACCGAGCCGAGGGTTGTAGCAGCAGGATCGATAGCACGTAGGGGGGACTGGGTCGATCACCGGCTTGTGCATTCTGCCTCTCTGACTGGCTGAGCGCCCGCACATTCATTTCGTAAGTTGGCTTAGGCATACAGAGTTCATTCCACGTCTAAGCATACAGAGTTCATTCCCAGTCTAAGATTTTGAGCCACGATGCACATGCTAGGCTCGGGCATGTGCTGGTGCCACATTTTTTTCACCCGGGGCACCATCATTGAAGCATCGTCGGAGCATCACCGAAGAGCCTAACAGGTGGCATTGGAGGTTCTGACGATTGGGGGGGCCGAGGGGGTGTGCGCATGTGATGTGCGATGGGTACTGGTACTTGGCCTTTATATTGGCCCCTATCCCTCATCAAACCTCCAGAACTCACACCCCCTTAAAGAGCATTTGAGATTTTATAGGTTTGCTGCCAGTAGCCATTAAAGTGTCTAAAATGGGGACACTTTTTTCAAACTGTCACAAAATCTTCTCCACTTCCAATTTTTAGTTGAATTTTTTTGTGCATGCCAAAAAAAATACAAGGATCACCTCTACGAAATTTGGGGACAAAACTCTTTCTAAAAAAATTTTAAAAAATCCCGAATAGCAAAAAGTTTTGAAAATCATGAAAAATAGAATATGGGTCGTCTTGCCACGAAACTTCACATGAAGGCTTAGGGGACCATTGTATGAATTTACACACCATAAAAATGGCATTGGCGTGGCAAAAATATGAAGATGTGCTTGAACCCACCTATCACCCGTTCGATCCCCGGCTTGCGCATCTGCCTCTTTGGTCGGCTGAGTGCCCGTACACTCGTTTCATGGGTTGACTTAGTCATACGGAGTTCATCCCTAGTCTAAGCATACAGAGTTCATTCCCAGTCTAACATCAAACTGGACAGAGGGTTGCGATAGCAGGATCGACAGCATGCAGGGGGGACCGGGTCGATCCTCGGCTTGTGCATTCTGCCTCTCCGACCGGGTAAGGGCCTGCACGCCCGTTTCGTGGGTTGGCTTAGGCATAAGGAGTTCATTCCATGTCTAAGCCCCAGTCGGATCGAGGGTTGTGGCAGCGGGATCGACAGCACGCAGAGAAGGACCGGGTCAATCCCCGGGTTGCGCATTATGCCTATCCGGTCGGCTCAGTGCCCGTACGCTCATTTCGTGGGTTGACTTAGGCATACGGAGTTCATTCTCAGTCTAAGATCAGACCGGACCAAGGGTTGCGGTCGTAGGATCGACAGCACGTAGGGGGGACCGGGCCAATCCCCGACTTACGCATTCTGCCTTTCTGACCGGCTGAGCGCCCGCACGCTCGTTTTGTGGGTTGGCTTAGGCATGCGGAGTTCATTCCATGTCTAAGCTTACGGAGTTCATTCCTAGTCTAAGATTGGACTGGATCAAGGGTTGCGACAGTAGGACCAGCAGCAGGATCGACAGCATGCAGGGGGGACCGAGTCGATCCCCAGCTTGCGCATTCTGCCTTTTCGACCCATTGAGTGCCTGCACGCTTGTTTTGTGGGTTGGCTTAGGCATACAAAGTTCATTCCATGTCTAAGACCCAGCCAGACCGAAGGTTGTCGTAGTAGGACCGGCAGCAGGATCGACAGCATGTAGAGGGGGACCGGGCTAATCCCCAGCTTACGTATTATTCCTCTCCGGCCGACTGAGCGCCCGCACGTTCGTTTCGTGGGTTGACTTAGGCATATGGAGTTCATCCCCAGTCTAAGCATATGGAGTTCATTCCCAGTCTAAGATCGGACTGAACCGAGGGTTGCGACAGCATGCAGGGGGGACCAGGCTGATCCCTGGCTTGCGTATTCTACCTCTCCGGCCGGCTGAGTGCCCGCACGTTATTTTTGTGGGTTAGCTTAGGCATACGGAGTTCATTACATGTCTAAGCCCCAACCGGACCGAGGGTTGTGGCAGCGAGACCGACAGCACGCAGAGGGGGACTGAGTCGATCCCCGGCTTGCGTATTATGCCTCTCTGGCTGGCTCAGCGCCCACACGCTCGTTTCGTGGGTTGACTTAGGCATACAGAGTTCATTCCTAGTCTAAGATCGGGTCAGACCGAGGGTTGCAGTAGGAACGACAGCACGCAGGGGGGGATCGGGTTGATCCTCGGCTTACGCATTTTACCTCTCTGACCGGTTGAGCGCCCGCACGCTCGTTTTGTGGGTTGGCTTAGGCATACGTAGTTCATTCCATGTCTAAGCATATGGAGTTCATTCCCAGTCTAAGATCGGACCGGACTGAGGGTTGCGGCAGTAGGACCAACAGCCGGATCGACAGCACGTAAGGGGGACCGACCCGATTCTCGGCTTGCGCATTCTACCTCTTCGGTTGGCTGAGCACCCGCACGCTCATTTTGTGGGTTGGCTTAGGCATACGGAGTTCATTCCATGTCTAAGCCCCAGCCGGACTGAGGGTTGTGGCAGCAGGACCGGCAGCGGGATCAATAGCACACAGAGAGGGACCTTGCGCATTATGCCTCTCCGATCGGCTGAGCACCCGCATGCTCGTTTCGTGGGTTGACTTAGGCATACGAAGTTCATCCCCAGTCTAAGCATACGGAGTTCATTCCCACTCTAAGATCAAACCGGACTAAGGGTTGCAGTAGCAGGATTGACAGCACGCGGGGGGGACCGAGCCGATCCCTGGCTTGTGCAATCTACCTCTCCGGCCGGCTCAGCTCCCGCATGCCCATTTCATGGGTTGGCTTAGGCATAGGGAGTTCATTCCATGTCTAAGCCCTAGCTGGATCGAGGGTTGTGGTAACAGGACCGACAGCGCGCAGAGGGGGACCGGGCCGATCCTCGGCTTGTGCATTATGCCTCTTCGATCGGCTCAGTGCCCACACACTCATTTCATGGGTTGACTTATGCATACGGAGTTCATTCCCAGTCTAAGATCAGACCAGACTGAGAGTTACGATAGCAGGATCGACAGCATGCAGGGGTGAACCGGGTCGATCCCTGATTTTCACATTCTACCTCTCCGACTGGCCGAGCGCCAGCACACTCGTTTTGTGGGTTGGCTTAGGCATATGGAGTTCATTCCATGTCTAAGCCCTAGCCGGATCGAGGGTTGTGGCAGCAGGACTGGCAGCGGGATCGATAGCATGCAGAGGGGGACCGGGCTGATCCCCGACTTGCGCATTATGCCTCTCCGGCCGGCTAAGCACCCGCACGCTCGTTTCGTGGGATGACTGGCATACGGAGTTCATCCCCAGTCTAAGCATACCAAGTTCATTCCCAGTCTAAGATCAGACCGGATCAAGGGTTGCGGCAGCAGGTTCGACAGCACGCTGGGGGGATCGGGTCGATCCCCGTCTTGCACATTCTGCCTCTCTGGTTGGCTAAGCGCCCGCACCCCAGTTTCTTGGGTTGGCTTAGGCATAGGGAGTTCATTCCATGTCTAAGCCCCAACCGGACCAAGGGTTGTGGTAGCGGGATCAGCAGCATGTAGAGGGGATCGGGCTGATCCCTAGCTTGCGTATTATGCCTCTCCAGTCGACTGAGTGCCCGCACGCTTGTTTCATGGGTTGACTTAGGCGTACGGAGTTCATCCCCAGTCTAAGCATACGGAGTTCATTCCTAGTCTAGGATCGTATCAGATCGAGGGTTCTGGCAGCAGGATTCACAGCACACAAGGAGAACCAGGCCGATCGTCGGCTTGCGCATTATGCATGTCCGGTCAGCTGAGCGCCCGCATGCTCGTTTCGTGGGTTGGATTAGGCATACGGAGTTCATTCCATGTCTAAGCATACGAAGTTCATTTGCAGTCTAAGATTTTGGGCCATGATGCACATGCTGGGCTCGGGCATGTGCTAGTGCTGCAATTTTTTCGCCCGGGGCACCATCGTCGGAGCATCACCGCAGAGCCTAACAGGCGGCATTGGGGGTTTCGACGATTGGGGAGGTCAAGGGGGTGTGCGCACATGATGTGCAATGGGCGCTGGCACTTGGCCCTTATATTGGCCCCCTATCCCTCATCAAACCTCGAGAACTCACACCCCCTTAAAGAGCATTTGAGATTTTCTAGGTTTGCTGCCAGTAGCCATTAAAGTGTCTGAAATGGGGACACTTTTTTCAAACAGTCACAAACTCTTATCCACTACGAGTTTTTGTCTGAATTTTTTTTGTGCATGCCAACAAAAATACAAGGATCACCTCTACCAAATTTGGGGACAAAACTCTTTCTAGAAAAATTTTAAAAAATCTCGAACCGTAAAAGGTTTCAAAAATCGTGAAAAATAGAAAATGGGTCATCTTGCCACGAAACTTCACATGAAGGCTTAGGGGACCATTGTATGAATTTACAAGCGATAAAAATGGAATTGGCACGGCAGAAATATAAAGATCTGCTTGAACCCACCTACCACCCGTGGGTTGACTTAGGCATATGGAGTTCATCCCTAGTCTAAGCATACGGAGTTCATTCCCAGTCTAAGATCGAACTGGATCGAGGGTTGCAGCAGCAATATCGGCAGCATACAGGGGGGACCAAGCCGATCCCCAGCTTACGCATTCTGCCTCTTCAGCCAGCTGAGCACCCATACGCCCGTTTCGTGGGTTGGCTTAGGCATAGGGAGTTCATTCCATGTCTAAGCCCCAGTCGGACTGAGGGTTGTGGCAGTGGGACCGGCAGCATGTAGAGGGGGACCGGGTCGATCCCCGACTTGCGCATTATGCCTCTTCGACTGGCTCAGCGCCCACACGCTCGTTTCATGGGTTAACTTATGCATACGGAGTTCATTCCCAATCTAAGATTGGACCGGACCGACTGTTGCAGCTGCAGGATCAACAGTACATAGGGGGGACCAGGCCAATCCCCGACTTGTGCATTCTGCCTCTCCAGCCGACTGAGCGCCCGCACGTTCGTTTAATGGGTTGGCTTAGGCATACGAAGTTCATTCCATGTCTAAGCATATGGAGTTCATTCCCAGTCTAAGATTTTGAGCCATGGTGCACATGCTGTGCTTGGGCATGTGCTGGTGCCACATTTTTTTCACCCGGGGCACCATCGCCGGAAAATCACCGGAGATCCTAACTGGCGGCATTGGGGGTTCCGAAGATTGGGTGGGTCGGGGGGTGTGCGCACATGATGTGCGATGGGTACTAGTACTTGGCCCTTATATTGGCCCCCTATCCCTCATCAAACCTTGAGAACTCACACCCCCTTAAAGAGCATTTGAGATTTTATAGGTTTGCTGCTAGTAGCCATTAAAGTGTCTAAAATGGGGACACTTTTTTCAAACGGTCACAAAATCTTCTCCACTTCGAGTTTTTAGCTGAATTTTTTTGTGCATGCCAAAAAAAATACAAGGATCACCTCTACCAAAGTTGGGGACAAAAATCTTTCTAAAAAAATTTTAAAAAATCCCGAACCCAAAAAGTTTCAAAAATCGTGAAAAGTAGAAAACGGGTCGTCTTGCCACGAAACTTCACATGAAGGCTTAGGGGACCATTGTATGAATTTACAACCCATAAAAATGGCATTGGCATGGGAGAAATATGAAGATGTGCTTGAACCCACCTACCACCCATTCGATCCCCGGCTTGCGCATCCTGCGTCTCTCTTCGGCTGAGCGCCTGCACGCTCGTTTCGTGGGGGGACTTAGGGATACGGAGTTCATCCCCAGTCTAAGCATACAGAGTTCATTCCCTATCTAGGATTGGATCAGACCAAGGGTTGCGACAGTAGGATCGACAGTACGTAAGGGGGATCGGACCGATCCCTGGCTTGCGTATTCTGCCTTTCCGGCCGACTGAGCGCCCGCATGCCCGTTTCATGGGTTGGCTTAGGCATAGGGAGTTCATTTCATGTGTAAGCCCCAGCCAGACTGAGGGTTGTGGTAGCTGGACCGGCAGCACACAGAGGGGGACCGGGTCGATCCCTGGCTTGCGCATTATGCCTCTCCGGCCGGCTCAGCACCTGCACACTTGTTTCATGGGTTGACTTGGGCATACGGAGTTTATTCCCAATCTAAGATCAGATCGGATCGAGGGTTGCGGCAGCAGGATCGACAGCTCGCAGAAGGGGATCGGGTCCATCCCCAGCTTGCACATTCTACCTCTTCGACCGACAGAGCGCCCGTATGCTCATTTCGTGGGTTGGTTTAGGCATACGGAATTCATTCCATGTCTAAGCATACGGAGTTCATTCCTAGTGTAAGATCAGACCGGACCAAAGGTTGTGACAGCAGGACCAGCAGCAGGATGGACAGCACGCAGGGGACAACCGAGCTGATCCTCGGCTTGCGCAATCTCCCTCTCCGACTGATTGAGCACCTGGACACTCGTTTTGTGGGTTGGCTTAGGCATACAGAGTTCATTCCATGTCTAAGCCCCAGTCGGACCAAAGTTTGTGGCAGCAAGACCGACAGCAGGATCGGTAGCACGTCGAGGGGGACTTGGCTGAGTGCCCGCACGCTCGTTTCATGGGTTGGCTTAGGCATAGGGAGTTCATTCCATGTCTAAGCCCCAGCCGGACTGAGGGTTGTGGCAGCGAGACCGGCAGCACGCAGAAGGGGACCGGACTGGTCCCCGGCTTGTACATTATGCCTCTTTGGTCGGCTCAGCGCCCGCACACTCGTTTCATGGGTTGACTTATGCATACAAAGTTCATTCCTAGTCTAAGATCAGACCGGATCAAGGGTTGCGGTAGAAGGATCGATAGCACACAGGGGGGGATCAGGTCGATCCCCAGCTTGCGCATTCTGCCTCTCCGGTCGGTTGAACGCCCGCACGCTCATTTCGTGGGTTAGCTTAGGCATATGTAGTTCATTCCCAGTCTAAGATTTTGAGCCACGGTGCATATGCTGGGCTTGGGCATGTTCTGGTGCCGCATTTTTTTTCGCTCGGGGCACCATCGCCGGAGCATCGTCGGAGAGCCTAACCGGCGGCATTGGGGGTTCCGGCAATTGGGGGGCCCGGAGGGGTGTGCGCACATGATGTGCAATGGGTGCTGGTACTTGGCCCTATATTGTGGGTTGGCTAAGGCATAGGGAGTTCATTCCATGTCTAAGCCCCAGCCGGATCGAGGGTTGTGGCAGCGGGACTAGCAGCACGTAGAGGGGGACCAGGTCGATCCCCAGCTTGCGCATTATGCCTCTTCGATTGGGTCAGCACCCGTACGCTCGTTTCGTGGGTTGACTTATGCATACGGAGTTCATTCCTAGTCTAAGATCAGACCAGACCGAGGGTTGCGACAGCACGCAGGGGGGACCGGGCCGATCCCTGGCCTATGCATTCTGCCTCTTCGATCTGCTGAGCCCCCGCACGTTCGTTTCCTGGGTTGGCTTAGCCATGCAGAGTTCATTCCATGTCTAAGCCCCAGTCAGACCGAGGGTTGTTACAGTGGAACCGACAGCATGCAGAGGTGGACTGGGCCGATCCCCGGCTTGCGCATTATGCCTCTTCAGTCGGTTCAGTGCCCGCACACTCGTTTCATGGGTTGAGTTAGGCATACAGAGTTCATTCCCTGTTTAAGATCGGATCGGATCGAGGGTTGCGACAGTAGGATCGATAGCATGCAGGAGGGGACCGAGCCGGTCCTCGGCTTGCGCATTCTACCTGTCTGGCTGACTGAGCAACCGCACGCCCGTTTTGTGGGTTGGCTTAGGCATAGGGAGTTCATTCCATGTCTCAGCCCCAGTCAGACCGAGGGTTGTGGTAGTGGGATCGACAGCACGCAGAGGGGGACCGTGCCGATCCCCAGCTTAGGCATACAGAGTTCATTCCATGTCTAAGCATACGGAGTTCATTCCCAACCTAAGGTCGGATCAGACCGTGGGTTGCGGTAGCAAGACCAGTAGAAGGATCGACAGTACGCCGGAGGGACCGGGCAAATCCCCGGCTTACACATTCTACCTCTCCGGTCGATTGAGCACCCGTACGCTTGTTCCATAGGTTGGCTTAGGCATACAGAGTTCATTCCATGTCTAAGGCCCAGCCGAACTAAGGGTTGTGGCAGCAGGACCGGCTACGGGATCGGTAGCACGTAGAGGGGGACCGAGCTGATCCCCAACTTGCGCATTACGCCTCTTCAGTCGGCCTCTCCGACAGGCTGAGCGCCCGTACGCTCATTCCGTGGGTTGACTTAGGCATACGAAGTTCATCACCAGTCTAAGCATACGGAGTTCATTCCCAGTATAAGATTAGATCAGACCGAGGGTTGCGACAACAGGATCGACAGCATGCAGGAGGGGTCAGGCTGATCCCCATATTACGTATTATGCCTCTCCGATCGCCTGAGCGCCCGCATGCTCGTTTCGTGAGTTGACTTCGGCCCCAGTCTAAGCATACGAAGTTCATTCCGAATCTAAGATCAGATCGGATCGAGGGTTGCGATAACAGGATCGGTAGCACGCAGGGGGGATCAGGCCGATCCCCGACTTGCGCATTCTACCTCTTCGACTGGCTGAGCGCCGGCACGCCCGTTTCATGGGTTGGCTTAGGCATAAAGAGTTCATTCCATGTCTAAGCCCCAACCGAACCGAGGGTTGTGGCAGCGAGACTGGCAGTATGTAGAGGGGGACCGGGTCGATCCCCGGCTTGCCCATTATGCCTCTTCGACCGGGTCAGTGCCCGCACGCTCGTTTCGTGGATCGACTTATGCATACGGAGTTTATTCCCAGTCTAAGATCAGACCGAACCGAGGGTTGCAGCAGCAAGATTATAGCACACAGAGGGGGACCGGGCCGATCCCTGGCTTACGCATTCTGCCTCTCCGGTCGGTTGAGCGCCCGCACGCTCGTTTCGTGGGTCGGCTTAGGCATATGGAGTTCATTCCATGTCTAAGCATACAGAGTTCATTCCCAATCTAAGATTTTGAGCCAGGTGCACATGCTGGGCTAGGGCTTGTGCTGGTGCCGCACTTTTTTCGCTCGGGGCACCATCGTCGAAACATCGTCAGAGATCCTAACCAGCGGAATTGGGGGTTCCGACGATAGGGGACTAGGGGGTGTGCGCACATGATGTGCGGTGCGTGCTGGTACTTGGCCCTTATATTGGCCCCCTATCCCTCATCAAACCTCCAAAACTCACACCCCCATAAAGAGCATTTGAGATTTTATAGGTTTGCTGCCAGAAGCCATTAAAGTGTCTGAAATGGGGACACTTTTTTCAAACGGTCACAAAATCTTCTCTGCTTTAAGTTTTTAGCTGATTTTTTTTTTGCACGCCAACAAAAATACAAGGATCACCTCTACCAATTTTGGGGACAAAACTCTTTCTAAACAAATTTTAAAAAAACCCGAACCGCAAAAGGTTTTGAAATAGTGAAAAATAGAAAACGGGTCGTCTTGCCACGAAACTTCACATGAAGGCTTAGGGGACCATTGTATGAATTTACAAGCCATAAAAATGGCATTGGCATGGCAGAAATATGAAGATGTGCTTGAACCCACCTACCACCTGTTCGATCCCCGGCTTGCACATCTTGCCTCTCTGGTCGGCTGAGCGCCTACACTTTCGTTTCGTGGGTTGACTTAGGCATACGGAGTTCATTCCCAGCCTAAGAGCAGATCGGACCGAGGGTTGCGACATAGGACCAGCAGCACGCAGGGGGGATCGGGTTGATCTTGACTCGTGCATTCTGCCTCTCCGACCGGCTGAGTGCCCGCACGTCCGATTCGTGGGTTGGCTTAGGCATATGGAGTTCATTCCATGTCTAAGCATACAGAATTCATTCCTAGTCTAAGATTTTGAGCCACGATGCACATACTGGGCTCGGGCATATGCTGGTGCCGCATTTTTTTCGCCTGGGGCACCATCGTCGGAACATTGTTGGAGATCCTAACCAGCGGCATTGGGGGTTCCGGCGATAGGGGGCTTGGGGGTGTGCGCACATGATGTGCGGTGGGTGCTGGTACTTGGCCCTTATATTGGCCCCCTATCCCTCATCAAACCTCCAGAAATCATAGCCCCTTAAAGAGCATTTGAGATTTTATAGGTTTGCTGCCAGAAGCCATTAAAGTGTCTGAAATGGGGACACTTTTTTCAAACGGTCACAAAATCTTCTCCGCTCTAAGTTTTTAGCTGATTTTTTTTTTGCATGCCAAAAAAAATACAAGGATCACCTTTACCAATTTTGGGGACAAAAATCTTTCTAAACAAATTTAAAAAAAACCCGAACCGCAAAAGGTTTTGAAATAGTGAAAAATAGAAAACGGGTCGTCTTGCCACGAAACTTCACATGAAGGCTTAGGGGACCATTGTATGAATTTACAAGCCATAAAAATGGCATTGGCATGGCAGAAATATGAAGATGTGCTTGAACCCACCTACCACCCGTTCGATCCCCGGCTTGCACATCTTGCCTCTCTGGTCGGCTGAGCGCCCACACTTTCGTTTCGTGGGTTGACTTAGGCATACAGAGTTCATCTCCAATCTAAGCTTACGGAGTTCATTCCCAGCCTAAGAGCAGACCGGACCGAGGGTTGCGACATCTGGACCAGCAGCATGCAGGGGGGATCGGGTTGATCTTGACTCGCGCATTCTGCCTCTCCGGCCGGCTGAGCGCCCGCACGTCCGATTCGTGGGTTGGCTTAGGCATATGGAGTTCATTCCATGTCTAAGCATACGGAGTTCATTCCTAGTCTAAGATTTTGAGCCACGATGCACATGCTGGGCTCGGGCATATGCTGGTGCCGCATTTTTTTCGCCTGGGGCACCATCGTCGGAACATCGTTGGAGATCCTAACCAGCGGCATTGGGGGTTCCGGCGATAGGGGCTTGGGGGTGTGCGCACATGATGTGCGGTGGGTGCTGGTACTTGGCCCTTATATTGGCCCCCTATCCCTCGTCAAACCTCCAGAACTCACAACCCCTTAAAGAGCATTTGAGATTTTATAGGTTTGCTACCAGAAGCCATTAAAGTGTCTGAAATGGGGACACTTTTTTCAAACGGTCACAAAATCTTCTCCGCTTTAAGTTTTTAGCTGATTTTTTTTTTGCATGCCAACAAAAATACAAGGATCACCTCTACCATATTTGGGGACAAAACTCTTTCTAAACAAATTTTAAAAAAACCCGAACCGCAAAAGGTTTTGAAAATAGTGAAAAATAGAAAACAGGTCGTCTTACCACGAAACTTCACATGAAGGCTTAGGGGACCATTGTAAGAATTTACAAGCCATAAAAATGGCATTGGCATGGCAGAAATATGAAGATGTGCTTGAACCCACCTACCACCCGTTCGATCCCCGGCTTGCACATCTTGCCTCTCTGGTCGGCTGAGCGCCCACACTTTCGTTCCGTGGGTTGACTTAGGCATACGAAGTTCATCCCCAGTCTAAGCTTACGGAGTTCATTCCCAGCCTAAGAGCAGACCGGACCAAGGGTTACGACAGCAAGACCGATAGCACGCAGGGGGGATCGAGTTGATCTTGACTTGCGCATTCTGCCTCTCCGGCCCGCTGAGCGCCCGCACGTCCGATTCGTGGGTTGGCTTAGGCATATGGAGTTCATTCCATGTCTAAGCATACGGAGTTCATTCCTAGTCTAAGATTTTGAGCCACGATGCACATGCTGGGCTCGGGCATATGCTGGTGCCGCATTTTTTTGACCTGGGGCACCATCGTCGGAACATCGTTGGAGATCCTAACCAGTGGCATTGGGGGTTTCGACGATAGGGGGCTTGGGGGTGTGCGCACATGATGTGCGGTGGGTGCTGGTACTTGGCCCTTATATTGGCCCCCTATCCCTCATCAAACCTCCAGAACTCACACCCCCTTAAAGAGCATTTGAGAATTTATAGGTTTGCTGCTAGAAGCCATTAAAGTGTCTGAAATGGGGACACTTTTTTCAAACGATCACAAAATCTTCTCCACTTTAAGTTTTTGGCTGAGTTTTTTTTTTGCATGCCAACAAAAATACAGGGATCACCTCTACCAAATTTGGGGACAAAACTCTTTCTAAACAAATTTTAAAAAATAGTGAAAAATAGAAAACGGGTCGTCTTGCCATGAAACTTCACATGAAGGCTTAGGGTACCGTTGTATGAATTTACAAGCCATAAAAATGGCATTGGCATGGCAGAAATATGAAGATGTGCTTGAACCCACCTACCACCCAGTCGATCCCTAGCTTACGCATCCTGCCTCTCTGGTCGACTGAACGCTCGCACTTTCATTTCGTGGGTTGACCTAGGCATACGGAGTTCATCCGCAGTCTAAGCATACAGAGTTCATTCCCAGCCTAAGATCAGATTGGATCGAGGGTTGCGACAGCAGGACCGGCAACACACAGGGGATCGGGTTGATCTCGACTTGCACATTCTACCTCTCCGGCCGACTGAGTGCCCGCACGCCCGATTCGTGGGTTGGCTTATACATAGGGAGTTCATTTCAAGTCTAAGCCCCAGCCAGACCGAGGGTATGCAGAGGGGGATTGAGCCAATCCCCGGCTTGCGCATTATGCCTCTCCGGTTGGCTCAGTGCCTGCACGCTTGTTTCATGGGTTAACTTAGGCATACGAAGTTCATTCCCAGTCTAAGATCGGACCGGACTGAGGGTTGCGACAGTAGGATCAACAGCACATAGGGGGGACCGGGTCGGTCCTCGGCTTACGCATTCTACCTCTCCGACCGACTGAGCGCCCGCACGCTCGTTTCTTGGGTTGGCTTAGGCATACAGAGTTCATTCCATGTCTAAGCATATGGAGTTCATTCCTAATCTAAGATTGGATCAGACCGAGGGTTGCTGCAGCAGGACCAGCAGCAGGATCGGCAGTACGCATGGGGGGACCGGGCCGATCCCCGACTTGCGCATTCTGCCTTTTTGGCCGACTGAGTGCCCGCACGCTCGTTTCGTGGGTTGGCTTAGGCATACGGAGTTCATTCCATGTCTAAGCCCCAGCCAGACCGAGGGTTGTGGTAGCAGGACCAGCAGCGGGATCGACTGCACGTAGAAGGGGATCGGGCTGATCCCTGACTTGCGCATTATGCCTCTTCGGCTGGCAGAGCGCCCGCACGCTCGTTTCGTAGGTTGACTTAGGCATACGGAGTTCATCCCCACTCTAAGCATACGAGTTCATTCCCAATCTAAGATCGGACTAGACCGAGGGTTGCGGTAGCACGATCGACAGCACGTAGGAGGGACCAGGCCGATCCCCGGCTTACGCATTCTGCCTCTCTAGCTGGCTGAGCACCCGCACGCCCATTTCGTGGGTTGGCTTAGGCATAGGGAGTTCATTCCATGTCTAAGCCCCAGCCGGACCGAGGGTTGTGGTAGTGGGACCGGTAGCACATAGAGGGGGACTGGGTCGATCCCTGACTTGCGCATTATGCCTCTTCGATCGACTCAGTTCCCACATGCTCGTTTCGTGGGTTGACTTATGCATACGGAGTTCATTCCCAGTCTAAGATCAGACTGGACCTAGGGTTGCGGTAGCAAGATCGACAGCATGCAGGGGGGGACCGGGTCGATCCTCGACTTGCACATTCTGCCTCTCCGACCGGCTGAGCACCCGCACGCTCGTTTCGTGAGTTGGCCTAGGCATACGGAGTTTATTCCATGTCTAAGCATACGGAGTTCATTCCCAGTCTAAGTTTTTGAGCCACAGTGCACATGCTGGGCTTGGGCATGTGCTGGTGCTGCATTTTTTTCACCTGGGGCACCATCGCTGGAGCATCGCCGGAGCATCATCGGAGAGCCTAACCGGCGGTATTAGGGGTTTCGATGATTGGGGGTCCGGGGGGTGTGCGCACATGATGTGCGATGGGTGCTGGTACCTGGCCCTTATATTGGCCCCCTATCCATCATCAAACCTCAAGAACTCACACCCCCTTAAGGAGCATTTGAGATTTTATAGGTTTGCTGCCAGTAGCCATTAAAGTGTCTAAAATGGGGACACTTTTTCCAAACGGTCACAACATCTTCTCCGCTTCGAGTTTTTAGCTGAATTTTTTTGTGCAAGCCAAAAAAAATACAAGGATCACCTCTACCAAATTTAGGGGGAAAACTCATTCTAAAAAAATTTTAAAAAAATCCCAAACCGTAAAAAGTTTTGAAAATCGTGAAAAATAGAAAACGGGTCGTCTTGCCACGAAACTTCACATGAACGCTTAGGGGACCATTATATGAATTTACAAGCCATAAAAATTTCATTGGCAGGGCAGAAATATGAAGATGTGCTTGAACCCACCTACCACCCGTTCGATCCCCGGCTTACGCATCCTGCCTCTCTGGTCGACTGAGCACCCGCACGCTCGTTTCGTGGTTGACCTAGGCATACGGAGTTCATCCCCAACCTAAGCATACGGAGTTCATTCCTAGTCTAAGATCGGACCAGACCGAGGGTTGCAGCAGCAGGATCGATAGCACACAGGGGGGATCGGACCGATCCCCGGCTTGTGCATTTTGCCTCTCCGATCGGCTGAGCGCCCGCACGCCCGTTTCATGGGTTGGCTTAGGCATAGGGAGTTCATTCCATGTCTAATCCCCAACTGGACTGAGGATTGTGGCAGCGGGACCGACAGCAAGCAGAGAGGAACCGGGCCGATCCTCGACTTGCGCATTATGCCTCTCCGGTCGCCTCAGCGCCCACACGCTCGTTTCATTGGTTAACTTAGGCATACGGAGTTCATTCCCAGTCTAAGATCAGACCAGACCGAGGGTTACAGTAGCAGGATCGACAGCACACAGGGGGGACCGCGTTGATCTCTGGCTTGTGCATTCTGCCTTTTCGACCGACTGAGCGCCGGCACGCTCGTTTCGTGGGTTGGCTTAGGCATATAGAGTTCATTCTATGTCTAAGCATACGGAGTTCATTCCCAGTCTAAGATCAGACCGGACCGAGGGTTGCAGTAGTAGGATCGATAGCACGCAGGGGGAGACCGCACCGATCTCTGGCTTGTGCATTCTGCCTCTCCGATCGACTGAGCGCCTGCACGCTCGTTTCATGGGTTGGTTAAGGCATACTGAGTTCATTCCTTGTCTAAGCATACAGAGTTGATTCCCAGTCTAAGATCAGACTGGATTGAGGGTTGCGACAGCAGGACCAGCAGCAGGATAGGTAGCACACAGGAAGGATCAGACCGATCCTCGGCTTGCGCATTCTACCTCTTCAGTCGGCTGAGCGCCCGCACACTCGTTTTGTGGGTTGACTTAGGCATACGAAGTCCATCCCCAGTCTAAGCATAGGAAGTTCACTCCCAGTCTAAGATCGGACCAGACCGAGGGTTGCGATAGCAAAATCGACAGCACGCAGGGGAACTGAATTGATCCCCAACTTACGGATTCTGCCTCTCCGATCGGCAGAGCGCCCGCACGCCCGTTTCATGGGTTGGTTTAGGCATAGGGAGTTCATTCCATTTCTCAGCCCCAGTCGGATCGAGGGTAGTGGCAGCTGTACCGGTAGCACGCTGAGGGGGATCGGGCCAATCCCTGGGTTGCGCATTATGCCTCTCCGACCGACTGAGCGCCCACACGCTCATTTTATGGGTTGACTTAGGCATACAGAGTTCATCCATAGTCTAAGCATACGGAGTTCATTCCTAGTTTAAGATTGGATAGGACCGAGGGTTGCGACAACAAGATCAGCATCACGCAGGGGGGACCGGGTCGATCCCCGGCTTATGCATTTTGCCTCTCCGATCGGCTAAGCGCCCGTACGCCCGTTTCATGGATTGGCTTATGTATAAAGAGTTCATTCCATGTCTAAGCCCCAGCCAGATTGAGGGTTGGGGCAGCAGGACCAGCAGCACGTAGAGGGGGACCGGGTCGATCCCCGGCTTGTGCATTATGCCTCTTCGATCGGCTCAGCGCCCGTACGCTTATTTTGTGGGTTGACTTATGCATACGAAGTTCATTCCTAGTCTAAGTTCATTCCATGTCTAAGCATACGGAGTTCATTTCCAGTCTAAGATTTTGAGCCACGATGCACATGCTGGGCTCAGGCTTGTGCTGGTGTCACATTTTTTTCACCCGGGGCACCATCACCGGAGCATCGCTGGAGAGCCTAATCGGCGACATTGGGGGTTCCAACGATTGGGGGGGCCGGGGGGTGTGCGCACATGATGTGCGATGGGTGCTAGTACTTGGCCCTTATATTGGCCCCCTATCCCTCATCAAACCTCAAAAACTCACAGCCCCTTAAAGAGCATTTGAGATTTTATAGGTTTGCTGCCTGTAGACATTAAAATGTCTGAAATGAGGACACTTTTTTCAAACGGTCACAAAATCTTCTCCACTTCGAGTTTTTAGTTGAATTTTTTTGTGCATACCAAAAAAAATATGGGGATCACCTCCACAAAATTTGGGGACGAAACACTTTCTAAAAAAAGTTTAAAAAATCTCGAACCTCAAAAAGTTTTGAAAATTGTGAAAAATAGAAAACGGGTCGTCTTGCCATGAAACTTCACATGAAGGCTTAGGGGACCATTGTATGAATTTACAAGCCATAAAAATGGCATTGGCATGGCAGAAAAATGAAGATGTGCTTGAACCCACCTACCACCCGTTTGATCCCCGGCTTGCGCATCCTACCTCTCTGGTCGGTTGAGCGCCCGCACGCTCATTTCATGGGTTGACTTAGGCATACGGAGTTCATCCCTAGTCTAAGCATATAGAGTTCATTCCTAGTCTAAGATCAGACCAGACTGAGGTTTGCGACAGTAGGATCGGTAGCACGCAGGGGGGATCGGGTCGATCTTCGGCTTGCGCATTCTGCCTCTCCGACCGACTGAGCGCCCACATGCCCGTTTCGTGGGTTGGCTTAGGCATAGGGAGTTCATTCCATGTCTAACCCTGGTCGGAGTGAGGGTTGGGGCAGCGGGACCAGTAGGACGCTAGAGGGACCAGGCTGATCCCCGGCTTGCGCATTCTACCTCTCCGATCGGCTGAGTGCCCGTACGCTCATTTCATGGGTTGGCTTAGGCATACAGAGTTCATTCCATGTCTAAGCATACGGAGTTCATTCCCAGTCTAAGATCAGATCGGACTGAGGGTTGCAGTAGCAAGACCAGCAGCAGGATCGACAGCACGCAGGGAGGGATCGGGTCGATCCCCGGCTTACGCATTCTGCCTCTTCGACTAGCTAAGCGCCCGTACGCTCGTTTCGTGGGTTGATTTAGGCATACGGAGTTTATTTCCAATCTAAGCATAAAGAGTTCATTCCCAATATAAGATCTAACTAGACCAAGGGTTGCAACAGTAGGATCAGAAGAATGTAGAGGGGATCAGGCCGATCCTCGACTTGCGCATTCTGCCTCTCTGATCGGCTAAGCGCCCGCACGCCCGTTTCGTGGGTTGGCTTAGGCATAGGAAGTTCATTCCATGTCTAAGCCCCAGCCTAATTGAGGGTTATGGTAGTGGGACTGGCAGCACATAGAGGGGGACTGGGCCGATCCTCGACTTGCCCATTCTGCCTCTCCGGTTGGCTGAGCGCCCGCACGCTCGTTTCATGGGTTGGCTTAGGCATACGGAGTTCATTCCATTTCTAAGCATACGAAGCTCATTCCCAGTCTAAGAGTTTGAGCCACAGTGCACATGCTGGGCTTGGGCATGTGCTGGTGCTGCATTTTTTTCACCCGAGGAACCATCGCTGGATAATCGCCGGAGCATCGTCGGAGAGCCTAACTGGCGGTATTGGGGGTTCCGACGATTGGGGGGCCAGGGGGTGTGCGCACATGATGTGCGATGGGTGCTGGTACTTGGCCCTTATATTGGCCCCCTATCCCTCATTAAACCTTGAGAACTCATGCCCCCTTAAAGAGCATTTGAGATTTTATAGGTTTGCTGCCAATAGCCATTAAAGTGTCTGAAATGGGGACACTTTTTTCAAATAGTCACAAAATCTTCTCCACTTTTAGTTTTTAGCTGAATTTTATTTTGCATGCCAAAAAAAGTATAAGGATCTCCTCTACCAAATTTGGGGACAAAACTCTTTCTAAAAAATTTTTAAAAAATCCCAAACCTCAAAAAGTTTCAAAAATCATGAAAAATAGAAAACGGGTCATCTTGCCACGAAACTTCACATGAAGGCATAGGGGACCATTGTATGAATTTACAAGCCATAAAAATGGCATTGGCATGGCAGAAATATGAAGATGTGGTGGAACCCACCTACCACCCGTTCGATCCCCGGCTTACGCATCTTGCCTCTCTGGTCCGCTGAGTGTCTGCACGCTCGTTTTGTGGGTTGACTTAGGCATACGAAGTTCATCCCCAGTCTAAGGATACAAAGTTCATTCCCAGTCTAACATCGGATCGGATCAAGGGTTACGGTAGTAGGATCGGTAGCATGCAGGGGGGACCGGGCTGATCCTCGACTTACGCATTCTATCTATTCGATCGGCTGAGCGCTCGCACACCCGTTTCGTTGGTTGGCTTAGGCATAGGGAGTTCATTCCATGTCAAAGCCCCAGCTGGACCGAGGGTTGTGGCAGTAGGACCGACAGCAAGCAGAAGGAGATCGAGCCGATCCCTCTCTTGCACATTATGCCTCTCCGGCCTGTTCAATGCCTGAATGCTCATTTCGTGGGTTGACTTAGGCATACAGAGTTCATTCTCTATCTAAGATCGGACCAGATCGAGGGTTGTGGTAGTAGGATCGCGAACACGTAAGAGGGACCGGGCCGGTCCCCGGCTTGCGCATTCTGCCTCTCTGATCAACTCAGCGCCCGCACGCTCGTTCGTGGGTTGGCTGAGGCATACGGAGTTCATTCCATGTCTAAGCGTACAGAGTTCATTCCCAGTCTAAGATCGGACCGGACTGAGGGTTGCAATAGTAGGACCAGCAGTAAGATCGACAGCATATAGGGGGTTCGAGTTGATCCTCGGCTTGTGTATTCTACCTCTCCGACCAGCCTCTCCGGCCGGCTGAGCACCCGTACGCTCATTTCGTGGGTTGACTTAAGCATACGGGGTTCATCCCTAGTCTAAGCATATGGAGTTCATTCCCAGTCTAAGATCGAACCGGACCGAGGGTTGCAGTAGCAGGATCGGTAGCACGTAGGGTGGATCTGGCCGATCCCCAGCTTACGCATTCTGCCTCTCCGGTCGATTGAGTGCTCGTATGCCCGTTTCATGGGTTGGCTTAGGCATAGGGAGTTCATTCCATGTCTAAGCCCCAGTCGGACCGAGGGTTGTGGCAATGGGTCTGGCAGCATGCAGAGAGGGATCGGGTAGATCCCCGGGTTTCGCATTATGCCTCTCCGGCCGGCTTAGCTCCGAGACTCTCATTTTGTGGGTTAACTTAGGCATACGGAGTTTTTTCCCAGTCTAAGATCAGACCAGACCAAGTATTACGGTAGCAGGATTGACAGTATGCAGGAGGGACTGGGCCGGTCCCCAGCTTATGCATTCTGCCTCTCCGACCGGCTGAGTGTCCGCATGCTCGTTTCATGGGTTGGCTTAGGCATACCGAGTTCATTCCATGTCTAAGCATACGGAGTTCATTCCTAGTCTAAGATCAGACTGAATCGAGGGTTGCAACTGTAGGACCACTAGCAAGATTGGCAGCACGCAAGGGGGGATCGGGTCGATCCCTGGCTTGCGCATTCTACCTCTCTGGTCGACTGAGCACCCGCACGCTCCTTTCATGGGTTGGCTTAGGCATACGGAGTTCATTCCATATCTAAGCCCCAGCCGGACCGAGGGATGTGGCAGCAGGACCGACAGCAGGATCGACAACACGTAGAGGGGGACCAGGCTGATCCCTGGCTTACGCATTATGCCTTTCCGACCAGCCTCTCCGGTCAGCTGGGCGCCCGCACGCTCATTTCGTGCGTTGACTTAGGCAAACAGAGTTCATCCCCAGTCTAAGCATATGAAGTTCACTCCTAGTCTAAGATTAGATCTGACCGAGGGTTACCGCAGCAGGATTGACAGCACGTAGGGGGGACCAGGCCGATCCCCGGCTTACGCATTCTGCCTCTCTAGCCGGTTGAACGCCCGCACTCTCGTTTCATGGGTTGGATTAGGCATAAGGAGTTCATTCCATGTCTAAGCCCCAACTAGATCGAAGGTTGTGGCAACGGGATCGGTAGCACACAGAGAGGGATCGGGCTGATCCCCGGCTTACGCATTATGCCTCTCCGACCGACTCAGCGCCCAAACGTTCATTTCGTGGGTTGAGTTAGGCATACGGAGTTCATTCCCAGTCTAAGATCGAACCGGACCGAGGGTTACGGCAACAAGATCGATAGCACACAGAGGGGACCGAGCTGATCCTCGACATGTGCATTTTGCCTCTTCGGCCTGCTGAGCGCCCGCACGCTCATTTCATGGGTTGGCTTAGGCATATAGAGTTCATTCCTTGTCAAGCATACGGAGTTCATTCCCAGTCTAAGATCGGATCGATCTGAGGGTTACGATAGCAGGACTAGTAGCAGGATCGACAGCACGCAAGGAGGGACCGGGCCGATCCCCGGCTTGCGCATTTTGCCTCTCTGGCTGGCCGAGTGCCCGTACGCTCGTTTCGTGGGTTGGCTTAGGCATTCGGAGTTCATTCCATGTCTAAGCCGTAATCGGACTAAGGGTTGTGGCAGCAGGATCGGCAGCATGCAGTGGGGGATCGGACTGATCCTCTGCTTACGGATTATACCTCTCCGGTCGGCGTTTTTGGTCGACTGAGCACCCGCACGCTCGTTTCATGGGTTGACTTAAGCATACGGAGTTCATCCCCAATCTAAGCATATGGAGTTCATTCCCAGTCTAAGATTACACTAGGCCGAGGGTTGCGGCAGCAGGATCGGTAGCACGCAGGGGGGACCGAGTCGATCCCCGGCTTGCGCATTCTACCTCTCCGACTGGCTGAGCATCCGCATGCCCCTTTCGTGGGTTGGCTTAGGCATAGGGAGTTCATTCCATGTCTAAGCCCCAGCTGGACTGAGGGTTGTGGCAGCGGGACCGGTAGCACGTAGAGAGGGACCAAGTCCATCCCCGGCTTGCGTATTATGCCTCTCCGATCGGCTCAGCGCCCGCACGCTCGTTTCGTGGGTTGACTTAGGCATACGGAGTTCATTCCCAGTCTAAGAGCAGACTGGACTGAGGGTTGCGACAGCAGGATCGACAACACGTAGGGGGGACCGGGCCGGTCCCCAGCTTGCGCATTCTGCCTCTTCGACTGGCTGAGTGCCCGCACGCTCATTTCATGGGTTGGCTTAGGCATACGGAGTTCATTTCATGTCTAAGCATACGGAGTTCATTCCCAGTCTAAGATCGTATCAGACCGAAGGTTGCGATAGCAGGACCAGCAGTAGGATCGACAGCACGCACAGGGGGACCGAGTCGATCCTCAGCTTGTGAATTCTCCCTCTCTGGTTGGCTGAGCGCCGGCACGCTTGTTTCATGGGTTAGGTTAGGCATACGGAGTTCATTCCATGTCTAAGCCCTAGCGGGACCGAGGGTTGTGGCAGCAGGACTAGTAGCGGGATCGGCAGCACGCAGAAGGGGACGGGGCTGATCCCTGGCTTACGCATTATGCCTCTCCGACCGGCTGAGTGCCCACACGCACGTTTCATGGGTGGACTTAGGCATACGAAGTTCATCCCCAGTCTAAGCATATGGAGTTCATTCCCAGTCTAAGATCAGATCAGACTGAGGGTTGCGACAGCAGGATCGACAGCACGCATGGGGGATCGACCCAATCCCCGGCTTGCGCATTCTACCTCTACTGTCGGCTGCACGCCCTTTTCATGGGTTGGCTTAGGCATAGGGAGTTCATTCCATGTCTAAGCCCTAGCTGGACCAAGGGTTGTGGCAGCGGGACCGACAGCACGCAGAGAGGGATCGGGCAGATCCCCGGCTTACGCATTATGCCTCTTCGGTCGGCTCAGCGCCTGCACGCTCGTTTCATGGGTTGACTAATGCAAACGGAGTTCATTCCCAGTCTAAGACCGAATTGGACTGAGGGTTGCAGTAGCAGGATTGATAGCATGTAGAGGGGGATCGGGCTGATCCCCGACTTGTGCATTCTGCCTCTCCGGCCGACTGAGCGCCCGCACGCTCGTTTGGTGGGTTGGCTTAGGCATACGTTGTTCATTCCATGTCTAAGCATATGGAGTTCATTCCTAGTCTAAGATTTTTAGCCACGGTGCACATGTTGGGCTCAGGCATGTGCTGGTGCCGTATTTTTTTCACCCGGGGGCACCATCACCGGAGCATCACCGAGCATCGACGGAGAGCCTAATCGAGGTATTGGGGGTTCCGACGATTGGGGGCGCTGGGGGGTGTCCGGACATGATGTACGATGGGTGCTGGTACTTGGCCCTTATATTGGCCCCCTATCCCTCATCAGACCTCGAGAACTCACACCCCCTTAAAGAGCATTTGAGATTTTATAGGTTTACTGCCAGTAGCCATTAAAGTGTCTGAAATGGGGACACTTTTTTCAAATGGTCACAAAATCGTCTCCACTTCGAGTTTTTAGCTAAAGTTTTTTGTGCATGCCAAAAAAAATATAAGGATCACCTCTACCAAATTTGGGGACAAAACTCTTTCTAACAAAATTTTAAAAAATCTTGAACCGCAAAAAGTTTCAAAAATCGTGAAAAAAAGAAAACGGGTCGTCTTGACATGAAACTTCACATGAAGACTTAGGGGACCATTGTATGAATTTACAAGCCATAAAAATCGCATTGGCATGACAGAAATATGAAGATGTGCTTGAACCCACCTACCACCCGTTCGATCCCCGACTTGCGCATCCTGTCTCTCTGGTTGGCTGAGCGCCCGCACACTTGTTTCATCGGTTGACTTAGGCATACGGAGTTTATCCCCAGTCTAAGCATACGGAGTTCATTCCCAATCTAAGATCAGATCGGACCGAGGGTTGCGGCAGTAGGATCGGCAGCACGCAGGGGGGATCAGACCGATCCCCGACTTGCGCATTCTGCCTCTCCGATCGGCTGAGCGCCCCCACGCCCGTTTCGTGGGTTGGCTTAGGCATAAGGAGTTCATTCCATGTCTAAGCCGTAATCAGATTGAGGGTTGTGGCAGCGGGACTGGCAGCACGTAGAGGGGAACCGGGCCGATCCCCGGCTTGTGCATTATGCCTCTTCGACCGGCTCAGCGCCCGCACGCTTGTTTTGTGGGTTGACTTAGGCATACAGAGTTCATTACCAGTCTAAGATTGGATCGGACCGAGGGTTGAGGCAGCAGGATCAATAGCACACAAGGGGGGACCGGGTCGATCCCTAGCTTGCACATTTTGCCTCTCCGACCGGCTGAGCTCCCGCAAGCTTGTTTCATGGGTTGGCTTAGGCATACGGAGTTCATTCCATGTCTAAGCATACGGAGTTCATTCCCAGTCTAAGATCGGACCAGATCGAGGGTTGCGACAGCAGGACCAGCAGTAGGATCGGCAGCATGTAGGGGGGACCGGACCGATCCCAGGCTTACGCATTATGCCTCTTTGGCTGGCTCAGCACCCGCACGCTTGTTTCGTGGGTTAACTTATGCATACGGAGTTCATTCCCAGTCTAAGATCAGACCGGGTTGAGGGTTGCGACAGCAGGATCAACAGCACGCAGGGGGGATTAGGTCGATCTCTGACTTGCGCATTATGCCGCTCCGATCGGTTGAGCGCCCGCACAGTCATTTCGTGGGTTGGCTTAGGCATACGGAGTTCATTCCATGTCTAAGCCCCAGTCAGACCGAGGGTTATGCCAGCAGGACCGGTAGTGGGGTCGGCAGCAGGCAGAGGGGGATCGGGTTGATCCCCGGCTTGCGCATTATGCCTTTCCGGCCGACAGAGCACCCGTACGCTCGTTTCGTAAGTTGACTTAGGCATACGGAGTTCATCCCCAGTCTAAGCATACGGAGTTCGTTCCCAGTCTAAGATCGGATCAGACCAAGGGTTGCGACAGCAGGATCGACAGCACGTATGGGGGACCGGGTCGATTCCTGGCTTGCGCATTCTACCACTCTGGCTGGCTGAGCGCCCGCACACCCATTTCATGGGTTGGCTTAGGCATAGGGAGTTCATTCAATTTCTAAGCACTAGCTAGATCGAGGGTTGTGGCAGTGGGACCGACAATACGTAGAGAGGGACCGGGCCGATCCCCTGCTTGCGCATTATGCCTCTTTGGCCGGCTCAGCACCCGCACGCTTGTTTCGTGGGTTGACTTTGCATAAGGAGTTCATTCCCAGTCTAAGATCAGACCGGGCCGAGGGTTGCGGTAGTAGGATCAACAGCACGCAGGGGGGATCGGGTCGATCCCTGACTTGCGCATTCTACCTCTCCGGTCGGCTGAGTGCCCACACGCTCGTTTTGTGGGTTGGCTTAGGGATATGGAGTTCATTCCATGTCTAAGCATACGGAGTTCATTCCCAATCTAAGATTTTGAGCCACGGTGCACATGTTGGGCTCGGGCATGTGCTGGTGCGGCATTTTTTTCGCTCGGGGCACCATCGTCGGAGCATCACCAGAGAGCCTAACTGGCGGCATTGGTGGTTCCGACGATTGGAGGGGTCGAGGGGTGTGCGCACATGATGTGCGATGGGTGCTAGTACTTGTGTCACGGGCTTCGACCTTAGACATAGAAACCGTGCAGCCTTACGCTTGGAATCTCCTCCTTTATGCCTAAGTCAGCCTAAAACACAAGCGTACGGGCACTAGAAGAACAGGAAGGGCTGATTACGCAAGTGAAAGAGAAATAGGATAAGAAGGCATAATTCTGGAAGTGCTCTTGTATTCACTAAAGTGGAAGTGTTTGATGGTGTACAAACGAGGAATGAGCAGCCCTCTATTTATAGTTGAGGCTCCAGCTTACACTTAATGGCAATATCCCTAGAATAAAGGCTAAAATCATGGGATTATATAGATTACAATCAATCAGGATGCTAACTCTTGATTTTCAGGGTCAACCAAATCTACCAGGATGCTGCTGCTGATCCTGCCTACTTCCAGAAGCTTCCCTTATGTGTCCAGCACCTTGGGCCCTTCTGGATGTGGTGCGACAGCTTGTATACCAGGCCTTGGTCTCATGGGCTAGCCTGCAAGTTGGGCGAGCATTCTGAACTCGTTTGCTAGGCTTTGCGCGTAGATACCCGCCAGCACGCCTGGTCTACGGGCCTCAACCTCTGGCTCACCTGCTGGTGCGCCTGATGTGCCTGGCACGCCTGCCCAGGGTGTGGCATTCTTCCCCACCTGATTGCGCAATGCCCTCATTGTGTCTTCTGCATGGTACTACCTATTCTTGTCCCTAAACTTTCATAAGTCATCTGCTGGTTCCCAGCTCACCTCACTGTCTGGAAGTCCCTTCCAGTGCACCAAGTACTCTTGTCTTGGCTGATAGTTCTTCTGTCTCACCTCTCGATTAGCTATGATGCTGTGGACCTCCTTCTCATATGAGGCCCTTGCTCCCAATGGCGCACGTTTTGACTCTGCCCATCCTGGATCTCTCTCATCCTCATGGAACGGCTTGAGCATGCTCACATGGAACACCAGGTGTACCCTCGGCTTGGGTGGCATATCCAGCTTGTAGGCAACCTTGCCTACCCTCTTGACTACTCGAAAAGGTCCCTCATACCTCTGGACTAGGCCTTTGTGCAGCCCCCTATGGCGCACAATAGGATGCAACTTCACCAACACCAAGTTTCCAACCTGGAACTGCACGTCCCACCTATTTTGGTCTGCCCACTTCTTCGACCTCTTGGCCGCCTTGTGTAGACAAACTCTGGCCAAGTCAGTTTGCTTCTGCCATGCCTTGGCAAACTTGTATGTAGCTGGATTTGACCCTGTATAACCTGCAGCAATCGAACCGGGTGTTAGTGGTTGTTGCTCTGTCACAACCTTAAATGGGCTCTGGTTCGTTGCCTCGCTCCTTTGCAAGTTGTAGGAAAACTACGCAATATCTAGCAGCTTTGGCCAGTCCCTTTATGTGGCCTCACATAGTGCCTGAGGTAGACCTCCAATAGTCCATTCACTCGTTCTGTCTGCCCATCAGTCTGCAGATGCATGCTGGTGGAAAAGTTCAAGTCTGACCCCAACAGCTTGAACAACTCAGTCCAGAACCTACCTGTGAAACGCTCGTCCCGATCACTAACAATGGTCCTCGACACTCTCCAATACTTAACCATGTTCTTCAGGAATAATCGAGCTGTCTCCTCGGCTGGGCACTCCTTGGTTGCTGGAATGAAGATTCCATACTTGGAAAACCTATCCACCATTACCATGATGCTTCCAAACCCTTCTACTTTGGGTAGACCGACTATAAAGTCCAAAGAAACACTATCCCATGGTTGCTCTGGCACTGGCAATGGCTCTAAGAGACCGCCTGGTTTCTTGAGCTCCACCTTGTTCTATTGGCACACAAGACAAGTCTTCACATAGGCCTCCACATCGTCCCTCATGTGCGGCCAGTAGTACCGGTCCTCGATCAGTGCCAAGGTACGACTCACTTCGGGGTGTCCAGCCCACCTTGAATCATGGCATTCTTGCAAAACTTCCTTACGGAGCTTCCCGTGCTATGGCACAAGCAGTCTATTGCCCCTGGTGTACAGCACGCCATCCTACAACCAAAATCGCCTAGTTTTACCTTGCTGGGCATACTCCATCAAAGCCTTGGCTGTAGGATCATGCGCAAGTCCCTTCTTGATGCGCGACACTAGTGACCCTTCTGGTTGGTTAATGGCAGTAAGGTTAGCCTTCTTGCTCAGGGCATCTGCCACTAGGTTCACAAACCCCAGCTTGTACTCCATCTGGAAATCAAATTCCATAAGAAAATCTTGCCATCTCACATGCTTGAGGGATAGCTTCTTCTGCGTCTGAAAGTAGTTGGTCGCCACATTGTTCATCCTAACCATGAACCTCAACCCCAACGGGTAATGGCACCAAGTGTGTAAGTAGTGCACCATTGCAGTCATCTCCTTCTGTTGGATCGTGTACTTGCGTTCAGTCTCGTTCAGCTTTCTACTCTCGAATGTGACTGGACGTCCCTCCTACATCAACACGCCCCCTATGGCAAAGTTTGATGCATCCGTATGCACCTCATAAGGCTTGGCATGGTCTGGCAAGGCCAAGACTGGCTCCTCAGTCACAGCCCACTTCAACCTATCAAAGGCTTCCTGGCACCCTGCGCTCCACTCCTATGCTTTCTCTTTCTTGAGCAAGTCAGTCAACGGCGTGGCTATTGTTGAGTGACCTTTGATGAAGCACCTATAGTAGTTGACCAGCCCAAGGAACGATCTGCCATTCCAGGATGGCATGTATCTTGCCTTCATCCATGCATATCCTACCACCTCCCACTATGTGGCCAAGGAACGGGATCTCCTGCTGGGAGAATGAGCACTTCTCCCTCTTAACAAACAGCTTGTGCACCCGCAACACCTCAAACACCTGTCTCAAGTGGTCTACATGCTCTCCCAAAGTTTGGCTGTAGATCACAATGTCATCCAAATAAACCATAACAAACTGATCAAGGAATGACTGAAGTACCTTGTTCATAAGGGGGCAGAATGTTGCTGGGGCATTCGTGAGTTTGAAAGGCATCACCAAGAACTCATACGAACCATACCGAGTGACACATGCTGTCTTTGGCTCATCTCCCTCCGCGATCCTGACTTGATAGTAGCCTAACCTCAAATCCAGCTTGGTGAACAACCTTGCGCTCCCAAGTTGATCGAACAAGCCTGCAATGAGTGGGATGGGGTACTTGTTCTTGATGGTCAGTTTGTTCAAAGCCCGGTAGTCTATGCATAGTCGCAACGACCCATCATGCTTGTGCTAAAATAGAATCGGTGCACCATACGGTGCCTTCGATGGCCTGATGAAGCCAGCATCAACTAACTCTTTGAGCTGCTTCCTCAACTCTTCCAACTCTAGTGGAGACATTCGGTAAGGGGCTCTAGCTGGTGGCTTGGCCTCGAACACCAGCTCGATCTTGTGGTCCACCTCCCTCTTAGGTGGTAGCTTGCTAGGTAGCTTTACAGGCATCACATCACTAAAGGTCTTCAGCACCTTTAGCACCTCCAAGGGTGACTCGATCTCGTTCTCCCTTGGCTCATCATATTTTAGGGCTACCAAGAAGGTGTCTTCTTGTCTGCTTACCACCTTGGCAAATTGGATGGCTGGCACCACCCATGACCCAACTCCAGACCCTCTCCTCAATGGCACTAGGCATTGGCACCGTGCATCCAAGATGCAAAGACAATCGGCAAAAGGCACAAGGAGGGCATTAATCCGAACAAGGAAATCCAACCCAATCACAAACTCATAGTCGTTGAGGGGTATTACCTCAATGGTCTCCTTGCCTTTCCAGTCTCCAAGCTGTAACTCCACTCCCCGCGCTACTTCAATGGCTGGAACTTCATTGGAGTTCACCGTTTTGATGGTACCAGTCCCTTTCTACACCTTTAGTCTGAGCTTCCGGGCTCTATCACCTGAAATAAAAAGATGTGAGGCACCTGTGTCCACTAGTATGCTCACCTTCTGACCCACAACCATCAGATCCATAAACATCAAGCCCTTTGGCTTGCGGCTCCCCTTACTCTGGACAGCAATAAGCACCAACGACCTAAGCTTTGTTACCCCTGACTCTGGCTCCTTGTCAGACTCCTTGTCAACACCAGCCAGCTTGCCCTTTTATGGGTAATTATGCGCTATGTGGCTCCCTCCACATAGGTAGCATGCTAGTGGCTCTCGGACCGCCTTTGCTTTCCACTTGCCTACTGGTGGCTTCCTCTCACCATCCTTGGTTAAACGGTCTTGATCTCTATCCTTGGACTCTCGGTCACGATCCTTCCCCTTGGACTACTTCTTCTGATCCCTATCATCCCTGCCTTTACCCTTGGGCTTGGTAGACTCAAACTTTTTCAGAGGCTTGAACTCTATCAAGGTCTCGGTAGTAGTCATGGCTTTAGCCAAGTCATGAACTCCTCTGCTTTGTAGCTCATGCTTCACCCACGGCTTTAGCCCATCCATGAAAGCAAATAAGGCATCCTTCTCACCTAGATCTGAGATCTATAGCATCAGCTCAGAGAATTTTTGGACATACTCCCTTATGTCCCCTTGCTAGCTCAGCCAGCGTAACTTTGCCCGCACCTCATCATCGGCATACTTCGGGTAAAATTGTTCTCTGAACTCCCATTGAAACTCTGCCCAGGTTCCAATCTTGGCGCTCCCATGCCTGACATCATCAGACCTGCGCCTCTACCATAATAAGGCTACATCAGTGAGATACATAGCAGTGGTGCTTACCTTTATCGCCTCGTTTTACATGCCCATGGCCTGGAAGTACTGCTCCATACCCCAAAGGTAGTTATCTACTTCCTTGGCTGCCCTAGTCCCCTTGAACTCCTTAGGCTTGGGGACATCCAATCTAAACTTGGACACTCCAGCAAACATGCCATTCCTAATGGCAGTCTTGCAAGCAACAAGCTCACTGGTAAGCTCCTCCATCTGCTAGCACATGGCTTCCATGCCATCGCGCAAGGTTAGCACTTCAGCCTCCAAGGTCTGATTCTTTTGGGTGAACACGTCCAAGCCTTTGTTGAGAGCAGCTTGCAGCTCACTTTGGATCTCCTCCCCCATAGAGTCTAGCGATGCAATGTGAGTCTCTACCCCCTCAAGCTTCTCCTTCACGTCGCCCATGGTCACCTCCACCTTGGCCAGCCTACCATCCATGGTATACTAAATATCTCTAGATCTGGCTTTTCTCCCTCTTCCACACCCATGCTCCTGGGCCTATGGTTGTTGGTTAGCAGCGTCACTTTGGGATGCCATCTCCTCTAACCTGCACAACACAAACACACAGAATCGAACTTGCTCTGATACCAACTGTCACGGGCTCCGACCTTAGACTCAGAAACCGTGCGACCTTAGGCTTGGAATCTCCTCCTTTATGCCTAAGTCAGCCTAAAACACAAGCGTACGGGCACTAGAAGAATAGGAAGGGCTGATTACGCAAGTTAAAGAGAAACAAGATAAGAAGGCAGAATTTTGGAAATGCTCTTTTATTCACTGAAACAGAAGTGTTTGATAGTGTACAAATGAGGGAAGAGCAGCCCTCTATTTATAGTTGAGGCTCCAGCTTACACTTAATGGCAATATCCCTAGAATAAAGGCTAAAATCATGGGATTATATAGATTACAATCAATCAGGATGCTAACTCCTGATTTTTAGGGTCAACCAAATCTGCCAGGATGCTGCTGTTGATCCTGCCTGCTTCCAGAAGCTTCCCTTGCGTGTCCAGCACCTTTGGCCCTTCTGGATGTGGTGTGGGCAGCTTGTATGCCAGGCCTTGATCTTACGGGCTGGCCTAAAAGTTGGGCGGGCGTTCTGAACTCGTTTGCTAGGCTTTACGCACAAAAACCTGCCAGCACACCTGGTCTACGGGCCTCAACCTCTGGCTCACTTGCTGGTGCGCCTGATGTGCCTGGCGCGCCTGCCCAAGGTGTGACACTTGGCCCTTATATTGGCCCCCTATCCCTCATCAAACCTCGAGAACTCACACCCCCTTAAAAAGCATTTGAGATTTTATAGGTTTGCTACCAGTAGCCATTAAAGTGTCTGAAATAGGGACAATTTTTTCAAACGGTCACAAAATCTTCTGCACTTCGAGCTTTTAGCTGAATGTTTTTATGTATGCCAAAAAAAATACAAGGATCACCTTTACCAAATTTGGGGACAAAACGTTTTCTAAAAAAATTTTAAAAAATCCCGAACCGTAAAATGTTTCGAAAATCGTGACAAATAGAAAACAGGTCGTCTTGTCACGAAACTTCACATGAAGGCTTAGGGGACCATTGTATGAATTTACAAGCCATAAAAATGGCATCGGCATGGCAGAAATATGAAGATGTGCTTGAACAGACCTACCACTCGTTCGATCCTTGGCTTGCGCATCCTGCCTTTTTGGTCGGGTGAGCGCCCGCATGCTCGTTTCGTGGGTTGGCTTAGGCATACGGAGTTCATCCCCAGTCTAAGCATACGGAGTTCATTCCCATTCTAAGATCGGTCCGAATCGAGGGTTAGGCATACGGAGTTCATTCCATGTCTAAGCATACGGAGTTCACTCTCAGTCTAAGATCAGACCAGATCGAGGGTTATGGTAGTAGGACCAGTAGCAGGATCAGCAGCACGTAGGGAGGGACCGAGTCGATCCTCGGCTTACGCATTCTACCTCTCCGGCCGGTTGAGCACCCGCACACTCGTTTCGGGGGTTGGCTTAGGCGTACGGAGTTCATTCCATGTCTAAGCCCCAGCCGGACCGAGGGTTGTGGCAGCAGGACCGGTAGCGGGATCAGCAGCATGCAGAGAGGGACTAGGCTGATCTCTGGCTTGTGCATTATACCTCTCCGACTGGCCTCTCTGGCTAGCTGAGCACCCACACGCTCGTTTCGTGGGTTGACTTAGGCATACGAAGTTCATCCCCAATCTAAGCATACAGAGTTCATTCCCAGTCTAAGATCAGTCCAGATCGAGGGCTGCGACAATAGGATCAACAGCACACAAGAGGGATCGGGCCGATCCCCGGCTTACGCATTCTGCCTCTCCGATCGACTGAGCGTCCGTATGCTCGTTTCATGGGTTGGCTTAGGCATACGGAGTTCATTGCATGTCTAAGCCCTAGCCGGACTGGAGGTTGTGGCAGCAGGACTGGCAGCGGGATCGACAGCATGCAGAGGGGGACCGGACTGATCCCCGGCTTACGCATTATGCATCTTCGGTTGGCTGAGCACCCGCACACTCATTTCATGGGTTGGCTTAAGCATACGGAGTTCATTCCATGTCTAAGCATATGGAGTTCATTCCCAGTCTAAGATCAGACCGGACTGAGGGTTGCGACAATAGGACCAGCAGCAGGATAGGCAGCACACAGGAGGGACCGGGCCAATCCCTGACTTATGCATTCTGCCTCTTCGACGGGTTGAGCACTCGCACGCTCGTTTCGTGGGTTGGCTTAGGCATACGAAGTTCATTCCATGTCTAAGCCCTAGCTAGACCGAGGGTTGTGGCAGCAGGACTGGCAGCGGGATCGGTAGCATGCAGAGGGGGACTGGGCTGATCCCAGGCTTGCACATTATGCCTCTCCGGTCTGCCTCTTCGACCGGATGAACGCCTACACGCTCGTTTTGTGGGTTGACTTAGGCATACAAAGCTCATCCCAAATCTAAGCATACGGAGTTCATTCCCAGTCTAAGATCGGTCCGGACTGAGGGTTGCAGCAATAGGATCGGCAGCACGCAGGGGGGATCGGGCCGATCCCCAGCTTGCGCATTATGCCTCTCCGACCGGCTGAGTGCCCGCACGTCCATTTTGTGGGTTCGCTTAGGCATACGGAGTTCATTCCATGTCTAAGCCCCAGCTGGACCGAGGGTTGTGGCAGCGGACCGACAGCACGTAGAGGGGGATCGAGCCGATCCCTGTCTTGCGCATTATGCCTCTTCGGCTGGCTGAGCACCCGCACGTTCGTTTCATGGGTTGACTTATGCATACAGAGTTCATTCCTAGTCTAAGATCCAACCAGACGGAGGGTTGTGGCAGTAGGATCGATAGCACGTAGGGGGGACCGGGCTGATACCCGACTTGCGCATTCTGCCTCTCTAGTCGGCTGAGCACCCGCACGCTCATTTCATAGGTTGGCTTAGGCATATGGAGTTCATTCCATGTCTAAGCATACAGAGTTCATTCCCAGTCTAAGATTTTGAGCCACGGTGCACATGCTGGGCTTGGGTATGTGCTGATGCCATATTTTTTTCACCCGAGGCACCATCATCGGAGCATCACCGGAGAGCCTAACCGGAGGCATTGGGGGTTCCGATGATTGGGGGGCCGGGGCATGTGCACACATGATGTGCGATGGGTGCTGGTACTTGGCTCATATATTGGCCCCCTATCCCTCTTCAAACCTCGAGAACTCACACCCCCTTAAAGAGCATTTGAGATTTTATAGGTTTGCTGCCAGTAGCCATTAAAGTGTCTAAAATGGGGACACTTTTTTCAAACGGTCACAAAATCTTCTCCACTTCGACTTTTTAGCTAATTTTTTTTTGCATGCCAACAAAAATAAAAGGATCACCTCTACCAAATTTGGATACAAAACTCCTTCTAAAAAAATTTTAAAAAATCTCAAACCGTAAAAAGTTTCAAAAATCATGAAAAATAGAAACGGCTCGTCTTGCCACTAAACTTCACATGAAGGCTTAGGGGACTATTGTATGAATTTACAAGCCATAAAAATGGCATTGGCACAGCAAAAATATGAAGATGTGCTTGAACCCACTTACCACCCATTCGATCCCCGGCTTGCACATCCTGCCCCTCTGGTCGGCTGAGCGCCCGCACGCTCATTTCGTGGGTTGACTTAGGCATACGGAGTTCATCCCCAGTCTAAGCATATGGAGTTCATTCCCAGTCTAAGATAGGATTGGACCGAGGATTGTGGCAGCAAGATCGATAGCACGCAGGGAGGAACGGGTCGATCCCCGGCTTGCGCTTTTTGCCTCTCTGATTGGTTGAGCACCCGCACGCCCATTTCGTGGGTTGGCTTAGGCATAGGAAATTCATTCCATGTCTAAGCCCCAGCCAGACCGAGGGTTGTGGCAGTGGGACCGGTAGCACGCAGAGGGGGACCGGGCCGATCCCTGGGTTGTGCATTATGCCTCTCCGGCCAGCTTAGCACCCGGACGCTCATTTCGTGGGTTGATTAGGCATACGGAGTTCATTCCCAGTCTAAGATCAGACTGGACCGAGGGTTACGGTAGCAGGATCGATAGCACGCAAGGGGGGATCGGGCTGAACCCCGGCTTGCGCATTCTGCCTCTCCAGCTGGTTGAGTGCCTGTACGCTTGTTTCATGGGTTGGCTTAGGCATACGGAGTTCATTCCATGTCTAAGCATGCAGAGTTCATTTCCAGTCTAAGATCGGACCGGATCGAGGGTTGCGGTAGTAGGACTAGCGGCAGGATCGACAGCATGTAGGGGGGATCGGGCCGATCTCCGGCTTGCGCATTCTGCCTCTTCGATCGGTTGAGCGCTCGCACGCTCGTGTCATGGGTTAGCTTAGGCATACAGAGTTCATTCCATGTCTAATCCCCAATCGGACCAAGGGTTGTGGCAGCAAGACCGGCAGTGGGATCGACAGCACGCAAAGAGGGACCGAGCTGATCCCCGGCTTGCGTATTATGCCTCTCCGGCAGGTTGAACGCCCGTGCGCTCATTTCGTGGGTTGACTTAGGCATGCGGAGTTCATCCCCAGTCTAAGCATACGGAGTTTATTCCCAGTCTAAGATTGGACCGGATCGAGGTTGCGACAACAGGATCGACAGCATGTAGGGGGGACCGGGCCGATCCCTAGCTTGCGCATTCTGCCTCTCCGACCGGCGGAGCACCCGCACGCCCGTTTCATGGGTTGGCTTAGGCATCGGGAGTTCATTCCATGTCTAAGCCTCAGCCAGACCGAGGGTTATGGCAGCGGGATCGACGGCACGCAGAGGGAGACCGAGCCGATCCCCAGCTTGCGCATTATGCGACTTCGGCTAGCTCAGTGCCTGAACACTCATTTCATGGGTTGACTTAGGCATACGGAGTTCACTCCTAGTCTAAGATCAGACCGGATCGAGGGTTGCGGCAGCAGGATCGATAGCACGTAGGGTGGGATCAGGTCAGTACTCGACTTGTGCATTCTGCCTCTCCGGCCGATTGAGCGCCCGTACGCTCATTTCGTGGGTTGGCTTAGGCATACAGAGTTCATTCCTTGTCTAAGCCCCAGCCTGACCAAGTGTTGTGGCTACGGGATCGGTAGCTCGTAGAGGGGGATCGGGCCCATCCCCGACTTGCCCGTTATGCCACTTCGGCCGGCTCAGCTCCTGCACGCTCGTTTCATGGGTTGACTTAGGCATACGCAGTTCATTCCTAGTCTAAGATCGGATCAGACCGACGGTTGCAGTAGCAAGATCGACAGCACGTAGGGGGACCGAGCTAGTCCCCAGCTTTCGCATTATGCCTCTCTGGCCGACTGAGCGCCTGCACGCTCGTTTCGTGGGTTGACTTAGGCATACGGAGTTTATCCCCAGTCTAAGCATACAGAGTTCATTCCCAGTCTAAGATCAGACCGGATCGAAGGTTGCGGCAGCATGCAGGGGGGATTGAACCGATCCCTGGCTTGTGCATTCTGCCTCTCTGACCAGCTGAGCGCCCGCACGCCCGTTTTGTGGGTTGGCTTAGGCATAGGGAGTTCATTCCATGTCTAAGCCCCAGCCGGACCGAGGGTTGTGGCAACGGGACCGGCAGTACGCAAAGGGGGACCGGGCCGGTGCTCGGCTTGTGCATTATGCCTCTCCGATCGGTGCAGCGCCCGAACGCTCGTTCCGTGGGTCGACTTAGGCATACGGAGTTCATTCCCAGTCTAAGCATACGGAGTTCAACCCTAGTCTAAGCATACGGAGTTCATTCCCAGTCTAAGATCGGACCGGACCGAGGGTTGCGGTAGTAGGATCGACAGCACACAGGGGGGATCGGGCCCACCCTCGACTTAAACATTTTGCCTCTCCAGCCGACTGAGTGCCCGTACGCCTGTTTCACGGGTTGGCTTTGGCATAGGGAGTTCATTCCATGTCTAAGCCCCAGCCGAACCAAAGGTTGTGGTAGTGAGACCGGCAGTACGCAGAAGGGGTCCGGGCCGATCCCCAGCTTGTGCATTATGCCTCTCCGATAGGCTCAGTGCTCGAATGCTCGTTGTGTGGGTTGCCTTAGGCATACAGAGTTCATTCCCAGTCTCAGATCGGAGTGGATCGAGGGTTACGATAGTAGGATCGACAGCACGTACGGGGGGATCGGGTCAGTCCCTGGCTGGCACATTCTACCTCTCCGACCGACTGGCTCGATCCCTGGCTTGTGCATTTTGTCGCTCCGATCGGCTGAGGGTTATGGCATAGGGAGTTAATTCCATTTCTAAGCCCCAGCCAGACCAAGGGTTGTGGCAGCGGGACCGGTAGCACGCAGAGGGGGATTGGGTCGATCCCTGACTTGCGCATTATGCCTCTCCGACCGGCTCAGCGCCCGCACGCTCATTTAGTGGGTTGACTTAGGCATACAGAGTTCATTCTTGGTCTAAGATCAAACCAGACCGAGGGTTTGCAACAGCAGGATCGACAGCATGCAGGAGGGAACAGGTCGGTCCCCAACTTGCGCATTCTGCCTCTCCGGCCAGTTGAGCACCCGTACGCTCATTTCATCAGTTGGCTTAGGCATACGGAGTTAATTCCATGTCTAAGCATAGGGAGTTCATTCCCAGTCTAAGATTGGATCGGATCGAGGTTTGCAGTAGCATGACCAGCAGCAGGATCAGCAGCACGCTGGGGGGGACCGGGTCAATCCCCAACTTGTGCATTCTGCCTCTCCGGCTGGCTGAGCCCCCACACGCTCGTTTCGTTGGTTGGCTTAGGCATACGGAGTTTATTCCATGTCTAAGCCCTGGCCAGACCGAGGGTTGTCATAGCAGAATCGACAGCGAGATCAGCAGCACGTAGAGGGTGACCAGGCTGATCCTCGGCTTGTGCATTATGCCTTTTCGGTCGGTCGAGCACCCGTACACTCGTTTTATGGGTTGACTTAGGCATATGGAGTTCATTCCCATTCTAAGATCAGACCAGAGCGAGGGTTGTGGTAGCAGGATCGACAGCATGTACGGGGGATCGAGTCGATCCCCGGCTTGTGCATTCTGCCTCTCTAGCCGGTTGAGCTCCCACACGCTCGTCTCGTGGGTTGGCTTAGGCATATGGAGTTCATTCCATGTCTAAGCATACGGAGTTCATTCCCATTCAAAGATCTGATCGGACCGAGGGTTACGACTGCAGGACCAGCAGCAGGACCGACAGCACGCAGAGAGGGATCGGGCTGATCCCTAACTTGCGAATTCTACCTTTCCTGCCGGCTGAACACCCACACGCTCATTTCCTGGGTTGGCTTCGGCATGGGAAGTTCATTCCATGTCTAAGCCCCAGCCGGACCGAGGTTTGTGGCAGCAGGACCGACAATCGGATCGGTAGCACACAGAGTGGGACCGGGCTGATCCCTGACTTGCCCATTATGCCTCTTCGACCGACCTTTCAGGCCGACTGAGCGACCGCACGCTCGTTTCATGGGTTGACTTAGGCATACGGAGTTCATCCCCAGTCTAAACATACGGAGTTCATTCCCAGTCTAAGATCAGACCGGATCGAGGGTTGCCGCAGCAGGATCGAAGCACGCAGGGGGGACCGAGCCAATCCTCGGCTTGCGCATTCTACCTGTCCGGTCGGTTGAGTGCCCGCACGTCCGTTTCATGGGTTGGCTTAGGCATAGGGAGTTCATTCCATGTCTAAGCCCTAGTCGGATCGAGGGTATTGGCAACCGGATCGATAGCACGCAGAGGGGTACCAGGTTGATCCCTGGCTTGTGCATTATGCCTCTTCGGTCGGCCTCTCCAGTCGGCTGAGCGTCCGCACGCTCGTTTCATGGGTTGACTTAGGCATACGGAGTTCATCCCAAGTCTAAGCATATCGAGTTCATTCCCAGTCTAAGATCAAATTGGACCGAGGGTTATGACAGCAGGATCGATAGCATGTAGGAGGGACTGGCCGAATCCCTGGCTTGCGCATTCTACCTCTTTGGTCGGCTGAGTGCCCGCACGTCCATTTCGTGGGTTGGCTTAGGCATAGGGACTTCATTCCATGTCTAAGCCCCAGTCAGACCGAGGGTTGTGGCAGTGGGACCAGTAGCACGTAGAGAGGGATCAGACCGATCCCCGACTTGCGCATTATGCCTCTTCAGTCGGCTCAGCGCTCGCACGCTTATTTCGTTGGTTGACTTATGCATACGAAGTTCATTCCCAGTCTAAGATCAGATCGAACCGAGGGTTGCAGCAGCAGGATCAACAGCACATAGGGGGGACCGGGCTGATCCCCGACTTGCGCATTCTACCTCTCCAGTCGATTGAGCGCCCGCACACTCGTTTTGTGGGTTGACTTAAGCATACGGAGTTCATTCCTTGTTTAAGCATATGGAGTTCATTCCCAGTCTAAGATTTTGAGCCACGGTGCACATGCTGTGCTCGGGCATGTGCTGGTGCTGTATTTTTTTGATCGGGGCACCATCTCGGAGCATCGCCGGACAGCCTAACCGACGGCGTTAGGGGTTTCGACGATTGGGGGGGCCGGGGTGGTGTGCACACATGATGTGCAATGGGTTCTGGTACTTGGCCCTTATATTGGCCCCCTATCCCTCATCAAACCTTGAGAACTCACACCCCCTTAAAGAGCATTTGAGATTTTATAGGTTTGCTGCCAGTAGCCATTAAAGTGTCTAAAATGGGGATACTTTTTTCAAACGGTCACAAAATCTTCTCCACTTCGATTTTTTAGCTGAATGTTTCGGTGCATGCCAAAAAAAATACAAGGATCACCTCTACCAATTTTGGGGACAAAACTCTTTCTAAAAAAGTTTTAAAAAATCTCGAACCGTAAAAAGTTTGAAAAATCATGAAAAATAGAAAAATGGTCGTCTTGCCACGAAACTTCACATGAAGGCTTAGGGGACCATTGTATGAATTTACAAGCCATAAAAATGGCATTGGCATGGCAAAAATATGAAGATGTGCTTGAACCCACCTACCACCCGTTTGATCCCCGGCTTGCGCATCCTGCCTCTCTGGTCGGCTGAACGCCCGCACGCTCATTTCATGGGTTGACTTAAGCATACGAAGTTCATCCCCAGTCTAAGCATACGAAGTTCATTCCCAATCTAAGATCGGATCGGACCGAGGGTTGCGGTAGCAGGATAGACAGCACCCAAGGGGGACCGGGCCGATCCCCGACTTACGGATTTTGCCTCTCCGGCTGACTGAGTGCCCATGCGAACGTTTCATGGGTTGGCTTAGGCATAGGGAGTTCATTCCATGTCTAAGCCCCAGCCGGACCGAGGGTTGTGGCAGCGAGACCGATAGCACGCATAGGGGGATCGGGCTGATCCTCGGCTTGTGCATTATGCCTTTTCGATCAGCTCAACGAATGTACGCTCATTTCATGGGTTGACTTAGGCATACGGAGTTCATTTCCAGTCTAAGATCGGATCGGAATGAGTGTTGCAGTAGCAGGATTGACAGCATGCAAGGGGGGATCGAGCCGATCCCCAGCTTGTGCATTCTTCCTCTTCGAGCGACTGAGTGCCTGTGCGCTCGTTTCGTGTGATGGCTTAGTCATACGGAGTTTATTCCATGTCTAAGCATACGGAGTTCATTCCCAGTCTAAGATCGTACCGAACTGAGGGTTATGGTAGCAGGACCAGCACAGGGTCAACAGCACACAGGGGGGACCAGGCCGATCCAGCACTTTGTTCATTCTACCTCTCCGACCGGTTGAGCACGCTTGTTTCGTGGGTTGGCTTAGGCATACGGAGTTCATTCCATGTCTAATCCCCAGTCGGACCGAGGGTTGTGGTAGCAGGATCGGTAGCGGGATCGACAACACGCAGAGGGGGACCGAGCTGATCCCTGGCTTACGTAATATGCCTCTTCGACCGACCTTTTCGACCTGCTGAACGCCCGCACGCTTGTTTCGTGGGTTGACTTAGGCATATGAAGTTCTTCGCCAGTCTAAGCATAAGGAGTTCATTCCCAATCTAAGATCGGACCGGATCGAGGGTTGCGGCAGCAGGACCAGTAACAGATCAACAGCGTGCAGGGGGGACCGGGCCAATCCCCGGCTTGTGCATTCTACCTCTCCGATCGGCTGAGTGCCCGCACACTTGTTTCATGGGTTGGCTTAGGCATACGGAGCTCATTCCATGTCTAAGCATACGGAGCTCATTCCCAGTCTATGATTTTGAGCCACGGTGCACATGCTGGGCTCGGGCATGTGCTGGTGCCATTTTTTTTTCCCAGGGCACCATTGTCGGAGCATCATCGGAGAGCCTAACCGGCAGCATTGGGGGTTTCGGTGATTGGGGGGTGTGTGCACATGATGTGCGATGGGTACTAGTACTTGTGTCACGGGCTTCGACCTTAGACTCAGAAACCGTGCGGCCTTAGGCTTGAATCTCCTCCTTTATGCCTAAGTCAGCCTAAAACACAAGCATACGGGCACTAGAACAACGGGAAGGGCTGATTACGCAAGTTAAAGAGAAACAGGATAAGAAGGTAGAATTCTAGAAATGCTCTTGTATTCACTGAAATGAAAGTGTTTGATGGTGTACAAATGAGGGAGAAGCAGCCCTCTATTTATAGTTGAGGCTCTAGCTTACACTTAATGGTAATATCCCTAGAATAAAGGCTAAAATCATGGGATTATACAGATTACAATCAATCAGGATGCTAACTCCTGATTTTCAGGGTCAACCAAATCTACCAAGATGCTGTTACTGATCCTGCCTGCTTCCAGAAGCTTCCCTTGCGTGTCCAGCAACTTGGGCCCTTCTGGATGTGGTGCAGGTAGCTTGTATGCCAGGCTTTGGTCTCACGGGCTAGCCTGCAAGTTGGTCAGGCGTTCTGAACTCGTTTGCTAGGCTTTGCGCGTAGATACCCGCCAGCACACCTGATCTGCAGGCCTCAACCTCTGGCTCACCTACTGGTGCACCTGATGTGCCTGGCGTGCCTGCTCAGGGTGTGACATTCTCCCCCACCTGATTGCATAATGCCCTCATTATGTCTTCTGCATGGTACTACCTGATCTGGTCCTCGAACTGCCATAAGTCATCTGCTAGTTCCCAGCTCGCCTCACTATCCGAAAGTCCCTTCTAGCGCACCAAGTACTCTTGTCTTGGCTGATAGTTCTTCCGTCTCACCTCCCGATCAGCTATGATGCTGTGGACCTCCTTCTCATATGAGGCCCTTGCTCCCAATGGCACACGTTTTGACTCTACCCGCCTTGGATCTCCCTCATCCTCATGGAACGGCTTGAGCATGCTTACATGGAACACCGGGTGTACCCTCAGCTTGGGTGGCATATCTAGCTTGTAGGCAACCTTGCCTACCCTCTTGACTACTCGGAAAGGTCCCTCATACCTCTAAACTAGGCCTTTGTGCAGCCCCCTATGGTGCACAATGGTATGCAGCTTCACCAACACCAAGTCTCCAACCTGAAACTGCACGTCCCGCCTATTCTGGTCTGCCCACTTCTTCGACCTCTTGGCCGCCTTGTGTAGACAAACTCTGGCCAAGTCAGTTTGCTCCTGCCATGCCTTGGCAAACTTGTATGCTGCTGGATTCAGCCCTGTATAACCTGCAGCAATCGAACCAGGTGTTAGTGGTTGTTGCCCTATCACAACCTCAAATGGGCACTGGTTCATTGCCTCGCTCCTTTGCAAGTTATAGGAAAACTATGCAATATCTAGCAGCTTTGGCCAGTCCCTTTGTATGGCACTCACATAGTGCCTGAGGTAGACCTCCAATAGTCCATTCACTCGTTCTATCTACCCATCGGTCTACGGATGCATGCTGGTGGAAAAGTTCAAGTTTGACCCCAACAGCTTGAACAACTCAGTCCAGAACCTGCCCGTGAAATGCCCGTCCCGATCACTAACAATGGTCCTCAGCACTCCCCAGTACTTAACCATGTTCTTTAGGAACAATCGAGCTGCCTCCTCGGCTGGGCACTCCTTGGTTGCTGGAATGAAGATTCCATACTTGGAAAACCTGTCCACCACTACCATGATGCTTTCAAACCCTTCTGCTTTGGGTAGACCGCCTATAAAGTCCAAAGAAACACTCTCCCATGGTCGCTCTAGCACTGGCAATGGCTCTAAGAGATCGCCTGGTTTCTTGAGTTCCACCTTGTCCTGTTGGCACACAAGACAAGCCTTAACATAGGCCTCCACATCGTCCCTCATGTGCGGCCAGTAGTACCAGTCTTCGATCAACGCCAAGGTATGGCTCACTCTGGGGTGTCCAGCCTACCTTGAATCATGGCATTCTTGCAAAACTTCCTTGCGGAGCTTCCCGTGCTATGGCATAAACAGTCTACTTCCCCTGGTGTATAGCAAGCCATCCTGTAACCAAAATTGCCTAGTCTTACCTTGCTGGGCGTACTCCATCAAAGCCTTGGCTGTAGGATCATGCACAAGTCCTTCTTTGATGCGCGGCACCAGTGACCCCTCTGGTTGGCTAATGGCAGCAAGGTTAGCCTTCCTGCTCAGGGCGTCTGCCACTAGGTTCTCCCACCCCGGCTTGTACTCCATCTGAAAATCAAATTCTGTAAGAAAATCTTGCCATCTCGCCTGCTTGGGGGATAGCTTCTTCTGCGTCTGGAAGTAGCTGGTCACCACATTGTCCTTCCTAACTACAAACCATGGCCCCAACAGGTAATGGCACCATGTGCGCAAGTAGTGCACCACTGTAGTCATCTCTTTCTCTTGGACCGTGTACTTGCACTCACTCTCGTTCAGCTTCTTGTTCTCAAACACAACTGGACGTCCCTCCTACATCAACACGCCCCCTATGGCAAAGTCGGATGCATCCGTATGCACCTCATACGGCTTGGCATGGTCTGGCAAGGCCAAGACTGGCTCCTCGATCACAGCCCACTTCATCCTATCAAAGGCTTCTTGGCACCCTGTGCACCACTCCCATGCTTTCCCTTTCTCGAGCAAGTCAGTCAATGGCGTGGCTATTGCTGAGTGACCTTTGATGAAGTGCCTATAGTAGTTAACCAGCCCAAGGAACGATCTCAACTCAGTGACCTTGGCTAGCGGTTGCCACTCCAGGATGGCATGTATCTTGCCTTCATCCATGCATATCCTGCCACCTCCCACTATGTGGCCAAGGAACGGGATCTCCTGCTGGGTGAATGAGCACTTCTCCCTCTTGACAAATAGCTTGTGCACCCGTAACACCTCGAACACCTGTCTCAAGTGGTCTACATGCTCTCCCAAAGTTTGGCTGTAGATCACAATGTCATCCAAATAAACCACAACAAACCGATCAAGGAATGACTGAAGTACCTTGTTCATAGGGGTGCAGAATGTTGCTGGGGCGTTCGTGAGTCCGAAAGGCATCACTAACAACTTATACGAACCATACCGAGTGACACATGCTGTCTTTGGCTCATCTCCCTCCGCGATCCTGACTTGATAGTAGCTTGACCTCAAATCCAGCTTGGTGAACCACCTTGCGCTCCCAAGTTGATCGAACAAGTCCGCAATGAGTGGGATGGGGTACTTGTTCTTGATGGTCAACTTGTTCAAGGCCCGATAGTCTATGCATAGCCGCAACGACCCATCATGCTTACACTGAAATAGAACTGGTGCACCATAGGGTGCCTTCAATGGCCTGATGAAGCCAACATCAACTAACTCTTTGAGCTATTTCCTCAACTCCTCCAACTCTAGTGGAGACATTCGGTAAGGGCTCTAGCTGGTGGTTTGGCCTCGAACACTAGCTCGATCTTCTGGTCCACCTCTCTCTTAGGTGGTAGCTTGCTAGGTAGCTTTGCAGGCATCACATCACTAAAGGTTTTCAGCACCTTTAGCACCTTCAAGGGTGACTCGGTTTCCTTTTCCCTTGGCTCATCATATTTCAGGGCTGCCAAGAAGGTGTCTTCTTGTCTACTTATCGCCTTGGCAAATTGGATGGCTGACACCACTCGCGACCCAACTCCAGACCCTCTCTTCAATGGCATTAGGCATTGGCACCGTGCATCCAAGATGCAAACACAACCGGTAAAAGGCACAAGGAGGGCATTAATCCGAACAAGGAAATCCAACCCAATCACAAACTCATAGTCGTCAAGGTGTATTACCTCAATGGTCTCCTTGCCTTTCCAGTCTCCAAGCTACAACTCCACTCCCTGCACTACTCCAATGGCTGGAACTTCCTTGGAGTTCATCGTTTTGATGGTACCAGTCCTTTTCTACACCTTTAGTCTAAGCTTTCGGGCTCTATCACCTGAAATAAAAAGATGTGAGGTACCTGTGTCCACCAATGCGCTCACCTTCTAACCCACAACCATCAGATCCACAAACATCAAGCCTTTTGGCTTGCGACTCCCCTTACTCTGGACAGCATTGAGCACCAACGACCTAAGCTTTGCTACCCTTGACTTTGGCTCCTCATCAGACTCCTTGTCTACAATAGCCAGCTTGCCCTTTTGCGGGTAATTGTGCGCTATGTGGCTCCCTCCACATAGGTAGCAGGCTAGTGGCTCTCGATCCCCTTTTGCTTTCCACTTGCTTGCTGGTGGCTTTCTCTCGCCATCTTTGGTTGAACTGTCTCGATCTCCATCTTTGGACTCCCGATCACGGTCCTTCCCCTTGGACTGCTTCTTTCAATCCCTATCATCCCTACCCTTACCCTTAGGCTTGGTAGACTCGAACTTGTTCAGAGGCTTGAACTCTATCAAAGCTTTGGCAGTAGTCATGGCATTAGCCAAGTCATGAACTCCTCTCCTTTGTAGCTTATGCTTCACCCATGGCTTCAGCCCATCCATGAAAGCAAATAAGGTATCATTCTCACCTAGATCTGAGATCTGTAGCATCAGTTCAGAGAATTTTTTGACATACTCCCTTATGTCCCCTTGCTAGCTCAGCCTGTGCAACTTTACCCGCGCCTCATCATCAGCATACTCTGGGTAAAATTGTTCTCTGAACTCCTTTTGGAACTCTATCTAGGTTCCAATCTTAGCGCTCCCACGCCTGACATTATCACACCTACGCCTCTACCACAATAAGGCTACATCAGTGAGATACATAGCAGCGGTGCTTACCTTTATCGCCTCGTATTGCATGCCCATGGCCTGGAAGTACTGCTCCATACCCCAAAGGTAGTTATCTACTTCCTTGGCCACCCTAGTCCCCTTGAACTCCTTAGGCTTGGGGACATCCAATCTGGACTTGGACACTCCAGCAAACATGCCATTCCCAATGGCAGTCTTGCAAGCAACGAGCTCACTGGTAAGCTCTTCCATCCGCTGGCACATGGCCTCCATGCCATCGTGCAAGGTCAGCACTTCGGCCTCCAAGGTCTGATTCTTTTGGGTGAACACATCCAAGCCTTTGTTGAGAGCAGCTTGCAGCTCACTTTTGATCTCTTCCCCCATGGAGTCTAGCAATGGAATGTGAGTTTCTACCCCCTCAAGCTTTTCCCCCATGTCACCCATGGTCACCTCCACCTTGGCCAGCCTACCGTCCATGGTAGACCAGATATCTCTAGAACTGGCTTTCCTCCCTCTTCCACGCCCATGCTCCTGGGCCTCTGGTTGTTGGTTAGCAGCGTCACTTTGGGATGCCATCTCCTCTAACCTGCACAACACAAACATGCAGAATCAAACAACACAAACATGCACAAGGATCACCTCTACCAATTTTGGGGACAAAACTCTTTCTAAAAAAGTTTTAAAAAATCTCGAACCGTAAAAAGTTTGAAAAATCGTGAAAAATAGAAAACTGGTCATCTTACCATGAAACTTCACATGAAGGCTTAGGGGACCATTGTATGAATTTACAAGCCATAAAAATGGCATTGGCATGGTAGAAATATAAAGATGTGCTTGAACCCACCTACCACCCGTTCGATCCATGGCTTGCGCATCCTGCCTCTTCGGTCGGCTGAAAGCCCGCACGCTCATTTCGTGGGTTGACTTAGGCATACAGAGTTCATCCCCAGCCTAAGCATACAGAGTTCGATCCCAGTCTAAGATCAAACTGGACCGAGGGTTTCGACAGCAGGATCGGCAGCATGCAGGGGGACCGGGCTGATCCTCGACTTGCGCATTCTGCCTCTACGACCGGCTGAGCACCCGCACGCCCATTTCGTGGGTTGGCTTAGGCATATGGAGTTCATTCCTAGTTTAAGATTGGACCGGACCAAGGATTACGGTAGCGGGATCAACAGCACGTAGGGGAAGACCGGGCCCGTCCCCGGCTTGTGCTTTTCTGCCTCTCCAGCTGGTTGATCGCCCGCACGCTCGTTTCATGGGTTGGCTTAGGCATACGGAGTTCATTCCATGTCTAAGCATACGGAGTTCATTCCCAGTCTAAGATCAGATCAGACTGAGGGTAGCAGCAGCAGGATCGACAACGTGCAGAGGGGGAGGGCGCGCCAGGCACATCAGGCCCACCAACAGGCGAGCCAAAGGTTAAGGCCCATAGACCAGGCATGCTAGAGGGTATCTGTGCGCAAAGCCTAACAAACGAGTTCAGAACGCCCGCCCAACTTGCAGGCCAGCCCATGAGACCAAAGCCTGGCATAAAAGCTGCTCGCACCACATCCAGAAGGGCCCAAGGTGCTGGACATGCAAGGGAAGCTTCTGGAAGCAGGCAGGATCGGCTAGAGCATCCTGGCAGATTTGGTTGACCTTGAAAATTAGGAGTTAGCATCCTGATTGATTGTAATCTGTATAATCCCATGATTTTAGCCTTTATTCTAGAGATATGCCATTAAGTTGTAGCTGGAGCCTCAACTATAAATAGAGGGCTGCTTCACCCTCATTTGTACACCATGAAACACTTCCGTTTCAATGAATACAAGAGCATTTCCAAAATTCTGTCTTCTTATCCTGTTTCACTTTAACTTGCGTAATCAACCCTTCCCATTGTTCTAGTGCCCTCACGCTTGTGTTTTAGGCTGACTTAGGCATAAAGGAGGAGATTCCAAGCCTAAGGCCACACGGTTTCTAAGTCTAAGGTCAGAGCCCGTGACATCCGCACGCTCATTTCGTGGGTTGGCTTAGGCATACGGAGTTCATTCCATGTCTAAGCCCCAGCTGGACTGAGGGTTGTGGCAGTAGGACCGGCAGTGGGATCGGCAGCACATAGAAGGGGATTGAGCTAATCCCTGACTTACGTATTATGCCTCTCCGGTCAGCCTCTCCAGCCAGCTGAGCGCTCGTACGCTTATTTCATGGGTTGACTTAGGCATACAGAGTTCATCCCTAGTCTAAGCATACGGAGTCAATTCCCAGTCCAAGATCAGACCAGACCGAGGGTTGCTGTAGTAGGATCAACAGCACGTAGGAGGGATCGAGCCAATCCCCGACTTGCACATTCTGCCTTTCTGACCGGTTGAGCACCCGCACACCCGTTTCGTGGGTTGGCTTAGGCATAGGGAGTTCATTCCATGTCTAAGCCCCAGTCGGATCGAGGGTTGTGGTAGCGGGACCGACAGTACGCAGAGGGGGATCGAGTCGATTCTTGGCTTGCGCATTATGCCACTTCAATCGGCTCAGTGCCCGTACAATTGTTTCATGGGTTGACTTATGCATACGGAGTTCATTACCAGTCTAAAATCATACCAGACCAAGGGTTACGATAGCAGGATTGACAGCACGCAAGGGGGGACCGGGCCGATCCTCGACTTGCGCATTCTGCCTCTCCTACCGGCTGAGGGCCCGCACGCTTGTTTCGTGGGTTAGCTTAGGCATACGAAGTTCATTCCATGTCTAAGCCCAGGTCAAACCGAGGGTTGTGGCAGTAGGACCGACAGCGGGATCGGTAGCACACAAAGGGGGATCGGGCTGATCCCCGGCTTACGCATTATGCCTCTCCGACCGACTGAGCACCCGCATGCTCATTTTGTGGGTTGACATAGGCATACGGAGTTCATACCCAGTCTAAGCATACGGAGTTCATTCCCAGTCTAAGTTTAGACTAGACTGAGCATTGCGACAGCAGGATCAACATCACGTAGGGGGGACCGGGCTGATCCCCGGCTTGCACATTCTGCCTCTCCGACCGGCTGAGTGCCCGCACGCTCGTTTCGTGGGTTGGCTTAGGCATACGAAGTTCATTCCATGTCTAAGATTTTAAGCCACGGTGCACATGCTAGGCTCAAGCATGTGCTGGTCCCGCATTTTTTTCGCCTGGGGCACCATCGACGGAGCATCGTCGAAGCATCGCCGGAGAGCCTAACTGGCGGCATTGAGGGTTCTGACGATTGTGGGGGCTAGGGGGGTGTGCGCACATGATGTGCGATGGGTGCTGGTACTTGGCCCTTATATTGGCCCCCTATCCCTCATCAAACCTCGAGCCCTTAAAGAGCATTTGAGATTTTATAGGTTTGCTGCCAGTAGCCATTAAAGTGTCTGAAATGGGGACACTTTTTTCAAATGGTCACAAAATCTTCTCCACATCGAGTTTTTAACTGAATTATTCTATGCTAGCCAACAAAAATACAAGGATCACCTCTACCAAATTTAGGGACAAAACTCTTACTAAAAGAATTTTCAAAAAATCTCGAACCGTAAAAAGTTTTAAAAATCGTGAAAAAAAGAAAACGGGTCATCTTGCCACAAAACTTCACATGAAGGCTTAGGGGACCATTGTATGAATTTACAAGCCATAAAAATGGCATTGGCATGGCAGAATATGAAGATGTGCTTGAACCCACCTACCACCCGTTCGATCCCCGGCTTGCGCATCCTACCTCTCTAGTCGACTGAGCGTCCGCATGCTTGTTTCATGGGTTGACTTAGGCAAATGGAGTTCATCCCCAGTCTAAGCATATGGAGTTCATTCCTAGTCTAAGATCGGACCGGACCAAGGGTTACGGTAGCAAGATCAGCAGCACGCAGGGGGGACCGAATCGATCCTCAACTTGCGCATTCTGCCTCTCCGGCTGGCTGAGCGCCCGCACGCCTGTTTCGTGGGTTGGCTTGGGCATAGGGAGTCATTCCATTTCTAAGCCCCAGCCGTATCGAGGGTTGTGGTAGTAGGACTGGTAGCATGCGGAGGGGGATAGGGTCGATCCCCGACTTGTGCATTATGCCTCTCCGACCGGTTCAATGCCCGAACGCTCGTTTTGTGGGTTGACTTAGGCATACGGAGCTCATTCCCAGTCTAAGATCAGACCGGACCGAGTGTTGCGACAGTAGGATCGACAGCATGCAAGGGGGACCGGGTCGATCCCCGGCTTACGCATTCTACCTTTCTAGTCGGCTGAGCGCCCACACGCTCATTTTGTGGGTTGGCTTAGGCATACGGAGATCATTCCATGTCTAAGCCCCAACCAGACCGAGGGTTATGGTAGCAAGACCAACAGCGGGATCGGCAGCACGCAGAGGGGGACCCAGTTGATCCCTAGTTTACGCATTATGCCTCTCCGACCGGCTGAGTTCCCGCGCGCTCGTTTCGTGTGTTAACTTAGGCATACGGAGTTCATCCCCAATCTAAGCATATGGAGTTCATTCCCAATCTATGATCGGATCAGATCGAGGGTTGCGACAACAGGATTGGTAGCACGTAGGGGGATCGGGCCGATCCCCAGCTTGTGCATTCTGCCTCTCCAACCGGCTGAGCACCCGCACGCTCATTTCGTGGGTTGACTTAGGCATAGGGACTTCATTCCATGTCTAAGCCCCAGCCAGATCGAGGGTTGTGGCAGCAGGACCGACAGCATGCAGAGGGGGATCGGGCCGATCCCCGGCTTGTGCATTATGCCTCTCCGACCGGCTCTGTGCCCGAACGCTCATTTCGTTGGTTGACTTAGGCATACGTAGTTCATTTCCAGTCTAAGATCGGACCGGACGGAGTGTTGTGGCAGCAGTATTGATAGCACGCAGGGGGGATCGGACCGATCCCCGACTTATGCATTCTGCCTCTCCGGCCAACAGAGTGCCTGCACGCTCGTTTTATGGGTTGGCTTAGGCATACGGAGTTCATTCCCAGTCTAAGATTGGACCGGATTGAGGGTTACGGTAGCAGAACCAGCAGCAGGATCGGCAGCACGTAAGGGGGAATGGACCAATCCCCAGCTTGTGCATTCTACCTTTCCGGTCGGCTGAGTGCCCGCATGCTCATTTCATGGGTTGACTTAGGCATACGAAGTTCATCCCCAGTCTAAGCATACGGAGTTCATTCCCAGTCTAAGATCGGACCAGACCAAGGGTTACGGTAACAGGATCGATAGCACGCAAGGGGACCGAGTCGATTCTCGGCTTATGCATTATGCCTCTCCGACCGGCTAAGCGCCTGCACACCCGTTTCGTGGGTTGGCTTAGGCATAGGGAGTTCATTCCATGTCTAAGCCCTAGACGGACCGAAGGTTGTGGCAGCGGGATCGGCAGCATGCAGAGGGGGACTGGGCTGATCCTCGACTTACGCATTATGCCTCTTCGGTTGGGTCAGCGCCCGTACGCTCATTTCGTGGGTTCACTTAGGCATACGGAGTTCATTCCCAGTCTAAGATCAGATCGGATCGAGGGTTGCGGCAGTAGGATTGACAGCACACAGGGGGGATCGGGCTGGTCCCCGGCTTGTGCATTCTGCCTCTCTGGCCGGTTGAGAGCCCGCATGCTCGTTTCTTGGGTTAGCTTAGGCATACAGAGTTCATTCCATGTCTAAGCATACAAAGTTCATTCCCTGTCTAAGATCAGACCGGACCGAGGTTTGCGGTAGTAGGACCTGTAGTTGGATCAGTAGCACGTAAGAGGGGATCGGACCGATCCCTAGCTTGCGCTTTTTGCCTCTCTGGCCGGTTGACCACCTGTACGCTCATTTCATAGGTTGACTTAGGCATACGGAGTTCATCCCCAGTCTAAGCATACGAAGTTCATTCCCAGTCTAAGATCGGACTGGACTGAGGGTTACGGCAGCAGGATCGACAGCATATAGGGGGGACCGGGCCGATCCCTAGCTTGCACATTCTGCATCTCCAACCGGTTGAGCGACCGCACGTCCGTTTCATGGGTTGGCTTAGGCATACGGAGTTCATTCCATGTCTAAGATTGGACCGGACCAAGGGTTACGGTAGCAAGATCAATAGCACGTAGGGGGGACCGGGTCGGTCCCTGACTTGTGCTTTCTGCCTCTCTGGCTGGTTGATCACTCGCACGCTCGTTTCATGGGTTGGCTTAGGCATACGGAGTTCATTCCATGTCTAAGCCTACGGAGTTCATTCCCAGTCTAAGATTAGACCGGATCGAGGGTTGCGACAACAGGACTAGCAGCAAGATAGACAACACGCAGAGGGGGATCAGGCTGATCCCCAGCTTGCGCATTCTGCCTCTTCAGCCGACTGAGCACCCGCACGCTCCTTTCATGGGTTGGCTTAGGCATACAAAGTTCATTCCATGTCTAAGCCCCAGCTAGACCAAGGGTTGTGATAGCGGGACCGACAGCGAGATCGACAGCACGAAGAAGGGGATCGGGCTGATCCCCGACTTGCGCATTATGCCTCTCCAACCGACTGAGCGCCCGCACGCTCGTTTCGTGGGTTGACTTAGGCATACGGAGTTGATCCCCAGTTTAAGCATAAGGAGTTCATTCCCAGTCTAAGATCGGACTGGACCAAGGGTTGCGGCAGCAGGATCGACAACACACACGGGGGACCAGGCCGATCCCAGGCTTGTGTATTATGCCTCTCCGGTCGGCTAAGCGCCCGCACGCCCGTTTCATGAATTGGCTTAGGCATAGGTAGTTCATTCCATGTCTAAGCCCCAGTCGGACCGAGGGTTGTGGCAACAAGACCGGCAGCACGCAGAGGGGGATCGGGTCGATCCCCGGCTTGCGCATTATGCCTCTCCGACCGGCTCAGCACCCACACGCTCGTTTTGTGGGTTGACTTAGGCATACGGAGTTCATTCCCAGTCTAATATCGGACCGGACCAAGGGTTACGGTAGTAGGATCGATAGCACGGAGGGAGGGACTGGGCCGGTCCCCAACTTGCAGTTTCTGCCTCTCCGACCGGCGGATCACCCGCATGCTCGTTTCGTGGGTTGGCTTAAGCATACGGAGTTCATTCTATGTCTAAGCATACGAAGTTCATTCCCAGTCTAAGATCAGACCGGACTGAGGGTTAAGGTAGTAGGACCAGCAGTAGGATCAATAGCACACAGAAGGGGATCGAGCCAATCCCCAGCTTACGCATTCTACCTCTCCGTCTGGCTGAGCACTCGCACGCTCGTTCCATGGGTTGGCTTAGGCATACAGAGTTCATTCCATGTCTAAGCCCTAGCCCGACCGAAGGTTGTGACAGCAAGACCGACAGCGGGATTGGCAGCACATAGAGAGGGACCGGGTTGATCCTCTACTTGCGCATTATGCCTCTCTGGCTGGCCTCTTCGGCCGGTTGAGCGCTCGCACGCTCGTTTCATGGGTTGACTTAAGCATACAAAGTTCATCCCCAGTCTAAGCATAAGAAGTTCATTCCCAGTCTAAGATCAAACCAGATCGAGGGTTGTGACAGTAGGATCGGCAGCATGCAGAGGCAACCGAGCCAATCCCCAGCTTACGCATTCTACCTCTCCGGTCGGTTGACTGCCCGCACGCTCGTTTCATGGGTTGGCTTAGGCATAGGGAGTTCATTCCATGTCTAAGCCCCAGTCAGACCGAGGGTTGTGGCAGCGGGACCGACAGCACGCAGAGGGGGATCGGGCCGATCCTCGGTTTACGCATTATGCCTCTCCGATTGGCTTAGCGCCCGAACGCTCGTTTGGTGGGTTGACTTAGGCATACGGAGTTGATTCCCAGTCTAAGATCGGACCGGACCGAGGGTTGCAGCAGCAGGATCGACAGCACGTAAGGGGGATCGAGCCAATCCTTGACTTATGCCTTCTGCCTCTCTGGTTAGCTGAACGCCCGCACGCTCATTCCCAGTCTAAATTCGAATCGAACCGAGGGTTGCGGTAGCAGGATCGACAGACGCAAGGGGGGCCAAGCCGATCCCCGGCTTGCACATTCTACCTCTCCTATCGACCTCTCCGGCGGACTGAGCGCCCGCACGTTCGTTTCATGGGTTGACTTAGGCATATGGAGTTCATCCTCAGTCTAAGCATACGGAGTTCATTCTCAGTCTAAGATCTAATCGGATCGAGGGTTGCGGTAGCAGGATCGACAGCACACAAGGGGGACCGAGCCGATCCCCGGCTCGCGCATTCTGCCTCTTTGACCGGCTGAGTGCCCGCATGCCCATTCCATGGGTTGGCTTAGGCATAGGGAGTTCATTCCATGTCTAAGGCCCAGCCAGACTGAGGGTTGTGGTAGCGAGACTGACAGAAGATAGAGGGGGACCGAGTCGATTCCCGGCTTACACATTCTACCTCTCCGGCTGGCTGAACGCCCGCACGCTAGTTTCGTGGGTTGCCTTAGGCGTACGAAGTTCAGTCCATGTCTAAGCATACGAAGTTCATTCCCAGTCTAAGAGTTTGACCCACAATGCACATGCTGGGCTCGAGCATGTGCTGGTGCTGGTGCTGCATTTTTTTCGCCCGGGGCACCATCGCCATAGCATCGTCGGAGCATCGTCGGAGCATCGTCGGAGAGCCTAACCGGCGGCATTAGGGGTTCCGGCGACTAGGGGGGCCGGGGGGTGTGCGCACATGATGTGCGATTGGTGCTAGTACTTGGCCCTTATATTGGCCCCCTATCCTTCATCAAACCTCAAGAACTCACACCCCTTTAAAGAGCATTTGAGATTTTATAGGTTTGCTGCCAGTAGCCATTAAAGTGTCTGAAATAGGGACACTTTTTTCAAACGGTCACAAAATCTTCTACACTTTGAGTTTTTATCTGAATTGTTTTATGCATGCCAAAAAAAATACAAGGATCACATCTACCAAATTTGGGGACAAAACTCTTTCTAAAAAAATTTTAAAAAATCCCTAACCGCAAAAAGTTTCAAAAATCGTGAAAAATAGAAAAAGGGTCGTCTTGCCATGAAACTTCACATGAAGGTGTAGGGGACCATTGTATGAATTTACAAGCTATAAAAATGGCATTGGAATGGTAGAAATATGAAGATGTGCTTGAACCCACCTACCACCCGTTCGATCCCCGGCTTGCGCATCCTGCCTCTCTGGTTAGCTGAGCGTCCGCACGCTCGTTTCGTGGGTTGACTTAGGCATACGAAGTTCATCCCTAGTCTAAGCATACGGAGTTCATTCCCAGTCTAAGATTGGATCGGACTGAGGGTTACGGCAACATGATCAGCAGCACACAGGGGGGATCGGGCTGATCCCCAGTATGCGCATTCTGCCTCTCCGGCCGGCTGAGGCCCCACACGCCCGTTTCATGGGTTGGCTTAGGCATAGGGAGTTCATTCCATGTCCAAGCCCCAGTCGGACCAAGGGTTGTGGTAGCAGGATCGACAGCACGTAGAGGGGGATCAGGACGAGCCCCGACTTGCGCATTATGCCTCACTGGCTGGCCCAGCGCCCACACGCTCGTTTCGTGGGTTGACTTAGGCATACGAAGTTCATTCCTAGTCTAAGATCAGACCAGACTGAGGGTTGTGGTAGTAGGATTGATAGCACGCAGTGGGAGACCGGGTTGGTCCCTGGCCTGTGCATTCTGCCTCTTCGATCGACTGAGCGCCCGCATGCTCTTTTCATGGGTTGGCTTAGGCATACGGAGTTCATTCCACGTTTAAGCATACGGAGTTCATTCCCAGTTTAAGATCGGACCGGACCGAGGGTTGCGGTGGTAGGACCAATAGCAGGATCGACAGCACGCAGAGGGGGACCGAGTTGATCCTCGGCTTACGTAGTCTACCTCCCAGGCTGGCTGAGCACCCACATGCTCATTTCGTGGGTTGGCTTAGGCATACAGAGTTCATTCCATGTCTAAGCCCCAGCCGGATCGAGGGTTGTGGTAGCAGGACCGGCAACGGGATCAACAGCACGCAGAAGGGGACTGGGCTGATCCCCAGCTTGTGCATTATGCCTCTCCGGTCGGTTGAGTGCCCGCACACTCGTTTCGGGAGTTGACTTAGGCATACGGAGTTCATTCCCAGTCTAAGCATATGGAGTTCAGTCCCAATCTAAGATCAGACTAGACCGAGGGTTGCGGCAGCATGATCGACAGCAAGCAAGGGGATCGAGCCGATCCCCGGCTTGCGTATTCTACATCTCTGGCCGGCAGAATGCCCGCACGCCCATTTCGTGGGTTGGCTTCGGCATAGGGAGCTCATTCCATGTCTAAGCCCCAGCCAAACTGAGGGTTGTGGCAGCGGGACCGACAGCAATCAGAGGGGGATCGAGCCGATCCTCGACTTGCGCATTATGCCTCTCCGACCGGCACAGTGCCCGAACTCTCGTTTCCTGGGTTGACTTAGGCAAACGGAGTTCATTCTCAGTCTAAGATCAGATCGGACCGAGGGTTACAGTAGCCGGATTGACAGCACATAGGGGGGATCGGGTCGATCCCTGACTTGCGCATTCTGCCTCTCCGACCGGCTGAGCACCCACATGCTCGTTTTGTGTGTTGGCTTAGGCCTACGGAGGTTATTCCATGTCTAAGCATATGGAGTTCATTCCCAGTCTAAAATTTTGAGCCATGGTGCACATGATGGGCTCGAGCATGTGCTGGTGCCATATTTTTTTTGCTCGGGGCACCATCGTCGGAGCATCGTCGGAGAGCCTAATCGGCGGCATTGAGGGTTCCAGCGATTGGGGGGCCGGGGGGTGTGCGCACATGATGTGCGATGGGTGCTGCTAGTTGGCCCTTATATTGGCCCCCTATGCATCATCAAACCTTGAGAATTCACACCCCCTTAAAGAGTATTTGAGATTTTATAGGTTTGCTGCCAGTAGCCATTAAAGTGTCTGTAATGGGGACACTTTTTTCAAACGGTCACAAAATCTTCTCCACTTCGAGTTTTTAGCTGAATTTTTTTGTGCATGCCAACAAAAATACAAGGATCACCTCTACCAAATTTGGGGACAAACTCTTTCTAAAAAAATTTTAAAAAATCTCGAACCGTAAAAAGTTTCAACAATCATTAAAAATAGAAAATGGGTCGTCTTGCCATGAAACTTCACATGAAGGATTAGGGGACCATTGTATGAATTTACAAGCCATAAAAATGGCATTGGCACGACAAAAATATGAAGATGTGCTTGAACCCACCTACCACCCATTTGACGGCTTACACATCCTGCCTTTCTGATCGGTTGAGCACTCGCACACTCGTTTCGCGGGTTGGCTTAGGCATAGGGAGGTCATTCCATGTCTAAGCCCCAGTCAGATCAAGGGTTGTGGCACGGGATCGGTAGCACGCAGAGGGGATCGGGCCGATCCTCGGCTTGCGCATTATGCCTCTCCAGCCAGCTCAGCGCCTGCATGCTTGTTTCGTGGGTTGACTTAGGCATACGGTGTTTATTCCCAGTCTAAGATTAGATCGGATAGAGGGTTGTGGCAGCAGGATCGATAGCACGCAGAGGGGCACCGAGCCGATCCCCGGCTTGCACATTCTGCCTCTCCGATTGGCTAAGTGCTCGCACGCTCGTTTCATGGGTTGGCTTAGGCATACGGAGTTCATTCCATGTCTAAGCCTACGGAGTTCATTCCCAGTCTAAGATCAGACAGGACCGAGGGTTACGGTAGCAGGACCGTAGCAGGATCGACAGCACGTAGGGGGGACCGGACTGATCCCCGGCTTGTGCATTTGCCTCTTCGGTCGGCTGAGCGCCCGCACGCTCGTTATGTGGGTTGGCTTAGGCATACGGAGTTCATTCCATGTCTAAGCCCCAGCCGGATCGAGGGTTGTGGTAGCAGGACTGACAGTGGGATCGACAGCACGCATAGGGGGACCGGGCTAATCCTCGGCTTACGAATTATGCCTCTCCGACTAGCTGAGCGCCCTTACGCTCGTTTCGTGGGTTGACTTAGGCATACGGAGTTCATCCCCAGTCCAAGCATACGGAGTTCATTCCCAGTCTAAGATCAGACTGGATCGAGGGTTACGGCAGCAGGATCGGTAGCACGCAGGGGGGACCGGGCTAATCCTTAGCTTGCGCATTTTGCCTCTCCGGTCGATTGAGCACCCACACGGCCGTTTCATGGGATGGCTTAGGCATAGGGAGTTCATTCCATGTCTAAGCCCCAGCCAGTCTGAGGGTTGTGGCAACGGGGCTGGCAGCACAGAGGGGGATCGGGCTGATCCCTGACTTGCGCATTATGCCTCTCCGGTCGGCTCAGCGCTTGCACGCTCGTTTCGTGGGTTGACTTAGGCATACGGAGTTCATTCCCAGTCTAAGATTGAATCAGACCAAGGGTTGCGGTAGCAGGATCGACAACACCAGGGGGGATCGGGTTGATCCTCAGCTTGCGCATTCTGCCTCTCCCACCGGCTGAGCCCCTGTACGCTCGTTTCGTGGGTTGTCTTAGGCATACGGAGTTCATTCCTTGTCTAAGCATATGGAGTTCATTCCCAGTCTATGATTTTGACCCACGATGCACATGCTGGGCTCTGGCATGTGCTAGTGCCACATTGTTTTTGCCTGGGGCACCATCGCTGGAGCATCGTCGGAGAGCCTAACTGGCGGCATTGGGGGTTCTGACGATTGGGGGGGCCGGAGGTGTGCGCACATGATGTGCGATGGGTGCTGGTACTTGGCCCTTATATTGGCCGTCTATCCCTCATCAAACCTCGAGAACTTACACCCCCTTAAAGAGCATTTGAGATTTTATAGGTTTGCTGCCAGTAGCCATTAAAGTGTCTGAAATGGGGACACTTTTTTCAAACGGTCACAAAATCTTCTCCACTTCGAGTTTTTAGCTGAATTTTTTTGTGCATGCCAAAAAAAATAAAAGGATCACCTCTACCAAATTTGGGGACAAAACTCTTTCTATAAAAGTTTTAAAAAATCCTGAACCTTAAAAAGTTTTAAAATTCATGAAAAATAGAAAACGTGTCGTCTTGCCACGAAACTTCACATGAAGACTTAGGGGACCATTGTATGAATTTACAAGGCATAAAAATGGCATTTCCATGGCAGAAATATAAAGATGTGCTTGAACCCACCTACCACCCATTCGATCCCTGGCTTGCGCATCCTACCTATTTGGTCGGCTGAGCGCCCGCACGCTCGTTTCGTGGGTTAACTTAGGCATACGGAGTTCATTCCATGTCTAAGCATACGGAGTTCATTCCCAGTCTAAGATCGGATCAGAGCGAAGGTTGTGGCAGCAGGATCAGCAGCACGTAGGGGGGACTAGGCCGATCTCCGGCTTGTGCATTCTGCCTCTTCGGTCGACTGAGCGCCCGAATGCCTGTTTCGTGGGTTGGCTTAGGCGTAGGGAGTTCATTCCATCTCTAAGCCCCAACTGGATCGAGGGTTGTGGCAGCGGGACCGACAGCACGTAGAGGGTGACTAGGCCGATTCCTAGCTTGCGCATTATGCCTTTTCGGCTGGCTCAGCGCCCGCACACTCGTTTAATGGGTTGACTTACGCATACGAAGTTCATTCCCAGTCTAAGATCGGATCGGACCGAGGGTTGTGGCAGTAGGATCGATAGCATGTAGGGGGACCGGGTCGATCACTGGCTTAGGCATTCTGCCTCTCCGGTCGGCTAAGTGCCTGCACGCTCGTTTCATAGGTTGGCTTAGGCATACAGATTTCATTCCATGTCTAAGCATACAGAGTTCATTCACAGTCTAAGATCGGTCCGGATCGAGGGTTGTTACAGCAGGATCGACATCACGCAGGAGGGGACCGGACCAATCCCCAGCTTGCACATGTTGCCTCTCCGGTCGACTGAGCACCCACATGCTCGTTTCGTGGGTTGGCTTAGGCATAAGGAGTTCATTCCATGTCTAAGCCCCAACTGGACCGAGGGTTGTGGCAGCGAGACCGGTAGCACGCAACGGGGGATCGGGCTGATCCCCGACTTTCGCATTATGCCTCTCCGACCGACTGAGTGCCCACACGCTTATTTCGTTGGTTGACTTAGGCAAGCGGAGTTCATCCCCAGCCTAAGCATACGAAGTTCATTCTTAGTCTAAGATCGGACCGGACTAAGGGTTGCGGCAGCAGGAACGACAGCACGTAGGGGGATCAGACCGATCCCTGGCATGCGCATTCTGCCTCTCCGACCGGCTAAACGCCCGCATGCCCATTTCGTGGGTTGGCTTAGGCATAGGTAGTTCATTCCATGTCTAAGCCCTAGTCGGACTGAGGGTTGTGGCAGCGTAACTGACAGCACACAGCGGGGGATCGAGCTGATCCTCGACTTACGCATTATGCCTCTCCGACCGGTTGAGCGCCCCGACGCTCATTCCGTGGGTTGACTTAGGCATACGGAGTTCACCAACAGTCTAAGCATACGGAGTTCATTCCGCATCTAAGATCGAGCCAGATCGAGGGTTGCTACAGTAGGATCGACAGCACCTAGGGGGGATCGGGTCGATACCCGGCTTGTGCATTCTGCCTCTCCAACCCATTGAGCACCCGTATGCCCGTTTCGTGGGTTGGCTTCTACATAGGGAGTTCATTCCATGTCTAAGCCCCAGCCGGATCGAGGGTCATGGCAGCGGGATTGGCAGCATGCAGTAGGGGACCGAGCTAATCCCCGACTTATGCATTATGCCTCTCTGGCTGGCTGAGCGCCCACACACTCATTTCGTGGGTTGACTTAGGCATACGGAGTTCATCCTCAGTCTAAGCATACGAAGTTCATTCCTAGTCTAAGATTGGACCAGATCGAGGGTTACGGTAGCAGGATCGATAGCACACTGGGGGGGACCAGGCTGATCCCCGGCTTTCGCATTCTGCCTCTCCGACCGGCTGAGCGCCCGCATGCCCGTTTCGTGGGTTGGCTTAGGCATAGGGAGTTCATTTCATGTCTAAGCCCCAGTCGGACCGAGGGTTGTGGTAGCGAGACTGGCAGCAGGCAGAGGGGGACTGGGCTGATCTTCGGCTTGTGCATTATGCCTCTTCGACTGGCTCAACGCCCGTACGCTCGTTTTGTGGGTTGACTTATACATACGGAGTTCATTCCTAGTGTAAGATCAGACCGGACCGAGGGTTGCGGTAGCAGGATCGACAGCACACAGAGGGGGATCGAGCTAATCTTCAGCTTGTGCATTCTACCTCTCTGGCCGGCTAAGTGCTCGCACGCTCGTTTCGTGGGTTGGCTTAGGCATATGGAGTTCATTCCATGTCTAAGCATACGAAGTTCTTTCCCAGTCTAAGATTTTGAGCCACGGTGCACATGTTGGGCTCGGGCATGTGCTGGTGCCATATTTTTTTTGCCCAGGGCACCATCGTCGGAGCATCACTGGGGAGACTAACCGATGACGTTGGGGGTTCCGATGATTGGGGGGCCGAGGGGGTGTGCGCACATGATGTGCGATGGGTGCTGGTACTTGTGTCACGGGCTCCGACCTTAAACTTAGAAACCATGCGGCCTTAGGCTTTGAATCTCCTCCTTTATGCCTAAGTCAGCCTAAAGCACAAGCGTACGGGCACTAGAACAACGGGAAGGGCTGATTACGCAAGTTAAAGAGAAACAGGATAAGAAGGTAGAATTCTAGAAATGCTCTTGTATTCACTGAAACGGAAGTGTTTGATGGTGTACAAATGAGGGAGGAACAGCCCTCTATTTATAGTTGAGGCTCCAGCTTACACTTAATGGCAATATCCCTAGAATAAAGGCTAAAACCATGGGATTATATAGATTACAATCAATCAGGATGCTAACTCCTGATTTTCAGGGTCAACCAAATCTACCAGGATGCTACTGCTGATCCTACTTGCTTCCAGAAGCTTCCCTTGCATGTCCAGCACCTTGGGCCCTTCTGAATGTGGTACAGGCAGCTTGTATGCCAGGCCTTGGTCTCATGGGCTGGCCTGCAAGTTGGGCGGGCATTCTGAACTCGTTTGCTAGGCTTTGCGTGCAGATACCTGCCAGCACGCCTGGTCTGCGGGCCTCAACCTTTGGCTCGCCTGCCGGTGCACCTAATGTGCCTAGCACGCCTGCCCAGGGCATGATATTCTCCCCCACCAGATTACGCAATGCCCTCGTTGTGTCTTCTGCATGGTACTGCCTGATCTGGTCCCTGAACTGCCATAAGTCATCTGCTGGTTCCCAGCTCACCTCACTATCTGGAAGTCCCTTCCAACGTACCAAGTACTCTTGTCTTGGCTGATATTTCTTTCATCTCACCTTCCGGTCAGCTATGATGCTGTGGACCTCATTCTTATTTAAGGCCCTTGCTCCCAATGGCACACACTTTGACTTTGCCCGTCATAGATCTCCCTCATTCTTATGGAATGGCTTGAGCATGCTCACATGGAACATCAGGTGTACCCTTGGCTTGGGTGGCATATCCAGCTTGTAGGCAACCTTGCCTACCCTCTTGACTACTCGGAAAGGTCCCTCATACCTTCAGACTAGGCCTTTGTGTAGCCCCCTATGGCACACAATGGGATGCAGCTTCACCAATACCAAGTCTCCAACCTGGAACCGCACGTCCCACCTATTCTGGTCTGCCCACTTCTTCAACCTCTTGGCCGCCTTGTGTAGACAAACTCTGGCCAAGTCAGTTTGCTCCTGCCATGCCTTGGCAAACTTGTATGCTACTGGATTCAGCCCTGTATAACCTATAGCAATCGAACCGGGTGTTAGTGGTTGTTGCCCTGTCACAACCTCAAATGGGCTCTGGTTCGTTGCCTCGCTCTTTTGCAAGCTGTAGGAAAACTATGCAATATCTAGTAGCTTTGGCCAGTCCCTTTATGTGGCACTCACATAGTGCCTGAGGTAGACCTCCAATAGTCTATTCACTCGTTCTGTCTGCCCATCGGTCTGTGAATGCATGCTAGTGGAAAAGTTCAAGTCTAACCCCGATAGCTTGAACAACTCAGTCCAGAACTTGCCCCTGAAACGCCCATCCCGATCACTAACAATGGTCCTCAGCACTCCCCAATACTTAACCATGTTCTTCAGGAACAATCAAGCTGCCTCCTCAGTTGGGCACTCCTTGGTTGCTGGAATGAAGATTCCATACTTGGAAAACATGTCCACCTCTACCATGATGCTTCCAAACCTTTCTGCTTTGGGTAGACCGACTATAAAGTCCAGAGAAACATTCTCCCATGGTCGCTCTGGCACTGGCAATGGCTCCAAGAGACAGCCTGGTTTCTTGAGCTCCACCTTGTCTTGTTGGTACACAAGACAAGTCTTCACATATGCCTCCACATAGTCCTTCATGTACGGCCAGTAGTACCGGTCCTCGATCAGCACCAAGGTACGGCTCACTCCGGGGTGTCCAGCCCACCTTGAATCATGGCATTCTTGCAAAACTTCCTTGCAGAGCTTCCCGTGCTGTGGCACAAATAGTCTACTGCCCCTGGTGTACAGCAAGCCATCCTGCAACCAAAATCGCCTAGTCTTACCTTGCTGGGCATACTCCATCAAAGCCTTGGCTGTAGGATCATGCGTAAATCCCTTCTTGATGTGCGGCACCAGTGACCCCTCTGGTTGGCTAATGGTAGCAAGGTTAGCCTTCCTGCTCAGGGCGTCTGCCACTAGGTTCACCCGTCCCAGCTTGTACTCCATCTGGAAATCAAATTCTGTAAGAAAATCTTACCATCTCGCCTGTTTGGGGGACAGCTTCTTTTACGTTTAGAAGTAGCTGGTCACCACATTGTCCATCTTAACCATGAACCTCGACCCTATCAGGTAATGGCACCAAGTGCACAAGTAGTGCACCATCGCGTCATCTTTTTCTCTTGGACCATGTACTTGCGCTCAATCTCGTTTAGTTTTCTGTTCTCGAAAGCAACTGGACATCCCTCCTGCATCAACACGCCCCATATGGCAAAGTCTGATGCATTCGTATACACCTCATATGGCTTGGCATGGTCTGGCAAGGCCAAGACTAGCTCCTCGATCACAGCCCACTTCAACCTATCAAAGGTTTCCTGGCACCCTGCGCTCCACTCCCATGCTTTCCCTTTCTTTAGCAAGTCAGTCAATGGCATGGTTATTGCTGAATGACCTTTGATGAAGCGCCTGTAGTAGTTGGCCAGCCCAAGGAATGATCTCAACTCAGTGACCTTAGCTGGCGGTTGCCACTCTAGGATGGCATGTATCTTGCCTTCATCCATGCATATCCTGCCACCTCCCATTATATGGCCAAGGAACGGGATCTCCTACTGGGCGAATGAGCACTTCTCCCTATTGAAAAACAGCTTGTCCACCCACAACACCTCGAACACCTGTCTCAAGTGGTCTACATGCTATCCCAAAGTCTGGCTATAGATCACAATGTCATCCAAATAAACCACAATAAACCGATCAAGAAATGACTGAAGTACCTTGTTCATAAGGGTGCAGAATGTTGTTGGGGCATTCGTGAGTCCAAAAGGCATCACCAAGAACTCATACGAACCATACCGAGTGACACATGCTGTCTTTGGCTCATCTCCCTCCGTGATCCTGACTTGATAGTAGCCTGACCTGAAATCTAGCTTGGTGAACCACCTTGCGCTCCCAAGTTGATCGAACAAGTCCGCAATGAGTGGCATGGGGTACTTGTTCTTGATGGTCAGCTTGTTCAAAGCCCGATAGTCTATGCACAGTCACAATGACCCATCATGCTTGTGCTGAAATAGAATCGGTGCACCATAGGGTGCCTTCGATGGCCTGATGAAGCCAGCATCAATAAACTCTTTGAGCTGCTTCCTCAACTCCTCCAACTCTAGTGGAGACATTCAGTAAGGGGCTCTAGCTGGTGGCTTGGCCTCGGACACTAGCTTGATCTTGTGGTCCACCTCCCTCTTAGGTGGTAGCTTGCTAGGTAGCTTTCCGGGCATCACATCACTAAAGTTCTTTAGCACCTTTAGCACCTCCAAGGGTGACTTGGTCTCTTTCTCCCTTGGCTCATCATATTTCAGGGCTACCAAGAAGGTGTCTTCTTGTCTGCTTACCGCCTTGGCAAATTGGATGGCTGACACCACCCGTGACCCAACTCCAGACCCTCTTTTCAATGGCACTAGGCATTGGCACCGTGCATCCAAGATGCAAACACAATCAGCAAAAGGCACAAGGAAGGCATTAATCTGAACAAGGAAATCCAACCCAATCACAAACTCATAGTCGTCAAGGGGTATTACCTCAATGGTCTCCTTGCCTTTCCAGTCTCCAAGCTACAACTCCACTCCTCGCGGTACTCCAATGGCTGGAACTTCATTGGAGTTCATCGTTTTGATGGTACCAATCCCTTTCTGCACCTTTAGTTCGAGCTTCTGGGCTCTATCACCTAAAATAAAAAGATGTGAGGCATCTGTGTCCACCAGTGCACTCACATTCTGACCCGTAACCATCAAATCCATAAACATCAAGCCCTTTGGCTTACGACTCCCCTTACTATGGATAGCATTGAGCACCAACGACCTAAGCTTTGTTGCCCCTGACTCTGGCTCCTCGTCAGACTCCTTGTCTATAGCAGCCAGCTTGCCCTTCTGCAGGTAATTACGCGCTATGTGGCTCCCTTCACATAGGTAGCATGCTAGTGGCTCTCGGTCCCCCTTTGCTTTCCACTTGCCTGCTGGTGGCTTCCTCTCGCCATCTTTGGTTGAACGGTCTCGATCTCCATCCTTGCACTCCCGGTCACGGTCCTTCCCCTTGGACTGCTTCTTTCGGTCCCTATCGTCCTTGCCCTTACCCTTGGGCTTGGTAAACTTGAACTTGTTCAGAAGCTTGAACTCTATCAAGGCCTCGGCAGTAGTCATGGCTTTAGCCAAGTCATGAACTCCTCTCCTTTGTAGCTCATGCTTCACCCATGGCTTCAGCCCATCCATGAAAGTAAATAAGGCATCCTTATCACCTAGATCTGAGATCTGTAGCATCAGTTCAGAGAATTTTTGGACATACTCCCTTATGTCCCCTTGCTGGCTTAGCCTGCACAACTTTGCCTGTGCCTCATCATCGGCATACTCCGGGTAAAATTATTCTCTGAACTCCTTTTGGAACTCTGCCCAGGTTCCAATCTTGGCACTCCCACGCCTGACATCATCACACCTGTGCCTCTACCATAATAAGGCTACATCAGTGAGATACATAGTAGCGGTGCTTACCTTTATCGCCTCGTCTTGCATGCCCATGGCTTGGAAGTACTGCTCTATAACTCAAAGGTAGTTATCTACTTCCTTGGCCACCCTAGTCCCCTTGAACTCCTTAGGCTTAGGGACATCAATCTGGACTTGGACACTCCAGCAAACATGCCATTCCTAATGGCAGTCTTGCAAGCAACGAGCTCACTGGTAAGCTCCTTCATCCGCTCAGACATGGCCTCCATGCCATCGTGCAAGGTCAGCATTTTAGCCTCCAAGGTCTGATTCTTTTGGGTGAACACATCCAAGCTTTTGTTGAGAGTAGCTTGCAGCTCACTTTGGATCTCCTCCCTCATGGAGTCTAGCGATGCAATGTGAGTCTCTACCCCCTCAAGCTTCTCCCCCATGTCGCCCATGGTCACCTCCACCTTGCCCAGCCTATCGTCCATGGTAGACCAGATATCTCTAGAATTGGCTTTTCTCCCTCTTCCACACCCATGCTCCTGGGCCTCTGGTTGTTGGTTAGCAGCGTCACTTTGGGATGCCATCTTCTTTAACCTGCACAACACAAACATGTAGAATCGAACTTGCTCTGAAACCAACTATCACGGGCTCTGACCTTAGACTCAGAAATCGTGCAGCCTTAGGTTTGGAATCTCCTCCTTTTTGCCTAAGTCAGCCTAAAACACAAGTGTACGGGCACTAGAACAATAGGAAGGGCTGATTACGTAAGTTAAAGAGAAACAGGATAAGAAGGTAGAATTCTGGAAATGCTCTTGTATTCACTGAAACAGAAGTGTTTGATGGTATACAAATGAGGGAGGAGTAGTCCTCTATTTATAGTTGAGGCTCCAACTTACACTTAATGGCAATATCCCTAGAATAAAGGCTAAAATCATGGGATTATACAGATTACAATCAATCAGGATGCTAACTCCTGATTTTCAGGGTCAACCAAATCTGCTAGGATGCTACTGCTGATCCTGCCTGCTTCTAGAAGCTTCCCTTGTGTGTCCAGCACCTTGGGCCCTTCTGGATGTGGTGTGGGCAGCTTCTATGCCAGGCCTTGGTCTCACGAGCTGGCCTGCAAGTTGGGCAGATGTTCTAAACTCGTTTGCTAGGCTTTGCGCGTAGATACCCGCCAGCACGCCTGGTCTACGGGCCTCAACCTCTGGCTCGCCTGCTGGTGCGCCTGATGTGCCTGGCGTGCCCCTCCCAAGGCATGACAATTGGCCCTTATATTGGCCCCCTATCCCTCATCAAACCTCGAGAACTCACACCCCCTTAAAGAGCATTTGAGATTTTATAGGTTTGCTGCCAGTAGCCATTAAAGTGTCTGAAATGGGGACATTTTTTTCAAACGGTCACAAAATCTTCTCCACTTCGATTTTTTAGCTGAATTTTTTTGTGCATGCCAACAAAAATACAAGGATCACCTTTACCAAATTTGGGGACAAAACTCTTTCTAAAACAATTTTAAAAAATCTCGAACTGCAAAATGTTTTGAAAATCGTGAAAAATAGAGAACGAGTCATCTTGCCATGAAACTTCACATGAAGGCTTAGGGGACCGTTGTATGAATTTACAAGCCATAAAAATGGCATTGGCATGGCAGAAATATGAAGATGTGCTTGAACCCACCTACCACCCATTCGATCACCGGCTTACGCATCCTGCCTCTCTGGTCGGCTGAACGTCGCACGCTCGTTTCATGGGTTGACTTAGGTATACAGAGTTCATCCCCAGTCTAAGCATACGGAGTTCATTCCCAGTCTAAGATCGAACTGGATCGAGGGTTGCGGCAGTAGGATCGACAACACGCAGGGGTGACCGGGCCAATCCCTGGCTTGCGCAATCTACCTCTTCGACTGACTGAACACCCGCACGCCCGTTTCATGGGTTGGCTTAGGCATAGGGAGTTTATTTATGTCTAAGCCCCAATCGGACCGAAGGTTGTCGCAGTGGGACCGGCAGCACGCAGAGGGGGACCAAGCTGATCCCTGGCTTGCGCATTATGCCTCTCCGACCGGCTCAGCACCTGCACACAAGTTTTGTGGGTTGACTTAGGCATACAAAGTTCATTCCCAGTCTAAGATCAGATCGGACCGAGGGTTGCGGTAGCAGGATCGATAGCACGCTGACTGCCTGCACGCTCATTTCGTGGGTTGGCTTAGGCATACAGAGTTCATTCCATGTCTAAGCATATGGAGTTCATTCCCAGTCTAAGAGTTTGAGCTACGGTGCACATGCTGGCCTCGGGCATGTGTTGGTGCCACATTTTTTTCGCTCGGGGCACCATCGCCGGAGCATCGCTGAAGAGCCTAACCCTCATCATGATGTGCAATGGCTGCTAGTACGTGGCCCTTATATTGGCCCCCTATCCCTCATCAAATGTCGAGAACTTACACCCCCTTAAAGAGCATTTGAGATTTTATAGGTTTGCTGCCTGTAGCCATTAAAGTGTCCGGAATGGGGACATTTTTTTCAAACGATCACAAAATCTTCTCCACTTCGAGTTTTTAGCTGAATTTTTTTATGCGTGCAAAAAAAATACAAGGATCACCTCTACCAAATTTGGGGACAAAACTCTTTCTAAAAAAATTTAAAAAAATCTTGAACCGCAAAAAGTTTTGAAAATCGTGAAAAATAGAAAACGGGTCGTCTTGCCACGACACTTCACATGAAGGCTTAAGCGACCATTGTATGAATTTACAAGCCATAAAAATGGCATTGGTATGGCAGAAATATGAAGATGTGCTTGAACCCACCTACCACCCGTTCGATCCCCGGCTTACGCATCTTGCCTCTCTGGTCGGCTGAGCGCCCGCACGCTCGTTTCGTGGGTTGAATTAGGCATACGGAGTTCATCCCCAGTCTAAGCATACGGAGTTCATTCCCAGTGTAAGATCAAACTAGACCAAGGGTTGTAGCAGTAGGATCGACAGCATGAAGGGGGATCGGGCCGATCCTTGGCTCGCGCATTCTGCCTCCTCGATCGATTGAGCGCCCATACGCCCATTTCATGGGTTGCCTAGGCATAGGGAGTTCATTCCATGTCTAAGCCCTGGTCGGACTGAGGGTTGGGGCAGCGGGATCGACAGCACGTAGAGGGGGACCGGGTCGATCCCCGGCTTGCACATTATGCCTCTCCGGTTGGCTTAGTGCCCATACACTCGTTTCGTGGGTTCACTTAGGCATATGGAGTTCATTCCCAATCTAAGATCGGACCGAACCGAGGGTTGCACAGTAGGATCGACAGCATGCAGGGAGGGACCAGGCCGATCTCGGACTTACGCATTCTGCCTCTCTGACCGGTGGAGCACCCACACACTCGTTTCGTGGGTTGGCTTAGGCATACGGAGTTTATTCCATCTCTAAGCATACGAAGTTCATTCCTAGTCTAAGATCAGATTGGATCGAGGGTTGCGACAGTAGGACCAGCAGCAGGATCGATAGCACGCAGGGGGGACCGGGCAGATCCCCGGCTTGTGCATTCTGCCTCTCCAACCGGCTGAGCGCCCGCACACCCGTTTCATGGGTTGGCTTAGGCATAGGGAGTTCATTCCATGTGTAAGCCCCAGCCGAACAGAGGGTTGTGGCAGTGGGACCGATAACTCACAGAGGGGGACTGGGCCAATCCCTGGCTTGCGCATTATACCTCCTCGGCCGGCTCAGTGCCCGTACGCTCATTTTGTGGGTTGACTTATGCATACGGAGTTCATTCTCAGCCTAAGATCGGATCGAACCAAGGGTTGCATTAGCAGGATCAACAGCACATAGGGGGGACCGGGCCGATCCCCAGCTTGTGCATTCTGCCTCTTCGGTCGGCAGAGTGCCCGCATGCTCCTTTCGTGGGTTGGCTTAGGCATACGAAGTTCATTCCATGTCTAAGAATACGGAGTTCATTCCCAGTCTAAGATTTTGAGGCATGATGCACATGCTGGGCTCGAGCATGTGCTGGTGCCACATTTTTTTTGCCTGGGGCACCATCGTCGGAGCAATGCCAGAGCATCGCTGGAGAGCCTAACCGGCGACATTAAGGGTTTCGACGATTGGGGGGACTGGGGGGTGTGCGCACATGATGTGCGATGGGTGCTGGTACTTGGCCCTTATATTGGCCGCCTATCCCTCATAAAACCTCAAGAACTCACACCCCCTTAAAGAGCATTCCCAGTGTAAGATTGAATCAGATCGAGGGTTGCGGCAGCAGGGTTGGTAGCACGCAAGGGGGACCGGGCTGATCCCCGGCTTGCACATTCTGCCTCTCCGGTAGGCTGAGCACCCGCACACCCGTTTCGTGGGTTGGCTTAGGCATAGGGAGTTCATTCCATGTCTAAGCCCCATCCGGATCGAGGGTTTTGGCAGCGGTTTCGACAGCACACAGAGGGGGAATGGGCCGATCCCCGACTTGCACATTCTGCCTCTCCGGTCGGCTGAGCGCCCGAACGCTCGTTTCGTGGGTTGGCTTAGGCATACGGAGTTTATTCCATGACTAAGCATACGGAGTTCATTCCCAGTCTAAGAGTTTGAGCCACGATGCACAAGCTGGGCTTGGGCATGTGCTGGTGCTACATTTTTTTCTTCTGGGGCACCATCGTCGGAGCATCATCGGAGAGCCTAATCGGTGGCATTAGGGGTTCTGATGATTGGGGGGTCGGGGGGTGTGCGCACATGATGTGCGATGGGTGCTGGTACTTGGCTCTTATATTGGCCCCCTATCCATCATCAAACCTCAAGAACTCACACCCCCTTAAAGAGCGTTTGAGATTTTATAGGTTTGCTGCCAGTAGCCATTAAAGTGTCTGAAATTGGGACACTTTTTTCAAACGGTCACAAAATCTTATCCACTTCGAGTTTTTAGCTGAATTTTTTTGTGCATGCCAAAAAAAATACAAGGATCACCTATACCAAATTTGGGGACAAAACACTTTCTAAAATTTTTTTCAAAAATCCAGAACCGTAAAAAGTTTTAGAAATCGTGAAAAATAGAAAACAGGTCGTCTTGCCAAGAAACTTCACATGAAGGCGTAGGGGACCATTGTATGAATTTACAAGCCATAAAAATGGCATTGGTATGGCAGAAATATGAAGATGTGCTTGAACCCACCTACCACCCGTTCGATCCCCAGCTTGCGCATCCTACCTCTCTGGTCGGCTGAGCGTCCGCACGCTCATTTCATGGGTTCGCTTAGGCATACGGAGTTCATCCCCAGTCTAAGAGTACAGAGTTCATTCTGAGTCTAAGATCGGACCGAACCGAGGGTTGCGATAGTAGGATCGACAGCACGTAGGGGGACTGGGCCGATCCCCGACTTGCGCATTCTGCCTCTCCAGCTGGCTGAGCGCCCGTACGCTCGTTTCGTGGGTTGACTTAGGCATGCGGAGTTCATTCCTAGTCTAAGATTGGATTGGACCGAAGGTTGCGACAGTAGGATCGATAGCACGCAGGGGGGACGGGGCTGGTCCCTGGCTTATGCATTCTACCTCTCTGGTCAGCTGAGCACCCGTACGCTCATTTCATGGGTTGGCTTAGGCATACAGAGTTAATTCCATGTCTAAGCATATGGAGTTCATTCCTAATCTAAGATCGGACCGGACCGAGGGTTGTGGCAGCAGGACCGGTAGTAGGATCGGTCGCACATCGGGAGGAACTGGGTCGATCCCCGACTTGCGCATTCTGCCTCTCCGGCTAGCCTCTTCGACCGGCTGAGCGCTTGCATGCTTATTTCGTGGGTTGACTTAGGCATACGGAGTTCATCCCCAATCTAAGCATACGGAGGTCATTCCCAGTTTAAGATTGAACCAGACCGAGAGTTACGGTAGCAGGATCGACAGCACGCAGGGGGATCGGGCCGATCCCCGGCTTACGCATTCTGGCTCTCCGGTCGACTGAGCACCCGCACGTTCGTTTCGTGGGTTGGCTTAGGCATAGGGAGCTCATTCCATGTCTAAGCCCCAGTCGGACCGAGGGTTGTGGCAGCGGTATCGGTAAGACGCAGAGGGGCATCAGGTCGATCCTCGGCTTGCACATTATGCCTCTCCGGTCGGTTCAGCGCTGCACGCTTGTTTCTTGGGTTGACTTAGGCATATAGAGTTCATTTCCAGTCTAAGATCAGACCGGATCGAGGGTTGCGGTAGTAGGATCGACAGCACACAGAGGGGATCAGGCTGGTCCCTGGCTTGCACATTCTGCCTCTCTGGCCGGTTGAGCACCCGTACGCTCGTTTCTTGGGTTGGCTTAGGCATACGAAGTTCATTCCATGTCTAAGCATACAGAGTTCATTCCCAGTCTAAGATCAGATCGGACTGAGGGTTGTGGCAGTAGGACCAGTAGTAGGATCGACAGTACGCAGGAGGGGACTGGGTCGATCCTCGACTTGCGCATTCTGCCACTCCGGCTGGCTGAGCGCCCGCACCATGGTTTCATGGGTTGGCTTAGGCATACAGAGTTCATTCCATGTCTAAGCCCCAACCGGACCGAGGGTTGTGGCAGCGGGATCGGTAGCATGCAGAGGGGGACCGGGACGATCCCTGGCTTATGCATTATGCCTCTCCGACCAGCTCAGCGCCTGAACGCTCATTTCATGGGTTGGCTTAGGCATACGGAGTTCATTCCCAGTAAAAGATCAGATCAGATCAAGTGTTGTGATAGCAGGATCGACAGCACGCAGGTGAGGATCGAGACAATCCTCGGCTTGTGCATTCTGCCTCTCTGGCCGGCTGAGCGCCCGTACGCTCGTTTCGTGGGTTGGCTTAGGCATACGGAGTTCATTCCATGTCTAAGCATACAAACTTCATTCCCAGTCTAAGATCAAACCGGACCGAGCATTACGGCAGCAAGACCAACAGCAGGACCGGCAGCATGCTGGAGGGGATCGGGTCGATCCCCAGCTTATGCATTCTACCTCTCCGACCTACCTTTCCGACCAGCTAAGCACCCGTACTCTCGTTTCATAGGTTGACTTAGGCATACAAAGTTCATCCCCAGTCTAAGCATGCGGAGTTCATTCCCAGTGTAAGATCAAACTAGACCGAGTATTGCGGCAACAGGGGGTACCATGTCGATCCCCAGCATGCGCATTCTGCCTCTCCGGCCGGCTGAGCGCCCGCACGCCCGTTTTGTGGGTTGGCTTAGGCATAGGGAGTTCATTCCATGGCTAAGCCCCAGCCGGACTGAGGGTTGTGGCAGCGGGATCGACAGCACGCGGAGGGGGACCGGGTCGATCCCCGTCTTGTGCATTCTGCCTCTCCAGCAGGCTGAGCGCCCGCACGCTCGTTTCGTCGGTTGGCTTAGGCATACGGAGTTTATTCCATGTCTATGCATACAGAGTTCATTCCCAGTCTAAGAGTTTGAGCCATGATGCACATGCTGGGCTCGGGCATGTGCTGGTGCCGCATTTTTTTCGCTCAGGGCACCGTCACCAGAGCATCGTCGGAGAGCCTAATCGACGGCATTGGGGGTTCCGGTGATTGGGGGTGCAGGGAGTGTGCCCACATGATGTGTGATGGGTGCTGGGACTTGGCCCTTATATTGGCCCCCTATGCCTCATCAAACCTCGAGAACTTACACCCCCTTAAAGAGCATTTGAGATTTTATAGGTTTGCTGCCAGTAGCCATTAAAGTGTCTGAAATGGGGACATTTTTTTCAAATGGACACAAAATCTTCTCCACTTCGAATTTTTTGCTGAATATTTTTGTGCATGACAACAAAAATACAAGGATCACCTCTACCAAATTTGGGGACAAAAAACTTTCTAAAAAAATTTTAAAAAATCCCGAACTGCAAAACGTTTTGAAAATCATGAAAAATAGAAAACGGGTCGTCTTGCCATGAAACTTCACATGAAGGCGTAAGGGACCATTGTATGAATTTACAAGCCATAAAAATGGCATTGGCATGGCAGTAATATGAAGATGTGCTTGCACCCACCTACCACTCGTTCGATCCCCAGCTTGCGCATCCTGCCTCTCTGGTCGGCTGAGCGTCCGCACGTTCATTTCATGGGTTGACTTAGGTATACAGAGTTTATCCCTAGTCTAAGCATACTGAGTTCATTCTCAGTCTAAGATTGGATTGAATCGAGGGTTACGGTAGTAGGATCGGCAGCACGCAGGGGGGACCGGACCGATCCCCGGCATGCGCATTTTACCTCTCCGACCGGCTGATCGCCCGCACGCCCGTTTCGTGGGTTGGCTTAGGCATAGGGAGTTCATTCCATGTCTAAGCCCCAACTGGACCGAGGGTTGTGGCAATGGGACCGGCAGCACGCAGAGGGGGATCGGGCCTATCCCCGGCTTGCGCATTATGCCTCTCCGGCAGGCTCAACGCCCGTACGCTTGTTTCATGGGTTGACTTAGGCATACGGAGTTCATTCCCAGTCTAATATCGGACCGGACTGAGGGTTATGGCAGTAGGACCAGCAGCAGGATCGACAGCACGCAGGGGGGGACCGGGTCGATCCCCGACTTGCGCATTCTGCCTCTCCGACTGGCTGAGCACCCACACGCTCGTTTTGCGGGTTGGCTTAGGCATACGGAGTTCATTTCATGTCGAAGCCCTAGCTGGACCGAGGGTTGTGGGAGTAGGACCGATAGTGGGATCGACAGTATGCAGAGGGGGATCGGGCTGATCCCCGGCTTGCGCATTATGCCTCTTCGGTCGGCCTCTTCGATCAGCTGAGCACCTGCACACTTGTTTCGTGGGTTGAGTTAGGCATATGGAGTTCATCCCCAGTCTAAGCAAACGGAGTTCATTCACAGTCTAAGATCGAAAGCACGCAGGGGGGAACCAGGCCGATCCTCGGCTTACGCATTCTGCCTCTCCGACCGGTTGAGCGCCTGCATGCCCGTTTCGTGGGTTGGTTTAGGTGTAGGGAGTTCATTCCATGTCTAAGCCCCAGCCAGACCGAGGGTTGTGGCAATGGGACCGACAGCACGCAGAGGGGGATCGGGCTGATCCTCGACTTGCACATTATGCCTGTCCGATCGGCTCAGCACTCGAACACTCATTTCATGGGCCAGCTTAGGCATACAGAGTTCATTCCCAATCTAAGATCAGACCGGATCGAGGGTTGCAGCAGCAGGATTGACAGCACACAAGAGAGGACCCGGTCAGTCCCTGGCTTGTGCATTCTGCCTCTCTGGCCGGTTGAGCACCCGCACACTCATTTCATGGGTTGGCTTAGGGATACGGAGTTCATTCCATGTCTAAGCATACGGAGTTCATTCCCAGTCTAAGATCGGACTGGACCGAGGGTTACGGTAGCAGGACCAGCAGTAGGATCAACAACACACAGGGGGGATGGGCTGATCCCCAGCTTGCACATTTTGCCTCTCCGACCGGCCCCTCCGGTCGGCTAAGCGCCCGTACGCTCATTTTGTGGGTTGACTTAGGCATACAGAGTTCATCCCTAGTCTAAGCATACGGAGTTCATTCCCAGTCTAAGATCGGACTGAGGGTTGCGGCAGCAGGATCGATAGCACGCAGGGGGGACTGGGCTGATCCCCAGCTTGCACATTATGCCTCTCTGGCTGGCTGAGCGCCCGTACGCCCGTTTCGTGGGTTGGCTTAGGCATAGGGAGTTCATTCCATGTCTAAGCCCCAGCTGGACTGAGGGTTGTGGCAGTGGGACCGACAGCACACAGAGGGGGACCGAGCCGATCCACTGCTTGCGCATTCTGCCTCTCCGGTCGACTGAGCGCCCGAACGCTAGTTTCGTTGGTTGGCTTAGGCATACGGAGTTCATTCCATGTCTAAGCATACGGAGTTCATTCCCAGTCTAAGAGTTTGAGCCAAGGTGCACATGCTGGGCTCGGGCATGTGTTGGTGCTGTGTTTTTTTTGCCCGGGGCACCATCGCCAGAGCATCATCGGAGAGCCTAATCGGCGGCATTGGGTGTTCCAACGATTGAGGGGGCCGGGGGGGTGTGCGCACATGATATACGATGGGTGCTGGTACTTGGCCCTTATATTGGCCCCCTATCCTTCATCAAACCTTGAAAACTCACACCCCCTTAAAGAGCATTTGAGATTGTATAGGTTTGCTTCCGGTAGCCATTAAAGTGTCTGAAATGGAGACACTTTTTTCAAACGGTCAAAAAATCTTCTTCACTTCGAGTTTTTAGCTGAATTTTTTTGTGCATGCCAGCAAAAATAAAAGGATCACCTCTACCAAAGTTGGGGACAAAACTCTTTCTAAAAAATTTTTAAAAAATCCCGAACCTTAAAAAGTTTCAAAAATCGTGAAAAATAGAAAACGGGTTGTCTTGCCACGAAACTTCACATGAAGGCGTAGGGGACCATTGTATGAATTTACAAGCCATAATAATGGCATTGGCATGGCAGAAATATGAAGATGTGCTTGAACCCACCTACCACCCGTTCGATCCCCGACTTATGCATCCTGTCTCTCTGGTCGGTTGAGTGTCCGCACGCTCGTTTCATGGGTTGACTTAGGCATACGGAGTTCATCCCCAGCCTAAGCATACGGAGTTCATTCCCGATCTAAAATTGGATCAGACCGAGGGTTACGGTAGCAGCATCGATAGCACGCAGGGGGGAACCAGCTGATCCCTGACTCGCACATTTTACCTCTACAGTCGGCTGAGCGTCTGCACGCCCGTTTCGTGGGTTGGCTTAGGCATAGGGAGTTCATTCCATGTCTAAGCCCCAACCGGACTGAGGGTTGTGGTAGTGGGATCGGTAACACGCAGAGAGGGATCGGACCGATCCCCGACTTGCGCATTATGCATCTTCGACTGGCTCAGCGCCCGCACACTCATTTCATGGGTTGACTTAGGCATACGGAGTTCATTCCCAGTCTAAGATTGGATCGGACCGAGGGTTGCGGCAGCAGGATCGACAGCATGTAGGGGGGATCGGTGGGTCCCCGGCTTGTGCATTCTACCTCTCTGTTCGGTTGAGCACCCGCACACTCATTTCGTGGGTTGGCTTAGGCATACGGAGTTCATTCTAAGTCTAAGCCCCAGCTGGATCGAGGGTTGTGGCAACATTACCGACAGTGGGATCGGCAGCATGCAGAGAGGGATCCGGTTGATCCCTGGCTTGCACATTATGCCTCTCCGACCGATTGAGCACCGCACGCTCGTTTCGTGGGTTAACTTAGGCATACGGACTTCATCCCCAGTCTAAGCATATGGAGTTCATTCCCAGTCTAAGATCGGACAAGGGTTGCAGCAGCAGAATCGGTAGCATGAAGGGGGACAGAACCGATCCCCGGCTTGCGTATTCTACCTCTCCGACCGGCTAAGCACCCGCACACCTATTTCGTGGGTAGGCTTAGGCATAGGGAGTTCATTCCAAGTCTAAGCCCTAGCCAAACCGACGGTTGTGGTAGCGGGACCGATAGCACGCAGAGGGGGATCGGGCCGATCCTCGGCTTACGCATTATGCCTCTCCGGTTGGCTCAACGCCCGAACGCTTATTTCATGGGTTGACTTAGGCATACGGAGTTCATTCCCAGTCTAAGATCGGGCCAGACCGAGGGTTACGGTAGAAGGATCGACAGCACGCAGGGGGGATCGGGCCGATCCATGGCTTGTGTATTCTACCTCTCTGGTCGGTTGAACGCCCGCACGCTCGTTTCATGGGTTGGCTTAGGCATACGGAGTTCATTCCATGTCTAAGCAGACGGAGTTCATTCCCAGTCTAAGATCGATTCGGATCAAAGGTTGCGATAGTAGGACCAGTAGCAGGATCGATAGCACGTAGGGGGGATCGGGCCGATCTTCGGCTTGTGCATTCTGTCTCTCCAACCAGCTGTGCACCCGCACGCTCATTTTATGGGTTGACTTAGGCATACAGAGTTCATCCCCAGTCTGAGCATACGGAGTTCATTCCCAGTCTAAGATCTAATCGAACTGAGGGTTGCAGCAGTAAGATCGATAGCACGCAGGGCGGACCGAACCGATCCCCGACTTGCGCATTCTGCCTCTTTGGCCGGTTGAGTGCCCGCACGCCTGTTTCATGGGTTGGCTTAGGCATAGGGAGTTCATTCCATGTCTAAGCCCCCGTCGGATTGAGGGTTGTGGTAACGGGACTGGCAGCATGCAGAGGGGGACTAGGCCGATCCCCGACTTGCGCATTATGACTCTCTGGCCGGCTCAACGCCTGCACGCTCGTTTCGTGAGTTGACTTAGGCATACGGAGGTCATTCCCAGTCTAAGATCGGATCGGACTGAGGGTTACAGCAGTAGGATCGACAGCACATAGGAGGGACCGGGCCAGTCCCAGCTTGTGCAATTCTGCCTCTCCGATCGACTGAGCTCTCGCACGCTCGTTTCATGGGTTGGCTTAGGCATACGGAGTTCATTCCATGTCTAAGCATACGGAGTTCATTCCTAGTCTAAGATCGTACCAGACCGACGGTTGTGGCACCAGGATAGGTAGCACACAGGGGGGATCGGGCCGATCCTCGGCTTGCACATTCTGCCTCTTCGACCGGTTGAGCGCCCGCACGCTCGTTTCGTGGGTTAGCTTAGGCATACGGAGTTCATTCCATATCTAAGCCCCAACCGAAATGAGGGTTGCGGTAGCAGGACCGATAGCAGGATCGACAGCACGCAGAGGGTGATTGGGTTGATCCCCGGCTTGCACATTATGCCTCTCTGGTCGACCTCTCTGGTTGGCTGAGCGCCCACACACTCATTTCGTGGGTTGACTTAGGCATACAGAGTTCATCCCCAGTCTAAGCATATGGAGTTCATTCCTAGTCTAACATCAACCGGATTGAGGGTTGCGGCAGCAGGATCGGTAGCATGCAGGGGCGACCAGGCCGATCCCTGGCTTGCGCATTCTACCTCTCCAATCGGTTGAGCACCCGGACGCCCGTTTTGTGAGTTGGCTTAGGCATAGGGAGTTCATTCCATGTCTACACCCCAGCTGGACCGAGGGCTGTGGCAGCGAGACTAGCAGCACGCAGAGGGGGACCGAGTCGATCCCCGACTTGCGCATTATGCCTCTCCGGCCGGCTCAACGCCAGAACGCTCGTTTCATGGGTTGACTTAGGCATACGAAGTTCATTCCCAGTCTAAGATCAAATTGGACCAAGGGTTGCGATAGTAGGATCGACAACACGCAGGGGGGATCGGGCAGGTCCCCAGCTTATGCATTTTACCTCTCCGGTCGACTGAGTGCCCGCACGCTTGTTTTGTGGGTTGCCTTAGGCATACGGAGTTCATTCCATGTCTAAGCATATGGAGTTCGTTCTCAATCTAAGATCGGATCGGACTAAGGGTTGCGGTAGCAGGACCAGTAGTAGGATCGACAGTACGTAAGAGGGGACCAGGTCGATCCCCGACTTGCATATTCTGCCTCTCCGACCGACCTCTTCGGTCGGTTGAGTGCCCACACGCTCGTTTCATGGGTTAACTTAGGCATACGGAGTTTATCCACAGTCTAAGCATACGGAGATCATTCCCAGTCTAAGATCGAACTGGGTCGAGGGTTACGGTAGCAAGATCAATAGAACGTAGGAGGGATCAGGTCGATCCTCAATTTTCGCATTCTGCCTCTCCGACCGACTGAGTGCCTGCACGCCCGTTTCGTGGGTTGGCTAAGGCATAGGGTGTTCATTCCATGTATAAGCCCCAGTCGGACCGAAGATTGTGGCAGCGGGATCGGTAGCATGCAGAGGGGGATCGGGCTGATCCCCGGCTTGCGCATTCTGCCTCTCCATCTGACTGAGCGCCCGTACGCTCGTTTCATGGGTTGGCTTAGGCATACAGAGTTCATTCCTAGTCTAAAAGTTTGAGCCATGGTGCACATGCTGGTGCTGCATTTTTTTCGGCCAAGGCACCATCGTCGAAGCATCGTCGAAGAGCCTAACCGACGGCATTGGGGGTTCCGGTGATTGGGGGGCCGGGGGGGTGTGCGCACATGATGTGCGATGGGTGCTGGTACTTGGCCCTTATATTGGCCCCCTATCCCTCATCAAACCTCGAGAACTCACACCCCCTGAAAGAGCATTTGAGATTTTATAGGTTTACTGCCAGTAGATATTAAAATGTCTGAAATGGGGACACTTTTTTCAAATGGTCACAAAATCTTTTCCACTTCGAGTTTTTAGCTGAATTGTTTTATGCATGCCAAAAAAAATACAAGGATCACCTCTACCAAATTTGGGGACAAAACTCTTTCTAAAAAAATTTTAAAAAATCCCAAACCGAAAAAGGTTTCGAAAATCATGAAAAATAGAAAACAGGTCATCTTCCCACGAAACTTCACATGAAGGTGTATGGGACCATTGTATGAATTTACAAGCCATAAAAATGGCTTTGGCACGGTAGAAATATGAAGATGTGCTTGAACCCACCTACCACCCGTTCGATCCCCGGCTTGCGCATCCTGCCTCTCTGGTCGGCTAAGGGTCCGCACGCTCGTTTCGTGGGTTGACTTAGGCAAACAGAGTTCATCCCCGGTCTAAGCATACAGAGTTCATTCCCAGTCTAAGATCGGATCAGATCGAGGGTTGCGGTAGCAGGATCAACAGCACGTAGGGGGGACCGAGTCGATCCCCGACTTGCGCATTCTGCCTCTCCGGCCGACTGAGTGCCTGTACGCCTGTTTCATGGGTTGGCTTAGCCATAGGGAGTTCATTCCATGTCTAAGCCCCAGTCGGACCGAGGGATGTGGCAGCGGGACCCATAGCATGCAGAGGGGGATCGGGCTGGTCTCCGACTTACGCATTATGCATTTTCGGCCGGCTCAGCCCCCGAACGCTTGTTTCCTGGGTTGACTTAAGCATACGGAGTTCATTCCCAGTGTAAGATCGGATTGGATCGAGGGTTGTGATAGCAGGATCGACAGCACACAGGGAGGGACCAGGTCGATCCCTGACTTACGCATTCAGCCTCTCCGACCGACTAAGCGCTCGTACGCTCGTTTTGTCGGTTGGCTTAGGCATATGGAGTTCATTCCATGTCTAAGCATATGGAGTTCATTCCCAGTCTAAGATTGGACCGGACCGAGGGTTGCAATAGTAGGACCAGCAGCAGGATCGACAGCACGTAGGGGGATCGGGTCGATCCCTAGCTTGTGCATTCTACCTCTCTGGTCGGCTGAACGCCCGTACACTCATTCCGTGGGTTGACTTAGGCATATGGAGTTAATCCCCAGTCTAAGAATACAGAGTTCATTCCTAGTCTAAGATCTAATCGGACTGAGGGTTGCGGCAGCAGGATCAGCAGCACGCAGAGGGGACCGGGCTGATCCCCGACTTGCGCATTCTGCCTTTCTGGCTGATTGAGCGCCCGCACACCCGTTTCGTTGGTTGCTTAGGCATAGGGAGTTAATTCCATATCTAAGCCCTAGCTGAACCGAGGGTTGTGGCAGCGGGACCGACAGCACGCAAAGGTGGATTGGGCTGATCCTCAGCTTGCGCATTCTGCTTCTCCAACCGACTGAGCGCCCACACGCTCGTTTCGTGGGTTGGCTTAGGCATATGGAGTTCATTCCATGTGCATTGTATGAATTTACATGCCATAAAAATGGCATTGGCATGGCAGAAATATGAAGATGTGCTTGAACCCACCTACCAGCCGTTCGATCCCCAGCTTGCGCATCCTGCCTCTCTGGTCGACTGAGCGTCCACACGCTCGTTTCGTGGGTTGACTTAGGCATACGAAGTTCATCCCTAGTCTAAACATATGGAGTTCATTCCCAATCTAAGATCGGACCGGACCGAGGGTTGCGGCAGCAGGATTGGCAACACGCAGGGGGGACCGGGCTGATCCCCGACTTACGCATTCTGCCTCTCCAGCCGGCTGAGTGCCCACACGCACATTTCGTGGGTTGGCTTAGGCATAGGGAGTTCATTCCATGCCTAAGCCCCAGCCGGACCAAGGGTTGTGGCAGCAGGACCGACAGCACGCAGAGGGGGATCGAGTCGATCCCGACTTGCGCATTATGCCTCTCCGGCTGGCTCAGCGCCCGCACGTTCATTTTATGGGTTGACTTAGGCATACGGAGTTCATTCCCAGTCTAAGATCGGACCGGACCGAGTGTTACGGCAGCAGGATCGATAGCACGCAGGGGCAATCGAGCCAGACCCAGACTTACGTATTCTGCCTCTCCGGCCAGCTGAGTGCCCGCATGCTTATTTCATGGGTTGGCTTAGGCATACGGAGTTAATTCCATGTCTAAGCATATGGAGTTCATTCCCAGTCTAAGATTGAATCGGATCGAGGGTTGCGGTAGCAGGACCAGCAGCAGCATCGATTGCACACAGGGAGGGACCGGGTTGATCCTCGACTTACGCATTTTGCCTCTCTGGCCGGCTGACTGCCCACACGCACGTTTCATGGGTTGGCTTAGGCATAGGGAGCTCATTCCATGTCTAAGCCACAGTCGGATCGAAGGTTGTGGCAAAGGGACCGGCAGGACGCAGAAGGGGATCGGGGCGATCCCTAGCTTGCCCATTCTGCCTCTCTGGCCGACTGACTGCCCGTACGCACGTTTCGTGGGTTGGCTTAGGCATAGGGAGTTCATTCCATGTCTAAGCCCCAGTCGAATCGAGGGTTGTGGCAGCAGGATCGACAGCACGCAGGGGCGACCGGGCCGATCCTCGACTTACGCATTTTGCCTCTTCGACCGGCTGAGCACCCGCACGCTCGTTTCGTGCGTTGGCTTAGGCATACAGAGTTCATTCCATGTCTAAGCATACGAAGTTCATTCCCAGTCTAAGATCAGACCAGATCGAGGGTTACGACAGTAGGACCAGCAACAGGATCAGTAGCACACAAAGCGGCAGTAGGACCAGCAACAGCCCGTTTCATGGGTTGGCTTAGGTATAGGGAGTTCATTCCATGTCTAAGCCCCTGCCAGATCGAGGGTTGTGGTAGCGGGACCGGTAGCACGTAGAGGGGGATCGGGTCGATCCCTGACTTATGCATTCTACCTCTCTGGCCGGTTGAGCACCCGCATGCTCGTTTCGTGGGTTGGCTTAGGCATACGGAGTTCATTCCCAATCTAAGAGTTTGAGCCACGGTGCACATGTTGGGCTCGGGCATGTGTTGGTTCCACATTTTTTTCGCCCAAGGCATCATCGTCGGAGCATCGCTGGAGAGCCTAACCGACGACATTGGGGGTTCCGACGATTATGGGGGCTAGGGGGGTGTGCGCACATGATGTGCGATGGGTGCTGGTACATGGCCCGCACGCTCGTTTCGTGGGTTGGCTTAGGCATACAGAGTTCATTCCTAGTCTAAGATTGGACCAGATCAAGGGTTACGACATCAAGACCAGGAGCAGGATCGACAGCATGCAGGGGGGATCGGGTCAACCCCCAGCTTATGCATTCTGCCTCTTCGATAAACCTCTCCGGTTGACTGAGTACCCGCACGCTCATTTTGTGGGTTGACTTAGGCATACAGAGTTCATCCCCAGTCTAAGCATACAGAGTTCTTTCCCAGTCTAAGATCGAACTGGACCAAGGGTTGCGACAGCAAGATCGACAGCATGCAGGGGGGATCGGGCGGATCTGGCTTGCGCATTCTGCCTTTTCGACCGACTGAGTGCCCGTACGCCCGTTTCGTTGGTTGGCTTAGGCATAGGGAGTTCAGTCCATGTCTAAGCCCTAGCCGGACCGAGGGTTGTGGTAGTGGGACCAGCAGCATGCAGAGGGGGATCGGGTTGATCCCCGGCTTGCGCATTCTGCCTTTCTGGCCGGCTAAACGCCCGCACACACGTTTCATGGGTTGGCTTTGGCATACGGAGTTCATTCCTAGTCTCAGAGTTTGAGCCAAGGTGCACATGCTGGACTCGGGCATGTGCTGGTGCCGCATTTTTTTCGATCGGGGCACCATTGCCGAAGCATCGCCAGAGAGCCTAACCGACGGCATTGGTGGGTTCCAACGATTGGTGTGGTCGGGGGGGTGTGCGCACATGATGTGCGATGGGTGCTGGTACTTGGCCCTTATATTGGCCCCCTATCCCTCATCAAACCTCGAGAACTCACACCCTCTTAAAAAGCATTTGAGATTTTATAGGTTTGCTACCAGTAGCCATTAAAGTGTCTGAAATGGGGACACTTTTTTCAAACGGTCACAAAATCTTCTCCACTTCTAGTTTTTACCTGAATTTTTTTGTGCATGCCAAAAAAAATACAAGGATCACCTCTACCAAATTTGGGGACAAAAGTCTTCTAAAAAAATTTTAAAAAATCTCGAACCTTAAAAAGTTTTGAAAATCGTGAAAAATAGAAAATGGGTCGTCTTGCCACGAAACTTCACATGAAGGCTTAGGGGACCATTGTATGAATTTAAAAGCCATAAAAATGGCATTGGCATGGCAGAAATATGAAGATGTGCTTGAACCCACCTACCACCTGTTCGATCCCTGGCTTGCGCGTCCTACCTCTCTAGTCGGCTGAGCATCCGCACGCTCGTTTCATGGGTTGACTTAGGCATACAGAGTTCATCCCTAGTCTAAGCATACGAAGTTCATTCCCAGTCTAAGATCAGATTGGACTGAGGGTTGCGACAGTAGGATCGACAGCACGCAGGGGGGAGTGGGCTGATCCCCGACTTACGCATTCTGCCTCTCCAACCAGCCGAGCACCCGCACGCCTGTTTCATGGGTTGGCTTAGGCATAGGGAGTTCATTCCATGTCTAAGCCCCAGTCGGACCAAGGGTTGTGGCAGCGAGACCGACAGCATGCAGAGAGGGACCGGGTCGATCCTCGACTTGCGCATTATGCCTCTTCAACCAGCTCAGTGCCTGCACGCATGTTTTATGGGTTGACTTAGGCATACGAAGTTCATTCCCAATCTAAGATCGGACCGAAATGAGGGTTGCAGCAGTAAGATCGAAAGCATGCTGGGGGGCACCGAGCCGGTTCCCAGCTTACCTATTCTGGCTCTACGACCGGCTGAGCGCCCGTACGCTCATTTTATGGGTTGGCTTAGGCATACAGAGTTCATTCCATGTCTAAGCATACGGAGTTCATTCCTAGTCTAAGATCGGACCGGACTGAGGTTTACGACAACAAGACCAGCAGCAGGATCGACAGCACACAGGGGGGATTGAGTCGATCCCTGGCTTACGCATTCTACCTCTCCAGCCGACTGAGCGCCCGTACGCTCATTCCGTGGGTTGGCTTAGCCATACAAAGTTCATTCCATGTCTAAGCCCCAGTCGAACCGAGGGTTATGGTAGTAGGACCAGCAACAGGATCGGCAACATGCAGAGGGGGATTGGGCTGATCCCCAGCTTGTACATTTTGCCTCTTCGATCGGCCTCTCCGGTCGACTGAGCGCCCGCACGCTCGTTTCGTGGGCTGACTTAAGCATACGGAGTTCATCCCCAGTCTAAGCATACGGAATTCATTCCCAGTCTAAGATCAGACCAGACTGAAGGTTGCGACAGCAGGATCGGTAGCACGCAGAGGGGACCGAGCCAATCCCCGGCTTGCGCATTCTGTCTCTCCAGTCGGCTGAGTGCCCGCATGCCCGTTTCATGGGTTGGCTTAGGCATAGGGAGTTCATTCCATGTCTAAGCCCCAGTCAGATTGAGGGTTGTGGCAGCGGGACCGGCAGCACACAGAGGGGGACCGAGCCGATCTCGGCTTGCGCATTATGCCTCTCCAGTCAGCTCAACGCCCGTACACTCGTTTCATGGGTTGACTTAAGCATACGGAGTTCATTCCCAGTCTAAGATCAGACTAGACCGAGGGTTGTGGCAGTAGGATTGACAGCACGCAGGGGGGATCAGATCGGTCCCCGGCTTGCGCATTCTGCCTCTTCGGCCGGCTGAGCACCCGCACACTCGTTTCGTGGGTTGGCTTAGGCATACGGATTAATTCCATGTCTAAGCATATGGAGTTCATTCCCAGCATACGGAGCCCCAGCTGGACTGAGTGTTGTGGCAGCAGGACTGGTAGCTGGATCGGTAGCACGTAGAGGGGGATCGAGCTGATCCCCGGCTTATGCATTATGCCTTTCCGACCGACTGAACACCCGTACGCTCATTTCGTGGGTTGAGTTATACATATGGAGTTCATCCCTAGTCTAAGCATACGAAGTTCATTCCCAGTCTAAGATCAGACTAGACCGAGGGTTTTGACACTTGGATCGACAGCACGCAGGGGGGATCGGGTCGATCCCCGGCTTGTGCATTCTGCCTCTCCGACCAACTGAGCGCCTGTACGTCCGTTTCATGGGTTGGCTTAGGCATAGGGAGTTCATTCCATGTCTAAGACCCAGCCAAACCGAGGGTTGTGGCAGCGGGACCGACAGCATGCAGAGGGGGATCGTGCCGATTCCCGGCTTGCACATTATGCCTCTCCGGCCAGCTCAGCCCCCGAATGCTTGTTTCGTGGGTTGATTTAGGCATACAAAGTTTATTCCCAGTCTAACATTAGATCGGACCGAAGGTTGTGGTAGCAAGATCGATAGCACGTAGGGGGGACCAGGTCGGTCCCTGGCTTGCACATTCTACATCTTCGACCGACTAAGCACCCGCACGCTCGTTTCGTGCGTTGGCTTAGGCATACGGAGTTAATTCCATGTCTAAGCATATGGAGTTCATTCCCAGTCTAAGATCAGACCTGACCAAGGGTTGCGATAGCAGGACCAGCAGCAGGATCGGTAACTCACAGGGGGGATCGAGCTGATCCCCGGTTTGTGCATTTTGCCTCTCCGGCCTACTGAGCGCCCGCGCACTCGTTTTGTGGGTTGACTTAGGCATACAGAGTTCATCCCCAATCTAAGCATACAGAGTTCATTCCCAGTCTAAGATCTAATCAGACCGAGGGTTGCGGTAGCAAGATCAATAGCACGCAGGGGGGACCGAGCTGATCCCCGGCTTGCGCATTCTGCCTCTCCGACCGATTGGGCACCTGCACACCCGTTTCGTGGGTTGGCTTAGGCATAGGGAGTTCATTCCATGTCTAAGCCCCAGTCGGACCGAGGGTTGTGGCAGCGGGACCGACAGCACACAGAGGTGGACCAGTCCAATCCTCGACTTATGCATTCTACCTCTCCGACCGGTTGAGCGCCCGCACGCTCGTTTCGTGGGTTGGCTTAGCCATAAGGAGTTAATTCCATGTCTAAGCATACGGAGTTCATTCTAAGAGTTTGAGCAATGGTGCACATGGTGGGCTCGGGCATGTGCTGGTGCTGTATTTTTTTCGCTCAGGGCACCATCACCGGAGCATCGCCGGAGAGCCTAACCGACGGTATTAGGGGTTCCGACGATTGGGGGGGCCGAGGGCTGTGCGCACATGATGTACGATGGGTGTTGGTACTTGGCCCTTATATTGGTCCTTTATCCCTCATCAAACCTTGAGAACTCACACTCTCTTAAAGAGCATTTGAGATTTTATAGGTTTGCTGCCAGTAGCCATTAAAGTGTCTGAAATGAGGACACTTTTTTCAAATGGTCACAAAATCTTCTCCACTTCTAGTTTTTAGTAAAATTTTTTTGTGCATGCCAAAAAAAATATAGGGATCACGACTACCAAATTTGGGGACAAAACTCTTTCTAAAAAAATTTTAAAAAATCTCGAACTGCAAAAAGTTTCAAAAATCAGGAAAAATAGAAAACGGGTCGTCTTGCGATGAAACTTCACATGAAGGCGTAGGGGACCATTGTATGAATTTACAAGCCATAAAAATGGCATTGGCATGGTATAAATATGAAGATGTGCTTGAACCCACCTACCACCCGTTCGATCCACGGCTTGCGCATCCTGCCTCTCTGGTCGACTGAGCGTCTGCATGCTCGTTTCATGGGTTAACTTAGGCATACGAAGTTCATTCCCAGTGTAAGATCAGATCGAACTGAGGGTTGTGGTAGTAGGATCGACAGCATGTGAGGGGGATTGGGTCGGTCCCCGACTTGTGCATTCTGCCTCTCTGGTCGGCTGAGCGCCCGTACGCCCATTTCGTGGTTGGCTTAGGCATAGGGAGTTCATTCCATGTCTAAGCCCCAGCCAAACCGAGGGTTGTGGTAGCGGGATCGGTAGCAGGTAGAGGGGGATCGGGTCGATCCTCGGCTTGCACATTATGCCTTTCCAGTCAACTCAGCGCCCAAACACTCGTTTCATGGGTTGACTTAGGCATACGGAGTTCATTCCCAGTCGAAGATAAGACCAAACTGAGAGTTACGGCAGCAAGATCGACAGCACACAGGGGGGATCGGGCCGGTCCCCGGCTTGCGCATTCTGCTCTCCGACTGGCTAAGCGCCAGCACGCTCGTTTCATGGGTTAGCTTAGGCGTACAGAGTTCATTCCATGTCTAAGCATACGAAGTACATTCCCAATCTAAGATCGGATCAGACTAAGGGTTGAGGCAGCAGGACCAGTATCACGTAAGAGGGGATCGGGCTGATCCCTGACTTGCACATTTTGCCTCTCCGGTCGGCTGAGCGCTTGCATGCTCGTTTCGTGGGTTAGCTTAGGCATATGGAGTTCATTTCATGTCTAAGCATACGGAGTTCATTCCCAATCTAAGATCGGACTGGACCGATGGTTACGGTAGCAGGAGCAGCAGCAGGATCGATAGCACGTAAGGGGGATCGGGTCGATCCCCGGCTTGTGCATTCTACCTCTCCAGTCGGCTGAGCACCCACACGCTTGTTTTGTGGGTTGGCTTAGGCATACAGAGTTCATTCCTTGTTTAAGCCCCAGCCGGACCGATGGTTGTGGCAGCAGGACCGGTAGTGGGATCGACAGCATACAGAGGAGGACCAGGCTGATCCTCGACTTACGCATTATGCCTCTTCAGTCGGCCTCTAAAGCCGACTAAACGTCCGCACGCTCGTTTCGTGGGTTGACTTAGGCATACGGAGTTCATCCCCAGTCTAAGCATACGGAGTTCATTCCCAGTCTGAGATCGGACCGGACCGAGGGTTGTGGCAGCAAGATCGACAGCATGCAGGGGGGACTGGGCGGATCCACGGCTTGTGCATTCTACCTCTTCGGCCGGCTGAGCGGCCGCATGCCCATTTCATGGGTTGGCTTAGGCATAGGGAGATCATTCCATGTCTAAGCCCCAGGCGGACCGAGGTTTGCAGGTCGATCCCGGCTTGCGCATTATGCCTCTCCGATCGGCTCAACACCCGAACGCTCATTTCGTGGGTGGACTTAGGCATATGAAGTTTATTCCCAGTCTAAGATCAGACCGGACTGAGGATTACGGCAGTAGGATCGACAGCAGTCAAAGGGGACTGGGTCGGTCCCCGAATTGCGTATTCTGCCTCTTCGATTAGCTGAGTGCCCGTACGCTCGTTTTGTGGGTTTGCTTAGCATACAGAGTTCATTCCAAGTCTAAGCATCTGAAGTTCATTCCCTGTCTAATATCGAACCGGACTGAGGGTTCCGGCAGTAGGACCAGTAGCAAGATCGGCAGCACGCAGGGGGGATCAGGCCGATCCCCGACATGCGCATTCTACCACTCCAGTCGACTGAGTGCCCACACGCCCGTTTCATGGAGTTCATTCCACGTCTAAGCCCCAACCGGACCGAGGGTTGTGGCACGGGATCGGCAACATGTAAAGGGGGACTGGGCCGATCCCCGACTTATGCATTCTGCATCTCCGACCGGTTGAGTGCCCGCACGCTCATTTCGTGGGTTGGCTGAGGCATACGTAGTTCATTCCATGTCTAAGCATATGGAGTTCATTCCCAGTCTAAGAGTTTGAGCCACAATGCACATGCTGGGCTCGGGCATGTGCTGGTGCCACATTTTTTTCGCCCGGGGCACCATCGTCGGAGCATCACCGGAGAACCTAACCGGCGGCATTGGGGGTTCCGACGATTGGGGGAGCCAGGGGGTATGCGTGCATGATGTGTGAAGGGTCAAACCTCATGAACTCACACCAGGGGCACCATCATCGGAGCATCACCGAAGCATCACCGGAAAGCCTAACCGACGACATTAGGGGTTCCGACGATTGGGGGCCAGGGGGTGTGCGCACATGATGTGCGATGGGTGCTGGTACTTGGCCCTTATATTGGCCCCCTATCCCTCATCAAACCTCGAAAACTCACACCCCTTAAAGAGTATTTGACATTTTATAGGTTTGCTGCCAGTAGCCATTAAAGTGTCTGAAATGGGGACACTTTTTTCAAACGGTCACAAAATCTTCTCCACTTCGAGTTTTTATTTAAATATTTTTGTGCATGCCAAAAAAAATACAAGGATCACCTCTACCAAATTTGGGGACAAAAGCCTTTCTAAAAAAGGTTTAAAAAATCCTGAACCGTAAAAAGTTTTGAAAATTGTGAAAAATAGAAAACGGGTCGTCTTGCCACGAAACTTCACATGAAGGCTTAGGGGACCATTGTATGAATTTACAAGCCATAAAAATGGCATTAGCATGGCAAAAATATGAAGATGTGCTTGAACCCACATACCACCCGATCGATTCCCGGCTTGTGCATCCTGCCTCTCTGGTCGACTGAGCATCCGCACGCTCGTTTTGTTCGTTGACTTAAGCATACAGAGTTCATCCCCAGTGTAAGCATATGAAGTTCAGTCCCAGTCTAAGATCGGACCGGACTGAGGGTTGCGGTAGCAAGATTGACAGCACGCAGAGAGGATCAGGCCGATCCCCAGCTTGCGCATTCTGCCTCTCTAGCTGGCTGAGCGACCGTACTCCCGTTTCATGGGTTGGCTTAGGCATAGGGTCTTCATTCCATGTCTAAGCCCCAACCGGACCGAGGGTTGTGGCAGCGGGATCGGCAACACGCAGAGAGGGACCAGGCCGATCCTCGGCTGGCGCATTATGCCTCTCCGCCTGACTCAGTGCCCGTACGCTTGTTTCGTGGGTTGACTTAGGCATACTGAGTTGATTCCTAGTCTAAGATCGGATCAGACCGAGGGTTGTGACAGCAAGACCGATAGCACGTAAGAGGGATCGGGTCGGGCCCCGGCTTCCGCATTCTGCCTCTCCGGTCGGTTGAGCACCCGTAAGCTCGTTCCGTGGGTTGGCTTAAGCATACGGAGTTCATTCCACGTCTAAGCCCCAACCGGACTGAGGGTTGTGGCAGTAGGACCGACAGCGGGATCGGCAGCACACAGAGGAGGATCGAGCTGATCCTCGGCTTACGCCTTATGCCTTTTCAACCGGCCTCTCTGACCGGCTCAGCACCCGTACGCTCGTTTCGTGAGTTGACTTAGGCATACGGAGTTCATCCCCAGTCTAAGCATATGAAGTTCATTCCCTGTCTAGGATCGGACCGAACCGAGGGTTATAGCAGTAGGATCGGCAGCACACAGGGGGGATCGGGTCGATCCCTAGCTTATGCATTCTGCCTCTCCAGCTGGCTGAGCCCCCGCAAGCTTGTTTCGTGGGTTGGCTTAGGCATAAGGAGTTGATTCCATGTCTAAGCCCTAACCGGACCGAGGGTTGTGGCAGCGGGACCGACAGCACGCAGGGGGGGACTGGGCTGATCCCCAGCTTGCGCATTCTGCCTCTCTAGTCGATTGAGCGCCCAGATGCTCGTTTCATGTGTTGGCTTAGGCATACGGAGTTCATTCCATGTCTAAGCCCCAGTCGGACAGATGGTTGTGGTAGCAAGACCGCCAGTGGGAAGAGGGGGATCGGGCCGATCCCTGGCTTGCGCATTATGCCTCTCCAGCTGGCTTAGCACCCGAACGCTGATTTCGTGGGTTGACTTAGGCATACGTAGTTCATTCCCAGTGTAAGATCGGACCGGACTGAGGGTTGTGACAGCAGGATCGACAGCACGTAGGGAGGGATCGGGCCGATCCCTGGCTTGCGCATTATGCCTCTCCAGTCGGTTCAACACCCGAACACTGATTTCATGGGTTGACTTAGGCATACGTAGTTCATTCCCAGTGTAAGATCGGACCGGACTGAGGGTTGCGACAGCAGGAACGACAGCACGTAGGGGGGATCGGGCCGGTCCCTGGCTTACGCATTTTACCTCTCCGATCGGCTGAGCACCCGCACGCTCATTTCATGGGTTGGCTTAGGCATACAGGGTTCATTCCATATCTAAGCATACGAAGTTCATTCCCAGTCTAGGATCAGACTGGAAAGAGGGTTGCGACAGCAGGACCAGCAGTAGGATCGACAGCACATAGCGGGGATCGGGCCGATCCCCAGCTTGCGCATTCTGCCTCTCCGACCGACCTCTCCGATCGCCTGAGTGCCCGCAAATTCATTTCATGGGTCGACTTAGGCATACAGAGTTCATCCCCAGTGTAAGAATACAAAGTTCATTCCCAATCTAAGATCAGACCAGACCGAGGGTTGCGGTAGCAGGATCGACAACATGCAAGCTGAGCGGCCGCACGCCCGTTTCATGGGTTGACTTAGGCATAGGGAGTTCATTCCATGTCTAAGCCCCAACCAGACCAAGGGTTGTTACAGTGGGACCGACAGCACCCAAAGGGGGACCGGGTCGATCCCCGGCTTGTGCATTCTACCTTTTCGATCGGCTGAGCGCTCGTATGCTCGTTTCATGTGTTGGCTTAGGCATACGGAGTTCATTCCATGTCTAACCATAGGGAGTTGATTCCCAATCTAAGAGTTTGAGCCACGGTGCACATACTGGGCTTGGGAATGTGCTGGTGCCGCATTTTTTCACCCGGGGCACCATCTTCGGAGCATCGTCGGAGAGCTTAACCGATAGCATTAGGGGTTCCGACGATTGGGCGGGCCAGGGGGTGTGCGCACATGATGTGCGATGGATGCTGTTACTTGGCCCTTATATTGGCCCCCTATCCCTCATCAAACCTAGAGAACTCACAACCCCTTAAAGAGCATTTGAGATTTTATAGGTTTGCTGCCAGTAGCAATTAAAGTGTCTGAAATGGGGACACTTTTTTCAAACGGTCACAAAATTTCTCCACTTCGAGTTTTTAGCTAAATTGTTTTGTGCATGCAAACAAAAATAAAAGGATTACCTCTACCAAATTTGGGGACAAAACTCTTTCTAAAAAAATTTTAAAAAATCCCTAACTGCAAAAAGTTTAAAAAATCATGAAAAATAGAAAACGGGTCATCTTGCCACGAAACTTCACATGAAAGCTTAGAGGACCATTGTATGAATTTACAGGCCATAAAAATGGCATTGGCATGACAAAAATATGAAGATGTGCTTGAACCCACCTACCACCCGTTCGATCCTCGGCTTGCGCATCCTACCTCTTTGGTTGGCTGAGCATCCGCACGTTCGTGCCATGGGTTGACTTAGATAAACGGAGTTCGTCCCTAGTCTAAGCATATAGAGTTCATTCCCAGTCTAAGATCAAAGCAGACCGAGGGTTGCGACAGCAGGATCGGTAGCACGCAGGGTGGATCGGGCTGATCCTTGGCTTGCGCATTCTGCCTCTCCGATCGGCTTAACGCCCGCATGCCCGTTTCATGGGTTGGCTTAGGCATATGGAGTTCATTCCATGTCTAAGCCCCAGTCGGACCAGGGGCTGTGGCAGCGGGACCGACAGCATGGAGAGTGGGTCCGGCCAATCCCCGGCTTGCGCATTATGCCTCTTCGGTCGGCTTAGTGCCCGCACGCTAATTTCATGGGGTGACTTATGCATACAGAGTTCATTCCCAGTCTAAGATCGATCGAACCGAGGGTTACGGCAGTAGGATCGACAACATGCAGGGGGGACCAGGCCGATCCCCGACTTGTGCATTCTGCTTCTCCGGCCAACTGAGCGCTCGCACGCTCGTTTCGTGAGTTGGCTTAGGCATACGAAGTTCATTCCATGTCTAAGCATACGGAGTTGACTCCCATTCTAAGATTTTGAGCCACGGTACACATGCTGGGCTCGGGCATGTGCCGGTGCTATATTTTTTTCGCTCGGGCACCATCGTCGGAGAGCCTAACCGACGGCATTGGGGTTTCCAACGATTGGGGGGGCCGGGGGGTGTGTGCACATGATGTGCAATGGGTGCTGGTACTTGGCCCTTATATTGGACCCCTATCCCTCATCAAACTTCGAGAACTCACACCCCCTTAAAGTGCATTTGAGATTTTATAGGTAAATCTTCTCCACTTCGAGTTTTTAGCTGAATTTTTTTATGCATGCCAACAAAAATACAGGAATCACCTCTACCAAATTTGAGAACAAAACTCTTTCTAAAAATATTCTAAAAAATCCCGAACCGTAAAAAGTTTTGAAAATCATGAAAAATAGAAAACGGGTCGTCTTGCCATGAAACTTCACATGAAGGCTTAGGGGACCATTGTATGAATTTACAAGCCATAAAAATAGCATTGGCATGGCAGAAATATGAAGATGCACTTGAACCCACCTACCACCTGTTCGATCCCCGACTTACGCATCTTGCCTATCTGGTTGGCTGAGCGCCCGCACGCTCATTTCATGGGTTGACTTAGGCATACAGAGTTCATCCCCAGTCTAAGCATATCGAGTTCATTCCCAGTCTAAGATCAGACTGGATCGAGGGTTGTGGTAGCAGGATCGATAGCACGCAGGGGGGACCGGGTCGATCCCCGACTTGCGCATTCTGCCTCTCCGATCGGCTGAGTGCCTGCACGCCCTTTTGTGGGTTGGCTTATGCATAGGGAGTTAATTCCATGTCTAAGCCCCAGTCGGATCGAGGGTTCCGACAGCGGGACCGGCAGCACGCAGAGGGGGACCGGGTCGATCCCCGACTTGCTCATTATGCCTCTTCGATCGGCTCAGCGCTCGTACGCTCGTTTCACGGGTTGACTAATGCATATGGGGTTCATTCCCAATCTAAGATAGGACCAGATCGAGGGTTGCAGTAGCAGGAATGACAACACACAGGAGGGGACCAGACCGATCCCCAACTTGCGCATTCTGCCTCTCCGGTCGGCTGAGCGCCTGTACGCTCATTTCGTGGGTTAGCTTAGGCATACGGAGTTCATTCCAAGTCTAAGCATACGGAGTTCATTCCCAATCTAAGATTTTGAGCCACGGTGCACATGTTGGGCTTGAGCATGTGCTGGTGCCACATTTTTTTCGCCCGAGGCACCATCGTCGGAGCATCGCCGGAGAGCCTAACCGGGGGCATTGGTGGTTCCGACGATTGGGGGGGCCGGGGGGTGTGTGCACATGATGTGCGATGGGTGCTGGTACTTGGCCCTTATATTGGCCCCCTATCCCTCATGAAACCTCGAGAACTCACACCCCCTCAAGAGCATTTGAGATTTTATAGGTTCACTGCCAGTAGCCAATAAAGTGTCTAAAATGGGGACACTTTTTTCAAACAGTCACAAAATTTTCTCCACTTCGAGTTTTTAGATGAATTGTTTTGTGCATGCCAACAAAAATACTAGGATCACCTCTACCAAATTTGGGGACAAAACTCTTTCTAAAAAAATTTTAAAAAATCCCAAATCGCAAAAAGTTTTGAAAATCATGAAAAATAGAAAACGGGTCGTCCTGCCACGAAACTTCACATGAAGGCTTACGGGACCATTGTATGAATTTACAAGCCATAAAAATTGAATTGGCATGGCAGAAATATGAAGATGTGCTTGAACCCACCTACCACCCATCGATCCCCGGCTTGCGCATCCTACCTCTTTGGTCGGCTGAGCACCTGCACACTCGTTTCGTGGGTTGACTTAAGCATACGGAGTTCATCCCCAGTCTAAGCATACAAAGTTCATTCCTAGTCTAACATCGGACTAGACCGAGGGTTACGGTAGTAGGATCAGCAGCACGCAGGGGACCTGGCCGATCCCCGGCTTGCGCATTCTGCCTCTTCGACCGGTTGAGTACCCGTACGCTCGTTTCGTGGGTTGGCTTAGGCATACGGAGTTCATTCCATGTCTAAGCATGCGGAGTTCATTCCCAGTCTAAAATTTTGAGCCACGGTGCACATTCTGGGCTCAGGCATGTGCTGGTGCTACATTATTTTCACCCGAGGCACCATCGTCGGAGCATCGCTGGAGAGCCTAACCGACGGCATTGGGGGTTCCGGGGATTGGGGTGGCCGAGGGGGTGTGGCCCATGATGTGCGATGGGTGCTGGTACTTGGCCCTTATATTGGCCCCCTATCCCTCATCAAACCTCGAGAACTCACACCCCCTTAAAGAACATTTGAGATTTTATAGGTTTGCTGCCAGTAGCCATTAAAGTGTCTGAAATGGGGACACTTTTTTCAAACGGTCACAAAATCTTCTCCACTTTGAGTTTTTAGCTGAATATTTTTGTGCATGCCAAAACAAATACAAGGATCACCTATACCAAATTTGGGGAGAAAACTCTTTCTAGAAAAATTTTAAAAAATCCCAAACCGTAAAAAGTTTCAAAAATCGTGAAAAATAGAAAACGGGTCGTCTCGCCACGAAACTTCACATGAAGGCTTAGGGGACCATTGTATGAATTTACAAGCCATAAAAATGGCATTGGAATGGCAGAAATAAGAAGACGTGCGTGAACCCACCTACCACCAGTTCGATCCCCGACTTGCGCATCTTACCTCTCTAGTCGGCTAAGCACCCGCATGCTCGTTTCGTGGGTTGACTTAGGCATACATAGTTCATCCCCAGTCTAAGTATACAGAGTTCATTCCCAATGTAAGATCAGATTGGAACAAGGGTTACGATAGTAGGATCGATAGCATGCAGGGGGGATCGGGCCGATCCTCGGGTTGCGCATTTTGCCTCTCCGGCCAGTTAAGCCCCCGCACGCCTGTTTCGTCAGTTGGCTTAGGCATAGGGAGTTGATTCCATGTCTAAGCCCCAGCCAGACCGAAGGTGGTGGCAACGGGACCGACAGCACGCTAAGGGAGACCGAGCCGGTCCCTGGCTTGCTCATTATGCCTTTCCGACCGGCTCAGCGCCCGCACGCTCGTTTTGTGGGTTGACTTAGGCATACGGAGTTCATTCCCAGTCTAAGATCAGACCGGATTGAGGGTTGCGGCAGTAGGATTGATAGGACGCAGGGGGGACTGGGTCGATCCTCGGCTTGCGGATTCTGCCTCTCTGACCGGCTGAGCGCCCACACGCTCATTTTGTGGGTTGGCTTAGGCATACGGTGTTCATTCCAGGTCTAAGCATACGGTGTTCATTCCAGGTCTAAGCATACGGAGTTCATTCCCAGTCTAAGATCAGACCGAACCAAGGGTTACGATAGTAGGATCGGCAGCACATAGGGGGACTGGATCGATCCCCAACTTGCGCATTCTGCCTCTCCGTCCGGCTGAGCGCCCGCACGCTCGTTTCGTGGGTTGGCTTAAGCATACGGAGTTAATTCCATGTCTAAGCATACGAAGTTCATTCCCTGTCTCAGATTTTGAGCCATGGTGCACATTCTAGGCTCGAGCATGTGCTGGTGCCGCATTTTTTTCGCCAGGGGCACCATCGCCGGAGTATCGTTGGAGAGCCTAACCGGCGGCATTGGGAGTTTCAGTGATTGGGGGGCCGGGGGGTGTGCGCACATGATGTGCGATGGGTGCTGGTACTTGGCCCTTATATTGGCCTTCTATCCCTCATCAAACCTCGAGAACTGACACCCCTTTAAAGAGCATTTGAGATTTTATAGGTTCGCTGCCAGTAGCCATTAAAATGTCTGAAATGGGGACACTTTTTTCAAATGGTCACAAAATCTTCTCCATTTCGAGTTTTTAGCTGAATTTTTTTGTGCATGCCAAAAAAAATAAAAGGATCAGCTCTACCAAATTTGGGGGCAAAAATCTTTCTAGAAAAATTTTAAAAAATCTCAAACCGTAAAAAGTTTTGAAAATCATGAAAAATAGAAAACGGGTCGTCTTGCCACGAAACTTCACATGAAGGCTTAGGGGACCATTGTATGAATTTACAAGCCATAAAAATGGCATTGGCACAGCAGAAATATGAAGATATGCTTGAACCCACCTACCACCCGATCGATCCCCGACTTGTGCATCCTGCCTCTCTGGTCGATTGAGCGTCCGCACGCTTGTTTCGTGGGTTGACTTAGGCATACGGAGTTCATCCCCAGTCTAAGCATACGAAGTTCATTCCCAGTCTAAGATCGAACTAGACCGAAGGTTACAGTAGTAGGATCGGCAACACGTAGGGGGGATCGGACCGATCCCCAGCTTGCGCGTTCTGCCTCTCCGGTCGACTGAGCGCCCGCACGCCCGTTTCATGGGTTGGCTTAGGCACAGGGAGTTCATTCCATGTCTAAGCCCCAGTCGAACTGAGGGTTGTGGCAATGGGACCGGTAGCACATAGAGGGGGACCGGGCTGATCCCCGGCTTGCGCTTTCTGCCTCTTCGACCGGCTGAGTGCCCATATGATCATTTCATGGGTTGGCTTAGGCAAACAGAGTTCATTTCATGTCTAGGCATACGGAGTTCATTCCAGTCTAAGAGTTTGAGCCATGGTGCACATGCTGGGCTCGAGCATGTGCTGGTGCAGCATTTTTTTTGGCTGAGGCACCATCGCCGGAGCATCGTCGAAGCATCACCGGAGAGCCTAACTGATGACATTAGGGGTTCTGGCGATTGGGGGGACCGGGGGGGTGTGCGCACATGATGTGCAATGGGTGCTGGTACCCCTTATATTGGCCCCCTATCCCTCATCAAACCTCTAGAACTCACACCCCCTTAAAGAGCATTTGAGATTTTATTGGTTTGCTGCCAGTAGCCATTAAAGTGTCTGAAATGGGGACACTCTATTCAAACGGTCACAAAATCTTCTCCACTTCAAGTTTTTAGCTGAATTGTTTTGTGCATGCCAACAAAAATACAAGGATCACCTCTACCAAATTTGGGGAAAAACTATATCTAAAAAAATTTTAAAAAATCCCAAACCGTAAAACGTTTTGAAAATCGTGAAAAATAGAAAACGGGTCGACTTGCAATGAAACTTCACATGAAGGCTTAGGGGACCATTGTATGAATTTACAAGCCATAAAAATGGTATTGGCATGGCAGAAATAAGAAGATGTGCTTGAACCCACCTACCACCCGTTCGATCCCCGGCTTGCGCATCCTGCCTCTCTGATCGGTTGAGCGCCCGCACGTTCGTTTTGTGGGTTAACTTAGGCATACGAAGTTCATCTCCAGTCAAAGCATACGGAGTTCATTCCTAGTCTAAGATCAGACCGGATCGAGGGTTGCGATAGCATGATCGACAGCATGCAAGGGCGATCGGGTCGATCCCCGGCTTACACAATCTGCCTTTTCGGCCGGTTGAGCACCCGCACGTTCGTTTCGTGGGTTGGCTTAGGCATAGGGAGTTCATTCCATGTCTAAGCCCCAGTTGAATCGAGGGTTGTGGTAGCAGGACCGGTAGCACGCAGAGGGGGACCAGATCGATCCCCAGCTTGCACATTATGCCTCTTCGACCGGTACAGCGCCCGCATGCTCATTTCGTGGGTTGACTTAGGCATACGGAGTTCATTCCCAGTCTAAGATCAGACCAAACCATGGGTTACGGTAGAAGGATCGATAGCATGAATGGGGGGACCGGGTCGATCCCCGACTTGTGCATTCTACCTCTCCGACCGACTGAGCGCCCGTACACTCGTTTCGTGGGTTGGCTTAGGCATACGGAGTTCATTCCGTGCCTAAGCATATAGAGTTCATTCTCAGTCTAAGATTGAACCAGACCGAGGGTTACGGTAGTTGGATCGACAGCACGTCGGGAGGGACCGAGCCGATCCATGGCTTGCACATTCTACCTCTCCGGCCAACTGAGTGCCCACACGCTTGTTTTGTGGGTTGACATATGCATACGGAGTTCATCCCCAGTCTAATCATACGGAGTTCATTCCTATTTTAAGATCGGACCAGACCGAGGGTTGCGGCAGTAGGATCGACAACACGGATAAGGGTTTGGGTCGATCCCCAGCTTGCGCATTCTGCCTCTCCGACCGGCTGAGTACCCGCATGCCCGTTTCATGGGTTGGCTTAGGCATAGGGAGTTCATTCAATGTCTAAGCCCCAGCCAGACCGAGGGTTGTGGCAACAGGACCAGCAGCACGTAGAGGGTTACCGAGCCAATCCCCGACTTGTGCATTATGCCTCTTCGGCCGGCTCAGCGGCCGCACGCTCATTTCGTGGGTTGACTTATGCATACGGAGTTCATTCCCGATCTAAGATCGAACCAGACCGAGGGTTACGGCAGCAGGATCGACAGCACGCAGGGGGGGATCGAGCCGATCCCCAACTTGTACATTCTACCTCTCCGGCCGAATGAGCGCCTGCATGCTCGTTTCGTGGGTTGGCTTAGGCATACGGTGTTCATTCCATGTCTAAGCATACGGAGTTCATTCCCAGCCTAAGATTTTGACCCATGGTGCACATGCTAGGCTCGGGCATGTGCTGGTGTCGCATTTTTTTTACCCGAGGCACTATCGTTGGAGCATCACCAGAGCATCGCTGGACAGCCTAACCGGTGGCATTGGGGGTTTCGGTGATTGGGGGGCCAGAGGGGTGTGTGCACATGATGTGCGATTGGTGCTGGTACTTATGTCACGAGCTCTGACCTTAGACTCAGAAACCGTGCGGCCTTAGGCTTGGAATCTCCTCTTTTATGCCTAAGTCAGCCTAAAACACAAGCGTACGGGTGCTAGAACAACGAGAAGGGCTGATTACGCAAGTTAAAGAGAAACATGATAAGAAGGCAGAATTCTGGAAATGCTCTTATATTCACTGAAATGAAAGTGTTTGATGGTGTACAAATGAAGGAGGTGCAGCCCTCTATTTATAGTTGAGGCTCCAGCTACACTTAATGGCAATATCCCTAGAATAAAGGCTAAAATCATGGGATTATATAGATTACAATCAATCAAGATGCTAACTCTTGATTTTCAGGGTCAACCAAATCTGCCAAGATGCTGCTGTTGATCTTGCCTGCTTCCAGAAGCTTCCCTTGTGTGTCCAGCACCTTGGGCCCTTTTGGATGTGGTGCGGGCAGCTTGTATGCCAGGCCTTGGTCTCACCAGCTGGCTTACAAGTTGGGCAGGTGTTTTGAACTTGTTTGCTAGGCTTTGCATGTAGATACCTGCTAGCACGCCTGGTCTGCGGGCCTCAACCTCTGGCTCACCTGCTGGTGCGCCTGATGTGCCTGGTGTGCTTGCCCAGGGCATGACATTCTCCCCCACCTAATTGCGCAATGCCCTCATTGCATCTTCTGCATGGTACTACCTGATCTGGTCCCCAAACTGCCATAAGTCATTTGCTGGTTCCCAGCTCACCTCACTGTCTGAAAGTCCCTTCCAACACACCAAGTACTCTTGTCTTGGCTGATAGTTCTTCCATCTCACCTCCTGGTCAGCTATGATGCTATGGACCTCCTTCTCATATGAGGCCCTTGCTCCCATTGGCGCACGCTTTGACTCTGCCCATCCTGGATCTCCCTCATCCTCATGGAATGGCTTGAGCATGCTCACATGGAACACCGGGTGTACCCTCAGCTTGGGTGGCATATCCAGCTTGTAGGTAACCTTGCCCACCCTCTTGACTACTCGAAAAGGTCCCTCATACCTCCAGACTAGGCCTTTGTGTAGCCCCCTATGGCGCACAATGGGATACAGCTTCACCAATACCAAGTCTCTAACCTGGAACTGCACGTCCCACCTATTCTGGTCTGCCCACTTCTTCGACCTCTTGGCCGCCTTGTGTAGACAAACTCTGGCCAAGTCAGTTTGCTCCAGCCATGCCTTGGCAAACTTGTATGCTACTGGATTTGGCCCTGTATAACCTACAGCAATCGAACTAGGTGTTAGTGGTTGTTACCCTGTCACAACCTCAAATGGGCTCTGGTTCATTGCCTCGCTCCTTTGCAAGTTGTAGGAAAACTTTGCAATATCTAGCAGCTTTGGCTAGTCCCTTTGTGTGGCACTCACATAGTGCTTGAGGTAGACCTCCAATAGTCCATTCACTCATTCTGTCTGCCCATCGGTCTGCAAATGCATGCTGGTGGAAAAGTTCAAGTCTGACCCCAACAGCTTGAACAACTCAGTCCAGAACCTACCCGTGAAACGCCCGTCCCGATCACTAACAATGGTCCTCAGCACTCCCCAGTACTTAACCATGTTCTTCAGGAACAATTGAGCTGCCTCCTCGGCTAGGCACTTCTTGGTTGCTGGAATGAAGATTTCATACTTGGAAAACCTGTCCACCACTACCATGATGCTTCCAAACCCTTCTGCTTTAGGTAGACTGACTATAAAGTCCAGAGAAACACTCTTCCATAGTCGCTCTAGCACTGGCAATGGCTCTAAGAGACCACCTAGTTTCTTGAGCTCCACCTTATCCTGTTGGCACACAAGATAAGTCTTCACATAGGCCTCCACATCGTCCCTCATGTGCGGCCAGTAATACTGATCCTCGATCAACGCTAAGGTATGGCTCACTCCGAGGTGTCTAGCCCACCTTGAATCATGGCATTAAACTTCCTTGCGGAGCTTCCGTGCTGTGGCACAAACAGTCTACTTCCCCTGGTGTACAGCAAGCCATCCTACAACTAAAATCACCTAGTCTTACCTTGCTGGGCGTACTCCATCAAATCCTTGGCTGTAGGATCATGCACAAGTCCCTTCTTGATGTACGACACTAGTTACCCTTTGGTTGGCAAATGGTAGCAAGGTTAGCCTTCCTGCTCAGGGGTGTCTGCCACTAGGTTCACCCACCTTGGCTTGTACTCCATCTAGAAATCAAAATCTACAAGAAAATCTTGCCAGCTCACCTGCTTGAGGGACAGCTTCTTTTGCGTCTGGAAGTAGCTGGTCGCCACATTGTCCGTCCTAACCATGAACCTCGACCCCAATAGGTAATGGTGCCAAGTGCGCAAGCAGTGCACCACTGCACTCATCTCTTTCTCTTGGACCGTGTACTTGCGCTCAATCTCATTCAGCTTCCTACTCAAGAACACGACTGGACATCCCTCCTGCATCAACACGCCCCCTACGACAAAGTCTCATACGGCTTGGCATTGTCTGGCAAGGCCAAGACTGGCTCCTCGATCATAGCCTGCTTCAGCCTGTCAAAGGCTTTCTGGCACCCGACGCTCCACTCCCATGCTTTCCTTTTTTCAAGCAAGTCAATCAATGGCGTGGCTATTGCTGAGTGACCTTTGATGAAGCGCCTGTAGTAGTTGACCAGCCTAAGGAACGATCTCAACTCAGTGACCTTGGCTGGTGGTTGCCACTCCAGGATGGCGTGTATCTTGCCTTCATCCATGCATATCCTGCCACCTCCCACTATGTGGCCAAGGAATGGGATCTCTTACTGGGTGAATGAGCACTTCTCCTTCTTGACAAACAGCTTGTGCGCCCGTAGCATCTCGAACACCTGTCTCAAGTGGTCTACATACTCTCCCAAAGCCTGGCTGTAGATCACAATGTCATCCAAATAAACCATAACAAACCGATCAAAGAATGACTGAAGTACCTTGTTCATAAGGGTGCAAAATGTTGCTGGGGCGTTCGTGAGTCTGAAAGGCATCACAAGAACTCATACGAACCATACCGAGTGACACATGCTGTCTTTGGCTCATCTTCCTCCGCGATCCTGACTTGATAGTAGCCTGACCTCAAATCCAGCTTGGTGAACCACCTTGTGCTCCCAAGTTGATCGAACAAGTCCGCAATGAGTGGGATGGGGTACTTTTTCTTGATGGTCAGCTTGTTCAAAGCCCGGTAGTCTATGCACAGCCGTAACAACCCATCATGCTTGCACTGAAATAAAACTGGTACACCATAGGGTGCCATCGATTGCCTGATAAAGCCAGCATCAACTAACTCTTTGAGCTGTTTCCTCAACTCCTCCAACTCTGATGGAGACATTCGATAAGGGGCTCTAGCTGGTGGCTTGGTCTCGGACACCAGCTCGATCTTGTGGTCCACCTCCCTCTTAGGTGGTAGCTTGCTAGGTAGCTTTGTGGGCATCACATCACTAAAGGTCTTCAGCACTTTTAGCACCTCTAAGGGTGACTCGGTCTCCTTCTCCCTTGGCTCATCATATTTCAAGGCTGCCAAGAAGGTGTCTTCTTGTCTGCTTACCGCCTTCGCAAATTGGATGGCTGACACCACCCGCGACCCAACTCCAGACCCTCTCCTCAATGGCACTAGGCATTGGCACCGTGCATCCAAGATGCAAACACAATCGGCAAAAGGCACAAGGAGGGCATTAATCTGAACAAGGAAATCCAACCCAATCACAAACTCATAGTCATCAAGGGGTATTACCTCAATGGTCTCCTTGCCTTTCCAGTCTCCAAGCTGTAACTCCACTCCCCGCGCTACTCCAATGGCTGCAACTTCCTTGGAGTTCACCGTTTTGATGGTACCAGTCCCTTTCTGCACATTTAGTCTGAGCTTTCAGGCTTTATCACCTAAAATAAAAAGATGTGAGGCACCTGTGTCCACCAGTGCGCTCACCTTCTGACCCGCAACCATCAGATCCGCAAACATTAAGCCCTTTGGCTTGTGGCTCCCCTTACTCTGGACAGTATTGAGCATCAATGACCCAAGCTTTGCTGCCCCTAACTCTGGCTCCTCATCAGACTCCTTGTTTATAGCAGCCAGCTTGCCCTTCTGTGAGTAATTACACGCTATGTGGCTCCCTCCACATAGGTAGCATGCTAGTGGCTCTTGATCCCCCTTTGCTTTCCACTTGCCTGCTGGTGGCTTCCTCTCAGCATCCTTGGTTGAAAGGTCTCGATCTCCATCCTTGGATTCCCGGTCATGATCCTTCCCCTTGGACTGCTTCTTTCGGTCCCTATCATCCCTGCCCTTACCCTTGGGCTTGGTAGACTCAAACTTGTTCAGAGGCTTGAACTCTATCAAGGCCTCAACAGTAGTCATGGCTTTAGCCAAGTCATGAACTCCTCTCCTTTGTAGCTCATGCTTCACCCACGGCTTCAGCCCATCCATGAAAGCAAATAAGGCATCCTTCTCACCTAGATCCGAGATCTGTAGCATCAGTTCAGAGATTTTCTGGACATACTCCCTTATGTCCCCTTGCTAGCTCAGCCTGCGCAACTTTGCCCGTGCCTCATCATCGGCATACTCTGAGTAAAATTGTTCTCTAAACTCTTTTTAGAACTCTGCCTAGGTTCCAATTTGGTGCTCCCACGCCTGACATCATCACACCTATACCTCTACCACAATAAGGCTACATCAGTGAGATACATAGCAGCGGTGCTTACCTTTATCACCTCGTCTTGCATGCCTATGGCCTGGAAGTACTGCTCCATAGCTCAAAGGTAGTTATCTACTTCCTTGGCTGCCCTAGTCCCCTTGAACTCCTTAGGCTTGGGGACATCCAATCTGGACTTGGACACTTCAGCAAACATGCCATTCCCAATGGCAGTCTTACAAGCAAGGAGCTCACTGGTAAGCTCCTCCATCCGCTGGCACATGGCCTCCATGCCATCGCGCAAGGTCAGCACTTTAGCCTCTAAGGTTTGATTCTTTTGGGTGAACAAATCCAAGCCTTTGTTGAGAGCAGCTTGCAGCTCACTTTGGATCTCTTCCCCCATGGAGTCTAGCGATGCAATGTGAGTCTCTACCCCCTCAAGCTTCTCCCCCATGTCGCCCATGGTCACCTCCACCTTGGCCAGCCTACTGTCCATGGTAGACTAGATATCTCTAGAACTGGCTTTCCTCCCTCTTTCATGCCCATGCTCCTAGGCCTCTGGTTGTTGGTTAGCAGCGTCACTTTGGGATGCCATCTCCTCTAACCTGCACAACACAAACACGCAGAATCGATCTTGCTCTGATACCAACTGTCACGGGCTCTGACCTTAGACTCAAAAACCATGCGGCCTTAGGCTTGGAATCTCCTCCTTTATGCCTAAGTCAGCCTAAAACACAAGCGTACAGGCACTAGAACAACAGGAAGGGCTAATTACGCAAGTTAAAGAGAAACAGGATAAGAAGGCAGATTTCTGGAAATGCTCTCGTATTCACTGAAACAGAAGTGTTTGATGGTGTACAAATGAGGGAGGAGCAGCCCTCTATTTATAGTTGAGGCTCCAGCTTACACTTAATGGCAATATCCCTAGAATAAAGGCTAAAATCATGGGATTATATAGATTACAATCAATCAGGATGCTACTTCTGATTTTCAGGGTCAACCAAATCTGCCAGGATGCTGCTGCTGATCCTACCTGCTTCCAGAAGCTTCCCATGCGTGTCCAGCACCTTGGGCCCTTTTGGATGTGGCACAGGCAGCTTGTATGCCAGGCCTTGGTCTCACGGGCTGGCCTGCAAGTTGGTCGGCCGTTCTGAACTCGTTCGCTACAATTTGTGTGCAGATACTCGCCAGCACGCCTGGTCTGCAGGCCTCAACCTTTGGCTCGCCTGCTGGTGCACCTGATGTGCCTGGCGTGCCCGCCCAGGGCATGACCCTTGGCCTTGATATTGGCCCCCTATCCCTCATCAAACCTTGAGGACTCACACCCCCTTAAAGAGCATTTGAGATTTTATAGGTTTGCTGCCAGTAGCCATTAAAGTGTCTGAAATGGGGACACTTTTTTCAAACGGTCACAAAATCTTCTCCACATCGAGTTTTTAGCTGAATTTTTTTGTGCATACCAAAAAAAATACAAGGATCACCTCTGCCAAATTTAGGGACAAAATGCTTTCTAAAAAAATTTTAAAAAATCCCGAACCACAAAAATTTTGAAAATCATGAAAAATAGAAAACGGGTCATCTTGCCACGAAACTTCACATGAAGGCTTAGGGGAAAATTGTATGAATTTACAAGCCATAAAAATGGCATTGGCATGGTAGAAATATGACGATGTGCTTGAAGCCACCTACCACCCGTTCGATCCCTAGCTTGCGCATCCTGCCTCTCTGGTCCGCTGAGCGCCTGCACGCTCGTTTTGTGGGTTGACTTAGGCATACGGAGTTCATCCCTAGTCTAAGCATACGGAGTTCATTCCCAGTCTAAGATCAGACCGGATCGAGGGTTGCGGTAGTAGGATCGATAGCATGCAGGGGGTACCGAGCCAATCCCCGGCTTGCGCATTCTGCCTCTCCGACCGGTCGAGCGCCCGCACGTCCATTTCATGGGTTGGCTTAGGCATAGGGAGTTCATTCCATGTATAAGCCCCAGTCGGACCGAGGGTTGTGGCAGCGGGATCGACAGCACACAGAGGGGGATCAGGCCGATCCCTGGCATGCTCATTATGCCTTTTCGGTCGGTTCAGCGCCCGCACGCTTGTTTCGTGGGTTGACTTAGGCATACGGAGTTCATTCCTAGTCCAAGATCGGACCGGACCGAGGGTTGCGGTAGTAGGATCGACAGCATACAGGGGGGATCGGGTCGAGCCCCGGCTTGTGCATTTTGCCTCTCTGGCCGGTTGAGTGCCCGCACACTCGTTTCATGGGTCAGCTTAGGCATACGGAGTTCATTCCATGTCTAAGCATACGGAGTTCATTCCCAATCTAAGATTATACTGGACCGAGGGTTGCGGTAGCAAGACCAGTAATAGCATCGACAGCACGTAGGGGGGGACCGAACAGATCTCCAGCTTGCATATTCTACCTCTTCGGCTGGCTGAGCACCCGCACGCTCATTTCGTGGGTTGGCTTAGGCATACGGAGTTCATTCCATGTCTAAGCCCCAGCCAGACCGAGCGTTGTGGCAGCAGGACCGACAGCGGTATCGACAGCACGCAGAAGGGGATCGGGCTGATCCCTGGCTTGCACATTATGCCTCTCCAACCGGCCTTTTCGGCCAGCTGAGCACCCACATGCTCCTTTCGTGGGTTGACTTAGGCATACGAAGTTCATCCCCAATCTGAGCATATGGAGTTCATTCCCAGTCTAAGATCAGACCAGACCGAGGGTTACGGTAGCAAGATTGGCAGCACGCAAGGGGGATCGAGCCGATCCTCGGCTTGCGTATTTTACCTCTCCGGCCGGATGAGCGCCCTGCACGCCCGTTTCGTGGGTAGGCTTAGGCATAGGGAGTTCATTCCATGTCTAAGCCCCAGTCGGACCAAAGGTTGTGGTAACGGGATCGACAGCACGCGAAGGGGATCGGGCCTATCCCCGGCTTGCGCATTCTACCTCTCCAGCCGGTGAGCGCCCGCACACCTATTTTATGGGTTGGCTTAGGCATAGGGAGTTCATTCCTTGTCTAAGCCCCAGCCGGACCGAGGGTTGAGGCAGCGGGATCGGTAGCACGCAGAGGGGGACTGGGCCGATCCCCAGTTCGGGCATTATGCCTCTTCGGCCGGATCAGCACCCGCACACTCTTTTCGTGGGTTGACTTATGCATACGAAGTTAATTCCCAGTCTAAGATCGGACCTGACTGAGGGTTGCAGCAGCAGGATCGGCAGCACGCAGGGGGCAGGGCCGGCTTGCACATTCTGCCTCTCCGGTCGGCTGAGCGCCCACACGCTCATTTCGTAGGTTGGCTTAGGCATACGGAGTTCATTCCACCTCTAAGCATACGGAGTTTATTCCCAATCTAAGATTTTGAGCCATGGTGCACATGTTGGGCTCGAGCATGTGCTAGTGCCGTATTTTTTTTGCCCGGGGCACCATCGCCGGAGCATCACCGAAGAGCCTAACCGACGGTATTGGGGGTTCCGATGATTGGGGGGCCAGGGGGTGTGTGCATAAGATGTGCGATGGGTGCTGGTACTTGGCCCTTATATTGGCCCCCTATCCCTCATCAAACCTCGAGAACTCACACCCCCTTAAAGAGCAATTGAGATTTTATAGGTTTGCTACTAGTAGCCATTAAAGTGTCTGGAATGGGGACATTTCTTTCAAACGGTCACAAAATCTTCTCCACTTCGAGTTTTTAGCTGAATTTTTTTGTGCATGCTGAAAAAAATACAAGGATCACCTCTACCAAATTTGGGGACAAAAAGTTTTCTAACGAAATTTTAGAAAATCCTGAACCGTAAAAAGTTTCAAAAATCGTGAAAAATAGAAAACGGGTCGTCTTGCCACGAAACTTCACATGAAGGCTTAGGGGACCATTGTATGAATTTACACACCATAAAAATGGAATTGGCATGGCAGAAATATGAAGATGTGCTTGAACCCACCTACCACCCGTTCGATCCCCGGCTTGCGCATCCTGCCTCTCTGGTCGACTGAGCGCCCGCACGCTCATTTCGTGGGTTGACTTAGGCATATAGAGTTCATCTTTAGTCTAAGCATACGAAGTTCATTACCAGTCTAAGATCAGACTGGATCGAGGATTGCGGCAGCAGGATCGACAGCACGCAGGGGGGATCGGGCCGATCCCCGGCTTGTGCATTCTGCCTCTTCGGCCGGCTGAGCGCCTGCACGTCCATTTCATGGGTTGGCTTAGGCATAGGGAGTTCATTCCATGTCTAAGCCCCAGCCGGATCGAGGGTTGTGGTAGCAAGACCGGTAGCATGCAGACGGGGACCGGGCTGATCCTCGTCTTACGTATTATGCCTCTCCAGCCGGCTTAGCGCCCGCACGCTCATTTCGTGGGTTGACTTAGGCATACGAAGTTCATTCCCAGTCTAAGATTGGATCGGATCGAGGGTTACGATAGCAGGATCGACAGCACGGTGGGGGTGACCAGGCCATTCCCCGACTTGCGCATTCTGTCTCTCCGGCCGGCTGAGCGTCCGCACGCTCGTTTCGTGAGTTGGCTTAGGCATACGGAGTTCATTCCATATCTAAGCATACGAAGTTCATTCCTAGTGTAAGATTAGACTGAGGATTGCGGCAGCAGGACCAGCAGTAGGATCAGAAGCACGTAGGGGGACCGGGCCGAGGGTTGTGGCAGTAGGATCGGCAGCACATAGGGGGGGACCGGGCCGATCCTGACTTGCGCATTCTACCTCTCCGATCGGCTTAGTGCCTGCATGCTCATTTCATGGGTTGGCTTAAGCATACAGAGTTCATTCCATGTCTAAGTCCCAGTCGGATCGAAGGTTGTGGCAGCAGGACCGGCAACGGGATCGATAGCACGCAGAGGGGGTCGAGCTGATCCCCGGCTTACGCATTATGCCTCTCCGGCTGGCTGAGCACCCGTACACTCATTTCATGGGTTGACTTAGGCATACGAAGTTCATCCCCAGTGTAAGCATACGGAGTTCATTCCCAGTCTAAGATCGGACCGGATCGAGGGTTGCGACATCAGGATCGACAGCACGTAGGGGGGATCGGGTCGATCCCCAGCTTGCGCATTCTACCTCTCCGACTGGCTGAGTGCCTGTACGCTCATTTCATGGGTTGGCTTAGGCGTACGTAGTTCATTCCATGTCTAAGCACACAGAGTTCATTCCTAGTCTAAGATTTTGAGCCACGGTGCACATGCTGGGCTTGGGCATGCGCTAGTTTCGCATTCCCAGTCTAAGATTGGATCGGACCGAGGGTTGCGGTAGTAGGATTGATAGCACGTAGAGGGGGATCGAGCCGGTCCCCGACTTACAAATTCTGCCTCTCCGATCGGTTGAGCACCTGCACGCTCGTTTCGTGGGTTGGCTTAGGTATACAGAGTTTATTCCATGTCTAAGCCCCAGCCAGACCGAGGGTTGTGGCAGCAGGATCGACAGTACGCAGAGGGGGACCGGGCTAATCCTCGACTTGCGCATTATGCCTCTCTGGCTGGCCTCTCCGATCGGCTGAGCGCTCGCACATTCGTTTTGTGGGTTGACTTACGCATACGGAGTTCATCCCCAATCTAAGCATACAGAGTTCATTCCCAGTCTAAGATCGAACCAAACCGAGGGTTACGACAATCGAACCGTCAGCACGTAAAGGGGGATCGGGCCGATCCCCGGCTTACGCATTATGCCTCTTTGATCAGCTCAGCACCCGCACGCTCGTTTCGTGGGTTGACTTACGCATACGGAGTTCATTCCCAGTCTAAGATCAGACCGGACCAAGGGTTATGGCAGTAGGATCGACAGCACGCAGGGGCGGATCAGACCGGTCCCTGGCTTGCACATTCTGCCTCTCTGCTCGACTGAGTGCCCGCACGCTCGTTTCGTAGGTTGGCTTAGGCATACGGAGTTCATTCCATGTCTAAGCCCTAGCCGGACCAAGGGTTGTGGCAGCAGGACCGGCAGCGGGATCGACAGCATGCAGAGGGGTACCAGGCTGATCCTCGGCTTGTGCATTATGCCTCTCCGATCGGCTCAGTGCTCGCACACTCATTTCATGTGTTGACTTAGGCATACGGAGTTCATTCCCAGTTTAAGATTGGATCGAACCGAGGTTTGTGGCAGCACGATTGACAGCACGCAGGGGGGATCAGGTCAGTCCCCAGCTTGCGCATTATGCCTCTTTGGCCGGCTGAGTGCCCGCACACTCGTTTCGTGGGTTGACTTAGGCATACGGAGTTCATTCCTAGTCTAAGATCGGACAGGACCGAGGGTTACAGCAGCAAGATCAGCAGCACAGAGGGGGGATCGGACTGATCCCTGGCTTGCACATTCTACCTCTCCGGTCAGTTGAGCACCCGCACACCCGTTTTGTGGGTTCGCTTAGGCATACGGAGTTCATTCCCAGTCTAAGATTGGACCGGATCGAGGGTTACGGCAGCAAGATCGACAACACGCAGGGGATGACCGGGCCGGTCCCCGGCTTGCGCATTATGCCTCTCCGATCGGCTGAACGCCCGCACGCTCATTTAGTGGATTGACTTAGGCATACGAAGTTCACCCCCAGTCTAAGCATATGGAGTTTGCCCGGGGCACCATCGTCGGAGCATCACCGGAGAGCCTAACCGGTGGCATTGGGGGTTCTGAGGATTGGGGGGGTCGGGGGGTGTGCGCACATGATGTGCGATGGGTGCTGGTACTTAGCCCTTATATTGGCCCCCTATCCCTTATCAAACCTTGAGAACTCACAACCCCTTAAAGAGCATTTGAGATTCTATAGGTTTGCTGGCAGCAGCCATTAAAGTGTCTGAAATGGGGACACTATTTTCAAACGGTCACAAAATCTTCTCCACTTTGAGTTTTTAGCTGAATTTTTTTGTGCGTGCCAACAAAAATACAATGATCACCTCTACCAAATTTGGGGACGAAACTCTTTCTCAAAGAATTTTAAAAAATCTCGAACTGCAAAAAGTTTCGAAAATCATGAAAGATAGAAAACAGGTCGTCTTGCCACGAAACTTCACATGAAGGCTTAGGGGACCATTGTATGAATTTACAAACCATAAAAATGGCATTGGCATGGCAGAAATATGAAGATGTGCTTGAACCCACCTACCACCCGTTTGATCCCCGACTTGCGCATCCTACCTCTCTGGTCGGCTAAGCGCCTGCACACTCGTTTCGTGGGTTGACTTAGGCATACAAAGATCATCCCTAGTCTAAGCATACGAAGTTCATTCCTAGTCTAAGATCAGATCGGACCAAGGGTTACGGTAGTAGGATCTGTAGCACGTAGGGGGGATCGGACCGATCCCCAGCTTATGCATTCTACCTCTCCGGTCGGCTGAGCGCCCGCTCGCCCGTTTCATGGGTTGGCTTAGGCATAGGGAGTTCATTCCATGTCTAAGCCCCAGCCGGACCGAGGATTATGGCAGCGGGATCGACAGCACGCAGAGGGGGACCAGTCCGATCCCCGACTTGCGCATTACGCCTCTCCGGTCGGCTCAGCACCCGTAGGCTCGTTTCATGGGTTGGTTGACTTAGGCATATGGAGTTCATTCCCAGTCTAAGATTGGACTGGATCGAGGGTTGCGACAGCAGGATCAACAGGACGCAGGGGGGACCAAGACGGTCCCCAACTTGCGCATTCTGCCTCTTCGGCCGACTGAGCGCCCGCACACTCGTTTCATGGGTTGACTTAGGCATATGGAGTTCATTCCATGTCTAAGCATATGGAGTTCATTCCCAGTCTAAGATCGGACCGAACTGAGGGTTACGGCAGTAGGATCGGCCACACGCAGGGGGGATCGGGCTGATCCTCGACTTGCGCATTCTGCCTCTTTGGTCGATTGAGCGCCCGCACGCCCGTTTCATGGATTGGCTTAGGCATAGGGAGTTCATTCCATGTCTAAGCCCCAGTCAGACCGAGGGTTGTGGCAGCGAGACTGGCAGCACGCAGAGGGGGACCGGGCCGATCCCCGGCTTGCGCATTATGCCTCTTCGACCGGCTCTACACCCGCACGCTCGTTTCTTGGGTTGACTTATGCATACGGAGTTCATTCACAGTCTAAGATCAGACCAGACGGAGGGTTACGGTAGCAGGATTGACAGCACACAGGGGAGGACCAGGCCAATCCCTAGCTTGTGCATTCTGCCTCTCAAGCCGACTGAGCGCCCGCATGCTTGTTTCGTGGTTTGGCTTAGGCATACGAAGTTCATTCCATGTCTAAGCATACGGAGTTCATTCCAGTCTAAGATTTTGAGCCACGTTACACATGTTGGGCTTGGGCATGTGCTGGTGCCGTATTTTTTTCACCCGAGGCAGCATCGTCGGAGAGCCAAATCGGCGGCATTGGGGGTTCTAACGATTGGGGGGGCCGGGGGGTGTGCGCACATGATGTGCAATGGGTGCTGGTACTTGGCCCTTATATTGTCCCCCTATCCCTCATCAAACTTCGAGAATTCACACCCCCTTAAAGAGCATTTGAGATTTAATAGGTTTGCTGCCTGTAGCCATTAAAGTATCTGAAATGGAGACACTTTTTTCAAACGATCACAAAATCTTCTCCACTTCGAGTTTTTAGCTGATTTTTTTTGTGCATGCCAAAAAAAATACAAGGGTAACCTCTACCAATTTTGGGGACAAAAATCTTTCTAAAAAAATTTTAAAAAATCCCGAACCGCAAAAATTTTCAAAAATCATGAAAAATAGAAAACGGGTCGTCTTGCCACGAAACTTCACATGAAGGCTTAGGGGACCATTGTTTGAATTTGCAAGCCATAAAAATGGCGTTGGCATGGCAGAAATATGAAGATGTGCTTGAAGCCACCTATCACCTGTTCGATCCCCAGCTTGCGCATCCTGCCTCTCTGGTCGGCTGAGCACCCGCACGCTCGTTTTGTGGGTTGACTTAGGCATACGGAGTTCATCCCCACTGTAAGCATACAGAGTTCATCCCCAGCCTAAGATCAGATCGGATCGAGGGTTGTGACAGTAGGATCAGCAGCACGTAGGGGGGATCGGATCGATCCCCGGCTTGCGCATTTTGCCTCTCCGGCCAGTTGAGCGCCCGCACGCCCGTTTCATGGGTTGTCTTAGGCATAGGGAGTTCATTCCATGTCTAAGCCCCAGTTGGACCAAGGGTTGTGGCAGCGAGATCGGTAGCACACAGAGAGGGATCGGGCCGATCCCCGGCTTACGCATTATGCCTCTCCGACCGGCTCAACGCCCGTACGCTCGTCTGTGGGTTGACTTAGGCATACGGAGGTCATTCCATGTCTAAGCATACGGAGTTCATTCCCAGTCTAAGATCGGATCAGACCAAGGGTTGCAGTAGCAGGACCAGCAGCAGGATCGGTAGCACGCAGGGGGTGATCGGGTCGATCTCCGACTTGTGCATTCTGTCTCTCCTACCGGCTGAGCGCCCGCATGCTCGTTTCGTGGCTTGGCTTAGGCATACGAAGTTCATTCCATGTCTAAGCCCTAGCCAGACCGAGGGTTGTGGTAGCATGACCAGCAGTGGGATTGGCTACATACAGAGGGGGATCGGGTTGATCCCCGACTTGTGCATTATGCCTCTTTGGCTGGGTGAGCGCCCGCACGCTCGTTTCGTAGGTTGACTTAGGCATATGGAGTTCATCTCCAATCTAAGCATACAAGTTCATTCCCAATCTAAATCAGATCGGATCGAGGGTTGCGATAGCAGGATCGGTAGCACGCAGGAGGGACCGGGTCGATCCCCGGCTTGCTCATTCTGCCTCTCCAACCGACTGAGCACCCGCACACCTGTTTCGTGGGTTGGCTTAGGCATAGGGAGTTCACTCCATGTCTAAGCCCCAACCGGACCAAGGGTTGTGGCAGCGGGACCGACAGCACACAGAAGGAGACCGGTCCGATCCTCGGCTTGCGCATTATGCCTCTTCGACCGGCTCAGTGCCCGTACGTTTGTTTCGTGGGTTGACTTATGCATACGGAGTTCATTCCCAGTTTAAGATCAGACCAGACCGAGGGTTGCGATAGTAGGATCAACAGCATGCAGGGGGGATCGGGTCGATCCTCGGCTTGCGCATTCTTTCGCTCTTACCGGCTGAGAGCCCGCACGCTCGTTTCGTGGGTTGGCCTAGGCATATGGAGTTCATTCCATGTCTAAGCATACAGAGTTCATTCCCAGTCTAAGATTTTGAGCCACGGTGCACATGCTGGGCTCAGGCATGTGCTGGTGCCGCATTTTTTTCACCCGGTGCACCATCGCCAGAGCATCATTGGAGAGCCTAACCTGCGGCATTGGGGGTTTCGATGATTGGGGGCCGGGGGGTGTGCGCACATGATGTACGATGGGTGCTGGTACCTGGCCCTTATATTGGCCTCTTAGCCCTCATCAAACCTCGAGAACTCACACTCTCTTAAAGAGCATTTGAGATTTTATCAGTTTGCTGCCAGTAGCCATTAAAGTGTCTAAAATGGGGACACTTTTTTTAAATGGTCACAAAATCTTCTCCACTTGGAGTTTTGCATGCCAAAAAAAATACAAGGATCACCTCTACCAAATTTGGGGTCAAAACTCTTTCTAAAAAAATTTTAAAAAATCTCGAACCACAAAAAGTTTTGAAAATCGTGAAAAATAGAAAACGGGTCGTCTTGCCACGAAACTTCACATGAAGGCTTAGGGGACCATTGTATGAATTTACAAGCCATAAAAATGGCATTGGCACTGCAGAAATATGAAGATGTGCTTGAACCCACCTACAACCTGTTCGATCCCCAGCTTGCGCATCTTGCCTCTCTGGTCGGCTGAACGCTCGTACGCTCGTTTCATGGGTTGACTTAGGCATACGGAGTTCATCCCCAGTCTAAGCATATAGAGTTCATTCCCAGTCTAAGATCAGACCGGATCGAGGGTTGCGGCTGCAGGATCAACAGCATGCAGGGGGGATCGAGCCGATCCCTGGCTTGCGCATTCTGCCTCTCTGGCCAGCTGAGCACCCACATGCCCGTTTCGTGGGTTGGCTTAAGCATAGGGAGTTCATTCCATGTCAAGCCCCAGTCGGACCAAGGGTTGTGGTAGCGGGACTGGCAGCACGTAGAGGGGGACCAGGCCAATCCCCGTCTTATGCATTATGCCTCTCCGGTTGGCTCAGTGCCCGTACGCTCGTTTCGTGGGTTGACTTAGGCATACGGAGTTCATCCCCAATCTAAGATCGGACCGGATCGAGGGTTGCATTAGCAAAACCAGCAGCAGGATCGACAGCACGTAGGGTAGGATCAGGCCGATCCTCGACTTGCGTATTCTACCTCTCCGACTGGCTGAGCACCCGTGTCACACCCTGGGTATCTGTGCTGGTGGCTATCTATGTGCAACTTATCCTGTGTGCTGGTGAGCCAGAGGTTAAGGCCCGCAGACCAGGCGTGCTGGCGGGTATCTGTGCGCAAAGTCTAGCGAACGAGTTCAGAACACCCGCCCAACTTGCAGGCCTGCCCGTGAGACCAAGGCCTGGCATACAAGCTGCCCACAAAACATCCAAAAGGGCCCAAGGTGCTGGATAGGCAAGGGAAGCTTCTGGAAGCAAGCATGATCAGTTGGAGCATCCTGGCAGATTTGGTTGACCCTAAAAATCAGGAGTTAGCATCCTGATTGATTGTAATTTGTATAATCCCATGATTTTAGCCTTCATTCTAGGGATATGCCATTAAGTTGTAGCTGGAGCCTCAACTATAAATAGAGGGCTGCTCCACCCTTATTAGTACACCATCAAACACTTCTATTTCAGTGAATACAAGAGCATTTCTAGAATTCTGTCTTTTTATCCTGTTTCTCTTTAACTTGCGCAATCAGCCCTTCCCATTGTTCTAGTGCCCGCACGCTTGTGTTTTAGGCTGACTTAGGTATAAAAGAGGAGATTCCAAGCCTAAGGCCGCATGGTTTCTGAGTCTAAGGTCGGAGCCCATGACAAATGGTATCATAGCGAGTTTGATTCTGCATGTTTGTGTTGTGCAGGTTAGATCGTGATTGAGGTGATGGCATCCCAAAGCGACGTTGCTAGCCAACAACCAAAGGCCCAGGAGCATGGGCATGGAAGAGGCAAGAAAGCCAGTTCTAGAGATATCTGGTCTACCATGGACGGTAGGCTGGCCAAGGTGGAGGTGACCATAGGCAACATGGGGGAGAAGCTTGAGGAGGTAGAGACTCACATTGCATCGCTAGATTCTATGGGGGAGGAGATCCAAAGTGAGTTGGAAGCTGCTCTCAACAAAGGCATGGACGTGTTCACCCGAAAGAATCAGACCTTGGAGGCTGAAGTGCTGACCTTACACGATGGCATGGAGGCCATGCGCCAGTGGATGGAAGAGCTTACCAGTGAGCTCGTTGCTTGCAAGACTGCCATTGGGAATGGCATGTTTGCTGGAGTGTCCAAATCCAGATTGGATGTCCCCAAGCCTAAGGAGTTCAAGGGGACTAGGGCAGCCAAGGAAGTAGACAACTACCTATGGGGTATGGAGCAGTACTTCCAGGCCATGGGCATTCAAGACGAGGCGATAAAGGTAAGCATCGCTGCTATATATCTCATTAATGTAGCCTTATTGTGGTGGAGGCACAGGTGTGATGATGTCAGGCGTGAGAGAGCCAAGATTGGAACCTGGGCAGAGTTCCAAAAAGAGATCAAAGAATAATTTTATCCAGAGTATGCCGATGATGAGGCACGGGCAAAGTTATGCAAGCTGAGCCAGTAAAGGGACATAAGGGAGTATGTCAAGAAATTCCCTGAACTGATGTTATAGATCTCAGATCTAGGTAAGAAGGATGCCTTATTTGCTTTCATGGATGGGCTGAAGCCGTACGTGAAGCATGAGCTACAAAAGAGAGGAGTTCATGACTTGGCTAAAGCCATGACTACTGTCGAGGCCTTGATAGAGTTCAAGCCTCTGAACAAGTTTGAGTCTACCAAGCCCAAAGGTAAGGACAGGGACGATAGGGACCGAAAGAAGCAGTCCAAGGGGAAGGACCGTGACCAGGAGTCCAAGGATGGAGATCGAGACCGTTCAACCAAGGATGGCGAGAGGAAGCCACCAGCAGGCAAGTGGAAAGCAAAAGGGGACCGAGAGCCACTAGCATGCTACCTATGTGGAGGGAGCCACATAGCACGTAATTACCCGCAGAATGGCAAACTGCCTACTATAGACAAGGAGTCTAACAAGGAGCCAGAGTCAGAGGCAGCAAAGCTTGGGTCATTGGTGCTCAATGCTGTCTAGAGTAAGGGGAGCCGTAAGCCAAAGGGCTTGATATTTGTGGATCTAATGGTTGCGGGTCAGAAGGTGAGCACACTGGTGGACACAGGTGCCTCACATCTTTTTATTTTAGGTGATGGAGCCTAGAAGCTCAAACTAAAGGTGCAGAAAGGGACTAGTACCATCAAAACGGTGAAACTCCAAGAGGGTTCCAGCCATTCAAGTAGCACAGGGAGTGGAGTTGCAGCTTGGAGACTGGAAAGGTAAGGAGACTATAGAGGTAATACCCCTTGACGACTATGAGTTTGTGATTGGGTTGGATTTCCTTTTTCAGATTAACGCCCTCCTTATGCCTTTTGCCGATTGTGTTTGCATCTTGGATGCAGGTGTCAAAGCCTAATGCCATTGAGGAGAGGGTCTGGAGTTGGGTCACGGGTGGTGTCAGCCATCCAATTTGCCAAAGCGATAAGCAGACAAGAAGACACCTTCTTGGCAACCCTGAAATATGATGAGCCAAGGGAAAAGGAGACCGAGTCACCCTTGGAGGTGCTAAAGGTGCTGAAGACCTTTAGTGATGTGATACCTGCAAAGCTGCCTAGCAAGCTACCACCTAAGAAGGAGGTGGACCACAAGATCAAGCTGGTGTGTGAGGCCAAGCCATCAGCTAGAGCCGCTTACCGAATGTCTCCACCTGAGTTGGAAGAGTTGAGGAAGCAGCTCAAAGAGTTGGTTGATGCTAGCTTCATCAGGCCATCGAAGGTGCCTTAGGGTGCACCGGTTCTATTCCAGCACAAGCATGATGGGTCGTTGTGGCTGTGCATAGACTATCGAACTTTGAACAAGCTAACCATCAAGAATAAGTACCCTATCCCACTCATTGCTGACTTGTTCGATCAACTTAGGAGTGCAAGGTGGTTCACCAAGCTAGATTTGAGGTCGGGCTACTATCAAGTCAGGATCGTGGAGGGAGATAAGCCAAAGACAACATGTGTCACTCGGTATGGTTCATATGAGTTCTTGGTGATGCCTTTCGGACTCACAAATGCCCCAACAATATTCTGCACCCTTATGAACAAGGTACTTCAGTCGTTCCTTGATCGATTTGTTGTGGTTTATTTAGATGACATTGTGATCTACTGCCAGACTTTGAGAGAGCATGTAGACCACTTGAGATAGGTGTTCAAGGTGTTGTGGGTGCACAAGCTATTTGTCAAGAGGGAGAAGTGTTCATTCACCCAGCAGGAGATCCCGTTCCTAGACCACATAGTGGGAGGTGGTAGGATACGCATGGATGAAGGCAAGATACACGCCATCCTGGAGTGGCAACCACCAGCCAAGGTCACTGAGTTGAGATCATTCCTTGGGCTGGTTAACTACTACAAGTGCTTCATCAAAGGTCACTCAGCAATAGCAACACCATTGACTGACTTGCTCAAGAAAGAGAGAGCATGGGAGTGGAGTGCAGGGTGCCAGGAAACCTTTGATAGGTTGAAGTGGGCTGTGATCGAGGAGCTAGTCTTGGCCTTGCCAGACCATGCCAAGCCATATGAGGTACATACGAATGCATCAGACTTTGCCATAGGGGGTGTGTTGATGCAGGAGGGACGTCCGGTCACGTTCAAGAGCAGGAAGCTGAACGAGACTAAACGTAAATACATGGTCCAAGAAAAGGAGATGACTGCAGTGGTACACTGCTTGTGTACTTGGTAGCATTACCTGTTGGGGTTGAGGTTCATGGTGAGGATGGACAATGTGGCGACCAGCTACTTCCAGACGCAGAAGAAGCTGTCCACCAAGCAGGCGAGATGGTAAGATTTTCTTACAGAATTTGATTTTTAGATGGAGTACAAGCCAGGATGGGCAAACCTAGTGGCAGACGCCCTGAGCAGAAAGGCTAACCTTGTTGCCATTAGCCAACTAGAGGGGTCACTGGTGCCATGCATCAATGAGGGACTTGTGCATGATCCTACAGCGAAGGCTTTGATGGCGTATGCCCAGCAAGGTAAGACTAGGCGGTTTTGGTTACAGGATGGGTTACTGTACACTAGGGGTAGTAGACTGTTTGTGCCACAGCACGGGAAGCTCCGTAAGGAATTTTTGCAAGAATGCCATGATTCAAGGTGGGCTGGACACCTCAAAGTGAGCCGCACCCTGGCGTTGATCGAGGATCAGTACTATTGGCCATACATGAGGGACGATGTGGAAGCCTATGTGAAGACTTGTCTTGTGTGCCAACAGGACAAGGTGGAGCTCAAGAAACCAGGGGGTCTCTTAGAGCCATTGCCAGTGCCAGAGTGACCATGGGAGAGTGTTTCTCTGGACTTTATAGTCGGTCTACCCAAAGCAGAAGGGTTTGAAAGCATCATGGTAGTGGTGGATAGGTTTTCCAAGTATGGAATCTTCATTCCAGCAACCAAGGAGTGCCCAGCCGAGGAGGTAGCTTGATTGTTCCTGAAGAACATAGTTAAGTACTGGAGAGGGCCGAGGACCATTGTTAGTGATCGGGACGGACGTTTCACGGGCAAGTTCTGGACTGAGTTATTCAAGCTATTAGGGTCAGACTTGAACTTTTCCACTAGCATGCATTCGCAGACCGATGGGCAGACAGAGTGAGTAAATGGACTATTGGAGATCTACCTCAGGCACTATATAAGTGCCATACAAAGGGACTGGCCAAAGCTGCTAGATATTGCACAGTTTTCCTACAACTTGTAAAGGAGCGAGGCAACGAACCAGAGCCCATTTGAGGTTGTGACAGGGCAACAACCACTAACACCCAGTTTGATTGCTGTAGGTTATACAGGGCCGAATTCAACAGTATAAAAGTTTGCCAAGGCATGGCAAGAGCAAACTGACTTGGCCAGAGTTTGTCTACACAAGGCGACCAAGAGATCGAAGAAGTGGGCAGACCAGAATAGGTAGGATGTGCAGTTCCAGGTTGGAGACTTGGTGTTGGTGAAGCTATATCCCATTGTGCACCATAGGGGGCTACACAAAGGCCTAGTCTGGAGGTATGAGGGACCTTTTTGAGTAGTCAAGAGGGTAGGCAAGGTTGCCTACAAGCTAGATATGCCACCCAAGCTGAAGGTACGCTCGATGTTCCATGTGAGCATGCTCAAGCCATTCCATGAGGATGAGAGAGATCCAGGACAAGCAGAGTCAAAGCATGCACCATTGGGAGCAAGGGCATCATTTGAGAAGGAGGTCCACAGCATCATAGCTGATCGGGAGGTGAGACGGAAGAATTATCAGCCAAAACCAGAGTACTTGGTGCACTGGAAGGGACTTCCAGACAGTGAGGCAAGCTGGGAACCAGCAAATGACTTATGGCAGTTTGGGGACCAAATCAAGTAGTACCATGCAGAAGATGCAACGAGGGCATTGTGCAATCAGGTGGGGCAGAATGTCATGCCCTAGGTGGGCACGCCAGGCACATCAGGCACACCAGCAGGTGAGCAAGAGGTTAAGGCCCGCAAATCAGGCGTGCTGGCGGGTATCTGTGCGCAAAGCCTAGCAAACGAGTTCATAACGCCTGCCCAACTTGCAGGCCAGCCCGTGAGACCAAGGCCTGGCATACAAGCTGCCCGCACCACATCCAGAAGGGCCTAAGGTGCTGGACAGGCAAGAGAAGCTTCTGGAAGTAGGCAGGATCAGCTGGAGCATCCTGGTAGATTTGGTTGACCTTGAAAATCAGGAGTTAGCATCCTGATTGATTGTAACCTGTAAAATCCCATGATTTTAGCCTTTATTCTAGAGATATGCCATTAAGTTGTAGCTGGAGCCTCAACTATAAATAGAGGGCTGCTCCACCTTCATTTGTACACCATCAAACACTTCTGTTTCAGTGAATACAAGAGCATTTCCAGAATTCTGTCTTCTCATCCTGTTTCTCTTTAACTTGCGTAATCAGCCCTTCCTATTGTTCTAATGCCCGCACAATTGTGTTTTAGGTTGACTTAGGCATAAAGGAAGAGATTCCAAGCCTAAGGCCGCACGGTTTTTGAGTCTAAGGTCGGAGCCCGTGACACCTGCACGCTCGTTTCGTGGGTTAGCTTAGGCATATGGAGTTCATTCCATGTCTAAGCCCCAGTCGAACCGAGGGTAGTGGCAGCAGGACCGATAACGGGATCGGTAGCACGCAGAGAGGGATCGGGCTGATCCTCGACTTGCGCATTATACCTCTCCGGTTGGCCTCTCCGATCGGCTGTGTGCTCGTACACTCGTTTCGTGGGTTGACTTAGGCATACGGAGTTCATCCCCAGTCTAAGGATACGGAGTTCATTCCTAGTCTAAGATCAGACCGGACCGAGGGTTGTGGCAGCAGGATCGGCAGCACGCAGAGGAAACTGGGCCGATCCCTGGCTTACGCATTCTGCCTCTCCCACCGGCTGAGTGCCCGCACACTCGTTCTGTGGGTTGGCTTAGGCATAGGGAGTTCATTCCATGTCTAAGCCCCAGTCAGACCGAGGGTTGTCGCAGCGGAACTGGCAGAATGTAGAGGGGGACCAGGCCAATACCCAGTTTGTGCATTATGCCTCTTCGGTCGGCTCAATCCCCGTATGCTCATTTCATGGGTTGACTTATGCATATGAAGTTCATTCCCAGTCTAAGATCAGACCGAACTGAGGGTTATGATTGTAGGATCGACAGCACGCACGATAGACCGGGCTGATCCTTGGCTTGCGCATTCTGCCTCTCCGATCGGTTGAGCGCCCACACGCTCGTTTCGTGGGTTGGCTTAGGCATACGAAGTTCGTTACATGTCTAAGCCCAAGTCAGACCTAGGGTTGTGGTAGCAGGACCGGTAGCGAGATCGGTAGCACGTATAGGGGGATCGGGCTGATCCCAAGCTTGCGCATTATGCCTCTTCGATCGGCCTCTACGGCCGACTGAGCGCCCACACGCTCGTTTCGTTGGTTGACTTAGGCATACGGAGTTCATCCCTAGTCTAAGCATACGGAGTTCATTCCCAGTCTAAGATCAGACCAGACCGAGGGTTGCATTAGCAGAATCGACAGCACGTAGGGGGAACCGGGCTGATCCCCGTCTTGTGCATTCTGCCTCTCCGGCCAGCTGAGTGCCCGCCCGCCCGTTTCGTGGGTTGGCTTAGGCATAGGGAGTTCATTCCATCTCTCAGCCCAAGCCGGATAGAGGGTTGTGGCAGTGGGATCGGTAGCACACAGAGGGTGACCGGGTCGATCCTCGACTTGCGCATTATGCCTCTTTGGTCGGCTCAGCGTCCGAACGCTCGTTTCGTGGGTTAACTTAGGCATACGGAGTTCATTCCCAGTCTAAGATCGGATCAAACCGAGGGTTACGGCAGTAAGATCGACAGTATGTAAGGGGAAACGGGCCAGTCCTCGGCTTGCGCATTCTACCTCTCCGATCGGCTAGGCGGCCGTACGCTCGTTCCGTGGGTTGGCTTAGGCATACAGAGTTCATTCCATGTCTAAGCATACGAAATTCATTCCCAGTCTAAGATCAGACCGGACCGACGGTTGTGACAGCAGGACCAGTAGTAGGATCGACAGCACATAGGGGGGACCGGGCCGATCTTCGGCTTATGCATATACGTCTCTGACCGGCTGAGCGCCCGTATGCTCGTTCCATGGGTTGACTTAGCCATATGGAGTTCATCCCCAGTCTAAGCATACGAAGTTCATTCCCAGTCTAAGATCAGATCAGATCAAGGGTTACGGTAGCAGGATCAGCAGCACACAGGGGGGATCGGGCTGATCCCCGGCTTGCACATTCTGCCTTCCCGACCGGTTGAGCGTCCGCATGCCCATTTCATGGGTTGGCTTAGGCATAGGGAGTTCATTCCATGTCTAAGCCCCAGCCAGACCGAGGGTTGTGGCAGTGGGACCAGCAGCACACAGAGGGGGATCGGGCCGATCCCTGGCTTGCGCATTCTGCCACTCCGACCGGCTGAGCGCCTGCACGCTCGTTTCATGGGTTGGCTTAGGCATACGGAGTTCATTTCGTGTCTAAGAATACGGAGTTCATTCCAGTGTAAGAGTTTGAGCCACGATGCAAATGCTGGGCTCAGGCTTGTGCTGGTGCCGTATTTTTTTCACCCGGGGCACCATCGTCGGAGCATCACCGGAGAGCCTAACCGACGGCATTGGAGGTTTCAGCGATTGGGGGCCGGGGGGTGTGCGCACATGATTTGCGATGGGTGCTGGTACTTGGCCCTTATATTGGCCCCCTATCCCTCATCAAACCTCGAGAACTCACACCCCCTTAAAGAGCATTTGAGATTTTATAGGTTTGCTGCCAGTAGCCATTAAAGTGTCTAAAATGGGGGCACTTTTTTCAAATAGTGACAAAATCTTCTCCACTTCAAATTTTTAGCTGAATTGTTTTATGCATGCCAATAAAAATATAAGGATCACCTCTACCAAATTTAGGGACAAAAATCTTTCTAAAAAAATTTTAAAAAATCCCGAACCGTAAAAAGTTTCAAAAATCTTGAAAAATAGAAAATGGCTTGTCTTGCCACGAAACTTCACATGAAGGCTTAGGGGACCGTTGTATGAATTTACAAGCCCTAAAAATGGCATTGGCATGGCAGAAATATGAAGATGTGCTTGAACCCACCTACCACCCGTTCGATCCCTGACTTGCGCATCCTGCCTCTCTGGTCGGCTGAGCACCCGCACGCTCGTTTCGTGGGTTGACTTAGGCATACGAAGTTCATTACCAGTCTAAGATCAGATCGGATAGAGGGTTGTGATAGCAAGATCGACAGCATGCAGGGGGGATCGGGTCGGTCCCCGGCTTGCGCATTCTGCCTCTTCGATCGGCAGAGCACCCGCACACTCGTTTCGTGGGTTGGCTTAGGCATACGGAGTTCATTCCATGTCTAAGCATACGGAGTTGATTCCCAGTCTAAGATCAGACCAGACCGAGGGTTGCGCAGCAGGACCAGCTATAGGATGGACAGCACGTAGGGGGACCGGGCCAATCCCCGGCTTGTGCATTCTGCCTCTCTGGTCAACTGAGTGCCCGTACACTGGTTTCATGGGTTGGCTTAGGCATACGAAGTCCATTCCATGTCTATGCCCCAGTCAGACCGAGGGTTGTGGCAGCAGGACCAGCAACGGGATCGATAGCACGCAGAGGGGGACCGGGCTGATCCCCGGCTTGCACATTATGCCTCTCCGGCCGGCTGAGCCCCCGCATGCTCATTTCATGGGTTGACTCAGGCATACGTAGTTTATCCCCAATCTAAGCATACGGAGTTCATTCCCTGTCTAAAATCAGACCGGATCGAGGGTTGAGGTAACAGGATCGACAGCACGCAGGGTGGACTAGGCCGATCCCCAGCTTACGCATTCTGCCTCTTCGATCGGTTGAATGCCCACACACCCATTTCGTGGGTTGGCTTAGGCGTAGGGAGTTCATTCCATTTTAAGACCCAGTCAGACCGAGGATTGTGGCAGCGGGACCGACAGCACGCAGAAGGGATCGGGCCGATCCCCGACTTGCGCATATGCCTCTTCGACCGGCTCAGCGCCTGTACGCTTGTTTCATGGGTGGACTTAAGCATACGGAGTTTATTCCCAGTCTAAAATCAGACCGAACCGAGGGTTGCACCAGTAGGATCAACAGCATGTAAGGGGGCCGGGTCGATCCCCGGCTTGTGAATTCTGCCTCTGCGGCCTGCTAAGCTCCCGCAAGCTCGTTCCGTGGGTTGGCTTAGGCATACGGAGTTCATTCCATGTCTAAGCATACAAAGTTCATTCCCAATCTAAGATTTTGAGCAATGGTGCACATGTTGGGCTCGAGCATGTGCTGGTACCATATTTTTTTCGCCCGGGGCACCATCGTCGGAGCATCGCTAGAGAGCCTAATCGGCTGCATTACAGTTTCCGACGATTGGGGGGGCCGGGGGGTGTGCGCACATGATGTGTGATGGGTGCTGGTACTTGGCCGTTATATTCACCCCCTATCCCTCATCAAACCTCGAGAACTCACACCCTCTTAAAGAGCATTTGAGATTTTATAGGTTTGCTGCCAGTAGCCATTAAAGTGTCTAAAATGGGGACACTTTTTTCAAATGGTCAAAAAATCTTCTCCACTTTGATTTTTTAGCTGAATTTTTTTGTGCACGCCAAAAAAAAATACAAGGGTCACCTCTACCAAATTTGGGGGCAAAACTCTTTCTAAAAAAATTTTAAAAAATCTCGAAAGGCAAAAATTCTCAAAAATCGTGAAAAATAGTAAACAGGTCGTCTTGCCACGAAACTTCACATGAAGGCTTAGGGGTCCATTGTATGAATTTACAAGCCATAAAAATGGCATTGTCATGGCAGAAATATGAAGATGTTCTTGAATCCACCTACCTCCCCTTCGATCCCCGGCTTACGCATCCTGCCTCTTTGGTCGGCTGAGTGCCCGCACGCTCGTTTTGTGGGTTGACTTAGGCATACAGAGTTCATCCCCAGTCTAAGCATATGTAGTTCATACCCTATCTCAGATCGGGTCGGACTGAGGGTGGCGGCAGTAGGATCAACAGCACGCAGGGGGGATCGGGCCGATCCCCGGCTTACACATTCCACCTTTTCGGCCGGTTGAGCACCCGCATGCCCGTTTCGTGGGTTGGCTTAGGCATAGGGAGTTCATTCCATGTCTAAGCCCCAGCCGGATCGAGGGTTGTGGTAGTGGGACCAGTAACATGCAGAGGTGGACCGGGTCGATCCTCGGCTTGCGATTATGCCTCTTCGGCCAGCTCAGTACCCACACGCTTGTTTCATGGGTTAACTTAGGCATACGGAGTTCATTCCCAGTCTAAGATCAGACTGAACCGAGGGTTGCGGCAGCATGATCGACACCACATAGGTGGGGATCAGGCCGATCCCTGGCTTGTGCATTCTGCCTCTTCGGCCAGCTGAGCGCCCGCACGCATGCTCGTTTCGTGGGTTGGCTTAGGCATATGGAGTTCATTCCATGTCTAAGCATACGAAGTTCATTCCCAGTCTAAGATCAGACCAGACCGAAGGTTGCGACAGCAGGACCAACGGTAGAGTTGACAGTACATAAGGGGGATCGGGCCGATCCCCGGCTTACGCATTCTGCCCCTCCGACCAGTTGAGTGCCCGCACGCTCGTTTCATTGTTTGGCTTAGGCATACGAAGTTCATTCCATGTCTAAGCCTCAACCGGATCGAGGGTTGTGGCAGCAGGATCGGTAGCGAGATTGGCAGCACCGAGGGGGACCGGGCTGACCCCCGACTTGCGCATTATGCCTCTTCGACCAGCATCTCCAGTCGGTTGAGCGCCCGAGCGCTCGTTTCGTGGGTTGCTTAGGCATACAGAGTTCATCCCCAGTCTAAGCATATGGAGTTCATTCCCAGTGTAGGATCAGACCGGACCGAGGGTCGTGGCAACAGGATCGATAGCAAGTACCGGGGATCGGGCTGATCCTTGGCTTACGCATTCTACCTCTCCTACTGGCTGAGTGCCCGAATGCCCGTTTCATGGGTTGGCTTAGGCATAGGGAGTTCATTCCATGTCTAAGCCCCAGCCAGACCGAGGGTTGTGGCAGCTGGACCAGCAGCACGCAGAGGGGGACTGGGCCGATCCCTGGCTTGCGCATTATGCCTCTCCAGTCGGCTCAGCACCCGCGCGCTCGTTTCATGGGTTGACTTATGCATATGGAGATCATTCCCAATCTAAGATCGGACCGAACCGAGGGTTGCGACCGTAGGACCGACAGCACACAGGGGGGATCGAGCCGGTCCCCGGCTTGCGCATTCTACCTCTTCGATCGGCTGAGCACCCGTACGCCTATTTTGTGGGTTGTCTTAGGCATAGGGAGTTCATTCCATGTCTAAACCCCAGCCGGACCGAGGGTTGTGGCAGCGGGAGCGGTAGCACGCAGAGGGGGACCAGGCCGATCCTCGGCTTACGCAGTCTACCTCTCCGGTTGGTTGAGCACCCGCACGCCTGTTTTGTGGGTTGGCTTAGGCATAGGGCGTTCATTCCATGTCTAAGCCCTAGCCGGACCGAGGGTTGTGGCAGTGGGACCGACAACACGCAGAGGGGGACCGGACCGATCCCCTGCTTACGCATTATGCCTTTCCACCTGGCTCAGCGCCCTCACACTCATTTCGTGTGTTGATTCAGGCATACGGAGTTCATTCCCAGTCTAAGATCAGACTGGACCGAGGGTTGCGACAGCAGGACCGACAGCACGCAGGGGGGATCGGGCCTATCCCCGACTTGCGCATTCTGCCTCTCTGACCGGTTGAACGCCTGTACGCTCGTTTCGTGGGTTGGCTTAGGCATACGGAGTTCATTCCATGTCTAAGCATACAGAGTTCATTCCCAGTCTAAGATCGGATCGGACTGAAAGTTGCGGTAGTAGGACCAGCAGTAGGATCGACAGCACGCAGAGGGGGATTGGGCCGATCCCCGACTTACGCATTCTACCTCTCCAGTAGATTGAGCGCCCGCACACTCGTTTCGTGGGTTGGATTAGGCATACGGAGTTCATTCCATGCCTAAGCCCCAGCCGGATTGAGGGTTGTGGCAGCAGGACCAGCAGCGGGATTGACAGCACACAGAGGGGGACTGGGCTGATCCCCGGCTTGCACATTATGCCTCTTCGACCGGCTGAGCGCCCGCACGCTCGTTTCATGGGTTGACTTAGGCATATGGAGTTCATCCCCAGGCTAAGCATATGGAGTTCATTTCCAGTCTAAGATCGGAATGGACCGAGGGTTGCGGTAGCAGGATCGAAGGCATGCAGGGGGGATCGGGCTGATCCCCGGCTTGTGCATTCTGCCTCTCCAGTCGGCTGAGCGCCTGCACGCCCGTTTCATGGGTTGGCTTAGGCATAGGGATTTCATTCGATGTCTAAGCCCCAGTCGGACTGAGGGTTCTGGCAGCGAGACCGACAGCACGCAGAGGGGATCGGGCCGATCCCCGGCTTGCACATTATGCCTCTTCGGCCAGCTCAGTGCTCGGACGCTCGTTTTGTGGGTTGACCTAGGCATACGGAGTTCATTCCCAGTCTAAGAAACAACCGGACCGAGGGTTACGGTAGCAGGATCGATGGCATGCAAGGAGGGACCGAGTCGATCCTCGGTTTGTGCATTCTGCCTCTCCAGTCGGCTGAATGCCCGTACACTCATTTCGTGGGTTGGCTTAGGCATACGGAGTTCATTCCATGTCTAAGCCCCAACCAAACCGAGGGTTGTGGCAGCAGGACCGACAGCGCGATCGACAGCACATAGAGGGGGACCAGGCTAATCCCGACTTGCACATTATGCCTCTCTGGTCGACCTCTCCGGCTGGCTGAACGCCCACACGCTTGTTTTATGGGTTGACTTAGGCATACAAAGTTCATCCCCAGTCTAAGCATATGGAGTTCATTCCCAATCTAAGATCGGATCGGTCTGAGGGTTACGGTAGCAGGATCGATAGCATGCAGGGGGGACCGAGCCGATCCCCAGCTTGTGCATTCTGCCTCTCCGGTCGGCTGAGCACCCGCATGCCCGTTTCATGGGTTGGCTTAGGCATAGGGAGTTCATTCCATGTCTAAGCCCCAGCCAGACCGAGGGTTGTGGTAGCGAGACTGGCAGCACGCAGAGGGGGATCGGGCTGATCCCCAGCTTGCACATTATGCCTCTTCAGTCGGTTCAGTACCCGCACGGTCATTTCGTGGGTTGACTTATGCATACGGAGTTCATTCTCAGTCTAAGATCAGATCGGACCAAGGTTTGTGGCAGCAGGATGGACAGCACGCCCGGAAGGACCGGGCCGATCCCCGGCTTGCACATTCTGCCTCTCCGGCCGGTTGAGCGCCCGCACGCTCGTTCTGTAGGTTGGCTTAGGCATACAGAGTTCATTCCATGTCTAAGCATACGGAGTTCATTCCCAGTCTAAGATTTTGAGCCACAGTGCACATACTGGGCTCGGGCATGTGCTGGTGCCGCATTTTTTTCGCCCGAGGCACCATCGCCGGAGCATCGTCGGAGAGCCTAACCGACGACATTGGGGGGCCGGGGGCTGTACGCACATGATGTGCGATGGGTGTTGGTACTTGGCCCTTATATTGGCCCCTATCCCTCATCAAACCTCGAGAACTCACACCCCCTTAAAGTGCATTTGAGATTTTATAGGTTTGCTCCCAGTAGCCATTAAAATGTCTGAAATGGGGACACTTTTTTGAAACGGTCACAAAATCTTCTCCACTTCGAGTTTTTAGCTGAATTTTTTTGTGCATGCCAACAAAAGTACAAGGATCACCTCTGAAAATTTGGGGACAAAACTCTTTCTAAAAAAATTTTAAAAAATCCCGAACCGTAAAAAGTTTCAAAAATCATGAAAAATTGAAAATGGGTCGTGTTGCCATGAAACTTCACATGAAGGCTTAGGGGACCACTGTATGAATTTACAAGCCATAAAAATGGCATTGGCATGGCAGAAATATGAAGATGTGCTTGAACCCACCTACCACCCGTTCGATCCTCGACTTGCACATCTTGCCTCTCTGGTCGGCTGAGCGCTCGGACGCTCGTTTCATGGGTTGACTTAGGCATACGGGGTTCATCCCCAGTCTAAGCATATAGAATTCATTCCCAATCTAAGATCAGACCAGATCGGGGGTTGCAGAAACAGGATCGGTAGCACGCAGGATGGATCGGGTCGATCCTCGGCTTGCGCATTCTACCTCTTCGGTTGGCTGAGCGCCCGTATGCCTGTTTCATGGGTTGGCTTATGCATAGGTAGTTCATTCCATGTGTAAGCCCCAACCAGACCAAGGGTTGTGGCAGCGGGACCGGTAGCACGCAGAGGGGGACCGAGCTGATCCTCGGCTTGTGCATTATGCCTCTCCGATCGGCTCAGCACCCGCAGCTTGTTTCCTGGGTTGACTTAGGCATAGAGAGTTCATTCTCAGTCTAAGATCGGACCAGACTGAGGGTTACGACAGCAGGATCGATAGCACGTAGGGTGGATCAGATCGATCCTCGGCTTGCGCATTCTGCCTCTCTGACCGACTAAGCGCCCGCACGCTTGTTTCAAGGGTTGGCTTTGGCATACAGAGTTCATTCCCAGTCTAAGATCAGATCAGACCAAGGGTAGTGGCAGTAGGACCAGCAGCAGGATCGGCAGCACTCAGAGGGTACCGGATCGATCCTCGGCTCGCGGATTCTGCCTCTCCGGCCAACTGAGCGCCTGCACGCTCGTTTCGTTGGTTGGCTGAGGCATACAGAGTTCATTCCATGTCTAAGCCCTAGCCGAACCGAGGGTTGTGGTAGCAGGACCGGCAGCGGGATGGGCAGCACGCAGAGAGGGACCAGGCTGATCCCTGGCTTACGCATTATGCCTCTCCGGTCGGCTGAGCGCCTGCATGCTCGTTTCATGGGTTGACTTAGGCATACGAAGTTCATCCCCAGTCTAAGCATACGGAGTTCATTCCCAGTTTAAGATCGAATCAGACCGAAGGTTGTGGCAGCAGGATCGACAGCATGCAGGGGGGACCAGGCCGATCCCCGGCTTGTACATTCTGCCTTTTTGGCCGACTGAGCGCCCGCACACCCTTTTCGTGGGTTTGCTTCATAGGGAGTTCATTCCTTGTCTAAGCCCCAGCCAGACCGAGGTTGTGGCAGCAGGACCGGTAGCACGCAAAGAGGGACCGGGCCGATCCTCGGCTTGCGAATTATGCCTTTCTAGGCGGCTCAACACCCGTACGCTCGTTTCATTGGTTGACTTATGCATACGAAGTTCATTCCCAGTCTAAGATCAGACTAGATGAAGGGTTGCGGCAGTAGGATCGATAGCACGCAGGGGGGGACTGGGCCGATCCCTAACTTGTGCATTCTGCTTCTCCGATCGGTTGAGCGCCCGCACACTCGTTTCGTGGGTTGGCTTAGGCATACGAAGTTCATTCCCAGTCTAATATTTTGAGCCACGGTGCATATGCTGGGCTCGAGCATGTGCTGGTGCCATATTTTTTGCTTGGGGCACCATTGTCGGAGCATTGTCGGAGAGCCTAACTAGTGACATTGGGGGTTTCGACAATTGGGGGGGCCAAGGGGTGTGCGCACATGATGTACGATGGGTGCTGGTACTTGTGTCACAGGGCTCCGACCTTAGACTCAGAAACTGTGCAGCCTTAGGCTTGGAATCTCCTCTTTTATGCCTAGGTTAGCCTAAAACACAAATGTACGGGCACTACAACAATGGGAATGGCTAATTACACAAGTTGAAGAGAAACATGATAAGAAGGCAGAATTTTGGAAATGCTCTTGCAGTCACTAAAATGGAAGTGTTTGATGGTGTACAAATGAGGGAAGAACAGCGCTCTATTTATAGTTGAGGCTCTAGCTTACACTTAATGGCAATATCCCTAGAATAAAGGCTAAAATCATGGGATTATATAGATTGCAATCAATCAGGATGATAACTCCTGGTTTTCAAGGCCAACCAAATCTGCCAGGATGCTGCTGCTGATCCTGCCTGCTTTTAGAAGCTTCCCTTGCATGTCTAGCACCTTGGGCCCTTCTGGATGTGGTACGGGCAGCTTGTATGCCAGGCCTTGGTCTCACAGGTTGGCCTGCAAGTTGGGCGGGCGTTATGAACTCGTTTGCTATGCTTTATGCGCAGATACCTGCCAGCACGCCTGGTCTACGGGCCTCAACCTCTGACTCACTTGCTGGTGCACCTGATGTACCTGGCGTGCCCGCCCAGGGTGTGACATTCTCCCCCACCTGATTGTCCAATGCCCTCGTTGTGTCTTCTACATGGTACTGCCTGATCTAGTCCCCAAATTGCCATAAGTCATCTACTAGTTCCCAGCTCGCCTCACTGTCTGAAAATCCCTTCCAGCGCACCAAGTTCTTCCGTCTCACCTCTCGGTCAGAAATGATGTTGTAGACCTCCTTCTCATATGAGGCCCTTGCTCTCAATGGTGCACGTTTTGACTCTGCCCGTCCTGGATCTCCCTCATCCTCATGGAATGGCTTGAGCATGCTCACATGGAACACCGGGTGTATCCTCAGCTTGGGTGGCATATCCAGCTTGTAGGCAACCTTGCCTACCCTCTTGACTACTCAGAAAGGTCTCTTATACCTCTGGACTAGGCCTTTGTGTAGCCCCCTGTGGCGCACAATGGGATGTAGCTTCACCAACACCAAGTCTCCAACCTGGAACTGCTTGTCCCACCTATTCTGGTCTGCCCACTTCTTCGACCTCTTGGCTGCCTTGTGTAGACAAACTCCGGCCAAGTCAATTTGCTCCTGCCATGCCTTGGCAAACTTGTATGCTGCTGGATTCTGTCTTGTATAAGCTACAGCAATCGAACCGGGTGTTAATGGTTGTTGCCCTATCATAACCTCAAATGGGCTCTGGTTCGTTGCCTCACTCCTTTGCAAGTTGTAGGAAAACTATGCAATATCTAGTAGCTTTGGCCAGTCCCTTTGTGTGGCACTCACATAGTGCCTGAGGTAGACCTCCAATAGTCCATTCACCCATTCTGTCTGCCCATCGGTTTACAGATGCATGCTGGTGGAAAAGTTCAAGTCCGACCCCAACAGCTTGAACAACTCAATCCAGAACCTGCCCATGAAACACCCGTCCCGATCACTAACAATGGTCCTCGGCACTCTCCAGTACTTAACCATGTTTTTCAGGAACAGTCGAGCTGCCTCCTTGGCTGGGCACTCCTTGGTTGCTAGAATGAAGATTCCGTACTTGGAAAACCTGTCCACCACTACCATGATGCTTCCAAACCCTTCTGCTTTGGGTAGACCGACTATAAAGTCCAGAGAAACACTCTCCCATGGTCGCTCTGGCATTGGCAATTGCTTCAAGAGACTGCCTGGTTTCTTGAACTCCACCTTGTCCTGTTGGCACACAAGACAAGTCTTCACATAGGCCTCCACATCATCCCTCATGTGCGGCCAGTAGTACTGGTCCTCGATCAGTGCCAAGGTACGGCTCACTCCGGGGTGTCCAGCCCACCTTGAATCATGGCATTCTTGCAAAACTTCCTTGCGGAGCTTCCCATGCTACGGCACAAATAGGCTACTACCCCTGGTGTACAGCAAGCCATCCTACAACCAAAACCACCTAGTCTTACCTTGCTGGGCATACTCCATCAAAGCCTTGGCTATAGGATCATGCGCAAGTCCCTTCTTGATGCACGGCACCAGTAACCCCTCTGGTTGGCTATTGGCAGCAAGGTTAGCCTTTCTGCTTAGGGCATCTGCCACTAGGTTCGTTCATCCTGGCTTGTACTCCATCTGAAAATCAAATTTTGCAACAAAATCTTACCATCTCGCCTGCTTGAGGGACAACTTCTTCTGCGTCTGGAAGTAGCTGGTCACCACATTGTCCATCCTCACCATGAACCTTGACCCCAATAGGTAATGGCGCTAAGTGTGCAAGCAATACACCACTGCAATCATCTCCTTCTCTTGGATCGTGTACTTGCACTCAGTCTCCTTCAGCTTCCTGCTTTTGAACAAGACTGGACGTCCCTCCTACATCAACACACCCCCTATGGCAAAGTCTAATGCATCCATATGCACCTCATACGACTTGGCATGGTCTGGCAAGGCCAAGACTGGCTCCTTGGTCACAGCCTGCTTCAACCTGTCAAAGGCTTCCTGGCACCCTGCACTCTACTCCCATGCTTTCCCTTTCTTGAGCAAGTCAATCAATGGCATGGCTATTGCTGAGTGACCTTTGATGAAGCGCCTACAGTAGTTGACCAGCCCAAGGAATGATCTCAACTTAGTGACCTTAGCTGGCGGTTGCCACACCAGGATGGCGTGTATCTTGCGTTCATCCATGCGTATCCCGCCACCTCCCACTATGTGGCCAAGGAACGGGATCTCTTGTTGGGCGAATGAGCACTTCTCCCTCTTGACAAATAGCTTGTGTGCCCGCAACACCTCGAACACCTGTCTCAAGTGGTCTACATGCTCTCCCAAAGTCTGGCCGTAGATCACAATGTCATCCAAATAAACCATAACAAACCGATCAAGGAATGACTGAAGTACCTTGTTCATAAGGGTGCAGAACGTTGCTGGGGTGTTTGTGAGTCCGAAAGGCATCACCAAGAACTCATACAAACCATACCGAGTGACACATGCTGTCTTTGGCTCATCTCCCTCTGCGATCCTGACTTGATAGTAGCCTGACCTCAAATCCAGCTTGCTGAACAACCTTGCGCTCCCAAGTTGATCGAACAAGTCTGCAATGAGTGGGATGGGGTACTTATTCTCGATGGTCAGCTTGTTCAAAGCCCAGTAGTCTATGCACAGCCGCAACTACCCATCATGCTTGCACTGAAATAGAACCGGTGCACCATAGGGTGCCTTCGATGGCCTGATGAAGCCAGCATCAACTAACTCTTTGAGTTACTTCCTAAACTCCTCCAACTCTGGTGGAGACATTCAGTAAGAGGCTCTAGCTGGTGGCTTAGCCTCGAACACCAGCTCGATCTTGTGGTCCACCTCCCTCTTAGGTGGTAGCTTGCTAGGTAGCTTTACAGGCATCACATCACTAAAGGTCTTCAACACCTTTAGCACCTCCAAGGGTGACTCGGTCTCCTTCTCCCTTGGCTCATCATATTTCAGGGCTACCAAGAAAGTGTCTTCTTGTCTACTTACTGCCTTGGCAAATTGGATGGCTGACACCACCCACGACCCAACTCCAGACCCTCTCCTCAATGGCACTAGGCATTGGCACCGTGCATCCAAGATGCAAACATAATCAGCAAAAGGCATAAGGAGGGCATTAATCCGAATAAGGAAATCCAACCCAATCACAAACTCATAGTCATCAAGGGGTATTACCTCAATGGTCTCCTTGCCTTTCCAGTCTCCAAGCTATAACTCCACTCCGCGCACTACTCCAATGGTTGGAACTTCCTTGGAGTTCATCGTTTTGATGGTACCAGTCCCTTTTTGCACCTTTAGTCTGAGCTTTCAAGCTCTATCACCTGAAATAAAAAGATGTGAGGCACCTGTGTCCACCAGTGCGCTCACCTTCTGACCCGCAACCATCAGATCCAGAAACATCAAGCCCTTTGGCTTGCGACTCTCCTTACTCTGGACAGCATTGAGCACCAACGACCCAAGCTTTGTTGCCCCTGACTCTGGCTCCTCATCAGACTCCTTGTCTACAGCAGCCAGCTTGCCTTTCTATGGCTAATTGCCCGCTATGTGGCACCTTCCACATAGGTAGCATGCTAGTGGCTCTCAGTCTCCTATTGCTTTCCACTTGCCTGCTAGTGGCTTCCTCTCGCCATCCTTGGTTGAACGGTCTCGATCTCCATCCTTGGACTCCCAGTCATGGTCCTTCCCCTTGGACTGCTTCTTTCGGTCCCTATCGTCCCTGCCCTTACCCTTGGGCTTGGTAGACTTGAACTTGTTCAAAGGCTTGAACTCTATCAAGGCCTCGGCAGTAGTCATGGCTTTAGCCAAGTCATGAACTCCTCTCTTTTGTAGCTCATGCTTCACCCATGGCTTCAGCCCATCCAAGAAAGCAAATAAGGCATCATTCTCGCCTAGATCTGAGATCTGTAGCATCAGTTCAGAGAATTTCTGGAGATACTCCCTTATGTCCCCTTGCTGGCTCAAACTGCGCAACTTTGCCTGCACCTCATCATCGACATACTCTGGGTAAAATTGTTCTCTGAACTCCTTTTGGAACTCTGTCCAGGTTCCAATCTTGGCACTCCCACGCCTGACATCATCACACTTGCACCTTTACCACAATAAGGCTACATCAGTGAGATACATAGTAGCGGTGCTTACCTTTATCACCTCGTCTTGTATGCCCATAGCTTGGAAGTACTGCTCCATACCCCAAAGGTAGTTATCTACTTCCTTGGCCGCCCTAGTCCTCTTGAACTCCTTAGGCTTGGGGACATCTAATCTAGACTTGGACACTCCAGCAAACATGCCATTCCCAATGGCAGTCTTGCAAGCAACGAGCTCACTGGTAAGCTCTTCCATCCACTGGCGCATGGCCTCCATTCCATCACGCAAGGTCAGCACTTCAGCCTTCAAGGTCTGATTCTTTTAGGTGAACACGTTCAAGCCTTTGTTGAGAGCAGCTTGCAGCTCACTTTGGATCTCCTCTCCCATGGAGTCTAGTGATGCAATGTGAGTCTCTACCCCCTCAAGCTTCTCCCCCATGTCGCCCATGGTCACCTCCACCTTGGCCAGCCTACTGTCCATGGTAGACCAGATATCTCTAGAACTGGCTTTCCTCCCTCTTCCATGCCCATGCTCCTAGGCCTCTGGTTGTTGGTTAGCAGTGTCACTTTGGGATGCCATCTCCTCTAACCTGCACACTAGAAACACGTAGAATCAAACTTGCTTTAATACCAACTATCATGGGCTCCAACCTTAGACTTAAAAACCGTGTGGCCTTAGGCTTGGAATCTCCTCCTTTATGCCTAAGTCAGCCTAAAACACAAGCGTATGGGCACTAGAACAACAGGAAGGGCTGATTACCCAAGTTAAAGAGAAACAGGATAAGAAGGCAGAATTTTGGAAATGCTCTTGTATTCACTGAAACAGAAGTGTTTGATGGTGTACAAATGAGGGAGGAGCAGCCCCCTATTTATAGTTGAGGCTCTAGCTTACACTTAATGGCAATATTCCTAGAATAAAGGCTAAAATCATGGGATTATATAGATTACAAACAATCAGGATGCTAACTCCTAATTTTCAAGGTCAACCAAATCTGCCAGGATGCTGCTGTTGATCCTGCCTGCTTCCAGAAGCTTCCCTTGCATGTCCAGCACCTTGGGCCCTTCTGGATGTGGTGCAGGCAGCTTGTATGCCAGGCCTTGGTCTAACGGGCTGGCCTGCAAGTTGGGCGGGCGTTCTGAACTCGTTTGCTAGGCTTTGCATGCAGATACCCGCCAGCACGCCTGGTCTGTGGGCCTCGACCTCTGGCTCACCTGCTGGTGCGTCTGATGTGCCTGGTGCACCCACCCAGGGTGTGACACTTGGCCCTTATATTGGCCCCCTATCCCTCATCAAACCTCGAGAACTCACACCCTCTTAAAGAGCATTTGAGATTTTATAGGTTTGCAGCCAGTAGCCATTAAAGTGTCTCAAATGGGGACACTTTTTTCAAATGATCGTAAAATCTTCTCCACTTCGAGTTTTTAGCTGAATTTTTTTATGCATGCCAACAAAATACAAGGATCACCTCTACCAAATTTAGGGACCAAACACTTTCTAAAAAAATTTTAAACAATCCCGAACCGTAAAATGTTTCAAAAATCATGAAAAATAAAAAAACTGGTTGTCTTGCCATGAAACTTCACATGAAGGCTTAGGGGACCATTGTATGAATTTACAAGCCATAAAAATGGCATTGGCATGGCATAAATATGAAGATGTGCTTGAACCCACCTACCACCCGTTCGATCTTCAGCTTGCGCATCCTGCCTCTCCGATCGGTTGAGCGCCCGCATGCTCGTTTCATGGGTTGACTTAGGCATACAAAGTTCATCCCTAGTCTAAGCATATCGAGTTCGTTCCCAATCTAAGATCAGATAGATCGAGGGTTACGGCAACAAGATCGACAGTACACAGGAGGGACTGGGCCAATCCTGGCTTGCACATTCTGCCTCTCCGGTCGACTGAGCGTTTGCACGCCCGTTTTGTGGGTTCGCTTAGGCATAGGGATTTCATTCCATGTCTAAGCCCTAGCCAGACCGAGGGTTGTGGCAGCGGGACCGACAGCACGCAGAAGGGGACCGGGGCAATCCCCAGCTTGCACATTATGCCTCTCCGGTCGGCTCAGTGCCCGCACGCTCGTTTCGTGGGTTGACTTAAGCATACGGAGTTCATTCCCAGTCTAAGATCGGATCGAACCGAGGGTTGTAGCAGTAGGATCTACAGCACGCAGAGGGGACCGGGCCAATCCACGGCTTACACATTCTGCCTCTACGGCCAGCTGAGCGCCCGCACGCTCGTTTTGTGGGTTGGCTTAGGCATACGGAGTTCATTCCATGTCTAAGCATAAAGAGTTCATTCCTAGTCTAAGATCGGGCCGGACCGAGGGTTACAGTAGCAGGACTAGCAGCAAGATCGATAGCACACAGAGGGGGATCGGGACGATCCCTGGCTTGCGCATTCTGTCTCTCCGGCCAGCTGACTGCGCTCACGCTCGTTTTGTGGGTTGGATTAGGCATACGGAGTTTATTCCATGTCTAAGCCCCAGCTGAACCAAGGGTTGTGGTAGCATCACCGGCAGCGGGATCGACAGCACACAGAGGGGGATCGGGCTGATCCCTGGCTTATGCATTATGCCTCTCCGGCTGACCTCTCCAACAACTGCACGCTCGTTTTGTGGGTTGACTTAGGCATCCGAAGTTCATCCCCAATCTAAGAATACGGAGTTCATTCCCAGTCTAAGATTGGACTGGACCGAGGGTAACGGCAACAGGATCGACAGCATACAGGGGGGACCGGGCCGTTCCCCGACTTGCGCATTCTGCCTCTCCGGTCGGCTGAGCACCCATACACCCGTTTCATGGGTTGGCTTAAGCATAGGTAGTTCATTCCATTTCTAAGCCCCAGCCAGACCGAGGGTTATGGCAGCAGGATTGGCAGCACGCAAAGGGGACCAGGCCGATCCCCGACTTGCGCATTCTGCCTCTCCGACCGGATGAGCACCCGCACGCTCGTTTCGTGGGTTGGCTTAGGCATAGGGAGTTCATTCCATGTCTAAGCCCCAGCTAGACCGAGGGTTGTGGTAGTGGGACTGGCAGCATGCAGAGGGGGATCGAGCCGATCCCTGGCTTGCGCATTATGCCTCTTCGGCCGGCTCAGGCCCACACGGTCGTTTCGTGGGTTGACTTATGCATATAGAGTTCATTCCCAGTCTAAGATCGGACCGGACTGAGGGTTGTGGCAGCATAATCGACAACACGTAGGGGAGGATCGGGCCGATCCCCGGCTTGCGTATTCTGCCTCTCCGGCCAGCTGAGCGCCCGCATGCTCATTTTATAGGTTGGCTTAGGCATGCAGAGTTCATTCTATGTCTAAGCATACGGAGTTCATTCCTAGTCTAAGATTTTGAGCCACGGTGCACATGCTGGACTCGGGCATGTACTGGTGCCACAGTTTTTTCACCCGGGGCACCATCGTCGGAGCATCACCGGAGAGCCTAACCGACGGCATTGGGGTTCCGACGATTGGGGGGCTGGGGGGTGTGCCCACATGATGTGCGATGGGTGCTGGTATTTGGCCCTTATATTGGCCCCCTATCCCCCATCAAACCTTGAGAACTCAAACCCCCTTAAAGAGCACTTGAGATTTTATAGGTTTGCTGCCAGTAGCCATTAAAGTGTCTGAAATGGGGACACTTTTTTGAAATGGTCACAAAATCTTCTCCACTTTGAGTTTTTATCTGAATTTTTTTATGCATGCCAAGAAAAATACAAGGATCTCCTCTACCAAATTTTGGGACCAAAATCTTTCTAAAAAAATTTTAAAAAATCCAGAACCTCAAAAAGTTTTAAAAATCGTGAAAAATAGAAAACGGGTCGTCTTGCCACGAAACTTCACATGAAGGCTTAGGGGGCCATTGTATAAATTTACAAGCCATAAAAATGGCATTGGCATGGCAGAAATATGAAGATGTGCTTGAACCCACCTACCACCCGTTCGATCCCTGGCTTGCTCATCCTGTCTCTCTGGTCGGCTGAGGGTTTGCGCGCTCATTTCGTGGGCTGACTTAGCCATATGGAGTTCATCCCCAGACTAAGCATACAAAGTTCATTCCCAGTCTAAGATCAGACCAGACCGAGGGTTGTGGCTATAGGATCGGCAGCACGCACGGGGGACCGAGTCGATCCTTGTCTTGTGCATTCTGCCTCTTCGGTCGACTGAGCCCCCGCACGCCCGTTTCATGGGTTGGCTTAGGCATAGGGAGTTCATTCCATGTCTAAGCCCCAGGCAGATCGAGGGTTCTGACAGCAGGACCAGCAGCACGCAGAGGGGGATCAGGTCGATCCCCGGCTTGTGCATTATGCCTCTCCAGCCGGTTGAGCGCCCGCACGCTCGTTTCGTGGGTTGACTTAGGCATACGGAGTTCATTCCCAGTCTAAAATCAAATCGAACCTAGGGTTGCGAGAGCAGGATCAACAGCACGTAGGGGGGATCGGGCCGATCCCAGGCTTACGTATTCTGCCTCTCCAGCCGGCTGAACGCCCGCACGCTTGTTTCGTGGGTTGGCTTAGTCATAAATAGTTCATTCCATGTCTAAGCATACGGAGTTCATTCCCAGTCTAAGATCGAATCGGACCGAGGGTTGCGATAGCAGGATCAGCAGTAGGATCGACAGCACGTAGGGAGGGACCGACCCGATCCCCGACTTGCACATTCTGCCTCTCTGGCCGGATTCTCTGACCGGTTGAATGCCCGCACGCTCATTTCGTGGGTTGGCTTAGGCATACGGAGCACATCCCCAGTCTAAGCGTATGGAGTTCATTCCCAATCTAAGATCGAATCGGACCGAGGGTTGCGGCAGCAGGATCGGCAACATGTAGGGGGGATCAAACCGATCCCCGGCTTGCACATTCTACCTCTCCAACCGGTTGAGCGCCCGCACGCCCTTTTCTTGGGTTGGCTTAGGCATAGGGAGTTCATTCCATGTCTTAGCCCCAATTGGACCGAGGGTTGTGGCAGTGGGACCAGTAGCACGCAGAGGGGGACCGGGTCGATCCTCGGCTTGCGCATTTTGCGTCTCCGGCCGACTGAGTGCCCGTACGCTTATTTCGTGGGTTGGCTTAGGCATACGGAGTTCTTTCAATGTCTAAGCATACGAAGTTCATTCCTAGTCTAAGAGTTTGAGCCATGGTGCACATGCTGGGCTTGAGCATGTGCTGGTGCCGCATTTTTTTTGCCTGGGGCACGATCATCGGAGCATCATCAGAGCATTGTCGAAGAGCCTAACCGACGGCATTGGGGGTTCCGTCGATTGGGGGGGCCGGGGGGGTGTGCGCATATGATGTACGATGGGTGCTAGTACTTGGCCCTTATATTGGCCCCCTATCCCTCATCAAACCTCAAGAACTCACACCCCCTTAAAGAGCATTTGAGATTTTATAGGTTTGCTGCCAGTAGCCATTAAAATGTCTGAAATAGGGATACTTTTTTCAAATGGTCACAAAATCTTCTCCACTTCGAGTTTCTAGCTGAATTTTTTTGTGCATGCCAAAAAAAATTCAAGGATCACCTCTACCAAATTAGGGGACAAAACTCTTTCTAAAAAAATTTTAAAAAATCCCGAACCACAAAAAGTTTTGAAAATCATGAAAATTAGAAAACGGGTCGTCTTGCCACGAAACTTCACATGAAGCCGTAGGCGACCATTGTATGAATTTACAAGCCATAAAAATGGCATTGGCATGGCAGAAATATGAAGATGTGCTTGAACCCACCTACCACTCGTTTGATCCCTGGCTTGCGAATCCTGCCTCTCTAGTCGGCTGAGCGTCTGCACGCTCGTTTCGTGGGTTGACTTAGGAATACGGAGTTCATCCCCAGTCTAAGCAAACAAAGTTCATTCCTAGTCTAAGATCGGATCAGACTGAGGGTTACTGTAGTGGGATCGACAGCACGCAGGGGGGATCAGGCCAATCCCCGGCTTGCGCATTCTGCCTCTCCGACCGGCTGAGCACCCGTACGCCCATTTCATGGGTTGGCTTAGGCATAAGGAATTCATTCCATGTCTAAGCCCCAGCTAGATTGAGTGTTGTGGCAGCAGGATAGGCAGCACGTAGAGGGGGATGGGTCGATCCCTGGCTTGCGCATTATGCCTTTTCGATCGAGTCAGTGCCTGTAAGCTCGTTTCATGGGTTGACTTAGGCATACAGAGTTTATTCCCAGTCTAAGATCGGACCGGACTGAGGGTTGCGGCAGCAAGATCGACAGCACACAGGGAGGGACCGGGTCGATCCTCGGCTTGTGCATTTTACCTCTCCGCCCGGCTGAGTGCCCGCACGCTCATTTCGTGGGTTAGCTTAGGCATACAAAGTTCATTCCATGTCCAAGCATACGAAGTTCATTCCCAGTCTAAGATCGGATCGAACTGAGGGTTCCGGCAGTAGGACCAGCAGCAGGATCGACAGCACGTAGGGAGGGACCGGGCCGATCCTCGGCTTGCGCATTCTATCTCTTCGGCCGACTGAGTGCCTGCACGCTCGTTTCGTGGGTTAGCTTAGGCATACAAAGTTCATTCCATGTCTAAGCCCCAGTCGGACTGATGGCTGTGGTAGTAGGACCGACAGCGGGATCGGCAACACTAAGAGGGGGATCAGGCTGACCCTCGGCTTGCACATTATGCCTCTCCGACCGACCTCTCCGGTCGACTGAGCACCCACATGCTCGTTTCATGGGTTGACTTAGGCATACGAAGTTCATCCCCAGTCTAAGCATACGGAGTTCATTCCCAGTCTAAGATCGGATTGGACTGAGGTTTGCGATAGCAGGATCAGCAGCACGTAGGGGTGATCGGGCTGATCCCCAACTAGCGCATTCTACCTCTCCGACCAGCTACGCGCCCACACGCCCGTTTCGTGGGTTGGCTTAGGCATAGGGAGTTCATTCCATGTCTAAGCCCTAGCTGGACCGAGGGTTGTGCCAGTCGGACCGGCGGCATGCAGCGGGGGACTGGCCGATCCTTGGCTTGTGCATTATGCCCCTCTGACTGGCTCAGCGCCTAAACGCTCGTTTCGTGGGTTGACTTAGGCATACGAAGTTCATTCCCAGTCTAAGATTGGATCGGACCGAGGGTTGCGACAGCAGGATCGACAGCACGCAGGGGGGACCGGGTCGGTCCTCGGCTTGTGCATTCTACCTCTCCGGTCGACTGAGCGCCCGCACGCTCGTTTTGTGGGTTGGCTGAGGCATATGGAGTTCATTCCCAGTGTAAGTTTATATCAGACCGAGGGATGCGGCAGCAGGACCAGCAGCAGGATCGACAGCACGTAAGGGGGACCGGGTCGAGCCCCGACTTGCGCATTCTGCCTCTCCGATCGGCTGAGCGCCTGCACGCTCGTTTCATGGGTTGACTTAGGCATACAGAGTTCATTCCCAGTCTAAGATCTAATCGGGCCGAGGGTTGTGGTAGCAGGATCGACAGCACGCAGGGGGGACCGGGTTGATCCCTGACTTGCGCATTCTGCATCTCCGACTGGCTGAGCGCCCGCATGCCTCTTTCATGGGTTCGCTTAGGCATAGGGAGTTCATTCCATGTTTAAACCCCAGCCAGACCGAGGGTTGTGGTAGCGGGACCAGCAGCACGCAGAGGGGGACTTGGTCGATCCCCGGTTTGCGCATTCTGCCTCTCCGGTCGACTGAGCACCCGTACACTCATTTCGTGGGTTGGTTTAGGCATACGGAGTTCATTCCATGTCTAAGCATACGAAGTTCATTCCCAGTCTAAGAGTTTGATCCACGGCACACATGCTGGGCTCAGGCATCTGCTGGTGCTGCATTTTTTTTGCCTGGGACACCATCGCCGGAGCATCACCAGAGAGCCTAACCGACTGCATTGGGGGTTCTGGTAATTGGGGGGGTCGGGGGGGTGTGCGCACATGATGTGCGATGGGTGCTGGTACTTGGGCCTTTTATTGGCCCCCTATCCCTCATCAAACCTCAAGAACTCACACCCCTTTAAAGAGCATTTGAGATTTTATAGGTTTGCTGCCAGTAGCCATTAAAGTGTCTGAAATGGGGACACTTTTTTCAAACGGTCACAAAATCTTCTCCACTTCGAGTTTTTAGCTGAATTGTTTTGTACATGACAAAAAAAATACAAGGATCACCTCTACCAAATTTTGGGACAAAACTCTTTCTAAAAAATTTTTAAAAAATCCTGAACAGTAAAAAGTTTTGAAAATCATGAAAAATAAAAAACAGGTCGTCTTGCCACGAAACTTCACATGAAGGTGTAGGGGACCATTGTATGAAGTTACAAGGCATAAAAATGGCATTGGCATGTCAAAAATATGAAGATGTGCTTGAACCCACCTACCACCCGTTCGATCATCGGCTTACGCATTCTGCCTCTCCGGCCGGTTGAGCGCCCGCACACCTGATTCGTGGGTTGGCTTAGGCATAGGGAGTTCATTCCATGTCTAAACCCCAGCCGAACTGAGGGTTGTGGCAGCGGGATCGGCAACACGCAGAGGGAGACCGGGCCGATCCTCGACTTGCGCATTATGCCTCTTTGGCCGGCTCAACGATCTCACGCTCGTTTCGTGGGTTGACTTATGCATACCGAGTTAATTCCCAGTCTAAGATCGGATCGGACCGATGGTTGCGACAGAAGGTTCGATAGCACGTACGGGGGATCGGGGCGATCCTCGACTTGCGCATTCTGCCTGTCCGATCGGCTGAGCGCCCGCACGCTCGTTTCGTGGGTTGGCTTAGGCATACGGAGTTCATTCCATGTCTAAGCATACGGAGTTCATTCCAAGTATACAATTTTGAGCCATGGTGCACATGCTGGGCTCGGGCACGTGCTGGTACCACATTTTTTTCGCATGGGGCACCATCCCCGGAGCATCGTCGGAGCAGCGCCGGAGAGCCTAACCAGCGGCATTGGGGGTTTCGATGATTGGGGAGGCCGGGGGGTGTGCACACATGATGTGCGATGGGTGCTGGTACTTGGCCCTTATATTGGCCCCCTATCCCTCATCAAACCTCGAGAACTCACACCCCCTTAAAGAGCATTTGAGATTTTATAGGTTTGCTGGCAGTAGCCATTAAAGTGTCTGAAATGGGGACACTTTTTTCAAACGGTCATAAAATCTTCTCCACTTCGAATTTTTGGCTGAATGTTTTTGTGCATGCCAACAAAGATACAAGGATCACCTCTACGAAATTTGAAGACAAAACTCTTTCTAAAAAAATTTTAAAAAATCTCGAGCCGCGAAAAGTTTCAAAAATCGTGAAAAATAGAAAACGAGTCGTCTTGCCACGAAACTTCACATGAAGGCTTAGGAGACCATTGTATGAATTTACAAGCCATAAAAATGGCATTGGTACGGCAGAAATATGAAGATGTGCTTGAACCCACCTACCACCCGTTCGATCCTCGGCTTACGCATCCTGCCTCTCTGGTCAGCTGAGCGCCCGTATGCTCGTTTCGTGGGTTGACTTAGGCATACAGAGTTCATTCCCAGTCTAAGCATACGAAGTTCATTCCCAGTCTTAGATCAGACTGGATTGAGGGTTACGATAGTAAGATCGGTAGCACGTAGGAGGGACCGAGTCGATCCCTGGCTTGTGCATTCTGCCTCTCCGACCGGCTAAGCGCCAGCACACCCATTTCATGGGTTGGCTTAGGCATAAGGAGTTCATTCTATGTCTAAGCCCCAGCCGGACTGAGGGTTGTGGTAGTGGGACCGACAGTACGCAGAGGGGGACCGAGTCGGTCCCTTGCTTACGCACTATGCCTCTCCGATCAGCTCAGCGCCCACACGCTCATTTCATGGGATGACTTAGGCATATGGAGTTCATTCCCAGTCTAAGATTGGACCAAATCAAGGGTTACGATAGTAGGATCGACAGTACGTGGGGGGGGAACGAGTCGATCCCCGGCTTGTGCATTCTACCTCTCCGACCGACTGAGTGCTTGCACGCCTATTTCATGGGTTGGCTTAGGCATAGGGAGTTCATTCCATCTCTAAGCCCCAGCAGAACTGAGGGTTGTGGCAGCGAGACTGGCAGCACGCAGAGGGGGATCGGTCTGATCCTCAGCTTGCGCATTATGCCTCCCTGACCGACTCAACACCCGCATGCTCATTTCATGGGTTGACTTAGGCATGCGGAGTTCATTCCCAAACTAAGATCGGACCAGACCGAGGGATGCAGTAGTAGGATTGATAGCACGCAGGGGGGACCAGGTCGATCCCCAGCTTGCGCATTCTACCTCTCCGGTCGGCTGAGCGCCCGCACACTCGTTTCGTGGGTTGGCTTAGGCATACGGAGTTCATTCCATGTCTAAGCCCTAACCGGATCGAGGGTTGTGGCAGCAGGACGGTACCAGGATCGACAGCATGCAGAGGGGGATCGGGCTGATCTTCGACTTGCACATTATGCCTCTTCGGCCACCCTCTCCGGTCGGTTGAGCGCTCGCACGCTCGTTTCGTGAGTTGACTTAGGCATACGGAGTTCGTCCCCAGTCAAAGCATATAGAGTTCATTCCTAATCTAAGATCAGACCAGACCGAGGGTTGTGGCAGCAGGATCGACAGCATGCAGGGGGGACTGAGCTGATCCCCGTCTTGCTCATTCTGCCTCTCCAGCCTGTTGAGCCCCCGCACGCCCATTTCGTGGGTTGGCATAGGCATAGGGAGTTCATTCCATCTCTAAGCCCTAGTCGTAGCGAAGGTTGTGGCAGCGAGATTGGCAGCAAGCAGCGGGGGACTGAACCGATCCCTGGCTTGTACATTATGCCTCTTCGGCTGGCTCAGCACCCGTACGCTCATTTTGTGGGTTGACTTATGCATACAAAGTTCATTCCCAGTCGAAGATTAGACCGGATCGAGGGTTACGACAGCAGGATCGACAGCTCGCAGGGGGGATCAGGCCGATCCTCAGCTTACACATTTTACCTCTTCGATCGGAGCATCATCGAGAGCCTAACCAGCGGCATTGGGGGTTCCGATGATTGGGGGGGCCAGGGGGTGTGCGTACATGATGTGTGATTGGTGCTGGTACTTGTGTCACGGGCTCCGACCTTAGACTCAGATACCGTGTGGCCTTAGGCTTGGAATCTCCTTTTTTATGCCTAAGTCAGCCTAAAACACAAGCGTACAGGCACTAGAACAATGGGAAGGGCTGATTACGCAAGTTAAAGAGAAACAGGATAAGAAGGTAGAATTCTGGAAATGCTCTTGTATTCACTGAACTGAAAGTGTTTGATGGTGTACAAATGAGGGAGGAACAACCCTGTATTTATAGTTGAGGCTCTAGCTTACACTTAATGGCAATATCCCTAGAATAAAGGCTAAAATCATGGGATTATACAGATTACAATCAATCAGGATGCTAACTCCTAATTTTCAGGGTCAACCAAATCTACCAGGATGCTGCTGCTGATCCTGCCTGCTTCCAGAAGCTTTCCTTGTGTGTCCAGCACCTTGGGCCCTTTTGGATGTGGTGCAGGCAGCTTGTATGCCAGGCCTTGGTTTCACGGGCTGGCCTGCAAGTTGGGCGGGCATTCTGAACTCGTTTGCTAGGCTTTGCACGCAGATACCTGCCAGCACGCCTAGTCTGCAGGCCTCAACCTCTGGCTCGCCTGCTGGTGCACCTGATATGCTGACGTGCCCGCCCAGGGCATGACATTCTCCCCCATCTGATTGCATAATGCCCTCGTTGCATCTTCTGTATGGTACTGCCTATTCTGGTCCTCGAACTGCCATAAGTCATCTGCTGGTTCCCAACTTGCCTCACTGTCTGAAAGTCCCTTCCAATGCACCAAGTACTCTTATCTTGGCTAATAGTTCTTCCGTCTCACCTCTCGATCAGCTATGATGCTGTAGACCTCCTTCTCATATGAGGCCCTTGCTCCCAATGGTGCACGCTTTGACTCTGCCCATCCTGGATCTCCCTCATCCTCATGGAACGGCTTGAGTATGCTCACATGGAACACCGGGTGTACCCTCAACTTGGGTGGCATATCCAGCTTGTAGGCAACCTTGCCTACCCTCTTGACTACTCGAAAAGGTCCCTCATACCTCTATACTAGGACTTTGTGCAGCCCCCTATGGCGTACAATGGGATGCAGCTTCACCAACACCAAGTCTCCAACCTGGAACTGCACGTCCCACCATTTATGGTCTGCCCACCTATCTTGGTCGCCTTGTGTAGACAAACTCTGGCCAACTCAATTGTTAGTGGTTGTTGCCCTGTCACAACCTTAAATGGGCTCTGGTTCGTTGCCTCGCTCCTTTGCAAGTTGTAGGAAAACTGCACAATATCTAGCAGCTTTGGCCAGTCCCTTTGTGTGGCACTCACATAGTGCCTGAGGTAGACCTCCAATAGTCTATTCACTCATTCTGTCTGCCCATCGGTCTGCGGATGCATGCTGGTGGAAAAGTTTAAGTCTGACCCCAACAGCTTGAACAACTCAGTCCAGAACTTGCTCGTGAAACGCCCGTCCCGATCACTAACAATGGTCCTCGGCACTCCCTAATACTTAACCATGTTCTTCAGGAACAATTGAGCTGCCTCCTCGACTGGGCACTCCTTGGTTGCTGGAATGAAGATTCCATACTTGGAAAACCTGTCCACCACTACCATGATGCTTCCAAACCCTTCTGCTTTGGGTAGACCGACTATAAAGTCTAGAGAAACACTCTTTCATGGTCGCTCTGGCACTGGGAATGGCTTTGAGAGACCGCCTGGTTTCTTGAGCTCCACCTTGTCCTGTTGGCACACAAGACAAGTCTTCACATAGGCCTCCACATCGTCCCTCATATACAGTTAGTAGTATCGGTCCTCGATCAGCGCCAAGGTATGGCTCACTCTGGAGTGTCCAGCCCACCTTGAATCATGGCATTCTTACAAAACTTCCTTATGGAGCTTTTCGTGCTGCGACACAAACAGTCTACTGCCCTTGGTGTACAGCAAGCTATCCTGCAACCAAAACCGCCTAGTCTTACCTTACTGGGCGTACTCCATCAAAGCCTTGGTTGTAGGATCATGCGCAAGTCCCTCCTTGATGCGTGGCACCAGTGACCCCTTTAGTTGGCTAATGGCAGCAAGGTTAGTCTTCCTGCTCATGGTGTCTACCACTAGGTTCGCCTGCCCTGACTTGTACTCCATCTGGAAATCAAATTTCGTAAGAAAATCTTACCATCTCGCCTGCTTGAGGGATAGCTTCTTCTGCATCTGGAAGTAGCTGGTTGCCACATTGTCCGTCCTAACCACGAACCTCGAGCCCAACAGGTAATGGCACCAAGTGTGCAAGCAGTGCACCACTACAGTCATCTCCTTTTCTTGGACCGTGTACTTGCGCTCAGTCTCATTCAGCTTTCTGCTCTCGAATACGACTGGACATCCCTTTTACATCAACACGCCCCCTATGGCAAAGTCTGATGCATCCGTATGCACCTCATACGGCTTGGCATGGTCTGGCAAGGCCAAGACTGGCTCCTCGGTCACAGCCCACTTCAACTTATCAAAGGCTTCTTGGCACCCTGCGCTCCACTCCCATGCTTTCCCATTCTTGAGCAAGTTAGTCAATGGCGTGGCTATTGCTGAGTGACCTTTGATGAAGCACCTGTAGTAGTTGACTAGCCCAAGGAACGATCTCAACTCAGTGACCTTGGCTGGCGGTTACCACTCCAGGTGGCTTGTATCTTGCCTTCATCCATGCGTATCCTGCCACCTCCCACTATGTGGCCAAGGTACGGGATCTCCTGCTGGGTGAATAAGCACTTCTCCCCCTTAACAAACAGCTTGTGCACCCGTAACACCTCGAACAACTATCTCAAGTGGTCTACATGCTCTCCCAAAGTCTGGCTGTAGATCACAATGTCATCCAAATAAACCATAACAAACCGATCAAGGAATGACTAAAGTACCTTGTTCATAAGGGTGCAGAATGTTGCTGGGGCATTCGTGAGTTCGAAAGGCATCACCAAGAACTCATATGAACCATACTGAGTGACACATGCTGTCTTTGGCTCATCTCCCTCCGTGATCCTGACTTGATAGTAGCCTGACCTCAAATCCAGCTTGGTGAACCACCTTGCGCTCCCAAGTTGATTGAACAAGTCCACAATGAGTGGGATGGGGTACTTGTTCTTGATGGTCAGCTTGTTCAAAGCCCGATAGTCTATGTACAGTCACAACGACCCATCATGGTTGCACTGAAATAGAACCAGTGCACCATAGGGTGCCTTCGATGGCCTGTTGAAACCAGCATTAACTAACTCTTTGAGCTGCTTCCTCAACTCCTTCAACTCTGGTGGAGGCATTTGGTAAGGGGCTCTAGCTGGTGGCTTGGCCTTGGACACCAGCTCGATCTTGTGGTCCACCTCCCCCTTAGGTGGTAGCTTGCTAGGTAGCTTTACGGGCATCACATCACTAAAGGTCTTCAGCACCTTTAGCACCTCCAAGGGTGACTAGGTCTCCTTCTCCCTTGGCTCATCATATTTCAGGGCTGCCAAGAAGGTGTCTTCTTGTCTGCTTACCGCCTTGGCAAATTGGATGGCTGACACCACCCGCGACCCAACTCCAGACCCTCTCTTCAATGGCACTAGGCATTGGCACCGTGCATCCAAGATGCAAACACAATCGGCAAAAGGCACAAGGAGGGCGTTAATCTGAACAAGGAAATCCAACCCAATCACAAACTCATAGTCGTCAAAGGGTATTACCTCAATGGTCTCCTTGCCTTTCCAGTCTCCATGCTGCAACTCCACTCCCCGTGCTACTCCAATGGCTGGAACTTCATTGGAGTTCACCGTTTTGATGGTACCAATCCCTTTCTGCACCTTTAGTCTGAGCTTCCGGGCTCTATCACCTGAAATAAAATATATGTGAGGCACCTGTGTCCACCAGTGCGCTCACCTTCTGACCCGTAACCATCAGATCCATAAACATCAAGCCCTTTGGCTTTGCGGCTTCCCTTACTCTGGACAGCATTAAGCATCAACGACCCAAGCTTTGCTGCCCCTGACTCTGGCTCCTCGTCAGACTCCTTGTCTACAGCAACCAATTTTCCCTTCTGCGGGTAATTGCGCACTATGTGGCTCCCTCCACATAGGTAGCATGCTAGTGGCTCTCGATCCCCCTTTGCTTTCCACTTGCCTGCTAGTGGCTTCCTCTCGCCATCCTTGGTTGAATGGTCTCGGTCTCCATCCTTGGACTCCCGGTCATGATCCTTCCCCTTGGACTGCTTCTTTCGATCCCTATCGTCCCTGCCCTTACCCTTGGGCTTGGTAGACTCGAAATTGTTCAGAGACTTGAACTCTATCAAGGCCTCGATAGTAGTCATGGCTTTAGCCAAGTCACGAACTCCTCTCCTTTGTAGCTCATGCTTCACCAATGGCTTCAGCCCATCCATGAAAGCAAATAAGGCATCCTTCTCGCCTAGATCCGAGATCTGTAGCATCAGTTCAGAGAATTTTTGGACATACTCCCTTATGTCCCCTTGCTGGCTCAGCTAGCGCAACTTTGCCTGCACCTCATCATCGGCATACTCTGGGTAAAATTGTTCTCTGAACTCTTTTTCGAACTCTGCCCAGGTTCCAATCTTGGCACTCCCACGCCTGACATCATCACACCTGTGCCTCTACCATAATAAGGCTACATCAGTGAGATACATAGCAGCGGTGTGACACTTGGCCTTTATATTGGCCCCCTATCCCTCATCAAACCTTGAGAACTCACACCCCCTTAAAGAGCATTTGAGATTTTATAGCTTTGCTGCCAGTAGCAATTAAAGTGTCTGAAATGGGGACACTTTTTTCAAACAATCACAAAATCTTCTACACTTCAAGTTTTCAGCTGAATTATTTTGTGCATGCCAAAAAAAATACAAGGATCACCTCTACCAAATTTGGGGACAAAACTCTTTCTAAAAAAAATTTAAAAAATCCCAAACCGCAAAATGTTTTGAAAATTGTGAAAAATAGAAAACGGGTCGTCTTGCCATGACACTTCACATGAAGGCTTAGGGGACCATTGTATGAATTTACAAGCCTTAAAAATGGCATTGGCATGGCAGAAATATGAAGATGTGCTTGAACCCACCTACCACCCGTTCGATCCTCGGCTTGCGCATCCTGCCTCTCTGGTCAGTTGAGCACCCGCACGCTCATTTCGTGGGTTGACTTGGGCATACAGAGTTCATCCCCAGTCTAAGCATATGGAGTTCATTCCCAGTCTAAGATCAAATTGGACCGAGGGTTGCAGCAGCAAGATCGATAGAACGCAGGGGGGACCGGGTCAATCCTCAGCTTACGCATTCTGCCTCTCTGGCCGGCTGAGCGCCCGCACGCCCGTTTCATGGGTTGGCTTAGGCATAGGGAGTTCATTCCATATCTAAGCCCCAGCCAGACCGAGGGTTGTGGCAGCGAGACTGGCAGCACGTAGAGGGGGATCGGGCTGATCCCTGGCTTGCACATTATGCCTCTCCGGTCAGCTCAACACCCACACGCTCGTTTAATGGGTTGACTTAGGCATGCGGAGTTTATTCCCAGTCTAAGATTGGACCAGTTCAAGGGTTGCCGTAGTAGGATCGAGAGCATGCAGAGGGGGACCGGGTTGATCCCCAGCTTGCACATTCTGCCTCTTCGGCTGGCTGAGCGCCCGCACGCTCATTTCGTGGGTTGGCTTAGGCATACGGATTTCATTCCATGTCTAAGCATACGGAGTTCATTCCCAGTCTAAGATCGAACCGGACTGAGGGTTGCGGCAGCAGGATTGGCAGCACGTAGGTGGGATCAGGCCAATCCCCGGCTTACTTATTTTGCCTCTCCAGCCGACCGAGCGCTCGTTTCATGGGTTGGCTTAGGCATACGGAGTTCATTCCATGTCTAAGCCCTAGTCGGACCGAGGGTTGTGGTAGTAAGACCAGCAGCGGGATCAGCAGCACGTAGAGGGGGATCGAGCTGATCCCCGACTTGCGTATTATGCCTCTCAGGCCGACTTCTCCAGTCGATTGAGTGCCCGCACGCTCGTTTCCTGGGTTGACTTAGGCATACGAAGTTCATCCCCAATCTAAGCATACGGAGTTCATTCCCAGTCTAAAATCAGACCGGATCGAAGGTTGCGGCAGCAGGCTCGGTAGCATGCAGGGGGGATCGGGCCGATCCCCGACTTGCGCATTCTGCCTCTCCGACCGGCTGAGCGCCCGCACGCCCGTTTCATGGGTTGGCTTAGGCATAGGGAGTTCATTCCGTGTCTATGCCCCAGCCGGACTGGGTGTTGTGGCAGCGGGATCGGCAGCACGCAGAAGGGGACCGGCCGATCCCCGTCTTGTGCATTATGCCTCTCCGATCGGCTGAGCGCTCGCATGCTCGTTTCGTAGGTTGGCTTAGGCATACGGAGTTCATTCCATGTCTAAGCATACGGAGTTCATTTTCAGTCGAAGATTTTGAGCCACAGTGCACATGCTGGGCTCGGGCATGTGCTGGTGCCTCATTTTTTTTGCTCGGGCACCATCGCCAGAGCATCGTCGGAGCATAGCCGGAGAGCCTAACCGGCGGTATTGGGGGTTCCAGCGATTGGGGGGGCCGACGGGTGTGCGCACATGATGTGCGATGGGTGCTGATACTTGGCCCTTATATTGGCCCCCTATCCCTCATCAAACCTCGAGAACTCACACCCCCTTAAAGAGCATTTGAGATTTTATAGGTTTGCTGCCAGTAGCAATTAAAGTGTCTTAAATGGGGACACTTTTTTCAAACGGTCACAAAATCTTCTCCACTTTGAGTTTTTAGCTGAATTTTTTTATGCATGCCAACAAAAATACAAGGATCACATCTACCAAATTTGGGGACAAAACTCTTTCTAAAAAAATTTTAAAAAATCCCAAACCGTAAAAGTTTCAAAAATTGTGAAAAATAGAAAATGGGTCATCTTGCCACGAAACTTCACATGAAGGCTTAGGGGACCATTGTATGAATTTAGAAGCCATTAAAATGGCATTGGCATGGCAGAAATATGAAGATGTACTTGAACCCACCTACCACCCGTTCGATCTTCGGCTTGTGCATCCTGCCCCTCTGGTCGGTTGAGCGCCCGCACGCTCGTTTCGTGGGCTGACTTAGGCATACAGAGTTCATTCCCAGTCTAAGATCAAACTGGACCATGGGTTGCGGCAGCAGGATCGGCAGCACGCATGGGGGACCGAGCCGATCCCCGGCTTGCGCATTCTACCTCTCCGGCCGACTGAGCGCCCGCACTCCCATTTTGTGGGTTGGCTTAGGCATAGGGAGTTCATTCCATGTCTAAGCCCTAGCCAGACCGAGGGTTGTGGTAGCGGGACCGGCAGCACGCATAGGGGGACCGAGCCGATCCCCGGCTTGCGCATTATGCCTCTTCGGTCGGCTCAGCGCCTGTATGCTCATTTCATGGGTTGACTTAGGCATACAAAGTTCATTCCTAGTCGAAGCATACGGAGTTCATTGCCAGTCTAATATTTTGAGCCACGGGGCACATGCTGGGCTTGGGCATGTGCTGGTGCCGCATTTTTTTCGCCCGGGGCACCATCGCCGGAGAGCCTAACCAGCGGCATTGGGGGTTCCGGCAATTGGGGGGCCGGGGGGTGTGGGCACATGATCTGCGATGGGTGTTGGTACTTAGCCCTTATATTGGCCCCCTATCCCTCATCAAACTTCGAGAACTCACACCCCCTTAAAGAGCATTTCAGATTTTATAGGTTTGCTGCTAGTAGCCATTAAAGTGTCTGAAATGGGGACACTTTTTTCAAACGGTCACAAAATCTTCTCCACTTCGAGTTTTTAGCTGGAATTTTTTGTGCTTGCCAAAAAAAATACAGGGATCACCTCTACCAAATTTGGGGACAAAACGCTTTCTAAAAAAATTTTAAAAAATCTCGAACTGCAAAAAGTTTCAAAAATCATAAAAAATAGAAAAGGGTCGTCTTGCCACGAAACTTCACATGAAGGCTTAGGGGACCATTGTATGAATTTACAAACCATAAAAATGGAATTGGCATGGCAGAAATATGAAGATGTGCTTGAAACCACCTACCACCCGTTCGATCCCCGACTTGTGCATCCTGCCTCTCTGGTCGGCTGAGCGCCCGTATGCTCGTTTCATGGTTTGACTTAGGCATACAGAGTTCATCCCCAGTATAAGCATATGGAGTTCATTCCCAGTCTAAGATTAGACCAGACCGTGGGTCACGCAGTAGGATCGACAGCACGTAGGGGGGATCGGGCCGATCCTCGGCTTGCGCATTCTACCTCTCCGATCGGCTGAGCGCACGCACGTCCGTTTCGCGGTTTGGCTTACGCATAGGGAGTTCATTCCATGTCTAAGCCCCAGTCAGACTGAGGGTTGTGGCAGCCAGATGGTAGTACGTAGAGGGGGTCCGGGCCGATCCCGGGCTTCCACATTCTGCCTCTCCGGTCGACTGAGCGCCCGCACGCTCGTTTCATGGGTTGGCTTAGGCATACAGAGTTCATTCTATGTCTAAGCTCCAGCTGGACCGAGGGTTGTGGCAGCTGGACCGGCAGTGGGATCGACAGCACGTAGAGGTGAATCGAGCTAATCCCTGGCTTGCCCATTCTGCCTCTCCGACCAACTGAGCACTCGTACGCTCGATTCGTGGGTTGACTTAGGCGTACAAAGTTCATCCCCAGTCTAAGCATACGGAGTTCATTCCCAGTCTAAGATCGGACCGGACCGAGGGTTTCGACAGCAGGAAAGGCAACACGTAGGGGGGACCGAGCCGATCCCCGGCTCGTGCATTCTGCCTCTCCAACGGATCGAGCGCTTGCACGCTCGTTTCGTGGGGTGGCTTAGCCATAGGGAGTTCATTCCATTTCTAAGCCCCAGTCGGACCGAGGGTTGTGGCAGTGAGACCAGCAGCACGCAGAGGGGGATCGGGCTGATCTCTGACTTGTGCATTATGCCTTTTCGACCGGCTCAGCACTCGCACGCTCGTTTCATGGGTTGACTTATGCATACGGAGTTCATTCCCAGTCTAAGATCGGACCAGACCGAGGGTTACGGCACCAGGATTGACAACACACAGCAGGGATCAGGCCGATCCCCGGCTTGCGCATTCTACCTCTTCGGCCGGCTTAGCACCCGCATGCTCGTTTCATGGGTTGGCTTGGGCATACAGAGTTCATTCCATGTCTAAGCATACGGAGTTCATTCCTAATCTAAGATCGGATCAGACCGAGGGTTACGGCAGCAGGACCAGCAACCGGATCGACAGCACGCTCGTTTCGTGGGTTGACTTATGCATACGGCGTTCATTCCCAGTCTAAGATCAGACCAGACCGAGGGTTGCGGCAGCAGGATGGACAGCATGTAAGGGGGACCAGGCCGATGCCCGACTTGCGCATTCTGCCTCTCTGGCCTGCTGAGCGCCCGGGTTGGCTTATGCATACGAAGTTCATTCCATGTCTAAGCATACAGAGTTCATTCCCAGTCTAAGATTTTGAGCCATGGTGCACATGCTGGGCTCAGGCATGTGCTGGTGCCGCATTTTTTTCTTCTGGGGCACCATCGTCGGAGCATCGTCGAAGAGCCTAACCGATGGCATTGGGGGTTCCAACGATTGGAGGGGCAGGGGGTGTAGGCACATCATGTGCGATGGGTGCTGGTACTTGGCCCTTATGTTGGCCCCCTATCCCTCATCAAACATCGAGAACTCACACCCCCTTAAAGAGCATTTGAGATTTTATAGGTTTGCTACCAGTAGCCATTAAAGTGTCTGAAATGGGGACACAAACGGTCACAAAATCTTCTCCACTTCGAATTTTTAGCTGAATTTTTTTGTGCATGTGAAAAAAAATACAACGATCACCTCTACCAAATTTGGGGACAAAACTCTTTCTAAAAAAATTTAAAAAAATCTTGCCATGGAAAGTTTTGAAAATCATGAAAAATAGAAAACGGGTCGTCTTGCCATGGAACTTCACATGAAGGCTTAGGGGACCATTGTATGAATTTACAAGCCATAAAACTGGCATTGGCACAGCAGAAACATGAAGATGTGCTTGAACCCACCTACCACCCGTTCGATCCCTAGCTTACGCATCCTGCCTCTCTGGTCGGTTGAGTGCCCGCACGCTTGTTTTGTGGGTTGACTTAGGCCTACGGAGTTCATCCCCAGTCTAAGCATACGGAGTTCATTCCCAGTTTAAGATCAGATCAGACCGAGGGTTGCGACAGTAGGATCGATAGCACGCAGGGGGGACCGAGCCAATCCACGGCTTGCCCATTCTGCCTCACCAGCCAGCTGAGTGCACGCACGGCTGTTTCGTGGGTTGGCTTAGGCATAGGGAGTCCATTCCATGTCTAAGCCCCAGCCAGACCGAGGGTTGTTGCAGCAGGACCGGTAGCACACGGAAGGGGATCGGGTCAATTCTTGGCCTGCGCATTATGCCTCTCCGATCGGCACAGTGCCTGTACGCTCGTTTCGTGGGTTCACTTAGGCATACAGGGTTCATTCCTAGTCTAAGATCGGATCAAACCGAGGGTTACAGCAGCAAGATCGACAGCACGTAGGGGGGATCGAGCCGATCCTCAACTTGCGCATTCTGCCTCTCTGGCCGGCTGAGCGCCCGCACACTCATTTCGTGGGTTGGCTTTGGCATACGGAGTTCATTCCATGTCTAAGTATACGGAGTTCATTCCCAGTCTAAGAATGGACCGGACAGAGGGTTGCGGCTATAGGATTGACTGCATGCAGGAGGGATCGGGCCGATACTTGACTTACGCATTCTGCCTCTCCGACCAGTTGAATGCCCGCTCACTTGTTTCATGGGTTGGCTTAGGCATACGGAGTTCATTCCATGTCTAAGCCCCAGTCGGACCGATGGTTGTGGCAGCAGGACCAGCAGTGGGATCGACAGCACGTAGAGAGAGATCGGGCTGATCCTCGGCTTACGAATTAAGCCTCTCTGACCGGTTGAGCAACCGCACGATCGTTTCATGGGTTGACTTAGGCATACGGAGTTCATCCCCAGTCTAAGCATACGGAGTTCATTCCTAGTCTAAGATCAAACCGGATCGAGGATTGCAACAGCAGGATCGGCAGCACGCAGGGGGGACTAGGTCGATCCCCGACTTACGTATTCTGCCTCTTCGACCAGCTGAGTGCCCGCACGTCCGTTTCGTGGGTTGGCTTAGGCATAAGGAGTTCATTCCATGTCTAAGCCCCAGCCGGACCGAGGGTTGTGGCAGTGGGACCGGCAGGATGCAGAGGTGGATCGAGCCAATCCCTAGCTTGCGCATTATGCCTCTTCGGTCGGCTCAGCGCCCGCACGCTCGTTTCATGGGTTGACTTATGCATACGAAGTTCATTCCCAGTCTAAGATTAGATCAGACCGAGGGTTGCAGCAGCAGGATTGATAGCATGCAGGGGGGACCGAGTCGATCCCTGGCTTGTGTATTCTGCCTCTCTGACCGACTGAGCGCCCGCACGCTCGTTTCGTGGGTTGGCTTAGGCATACGGAGTTCATTACATGTCTAACCATGCGAAGTTTGCTCCCAGGTTAAGATTTTGAGCCACGGTGCACATGTTGGGCTCAGGCATGTGCTGGTGCCACATTTTTTTTGCCCGGGGCACCTTCGTCGGAGCATCGTTGGAGCTTCGTCGGAGCATCGCTGGAGAGCCTAACCGATGACATTGGGGGTTAAGGCGATTGGGGGGGCCGGAGGGGTGTGCAGACATGATGTGCGATGGGTGCTGGTATTTTGCCCTTATATTGGTCCCCTATCCCTCATCAAACCTCAAGAACTCACACCCCCTTAAAGAGCATTTGAGATTTTATAGGTTTGCTGCTAGTAGCCATTAAAGTGTCTAAAATGGGGACACTTTTTTCAAACGGTCACAAAATCTTCTCCACTTTGGGTTTTTAGCTGAATTTTGTTTTGCATGCCAAAAAAAATACAAGAATCACCTCTACCAAATTTAGGGACAAAACTCTTTCTAAAAAATTTTTAAAAAATCCCGAACCGTAAAAAGTTTCAAAAATCATGAAAAATAGAAAACTGGTCGTCTTGCCACGAAACTTCACATGAAGGCTTAGGGGACCATTGTATGAATTTACAAGCCATAAAAATGGGATTGGCATGGCAGAAATATGAAGATGTGCTTGAACCCACCTACCACCCGTTCGATCCTCGGCTTGCGCATCCTACCTCTCTGGTCGGCTGAGCGCCCGCACGCTCGTTTCGTGGGTTGAATTAGGCATACGAAGTTCACCCCCAATCTAAGCATAAGGAGTTCATCCCCAGGCTAAGATCGGACCGAAACAAGGGTTGTGGCAGCAGGATCGGTAGCACGCAGGGGGGATCGAGTCGATCCCCAACTTACGCATTCTGCCTCTCCGATCGGCTGAGCGCCCGTACGCTCATTTCGTGGGTTGGCGTAGGAATAGGGAATTCATTCCTTGTCTGAGCATACGGAGTTCATTCCCAGTCTAAGATCAGACCGGTCTGAGGGTTGCTGTAGCTGAACCAGCAGTAGATCGGCAGCACGCAAGGGGGACAGGGCCGATCCCTGGTTTGCGCATTCTACCTCTCTGGTCGGCTGAGCACCCGCATGCTCGTTTCGTATGTTGGCTTAGGTATACGAAGTTAATTCCCAATCTAAGATCAGACTAGACCGAGGGTTGCGGTAGTAGGATCGATAGCACGTAGGGGGGATCGGGCCGATCCCCGGCTTGCGCATTCTGCCTTTTCGTCCGACTGAGCACTCGCACGCCTATTTTGTGGACTGACTTAGGCATTGGGAGTTCATTCCATGTATAAGCCCCAGCCAGACCGAGGGTTGTGGCAACGGGATCGGTAGCACGCAGAGGGGGACCGATAGCACACAGAGGGAGACCGAGCTGATCCCCGGCTTGCGCATTATGCCTCTTCGACCGGCTCAGTGCCGCACGCTCGTTTCGTGGGTTGACTTATGCATACGGAGTTCATTCCTAGTATAAGATCGGATCAAACCGAGGGTTGTGATAGCGGGATCGACAGCACACAAGAGGGGATCGGGTCGATCCTCGGCTTGCGCATTCTGCCTCTCCGATCGGTTGGGCGCCCGCATGCTCGTTTCGTGGGTTAGCTTAGGCATACAGAGTTCATTCCATGTCTAAGCATACGAAGTTCATTCCCAGTCTAAGATTTTGAGCCACGCTGCACATGCTGGGCTCGGGCTTGTGCTGGTGGCACATTTTTTTCGCCCGGGGCACCATCGTCGGAGCATCACCGGAGAGCCTAACCGGCGGTATTGGGGGTTCCGACGATTGGAGGGGCCGGGGGGTGTGCGCACATGATGTTCGATGGGTGATGGTACTTGGCCCTTATATTGGCCCCCTAGCCCTCATCGAACCTCAAGAACTCACACCCCTTAAAGAGTATTTGAGATTTTATAGGTTTGCTGCCAGTAGCCATTAAAGTGTTTGAAATGGGGACACTTTTTTCAAACGGTCACAAAATCTTCTACACTTGGAGTTTTTGGCTGAATTTTTTGTGCACGCCAACAAAAATACAAGGATCACCTCTACCAAATTTGGGGACAAAACTCTTTCTAAAAAAATTTTAAAAAATCCCAAACCGTAAAAAGTTTCAAAAATCATGAAAAATAGAAAATGGGTCATCTTGCCGCGAAACTTCTCATGAAGGCTTAGGGGACCATTGTATGAATTTAAAAGCCATAAAAATGGCATTGGCATGGCAGAAATATGAAGATGTGCTTGAACCCACCTACCACCCGTTCGATCCCCGACTTATGCATCTTGCCTCTCCGGTCGATTGAGCGCCCGCACGCTTGTTTCGTGGGTTGACTTAGGTATATGGAGTTCATCCCTAGTCTAAGCATACGGAGTTCATTCCCAATCTAAGATCAGACTGAACCGAGGGTCACGACAGCAGGATCGATAGCACGCAGGGGGGACTAAGCCGATCCTCGACTTACGTATTCTGCCTCTACGACCGACTGAGCGCCCGCATGCCCATTTCGTGGGTTGGCTTAGGCATAGGGAGTTCATTCCATGTCTAAGCCCCAGTCAGACCGAGGGTTGTGGTAGCGGGACCGACAATATGCAGAGGGTGATCGGGTCGATCCCCGACTTGTGCATTATGCCTTTCCGGTCAGCTTAGCACCTGCACGCTCGTTTCATGGGTTGACTTAGGCATACGGAGTTCATTCTCAGTCTAAGATTGGACCAAACCAAGGGTTGCGGTAGCAGGATCGATAGCACACAAGGGGGACTAGGGCGATCCCTGGCTTGCGCATTCTGCCTCTCCGGTCGACTGAGCGCCCGCACGCTTGTTTCGTGGGTTGGCTTAGGCATACGGAGTTCATTCCATGTATAAGTATACGGAGTTCATTCCCAGTCTAAGATTTTGAGCCACGGTGCACATGCTGGGCTCGGACATGTGCTGGTGCCGCATTTTTTTCACTCGGGGCACCATCGTCGGAGCATCGTCGGAGAGCCTAACTGACGACATTGGGGGTTCCGATGATTGGGGGGGCCGGGGGGGTGTGCGCACATGATGTGCAATGGGTGCTGGTACTTGGCCCTTATATTGGCCCCCTATCCCTCATCAAACCTTGAGAACTCACACCCCCTTAAGGAGCATTTGAGATTTTATAGGTTTGCTGCCAGTAGCCATTAAAGTGTCTAAAATGGGGACACTTTTTTCAAACGTTCACAAAATCTTCTCCACTTTGAGTTTTTAACTGAATCTTTTTGTGCATGCCAAAAAAAATACAAGGATCACCGCTACCAAATTTGGGGACAAAACTCTCTCTAAAAAGATTTTAAAAAATCCTGAACCACAAAAAGTTTTGAAAATCGTGAAAAATAGAAAACGGGTCATCTTGCCATGAAACGTCACATGAAGGCTTAGGTGACCATTGTATGAATTTTCAAGCCATAAAAATGGCATTGGCATGGCAGAAATATGAAGATGTGCTTGAACCCACCTACTACTCGTTCGATCCCCGGCTTGCGCATCCTGCCTCTCTGGTCGGTTGAACGCCTGTACGTTCGTTTCATGGGTTGACTTAGGAATACAGAGTTCATCCCAGTCTAAGCATACAGAGGAGGATCGGGCCGATCCCCAGCTTGCGCATTCTGCCTCTCCAGTCGGTTGAGCGCCCGCACACCCATTTCGTGGTAGGCATAGGGAGTTCATTCCATGTCTAAGCCCTAGCCGAGCCGAGCGTTGTGGCAGCGGGACCGATAGCACAGAATGGAGGACTGGGCTGATCCCTGGTTTACGTATTATACCTCTCCGACCGGCTCAGAGCTCGTATGCTCATTTTGTGGGTTGACTTAGGCAAACGGAGTTCATTCCCAATCTAAGATCAGATCGGACCAAGGATTGTGGCAGTAGGATCGACAGCACACAGGGGGGATCAGATCGATCCACGGCTTGTGCATTCTGCCTCTTCGGCCGGCTGAGCACCCGCATGCTCATTTCGTGGGTTGGCTTAGGCATACGGAGTTCATTCCATGTCAAGCATACGAGTTCATTCCTAGTCTAAGATTTTGAGCCATGGTGCACATACTGGGCTCGGACATGTGCTGGTGCTACATTTTTTTTGCTCGGGGCACCATTGCCATAGGATCGTCGGAGAGCCTAATTGATGACATTAGGGGTTCCAGCGATGGGGGGGTCGGGGCGATTAGAGGGTCGGCAGAGCGCCCGCACGCTTGTTTCATGGGTTGGCTTAGGGATATGGAGTTGATTCCATGTCTAAGCATACAAAGTTCATTCCCAGTCTAAGATCGGACCAGACCGAGGGTTGCAATAGCAGGACCAGCAACAGGATCGATAGCACGCAGGGGGGACCAAGCTGATCCCTGGCTTACGCATTCTACCTCTCCGATCGGCTGAGCACCCACACGCTCGTTTCATAGGTTGGCTTAGGCATCAGACTGCATTCCATGTCTAAGCCCCAACCGGATCGAAGGTTGTGGCAGCAGGATCGACAGCGAGATCGAGGTTATGGCAAGACGTAAAGGGGGATCAAACTAATCCCTGACTTACGCATTATGCCTCTCCGGTCGACCTCCCCAACCGGCTGAGCGCCTGCACACTCGTTTCATGGGTTGACTTAGGCATACAGAGTTCACCTCCAATCTAAGCATACGAAGTTCATTCCCAGTCTAAGATCAGACCAGATCGAGGGTTGTGGCAGCAGGACCAGTAGCAAGATCAGCAGCACGCAGGGGGGGATCGGGCCGATCCTCGGCTTGCACATTTTGCCTCTCCAGTCGGCCTCTCCGACCAGCTGAGCGCCCGTACGCTCGTTACGTGGGTTGACTTAGGCATACGGAGTTCATTCCCAGTCTAAGCATACGGAGTTCATTCCCAGTCTAAGATTGAATCGAATCGAGGGTTAGGGTAGCAGGATCGACGGCATGCAAGGGGGACCAGGCTGATCCCTAGCTTGCACATTCTGCCTCTCCTACCGACCTCTCTAGCCGGCTAAGCGCCCGCACGCTCGTTTCGTGGGTTGACTTAGGCATACAGAGTTCATCCCTAGTCTAAGCATACGGAGCTCATTCCCAATCTAAGAGTTTGAGCCACGGTGCACATGTTGGGCTTGGGCATGTGCTGGTGTCGCATTTTTTTCGCCCAGGGCACTATCGTCGGAGCTTCGTCGAAGAGCTTAACTGGAGGCATTGGGGGGGCCTAGGGGTGTGCGCACATGATGTGCGATGGGTGATGGTACTTGGCCCTTATATTGGCCCCCTATCCCTCATCAAACCTCGAGAACTCACACCCACTTAAAGGGCATTTGAGATTTTATAGGTTTGCTGCCAGTAGCCATTAAAGTGTTTGAAATGGGGACACTTTTTTCAAACGATCACAAAATATTCTCCACTTCGAGTTTTTAGCTGAATTTTTTTGTGCATGCCAATAAAAATATAAGGATCACCTCTACCAATTTTGGGGGCAAACTCTTTCTAAAAAAATTTTAAAAATCTCGAACCTCAAAAAGTTTCAAAAATCGTGAAAAATCGAAAACAGGTCATCTTGCCATGAAACTTCACATGAAGGTGTAGGGGACCATTGTATGAATTTACAAGCCATAAAAATGGCATTGGCATGGCAGAAATATGAAGATGTACTTGAACCCACCTACCACCCGTTCGATCCCCAGCTTATGCATCCTGCCTCTCTAGTCGGCTGAGCGTCTGCACGCTCGTTTCATGGGTTGACTTAGGCATACAAAGTTCATCCCCAGTCTAAGCATACAGAGTTCATTCCTAGTTTAAGATCAGACCGGGCCAAGGGTTGTGACAGTAAGATCGAAAGCACGCAGGGGGGACCGGGCTAATCCCCGGCTTGCGCATTCTGCTTCTTCGACCGGCTGAGCGCTCGCACACCCGTTCGTGGGTTGGCTTAGGCATAGGGAGTTCATTCCATGTCTAAGCCCCAATCGGACTGAGGGTTGTGGCAGCGGGACCGACAGCTCGCATAGGTAGACCCGGTCGATCCCCAGCTTGCGCATTATGCCTCTCCGACCGGCTCAATGCCCGAACATGCATTTCATGGGTTTACATAGGCATACGGAGTTCGTTCCTAGTCTAAGATCGGATCAGACCAAGGGTTGCGATAGCAGGATCGACAGCACGTAGGGGGGATGGGGCCGATCCCCAGCTTGTGCATTCTGCCTCACCGACCGACTGAGCGCCCGCACCCTCGTTTCGAGGGTTGGCTTACGCATACGGAGTTCATTCCATGTATAAGCATGCGGAGATCATTCCCAGTCTAAGATTGGACCAGACTGAAGGTTACGGTAGTAGGACCAAAACAGGATCGACAGCACGTAGGGGGTGATCGGGCCGATCCCCAGCTTGCACATTCTGCCTCTCCGATCGGCCTCTCCGACCAGCTAAGCGCCCGTATGCTCATTTCGTGGGTTGACTTAGGCATATGGAGTTCATCCCCAGTCTAAGCATACGGAGTTCATTCCCAGTCTATGATTGAATCGGATCAAGGGTTGGGGCAACAGGATCGACAGCACGTAAGGGAGACCGAGCTAATCCCCAGCTTGCGCATTCTGCCTCTTCGGCCAGCTGAGCGCCCGTACGCCCGTTTCATGGGTTGGCTTAGGCATAGGGAGTTCATTCCATGTCTAAGCCCCAGTCGAATCGAGGGTTGTGGCAGCGAGACCGACGGCATGCAGAGAGGGACCAGGCCGATCCTCAGAATGTGCATTCTACCTCTCTGATCGGCTGAGCACCCGCACGCTCGTTTCGTGGGTTCGCTTAGGCATACGAAGTTCATTCCATGTCGAAGCATATGAAGTTCATTCCCAGTCTAAGAGTTTGAGCCACGGTGCACATGCTGGGCTCGGGCATGTGCTGGTGCCACATTTTTTTCACCTGGGGCACCATCGTCGGAGCATCGTCGGAGAGCCTGACCGGCTGCATTACAGGTTCCGATGATTGGGGGGGCCGGGGGGTGTGTGCACATGATGTGTGATGGGTGCTGGTACTTGGCCCATATATTGGCCTCCTATCCCTCATCAAACCTCGAGAACTCACACCCCCTTAAAGCGCATTTGAGATTTTATAGGTTTGCTGCCAGTAGCCATTAAAGTGTCTAAAATGGGGACACTTTTTTCAAATGGTCACAAAATCTTCTCCACTTTGAGTTTTTAGATAAATTTTTTTTGCATGTGAACAAAAATACATGGATCACTTCCACCAAATTTAGGGACAAAAATCTTTCTAAAAAAATTTAAAAAAATCCCGAACCGTAAAAAGTTTCAAAAATCGTGAAAAATAGAAAACGGGTTGTCTTGCCATGAAACTTCACATGAAGGCGTAGGGGACCATTGTATGAATTTACAAGCCATAAAAATGGCATTGGCATGGCAGAAATATGAAGATGTGCTTGAACCCAGCTACCACCCGTTAGATCCCCGACATGTGCATCCTGCCTCTCTGGTTGGCTGAGCGTCCGCATGCTTGTTTCGTGGCTTGACTTAGGCATACGGAGTTCATCTTTAGTCTAAGCATACGGAGTTCATTCCCAGTCTAAGATCGGATCGGACTGAGGGTTACGACAGAAGGATCGGTAGCACGTAGGGGGGACCGGGCTAATCCCCGGCTTACACATTCTACCTCTCTGACCGGTTGAGCGCCCGCACGCCCATTTCATGGGTTGCTTAGGCATAGGGAGTTCATTCCATGTCTAAACCCCAGTCGGACCGAGGGTGGTGGCAGCAAGATCGGCAGCATGCAGAAGGGGATCAGGCTGATCCTTGACTTGCGCATTATGCATCTGCGATTAACTCAGCGCATGAACGCTCGTTTCGTGGGTAGACTTTGGCATACGAAGTTCATTCCCAGTGTAAGATCAGATCGGACTGAGGGTTTCGGTAGTAGGATCGACAACATGCAGGGGGGATCGGGTCGATCCCTGGCTTGCACATTCTGCCTCTCCTGTCGGTTGAGTGCCCGCACGCTCGTTTCATGGGTTGGCTTAGGCATACGAAGTTCATTCCATGTCTAAGCATATGGAGTTCATTCCCAGTCTAAGATCGGACCAGATCGAGGGTTGCGACAGTAGGACCAGCAGCAGGATCGGCAGCACACAGGTTGGGATCGGACCGATCCTCGGCTTGTACATTCTACCTCTACGGCTGGCTGAGTGCCCATACGCTCATTTCGTGGGTTGGCTTAGGCATACGAAGTTCATTCCATGTCTAAGCCCCAACCGGACCGAGGGTTGTGGTAGCAAGACCGGCAGTGGGATCGACAGCATACAGAGGGGGACCAGGCTGATCCCTAGCTTACGTATTATGCCTCTCCGACCAGCCTCTTCGGCCAGCTGAGCGCCCGCATGCTTGTTTTGTGGGTTGACTTAGGCATACGGAGTTCATCCCTAGTCTAAGCATATAGAGTTCATTCTCAGTCTAAGATCAGACCGGACCGAGGGTTGCGACAGCAGGATCGATAGCATGCAGGGGACCGAGCCGATCCCTGGCTTACGCATTCTGCCTCTCCGATCGGCTAAGCACCCGCACGCTCGTTTTGTGGGTTGGCTTAGGCATAAGGAGTTCATTCCATGTCCAAGCCCCAGTCCGATCGAGAGTTGTGGCAGCAGGACCGGCAGAATGCGGAAGGGGACCGGGTCGATCCCCGGCTTACGCATTCTGCCTCTTTGACCGGCTGAGCACCCACACGCTCACTTTGTGGGTTGGCTTAGGCGTACAGAGTTCATTCCAGTCTAAGATCGGATTGAACCGAGGCTTACGACAGCAGGATTGACAGCACGGTGGGTGGGATCAGGCTAGTCCCTGACTTATGCATTCTGCCTCTCCGATCGATTGATTACCCACACGCTCTTTTCGTGGGTTGGCTTAGGCATACGAAGTTCATTTCATGTCTGTGCATACGGAGTTCATTCCCAGTCTAACAACAGACTGGATCGAGGGTTGCGGTAGTAGGACCAGCAGCAGGATCGACAGCATGTTGGGGGGGATCGGGCTGACACTCGCTTGTGTATTCTACCTCTCCGACCGGACTTTCCAGCCAGCTGAGCGCCCACACGCTCGTTTTGTCGGTTGAGTTAAGCATACAGAGTTCATCCCCAGTCTAAGCATACGGAGTTCATTCCCAGTCTAAGATTGAACCGGACTGAGGGTTGCTACAACAGGATCGGTAGCACGCAGGGGGGATCGAGACGATCCCCGGCTTGCGCATTCTACCTTTCCGATCGACTGAGCGCCCGCACGTCCGTTTCGTGGCTTGGCTTAGGAATAGGGAGTTCATTCCATGTCTAAGCCCTAGCTGGACCGAGTGTTGTGGTAGCGGGACCGGCAGCATGCAGAGGGGGACCAAGTTGATCCTCGGCTTGCGCATTCTGCCTCTCCGATCGGCTGAGCGCCCGCACGCTCATTTCGTGGGTTGGCTTAGGCATACGAAGTTCATTCCATGTCTAAGCCCCAGTCGGACCGAGGGTTATGGCAGCAGGACCCGCAGCAAGATTAGCAGCATGCAAAGGGGGACCGGGTTGATCCCCAGCTTACGCATTATGCCTCTCCGGTCGGCCTCTCCGGTCGGCTGAGCGCCCGCACGCTCGTTTCATGGGTTGACTTAGGCATACGGAGTTCATCCCCAGTCTAAGCATACGGAGTTCATTCCCAACCTAAGATCAGACCGGACCGAGGGTTGCGACAGCAAGATCAGCAGCACGTAAGGGGGACCGAGCCGATCCATGGCTTACGCATTCTGCCTCACCGACTGGCTGAGCGCCCGCACGTCCGTTTCGTGGGTTGGCTTAGGCATAGGGAGTTCATTCCATGTCTAAGCCCCAGTCGAACCGAGGGTTGTGGCAGCGGGACTGGTAGCACGCAGAGGGGGATCGGGCCGATCCCCGGCTTGCTCATTATGCCTCTCCGGTTAGCTCAATGCTCGAACGCTTGTTTCATGGGTTGACTTAGGCATACGGAGTTCATTCCCAGTCTAAGATCGGACCAGAATGAGGGTTACGGCAATAGGATCGACAGTACGCAGGGAGGGACCTGGCTAGTCCCCGACTTGTGCATTCTACCTCTCCGCTCGGTTGAGCACCTGCACGCTCGTTTCATGGGTTGGCTTAGGCATACAGAGTTCATTCCATGTCAAGCATACAGAGTTCATTCCTAGTCTAAGATCAGACCAGACTGAGGGTTGTGACAGCAGGATCGGTAGCACGTAAGGGGGACTGGGCCAATCCCTGGCTTGTGTATTCTGCCTCTTTGGCTGGCCTTTCTGACCGGCTGAGTGTACGCACGCTCGTTTCGTGTATTGACTTAGACATACGAAGTTCATCCCCAGTCTAAGCAAATGGAGTTCATTCCTAGTCTAAGATCGGACCGGGCCGAAGGTTGTGGCAGCAGGATCGACAGCACGCAGGGGGGACCGGGCCAATCTTCGGCTTGCGCATTCTACCTCTCCGATCGGCTGAGCGCCCGCACGCCCGTTTCGTGGGTTGGCTTCGGCATAGGGAGTTCATTCCATGTCTAAGCCCCAGCCGAACTGAGGGTTGTAGCAGCAGGACCGACAGCACACAGAGGGGGATCGGGCCGATCCCCGACTTGCGCATTCTGCCTTTCCGGTCGACTGAGCACCCATACGCTCGCTTCGTGGGTTGGCTTAGGCATACGGAGTTCATTCCATGTCTAAGCATACGGAGTTCATTCCCAGTCTAAGAGTTTGAGCCACGGTGCACATGCTGGGCTTGGGCACGTGCTGGTGCTGCATTTTCTTTGCCTGAGGCACCATCACCATAGCATTATCGGAGCATCGCCGGAGAGCCTAATCGGTGGCATTGGGGGTTTCGATGATTGGGGGGCCGTGGGGGTGTGCGCACATGATGTGCGATGGGTGCTGGTAGTTGGCCCTTATATTGGCCCCCTATCCCTCATCAAACCTTGAGAACTCACACCCCCTTAAAGTGCATTTAAGATTTTATAGGTTTGCTGCCAGTAGCCATTAAAGTGTCTGAAATAGGGACACTTTTTTCGAACGATCACAAAATCTTCTCCACTTCGAGTTTTTTAGTTGAATGTTTGTGTACACCAAAAAAAATAAAAGCATCACCTCTACCAAATTTTGGGGCAAAACTCTTTCTAAAAAAATTTTAAAAAATCTCGAACCGTAAAAAGTTTTGAAAATCATGAAAAATAGAAAACGGGTCGTCTTGCCATGAAACTTCACATGAAGGTGTAGGGACCATTGTATGAATTTACAAGCAATAAAAATGGCATTGGCATGGCAGAAATATGAAGATGTGCTTGAACCCACCAACCACCCGTTCGATCCCCAGCTTACGCATCCTGCCTCTCTTGTCGGTTGAGCGTCCGCACGCTCGTTTTGGGGGTTGACTTAGGCATACAGAGTTCATCCCTAGTCTAAGCATACGGAGTTCATTCCCAGCCTCAGATCAGACCAGACCAAGGGTTGCGGTAGCAGGATCGACAGCACGCAAGGGGGATCGGGCCAATCCCCGGCTTACGCATTCTGCCTCTCCGGCCAGTTGAGTGCCCATACACCCGTTTCATGGGTTACCGTAGGCATAGAGAGTTAATTCCATGTCTAAGCCCCAGCCGAACTGAGGGTTGTGGCAACGAGACCGGTAGCACATAGAGGGGGATCAGGTCGATCCTCGGCTTGTGCATTATGCCATTCCGACCGGCTCAATGCCCGCATGTTCATTTCGTGGCTTGACTTAGGCGAGCGGAGTTCATTCCCAGTCTAAGATCAGATCAGATCGAGGGTTGCGATAGCAGGATCGATAGCACGTAGGGGGGACCGGGCCCGTCCCTGACTTGCGCATTCTGCTTATCCGGTTGGTTGAGCGTCCGCACGTTCGTTTTGTAGGTTGGCTTAGGCATACGGAGTTCATTCCATATCTAAGCATACGGAGTTCATTCCCAGTCTAAGATTAGATTGGATCGAGGGTTGTGGGAGTAGGACCAGCAGCAGGATCAGTAGCGCGTAGGGGGGACCAAATCGATCCCCAGCTTGCACATTCTACCTCTCCGGTCGGCTGAGCGCCCACACGCTCGTTTCGTGGGTTGGCTTAGGCATACGGAGTTCATTCCATGTCTAAGCCCCAGTCGGACCAAGGGTTGTGGCAGTAAGACAGGCAACGAAATTGGCAGCACGCAGAGGGGGACCGGGTTGATCCCTGACTCGTGCATTATGCCTCTTCGGCTGGCCTCTTCGGCCAGCTGAGGGCCTGCACGTTCATTTCGTGGGTTGACTTAGGCTTACGGAGTTCATCCCAAGTCTAAGATCGGACCGAACTGAGGGTTGCAACAGCAGGATCGACAGCACGCATGGGGGACTGGGCCGATCCCCGGCTTGCGTATTCTGCCTCTCCAACTGGCTGAGCGCTTGCACGGTAGTTTCGTGGGTTGGCTTAGGCATAGGGAGTTCATTCCATGTCTAAGCCCCGGCCAGACCGAGGGTTGTGGCAGCGGGACCGGCAGCACGCAGAGGGGGACCGGGTCGATCCCCGACTTGCGCATTATTTCTCTTCGATTGGCTCAATGCCCGAATGCTCGTTTCATGGGTTGACTTAGGCATACATAGCTCATTCTCAGTCTAAGATCGGACCGGATGGAAGGTTACGATAGCAGGATCGACAGCACGTAAGAAGGGGCCAGGTCGATCCTCGACTTTCGCATTCTGCCTCTCCGACCAGTTGAGCGCCCGCACGCTCGTTTTGTGGGTTGGCTTGGGTATACGGAGTTCATTCCATGTCTAAGCATACAAAGTTCATTCCCAGTCTAAGATCGGATTGGGCCAAGGGTTGCGGCAGTAGGACTAGCAACAGGATCGGTAGCACGTAAGGGGGATCGGGTCGATCCTTGGCTTGCGCATTCTACCTTTCCGACCGACTGAGCACTCGCACGCTCATTTCATGGGTTGACTTAGGCTTACGAAGTTCATTCCCAATCTAAGATTGAACCAGACTGAGGATTGTGGGAGCAAGATCGACAGCATACAGATGGCACCGGGCTAATACTCGACTTTCGCATTCTGCCTCTCCGGCCGGCTGAGCACTCGCACGCCCGTTCCGTGGGTTGGCTTAGGCATAGGGAGTTCATTTCATGTCTAAGCCCCAGTTGGACTGAGGGTTGGGGTAGCGGGGCCAGCAGCACACAGAAGGGGACTAGGTCGATCCCCTTCTTGTGCATTCTACCTCTCCAGTCGGTTGAGCGCCCGCACGTTCGTTTCATGGGTTGGCTTAGGCATACGGAGTTCATTCCATGTCTAAGCATATGGAGTTCATTCCCAATCTAAGAGTTTGAGCCACGGTGAACATGCTGGGCTCGGGCATGTGCTGGTGCCGTATTTTCTCCGCCCGAGGCACCATCACTGGAGCATTGTCAGAGCATCACCGGAGAGCCTAACTGGCGGCATTGGGGGTTTCGGTGATTGGGGGGGCCGGGGGGTGTGCGTACATGATGTGCGATGGGTGCTGGTACTTGGCCCTTATATTGGCCCCCTATCCCTCATCAAACCTCGAGAACTCACACCCCCTTAAAGAGCATTTGAGATTTTATAGGTTTGCTGCCAGTAGCCATTAAAGTGTCTGAAATGGGGACACTTTTTGCAAACGGTCACAAAATCTTCTCCACTTCGAGTTTTTAGTTAAATTTTTTTATGCATGCCAACAAAAATAAAAGTATCACCTCTACCAAATTTGGGGACAAAACTCTTTCTAAAAAAATTTTAAAAAATCCTGAACCGTAAAACATTTCAAAAATCTTGAAAAATAGAAAACGGGTCATCTTGCCACTTCGAGTTTTTAGCTAAATTTTTCATGCATCCCAAAAAAAATACAAGGATCACCTCTACCAAATTTTGGGGCAAAACTCTTTCTAAAAAATTTTAAAAAATCTCGAACCGTAAAAAGTTTTAAAAATCGTGAAAAATAGAAAATGGGTCGTCTTGCCACGAAACTTCACATGAAGGCATAGGGGACCATTGTATGAATTTACAAGCCATAAAAATGGCATTGGCACAGCAAAAATATGAAGATGTGCTTGAACCCACCTACCACCCGTTCGATCCTCGGCTTAAGCATCCTGCCTTTCTGGTCAGCTGAGCGTCCGCATGCTCGTTTCGTGGATTGACTTAGGCATATGGAGTTCATCCCCAGTTTAAGCACACGGAGTTCATTCCCAGTCTAAGATCAGACTGGACTGAGGGTTGCGACAGCAGGATCGACAGCACGCAGGGGGGTTCGGGTCGATCCCCGGCTTGCACATTCTACCTCTCCGGCCAACTGATCGCCTGCACGTCTGTTTCGTGGGTTGGCTTTCGTGGGTTGGCTTAGGCATAGGGAGTTCATTCCATGTCTAAGCCCTAGCCGGACCTAGGGTTATGGCAACAGGACCGACAGCACGCAGAGGGGGACCGGGCCGATCCCTTACTTACGCGTTATGCCTCTCTGATCGACTCAGCACCCGTACGCTCGTTTCGTGGGTTGATTTAGGCATACGGAGTTCATTCCTAGTCTAAGATCGAACCAGACCGAAGGTTACGGCAGCAGGATCGACAGTAAGCAGGGGGGATCGGGCTGGTCCCCAGCTTACGCATTTTGCCTCTCCGATCGGCTGAGCGCCCGCACGCTCGTTTTGTGGGTTGGCTTAGGCATACGGAGTTCATTCCTAGTCTAAGATCCGACCAGATCGAGGGTTGCGGTAGCAGGACCAGTAGCAGGATCGACAGCATGCAGGGGGGATCGGGCTGATCCTCGGCTTGCACATTCTGCCTCTCCGGTCGGTTGAGCATTCGTACGCTCATTTCGTGGGTTGGCTTAGGCATACGGAGTTCATTCTATGTCAAAGCCCAAGTCAGACCGATGGTTGTGGCAGCAGGATCGGTAGTGGAATTGGCAGCACGCAGAGGGGGACCGGGTTGATCCCCAGCTTGTGCACTATGCCTTTTCGGTCAACCTCTTCTACCAGTTGAGCGCCCGCACACTCGTTTAATGGGTTGACTTAGGCATACAGAGTTCATCCCCAGTCTAAGCATACAGAGTTCATTCCCAGTCTAAGATCAGATCGGATCGAGGGTTGCGGTAGCAGGATCGACAGCATGCAGGGGGGACCGGACCGATCTCCAGCTTGCGCATTCTACCTCTCCGACTGGTTGAGCACCTGCATGCCCGTTTCATAGGTTGGCTTAGGCATAAGGAGTTTATTCCATGTCTAAGCCCCAGCCAGACCGAGGGTTGTGGCATCAGGATCGACAGCACGCAGAGGGGGACCGAGCCGATCCCCGACTTGCGCATTATGCCTCTCCGTCCAACTTAGCGCCCGAACGCTCGTTTCGTGGGTTGACTTAGGCATACGGAGTTCATTCCCAGTCTAAGATCGGATCGGACCGAAGGTTACGGCATCACGTAGGGGGGATCGGGCCAGTCCCTGGCTTGCGCATTCTACCTCTCCGGTCGGCTGATCTCCCGCACGCTCGTTTCATGGGTTGGCTTAGGCATACAGAGTTCATTCCATGTCTAAGCATACGAAGTTCATTCCCAATCTAAGATCAGACCGGACCGAGAGTTGCGGCAGTAGGATCGATAGTACGCAGGGGGGACCGTGCCGTTCCCCGGCTTGCGCATTCTGCCTCTTCGGTTGGCTGAGCGCCCGCACGCTCGTTTCATGGGTTGGCTTAGGCATAGGGAGTTTATTCCATGTCTAAGCCCCATTTGGATCGAGGGTTGTGGTAGCGGGACCGGTAGCACTCAGAGATGGATCGGGCGGATCCCCGGCTTGTGCATTATGCCTCTCCGATCGGCTTAGTGCCTGAACGCTTGTTTCGTGGGTTGACTTAGGCATGCGGAGTTCATTCCCAGTCTAAGATTGGACCAGACCGAGCGTTGCGATAGCAGAATCGACAGCAGGTAGGGGGGACCGGGCCGATCCTCGGCTTATGCATTCTACCTCTCTGCCCGGCTGAGCGTCCCACGCTCGTTTCATGGGTTGGCTTAGGCATACAGAGTTTATTCCATGTCTAAGCATACGGAGTTCATTCCCAGTCTAAGATCAAACCAGACAGAGGGTTGTGGCAGCAAGACTAGCAGCAAGATCAGCAGCACGCAGGGGGGATCGGGCCGATCCTCGGCTTACGTATTCTGCCTCTCCGGCCGGCTGAGCACCCGCACGCTCGTTTCGTAGGTTGGCTTAGGCATACGGAGTTCATTCCATGTCTAAGCATACGGAGTTCATTCCCAGTCTAAGATCGGACCGAATCAAGGGTTGCGGTAGCAGGATCGACAGCACGCAGGGGGGACCGGGCCAATCCTCGGCTTGCGCATTTTGCCTCTCCAGCTGACTGAGCGCCCATACGTTCGTTTCGTGGATTGGCTTAGGCATACGAAGTTCATTCCATTTCTAAGCATATGGAGTTCATTCAAGTCTAAGATTTTGAGCCACGGTACACATGCTGGGCTTGGGCATGTGCTGGTGCCACATTTTTTTCGCTCGAGGCAGCATCGACGGAGCATCGGCGGAGAGCCTAACAGGTGGCATTAGGGGTTCTAACGATTGGGGGGCCGGGGGGTGTGCGCACATGATGTGCAATGGGTGCTGGTACTTGGCCCTTATATTGGCTCTGTATCCCTCATCAAATCTCGAGAACTCACACCCTCTTAAAGAGCATTTGAGATTTTATAGGTTTGCTGCCTGTAGCCATTAAAGTGTCTGAAATGGGGACACTTTTTTCAAACGATCACAAAATCTTCTCCACTTCGAGTTTTTAGCTGAATTTTTTTGTGCATGCCAACAAAAATACAAGGGTCACCTCTACCAAATTTGGGGACAAAAAGTTTTCTAAAAAAATTTTAAAAAATCTCGAAACACAAAAAGTTTCAAAAATCATGAAAAATAGAAAACGGGTCGTCTTGGCATCAAACTTCACATGAAGGCTTAGGGGACCATTCTATGAATTTGCAAGCCATAAAAATGGCATTGGCATGGCATAAATATGAATATGTGCTTGAACCCACCTATCACCCGTTCGATCCCCGGCTTGCGCATCCTGGCTCTCTGGTTGGCTGAGCGCCCTCACGCTCGTTTCATGGGTTGACTTAGGCATATGGAGTTCATCCCTAGTTTAAGCATACGGAGTTTATTCCCAGCCTAAGATCAGACCGGACCGAGGGTTGCAATAGCAGGATCGGTCACACGTAGGGGGGATCGGGCCGATCCCTGGCTTATGCATTTTGCCTCTCCGGCCTGCTGAGTGCCCGCACGCCCGTTTCATGAGTTGGCTTAGGCATAGGGAGGTCATTCCATGTCTAAGCCCCAGTCGGACTGAGGGTTGTGGCAGCGGGACTGGCAGCACGCAGAGGGGGATCGGGCCGATCCCCGGCCTGTGCATTATGCCTCCCCGACCGGCTCAGCGCCCGTACGCTCGTTTTGTGGGTTGACTTATGCATAAGGAGTTCATTCCATGTCTAAGAATATGGAGTTCATTCCCAGTCTAAGATTGGGCCAGACCGAGGGTAGCGGCAGTAGGACCAGCAGGAGGATCGGCAGCACGCAGGGGGGACCAGGTCGATCTCTGACTTGCACATTCTACCTATCCGGCTGGCTGAGTGCCCGCATGCTCGTTTCGTGGCTTGACTTAGGCATACGGAGTTCATTCCATGTCTAAGCCCCAGCCAGATCGAGGGTTGTGGCAGCATGACCAGCAGTGGGATCGGCTACATGCAGAGGGGGACCGGGCTGATCCCCGACTTGCGTATTATGCCTCTCCGGCTGGGTGAGCGCATGCACGCTCATTTCATGGGTTGACTTAGTCATACGAAGTTCATCCCCAATCTAAGCATATGAGTTCATTCCCAATCTAAGATCAGACCAGACCGAGGGTTGCGGTAGCAGGATCGACAGCATGTAGGGGGATCGGGCTGATCCCTGACTTGCTCATTCTGCCTCTCCGACCGGTTGAGCGCCTGTACACCCGTTTTATGGGTTGGCTTCGGCATAGGGAGTTCATTCCATGTCTAAGCCCCAGCCAGATTGAGGGTTGTGGCAGTGGGACTGGCAGCATACAGAGGGGGATCGGGCCGATAGCCGGGTTGCGCATTATGCCTCTTCGGCCGGCTCAACGCCCGCACGCTCATTTCGTGGGTTGACTTATGCATACGGAGTTCATTCCCAGTCTAAGATCAGACTGGATTGAGGGTTATGATAGTAGGATCAATAGCATGTAGGGGGGACCGGGTCGATCCTTTGCTTGCGCATTCTTCCTCTCCTGCCGACTGAGCGCCCGCACGCTCGTTTCATGGGTTGGCCTAGGCATCGAAGTTCATTCCATGTCTAAGCATATGGAGTTCATTCCCAGTTTAAAATTTTGAGCCACGGTGCACATGCTGGGCTTGAGCTTGTGCTGGTGCCGCATTTTTTTCACCCGGGGCACCATCGTCGGAGCATCATCGGAGCATCGTCGGAGAGCCTAACCGACAGCATTGAGGGTTTCGACGATGGGGGGGCCGAGGGGTGTGCGCACATGATGTACGATTTGTGCTGGTACCTGGCCCTTATATTGGCCCCCTATCCCTCATCAAACCTCGAGAACTCACACCGCCTTAAAGAGCGTTTGAGGTTTTATCAGTTTGCTGCCAGTAGCCATTAAAGTGTCTAAAATGGGGAAACCTTTTTCAAACGGTCACAAAATCTTCTCCACTTGGAGTTTTTGGCTGAATTTTTTTGTGCATGCCAACAAAAATAAAAGGATCACCTCTACCAAATTTGGGGACAAAAATCTTTCTAAAAAAATTTTAAAAAATCCCGAACCACAAAAAATTTTGAAAATTATGAAAAATAGAAAACGGGTCGTCTTGCCACGAAACTTCACATGAAGGCTCAGGGGACCATTGTATGAATTTACAAGCCATAAAAGTGGCATTGACATGGCAGAAATATGAAGATGTGCTTGAACCCACCTACCACCCGTTCGATCCATGACTTGCGCATCCTGCCTCTCTGCTCCGCTAAGCGTCCGCACGCTCGTTTCATGGGTTGACTTAGGCATATGGATTTCATCCCCAGTCTAAGCATACAAAGTTCATTCCCAGTCTAAGATTGGATTGGACCGAGGGTTGCGGTTACAGGATCGACAGCACGTAGGGGGGATCGGGTCGATCCCTGGCTTGCGCATTCTACCTCTCCCACCGGTTGAGCGCCCACACACCCGTTTCATGGGTTGGCTTAGGCATAGGGAGTTTATTCCATGTCAAGCCCTAACCGGACCTACAGTTGTGGCAGCGGGACTGACAGGACGTAGAGGGGACTGACCCAATCCCCGTCTTGCGCATTATGCCTCTCCAATCGGCTCAGCGCCCATACGCTCGTTTCATGGGTTGACTTAGGCATACAGAGTTCATCCCCAATTTAAGCATACTGAGTTCATTCCCAGTCTAAGATCGAACTGGATCAAGGGTTGCGGTAGCAGGACCAGCAACAGGATCGACAGCATGCAGGGTGGGATCGGGCCGATCCCTAGCTTACGTATTCTACCTCTCCGACCGGTTGAGCACCCGTGTCATGCCCTGGGTGGGCGTGCCAGGCACATCGGGCGCACTAACAGGTGAGCCAGAGGTTAAGGCCCGTAGACCAGGCGTGCTGGCAGGTATCTGTGCGCAAAGCCTAACGAACGAGTTTAGAATGCCTGCCCAACTTGCAGGCCAGCCCGTAAGACCAAGGCCTGGCATACAAGCTGCCCGTACCAGATCCAGAAGGGCCCAAGGTGCTGGACAGGCAAGGGAAGCTTCTGGAAGCATGCAGGATCAATTGAAGCATCCTGGCAGATTTGGTTGACCCTAAAAATCAGGAGTTAGCATCCTTATTGATAGTAATCTGTATAATCCCATGATTTTAGCCTTTATTCTAGAGATATGCCATTAAGTTGTAGCAGGAGCCTCAACTATAAATAGAGGGCTGCTCCACCCTCATTTGTACACCATCAAACTCTTCTGTTTAAGTGAATACAAGAGCATTTCCAGAATTCTATCTTCTTATCTTGTTTCTCTTTAACTTGCGTAATCAGCCCTTCCCATTGTTCTAGTGCCCGCACGCTTGTGTTTTAGGCTGGCTTAGGCATAAAGAAGGAGATTCCAAGCCTAAGGCTGCATGGTTTCTGAGTTTAAGGTCAGAGCCTGTGACAGTTGGTATTAGAGCGAGTTCGATTCTGCGTGTTTGTGTTGTGCTGGTTAGATCGTGATTGAGGCGATGGCATCCCAAAGCGACGTTGCTAGCCAACAACTAGAGGCCCAGGAGCATGGGCGTAAAAGAGGCAAGAAAGCCAGTTCTAGAGATATCTGGTCTACCATGGACGGTAGGCTGGCCAAGGTGGAGGCTGAAGTGCTGACCTTACGCGATGGCATGGAGGCCATGCGCCAGCGGATGGAAGAGCTTGCCAGTGAGCTCGTTGCTTGTAAGACTGCCATTGGGAATGGCATGTTTGCTGGAGTGTCCAAGTCCAGATTGGATGTCCCCAAGCCTAAGGAGTTCAAGGGGACTAGGGTAGCCAAGGAAGTAGACAACTACCTATGGGGTATGGAGCAGTACTTCTAGGCCATGGGCATTCAAGACGAGGCGATAAAGGTAAGCACCACTGCTATGTATCTCATTGATGTAGCCTTATTGTGGTGGAGGCACAGGTGTGATGATGTCAGGCGTGGGAGTGCCAAGATTGGAACCTGGGCAGAGTTCCAAAAAGAGTTCAGAGAATAATTTTACCCAGAGTATGCCGATGATGAGGCACGGGCAAAGTTACGCAGGCTGAGCCAGCAAGGGGACATAAGGGAGTATGTCCAAAAATTCTCTGAACTGATGCTACAGATCTCGGATATAGGTAAGAAGGATGCCTTATTTACTTTCATGGATGGGCTGAAGCCGTGCGTGAAGCATGAGCTACAAAGGAGAGGAGTTCATGACTTGGCTAAAGCTATGACTACTGTCGAGGCCTTGATAGAGTTCAAGCCTTTGAACAAGTTCGAGTCTACCAAGCCCAAGGGTAAGGGTATGGACGATAAGGATTGGAAGAAGCAGTCTAAGGGGAAGGACCGTGACCAGGAGTCCAAGGATGGAGACCGAGACTGTTCAACCAAGGATGGCGAGAGGAAGCCACCAGCAGGCAAGTGGAAAGCAAAAGGGGATCGAGAGCCACTAGCATGCTACCTATGTGGAGGGAGCCATATAGCACGTAATTGCCCACAGAAGGGCAAACTGGCTGCTGTAGACAAGGAGTCCAACGAGGAGCTAGAGTCAAGGGCAGCAAAGCTTGGGTCATTGGTGTTCAATGCTGTCTAGAGTAAAGGGAGCCATAAGCCAAAGGGCTTGATGTTTGTGGATCTAATGGTTACGGGTCAGAAGGTGAGTGCACTGATGGACACAAGTGCCTCACATCTTTTTATTTTAGGTGATGGAGCCCGAAAGCTCAAACTAAAGGTGCAAAAAAGGATTATTACCATCAAAACGGTGAACTCCAAGGAGGTTCTAGCCATTGGAGTAGCACGGGGAGTGGAGTTACAGCTTGGAGACTGGAAAGGTAAGGAGACTATAGAGGTAATACCCCTTGACGACTATGAGTTTGTGATTGGGTTCGAATTAATGCCCTCCTTGTGCCTTTTGCCGATTGTGTTTGCATCTTGGATGCACGGTGCCAAAGCCTAGTGCCATTGAGGAGAGGGTCTGGAGTTGGGTCACGGGTGGTGTCAGCCATCCAATTTAACAAGGCGGTAAGCAGACAAGAAGACACCTTCTTGGCAGCCCTAAAATATGATGAGCCAAGGGAGAAGGAGACCGAGTCACCCTTGGAGGTGCTAAAAGTGCTGAAGGCGTTTAGTGATGTGATGCCCGCAAAGCTACCTAGCAAGCTACCACCTAAGAAAGAGGTGGACCATAAGATCAAGCTGGTGTCTGAGGCCAAGCCACCAGCTAGAGTCGCTTACCGAATGTCTCCACCAGAGTTGGAGGAGTTGAGGAAGCAGCTCAAAGAGTTAGTTGATGCTAGCTTCATCAGGCCATCGAAGGCGCCCTATGGTGCACCGGTTCTATTCCAGTGCAAGCATGATGGGTCATTGTGGCTGTGCATAGACTATCGGGCTTTGAACAAGCTAACCATCAAGAACAAGTACCCCATCCCACTCATTACGGACTTGTTCGATCAACTTGGGAGTGCAAGCTGGTTCACTAAGTCGAATTTGAGGTCGGGCTATTATCAAGTCAGGATCGTGGAGGGAGATGAGCCAAAGATAGCATGTGTCACTCGGTATGGTTCATATGAGTTCTTGGTGATGCCTTTTGGACTCACGAATGCCCCAGCAACATTTTATACCCTTATGAGCAAGGTACTTCAGTCATTCCTTGATCGATTTGTTGTGGTTTATTTAGATGACATTGTGATCTACTACCAGACTTTGGGAGAGCATGTAGACCACTTGAGATAGGTGTTCAAGGTGTTGTGAGCGTACAAGCTATTTGTCAAGAGGGAGAAGTGCTCATTCACCCAGCAGGAGATCCCGTTCCTAGACCACATAGTGGGAGGTGGCAGGATACGCATGGATGAAGGCAAGATACACGCCATCCTAGAGTGGCAACCACCAGCCAAGGTCACTGAGTTGAGATCATTCCTTGGGCTGGTTAACTACTACAGGCGCTTCATCAAAGGTCACTCAGCAATAGCCACACCATTGACTGACTTGCTCAAGAAAGGGAGAGCATGGGAGTGGAGCGCAGGGTGCCAAGAAGCCTTCGATAGGTTGAAGCGGGCTATGACCGAAGAGCCAGTCTTGGCCTTGCCAGACCATGCCAAGCCGTATGAGGTACATACGAATGCATCAAACTTTACCATAGGGGCGTGTTGATGCAGGAGGGACGTCCAGTCACGTTCGAGAGCAGGAAGCTGAACGAGACTGAACACAAGTACACGGTCCAAGAGAAGGAGATAATTGTAGCGGTACACTGCTTGTGTACTTAGTGACATTACTTGTTGGGGTCGAGGTTCGTGGTGAGGATGGACAATATGGCGACCAGCTACTTCCAAACGTAGAAGAAGCTGTCCGCCAACAGGCAAGATGGCAAGATTTTCTTGCAGACTTTGATTTTTAGATGGAGTACAAGCCAGGATGGGCAAACCTAATGGTAGATGCCCTGAGTAGAAAGGCTAACCTTGCTGCCATTAGCCAACTAGAGGGGTCACTGGTGCCGCACATCAATGAGGGACTTGCACATGATCCTACAGCCAAGGCTTTGATGGAGTATGCCCAGCAAGGTAAGACTAGGCAGTTTTGGTTGCAGGATGGGTTGCTGTACACCAGGGGTAGTAGACTGTTTGTGCCACAGCACAGAAAGCTCCGCAAGGAAGTTTTGTAAGAATGCCATGATTCAAGGTGGGCTGGACACTTCAGAGTGAGCCGCACCCTGGCATTGATCGAGGATCGATACTACTGGCCACACATGAGGGACAATGTGGAGGCCTATGTGACGACTTGTCTTGTGTGCCAACAGGACAAGGTGGAGCTCAAGAAACCAAAGGGTCTCTTAGAGCCATTGCCAGTGCCAGAGTGACCATGGGAGAGTGTTTCTTTGGACTTTATAGTCGGTCTACCCAAAGTAGAAGGGTTTGGAAGCATCATGGTAGTGGTGGATAGGTTTTCCAAGTATGGAATCTTCATTCCAGCAACCAAGGAGTGCCCAGCCGAGGAGGCAACTCGATTGTTCCTGAAGAACATGGTTAAGTACTGGGGAGGGCCGAGGACCATTGTTAGTGATCGGGATGGGCATTTCACGGGCAGGTTTTGGACTGAGTTATTCAAGCTATTGGGGTCAGACTTGAACTTTTCCACTAGCATGCATTCGCAGACCGATGGGCAGACAGAGCGAGTAAATGGACTATTGGAGATTTACCTCAGGCACTATGTAAGTGCCATACAAAGGGACTGGCCAAAGCTGCTAGATATTGCACAGTTTTCCTACAACTTGCAAAGGAGCGAGGCAACGAACCAGAGCCCATTTGAGGTTGTGATAGGGTAACAACCACTAACACCTGATTTGATTGCTGTAGGTTATACAGGGCTGAATCTAGCAGCATACAAGTTTCCCAAGGCATGGCAGGAGCAAACTGACTTGGCCAGAGTTTGTCTACACAAGGCGGCCAAGAGGTCGAAGAAGTGGGCAGACCAGAATAGGCGGGACGTGCAGTTCTAGGTTGGAGACTTGGTGTTGGTGAAGCTACATCCCATTGTGCGCCATAGGGGGCTGCACAAAGGCCTAGTCCGGAGGTATGAGGGACCTTTTCGAGTAGTCAAGAGGGTAGGCAAGGTTGCCTACAAGCTAGATATGCCACCCAAGCTGAGGGTACACCCGATGTTCCATGTGAGCATGCTCAAGCCGTTCCATGAGGATGAGGGAGATCCAGGACGGGCAGAGTCAAAGCGTGCACCATTGAGAGCAAGGGCCTCATATGAGAAGGAGGTCCATAGCATCATAGCTAACCGAAAGGTGAGACGGAAGAATTATTAGCCAAGACAAGAGTACTTGGTATGCTGGAAGGGACTTCCAGACAATAAGGCAAGCTGAGAACCAGCAGATGACTTATGGTAGTTCAGGGACCAAATCAAGTAGTACCATGCAGAAGATGCAACGAGGGCATTGTGCAATCAGGTAGGGGAGAATGTCATGCCCTAGGCGGGCACGCCAGGCACATCAGGTGCACCAACAGGTGAGCCAGAGGTTAAGGCCCGCAGACCAGGCGTGCTAGCGGGTATCTGTGCGTAAAGCCTAGCAAACGAGTTCATAACGCCCGTCCAACTTGCAGGCCAGCCCGTGAGACCAAGGCCTGGCATACAAGTTGCCCACACCACATCCAGAAGGGCCCAAGGTGCTGGACAGGCAAGAGAAGCTTTTGGAAGCAAGCAGGATCAGCTGGAGCATCTTGGCAGATTTGGTTGACCCTGAAAATCAAGAGTTAGCATCCTGATTCATTGTAATCTGTATAATCCCATGATTTTAGCCTTTATTCTAGGGATATGCCATTAAGTTGTAGCTGGAGCCTTAACTATAAATAGAGGGCTGCTCCACCCTCATTTGTACACCATCATCCCCAGTCTAAGCATACGGAGTTCATTCCTAGTCTAAGATCGAACGGGACCGAGGGTTGCTACAGCAAGATCTGTAGCACGTAGGGGGGATCGAACCGATCCCCGGCTTGTGCATTCTGCCTCTCCGATCGGCTGAGCACCCGCACGCCCATTTCGTGGGTTGTTTTCGACATAGGGAGTTCATTCCATGTCTAAGCCCCAGTCGGACCAAGGGTTGTGGCAGTGAGACCGACAGCATGCAGAGGGGGACCGAGCTGATCCTTGGCTTGCGCATTCTACCTCTCCGGTCGGCTAAGCACCCCCACGCTTGTTTCGTGGGTTGGCTTAGGCATACGGAGTTCCCATGTCTAAGCCCTAGCCGGACCGAGGGTTATGGCAGTACGACCGGCAGCAAGATCGGCAGCACGTAGAAGGGGATCGGGTTGATCCTCGACTTACGCATTATGCCTCTCCGGCCGGCTGAGCGTCCGCACGCTTATTTCATGGGTTGACTTAGGCATACGGAGTTCATCCCCAGTCTAAGCATACGGAGTTCATTCCCAGCCTAAGATCAAACTGGATCGAGGTTTGCGACAGCAGGATCGATAGCACGCAGGGGGGATCAGGCCGATCCCTGGCTTGTGCATTCTACCTCTCCGACTGGCTGAGCGCCCGCATGCCCGTTTCGTTGGTTAGCTTAGGCATAGGGAGTTCATTCCATGTCTAAGCCCCAGTCGGACCAAGGGTTATGGTAGCGGACCTGCAGTATACAGAGGGGGATCAGGCCGATCCCCGGCCTACGCATTATGCCTCTCCAGTCAGCTCAGCGCCCAAACACTCGTTTCATGGGTTGACTTAGGCATACGGAGTTCATTCCCAGTCTAAGATCGGATCCGACCGAGGGTTGTGGCAACAGGATCCACAGTACGTAGGGAGGGACCGGGTTGGTCCCTTACTTGCGCATTCTACCTCTTCACCCGGTTGAGCACCCGCACGCTCGTTTCATGGGTTGGCTTAGGCATACGGAGTTCATTCCATGTCTAAGCATACGGAGTTCATTCCTAGTCTAAGATCAGACCGGACTGAGGGTTGTGGCAGCAGGACCAGCAGCAGGATCGGTAGCACGCAGGGGGGATTGAGCTGATCCTTGGCTTACGCATTTTGCCTTTCTGGTTGGCCTCTTCGATCGGCTGAGTGCACGTACGCTTGTTTCGTGGGTTGACTTAGGCATACGAAGTTCATCCCCAGTCTAAGCAGACAGAGTTCATTCCTAGTCTAAGATCAAACCGGGCTGAGGGTTGCCGTAGCAGGATCGACAGCACGCAGAGGGGATCGGGCTGATCCCCGACTTGCGCATTCTGCCGCTCCGGTCGGTTGAGCGCCTGCACGCCCGTTTCATGGGTTGGCTTCAGCATAGGGAGTTCATTCCATATCTAAGCCCTAGCCAGACTGAAGGTTGTGGCAGCGGGACTGACATCACGCAGAGGGGGATCAGGTCGATCCCCAGCTTGTGCATTCTACCTCTCCGGTCGACTGAGCACCCGCACGCTCGCTTCGTGGGTTGGCTTAGGCATACGGAGTTCGTTCCATGTCTAAGCATACGGAGTTCATTCCCAGTCAAAGAGTTTGAGCCACGGTGCACATGCTGGGCTTGGGCATGTGCTGGTGCTGCATTTTCTATATCCAAGGCACCATCGCCTGCCCGACATGCGCATTCTACCTCTCCGGCCGACTGAGGCCCGCACGCTCGTTTAGTGGGTTGGCTTAGGGATATGGAGTTCATTCCATGTCTAATCCCCAGCCGGTCTGAGGGATGTGGCAGCAGAAACGATAGCAGGATCGATAGCATGTAGAGGGGGATAGGGCTGATCCCCGGCTTGCGCATTATGCCTCTCTGGCCGGCCTCTCCGACAGGCTGAGCACCCGTACGCTTGTTTCATGTGTTGAGTTAGGCATACGGAGTTCATCCCTAGTCTAAGCATACGGAGTTCATTCCCAGTCTAAGATCGGACCGGAGTGAGGGTTGCGGCAGCAGGATCGACAGTATGCTGGAGGGACCGTGCCGTTCCCCAGCTTACGCATTCTGCCTCTCCGGTTGGCTGTCTGCCCGCACGCCTGTTTCATGGGTTGGCTTAGGCATAGGGAGTTTATTCCATGTCTAAGCCCCAGCTGGACCGAGGGTTGTGGCAGTGAGATCGATAGCAGGCAGAGAGGGACCGAGTCGATCCCCAGCTTGTGCATTATGCCTCTCCGGTCGCCTTAGCCCCCAAACGCTCGTTTCGTGGGTTGACTTAGGCATGCGGAGTTCATTCCTAGACTAAGATCAGATCAGACCGAGCGTTGCGGTAGTAAAATTGACAGCAAGCAGGGGGACCGAGCCGATCGTCGGTTTGTACATTCTACCTCTTCGACTAGCTGAGCATCGGCACGCTCGTTTCGTGGGTTGGCTTAGGCATACGGAGTTCATTCCATGTCTAAGCATACGGAGTTCATTCCTAATCTAAGATCGGATCGAACCGGAGGTTGTGGTAGCAGGACCAACAGCAAGATCAGCAGCACGTAGGGGGGATCGATCCGATCCTCGGCTTACGTATTCTACCCTCCGCCCAGCTGAGTGCCCGTACGCTCGTTTCCTAGGTTGGCTTAGGCATACGGAGTTCATTCCATGTCTAAGCCCCAGCCGCACTGAGGGTTGTGGTAGCAGGACCGGTAGCAGGATGGGTAGCAACCAAGGGGGACTGGGCTGATCCCCAGCTTACGCATTATGCCTCTCTGGTCGGCCTCTCCGATCGACTGAGCGCCCGTACGCTCGTTTCATGGGTTGAGTTAGGCATACAGAGTTCATCCCCGATCTAAGCATACGGGGTTCATTCCCAGTCTAAGATCGAAGCGGACCAAGGGTTGCGGCTGCAAAATCGATAGCACATAGGGGGGACCGGGCTGATCCCCGGCTTGCGCATTCTGCCTCTCTGGTCGGCTGAGCGCCTACACGCTCGTTTCGTGGGTTGGCTTATGCATAGGGAGTTTGTTCCATGTCTAAGCCCCAGCCAAATCGAGGGTTGTGGCAGCAGGATCAACAGCACGCAGAGGGGGACCAGGCCCATTCTCGGCTTACGCTTTCTGCCTCTCCAGTCGGCTGAGCTCCCGCATGTTCGTTGCATGGGTTGGCTTAAGCATATGGATTTCATTCCATGTCTAAGCATACGGAGTTCATTCCTAGTCTAAGAGTTTAAGCCACAGTGCACATCTTGGGCTCGGACATGTGTTGGTGCCGCATTTTTTTTGCTCGGGGCACCATCACCGGAGCATCGTCGGAGAGCCTAACTGGTGGCATTGAGGGTTTCGGTGATTAGGGGGCCGGGGGGGTGTGCGCACATGATGTGCGATGGGTGCTGGTACTTGGCCCTTATATTGGCCCCCTATCCCTCATCAAACCTTGAGAACTAACACCCCCTTAAAAAGCATTTGAGATTTTATAGGTTTGTTGCCAGTAGCCATTAAAGTGTCTGAAATGGGGACACTTTTTTCAAACGGTCACAAAATCTTCTCCACTTTGAGTTTTTAGCTGAATTGTTTTGCGCATGCCAAAAAAAATACAAGGATCACCTCTACCAAATTTGGGGACAAAACTCTCTCTAAAAAAATTTTAAAAAATATCGAATCGCAAAAAGTTTTGAAAATCGTGAACAATAAAAAACGGGTCGTCTTGCCACGAAACTTCACATGAAGGTGTAGGGATTTGTATGAATTTACAAGCCATAAAAATGGAATTGGCATGATAGAAATATGAAGATGTCGTTGAACCCACCTACCACCCGTTCGATCCTCGGCTTGCGCATCCTGCCTCTCTAGTCGGCTAAGCGTTCGCATGCTCGTTTTGTGGGTTGACTTAGGCATACGGAGTTCATCCCCAGTCTAAGCATATGGAGTTCATTCCCAGTCTAAGATCAGACCGAACCGAGGGTTGCAGCAATAGGATCGACAGCACGCAGGGGGGACCGGGCCAATCCCCGGCTTGCGCATTCTGCCTCTCCGGTCGGCTGAAAGCCCGCACGCCCGTTTCATGGATTGGCTTAGGCATAGGGAGTTCATTCCATGTCTAAGCCCCAGTCTGACCGAAGGTTGTGGCAGCGGGACCAGCAGCACGCAGAGGGGGATCGGGTCGATCCCCGACTTGTGCATTATACCTCTTCGGCCGGCTCAACGCCCGCACGCTCGTTTCATGGGTTAACTTAGGCATACGGAGTTCATTCCCAGTCTAAGATCAGACAGGACCGAGGGTTGCGACAGCAGGATTGACAGCACGTAGGGGGGACCGGGTCGGCCGGCTCAACACCCGCACGCTCGTTTCGTGGGTTGCCTTAGGCATACAGAATTCATTCCCACTCTAAGATCGGATCGGACCGAGGGTTGTGGCAGTAGGATCAACAGCAGGATCGGCAGCACGCAGAGGGCCGATCCCCGGCTTGCACATTCTGTCTCTCCGACCGACTTAGGCATACGTAGTTCATCCCCAGTCTAAGCATACGAAGTTCATTCCCAGTCTAAGATCGAACCAAACTGAGGGTTGTGGTAGCAGGATCGACAGCACGCAGGGGGGACCGGGTTGATCCCCGGCTTGCGTGTTCTACCTTTTCGGCTGGGTAAGCACCCACATGGCTGTTTCATGGGTTGGCTTAGGCATAGGGAGTTCATTCCATGTCTAAGCCCCAACCGGACCGGGGGTTGTGGCAGTAGGACTGACAGCACACAAAGGGGGACCGTACCGATCCCCGCCTTGCGCATTTTGCCTCTCCGGCCGACTGAGTGCCCGTACGCTCGTTTCGTGGGTTTGCTTAGGCATACGGAGTTCATTCCATGTCTAAGCATATGGAGTTCATTCCCAGTCTAAGAGTTTGAGCCACGATGCACATGCTGGGCTCGAGCATGTGCTGGTGCTACATTTTTTTCGCCCGGGTCACCATCACCGGAGGATCGTCGGAGAGCTTAACCGACGGCATTGGGGGTTCCGACGATTGGGGGGGCCAGGGGGGTGTGCGTACATGATGTGCGATGGGTTGGCATAGGCATACGGAGTTCATTCCATGTTATGCCTCTCCGATCGGCTGAGTGCTCGCACGCTCGTTTCGTGGGTTGACTTAGGCATACGAAGTTCATTCCTAGTCTAAGATTAGACCGGACTGAGAGTTGTGGCAACAGGATCGACAGCACGCAGGAGGGATCAGGCCGGTCCCCGGCTTGCACATTCTGCATCCTCGATCGGTTGAGCACCCGTACACTCGTTTTGTAGGTTGGCTTAGGCATACGGAGTTCATTCCATGTCTAAGCATACGGAGTTCATTCCCAGTCTAAGATCAGACCAGACCGAAGGTTGCGATAGCAGGACCAGTAGCAGGATCAGCAGTACGTAAGGGGGACCGGGCCAATCCCCAGCTTACGCATTCTGCCTCTCCTGTCGACTGAGCACCCGCACTCTCGTTTCGTGGGTTGGCTTAGGCATACGAAGTTCATTCCATGTCAAAGCCCCAGTCAAACCGAGGGTTGTGGTAGCAGGACTGACAACGGGATCGATAGCACGTAGAACGAGATCGGGCTGATCCCAGCTTGCGCATTATGCCTCTCTGGCCGACCTCTCCGGCCGGCTGAGCGCCCGCACGTTCGTTTCATGGGTTAACTTAGGCATACGGAGTTCATCCCCAGTCTAAGCATACGGAGTTCATTCCCAGTCTAAGATCAGACCAGATTGAAGGTTGTGGCAATAGAATCGGTAGCACGCAGAGGGGATCGGGTCGATTCTCGGCTTACGCATTCTACGTCTCCGACCGACTGAACGCCCGCATGCCCGTTCCATGGGCTGGCTTAGGCACAGGGAGTTCATTCCATGTCTAGGCCCTAGCCGGACCGAGGGTTGTGGCAGTGAGACCGGTAGCACATAGAGGCGAACCGAGTCGATCCCTGGCTTGGCATTATGCCTCTCCGGCCAGCTCAACGCCCGAACGCTCGTTTCATGGGTTGACTTAGGCATACTGGGCTCATTCCCAATCTAAGATCGGACCAGACCAAGGGTTGCGGCATCAGGATCGACAGCACGCAGGGGGGACCAGGTCGATCCCCGGCTTATGCATTCTGCCTCTCCAGTAGGCTGAGCACCCGTACACTCGTTTCATGGGTTGGCTTAGGCATATGGAGTTCATTCCATGTCTAAGCATACGGAGTTCATTCCCAGTCTAAGATCGGATGGGACCGAGGGTTACGGTAGCAGGACCAACAACAGGATCGGTAGCACGTAGGGGGGATCGAACCGATCCCCGGCTTGCACATTTTACCTCTTCGGTTGGCCTCTGCCACCGGTTGAGCACCCGCACGCTTGTTTCATGGGTTGATTTAGGCATACAGAGTTCATCCCCAGTCTAAGCATACAGAGTTCATTCCCAGTCTAAGATCAGATCGGACCGAGGGTTGGGGTAGCAGGATCGACAGCACGTAGGAGGGACCGAGCCAATCTCCGGCTTGTGCATTCTGCCTCTCCGATCCGCTGAATGCCTGCGCGATCATTTTGTGGGTTGGCTTAGGCATACGGAGTTCATTCCATGTCTAAGCATACGGAGTTCATTCCCAGTCTAAGAGTTTGACCGACAGTGCACATGCTGGGCTCGGGCATCTGCTGGTGCCTCATTTTTTTTGCCCGAGGCACCATCACTGGAGCATCGTCGGAGAGCCTAACCGACGGCAATGGGGGTTTTGACGATTGGGGGGGCCGGGGGGTGTGCGCACATGATGTGCGATGGGTGCTGGTACTTGGCCCTTATATTGGCCCCCTATCCCTCATCAAACCTCGAGAACTCACACCCCCTTAAAGAGTATTTGAGATTTTATAGGTTTGCTGCCAGTAGCAATTAAAGTGTCTGAAATGAGGACACTTTTTTCAAACGGTCACAAAATCTCCTCCACTTCGAGTTTTTTGCTGAATTGTTTTGTGCATGCCAACAAAAATACAATGATCACCTCTACCAATTTTGGGGACAAAACTCTTTCTAAAAGAATTTTAAAAAATCTTGAACCGTAAAAAGTTTCAAAAATCATGAAAAATAGAAAACGGGTCGTCTTGCCACGAAACTTCACATGAAGGCTTAGGGGACCATTGTATGAATTTACAAGCCATAAAAATGGAATTGGCATGGTAGAAATATGAAGATGTGCTTGAATCCACCTACCACCAGTTCGATCCCCGACTTGCGCATCCTGCCTCTCTGGTCGGCTGAGTGTTCGCACGCTCGTTTCATGGGTTGACTTAGGCATACGAAGTTCATCCCCAGCCAAAGCAAACGGAGTTTATTCCCAGTCTAAGATCAGACTAGACCGAGGGTTACAGTAGTAGGATCGGCAGCACGCAGGGGGGATCGGGCCGATCCCCGGCTTACGCATTCTGCCTCTTCGATCGGCTAAACGCCCGCACGCTCGTGTCATGGGTTGGCTTAGGCAGAGGGAGTTCATTCCATGTCTAAGCCCCAGTCAGACCGAAGGCTGTGGCGACGGGACCGGCATCACGCAGAGGGGGATCGGGCCGATCTTCGGCTTGCACATTTTGCCTATCCGGCCAACTCAACGCCTGCACGCTCGTTTTGTGGGTTGACGTAAGCATACGGATTTCATTCCCAGTCTAAGATCAGATCAAACCGAGGGTTACGGCAGCAATATCGACAGCACGTAGGTGGGGACTGGGCCAATCCCTGGCTTGCTCATTCTGTCTCTTCGACCGGCTGAGTGCCCACACGCTCATTTCATGGGTTGGCTTAGGCATACGGAGTTCATTTCGTGTCTAAGCATACGGAGTTCATTCCTAGTCTAAGATTGGATCAGACCGAAGGTTGCGGTTGCAGGATAGGCAGCACGCAGGGGGGACCGGGTCGATCCCCGACTTGCTCATCTGCCTCTTCGGCCGGTTGAGCGCCCGTACGCTTGTTGCGGGGGTTAACTTAGGCATATGGAGTTCATCCCCAATCTAAGCATACAGAATTCAGTCCCAGTCTAAGATCAGACTGGATTGAGGGTTGCGGCAGCAGGATCGATAGCACGCAGGGGGGATCGAGCAGATCCCCGGCTTACGCATTCTACCTCTCCGACCGACTGAGCGCCCGCATGCCCGTTTCGTGGGTTGGCTTAGGCATAGGGAGTTCATTACATGTCTAAGCCCCAGCTGGACTGAGGGTTGTGGTAGCGGGATTGGCAGCACACAGAGGGGGACCGAGCCGATCCTCGGCTTGCGCATTCTGCCTCTCCGACCGACTGAGTGCCCCCACGCTCGTTTCGTGGGTTAGCTTAGGCATACAGAGTTCATTCCATGTCTAACAGTTTGAGCTCATTCCAGTCTAACAGTTTGAGCCACGGTGCACATGTTGGTTTCAGGCCTGTGCTGGTGCCGCATTTTTTTCGCACGGGGCACCATCGTCGGACCATCACCGGAAAGCCTAACTGACGACATTGAGGGTTCCGACGATTGGGGGGCCAGGGGGTGTGCGTACATGATGTGCGATGGGTGCTGGTACTTGGCCCTTATATTGACCCCCTATCCCTCATCAAACCTCAAGAACTCACACCCCCTTAAATAGCGTTTGAGATTTTATAGGTTTGCTACCAGTAGCCATTAAAGTGTCTGGAATGGGGACAATTTTTTCAAACGGTCACAAAATCTTCTCCACTTTGAGTTTTTAGCTTAATTTTTTTGTGCATGCCAACAAAAATACAAGGATCACCTCTACCAATTTTAGGGACAAAAATCTTCCTAAAAAAATTTAAAAAATCCCGAACCATAAAAAGTTTTGAAAATCGTGAAAAATAGAAAACGGGTCGTCTTGCCACGAAACTTCACATGAAGGCTTGGGGGACCATTGTATGAATTTACAAGCCATAAAAATGGCATTGGCATGGCAAAAATATGAAGATGCTTGAAACCACCTACCACCCGTTCGATCCCCGGCTTGCGCATCCTACCTCTCTGGCCGGCTGAGCGCCCGCACGGTCGTTTAGTGGGTTGACTTAGGCATACGGAGGTCATCCCCAGTCTAAGCATATGGAGTTCATTCCTAGTCTAAGATCAGACCAGACCAAGGGTTACAGCAGTAGGATCGACAGCACCTAGGGGGGATCGGGCTGATCCCTGGCTTGCGCATTCTGCCTCTCCGACTGACTGACTGCCCGCACGCCCATTTCATGGGTTGGCTTAGGCATAGGGAGTTAATTCCATGTCTAAGCCCCAGCCGGACCGAGGGTTGTGGCAGCGGGACTAGCAGTACGCAAAGGAGGACAGGGCCGATCCTCGGCTTACACATTATGCCTCTCTAGCCGGCTCAATGCCCACATGCTCATTTCATGGGTTGACTTTGGCATACGGAGTTCATTCCCAATCTAAGATCGGACTGGACTGAGGGTTGCGGCAGTAGGATCGACAGCACGCAGGGGGGATCAGGCCAGTCCTCGGCTTGCTCATTCTACCTCTCCGGCTGGCTGAGCGCCTGCACGCTCGTTTCTTAGGTTGGCTTAGGCATACAGAGTTCATTCCATGTCTAAGCATACAAAGTTCATTCCCAGTCTAAGATTAGATCGGACTGAGGGTTACGGTAGTCGAACCGGACTGAGGGTTGCGGCAGCAGGACTAGTACAGGATCGACAGCATGCAGGGGGGACCAGGCCGATCTACGGCTTGCGCATTCTACCTCTTCGGTCGGTTGAGTGCCCGCACGGTCGTTTCGTGGGTTGGCTTAGGCATACAGAGTTCATTCCATGTCTAAGCTCCAGTGGGACCGAGGGTTGTGGCAGCAGGATCAGAAGTGGAATCAACAGCACGTAAAGGGGTACCGAGCTGATCTCTGGCTTGTGCATTATGCCTCTTCAAGCCTGTGCTGGTGCCGCATTTTTTTCGCCTGCGGTACCATCGCCGGAGTATCGCCAGAGAGCCTAACCGATGACATTGGGGGTTTCGGTGATTGGGGGGGTCGGGGGGTGTGCGCACATGATGTGCGATGGGTGCTGGTACTTGGCCCTTATATTGGCCCCCTATCCCTCATCAAAGCTCGAGAACTCAAACCGCCTTAAAGAGCATTTGAGATTTTATAGGTTTGCTCCCAGTAGCCATTAAAGTGTCTGAAATGGGGACACTTTTTTCAAACGCTCACAAAATCTTCTCCACTTCCAAATTTTAGCTGAATTTTTTGTGCATGCCAACAAAAATAAAAGGATAACCTCTACAAAATTTGGGGACAAAAATTTTTCTAAAAAAATGTTAAAAAATCCTGAACCGTAAAAAGTTTCAAAAATCATGAAAAATAGAAAACAAGTCGTCTTGCCACGAAACTTCACATGAAGGCTTAGGGGACCATTGTATGAATTTACAAGCCATAAAAATGGCATTGGCATGGCATAAATATGAAGATGTGCTTGAACCCACCTACCACCCGTTCATCCTCGGCTTCCACATCCTGCATCTCTGGTCGACTGAGCGTCCGCACGCTCGTTTCATGGGTTGACTTAGGCATACGGAGTTCATCCCCAGTCTAAGCATACAGAGTTCATTCCCAGTCTAAGATCAGATAGGACCGAAGGTTGTGGTAGCAGGATCGACAGCTCGTAGGGGGGACCAGGCCGATCCCCAGCTTGGGCATTCTACCTCTCTGGCCTGTTGAGTGCCCGCACACCCGTTTCATGGGTTGGCTTAGGCATAGGGAGTTCATTCCATGTCTAAGCCCCAGTTGGACAGAGGGTTGTGGTGGCGGGACCGACAGCACGTAGAGGGGGACCAAGCTAATCCTCGGCTTGCGCATTATGCCTCTCTAGCTGGATCAGCACCCGCACGCTCGTGTCATGGGTTGACTTAGGCATACGGAGTTTATTCCTAGTCTAAGATCGACTCGAACTGAGGGTTGTGGCAGTAGGATCGACAGCACGCAAGGGGGATCACGGTGGTCCTCGACTTACGCATTTTGCCTCTCCGGTCGGTTGAGCACCCGCACGCACATTTTGTGGGTTGGCTTAGGCATACGGAGTTGATTCCATGTCTAAACATACAGAGTTCATTCCCAGTCTAAGATCGGATCGGACTGAGGGTTACGGTAGCAGGACCAGCAGTAGGATCGGTAGCACACAGGGGGGATCGAGCTGATCCTCGGCTTGTGCATTCTACCTCTCCAGCCGGTTGAGCACCCGCACGCTTATTTCGTGGGTTGGCTTAGGCATACGGAGTTCATTCCACGTCTAAGCCCCAGCCAGACCGAGGGTTGTGGTAGTAGGACCGGTAGCAGGATCGATAGCATGCAGAGAGGAATCGAGTTGATCCCCGACTTGCGTATTATGCCTCCCCAGCCGGCTGAGCGCCCGCATGCTCATTTCATGGGTTGACTTAGGCATATAGAGATCATCCCTAGTCTAAGCATACGGAGTTCATTCCCAATCTAAGATCAGACCAGATCGAGGGTTACGGCAGTAGGACCAGCAGACATAGGGGGCCTGCATGCTCGTTTCATAGGTTTACTTAGGCATACGAAGTTCATCCCCAGTCTAAGCATACAGAGTTCATTCCCAGTCTAATATCGGACCAGATTGAGGGTTACGGTAGCAAGATCGGTAGCAGCCAGGGGGGACCGAGCCGATCCTCGGCTTGTGCGCTCTGCCTCTCTGGTTGGCTGAGCACCTGCACGCCCGTTTCATGGGTTGGCTTAGGCATAGGGAGTTCATTCCATGTCTAAGGCCCAACCGGATAGGGGGTTGTGGCAGCGAGACTGACAGCACGCAGAGAGGGATCGGGCCGATCCCTGGCTTGCGCATTATGCCTCTCCGATCGGTTTCGCACCTGCACACTCGTTTCGTGGGTTGACTTAGGCATACGGAGTTAATTCCCAGTGTAAGATTGGACCAGACTGAGGGTTGTGGCAGCAGGATCGATAGCACGCAGGGAGGGATCGGGTCGGTCCCCGGCTTACGCATTCTGTCTCTCCGACTGGCTGAGTGCCCGCACGCTCATTTCATGGGTTGGCTTAGGCATACGGAGTTCATTCCATGTCTAAGCATACAGAGTTCATTCTCAGTCTAAGATCAGACCAGACCGAGGGTTGTGGCTACAGGACTAGCAGCAGGATCGGTAGCATGCAGGGAGGGACCGGGCCGATCCCTGGTTTTCACATTCTGCCTCTCTGATCGACTGAGCGCCCGCACGCTCGTTTCGTGGGTTAGCTTAGGCATACGGAGTTCATTCCATGTCTAAGCCCCAGTCGGACTGAGGGTTGTGGTAGCAAGACCGGTAGCAGGATCGGTAGCACGCAGAGGAGGACTGAGCTGATCCCCAGCTTGCGCATTATGCCTCTCCGGCCGACCTTTCCGGTCGGTTGAATGCCCAAACGCTCGTTTCATGGGTTGACTTAGGCATATGGAGTTCATCCCAAGTCTAAGCATACGGAGTTCATTCCTAGTTTAAGATTAGACTGGACCGAGGGTTGAGGCAGCAGGATTGACAGCACGCAAGGGGGACCGAGCCGATCCTCGATTTACGCATTTTGCCTCTCCGACAAGCTGAGTGCCCGCACGCTCGTTTCGTGGGTTGGCTTAGGCATACGGAGTTCATTCCATGTCTAAGCATACGGAGTTCATTCCGAGTCTAAGATTTTGAGCCACGGTGCACATGCTGGGCTTGAGCATGTGCTCGTGCCACATTTTTTTTGCCCGGGGCACCATCGTCGGAGCATCGCCGGAGAGCCTAACAGGTGGCATTGGGGGTTCCGATGATTGGGGGGGCCAGGGGGTGTGCACACATGATGTGCGATGGGTGCTGGTACTTGGCCTTTATATTGGCCCCCTATCCCTCATCAAACCTTGAGAACTCACACCCCCTTAGGAGCATTTGAGATTTTATAGGTTTGCTGCCAATAGCCATTAAAGTGTCTGAAATGGGGACACTTTTTTCAAACGATCACAAAATCTTCTCCACTTCAAGTTTTTACCTAAATTTTTTTGTGCATGCCAAAAAAAATACAAGGATCACCTCTACCAAATTTGGGGACAAAACTCTATCTAAAAAAATTTTAAAAAATCCAGAACCGGAAAAAGTTTCAAAAATCGTGAAAAATAAAAAATGGGTCGTCTTGCCACGAAACTTCACATGAAGGCTTAGGGGACCATTGTATGAATTTACAAGCCATAAAAATGGCATTGGCATGGCAGAAATATGAAGATGTGCTTGAACTCACCTACCACCCGTTTGATCCCCGGCTTGCGCATCCTGCCTCTCTGGTCAGCTGAGAGTCCGTATGCTCGTTTCATGGGTTGACTTAGGCATACGAAGTTCATCCCCAGTCTAAGCATAAAAAGTTCATTCCCAGTCTGAGATCGGACCGGACGGAGGTTTGCGACAGTAGGATCGACAGCACGCAGGGGGACCGGGTTGATCCCTGGCTTGCGCATTCTACCTCTCTGGCCGGCTGAGCACCCGTACACCCGTTTTGTGGGTTGGCTTAGGCATAGAGAGTTCATTCCATGTCTAAGCCCCAGCCGGACCGAGGGTTGTGGCAGCGGGGCTGACAACATACAGAGGGGGACTTGGCCGATCCTCGACTTGCGCATTACGCCTCTCCAGCTAGCTCAGCGCCCGTACGCTCATTTCATGGGTTGACTTAGGCATACAAAGTTCATTCCCAATCTAAGATCATACCAGATCGAGGATTGTGACAGCAGGATCGATAGCACGCAAGGGGGACCGGATTTGGTCCCCGACTTGCGCCTTCTACCTCTATGGCTGGCTGAGCGCCCGCACGCTCGTTTCGTGGGTTGGCTTAGGCATACAAAGTTCATTCCATGCCTAAGCATACGGAGTTCATTCCCAGTCAAAGATCGGACCGGACTGAAGGTTGCAGCAGCAGGATCGATAGCACATAGAGACCGGGCCGATCCCCGACTTGCGCATTCTCCCTCTCCGGCCGGCTAAGTGTCCGTACGCTCGTTTCATGGGTTGGTTTGGGCATAGGGAGTTCACTCCATGTCTAAGCCCCAGCCAGAAAAATAGTTGTGGTAACGGGACTGGCAGCACGCAGAGAGGGACCGGGCCGATCCTTAGCTTACGCATTATGCCTCTCTGGTTGGCTCAGCGCTCGCACGCTCATTTCGTGGGTTGACTTAGGCATACGGAGTTCCTTGCTAGTCTAAAATTGGACCGGACCAAGGGTTGCGACTACAAGATCGACAACACGAAGGGGTGGACCGAGATGATCTCCGACTTACTCATTCTGCCTCTCCAGCCGACTGAGTGCCCACACGCCCATTTCGTGGGTTGGCTTAGGCGTAGGGAGTTCATTCCATGTCTAAGCCCCAGCTGGACCGAGGGTTGTGGTAGCGGGACCGACAGCACGCAGAGGGGGACCGGACCGATCCAAGGCTTGCGCATTATGCCTCTCCGGCCTGCCTAGCACCCTCACGCTCATTTCATGGGTTGACTTAGGCATACGGAGTTCATTCCAGTCTACGAATAGATCGGACCGATGGTTGCGACAGTAGGATCGATAGCACACAAGGGAGGATCAGGCTGGTCCCTGACTTACGCATTCTGCCTCTTCGTCTGGTAGAGCGCCCGCACGCTTCTTTCATGGGTTGGCTTAGGCATACAGAGTTCATTCCCAGTCTAAGATCAGATCGAACCGATGGTTGCTGTAGTAAGACTAGCAGCAGGATCGGCAGCACGCAGGGAGGGACCGGGCTGATCCCCGACTTGCACATTCTGCCTCTTTGACCGGCTGAGCGCCCGTACGCTCATTTCATGGGTTGGCTTAGGCATACAGAGTTCATTCCATGTCTAAGCACTAGCCGGATCAAGGGTTGTGGCTGCAGGACCGGCAGCAGGATCAGCAGCACGTAAAGGGGGATCGGGCTACTCTTCGGCTCGCACATTATGCCTCTCCAACTGACCTCTTTGGTCGGCTGAGCGCCCGCATGCTCGTTTCATGGGTTGGCTTAGGCATACAAAGTTCATTCCATGGCTAAGCATACGGAGTTCATTCCCAGTCTAAGATTGGACTGGACTTAAGGTTGTAGCAGCAGGACCAGCAGTAGGATCGGCAGCACGTAGGGCGATCGGGCTGATCCCCGACTTGGGCATTCTGCCTCTCTGATCGACTGAGCGCCCGCACGCCCGTTTCCTAGGTTGGCTTAGTCTAAGATCGGATCAAATAGAGGGTTACGATAACAGGATCGACAGCACACAGGGAGGGACCGGGTCAGTCCCCGGCTTGCCCATTTTGCCTCTCCGGTAGAATGAGCGCCCGCACACTCGTTTCGTGGGTTGGCTGAGGCATACGGAGTTCATTCCATGTCTAAGCATACGGAGTTCATTCCCAGTCTAAGATCGGACCGGTCCAAGGGTTGTGGCAGTAGGACCAGCACAGGATGACAGCACGCAGGGGGACCGGGCCAATCCTTCGCTTGCGGATTCTACCTCTTTGACCGATTGAGCGCCCGCACGCTCGTTTCATGGGTTGGCTTAGGCATATGGAGTTCATTCAATTTCCTAGCCCCAACCAGACCGAGGGTTGTGGCAACAGGATCGGCAGCGGGATCGGTAGCACGCAGAGGGGGACCGGGCTGATCCCTGGCTTGCACATTATGCCTCTCCGACCGGCTCAGCGCCCGTACGCTCATTTCGTGGGTTGACTTATGCATACGGAGTTCATTCCCAATCTAAGACCAGACCAGATCGAGGGTTGCGGTAGCAAGATAGATAGCACGTAGGGGGGGACCTGGCCGAACCCCGGCTTGCACATTCTGCCTCTCTGTTCGACTGAGCGCTCGCACGCTCGTTTCATCGGTTGGCTTAGGCATACGGAGTTCATTCCATGTCTAAGCCCCAGCCGGACTGAGGGTTGTGTCGCAGGACCGGCAGCAGGATCAGCAGCATGCAGAGGGGGACCGAGTTGATCCCCGTCTTACACATTGTGCCTCTTCGATCGACCTCTACGACCGACTGAGCGCCCACACGCTCGTTTCATGGGTTGACTTAGGCATACGGAGTTCATCCCCAGTCTAAGCATACAGTGTTCATTCCCAACCTAAGATCGGACGAGACTGAGGGTTGCGATAGTAGGATCTGTAGCACGTAGGGGGGATCAGGCCGATCCCTGACTTGTGCATTCTGCCTCTCCGGCCGGTTGAGCGCCCACACACCCGTTTCGTGGGTTGGCTTAGGCATACGGAGTTCATTCCATGTGTAAGCCCCAGCCGGACCGAGGGTTGTGGCAGCGGGACCGACAACATGTAAAAGTTGATCGGGTCGATCCCCGGCTTACGCATTATGCCTCTTCGGCCTGCTCAACGCTCGCACGCTCGTTTCATGGGTTGACTTATGCATACGGAGTTCATTCCCAGTCTAAGATCAAACTGGACCGAGGGTTACAGTAGCAAGATCGACAGCACACATGAGGGGATCGGGCCAATCCCTGACTTGCGCATTCTACCTCTTCGACCGACGGAGCGCCCGCATGCTCATTTCGTGGGTTGGCTTAGGCATACAGAGTTCATTCCATGTCTAAGCATACGGAGTTCATTCCCAGCCTAAGATTTTGAGCCACGGTGCACATGCTGGGCTTGGGCATGTTCTGGTGCCACATTTTTTTTGCCTGGGGCACCATCGTCGGAGCATTGCTAGAGCATCGTCGGAGAGCCTAACCGGCGACATTGGGGGTTCCGATGATTGGGGGGTCGGGGGGGTTTGCGCACATGATGTGCGATGGGTGCTGGTACTTATGTCATGGGCTCCGACCTTAGACTCAGAAACCGTGCGGCCTTAGGCTTGGAATCTCCTCTTTTATGCCTAAGTCAGCCTAAAACACAAGTGAATGGGCACTAGAACAACGGGAAGGGCTGATTACGCAATTTAAAGAGAAACTGGATAAGAATGTAGAATTCTAGAAATGCTCTTGTATTCACTGAAACAGAAGTGTTTGATGGTGTACAAATGAGGAAGGAGCAGCTCTTTATTTATAGTTGAGGCTCCAGCTTACACTTAATGGCAATATCCTTAGAATAAAGGCTAAAATCATGGGATTATACAGATTACAATCAATCAGGATGCTAACTCCTGATTTTTAGGGTCAACCAAATTTGCCAGGATGCTGCTGCTGATCCTGCCTGCTTCCAGAAGCTTCCCTTGAGTGTCCAGCACCTTGGGCCCTTTTGGATATGGTGCGGGCAGCTTGTATGCCAAGCCTTGGTCTCACGGGCTGGCCTACAAGTTGGGCAGGCGTTCTGAACTCGTTTGCTAGGCTTTACGCGTAGATACTCGCCAGCACGCCTGGTCTACGGGCTTGAACCTCTGGCTCACCTGCTGGTGCGCCTGATGTGCCTGGCGCACCCGCCCAGGGTGTGACATTCTCCCCCACCTGATTGCGTAATGCCCTCATTGAGTCTTCTGCATGGTACTACCTGATCTGGTCCCCAGACTGCCATAAGTCATCTACTGGATCCCAGCTTGCCTCACTGTCTGGAAGACCCTTCCAGTGCACCAAGTACTCTTGATTTGGATGATAGTTCTTCCGTCTCACCTCCCGGTCAGCTATGATGCTGTGGACCTCCTTCTCATATGAGGCCCTTGCTCCCAATGGCGTACGCTTTGACTCTACCCATCATGGATCTCCCTCATCCTCATGGAACGGCTTGAGCATGCTCACATGGAACACCGGGTGTACCCTTAGCTTAGGTGGCATATCCAGCTTGTAGGCAACCTTGCCTACCCTCTTGACTACTCGGAAAGGTCCCTCATACCTCCGGACTAGGCCTTTGTGCAGCCCCCTATGGCACACAATGGGATGCAGCTTCACCAATACCAAGTCTCCAACCTGAAACTGCACGTCCCACCTATTCTGGTCTGCCCACTTCTTCAACCTCTTGGCCGCCTTTTGTAGACAAACTCTGGCCAAGTCATTTTGCTCCTGCTATGCCTTGGCAAACTTGTATGCTGCTGGATTTGGCCCTATATAACTTGCAGCAATCAAACCGGGTGTTAGTGGTTGTTGCCCTGTCACAACCTCAAATGGGCTCTGGTTCATTACCTCGTTCCTTTGCAAGTTGTAGGAAAATTGTGCAATATCTAGCAGCTTTGGCCAGTCCCTTTGTGTGGCACTCACATAGTGCCTGAGGTAGACCTTCAATAGTCCATTCACTCATTCTGTCTGTCCATCGGTCTACGGATGCATGCTGGTGGAAAAGTTCAAGTCTGACCCTAACAGCTTGAACAACTCAGTCCAAAACCTACCCGTGAAATGCCCGTCCCGATCACTAACAATGGTCCTCGGCACTCCCCAGTACTTAACCATGTTCTTCAGGAACAATCGAGCTGCCTCCTCAGCTGGGCACTCTTTGATTGCTGGAATGAAGATTCCATACTTGGAAAACCTGTCCACCACTACCATGATGCTTCCAAACCCTTCTGCTTTGGGTAGACCGACTATAAAGTCCAGAGAAACACTCTCCCATGGTCGCTTTGGCACTGGCAAGGGCTCCAAGAGACCGCCTAGTTTCTTGAGCTCCACCATGTCCTATTGGCACAGAAGACAAGTCTTCACATAGGCCTCCACATCATCCCTCATGTGCGGCCAGTAGTACCGATCCTCGATCAACGCCAAGGTACAACTCACTCCGGGGTGTCCAGCCCACCTTGAATCAGAGCTTCCCGTGCTGTGGCATAAACAGTCTACTTCGCTTGGTGTACAGCAAGCCATCCTACAACCAAAACCACCTAGTTTTACCTTGTTGGGCGTACTCTATCAAAGCCTTGGCTGTAGGATCATGCACAAGTCCCTCTTTGATGAGCGGCACCAGTGACCCCTCTGGTTGGCTAATGGTAGCAAGGTTAGCCTTCTTACTCAGGGCATCTGCCACTAGGTTCACTCACCCCCACTTCTACTCCATCTAAAAATCAAATTTCGTAAGAAAATCTTGCCATCTCGCCTGCTTGGGGGATAGCTTCTTCTACGTCTGGAAGTAGCTGATCGCCACATTGTCCGTCCTAACCACGAACCTCGACCCCAACAGGTAATGGCGCCAAGTGCGTAAGCAATGCACCACTGCAGTCATCTTCTTCTCTTGGATCATGTACTTGCACTCAGTCTATGATCGGACCGAACTGAGGGTTGCGGTAGCAGGACCAGCAGTAGGATCGGTAGCACACAGGGGGGACCGGGTCGATCCCCGGCTTGCGCATTCAGCCTCACCGACCGACTGAGCACCCGCACGCTCGTTTCGTGGGTTGACTAAGGCATACGGAGTTCATCCCTAGTCTAAGCATACGGAGTTCATTCCTAGTCTAAGATTGGACCGGACCGAGGGTTGTGGCAGCAAGATCGACAGCACGCAAGGGGGACCGAACCGATCCCCGGCTTACGCATTCTGCCTCTCCGGCCGGTTGAGCGCCTGCACACCTGTTACGTGGGTTTGCTTAGGCATAAGGAGTTCATTTCATGTCTAAGCCCCAGTCGGACCGAGGGTTGTGGTAGCGGGACCGGCAGCACGCTGAGGGGGACCAGGCCGATCCTCGGCTTGCGCATTATGCCTCTCCGATCGGTTGAGTGCCCACACGCTCATTTCGTGGGTTGGCTTAGGCATAGGAGTTCATTCCATTTCTAAGCATACGGAGTTCATTCCCAATCTAATAGTTTGAGCCACGGTGCACATGCTGGGCTTGCTCATGTGCTGGTGCCACATTTTTTTCGCCCGGGGCACATCACCGGAGCATCGCTAGAGAGCCTAACTGGCAGCATTGGGGGTTCCAACGATTGGGGGGGCCGGGGGGTGTGCACACATGATGTGTGATCGGTGCTAGTACTTGGCCCTTATCATGGCCCCCTACCCCTCATCAAACCTCGAGAACTCACACCCCCTTAAAGAGCATTTGAGATTTTATAGGTTTGCTGCCAGTAGCCATTAAAGTGTCCGAAATGGGGACACTTTTTTCAAATGGTCACAAAATCTTCTCCACTTTGAGTTTTTAGCTGAATTTTTTTGTGCATGCCAACAAAAATACAAGGATCACCTCTACCAAATTTGGGGACAAAAATCCTTCTAAAAAATTTTTAAAGAAATCTTGAACCGCAAAAAGTTTTGAAAATCGTGAAAAATAGAAAACGGGTTGTCTTGCCACGAAACTTCACATGAAGGCTTAGGGGACCATTGTATGAATTTACACATCATAAAAATGGCATTGGCATGGCAGAAATATGAAGATGTGCTTGAACCCACCTACCACTCGTTCGATCCCCTCTGGTCGGCTGAGTGTCCACACGCTCGTTTCGTGGGTTGACTTAGGCATACGGAGTTCATCCCCAGTCTAAGCATACGGAGTTCATTCCCAGTCTAAGATCAAACTGGACCGAGGGTTGTGGCAGCAGAATAGGCAGCACGCAGGGGGATCGGGTCGATCCCCAGCTTGCGCATTCTGCCTCTCCGACTGGCTGAGCGCCTGCACGCCCGTTTCGTGGGTTGGCTTAGGCATAGGGAGTTCATTCCATGTCTAAGCCCCAGCCAGACCGAGGGTTGTGGCAACGGGACCGATAGCACGCAGAGAGGGATCGAGTCGATCCCCAGCTTGCACATTATGCCTCTCCGATCGGTCAGCGCCTGCACACTCCTTTCGTGGGTTGACTTAAGCATACAGAGTTCATTCCCAATCTAAGATTGGAACGGACCGAGGGTTGCGGTAGCAGGATCGACAGCACACAGGGGGGACCGGCCCGATCCCTGGCTTGCGCATTTTGCCTCTCCGATCGGCTGAGCGCCCGTACGCTCGTTTTATGGGTTGGCTTAGGCATACGGAGTTCATTCCATGTCTAAGCATACGAGTTCATTCCCAGTCTAAGATCGGACTAGACTAAGGGTTGTGACAGCAGGACCAGCAGCAGTATCGACAGCACGTAGGGGGGATCGGGTCGATCCCCGGTTTACGCATTCTGCCTCTCCGGCCGGCTGAGCGCCCGCATGCTAATTTCATGGGTTGGCTTAGGCATACGGAGTTCATACCATGTCTAAGCCCCAGTCGAATCGAGGGTTGTAGTAACAGGACCAGCAACGGGATTGACAGCACGTAGAGGGAGATCGGGTCGATCCTCGGCTTGCGCATTATGCCTCTTCGGTCGGCTCAGCGCCCGCACGCTCGTTTCGTGGGTTGACTTATGCATACGATGTTCATTCCTAGTCTAAGATCGGACCGGACCGATGGTTGTGACAGTAGGATTGATAGCACATAGATGGGACCGGGTCGATCCTCGACTTACGCATTCTGCCTCTCCGGCCAACTGAACACCCGCACGCTCGTTTCGTGGGTTGGCTTAGGCATACGGAGTTCAATCCATGTCTAAGCATACAGAGCTCATTCCCAGTCTAAGATTTTGAGCCACGGTGCACATGCTGAGCTCAAGCATGTGCTGGTGCCAGACTTTTTTCGCCCGGGGCACCTTCGTCGGAGCATCGCCGGAGAGCCTAACCGGCGGTATTGGGGGTTTCGACGATTGGGGGGGCCAGGGGGTGTGCGCTCATGATGTGCGATGGGTGCTGGTAGTTGGCCTTTATATTGGCCCCCTATCCCTCATCAAACCTCGAGAACTCACACCCCCTTAAAGAGCATTTGAGATTTTATAGGTTTGCTGCCAGTAGCCATTAAAGTGTCTGAAATGGGGACACTTTTTTCAAATGGTCACAAAATCTTCCCCACTTCGAGTTTATAGCTGAATTTTTTTTGTGCATGCCAACAAAAATACAAGGATCACCTCTAGCAAACCTAGGGATAAAACTCTTTCTAAAAAATTTTAAAAAATCCCGAACTGGAAAAAGTTTCAAAAATCTTGAAATATAGAAAACGGGTCGTCTTACCACGAAACTTCACATGAAGGCTTAGGGGACCATTGTATGAATTTACAAGCCATAAAAATGGCATTGGCATGGCAGAAATATGAAGATGTGCTTGAACCCACCTACTACCCATTTGATCCTCGGTTTACGCATCCTACCTCTCTGGTCGGTTGAGCACCCGTACGCTTGTTTCGTGGGTTGACTTAGGCGTATTGAGTTCATCCCCAGTCTAAGGATACGAAGTTCATTCCCAGTCTAAGATCAGACCGAACCAGGGTTGCGATAGTAGGATAGGTAGCACGTAGGGGGGATCGGGGTGATCCCTGACTTGCGCATTCTGCCTCTCCGACCGACTGAGCGCCTGCATGCCCGTTTCATGGATTGGCTTAGGTATAGGGAGTTCATTCCATCTCTAAGCCCCAGCCGGACCGAGGGTTATGGTAGCGGGATCGATAGCACGCGGAGGGGGACCGAGTCGATCCCCGGTTTGCGCATTATGCCTCTCTGGAAGGCTCAGCGCCCGCACGCTCGTTTCGTGGGTTGACTTAGGCATACGCAGTTCATTCCCAGTCTAAGATTAGACCAGACCGAGGGTTACGACAGCAGGATTGACAGCACGCAGGGGGGAGCGGGTCGATCCCCAGCATACGCATTCTGCCTCTTAGGCCGGCTGAGCGCCCGCTCACTCGTTTCATGGGTTGGCTTAGGCATACGGAGTTCATTCCATGTCTAAGCATACGGAGTTCATTCCCAGTCTAAGATCAGACCGAATTGAAGGTTGTGGCAGTAGGACCAGCAATAGGATTGACAGCACGTAGGGGGGATCGAGTCGATCCCCGGCTTGTGTATTTTGCCTCTCCGGCCGGCTGAGCACCCGCACGCTCGTTTCGTGGGTTGGCTTAGGCATACAGAGTTCATTCCATGTTTAAGCCCCAGCCGGACCGAGGGTTGTGGCAGTAGGACTGATAGCGGGATCGACAGCATGCCGAAGGCGATCGGGCTGATCCCCGGCTTACGCACTATGCCTCTCTGGCTGGCTGAGTGCCCGCACGCACGTTTCATGGGTGGACTTAGGCATACGGAGTTCATCCCCAATCTAAGCATATAGAGTTCATTCCCAATCTTAGATCGGACCGGATCGAGGGTTGCGACAGCAAGATCGACAGCACACAGGAGGGACCGGGCCGATCCCTGGCTTACGCGTTCTGCCTCTCCGGCTGGCTGAGTGCCCGCATGCCCGTTTCATGGGTTGGCTTAGGCATAGGGAGTTCATTCCATGTCTAAGCCCCAGTCAAATCGAGGGTTGTGGTAGCGGGATCGATGGCACACAGAGGGGGATCGGGCCAATCCCTGGCTTACGCATTATGCCTCTTTGGTCAGCTCAACGCCCGCACGCTCGTTTCGTGGGTTGACTTATGCATACGAAGTTCATCCCCAGTCTAAGCATACGGAGTTCATTCCCAGTCTAAGATCGGACCGGACCAAGGGTTGCTACAGCAGAATCGACAGCACGTAGGGGGACCGAACCGATCCCCAGCTTGCACATTCTGCCTCTCTGGTCGGTTGAGCGCCCGTACGGCCGTTTCATGGGTTGGCTTAGGGATAGGGAGTTCATTCCATGTCTAAGCCCCAGTCGGACCGAGGATTGTGGCAGCGAGATCGGTAGCACGCAAAGGGGATTGGGTCGATCCTCTGCTTACGCATTATACCTCTTCGGTTGGCTCAGCACCCGTACGCTCATTTCGTGGGTTGACTTGCACATACGAAGTTCATTCCCAGTCTAAGATCGGACAGGACTGAGGGTTGTGGCAGCAGGATCGACAGCACACCGGGGGGACCGAGCCGATCCCTAGCTTGCACATTCTGCCTCTCCGGTCGGTTGAGCACCCGCACGCTCGTTTCATGGGTTGGCTTAGGCATACAGAGTTCATTCCATGTCTAAGCATACGAAGTTCATTCCCAGTCTAAGATTTTGAGCCACGGTGCACATGCTGGGCTAGGGCATGTGCTGGTGCTACATTTTTTTCACCCGGGGTACCATCGTCGGAGCATCGCCGGAGAGCCTAACAGGCAGCATTGGGGGTTTTGACGATTGGGGGGGTCGGGGGGGTGTGCATATGATGTGCGATGGGTGCTGGTACTTGTGTCATGGGCTCCGACCTTAGACTCAGAAACCGTGCGGCCTTAGGGTTGGAATCTCTTCCTTTATGCCTAAGTCAGCCTAAAACACAAGCGTACGGGCACTAGAACAACGGGAAGGGCTGATTACACAACTTAAAGAGAAACAGGATAAGAAGGTAGAATTTTGGAAATGCTCTTGTATTCACTGAAACGGAAGTGTTTGATGGTGTACAAATAAGGGAGGAATAGCCCTCTATTTATAGTTGAGGCTCCAGCTTACACTTAATGGCAATATCCCTAGAATAAAGGCTAAAATCATGGGATTATATAGATTACAATCAATCAGGATGCTAACTCCTAATTTTCAGGGTCAACCAAATCTACTAGGATGCTGCTGCTGATCCTACCTGCTTCCAAAAGCTTCCCTTGCTTGTCCAGCACCTTGGGCCCTTCTGGATATGGTATGGGTAGCTTGTATGCCAGGCCTTGGTCTCATGGGTCGCCTTGTGTAGACAAACTCTGGCCAATTCAGTTTGCTCCTGCCATGCTTTAGCAAACTTGTATGCTGTGGATTCGACCTTGTATATCCTGCAGCAATCGAACCGGGTGTTAGTGGTTGTTGCCCTGTCACAACCTTAAATGGGCTCTGGTTCGTTGCCTCGCTCCTTTGCAAGTTGTAGGAAAACTACGTAATATCTCGCAGCTTTGGCAAGTCCTTTTGTGTAGTACTCACATACTGCCTGAGGTAGACCTCCAATAGTCCATTCAGTCATTCTATCTGCCCATCGGTCTACGGATGCATGCTGGTGGAAAAGTTCAAGTCTGACCCCAACAGCTTGAACAACTCAGTCCAGAACCTGCCCGTAAAATGCCCATCCCGATCACTAACAATGGTCCTCGACACTCCCCAGTACTTAACCATATTCTTCAGGAACAATCGAGCTGCCTCTTCGGTTGGGCACTCCTTGGTTGCTGGAATGAAGAGTCCATACTTGGAAAACCTATCCACCACTACCATGATGCTTCCAAACCCTTCTGCTTTGGGTAGACTGACTATAAAGTCCAGAGAAACACTCTCCCATGGTCGCTCTGGCACTGGCAATGGCTCTAGGAGACCGCCTGGTTTCTTGAGCTCCACCTTGTCCTGTTGGCACACAAGACAAGTCTTCACATAGGCCTCTACATCGTCCCTCATGTGCGGCCAGTAGTATTGATCCTTGATCAGTGCCAAGGTACGGCTCACTCCGGGGTGTCCAACCCACCTTGAATCATGGCATTCTTGCAAAACTTCCTTGCGGAGTTTCCGTGCTACGGTACAAACAGTCTATTGCCCCTGGTGTACAACAAGCCATCCTGCAACCAAAACCACCTAGTCTTACCTTGCTGGGCGTACTCTATCAAAGCCTTGGCTGTAGGATCATGCGCAAGTCCCTCCTTGATGCGCGACACCAGTGACCCCTCTGGCTGGCTAATGGTAGCAAGGTTAGCCTTCTTGCCCAGGGCGTCTGCCTCTAGGTTTGCCCACCCTGGCTTGTACTCTATCTGGAAATCATATTCCGCAAGAAAATCTTGCCATCTCGCCTACTTGAGGGACAGCTTCTTCTACGTCTGGAAGTAACTGGTCGCCACATTGTCCGTCCTAACCATAAACCTCGACCCTAACAGGTAATGGCACCAAGTGCGCAAGCAGTGCACCACTACAGTCATCTCCTTCTCTTGGACCATGTACTTGCACTCAGTCTCATTCAGCTTTCTGCTCTTGAATGTGACTAGACGTCCCTCCTACATCAACACGCCCCCTATGGCAAAGTTTGATGCATCCGTATGTACCTCATAATGCTTGGCATGGTCTGGCAAGGCCAAGACTAGCTCCTCGATCACAGCCCGCTTCAACCTATCAAAGGCTTCCTGGCACCCTGCGCTCCACTCCCAGCTTTCCCTTTCTTGAGCAAGTCAGTCAATGGTGTGGCTATTACTGAGTGACCTTTGTTGAAGCGCCTGTAGTAGTTGACCAGCCTAAGGAACGATCTCAACTCAGTGACCTTGGCTGGCGGTTGCCACTCCAGGATGGCATGGATCTTGCCTTCATCCATTCGTATCCTGCCACTTCCCACTATGCGGCCAAGGAATGAGATCTCCTACTGGGTGAATGAGCACTTCTCCCTCTTGACAAATAGCTTGTTTACCCGCAACACCTCAAACACTTGTCTGAAGTGGTCTACATGCTCTCCCAAAGTCTGGCTGTAGATCACAATGTCATCCAAATAAACCATAACAAACCGATCAAGGAATGACTGAAGTACCTTGTTCATAAGGGTGCAGAATGTTGCTGGGGCGTTCGTGAGTTTGAAAGGCATCACCAAGAACTCATACGAGCCATACCGAGTGACACATGCTATCTTTGGCTCATCTCCCTTCATGATCCTGACTTGATAGTAGCCTAACCTCAAATCCAGCTTGGTGAACCACCTTGCGCTCCCAAGTTGATCGAACAAGTTTGCAATGAGTGGGATGGGGTACTTGTTCTTGATCGTCAGCTTATTCAAAGCTCGGTAGTCTATGCACAGTCGCAATGACCCATCATGCTTGTGCTGAAATAGAATCGGTGCACCATAGGGTGCCTTCGATGGCCTGATGAAGCCAGCATCAACTAACTCTTTGAGCTGCTTCCTCAACTCTTCCAACTCTGGTGGAGACATTCGGTAAAGGGCTCTAGCTGGTGGCTTGGCCTCGGACACCAACTCGATCTTGTGGTCCACCTCCCTCTTAGGTGGTAGCTTGCTAGGTAGCTTTGTGGGCATCACATCACTAAAGGTCTTCATCACCTTTAGCACCTCCAAGGGTGACTCGGTATCCTTCTCCCTTGGCTCATCATATTTTAGGGCTGCCAAGAAGGTGTCTTCTTGTTTGCTTATTGCCTTGGCAAATTGGATGGCTGACACCACCCGTGACCCAACTCCAGACCCTCTCCTCAATGGCATAGGCATTGGCATCGTGCATCCAAGATGCAAGCACAATTGACAAAAGGCACAAAGAGGGCGTTAATCCAAACAAGGAAATCCAACCCAATCACAAACTCATAGTCATTAAGGGGTATTACCTCAATGGTCTCCTTGCCTTTCCAGTCTCCAAGCTGTAACTCCACTCCCCGCGCTACTCCAATGGCTGGAACTTCATTAGAGTTCACCATTTTGATGGTACCAGTCCCTTTCTGCACTTTTAGTCTGAGCTTCTAGGCTCTATCACCTAAAATAAAAAGATGTGAGGCACCTGTGTCCACTAGTGTGCTCACCTTTTAACCCGCAACCATTAGATCTGCAAACATTAAGCCCTTTGGCTTTCGGCTCCCCTTACTCTGAACAGCATCGAGCACCAACGACCCAAGCTTTGCTACCCCTAACTCTGGCTCCTCGTCAGACTCCTTGTCTACAGCAGCCAGCTTGCCCTTCTGTGGGTAATTACGCGCTATGTGGCTCTCTCCACATAGGTAGCATGCTAGTGGCTCTCGGTCCCCCTTTGCTTTCCACTTGCCTGCTGGTGGCTTCCTCTTTCCATCATTGATTGAACAGTCTCGGTCTCTATCCTTGGACTTCCGGTCACAGTCCTTCCCCTTAGACTGCTTCTTTTAATCCCTATCGTCCCTACCCTTACCCTTGGGCTTGGTAAACTCGAACTTGTTCAGAGGCTTGAACTCTATCAAGGCCTCGGTAGTAGTCATGGCTTTAGCCAAGTCATGAACTCCTCTTCTTTGTAGCTCATGCTTCACCCACGACTTCAGCCCATCCATGAAAGCAAATAAGGTGTCCTTCTCACCTAGATCTGAGATCTGTAGCATCAGTTCAGAGAATTTTTGGACATACTCCCTTATGTCCCCTTACTGGCTCAGCCTGCGTAACTTTGCTCGCGCCTCATCATCGGCATACTCCGGGTAAAATTATTCTCTGAACTCCTTTTGGAACTCTACCCAGGTTCTAATCTTGATGCACCCACGCCTGACATCATCACACCTGCGCCTCTACCATAATAAGGCTACATCAGGGAGATACATAGCAACGGTGCTTACCTTTATCACCTCGTCTTGCATGCCCATGGCTTGGAAGTACTACTCCATACCCCAAAGGTAGTTATCTACTTCCTTGGCTGCCCTAGTCCCCTTGAACTCCTTAGGCTTGGGGACATCCAATCTGGACTTGAACACTCCAGTAAACATGCCATTCCTAATGGCAGTCTTGCAAGCAACAAGCTCACTGGTAAGCTCCTCCATCCGCTGGCGCATGGCCTCCATGCCATCGCTTAAGGTTAGCACTTCAGCCTCAAAGGTCTGATTCTTTTGGGTGAACACGTCCAAGCTTTTGTTGAAAGTAGCTTGCAGCTCACTTTGGATCTCCTCCCCCATGGAGTCTAGCAATGCAATGTGAGTCTCTACCCCCTCAAGCTTCTCCCCCATGTCGCCCATGGTCACCTCCACCTTGGCCAGCCTACCGTCCATGGTAGACAAGATATCTCTAGAACTGGTTTTCCTCCCTCTTCCACACCCATGCTCTTGGGCCTCTGGTTGTTGGTTAGCAACGTCACTTTGGGATGCCATCTCCTCTAACCTGCACAACACAAACTCGCAAAATCAAACTTGCTCTGATACCAACTGTCACAGGCTCTGAACTTAGATTCAGAAATCGTGCGGCCTTAGGCTTGGAATCTCCTCCTTTATGCCTAAGTCAACCTAAAACACAAGCGTACGGGCACTAGAACAATAGGAAGGGCTGATTATGCAAGTTAAAGAGAAACAGGATAAGAAGGCAGAATTCTAGAAATACTCTTGTATTTACTGAAACAAAAGTGTTTGATGGTGTACAAATAAGGGAGGAGCAGCCCTCTATTTATAGTTGAGGCTCCAGCTTACACTTAATGGCAATATCCCTAGAATAAAGGCTAAAATCATGGGATTATACAGATTACAATCAATCAGGATGCTAACTCCTAATTTTTAGGGTCAACCAAATCTGCCAGGATGCTCTGCTGATCCTGCCTGCTTCCAGAAGCTTCCCTTGCATGTCCAGCACCTTTGGCCCTTCTGGATGTGGTGTGGGCAGCTTGTATGCTAGGCCTTGGTCTCAAGGGCTGGCTTGCAAGTTGGGCGGGCATTCTGAACTCGTTTACTAGGCTTTGCGGGCAGATACCCTCCAGCACACCTGGTCTGCGGGCAGATACCTCTGGCTCGCCTGCTACTCACCTGATGTGCCTGGTGTGCCCGCCTAGGGCGTGACACTTGGCCCTTATATTGGCCCCCTATCCCTCATCAAACCTCGAGAACTCACACCTCCTTAAAGAGCATTTGAGATTTTATAGGTTTGCTGCCACTGGCCATTAAAGTGTCTGAAATGGGGACACTTTTTTCAAACGGTCACAAAATCTTCTCGGCTTCGAGTTTTTAGCTGAATGTTTTTGTGCATGCCAAAAAAAAATACAAGGATCACCTCTACCAAATTTGGGGACAAAACTCTTTGTAAAAAATTTTTAAAAAATCTCGAATCGTAAAATGTTTCGAAAATCATGAAAAATAGAAAACGGGCCATCTTGCCACGAAACTTCACATGAAGGCTTAGGGGACCATTGTATGAATTTACAAGCCATAAAAATGGCATTGACATGGCAGAAATATGAAGACGTCCTTGAACCCACCTACCATCCATTCGATCCCTGGCTTGCTCATCCGGCCTCTCTGGTGGTTAAGCGCTCGCACGCTTGTTTCATGGGTTGAGTTAGGCATACGGAGTTCATCCCTAGTCTAAGTATACAGAGTTCATTCCCAATTTAAGATCAGATTGGAGCAAGGGTTGTGGCCACAGGATCGACAGCACGCAGGAGGGACCGGGCCAATCCCCAGCTTGCGCATTCTGCCTTTCCAGGCGGCTGAGCACCCGCACGCCCGTTTCGTGCGTTGGCTTAGGCATAGGAGTTCATTCCATGTCTAAGCCCTAGTCGGACCGAGGGCTGTGGCTATGGGACCAGCAGCACACAAAGGGCGATCGGGTTGATCCTCGATTTATGCATTATGCCTCCCTGGCCGGCTCAGTGCTCACACGATCGTTTCTTGTGTTGACTTAGGCATACGGAGTTCATTCCCAGTCTAAGATTGGACTGGACTGAGGATTGCAGTAGCAGGATCGACAGCACGCAGGAGGGACCGGGCTGATCCCCGGCCTACGCATTCTGCCTCTCCGACCGGCTGAGCGCCCGCACGCTCGTTTCTTGGGTTGGCTTAGGCATACAAAGTTCATTCCATGTCTAAGCATACAGAGTTCATTCCCAGTCTAAGATCAGACCTGACCGAGGGTTATGGCAACAGGACCACAGTAGGATCGACAGCACGTAGGGGGGACCGGACCGATCCCCGGCTTGAGCTTTCTGCCTCTCCAATCGATCGAGCGCCCGCACGCTCATTTCGTGGGTTGGCTTAGGCGTACGAAGTTCATTCCATATCTAAGCCCTAGCCGAACCGAGGGTTGTGGCAGTAGGACCAGTAGCGGGATCAGCAGCACACAGAGAGGGATCGAGCTGATCCCCGGCTTGCGCATTATGCCTCTCAGGTCAGCCTCTCTGACCGACTGAGCGTCCACACGCTCGTTTCGTGGGTTGACTTAGGCATACGAAGTTCATCCCCAATCTAAGCATACAAAGTTCATTCCCAGTCTAATTGGATTGGACCGAGGGTTGCGACAGTAGGATCGGTAGCATGCAGGGGGACCGAGCTGATCCCCGGCTTGCGCATTCTGCCTCTCCGATTGGCTGAGCGCCCGCACGCCCATTTTGTGGGTTGGCTTAGGCATAGGGAGTTCATTCCATGTCTAAGCCACAGCTGGACCAAGGGTTGGGGCAGTGGAATCGACAGCACACAGAGAGGGATCGGGTCAATCCCCGTCTTGTGCATTATGCCTCTCCGGTCTGCTGAGCGCCCACATGCTCGTTTCGTAGGTTGGCTTAGGCATATGGAGTTCATTCCATGTCTAAGCATACGGAGTTCATTCCCAGTCTAAGATTTTGAGCCACGGTGCACATGCTGGGCTCGGGCATGTGCTGGTGCCCATTTTTTTTGCCCGGGGCACCATCGTCAGAGCGTTGCCGGAGAGCCTAATTGGCAGCATTAGGGGTTCCGACGATTGGGGGTGCCGGGGGGTGTGAACACATGATGTGCGATGGGTGCTGGTACTTGGCCCTTATATTGGCCCCCTATCCCTCATCAAACCTCGAGAACTCAAACCCCCTTAAAGAGCATTTGAGATTTTATAGGTTTGTTGCCAGTAGCCATTAAAGTGTCTGAAATGGGGACACTTTTTTCAAACGGTCACAAAATCTTCTCCACTTCGATTTTTTAGCTAAATTTTTTTTTGCATTCCAACAAAAATACAATGATTACATCTACCAAATTTGGGGACAAAACTCTTTCTTTTAAAACATCCCAAACTATAAAAAGTTTTAAAAATCGTGAAAAATAGAAAATGGGTCGTCTTGCCACGAAACTTCACATGAAGGCTTAGGGGACCATTGTATGAATTTACACACCATAAAAATGGCATTGGCATGGCAGAAATATGAAGATGTGCTTGAACCCACCTACCACCCGTTCGATCCCCAGCTTGCGCGTCCTGCCCCTCTGGTCGGCTGAGCGCCCGCACCTTCGTTTCATGGGTTGACTTAGGCATACGGAGTTCATCCCCAGTCTAAGCATACAGAGTTCATTCCCAGTCTAAGATCAGATCGAACTGAGGGTTGTGGCAGCAGGATTGGTAGCACGTAGGGGGGACCGAGTCAATCCTCGGCTTGCGCATTCTGCCTCTCCGACCGATTAAGCGCCCGTACGCCCACTTCGTGGGTTGGCTTAGGCGTAGGGAGTTCATTCCATGTCTAAGCTTACGGAGTTCATTCCCAGTCTAAGATTAGATCGGATCGAAGGTTGCAGCAATAGGACCAACAGCAGGATCGGCAGCACGTAGGGGGAGACCAGGCCGATCCTCAGCTTGCGTATTCTACCTCTCCAGCCAGCTGAGCACTCGCACGCTCATTTCATGGGTTGGCTTAGGTATATGGAGTTCATTCCATGTCTAAACCCCAGCCAGACTGAGGGTTATGGTTGCAGGACCGGTAGTGGGATCGGTAGCATGCAGAGGGTGATCGAGCTGATCCTCGGCTTGTGCATTATGCATCTTCGATCGACTGAGCGCCCGCACGCCCATTTTGTGGGTTGGCTTAGGCGTAGGGAGTTCATTCCATGTCTAAGCCCCTGTTGGACCAAGGGGTTGTGGCAGCGGGACCTGTAGCACGCAGAGGGAGATGGGGCCATCCCCAACTTGCACATTATGCCTCTTCGGTGGCTCAGTGCCCGTACGCTCGTTTCGTGGGTTGACTTGTTCATACGGAGTTCATTCCTAGATTAAGATCAGACCGGACCAAGGGTTGCAGTAGCAAGATCGACAGTACGTAGGGGGGATCGGGCCGATCCCTGGCTAGCGCATTCTACCTTTCCAGTTGGCTAAGCACCCGTATGCTCATTTCGTGGGTTGGCTTAGGCATACGAAGTTCATTCCATGTCTAAGCATACACAGTTCATTCCCAGTCTAAGATCGGACTGGATCGAAGGTTGCGGCAGCAGGACCAGTAGCAGGATCGACAGCACGCAGGGGGAACCGGATCGATCCCCAGCTTGTGCATTCTGCCTCTCCGGCCGGTTGAGCGCCCGCACGCTCGTTCCGGGGGTTGGCTTAGGCATACGGAGTTTATTCCATGTCTGAGCCCCAGCCGGACCGAGGGTTGTGGCAGGACCGGCAGCGGGATCGACAGCACACAGAGGGGGATCGGACTGATCCCTGGCTTGCACATTATGCCTCTCCGGTCGACTGAGTGCCCTCATGCTCATTTCATGGGTTGACTTAGGCATGCGAAGTTCATCCCCAATCTAAGCATACAGAGTTCATTCCCAGTCTAGGATCGGTCCGAACTGAGGGTTGTAGCAGTAGGATCGGTAGCATGCAGGGGGGACCGGGCCGATCCTCGGCTTACGCATTCTACCTCTCCTATCGACTAAACGCCCGCACGCCCGTTTCGTGGGTTGGCTTAGGCATAGGGAGTTCATTCCTTGTCTATGCCCCTGCCGGATCGAGGGTTGTGGCAGCAGGATCGGTAGCACACAGAGGGGGACCGAGCCGACCCCAGCTTGCGTATTATGCCCCTCCGGTCGGCTTAGTGCCCGGACACTCATTTCATGGGTTGACTTAGGCATACAGAGTTCATTCCTAGTCTAAGATCAGATCGGACCGAGGGTTACGACAGCAGGATCGACAGCACGCAGGGGGGGACCGCGCCAATCCCTGGCTTGTGCATTCTGCCTCTTCGATTGGCTGAGTGTCTGCACGTTCATTTCATGGGTTGGCTTAGGCATACAGAGTTCATTCCATGTCTAAGCCCCAGCCGGACCGAGGGTTGTGGTAGTGGGACCGGCGGCACGCAGAGGGGGACTGGGCATTATGCCTCTTCGGCTTGCTGAGCTCCCGCACGCTCATTTCGTGGGTTGACTTATGCATACGGAGTTCATTCCCAATCTAAGATCTGACCGGATCGAGGGTTGCAGTAGCAGGATCGACAACACGCAGGGGGGATCGGGCTGATCCCCGGCTTACGCATTTTGCCTCTCTTGACGGCTGAGCGCCAATACGCTCGTTTCATAGGTTGGCTTAGGCATATGGAGTTCATTCAACGACTAAGCATACGAAGTTCATCCCAGTCTAAGATTTTGAGCCACGGTGCACATGCTGGGCTCAGGCATGTGCTGGTGCCGCATTTTTTTCACCCTGGGCACCATCACCGGAGCATCGCCGGAGAGCCTAACCGGAGGCATTGGGGGTTCCGGCCATTGGGGAGGCGGGGGTTGTGCGCACATGATGTGCGATGGGTGCTGGTACTTGGCCATTATATTGGCCCCCTATCCCTCATCAAACCTCGAGAACTCACACCCCCTTAAAGCGCATTTGAGATTTTATAGGTTTGCTGCCAGTAGCCATTAAAGTGTCTGAAATGGGGACACTTTTTTCAAACGGTCACAAAATCTACTCCACTTCGAGTTTTTAGTTGAATTTTTTTGTGCATGCCAAAAAAAAATACAAGGATCACCTCTACCAAATTTGGGGACAAAAGTCTTTCTAAAAAAATTTAAAAAAATCCCGAACCTAAAAAGTTTTAAAAATTGTGAAAAATAGAAAACGGGTCATCTTGCCACGAAACTTCACATGAAGGCTTAGGGGACCATTGTATGAATTTACAAGCCATAAAAATGGCATTGGCATGGTAGAAATATGAAGATGTGCTTGAACCCACCTATCACCGGTTCGATCCACGACTTACGCATCCTGCCTCTCTGGTCGGTCGAGCGCCCGCACGCTCATTTCGTGGGTTGACTTAGACATACGGAGTTTATCCCCAGTCTAGGCATACAGAGTTCATTCTTAATTTAAGATTGAACCAGATCGAGGGTTACAACAGCAAGATCGACAGCACGTAGGAGGGATCGGGCCGATCCCCAGCTTGTGCATTCTGCCTCTCCAGCTGGTTGAGTGCCTGTACGCTCGTTTCCTAGGTTGGCTTAAGTATAGGTAGTTCATTCCATGTCTAAGCCCCAGTCGGACCGAGGGTTGTGGCAGTGGGACCGGCAGCACGCAGAGGGGGATCGGGCCAATCCCCGGGTTGCGTATTATGCCTCTCTGACCGGCTTAGTGCCCGCACGCTCATTTCGTGGGTTGACTTAGGCATACGGAGTTCATTCCCAGTCTAAGATCAGATCAGGTCGATCCCCGGCTTGCGCATTCTGCCTCTTCGGCCGGTTGAGCGCCCGCACGCTCGTTTCATGGGTTGGCTTACGCATACAAAGTACATTCCATGTCTAAGCATACAAAGTTCATTCCCAGTCTAAGATCGGACTGGACCAAGGGTTGCGACAGTAGGACCAGCAGCAGGATCGGCAGCACGCAGGGGTAGACCGGACCGATCCATGCCTTGCACATTCTGCCTCTCCGGTCGGCTGAGCACCCACACGCTCATTTTGTGGGTTGGCTTAGGTATACGGAGTTCATTCCATGTCTAAGCAACAGCCAGACCGAGTGTTGTGGTAGCAGGACCGACAGCAGGATCGACAGCACGCAGAGGGGGACCGGGCTGATCCTCGACTTGCATATTATGCCTTTCTGGCCGGTTGAGTGCTCGTACGCTCATTTCATGGGTTGACTTAGGCATACGGAGTTCATCCCAAGTCTAAGCATACAGAGTTCATTCCCAGTCTAAGATCAGACCAGACCGAGGGTTGCTGCAGCAGGATCGACAGCATGCAGGGGGGGCCGGGCCGTTCCCCGACTTACGCATTCTGCCTTTCCGATCGGCTGAGCACCCGCACGCCCATTTCGTGGGTTGGCTTAGGCATAGGGAGTTCATTCCATGTCTAAGCCCCAATCGGACCGAGGGTTGTGGCAGTGGGACCGGTAGCATACAGAGGGGGACCAGGCCGATCCTTGGCTTGCGCATTATGCCTCTTCGGCCAGCTCAACGCCTGCACGCTCGTTTCGTGGGTTAACTTATGCATACAGAGTTCATTCCCAGTCTAAGATCGAACCGTACCAAGGGTTAAGGCAGCAGGATCGATAGCACACAGGAGGGGACCGAGCCGATCCCCGGCTTGCGCATGCTGCCTCTCTGGCCGACTGAGCGACGGCATGCTCATTTCGTGGGTTGGCTTAGGCATACGGAGTTCATTCCATGTCTAAGCATACGGAGTTCATTCCTAGTCTAAGATTTTGAGCGACGGTGCACATGCTAGGCTCGGGCATGCGCTGGTGCCACATTTTTTTCGCCCGAGGCACCATCGTCAGAGCATCACCGGAGAGCCTAACAGGCGGCATTGGGGGTTCCGGTGATTGGGGGCGCCGGGGGGTGTGCGCACGTGATGTGCGATGGGTGCTGGTACTTGGCCCTTATATTGGCCCCCTATCCTTCATCAAACCTCAAGAACTCACACCCTTTTAAAGAGCATTGAGATTTTATAGGTTTCCTGCTAGTAGCCATTAAAGTGTCTGAAATGGGGACACTATTTGCAAACGGTCACAAAATATTCTCCACTTTGAGTTTTTAGCTAAATTTTTTTGTGCATGCCAAAAAAAATAAAAGTATCACCTCTACCAAATTTGGGGACAAAACTGTTTCTAAAAAAATTTTAAAAAATCCTGAACCGTAAAACGTTTCAAAAATCCTGAAAAATAGAAAATGGGTCGTCTTGCCACGAAACTTCACATGAAGGCTTAGGGGACCATTGTATGAATTTACAAGCCATAAAAATGGCATTGGCATGGCAGAAATATGAAGATGCGCATGAACCCACCTACCACCCGTTCAATCCCCGGCTTGTGCATCCTGCCTCTCTGGTCGGCCGAGCGCTCGCACGCTCGTTTGGTGGGTTGACTTTGACATACAAAGTTCATCCCCAGTCTAAGCATATGGAGTTCATTCCCAGTCTAAGATCAGACCAGATCGAGGGTTACGGTAGCAGGATCGGCAGCATGCAGGGGTGACCGGACCGATCCCTGGCTTCCGCATTCTGCCTCTCTAGCCCGCTGAACGCCCACACGCCCATTTCGTGGGTTGGCTTAGGCATAGGCAGTTCATTCCATGTCTAAGCCCTAGTCAGACCGAGGGTTGTGGCAACGAGACTGACAGCACGTAGAGGGGGATCGGGCTGATCCCCGATTTATGCATTCTACCTCTCCGACCGGTTCATCACCTATACGCTCGTTTCATGGGTTGACTTAGGCATACGGAGTTTATTCCCAGTCTCAGATCGAATCGGACCGAGGGTTACGGCAGCAGGACCAGCAGTCGAATCGGTAGCACGCAGGGGGGGACCGAGCCGATCCCCAGCTTGCGTATTTTACCTCTCCGGTCGACTGAGCGTCTGCACGCTCGTTTCATGGGCTAGCTTAGGCATACTGAGTTCATTCCATGTCTAAGCCCCAGCTGGACCGAGGGTTGTGGTAGTAGGACCGACAGCGAGATCGGTAGCATTTAGAGGGGGATCGGGCTGATCCCCGGCTTGCGCATTATGCCTCTCGACCGGCCTCTCCAGCTGACTGAGTGCCCGCAAGCTTGTTTCGTGGGTTGACTTAGGCATACGGAGTTCATCCCTAGTCCAAGCAGACAGAGTTCATTCCCAGTTTAAGATCGGACTGGACCGAGGGTTGCGACAACAAGATCGACAGCACACAGGGGGACCTGGCCTATCCCGGCTTGTGCATTGTGCCTCTTCGGTCGGCTGAGTGCCCGCACGCCCATTTCGAGGGTTGGCTTAGGCATAGCAAGTTCATTCCATGTCTAAGCCCCAGCCGGACCGAGGGTTATGGTAGAGGAACCAACAACACGCAGAGGGGGACTGGGCCAATCCTCGACTTGCGCATTATGCCTCTTCGGTCGGTTCAGCGCCTGCACGCTCGTTTCATGGGTTGACTTATGCATACGAAGTTCATTCCTAGTGGAACATCAGATCGGACCGACAGCAGGATCGATAGCATGCAGGGGGGACCGGGTTGATCCCCGACTTGCGCATTCTGCCTCTCCGGCCGACTGAGCACCCACACGCTCGTTTCGTGGGTTGGCTTAGGCATACGGAGTTCATTCCATGTCTAAGCATACGGTGTTCATTTCCACTCTAAGATTTTGAGCCACGGTGCACATACTGGGCTCCAGCGTGTGCTGGTGCCGCATTTTTTTTAGCCCGGGGCACCATCGTCGGAGAGCCTAACTGTTGGTATTGGAGGTTCCGACGATTGGGGGGGCCGGGGGGTGTGCGCACATGATGTGCAATGGGTGCTGGTACTTGGCCCTTATATTAGCCCCCTATCCCTCATCAAACCTTGAGAACTCACACCCCCTTAAAAAGCATTTGAGATTTTATAGGTTTGCTGCCAGTAGCCATTAAAGTGTCTGAAATGGGGACAGTTTTTTCAAACGGTCACAAAATCTTCTCCACTTCGAGTTTTTAGCTGAATATTTTTACGCATGCCAAAAAAAATACAAGGATCACCTCTACCAAATTTTGGGACAAAAAGCCTTCCAAAAAAATTTTAAAAAATCCTGAACCGCAAAAAGTTTCAAAAATCATGAAAAATAGAAAACGGGTCATTTTGCCATGAAACTTCACATGAAGGCTTAGGGGACCATTGTATGAATTTAAAAGCCATAAAAATGGCATTGGCATTGTAGAAATATGAAGATGTGCTTGAACCCACCTACCACCCGTTCGATCCACGGCTTGCGCATCCAGCCTCTGTGGTCGGTTGAGCGCCCGCATGCTCGTTTCATGGGATGACTTAGGCATACGAAGTTCATTCTCAGTCTAAGATCAGACCAAACTGAGGGTTCCAGCTTTAGGATTGATAGCACGTAAGCTGGGAATGGGTCGATCCCCCGCTTGCGCATTCTGCCTCTCCGATCGGTTGAGTGCCCGCACGCTCGTTTCATGGGTTGGCTTAGGCATACGGAGTTCATTACATGTCTAAGCATACAGAGTTCATTCCCAATTTAAGATTGGACCGGACCGAAGGTTACGGTAGCAGGACCAGCAGCAGGATCAGTAGCACGCAGGGGGGGACCGGGCTGATCCCCGGCTTGCATATTCTGCCTCTCCGATCGGCTGACCGACCACATGCTCATTTCATGGGTTGGCTTAGGCATACGGAGTTCATTCCATGGTAAGCGCCAGCTGCATCGAGGGTTGCTATAGCAGGACCGACAGCGGGATCGACAGCACGTAGAGGGGGTTCGGGCTGATCCCCGACTTACGCATTATGCCTCTCCGACCGGTTGAGCACCTGCACGCTCATTTCATGGGATGACTTAGGCATACGGAGTTCATCCCTAGTCTAAGCATACAGAGTTCATTCCCAGTCTAAGATCAAACCGGATCGAGGGTTGCGACAGTAGGATCGACAGCACGCAAGGGGGATCGAGCCAATCCCCGGCTTGCACATTTTGCCTCTCCGGCCAGCTGAGCGCCCACACGCCCGTTTCATGGGTTGGCTTAGGCATAGGGAGTTCATTCCATGTCTAAGCCCCAGCCGGACTAAGGGTTGTGGTAGTGGGACTGGCAGCACGTAGAGGGGGACCGGGTCGATCCCTGACTTGCGCATTATGCCTCTTCGGCTAGCTCGGCGCCCGCACGTTAATTTCATGGGTTGACTTATGCATACGGAGTTCTTTCCTAGTCTAAGATCGGACTGGACCGACGGTTGCTGCAATAGGATCGACAGCACCTAGGGCGGATCGGGGCGATCCCCGGCTTGCGCATTCTACCCTCTGGCCGGTTAATGCCCGCATGCTCATTTCGTGGGTTAGCTTAGGCATACGGAGTTCATTACACGTCTAAGCATACGGAGTTCATTCCCAGTCTAAGATCAGACCGGATGGAGGGTTACGACAGTAGGATTGGCAGCATGCAGGGGGGACCGGGTCGATCCTCGGCTTGCACATTCTGCCTCTCCGACCGACTGAGCGCCCGCATGCTCGTTTCGTGGGTTGGCTTAGGCATACGGAGTTCATTCCATGTCTAAGCATACGGAGTTCATTCCCAGTCTAAAATCAGATCGGATCGAGGGTTGCGGCAGTAGGTCCATCAGCAGGATCGACAGCACGCAGGGGGGACTGGGTCGTTCCTCGGCTTGCGCATTCTACCTCTCATGTCGACTGAGCGCCCGCACGCTTGTTTCTTGGGTTGGCTTAGGCTTAGGGAGTTCATTCCATGTCTCAGCCCCAGTTGGATCGAGGGTTGTGGTAGTAGGACCGGCAGCAGGTTCGACAGCACACAGAAGGGGACCAGGTTGATCCCTGGCTTACGCATTATGCCTTTCCGGTCGGCCTCTCCGATCGGGTGAGTGCCCGCACGCTTGTTTTGTGGGTTGACTTAGGCATACAGAGTTCATCCCCAGTCTAAGCATATGGAGTTCATTCCCAGTCTAAGATCGGACCAGACTAAAGATTGCGGCAGCAGGATCGATAGCACGAAGGGGGGTCTGGGCCGATCACCAGCTTGCGCATTCTGCCTCCCCGGCCGGCTGAGTGCCCAGATGCCCGTTTCGTGGGTTGGCTTACGCATAGGGAGTTCATTCCATGTCTAAGCCCCAATCGGACTGAGGGTTGTGGCTGCGGGACCGACAACATGCTGAGGGGGATCGGGTCGATCCCCGGCTTGCACATTATGCCTTTTCGACCAGTTCAACACCCGAACGCTCGTTTCGTGGGTTGACATAGGCATACGGAGTTCATTCCCAATCTAAGATTAGATCGGACTGAGGGTTACAGCAACAGGATCGACAGCACATAGGGGGGACCGGGCTAGTCCGCGGCTTGCGCATTCTGCCTCTCCGGTTGGCTGAGCACCCGCATGCTCGTTTCGTGGGTTTGCTTAGGCATACGAAGTTCACTCCATGTCTAAGTATACGGAGTTCATTCCTAGTCTAAGATCGGACCGGACCGAGGGTTGCGACAGTAGGATTAGCAGCAGGATCAGCAGCACGCAGGGGTGGATCGAGCGGATCCTCGGCTTGCGCATTCTGCCTCTCCGATCCGCCTCTCCGGTCGGTTGACCACCCGTACACTCGTTTCATGGGTTGACTTAGGCATACGGAGTTCATCCCCAGTCAAAGCATATAGAGTTCATTCCCAATCTAATATCAGACCGAATCGAGGGGGTTGCGACAGCAGGATCGACAGTACGCAGGGGGGACCGGGCCGATCCCCGGCTTGTGCATTCTGCCTCTCCGATCGGCTGAGCGCCCGCACGCCCGTTTCATGGGTTGGCTTAGGCATAGGGAGTTCTTTCCATGTCTAAGCCCTAGCCAGACCGAGGGTTGTGGCAGTGGGACAAGCAGCATGCAGAGGCGAATCGGACCAATCCTCGGTTTACGCATTCTACCTCTCCAGTCGGCTGACCACCCGCACACTCGTTTCATGTGTTGGCTTAGGCATACGGAGTTCACTCCATGTCTAAGCATAGGGAGTTCATTCGTAGTCTAAGATCGGACCAGACCGAGGGTTACGGCAGCAGGACCAGCGGTAGGATCGGTAGCACGTAGGGGGGACCGGGTCGATCCTCAGCTTACGCATTCTGCCTCTTCGACCTGTTGAGCGCCTGCATGCTCGTTTCATGGGTTGACTTAGGCAGATGGAGTTCATCCTTAGTCTAAGCATATGGAGTTCATTCCCAGTCTAAGATCAGACCTGACCAAGGGTTGCGGCAGCGGGATCGACAGCATGCACGGGGGACCGGGCCGATCCCTGACTTGTGCATTCTGCCTCTCTAATCGACTGAGCTCCCACGTGCTCATTTCGTGGGTTGGCTTAGACATAGGTAGTTCATTCCATATCTAAGCCATAGCCGACAACGGGACCGACAACATGCAAAGGGGGACCAGACCGTTCCCCGGCTTGCACATTCTTTCTCTCAGGCCGGCCGAGTGCCCGCATGCTTGTTTTGTGGGTTGGCTTAGTCATACGGAGTTCATTCCATGTCTAAGCAAACAAAGTTCATTCACAGTCTAAGAGTTTGAGCCACAGTACACATGCTGGGCTCGGGCATATGCTGGTGCCGCATTTTTTTTGCCCGGGGCACCATCGCTGGAGCATCGTCGGAGAGCCTAATCGACGACATTGGGGGTTCCGATGATTGGGGGGCCGGGGGGTGTGCGCACATGATGTGCGATGGGTGCTGGTAGTTGGCCCTTATATTGGCCCCCTATCCCTCATCAAACCTCGAGAAATCACACCCCCTTAGAGAGCATTTGAGATTTTATAGGTTTGCTACGATTAGCCATTAAAGTGTCTGAAATGGGGACACTTTTTTCAAATGGTCACAAAATCTTCTCCACTTCGAGTTTTTAGCTGAATGTTTTTGTACATGCCAACAAAAATAAAAGGATCAACTCTACCAAATTTGGGGACAAAACTCTTTCTAAAAAAATTTTAAAAAATCTCAAACCGTAAAAGTTTCAAAAATCACAAAAAATAGAAAATGGGTCGTCTTGCCATGACATTTGACATGAAGGCTTAGGAGACCATTGTATGAATTTACAAGCCATAAAAATGGCAGTGGCATGGCAGAAATATGAAGATGTGCTTGAACCCACCTACCAGCTGTTTGATTCCTGGCTTGCGCATCCTGCCTCTCTGGTCGACTGAGTGTCCGCATGCTCGTTTCGTGGGTTGACTATGGCATACAGAGTTCATCCCTAGTCTAAGCATACGGAGTTCCTTCCCAGTCTAAGATCAGACCAGACTGAGAGTTGCGGCAGCAAGATCGGTAGTACGCAGGGGGGATCGAACCGATCCCCAGCTTATGCATTTTACCTCTCCGACCGGCTGAGCGCCCGCACACCCGTTTCATGGGTTGGCTTAGGCATAGGGAGTTCATTCCATGTCTAAGCCCCAGTCAGATCGAGGGTTGTGGCAGCGGGACCGGCAGCACGCAGAGGGGGACCCAGCCAATCCCCGGCTTGCACATTCTGCCTTTCCGGCCAACTGAGTGCCCGCACACTCCTTTCATGGGTTGGCTGAGGCATAGGGAGTTCATTCCATGTCTAAGCCCTAGCCGGTCCGAGGGTTGTGGCAGTGGGATCGGTAGCACACAGATAGGGATCAGGCCGATCCCCGACTTGCGCATTATGCCTCTCCGACTGGATCAGCACCCGCACACTCGTTTCGTGGGTTGATTTAAGCATATTGAGTTCATTCCTAGTCTAAGATCAGACCAGACCGAGGGTTGCAGTAGTAGGATTGACAGCACGCAGGGAGGACCGGGCCGATCCTCGGCTTACGCATTCTGCCTCTCCGATCGGCTGAGCACCAACATGCTTGTTTCGTGGGTTGGCTTAGGCATACGGAGTTCATTCCATATCTAAGCATACAGAGTTCATTCCCAGTCTAAGATTGGACCCGATCGATGGTTACGGTAGCAGGACTAGCAGTAGGATCGGTAGCACTTAGGGGGGGATCAGGCCGATCCCCGGCTTGCTCATTCTGCCTCTCCAGCCGACTGAGCACCTGCATACTCGTTTCGTGGGTTGGTTTAGGCATACGGAGTTCAGTCCATGTCTAAGCCCCAGTCAGATCGAGGGTTGTGGCAGCAGGACCGGCAGCGGGATCGACAGCACATAGAGGGGGATCGGGCTGATCCTGGCTTATGCATTATGCATCTTCGATCGACCTCTACAGTCGGCTGAAAGTTCGCACGCTCATTTCGTGGGTTGACTTAAGCATACGGAGATCATCCCCAGTCTAAGCATACGGAGTTCATTCCCAGTCTCAGATCGGATCAGACCGAAGGTTGCTGCAGCAAGATTGACAGCACACAGGGGAGACCAGGCCGATCCCCGGCTTGTGCATTCTGCCTCTCCGATTAGCTGAGTGCCCACATGCCCATTTCGTGGGTTGGCTTAAGCATAGGGAGTTCATTCCATGTCTATACCCCAGCCGGACTGATGGTTGTGGCAGCGGGATCGGCAGCACGTAGTGGGGGATCGGGCTGATCCCTGGCTTGCACATTATGCCTCTTCGACCGGTTCAGCGCCCGAACGCTTGTTTCGTGGGTCGACTTAGGCATACAGAGTTCATTCCCAGTCTAAGATCAGACCGGACGGAGAGTTGTGGTAGTAGGATCGACAACACGCAGGGGGGATCGGGTTGGTCCCTGACTTGCGCATTCTGCCTCTCTAGCCGGCTGAGTGCCCGCACGCTTGTTTCGTGGCTTAGGATAGGCATACAGAGTTCATTCCACATCTAAGCATATGGAGTTCATTCCCAATCTAAGACTAGACCGGACCGAGGGTTGCGATAGCAGGACCAGCAGCAGGATCGACAACACGCAAAGGGGACCGAGCCGATCCCCGGCTTGCACATTCTGCCGCTCCGATCGACCTCTCCAATTGGTTGAGCGCCTGTACGCTCGTTTCGTGGGTTGACTTAGGCATACGGAGTTCATCCCGAATCTAAGCATACGGAGTTCATTCCCAGTCTAAGATCGGATCGGACCGAGGGTTGCGGCAGTAGGATCGACAGTACGTAGGGGGGACCGGGCTGATCCCCGGCTTGTGCATTCTGCCTCTCCGACTGGTTTAGCGCCCATACGCCCATTTCGTGGGTTGGCTTAGGCATAGGGAGTTCATTCCATGTCTAAGCCCCATTCGGATCGAGGGTTGTGGCAGCGGGACCGACAGCATGCAGAGGAGGATCGGACCGGTCCCCGACTTGTGCATTATGCCTCTCCGACTAGCTCAGCGCCCGAACGCTCGTTTCGTGGGTTGACTTAGGTATACGAAGTTCATTCCCAGTGCAAGATCAGACTGGATTGAAGGTTGCAGTAGCAGGTCGGTCCTCGGCTTACTCGTTCCACCTCTCCGATCGGCTGAGTGCCCGCACGCTCATTTCGTGGGTTGGCTTCGGCATATGGAGTTCATTCCATGTCTAAGCATACGAAGTTCATTCCCAATCTAAGATCAGATCGGATCGAGGGTTACGGTACCAAGACCAGTAGTAGGATCAGCAGCACACAGAGGGGGATCGGGCCGATCCTCGTCTTGCGCATTCTGCCTCTCTGGCAGGCCTCTTTGGTCGGCAGAGCGCCCACACGCTCGTTTCGTGGCTTTACTTAGGCATACGGAGTTCATCTCCAATCTAAGCATATAGAGTTCATTCCCAGTCTAAGATTGGATTGGATCGAGGGTTACAGCAGCAGGATCGACCGCACGCAGGGGGGATAGGGCCGATCCCTGGCTTGTGCATTCTGCCTCTCCGATCGGTTGAGCGCCCGCACGCCCGTTTCGTGGGTTGGCTTAGGCATAGGTAGTTCATTCCATGTCTAAGCCCTAGCCAGACTGAGGGTTGTGGTAGCGGGACCGGCAGTACGCAGAGGGGGGCCGGGCCGATCCCCGACTTGCACATTTTGCCTCAGCGGCCGGTTGAGCGCCCGTATGCTCGTTTCGTGGGTTGGCTTAGGCATACAGAGTTCATTCCTAGTCTAAGAGTTTGAGCCACGGTGCACATGTTGGGCTTGGGCATGTGCTGGTGCCGCATTTTTTCACCTGGGGCACCATTGTCGGAGCATAGTCAGAGAGCCTAGCCGACGGCATTGGTGGTTCTGACGATTAGAGGGCCGGGGGGTGTGCGCACATGATGTGCGATGAGTGCTGGTACATGGCCCTTATATTGGCCCCCTATCCCTCATCAAACTTCAAGAACTCACACCACCTTAAAGAGCATTTGAGATTTTATAGGTTTGCTGCCAATAGCCATTAAAGTGTCTGAAATGGGGATACTTTTTTCAAACGGTCACAAAATCTTCTCCGCTTCGAGTTTTTAGATGAACTTTTTCTTGCATGCCAAAAAAAATACAAGGATCACCTCTACCAAATTTGGGGACAAAAATCTTTCTAAAAAAATTTTAAAAAATCCTGAACCGTAAAAAGTTTCAAAAATCGTGAAAAATAGAAAATGGGTCATCTTGCCACGAAACTTCACATGAAGGCTTAGGGGACCATTGTTTGAATTTACAAGCCATAAAAATGGCATTGTAATGCTAGAAATATGAAGATGTGCTTGAACCCACCAACCACCCGTTTGATCCCCAGTTTGCGCATCCTGCCTCTTTGGTCATCTGAGCGTTCGCATGCTCGTTTCGTGGGTTGACTTAGGAATACGGAGTTCATCCCTAGTCTAAGCATACGGAGTTCATTCCCAGTCTAAGATCAGATCGGACCGAGGGTTGCGACAGCAGGATCAACAGCACGCAGGGGAGGCACCGGATCGATCCCCGGCTTGTGCATTCTGCCTCTCCGGCCTGTTGAGCACCCGCACGCCCGTTTCGTGGGTTGGCTTAGGCATAGGGAGTTCATTCCATGTCTAAGCCCCAGCTGCACCGAGGGTTCTGGCAGCCGGACCGACAGCACGCAGAGAGGGATCAGGCTGATCCCTGGCTTGCGTGTTATGCCTCTCCGGTCGGCTCAACGCCCGCATGCTCATTTCATTGGTTGACTTAGGCATATGGAGTTCATTCCTAGTCTAAGATCGGTCCAGACTGAGGGTTGCGGTAGTAGGATTGATAGCATGCAGGGGGGACCAGGCCGGTGGCCGACTTGCGCATTCTGCCTCTCCGGCAGGCTGAACGCCCGTTTCATGGGTTGGCTTAGGCATACGGAGTTCATTCCGTGTCTAAGCATACGGAGTTCATTCCTATTCTAAGAGTTTGAGCCACGATGCACATGCTGGGCTCAGGCATGTGCTGGTGCCAAATTTTTTTCGCCCGAGGCACCATCGCCGGAGCATCGCTGGAGAGCCTAGCCGACGGCATTGGGGGTTCCGGGGATTGGGGGGGCCGATGGTGTGCGCACATGATGTGCGATGGGTCCTGGTACTTTGCCCTTATATTGGCCCCCTATCCCTCTTCAAACCTCGAGAACTCACACCCCCTTAAAGAGCATTTGAGGTTTTATAAGTTTGCTGCTAGTAGCCATTAAAGTGTCTAAAATAGGGACACTTTTTACAAACGGTCACAAAATCTTCTCCACTTCGAGTTTTTAGCTGAATTTTTTTGTGCATGCCAAAAAAATAAAAGGATCACCTCTACCAAATTTGGGGACAAAGCTCTGTCTAAAAAAAGTTTTAAAAATCCCAAACCGCAAAACGTTTCGAAAATCATGAAAAATAAAAAACGGGTCGTCTGGCCACAAAACTTCACATGAAGGCTTAGGGGACCATTGTATTAATTTACAAGCCATAAAAATGGCATTGGAAAGTTAGAAATATGAAGATGTACTTGAACCCACCTACCACCCATTCGATCCCCGACTTGCGCATCCTGCCTCTATGGTCGGCTAAGCATCCGCACGCTCGTTTCACGGGTTGACTTAGGCATATGGAGTTCATCCCCAGTCTAAGTATATGGAGTTCATTCCCAGTCTAAGATCGGATCGAACCGAGGGTTGCCGCAGCAGGATCGACAGCACGTAGGGGGGATCGGGCCGATCCTTGGCTTGCGCATTCTGCCTCTCCGACTGGCTGAGCACCCGCACGCCCGTTTCGTGGGTTAGCTTAGGCATAGGGAGTTCATTCCATGTATAAGCCCTAGCTAGACCGAGGGTTGTGGCAGCAGGATCGGCAGCACGCAGAGGGGGACCGAGCCGATCCCTGACTTGCACATTATGCCTCTCCGGCTGACTCAGTGATCGAACGCTCATTTCGGAGTTCATTCCCAGTCTAAGATCGGATCGAATCGAGGGTTGTGGCGGCAGGTCGATAGCATGCATGGGGGGATCGGGCCGATCCTCAGCTTGCGCATTCTACCTTTTCAGCAGGCTGAGCGCCCACATGCTCGTTTCATGGGTTGGCTTAGGCATACGGAGTTCATTCCATGTCTAAGCATATGGAGTTCATTCCATGTCTAAGATCTGACTGGACCGAGGGTTGCGGCAGCAGGACCAACAACAGGATCAGGACACGTAGGGGGAGATCGGGCCTATCCCTGACTTGCGTATTCTACCTTTCTGGCCAGCTTAACACCCGCACGCTTGTTTTATGGGTTGGCTTAGGCATACGGAGTTCATTCCATGTCTAAGCCCCAGCCGGATTGATGGTTGTGGCAGCAGGACCGACAGCGGGATCGACAGCACGTAGAAAGGGATCGACCTGATCCCTGGCTTGTGCATTATGCCTCTCCAATCGGCCTCTCTGGTTGGTTGAGCGCTCGCACGCTCGTTTCATGGGTTGACTTAGGCATACGGAGTTCATCCCCAGTCTAAGCAAACGGAGTTCATTCCCAGTCTAAGATCAGATCGGATCGAGGGTTACGATAGCAGGATCGGTAGCACGCAGAGGGGATCGGGCCAATCCTCGGCTTGCGCATTCTACCTCTCTGACCGACTGAGCACCCGTACGCCTGTTTCGTGGGTTGGCTTAGGCATAGGGAGTTCATTCCATGTCTAAGCCCCAGCCGAAATGAGGGTTGTGACAGTGAGATTAATAGCACGCAGAGGGGGACCAGGCTGATCCCCGGCTTGTGCATTATGCCTTTTCGATCGGCTCAGTGCTTGCACGCTCATTTTGTGGGTTGACTTAGTTAGCGGGATAGACAGCACGTAGAAGGGGATCAGCCTAATCCTCGGCTTGCACATTATGCCTCTCCGGTCGACCTCTCAAGTTTGTTGAGCACTCACATGCTCGTTTCGTGGGTTGACTTAGGCATACGGAGTTCATCCCCAGTCTAAGCAAACGTAGTTCATTCCCAATCTAAGATCGGACGGGATCGAGGGTTGCGACAGTAGGATCGACAGCATGCAGGGGGGATCGGGCCGATCCCCGACTTGCGCATTCTACCTCTCCGACCGACTGAGCACCCGCACGCTCGTTTCGTGGATTGGCTTAGGCATAGGGAGTTCATTCCATGTCTAAGCCCTAGCCGAAACGAGGTTTGTGGCAGCGAGACTGACAGCATGTAGATGGGGATCGGGTTGATCCCTGGCTTGTGCATTATGCCTCTCCGACCGGCTCAGTGCTCGCACGCTCGTTTTATGGGTTGACTTAGTCATACAGAGTTCATTCACAATCTAAGATCAGACCAGACTGAGTGTTGCGGTAGTAGGATCGATAGCACATAGGAGGGATTGGGCCGATCCCCAGCTTGTGCATTCTACCTCTCTGACGGGCTGAGCGCCCACACGTTCGTTTCGTGGGTTGGCTTAGGCATACGGAATTCATTCCATGTCTAAGCATACGGAGTTCATTCCTAGTCTAAGATCAGATCGAACCGAGGGTTGCAACAGTAGGAATAGTAACAGGATCGGTAACACGTAGGAGGGTTATGGCAGCAGGACCGGTAACGGGATTGGTAAGATGCAGAGAAAGATCGGGTCGATCCCCGGCTTGCACATTATGCCTCTCCGGCTGACCTCTCCGACTGGCTGAGCACCCACACGGTCATTTCGTGGGTTGACTTAGGCATACGGAGTTCATCCCTAGTCTAAGCATATGGAGTTCATTCCCAGTCTAAGATCAGATCGGACATGATCAGTAGCATGCAAGGGGGATCGTGCCAATCCCTGATTGCGCATTCTGCCTCTCCAGCCGACTGAGCACCCGCACGCCCATTTCGTGGGTTGGTTTAGGCATAGGGAGTTCATTCCATGTTTAAGCCCCATCCGGAATGAGGGTTGTGGCAACAGGACCGGTAGCACGCAGAGGGGGACCGGGCAGATCCCTGGCTTGTACATTATGCCTCTTCGGCCGACTCAGCGCCTGCACACTTGTTTCATGGGTTGACTTATGCATACGGAGTTCATTCCCAATCGAAGATCAGATCAGACTGAGGGTTGCGGTAGCAGGATCGATAGCACGCACGGGGGGATCGGGCTGATCCCCGATTTGCGCATTCTGCCTCTCCGACCGACTAAGCGTCCGCACGCTCGTTTCGTGGGTTGGCTTAGGCATACGGAGTTCTTTCCCAGTCTAAGATTTTGAGCCACGGTGCACATACTGGGCTCAGGCATGTGCTGGTGCTACATTTTTTTCGCCCGAGGCACCATCGCCGGAGCATCGCCCGAAGAGCCTAACCGATGGCATTGGGGGTTCCGGCGATTGGAGGGCCAGGGGGTGTGCGCATGTGATGTGCGATAGGTGCTGATACTTGGCCCTTATATTGGCCCCCTATCACTCATCAAACCATGAGAACTGACACCCCCTTAAAGAGCATTTGAGATTTTATAGGTTTACTGCCAGTAGCCATTAAAGTATCTGAAATGGGGACACTTTTTTCAAACGGTCACAAAATCTTCTCCACTTTGAGTTTGTAGCTGAATTTTTTTGTGCATACCAACAAAAATAAAAGGATCACCTCTACCAAATTCAGGGAAAAAAATCTTTTTAAAAAAAGTTTAAAAAATCTCAAACCACAAAAAGTTTCAAAAATTATGAAAAATAGAAAACGGGTCGTCTTGCCATGAAACTTCACATGAAGGCTTACGGGACCATTGTATGAATTTACAAGCCATAAAAATGGCATCGGCATTGTAGAAATATGAAGATGTGCTTGAACACACCAGCCATCCGTTCTATCCCCAACTTACGCATCCTGCCTCTCTGGTCGGCTGAGTGCCCGCATACTCGTTTTATGGGTTGACTTAGGCATACGGAGTTCATCCCCAGTCTAAGCATATGGAGTTCATTCCCAGTCTAAGATAGGATCGGACCGAAGGTTACGGCAGCAGGATCAGCAGCACGTAGGGGGATCGGGTCGATCCTCGGCTTGAACATTCTGCCTCTCCAGCCAGTTGAGCGCCTGCACGCCTGTTTCATGGGTTGGCTTAGGCATAGGGAGTTCATTCCATGTCTAAGCCCCAACTGGATCGAGGGTTGTGGTAGCGAGACCGACAGTAGACGGAGGGGGACCAGGTCAATCCTTGGCCTGCGCATTAAGCCTCTCCGGTCAGCTCAACGCCTGCAAGCTCGTTTCGTGGGTTGACTTAAGCATACAGAGCTCATTCCCAGTCTAAGATTGGACCAGACCGATGGTTGTGGCAGTAGGATCGACAACGCACAGGGGGGGATCGGGCCAATCTCTGGCTTGCGCATTCTGCCTCTTTGGTCGGTTGAACGCCTGTATGAACGCTCATTTTGTGGGTTGGCTTAGGCATACGGAGTTCATTCCATGTCTAAGCATACAGAGTTCATTCCTAGCCTAAGATCGGACTGGACTGAGGGTTGCGACAGCAGGACCAGCAGCAAGATTGGTAGCCCACAAAGGGGGACCGGGCCGATCCCTGGCTTGCACATTCTGCCTCTTCGGTCGGTTGAGCACCTGCTCGCTCGTTTCGTGGGTTGGCTTAGGCATACAGAGTTCATTCAATGTCTAAGCCCTAGCCAGAATGAGGGTTGTGGCAGCAGGACCGACAGCGGGATCGACAGTATACAGAGAGGGATCGAGCTGATCCCCGGCTTGCGCATTATGCCTTTTTGGTCGGCTAAGCACCCGCACGCTCGTTTCGTGGGTTGGCTTAGGTAAACAGAGTTCATCCCCAGTCTAAGCATATGGAGTTCATTCCAGTCTAAGATCAGACAGGACCGAGGGTTGCAGCAGCAGGATCGGCAGCACGGCTTGCGCATTATGCCTCTCCGGTCGGCTGAGTGCCTGTACGCTCGTTTCGTGGGTTGAATTAGGCATACGGAGTTCATCCCCAGTCTAAGTATACGAAGTTCATTTCCATTCTAAGATCGGACCGGATCGAGGGTTGCAGTAGTAAGATCGACATTACGCAGGGGGGACCGGGCCAATCCCTGGTTTGCGCATTCTGCCTCTCCGATCGGCTGAGCGCCCGTACACTCATTTCATGGGTTGGATTAGGCATACGGAGTTCATTCCATGTCTAAGCCCTAGCCAGACCGAGGGTTGTGGTAGCAGGACTGGCAGCGGGATCGACAGCATGCAGAGGGGGGCCGGGCTAATCCCTGACTTACGCATTATGCCTCTTCGACCAACCTCTCCGGTCGGCTGAGCGCCCGCACGCTCGTTTTGTGGGTTGACTTAGGCATACAGAGTTCATTCCCAGTCCAAGCATACGGAGTTCATTCCCAGTCTAAGATCAGACCAGATCGAGGGTTACGACTGCAAGATCGATAGCACGCTAGGGGGACCGGGTCGATCCTCGACTTGCGCATTCTGCCTCTTCGGTTGGTTGAGCACCCGCACACCCGTTTCGTGGGTTGGCTTAGGCATAGGGAGTTCATTCCATGTCTAAGCCCCAACCGGATCGAGGGTTGTGGCAGCGGGACTGATAGCACGCAGAGGGGGATCGGATCGATCCTCGACTTTCGTGTTATGCCACTCCGGCTGGCTCAGTGCCCGTATGCTCATTTCATGGGTTGACTTATACATACAGAGTTCATTCCCAGTCTAAGATAGGATCGGACCGAGGGTTGTGGCAGCAGGATCGACAGCACGCAGGGGGGATTGGGCCGATCCCCGGCTTGCGCATTCTGCCTCTTTGGTTGGCTGAGCGCCCGCACGCTCGTTTCGTGGGTTGGCTTAGGCATACGGAGTTCATTCCATGTCTAAGCATACGGAGTTCATTTCCAGTCTAAGATTTTGAGCCACGGTGCACATGCTAGGCTCGGGCATGTGCTGGTGCCACATTTTTTTCACCCGGGGCACCATCGCCGGAGCATCATCGGAGAGCCTAACCGACGACATTGGGCGTTCTGGCGATTAGGGGGCCGGGGGGGTGTGCACACATGATGTGCGATGGGTGCTGGTACTTGGCCCTTATATTGGCCACCTATCCCTTATCAAACCTCGAGAACTCACACCCCCTTAAAGCGCATTTGAGATTTTATAGGTTTGCGGCCAGTAGTAATTAAAGTGTCTGAAATGGGGACACTTTTTTCAAACGGTCACAAAATCTTCTCCACTTCAAGTTTTTAGCTGAATATTTTTGAGCATGCCAAAAAAAAATACAAGGATCACCTCTACCAAATTTGATGACAAAACTATTTCTAAAAAAATTTTAAAAAATCTCGAACCGTAAAAAGTTTCAAAAATCATAAAAAATAGAAAACGGGTCATCTTGTCACGAAACTTCACATGAAAGCGTAGGGGACCATTGTATGAATTTATAGGATATAAAAATGGCATTGGCACGATAGAAATATGGAGATGTGCTTGAACCCACCTACCACCCGTTCAATCCCCGGCTTGCGCATCCTGCCTAACTGGTCGACTGAGCGTTCGCACGGTCGTTTCATGGGTTGACTTAGGCATACGAAGTTCATCCCCAGTCTAAGCATACAGAGTTCATTCCCAGTCTAAGAGCAGACCGGACCGAGGGTTCCTGCAGTAGGATCGACAGCACGCAGGAGGGACCGGATCGATCCTCAGCTTGCGCATTCTGCCTGTCCGGCCGACTGAGCACCCACACGCCCGTTTCATGGGTCAGCTTAGACATAGGGAGTTCATTCCATGTTTAAACCCCAACTGGATTGAGGGTTGGGGCATGAGATCGACAGCACGTAGAGGGGGATCAGATCGATCCCCGACTTGCGCATTATGCCTCTCCGACCGACTCAGCGCCTGTACGCTCATTTCATGGGTTCACTTAGGCATACAAAGTTCATTCCCAGTCTAAGATCAGACCAAACTGAGGGTTGCGACAGTAGGATCGACAGCACGCAGGAGGGGATTGGGTCGGTCCCCGACTTACGCCTTCTGCCTCTCCGACCGGTTGAGAGCTTGCACGCTCGTTTCATGGGTTGGCTTAGGCATATGGAGTTCATTCCATTTCTAAGCATACGGAGTTCATTCCCAGTCTAGGATTGGACCAAATTGAGGGTTGCGGCAGCAGGATCGACAGCACGCAGGGGGATCAGGCCGATCCCCGGCTTGCGCATTTTACCTTTCCGACCGGCTGAGTGCCCGCATGGTCGTTTCGTGGGTTGGCTTAGGCATACGGAGTTCATTTCATGTCTAAGTCCTAACCGAACTGAGGGTTGTGGCAGCAGGATCGGTAGCGGGATCGGCAGCATGCAGAGGGGGATCGGGCTGATCGTCGACTTGTGCATTATGCCTCTCTGGTTGACTGAGCGCTCGTACGCTCGTTTCGTGGGTTGACTTAAGCATACGGAGTTCATCCCCAGTCTAAGCATACGAAGTTCATTCCCAGTCCAAGATCGGACCGGAGTGAGGGTTGCAGCAGCGGGATCGACAGCATGCAGGGGGGATCGGGCCAATCCCCGACTTGCGCATTCTACCTTTTCGATCGGCCGAGCGCCTGCACACCCATTTCATGGGTTGGCTTAGTCATAGGGAGTTCATTCCATGTCTAAGCCCCAGCTGGACCGACAGTTGTGGTAGCAGGACCGACAGTGGGATCGGCAGCACACAGAGAGGGATCGGGTTGATCCTCGACTTGCGCATTATGCCTCTCTGGTCGGCCTCTTCGATCGACTGAGTGCCCGCACGCTCATTTCGTGGGTTGACTAAGGCATACGGAGTTCATCCCCAATCTAAGCTTATGGAGTTCATTCCTAGTCTAAGATCAGACCGGACCGATGGTTGCGGTAGTAAGATCGACAGCACGCAGGAGGGATCGAGTCGATCCCTGACTTGCGCATTCTGCCTGTCCGATCGGCTGAGCACCTGCACGACCATTTCGTGGGTTGGCTTAGGCATAGGGAGTTCATTCTATGTTTAAGCCCCAACCGGATTGAGGGTTGGGGCAACGAGACCGACAGCACACAGAGGGGGATCGGATCGATCCCCAGTTTGCGCATTATGCCTCTCCGACTGGTTCAGCACCCGTACGCTCATTTCATGGGTTGACTTAGGCATATGGAGTTCATTCCCAGTCTAAGATCAGACCGAATTGAGGGTTGTGGCAGTAGGATCGACAGCACGCAGGAGGGGATCGGGTCGGTCCCCAGCTTATGCATTCTGCCTATCCGACCGGTTGAGCGCCTGCACGCTCGTTTCGTGGGTTGGCTTAGGCATATGGAGTTCATTCCATTTCTAAGCATACAGAGTTCATTCCCAATCTAAGATTGGACCGAACCAAGGGTTACGGTAGCAGGGCCAGTAGCAAGATCGACAGCACGCAGGGAGGATCGAGCCGATCCCCAGCTTGCACATTCTGCCTCTCCGGCTGGCTGAGTGCCCACATGCTCGTTTCGTGGGTTGGCTTAGGCATACGGAGTTCATTCCATGTCTAAGCCCAGCCGGACTGAGGGTTGTGGCAGCAGGATCGACAGCATGATTGGCAGCACGCAAAGAGGGTTGTAACAGCGGGATCGACAGCTTGCAGGGGGGATCGGGCCGATCCCCGACTTGCGTATTTTGCCTTTTCGACCGGCTGAGCACCCGCACACCCGTTTCATGGGTTGGCTTAGGCATAGGGAGTTCATTCCATGTCTAAGCCCCAACCGGACCGACGGTTGTGGTAGCAGGACCGGCAGTGGGATCGACAGCACGCAGAGAGGGATCGGGTTGATCCTCGACTTACGCATTATGCCTCTCCGGTCGATTGAGCGCCCGCACGCTCGTTTCATGGGTTGACTTAGGCATACGGAGTTCATCCCCAGTCTAAGCATACAGAGTTCATTCCCAGTCTAAGATCGAATCATACCGAGGGTTACGGTAGCAGGATCGGCAGCACCCAGGGGGGACCGGGCCGATCCTCGGCTTGTGCATTTTGCCTTTTTGGTTGGTTGAGTGCCCACACGCCCGTTTCATGGGTTGGCTTAGGCATAGGGAGTTCATTCCATGTCTAAGCCCCAGCCAGACCGAGGGTTGTGGCAGTGAGACCGATAGCACGTAGAGGGGGACCGAGCTGATCATCGGCTTGCACATTATGCCTCTCTGGCTCGCTCAACGCCCAAATGCTCGTTTCATGGGTTGTCTTAGGCATACGGAGCTCATTCTCGATTTAAGATCAGACCAAAGATTGTAGCAGCAGGATCAACAGCACGCAAGAGGGGTCGGGCCGATCCTCAGCTTACGTATTCTACCTCTGCGATAGATTGAGTGCCCGCACGCTCGTTTCATGGGTTGGCTTAGGCATACGGAGTTCATTCCAGTTTAAGATCGAACTGGACTGAGGGTTGCAGCAGTAGGACCGATAGCAGGACCAGCAGCAGGATCAACAGCATGTAGGGGGGCTCGGGCCGATCCACGGCTTGCACATTTTGCCTCTCCGATCGGTTGAGCGCCCGCACGCTCGTTTCATGGGTTGACATAGGCATATGGAGTTCATCCCCAGTCTAAGCATACGGAGTTCATTCCCAGTCTAAGATTGAACCGGATCGAGGGTTGTGGTAGTAGGATCGGTAGCATGTAGGGGGGATTGGGCCGATCCCCGGCTTGCGCATTCTGCCATTCTGGTCGGTTGAGCGCCCGTACGCCCGTTTCATGGGTTGGGTTAGGCATAGGGAGTTCATTCCATGTCTAAGCCCCAGTCAAACCGAGGGTTGTGGTAGCGAGACTGGCAGCACACAGAGGGGGACCGAGCTGATCACTGGCTTACGCATTATGCCTCTCCGGTCGACTCAGTGCCCGAACGCTCGTTTCGTGGTTTGTCTTAGGCATACGGAGCTTATTCCCAGTCTAAGATCAGACTGAGGATTGCAGTAGTAGCATCGACAGCACGCAGGAGGGGACCGGGCTGATCCCCAGCTTGTGCATTCTCCCTCTTCGGCCGACTGAGTACCTTCATGCTCGTTTCATGGGTTGGCTTAGGCATACGGAGTTCATTCCATGTCTAAGCATACAAAGTTCATTCCCAATCTAAGATTAAATCGGACCGAAGGTTACGGTAGCATTGGGTGTTCTGGCGATTGGGGGGGCCGGGGGGTGTGCATACATGATGTACGATGGGTGCTGGTACTTGGCCCTTATATTGGCCCCTTATCCCTCATCAAACCTCGAGAACTCACATCCCCTTAAAGAGAATTTGAGATTTTATAGGTTTGTTGCCAGTAGCCATTAAAGTGTCTAAAATGGGGACACTTTTTTCAAACGGTCACAAAATCTTCTCCACTTCGAGTTTTAGCTGAATTTTTTTGTGCATGCCAACAAAAATACAAGGATCACCTCTACCAAATTTGGGGACAAAACTCTTTCTAAAAAAATTTTAAAAAATCTTGAACCGTAAAAAGTTTCGAAAATCATGAAAAATAGAAAACGGGTTGTCTTGCCACGAAACTTCACATGAAGGCTTAGGGGACCATTGTACGAATTTACAAGCCATAAAAATGGCATTGGCATGGCCGACATATGAAGATGTGCTTGAACCAACCCACCACCCGTCCGATCCCCGACTTACGCATTCTGCCTCTCCGGCTGGCTGAGCGCGCACACGCCTATTTCATGGGTTGGCTTAGGCATACGGAGTTCATTTCATGTCCAAGCCCCAGCCGGACCGAGGGTTGTAGCAGCAAGATCTGCAGCACGCAGAGAGGGACCAGGTTGATCCCCAGCTTGTGCATTACGCCTCTTCGATCGGCTCAGCGCCCGTACTCTTGTTTCGTGGGTTGACTTAGGCATACGGAGTTCATCCCCAGTCTAAGATCAGATCGGATCGAGGGTTGTGGCAGTAGGATCTACAGCACGTAGGGGGGATCGGGTCGGTCCCCGGCTTACGCATGCTGCATCTCCAGCCAGTTGAGCGTCCGCACGCTCGTTTCGTGGGTTGGCTTAGGCACACAGAGTTCATTCCATTTTTAAGCATACGGAGTTCATTCCCAGTCTAAGATCGAACCGGACTGAGTGTTGCGACAGTAGGACCAGCAGCAGGATTGACAGCATGCAGGGGGGATCGGGTCGATCCCCGGCTTGTGCATTCTGCCACTCCGACTGGCTGAGCACCCACATGCCCGTTTCGTGGGTTGGCTTAGGCATAGGGAGTTCATTCCATGTCTAAGAGCCAGCTGGATCGATGGTTGTGGCAGCAAGACTGGCAGCGGGATTGGCAGCACGCAGAGGGGGATCGGGCTGATCCCCGACTTGCGCATTATGCCTCTCCGATTGGCCTCTCTGGCCGGTTGAGCACCCGCACGCTCGTTTCGTGGGTTGACTTAGGCATACGGAGTTCATCCCTAGTCTAAGCATACGGAGTTCATTCCCAGTCTAAGATTGAATCGAACCGATGGTTACGGCAGCAGGATCGGCAGCACGCAGGGGGACCGAACCGATCTCCAGCTTTCGCATTCTGCCTCTCCAGTCGGCTGAACACCTGCACGCTAGTTTCATGGGTTGGCTTAGGCATAGGGAGTTCATTCCATGTCTAAGCCCCAGCCAGACCGGCAGCATGCAGAGGGGGACCGGGCCGATCCTTGGCTTGCGCATTGTGCCTGTTTGGCCGGCTCAGCGCCCGTACGCTTGCTCCGTGGGTTGACTTAGGCATACGAGTTCATCCCCAATCTAAGCATACAGAGTTCATTCCCAGTCTAAGATTGGACAGGATCGAAGGTTGCAACAGCAGGATCGGCAGCACGGAGGGCGAATCGAGCCGATCCCCAACTTGCGCGTTCTGTCTCTCCAGTCGGCTGAACGCTCGCCTGCCCGTTTTGTGGGTTGGCTTAGGCATAGGGAGTTCATTCCATGTCTAAGCCCTAGCCAGATCGAGGGTTGTGGTAGCGGGACCGACAGCACGCAGAGGGGGACCGGGTCGATCCCCGGCTTGTGCATTGTGCCTCTTCGACCGGCTCAACGCTCGCACGCTCATTTTGTGGGTTTACTTATGCATACAGAGTTCATTCCCAGTCTAAGATCAGACCGAACTGAGGTTGCGGTAGCAGGATCGATAGCATACAGGGGTGACCAGGTTGATCCCCGACTTGCGCATTCTGCCTCTCTGACTTGCTGAGCGCCCGTACGCTCGTTTCGTGGGTTGGCTTAGGCATACGGAGTTCATTCCCAGTCTAAGATTTTGAGCCACGGTGCACATTCTGGGCTTGAGCATGTGCTGGTGCTGCATTTTTTTCACCCGGGGCACCATCGCCGGAGCATCGCCGGAGCATCATCAGAGAGCCTAATCGACAGCAATGGGGGTTTCGGCCATTGAGGGGGCCGGGGGCTGTGCGTACATGATGTGTGATGGGTGCTGGTACTTGGCCCTTATATTGGCCCCTTATCCCTCATCAAACCTCGAGAACTCACACCCCCTTAAAGAGCATTTGAGATTTTATAGGTTTGCTACCAGTAGCCATTAAAGTGTCTAAAATGGGGACACTTTTTTCAAACGGTCACAAAATCTTCTCCACTTCAAGTTTTTAGCTGAATGTTTTTGTGCATGCCAAAAAAAATACAAGGATCACCTCTACCAAATTTAGGGACAAAACTCTTTCTAAAAAAATTTTAAAAAATCCCGAACTGCAAAACGTTTCGAAAATCATGAAAAATAGAAAACGGGTCATCTTGCCACGAAACTTCACATGAAGGCTTAGGGGACCATTGTATGAATTTACAAGCCATAAAAATGGCATTGGCATGGCAGGAATATGAAGAGGTGCTTGAACCCACCTACCACCCGTTCGATCCCTGATTTGTGCATCCTTCCTCTATGGTCGGTTGAGCGCCCGTACGCTTGTTTTGTGGGTTGACTTAGGCATACGGAGTTCATCCCCAGTCTAAGCATACGGAGTTCATTCCCAGTCTAAGATCGGACCAGACCGAGGGTTACGGCAGCAGGATCGACAGCATGCAAGGGGGACCGGGCTCATCCCTGGCTTGCACATTCTGCCTCTCCGGCCGGCTAAGCGCCCGTATGCCCATTTCGTGGTTTGGCTTAGGCATAGGGAGTTCATTCCATGTCTAAGCCCCAACCGGACTGAGGGTTGTGGCAGCGGGACCGGCAGCATGCTGAGGGGGACCGGGCCGATCCTCGGCTTGTGCATTATGCCTCTTCGGCAGGCTCACCGCCCGCACGCTCGTTCCGTGGGTTGACTTATGCATACGGAGTTCATTCCTAGTCTAAGATCGGACCGGATCGAGGGTTGCGGTAGCAGGATCGATAGCATGCAGGAGGGGACTGGGCCAATCCCCGGCTTGCACATTCTGCCTCTTCGGCCAGCTGAGCGCTCGCACGCTCGTTTCGTGGGTTGGCTTAGGCATACGGAGTTCGTTCCCTATCTAAGCATACGGAGTTCATTCCCAGTCTAAGATTTTGAGCCACGGTGCAGGGGGGACCGGGCCGATCCTTGACTTGCGCATTCTGCCTCTCCGACCGACTGAGCGCCCGCACGCCTATTTCATGGGTTGGCTGAGGCATACGGAGTTCATTCCATGTCTAAGCCCCAGCCGGACGGAGGGTTGTGGTAGTGGGATCAGCAGCACGCAGAGGGGGACCGGGTCGATCCCCGACTTGTGCATTACACCTCTCCGGCCTGCTCAACGCCCGCACGCTCATTTCATGGGTTGACTTTGGCATACGAAGTTCATTCCCAGTCTAAGATCGAACCGGACTGAGGGTTGTGGCAACAGGATCTACAACACGCAGAGGGGATCGGGTCGATCCCCGACTTACGCATTTTGCCTCTCCGACCGGCTGAGCGCCTGCACGCTCGTTTCGTGGGTTGGCTTAGGCACACAGAGTTCATTCCATGTTTAAGCATACAGAGTTCATTCCCAGTCAAAGATCAAACTGGACTGAGGGTTGCGGCAGCAGGACCAGCAGCAGGATCGACAGCATGCAGGGGGGACCGGATCGATCCCCGGCTTGCGCATTCTGCCTCTCCAACCGACTGAGCACCCGCACGCTCGTTTCGTGGGTTGACTTAGGCATACGAAGTTCATCCCCAGCCTAAGCATACAAAGTTCATTGGCAGTCTAAGATCAGACCGGACCGAGGATTGCGGTAGCAGGATCGGTAACATGCAGGGGGGATCGGGCCGATCCTCGACTTGCGCATTCTGCCTTTCCGACCGGCTGAGCGCCCGCACATCCATTTCGTGGGTTGGCTTAGCCATAGGGAGTTCATTCCATGTCTAAGCCCCAACCGAACCGAGGGTTGTGGCAGCGGGATCGACAGCATGCAGAGGGGGACCGAGTCGATCCCTGACTTGCGCATTATGCCTCTCCGGCCAGCTCAGTGCCCGTACGCTTGTTTCGTGGGTTGACTTAGGCATACAGAGTTCATTCCCAGTCTAAGATCAGATCGGATCGAGGGTTGCGGTAGCAGGATCTATAGCACGCAGGGGGGACCGGGCCGATCCCCAGCTTGTGCATTCTGCCTCTCCGGCCGGCTGAGCGCTCACACGCTCGTTTTTTGGGTTGGCTTAGGCATACGGAGTTCATTCCATGTCTAAGCATACGGAGTTCATTCCCAGTCTAAGATAAGACCGGACCGAGGGTTGCGGTAACAGGACCAGCAGCAGGATCGGCAGCATGCAGGGGGGATCGGGTCGATCCCCGGCTTGTGCAATCTGCCTCTCCGGTCGGCTGGGTGCCCGCACGCTCGTTTCGTGGGTTGACTTAGGTATACGGAGTTCATCCCCAATCTAAGCATACGAAGTTCATTTTCAGTCTAAGATCAGACCAGACCGGGGGTTGCGGTAGCAAGATCGGCAGCACGTAGGGGGGATCGGGTCGATCCCCGGCTTGTGCATTCTGCCTCTCCAGCCGGCTGAGCGCCCGTACACCCGTTTCATGGGTTGACTTAGGCATAGGGAGTTAATTCCATGTTTAAGCCCCAGCCAGACCGAGGGTTGTGACAGCGGGATCGGCAGCACACAGAAGGGGACCAGGTCGATCCTCGGCTTGCGCATTATGCCTCTTCGATCGGCTCAGCGCCCGCACACTTGTTTCGTGGGTTGACTTATGCATACGGAGTTCATTCCTAGTCTAAGATCGAACCAGACCAAGGGTTGCAGCAGCAGGATCGACAGCACGTAGGGGGGACCGGGCCGATCCCCGACTTGTGCATTCTGCCTCTCCGACCGGTTGAGCACCCGTACACTCGTTTCGTGGGTTGGCTTAGGCGTACGGTGTTCATTCCATGTCTAAGCATACGGAGTTCATTCCCAGTCTAAGATTTTGAGCCACAGTGCACATGCTGGGCTCGAGCATGTGCTGGTGCCGCATTTTTTTTGCCTGGGGCACCATCGCCGTAGCATCACCGGAGAGCCTAACCGGCGGCATTAGGGGTTTCGATGATTGGGGTGGCCGGGGGGATGTGCGCCCATGATGTGTGATGGGTGCTGGTACTTGGCCCTTATATTGGCCCCCTATCCCTCATCAAACCTCGAGAACTCACACCTCCTTAAAGAGAATTTAAGATTTTATAGGTTTGTTGCCAGTAGCCATTAAAGTGTCTGAAGTGGGGACACATTTTTCAAATGCTCACAAATTCTTCTCCACTTCGAGTTTTTACCTGAATTTTTTTGTGCATACCAACAAAAATACAAGGATCACCTCTAACAAATTTGGGGACAAAACTCTTTCTAAAAAAATTTTAAACAATCCCGAATCGTGAAAAATAGAAAACAGGTCGTCTTGCCAAGAAACTTCACATGAAGGCTTAGGGGACCATTGTATGAATTTACAAGCCATGAAAATGGCATTGGCATGGTAGAAATATGAAGATAAGCTTGAACCCACCTACCACCGATTCGATCCCCGACTTGCGCATCCTGCCTTTCTGGTCGGCTGAGCGCCCGCACGCTCGTATCGTGGGTTGACTTAGGCATACGGAGTTCATCCCCAGTCTAAGCATACAGAGTTCATTCCCAATCTAAGATCGGATCGGACTGAAGGTTACGATAGCCGGATTGGCAGCACGCAGGGGGGACTGGGCTGATCCCCGGCTTGCACATTCTACCTCTCCGGCCAGCTGAGCGCCCACACACCCGTTTCGTGGGTTGGCTTAGGCATAGAGAGTTCATTCCTTGTCTAAGCCCCAGTCGGACCAAGGGTTGTGGCAGCGGGACCGGTAGCACATAGAGGGGGATTGGGTCGATCCTCGGCTTACGCATTATGCCTCTCCGATCGGTTTGGCACCCATACGCTCGTTTCGTTGGTTGACTTAGGCATACGGAGTTCATTCCCAATCTAAGATCAGACCAGATCGAGGGTTGCAGCAGTAAGATTAATAGCACGTAGGGGGGATCGGGTCGATCCCCGGCTTATGCATTCTGCCTCTCTGACTGGCTGAGTACCCGCACACTCGTTTCGTGGGTTGGCTTAGGCATACGAAGTTCATTCCATGTCTAAGCATACAGAGTTCATTCCCAGTCTAAGATCAGACTGGATCGAGGGTTGTGGCATCAGTACCAGTAGTAGGATCGACAGCATGCAGGGGGGGATCAGACTGATCCCCTACTTGCACATTCTGCCTCTCCGACCGGCTGAGCGCCCATATGCTCGTTTCATGGGTTGGCTTAGGCATACGGAGTTCATTCCATGTCTAAGCCCTAGCCGGACCGAGGTTTGTGGTAGTAGGACTGATAGCGGGATCGATAGCACGTAGAGGGGGACCGGACTGATCCCCGACTTGCACATTATGCCTCTCCGGCCGACCGAGCGCCCGCACGCTCGTTTCATGGGTTGACTTAGGCATACGGAGTTCATCCCCAGTCTAAGCATACGGAGTTCATTCCTAGTCTAATATCGGACTGGATCGAGGGTTGCGGCACTAGAATCGACAGCACATAAGGGGGACCGGGCTCATCCCCCGCTTGCACATTCTGCCTCTCCGGTCGGCTAAGCGCTTGCACGCCCGTTTCGTGAGTTGGCTTAGGCATAGGGGGTTCATTCCATGTCTAAGCCCCAGCTCGACTGAGGTTTGTGGCAGCGGGACCAGCAGCATGCTGAAGGGGATTGGGCCAATCCTCGACTTGCGCATTATGCCTCTTCGGCAGGCTCATCGCTCGCACGCTCATTCCGTGGGTTGACTTATGCATACGGAGTTCATTCCCAGTCTAAGATCAGACCGGACCGAGGGTTGCGATAGCAAGATCGACAGCACGTGGGGGGGGACTGGGTCGATCCCCGGCTTGCGCATTCTGCTTCTCCGGCCAGCTGAGCGCCCTCACGCTCATTTTGTGGGTTGGCTTAGGCATACGGAGTTCATTCCCTGTCTAAGCATACGGATTTCATTCCCAGTCTAAGATTTTGAGCCACGGTGCACATGCTGGGTTCGGGCATGTGCTGGTGCCACATTTTTTTCCTCCCGGGGCACAATCATCCGAGCATCGTCGGAGTATCATCAGAGAGCCTAACCGGCGACACTGCGGGTTTCGATGATTGGGGGGTCGGGGGGTGTGCGCACATGATGTGCGATGGGTGCTGGTACTTGGCCCTTATATTGGCCCCCTATCCCTCATCAAACCTTGGGAACTCACACTCCCTTAAAGAGCATTTGAGATTTTATAGGTTTGCTGCCAGTAGCCATTAAAGTGTCTGAAATAAGGACACTTTTTTCAAAGGGTCACAAAATCTTCTCCGCTTCGAGTTTTTAGCTAAATTTTTTTGTGCATGCCAGAAAAAATACAAGGATCACCTCTAAATTTGGGGACAAAACTCTTTCTAAAAAAATTTTAAAAAATCTCGAACCGTAAAAAGTTTAAAAAATCATGAAAAATAGAAAACGGGTCGTGTTGCCACGAAACTTCACATGAAGGCTTAGGGGACCATTGTATGAATTTACAAGCCATAAAAATGGCATTGGAATGGCAGAAATATGAAGATGTGCTTGAACCCACCTGCCACCCATTCGATCCCCGACTTGCGCATTCTGCCTCTCCGACTGGCTGAGCGCCCGCACGCTCATTTCGTGGGTTGACTTAGGCATACGGAGTTCATCTCCAGTCTAAGCATGCGGAGTTCATTCCCAGTCTAAGATTGGACTGGACCAAGGGTTGCGACAGTAGGATCGATAGCACACAAAGGGGATCAGGTCGATCCCCAGCTTGCGCATTCTGTCTCTCCGATCGGTTGACCGCCCGCACATCCGTTTCATGGGTTGGCTTAGGCATAGGGAGGTCATTCCATGTCTAATCCCTAGCTGGACTGAGGATTGTGGCAGCAGGATCGACAGCACGCAGAGGGGGACCGAGCTGGTCCCTGGTGTCATGGACTAAGCTTTCTCTCAGTAAGCAATAGATCGTGCGACACTTGAACGGGCACTCCCAACCAAGTCGGCCTTCGATAGATCGATATCTAAACAAATAACCGTAAACCATGGTTAGTCCCAAGCATTCACAATAAGACACAATATATCGAGATTGATCTCAAGCACACACACAAAAAGGCATATTCGCATCAAGAAAAAGAAAAACACATCGAGGCAACCATCGGGACATTCAATCGGGGTGAGTTTTATTATAGTTGAGAATCATACATCAGGACCTCCCACCATCACCAGGGCCAGGGGGCAGCCTTTGGTGGGTGGCCTAGGTTCACATAGCAACCGGTGAGACAGCCCAACACTACGCTCCGGCTCACCCTCTAAAGAGCCTTAGAGATTTTAGAGCTATGCTACCAGTAACCATTACAATGTTTAAAATGGGGACACTTTTCCTAGCACAAGGGATCTACTCGGCCATGGCCCTATACATGGGTGGCTTATGGCAACCTAAGTCCTAGTCATGGCCCTATACAAGGTTGGCTCATGACATCTTCCCCCACCTATTCTATCGACGTCCTCGTCGACTTGCTGGCTTGAAATTCTTTGATCTTCCTTTGAAATCTCTGGAGGTCATGTTCTCTCTCCCAGCTGGTTTCTTCTAGTCTTAATCCCTCCCACTTCACTAAGCACTCCCGAACTAGTTTTCGAGATATCTTGGTTTCCCTATCAGCTAAGATCTCTTCGACTCGACACTCTGAGGGTGGCTTCATGGTGATAGTGGCTCTGGTTGGCTCCCTTTGGCTAGCATCTGTAAGATCTACATGGAAAGGTTTCAAGTTACTCACATGAAATACTGGGTGCACCTTTATCCACTTTGGTGGGTCAATTTTGTAAGAAGCATTCCTCACCTTGAGAAGGACCCTTACTAGACCTTCATATTTGTGCACCAGTCTATGATCTCTCTTTCTCAAGAACCTGGTTTGTTTAGGAACTAGTCAGACAAGAACCAAATCACCAACTTGAAATTGTTGAGCCCTACAACCCTTGTCTACCCATTTCTTCATCCACTTTGATGCTTTCTTTAGGTAGGCTTGTGCAATCTCTGTGTTTTGTTTCCACTCCTTGCTGAGATTAAAGGCTCTCAGATTCTTTCCTCTATATTGTTCCAAGGAAGTGTGGGGTAGCCTTGGTAATTGTCTGGTGACCACCTCAAATGGGCTTTTATTGGTGAAAGAGCTTTTATTGGAATTAAAGCAGAGTTGAGCTATGTCCAATAATAAAGGCTACTCTTTCTGATTGGCTTGAACAAAGTGCCTCAAGTATTCCTCTAATAATCCGTTGAACCGTTTCGTTTGACCATCGATTTGAGGGTGATAGCTTGAGGAGATGTTGAGTTGGGACCCCAATATCTTGAAAAGTTCTCTCCCGAAGGACCCCGTGAATCTCGAATCTCGATCGCTGACAATGTTTTGAGGGAGGCCCCAGTATTTGACCACATGTTTAAACAATAGTCGAGCTGTGTCTTTCGCTGTGCAATACTTATGAGCGAGAATGAATGTGGTGTACTTAGAGAACCGGTCAATCACCACCAAAATAGCTCCAAGGTCACCAACCTTGGGTAGGCTTGAAATTAAATTGAGGGAGAGGCTTTCCCATGGTTTAATAGGTACTTGTAGTGGTTCAAGCATGCCTGCAGGTTTCCTCTTTTCAACCTTGTCTTGTTGGCAAATGAGGCAACTCTTTGTATAGTCCATCACATCTTATCGCATGTGAGGCCAATAGTATCCCTGTTTTAATAACACCAAAGTGTATAGCCAACCCGAGTGTCTCGCCCATAGTGTGTCATGACATTCCCTCATCAGCATCTGTCTCAGACCTTCTACTCTTGGCACAAACACTCGAGGCCCCTTGGTCCATAAGACCCATTTTCTTGCCAGAAGTACTTGGACTTCCCTTCTTCCACTAGCTTCAGGATGGCACAAGCTTGCGGGTCCTTCCCTAAGTGATCTCCAATCAACTTATGAATGTCTGTAGTGGCTCTACTAGCCACCATTGGGGCAATTCTTCTAAGGGCTACTAAATCTGCTCACCTGCTCAATGCATCAGCCACTTGATTGGTCTTTCCAATGGTGTGCTCAAAATAAAAGTCAAACTCTGCTAAAAATTTTTGCCACCTAGCTTGTTTTGCCGTAAGCCTTGGTTGGGTGAGAAAATGGCTAACGGCTGCATTGTCTGTCTTCACAACAAAGTGTGAACCCAACAAGTAATGTCGCCAAGCCCTCAAGCAGTGAACCACCACCAGGAGTTCTTTTTCTTGGGCCGTATATTTCTTTTCAGCTTCACTTAGCTTCCTACTTTCAAACACTACCGATTGATGTTGTTGTAAAAGCACTTTTCCAATAGTAAAATCAGATGCATCCGTCTGAACTTCGAAAGGCTTTTCAATATTAGGGAGAGCTAAGATGGGATCTTTCATAATAGTATCTTTCAATCCCTCGAAGGCCTCTTGGCACTCACTCGTCCAACACCATTTATGCTCCTTCTTTAATAGCTCCATGAGGGCCGTGGTCTTGCGAGAGTACCCTTCCACAAACCTTCTATAATAGTTGGCTAGTCCCAAAAATGAGTGGAGCTCACTAATGTTCTTTGATGTTGTCCACTCCTTGATGGCCCTAACCTTTTCCATGTCCATTCGAATGTGGCCACGTTCGACAATGTGACCGAGAAAATGGATTTGGGTCTGAGCAAATGCACACTTCTCCCTTTTTACGTATAACTGGTAATCTTTGAAGTACCTGGCGTAGGTGTTCTTGATGTTCTTCCAAGGTGGAGCTATATACCACTATATCATTTAAATAAATGACTACAAATTTGTCTAGGTAGTCATGGAATACCTAATTCATCAATGTACAAAATGTGGCAGGAGCATTGGTCAGTCCAAAGGGCATAACAAGAAATTCAAATGCACCATACCGTGTCACACAAGTGGTTTTTGGCTCATTTCCCTCAACAATTTTGACTGATGGTAGCCAGATCTCAGGTCCAATTTGGAGAAGTACTTGGCCCGGCTCAATTGATCAAACAAGTCTGCTATAAGGGGGATGGGATATTTGTTTCTTACGGTGACTTTGTTCAGGGCCCTGTAGTCAACACATAATCGTAAACTTTCATCATGCTTCTTCTGAAATAGCACTGGCACTCTGAAAGGAGCCTTTGATAGTCTGATGAACCTGACTTGTAACAGCTCATCTAACTATTTTCTTAGTTCGACCAACTCTGGCGGGGTCATGCAGTAAGGACCTCTAGCAGGGGGTTTTGCTCCTGAGAGGAGCTCAATTTCATGGTCCACTGCTTGTTGAGGGGGTAGAACCTTAGGCAACATCTCTGGCATCACCTCTTTGAATTCTTCTAACATTTTTCCCACACCATCAGGTATTGGTTCTACTTTTGACCCTTCTTTGTAGATCGGCACAGCCACAAAGGAGGGTTCCCCTCTCTTTACCCCTTTCTTGAACTGCAAAGCTGAAATCATTTTCTTCCCACTCTTTGGTAAGATATTGGTTGGCACCACACATGGGTTTTCCACTAAGAACAACAAATAGCTAGTGGCAGGGATAGGGATGACCTGAGCCAACATCATGAAGTCCAATCTGAGAACAACATCAAAGTCATCCATGGTACCTTCCCTTGCCATGGCCCCAATTAGGTTGTCATACTCTTAGAGCTTCCACTGATCGTAAAGGCTGGTGAGTTGACCGCCTTCATTTGTCCACAGTCTTTACTAATCTGAAGACCACACCTTTTTGCTTCTTTTGGTGTGATGAAAGTGTCGGTTGCACCCGTATCCACCATAGCCTTAGTGGCTTTCTCATTGATCGTCAAGTTCACATACATCAAGCCTCTACTCTGCTCTTTCTTTATTGTGTTCAATTGGGTGCGAAGGGCATTGAGAACCTTATTGAACCCATCCTGGCTGGCTCCTCTTCAGCTTCTTCAACGCTCTTTGGTGCTTTTACAGACTCTTGAGACGAGGTTCTTAAGGCAAGGGCTCCCCTATGCGAGCATTCAGCCACCTGATGTGGCCCCTTGCAAAGAAAGCAAGCTAGCAGTTGCCTAGGCTTGAAAATCCCCGCGTTGCTTGTCTTGGGTTGGGTACTATCTCGACCAAAAGACCTCCTGTCTGATCCCCCACTAAAGGGCCGATCCAACCTGCTTATCTTTCCCCTACTCCCAAAGTTGAAGCTACTGCCAGTTGATGGAGGATTTTTCCGTTTTGAAGAGCCATCATTGTAATCGTGGAGACGTTCAGCTGCAGCCATGGCCGTGGCCACATCTTGCACTTTTCTGCCTTTGTAGTTCTGTCCTCGCCCAAGGCTTGAGGCCCTCAAGAAAATAGAACATCTTATCCTTTTCAGACATGTCTCGAATATCCAACATCAGGGTAGAAAAGCTCCTTACAAACTCTCGCACCGTTTCTGTTTGCACCAATTCTTGAAGTCTCCTTCGAGCCATATATTCCACATTCTCAGGGAAAAATTGGTTTTTCAATTCTTGCTTTAGATCCATCCAAGTCTTAATCGGGCACTCATTATCGACAAACTTGGAATGCCACCACAGCTTGGCATCCCCTATGAGGTACATCGATGCCATTGCTACCTTGTCTTCCTCTGAATCCGTGTGTATAGCTCAAAAGTACTACTCCATGTAAAACAAGAAATTTTCAAGTTTTTTAGCATCCCTTGCCCCCTCATAGCATCGAGGCTCCGACACCTTGGGCCTTTTTCCCCTTTCCATCGAGCTCAAACCCGATCTGGCCACATCCATTTGTAAGATGCTCACTTGTGCTCTGAGCTCCTCAAACTCCTTTTGGAGAATGTTCAAGGCATCTCTAGCCTCTTCGTTCACATTGTGGAGAGTATCGGATAACTCCCGTTGGGTTGTCTCGATCTCCCTCACTCGGTCTTTAGTTGCCATATGAGTTTTCATTGTGGCCACCGCGACCTCAAGTTCCTCAATTCTCTGTTGATGATTAGGTCCACCACTTGTGGCAATCTCATCCATTTTTTTAGCACTTCTCAACCGTGCTTTGATACCACGTGTCATAGACTAAGCTTTCTCTCAACAAGCAATAGATCGTGCGGCACTTGAATGGGCACTCCCAACCAAGTTAGCCTTCAATAGATCGATATCTGAACAAAAAACCATAAGCCATGGTTAGTCCCAAGCGTTCACAATGAGACACAATATATCGAGATCGATCTCAAGCACACACACAAGAAGCCATATTCACATCGAGAAAAAGAAAAACACATCGAGGCAACAATCGGGACATTCAATCGGGGTGAGTTTTATTATAGTCGAGAATCATACATCGGGACCTCCCACCATCATCAGGGCCAGGAGGGCAGCCCTTGGTGGGTGGCCTAGGCTCGTATAGTAACCGGTGAGACTGCCCAACACTACGCTGCCGGCTCACCCCCCTAAAGAGCCTTAGAATTTTAGAGCTATGCTACCAGTAACCATTACAATGTTTGAAATGGGGACACTTTTCCTAGCACAAGGGATCTACCCGGCCATGGCCCTATACATGGGTGGCTTATGGCAACCTAAGTCCCGGTCATGGCCCTATACAAGGTTGGCTCATGACACCCGGCTTACGCATTATGCCTCTTCAGCTGACTCAGCGCCTGCATGCTCGTTTCGTGGGTTGACTTAGGCATACGGAGTTCATTCCCAGTCTAAGATTAGATCGGACTGAGGGTTGCGACAGTAGGATCGATAGCACGCAGGGGGGACTAGGTCGATCCTCGACTTGCCATTCTGCCTCTCCGATCGGCTGAGCGATCGCATGCTCGTTTCATGGGTTGGCTTAGGCATACGGAGTTCATTCCATGTCTAAGCATACGGAGTTCATTCCCAGTCTAAGATCGGATCGGACTGAGGGTTGCGATAGCAGGACCAGTAGCAGAATCGACAGCATGAAGAGGGGACCAGACTGATCCCCGACTTGTGCATTCTGCCTCTCCGGTCGGCTGAGCGCTTGCACGCTCATTTCATAGGTTGGCTTAGGCATACGGAGTTCATTCCATGTCTAAGCCCCAGTCGATCGAAGGTTGTGGCAGCAGGACCGGTAGAGGGATCGACAGCATGCAGAGGGGGACTGGGCTGATCGTCAACTTGTGCATTATGCCTTTTCGACCAGCCTCTCCGGCCGGTTGAGTGCCCACACGCTCATTTTGTGGGTTGACTTAGGCATACGGAGTTCATCCTCAGTCTAAGCATATGGAGTTCATTCCCAGTCTAAGATCAGACCGGACCAAAGGTTGAGGCAGTAGGATCGATAGCACACAGTGCGGACCAAGTCGATCCCCGACTTGCGCATTCTGCCTCTCCGACCAGCTGAGCACCCGCACGCCCGTTTCATGGTTTGGCTTAGGCATAGGGAGTTCATTCCATGTCTAAGCCCCAGCCGGACTGAGGGTTGTGGCAGTGGGACCGGCAGCACGTAGAGGGGGATCGAGCTGATCCTCGGCTTGCACATTATGCCTCTTCGGTCGGCCCAACACCCGCACGCTCGTTTCATGGGTTAACTTATGCATACGGAGTTCATTCCAGTCTAAGATCAGACCAGACAGAGGGTTGTGGCAGCAGGATCGATAGCACGTAGGGGGAGACGCGGCTGATCCCCGACTTGCGCATTCTGCGTCTTCGACCGGCTGAGCGCCCGCACGGTCGTTTCATTGGTTGGCTTAGGCATACGGAGTTCATTCCATGTCTAAGCATACAGAGTTCATTCCCAGTCTAAGATTTTAAGCCACGGTGCACATGCTGGACTCGGGCATGTGCTGGTGCCACATTTTTTTCACCTGGGGCACCATCACTGGAGCATCGTCGAAGCATTGCCGAAGCATCGTCGGAGAGCCTAACCGACGGCATTGGGGGTTCCGACGATTGGGGGGGCCGGGGGGTGTGCGCACATGATGTGCGACGGTTGCTGTTACTTGGCCCTTATATTGGCCCCCTATCCCTCATCAAACCTCGAGAACTCACACCCCCTTAAAGAGCATTTGAGATTTTATAGGTTTGCTGCCAGTAGCCATTAAAGTGTCTGAAATGGGGACACTTTTTCCAAACAGTCACAAAATCTTCTCCACTTCGAGTTTTTAGCTGAATTTTTTTGTGCATGCCAAAAAAAATACAAGGATCACCTCTACGAAATTTGGGGACAAAACTATTTCTAAAAAAATTTTAAAAATCCCGAACCGTAAAAAGTTTCAAAAATCATGAAAAATAGAAAACTGGTCGTCTTGCCACGAAACTTCACATGAAGGCTTAGGGGACCACTGTATGAATTTAAAAGCCATAAAAATGGCATTGGCATGTCAGAAATATGAAGATGTGCTTGAACCAACCTACCACTCGTTCGATCCTCGGCTTGCGTATCTTGCCTCTCTGGTCAGCTAAGCGCCCGCACGCTCGTTTCGTGGGTTAACTTAGGCATATGGAGTTCATCCCCAGTCTAAGCATATGGAGTTCATTCCTAGTCTAAGATCTGATCGGACGGAGGGTTGCAGCAGTAGGATCGGTAGCACACAGGGGGGACCGACCCGATCCCTGGCTTACGCATTCTGCCTCTCCGGTCGGCTGAGCGCCCGCACTCCCGTTTCGTGGGTTGGCTTAGGCATAGGTAGTTCATTCCATGTCTAAGCCCCAGTCGAACCGAGGGTTGTGGCAGCGAGATCGACAGCACGCAAAGGGGGATCGGGCCAATCCTTGGCTTGCGCATTATGCCTCTCTGGCCGGCTTAGTGCCCGCACGCTAATTTTGTGGGTTGACTTAGGCATACGAAGTTCATTCCCAGTCTAAGATTGGACCGGACCGAGGGTTATGCCAGCAGGATCGATAGCACGCAGGGTTGGATGAAGCCTATCCCTGGCTTGCGCATTCTGCCTTTTCGGTCGGTTGAGCACCCGCACACTCGTTTCGTGGGTTGGGTTAGGCATACCGAGTTCATTCCATGTTTAAGCCCCAGTCAAATCGAGGGTTGTGGCAGCAGGACTGGTAGCGGGATTGGCAGCACGCAAAGGGGGATCGGGCTGATCCCCGGCTTGTGCATTATGTTTCTCTGACCGGCCTCTCCGACTGGCTGAGCGCCCGTACGCTCGTTTCATAGGTTGACTTAGGCATACAGAGGTCATCCCCAGTCTAAGCATACGAAGTTCATTCCTAGTCTAAGATTAGACTGGATCGAGGGTTGCGATAGCAGGATCGACAGCATGCAGGGGGGACCGAACCGATCCTTGGCTTGTGCATTCTGCCTATCCGACCGGCTGAGCACCCGTACGCCCATTTCGTGGGTTGGCTTAGGCATAGGGAGTTCATTCCATGTCTAAGCCCCAGCGAAACTAAAGGTTGTGGCAGCGGGATCAACAGTACGCAGAGGGGGACCAGGCTAATCCTCAGCTTGTGCATTGTGCCTCTCGAACCGGCTCAGCGCCTGCACGCTCGTTTTGTCGGTTGGCTTAGGCATACGGAGTTCATTCCATGTCTAAGCATATGGAGTTTATTCCCAGACTAAGATCGAACCGAATCGAGGGTTGTGGCAGCAGGACCAGTAACAGGATTGACAGTACGTAGGGGGGATCGGGCCGATGCCCGGCTTGCACATTCTACCTCTCCGACCAGCTGAGCGCTCGTAAGCTCATTTCATGGGTTGGCTCAGGCATATGAAGTTCATTCAATGTCTAAGCCCCAGTCGGACCGAGGGTTATAGTAGCAGGACTGGCAGTGGGATCGGCAACATGCAAGGGGGACCGAACTGATCCCCAGCTTGGGCATTATGCCTCTCCGGTCGGCTCAATGCCCAAACGCTCGTTTCGTGGGTTGACTTAGGCATACGGACTTCATTCCTACTCTAAGATCAGACCGGACCAATGGTTCTGACAGCAGGATCGATAGCACATAGGGGGGATCGGGTCGATCCCCGACTTGCGCATTCTGCCTCTCCAGTCGGCTGAGCGCTCACACACTCATTTCGTGGGTTGGCTTAGGCATATGGAGTTCATTCCACGTCTAAGCATACGGAGTTCATTCCCAGTCAAAGATCAGACCAGATCGAGGGTTACGACAGTAGGACCAGCAGCAGAATCGATAGCACACAGTGGGGATCGAGTCGATCCCCAGCTTACGCATCTACCTCTCCGACCGGCCTCTTCGGCCGGCTTAGCACCCGCACACTCATTTTGTGGGTTCACTTAGGCATACAGAGTTCATCCCCATTCTAAGCATACGGAGTTCATTCCTAGTCTAAGATCGAATCGGATTGAGGGTTGCGGTAGCAGGATCGACAGCATGTAGGGGGGATCGGGCCGATCCCCGACTTGTGCATTCTGCATCTCCGGTCGGCTGAGCGCTCGCACGCTCGTTTCATGGGTTGGCTTAGGCATACAGAGTTCATTCCATGTCTAAGCCCCAGTCAAACCGAGGGTTGTGGCAGTAAGACCGACAGCGAGATCGGTAGCATGCAGAGGAAGGTCGAGCTGATCCTCGGCTTGTGCATTATATCTCTTCGACCAGCCTCTTCGACCAGCTGAGCACCCGCACATTGGTTTCATGGGTTGACTTAGGCATACGAAAGTCATCCCCAGTCAAAGCATACGAAGTTCATTCCCAGTCTAAGATCAGACCGGATCGAGGGTTACGGCAGCAAGATCGACAGCATGCGGGGGGGACCGGACCAATCCCTGGCTTACGCATTTTGCCACTCCGGCTAGCTAAGCGATCGTACGCCCGTTTCGTGGGTTGGCTTAGGCATAGGGAGTTCATTCCATGTCTAAGCCCCACCAGAACTAACGGTTGTGGCAGCGGGATCGACAGCACACAGAGGGGGACCGGGTCGATCCCCGACTTGCGCATTATGCCTCTTAGGTCGGCTCAACGCTCGAATGCTCATTTCATGGTTTGACTTAGGCATACGGAGTTCATTCCCAGTCTAAGATCAGATCAGACTGAGGGTTCCGATAGCAGGATCGATAGCACGTAAGGGGGACCGGGCCGATCCCCAGCTTACGCATTCTACCTCTTTGGCCGATTGAGCACCCGCACACTCGTTTCATGGGTTGGCTTACACATACAGAGTTCATTCCATGTCTAAGCATACGGAGTTCATTCCCAGACTAAGATCAGATCATACCGAGGCTGGCAGCAACAAGACCAACAGCAGGATCGACAGCACGCAGGGGGGACTGGGCTGATCCCCGCCTTGCGTATTTTACCTCTCCAGTCGGCTGAGCGCCCGCACGCTCGTATCGTGGGTTGACTTAGCCATACGGAGTTCATACCTAGTTTAAGCATACAGAGTTCATTCCCAGCCTAAGATCGAACCAGACAGAGGGTTGCGACAGCAGGATCGACAGCACGCAGGGGGGATCGGGCTGATCCCCAGCTTGGGCATTCTACCTCTCCGACTGGCTGAGTGCCCGCAGGCCCGTTTCGTGGGTTAGCTTACGCATAGGGAGTTCATTCCATCTCTAAGCCCCAGCTAGATCGAAGGTTGTGGTAGCGGGACTGGCAGCACACAGAGGGGGACCGAATTGATCCCCAGCTTGCGCATTCTGCCTCTCCGACTGGCTGAGCACCCGCACGCTCGTTTCGTGGTTGGCTTAGGCATACGAAGTTCATTCCATCTCTAAGCATACGGAGTTCATTCCCAGTCTAAGAGTTTGAGCCACGGTGCACATGCTGGGCTCGGGCATGTGTTGGTGCCGCATTTTTTTTGCCCGGGGCACCATCATCGGAGCATCGCTGGAAAGCCTAACTAACGGTATTAGGGGTTCTGGCGATTGGGGGGCCGGGGGCTGTGCGCACATGATGTGCGATGGGTGCTGGTACTTGGCCATTATATTGCCCCCTATCCCTCATCAAAGCTCGAGAACTCACACCCCTTAAAGAGCATTTGAGATTTTATAGGTTTGCTGCCAGTCGGTCACAAAATCATCTCCACTTCGATTTTTTAGCTGAATTTTTTTTTGCATGCCAAAAAAAATATAAGGATCACCTCTACCAAATTTGGGGACAAAACACTTTCTAAAAAAATTTTAAAAAATCTTGAACCACAAAAAGTTTCAAAAATCGTGAAAAATAGAAAACGGGTTGTCTTGCCATGAAACTTCACATGAAGGCTTAGGGGACCATTGTATCAATTTACAAGCCATAAAAATGGCATCGGCATGGCAGAAATTTAAAGATGTGCTTGAACCCACCTACCACCCATTCGATCCCCGGCTTGCGCATTTTGCCTCTCCGACTGGCTGAGTTCCCGCACGCTCATTTCGTGGGTTGACTTAGGCATACGGAGTTCATCCCCAGTCTAAGCATACGGAGTTCATTCTCAATCTAAGATCAGACCAGATCGAGGGTTGCGACAGCAGGATCGGTAGCACGTAAGGGGGATCGGGTTGATCCTCGGCTTGCGCATTCTGCCTCTCCGATTGGCTGAGCGCCCGCACGCCTGTTTAGTGGGTTGACTTAGGCATAGGGAGTTCAGTCCATGCCTAAGCCCCAGTCGAACTGAGGGTTGTGGCAGTGGGACCGACAGCACACAAAGAGGGACCGGACCAATCCCCGGCTTGTGCATTCTGCCTCTCCGATTGGCTCAGCGCCTGCACGATCGTTTCATGGGTTGACTTAGGCATATAGAGTTCATTACCAGTCTAAGATCGGACCAGATCGAGGGTTGCGGCAGCAGGATCGACAACACGTAGGGGGATCGGGTCGGTCCCTGGTTTGTGCATTCTGCCTCTCCGGTCGGCTGAGCGCCCGAATGCTTGCTCGTTTCGTGGGTGGGCTTAAGCATACGGAATTCATTCCATATCGAAGCATACGAAGTTCATTCCCAGTCTAAGTTCGGATCAGACCGAGCGTTGAGGCAACAGGATCGGTAGCATGCAGGGGGGACTGAGTCGATCCCCGGCTTGCGCATTCTGCCTCTTCGACTGGCTGAGCGCCCGTACGCTCATTTCATGGGTTGGCTTAGGCGTACGAAGTTCATTCCATGTCTAAGGCCCAGTCTGACCGAGGGTTGTGGCAGAAGGACCGACAGTGGGATCGACAGCACGTAGAGGGGGATCGGGCTGATCCTCGACTTATGCATTATGCCTCTCCGATCGGTTGAGCACCCGCACGCTTGTTTCATGGGTTCACTTAGGCATACGGAGTTCATCCCCAGTCTAAGCATACGGAGTTCATTCCTAGTCTAAGATCAGACCGGACTGAAGGTTGCGGCAGCAGGATCGACAGCACGCAGGGGGGACCGAGCCAATCCCCAGCTTACGCATTCTGCCTCTCCGACCGGCCGAGCACCCGCACGTCCGTTTCATGGGTTGGCTTAGGCATAGGGAGTTCATTCCATGTCTAAGCCCCAGTCGGACCGACGGTTGTGGTAGCGGGACCGGCAGCACACAGAGGGGGACCAGGCCGATCCCCGACTTACGTTTTATGCCTCTCTGAGCTCGCACGCTCGTTTCGTGGGTTGACTTATGCATACGAAGTTCATTCCTAGTCTAAGATCAGACTGGACCGAGGGTTGCAGCAGTAGGATCGATAGCACGCAGGGGGGGCTAGGCCGATACCCGACTTTCGCATTCTGCCTCTCCAGTCGGTTGAGCACCCGCACGCTCGTTTCATGGGTTGGCTTAGGCATACGGAGTTCATTCCAAGTCTAAGATTTTGAGTGACAGTGCACATGCTGGGCTCGAGCATGTGCTGGTACCGTATTTTTTTTGCCCGGGGCACCATCGCCGGAGCATCGTCAGAGAGCCTAACCGACGGCATTGAGGGTTCCAGTGATTGGGGGGGCCAGGGGGTGTGCACAAATTATGTGCAATGGGTGCTGGTACTTGGCCCTTATATTGGCCCCATATCCCTCATCAAACCTTGATAACTCACACCCCTTTAAAGAGCATTAGAAATTTTATAGGTTTGTGGCCAGTAGCCATTAAAGTGTCTGAAATGGGGACACTTTTTTCAAACGGTCACAAAATCTTCTCCACTTCCAGTTTTTAGCTGAATTGTTTTATGCATGCCAACAAAAATACAAGGATCACCTCTACAAATTTGGGGACAAAACTTTCTCTAAAAACATTTTAAAAAATCCTGAACCATAAAAAGTTTTAAAAATCACGAAAAATAGAAAACGGGTCGTCTTGCCATGAAACTTCACATGAAGGCTTAGGGGAACATTGTATGAATTTACAAGCCATAAAAATGGCATTGGCACCCACCTTCCACCCGTTCGATCCCCAGCTTGCGCATCCTGCCTCTCTGGTCGGCTGAGTGCCTGCACGCTCGTTTCATGGGTTGACTTAGGCATACGAAGTTCATCCCCAGTCTAAGCATACAGAGTTCATTCCCAGTCTAAGATCGGACCGAACCGAGGGTTGCAAAAGTAGGATCGACAGCACGCAGGAGGGACCGGGCCGATCCCTAACTTGTGCATTCTGCCCTTTTGGCCGGCTGAGCGCCCACACGACCGTTTCGTGGGTTGGCTTAGGCATAGGGAGTTCGTTCCATGTCTAAGCCCCAGTCGGACCTATGGTTGTGGCAGCGGGACCGGCAGCACGCAGAGGGGGATTAGGTCGATCCCCGGCTTGCACATTATGCCGCTCTGGCTGGCTCAATGCCTGAACGCTCGTTTCGTGGGTTGACTTAAGCATACGAAGTTCATTCCCAATCTAAGATCAGACCAAACTGAGGGTTGCGGCAGTAGGATCGACAGCACGTAAAGGGGATTGGGTCGATCCCCGACTTGCACATTCTACCTCTCTGGCCGGCTGAGCACCCACACGCTTGTTTCGTGGGTTGGCTTAGGCATACGGAGTTCATTCCATGTCTAAGCCACATCCGTATCGACGTTTGTGGCAGTAAGACCGGCAGCGAGATCGGCAGCACGTAAAGGGTGATCGGGCTGATCCTCGGCTTGCGCATTATGCCTCTCCGACCTGCTGAGTGCCCGTACGCTCGTTTCGTGGGTTGACTTAGGCATACAGAGTTCATCCCCAGTCTAAGCATATGGAGTTCATCCCTAGTCTAAGCATACGGAGTTCATTCCCAGTCTAAGATCGGATCAGATCGAGGGTTACGGTAGTAGGATCGGTAGCACGTAGGGGGGACCGGGCCAATCCCTGACTTCGCATTCTGTCTCTCTGGTTGGTTGAGTGCCCGCATGCCCATTTCGTCGGTTGGCTTAGTCATAGGCAGTTGATTCCATGTCTAAGCCCCAGCCAGACTGAGGGTTGTGGCAGCGAGACCGACAGCACGTAGAGGGTGATCAGGCCGATCCCTGGCTTGTGCATTATGCCTCTTCGATCGGCTCAGTACCCGCACGCTCGTTTCGTGGGTTGACTTATGCATACGGAGTTCATTCCCAGTCTAAGATTGGACCAGACCGAGGGTTATGGTAGCAGGATCGGTAGTACGCAGGGGGGTTCGGGCTGATCCCTGACTTGTGCATTCTGCCTTTTCGACCGGTTGAGCGCCTGTACGTTCATTTCGTGGGTTGGCTTAGGCATACGACGTTCATTCCATTACTAAGCATATAGAGATCATTCCCAGTCTAAGATCAGACTAGACCGAGGGTTGTGGCAGCAGCAGCAGCAACAGGATCAACATCGTACAGGGGGGACCGGGTCGATCCCTGACTTGTGCATTCTGCCTCTCCGACCAGCCTCTCCGGTCGGTTGAGCGCCCGTACGCTCGTTTCATGGGTTGAATTAGGCATACGAAGTTCATCCCCAATCTAAGCATATGGAGTTCATTCCCAATCTAAGATCGAATCAGACCGAGGGTTGCGGTAGCAGGATCAGTAGCACGCAGGAGGGATCGGGCCGATCCTCATATTGCACATTCTGCTTCTCCAACCGGCTGAGCACCCGCACGTTCATTTCATGGGTTGGCTTAGCCATAGGGAGTTCATTCCATGTCTAAGCCCCAGTCAGACCGAGGGTTGTGGTAGTGGGACCGACAGCACGCAGAGGGGGATCAGGCTGATCCTTGATTTGTGCATTACACCTCTCCGGCCAGCTCAGCACCCGTACACTTGTTTCGAGGGTTGACTTAGGCATACAGAGTTCATTCCCAGTCTAAGATCGGACTGGACCGAGGGTTGTGGTAGCGGTATCGACAACACGCTGGAGGTATCGGGTCGGTCCCTGGCTTGCGCATTCTGCCTTTCCGACCGGTTGAGCACCCACACGCTCATTTCATGGGTTGGCTTAGGCATACGGAGTTCATTCTATGTCTAAGCATACGGAGTTCAATCCCATTCTAAGATCGGGTTGGACCAAGGGTTGCGGCAGTGGGACCAGCAGCAGGATCGACAACACGCAGGAGGGGATCGGGCTGATCCATGGCTTGCACATTTTGCCTCTCCGACTGACTGAGCACACGCACGTTCATTTCATGGGTTAACTTAGGCATGCAGAGTTCATTCCATGTCTAAGCCCCAGCTGGATCGAGTGTTGTGGCAGCAGGACCGGCAGCAGGATCAACAGCACGCAGAGAGGGATTGAACTGATCCCTGACTTACGCATTATGCCTCTTCAGCTGGCTGAGCTCCCGTACGCTTGTTTCTTAGGTTGACTTAGGCATACGGAGTTCATCCCCAGTCTAAGCATACGGAGTTCATTCCCAATCTAAGATCAAGTCAGATCGAGCATTACGGTAGCAGGACCGACAGCACGTAGAGCCCGATCCCCGGCTTGAGCATTATGCCTCCCCAGTCGGCTCAATGCCCGAACGCTCGTTCCGTGGGTTGACATAGGCATACAGAGTTCATTCCAGTCTAAGATCAGATCAAACTGAGGGTTGTGGTAGCAAGATCCACAGCACACAGGGGGGACTGGACCGATCCCTGGCTTGCACATTCTACCTCTTTGACCGGCTGAGCGCCCGCACGCTCATTTTGTGGGTTGGCTTAGGTATACGGAGTTCATTCCATGTCTAAGCATATGGAGTTCATTCCTAGTCTAAGATCAGACCGGACCGAGGGTTACGGCAGTAGGATCAACAGCATGTAAGGGGATCGGGTCGATCCCAGGCTTACGCATTTTGCCTCTCCGATTGGCCTCTGACCCGGACGCTCGTTTCGTGGGTTGGCTTAGGCAAACAGAGTTCATTCCATGTCTAAGCCTTAGTCGGACCAAGGGTTGTGGCAACAGGACCGATAGTGGGATCGACGGCACGTAGAGGGGGATCGAGCTGATCCCCAGCTTGCACATTATGCCTCTTCAACTGACCTCTCTGGCCGACTGAGCATCCGCACGCTCATTTCACGGGTTAACTTAGGCATACGGAGTTCATCTCCAGTCTAAGCATACGGAATTCATTCACAGTCTAAGATTGGATCGGACCGAGGGTTACGGTAGCAGGATCGGTAGCACATAGGGGGGACCAAACGGATCCCCGACTTGTGCTTTCTGCCTCTCCAACTGGCTGAGCGCTTGCACGTCCGTTTCGTGGGTTGGCTTAGTCATAGGGAGTTCATTCCATGTCTAAGCCCCAGTCGGATCGAGGGTTGTGGCAGCGGGACCGATAGCATGCAGAGGGGGATCGGGCCGATCCTTAGCTTGCGCATTATGCCTCTCCGATCGGCTCAATGCCCGAACACTCATTTCATGGGTTGACTTAGGCATACGGAGTTCATTCCTAGTCTAAGATCAGATCGGATCGAGGGTTTTGGCAGTAGGATCGATAGCACGTAGGGGGGACCGGGTCGATCCTCGGCTTATGCATTTTGCCTCTTCGGTCGGCTGAGCGCCCCGCACGCTCGTTCCGTGCGTTGGCTAAGGCATACGGAGTTCATTCCATGTTTAAGCATATGGAGTTCATTCCCAGTCTAAGATTGGATCGGGACCGAAGGTTGCGATAGCAAGACCAACAGCAGGATCGACAGCGCGTAGGAGGGACCGAACCGAGCTCCGACTTACGCATTCTACGTCTCTGGCCGGCCGAGCGCCTGCCGCTCATTTCATCGATTGGCTTAGGCATATGGAGTTCATTTGATGTCTAAGCCCCAGTCGGACCGAGGGTTGTGGTAGCAGGATCGGCAGCACACAGAGAGGGACCGGGCTGATCCCCGGTTTGCATATTATGCCTCTTCGATCAACCTTTTCGATCGGTTGAGCGCCCGCATGCTCGTTTCATGGGTTGACTTAGGCAAATGGAGTTCATCCCCAGTCTAAGCATACGGAGTTCATTCCCAGTCTAAGATTGGACCGGACCGAGGGTTGCGGCGGCAGGATCGATAGCACACAGGGGGGACCAGGCCGATCCCCAGCTTGCACATTCTGCCTCTTCGGTCGGTTGAGTGCCTGCACACCCGTTTCATGGGTTGGTTTAGGCATAAGGAGTTCATTCCATGTCTAAGCCCCAACCGGACCGAGGGTTATGGCAGCGGGGATCGGGCCAATCCCCGGCTTGCGCATTATGCCTCTTCGGTCGGCTCAGTGCCTCCACGCTCATTTCATGGGTTGACTTATACGTACAGAGTTCATTCTCAGTCTAAGATCCAACTGGACCAAGGGTTGCGACAGCAAGATCGACAGCACGTAGGGGGGATCAAGCCAATCCTTGCCTTGCGCATTCTGCCTCTTCGGCCGGCTGAGCTCCCGCACGCTTGTTTCGTGGGTTGGCTTAGGCATACGGAGTTCATTCAATGTCTAAGCATATGGAGTTCATTCCCATTCTAAGATTTTGAGCCACGGTGCACATACTAGGCTCGGGCATGTGCTGGTGCCACATTTTTTTTGCCCGGGGCACCATCGCCAGAGCATCGCTGGAGAGCCTAACCGGTGGCATGGGGTTCCAACGATTGGGGGGCTGGGGGGTGTGCGCACATGATGTACGATGGGTGCCGGTATTTGTGTCATGAGCTCCAACCTTAGACTCAGAAATCGTGCGGCCTTAGGCTTGGAATCTCCTCTTTTATGCCTAAGTCAACCTAAAACACAAGCGTACGGGCACTAGAACAACGGCAAGGGCTGATTATGCAAGTTAAAGAGAAACAGGATAAGAAGGCAGAATTCTGGAAATGCTCTTGTATTCACTGAAACGAAAGTGTTTGATGGTGTACAAATGAGGGAAGAGTAACCCTCTATTTGTAGTTGGGGCACCAGCTTACACTTAATGGCAATATCTCTAGAATAAAGGCTAAAATCATGGGATTATACAGATTACAATCAATCAGGATGCTAACTCCTGATTTTCAGGGTCAACCCAATATGCCAGGATGCTGCTATTGATCCTGCCTGCTTCCAGAAGCTTCCTTTGCGTGTCCAGCACCTTAGGCCCTTCTGGATGTGGTGCGGGTAGCTTGAATTCCAGGCCTTGGTCTCATGGGCTGGCCTGCAAGTTGGGCAGGCGTTCTGAACTCATTTACTAGGCTTTACATGCAGATACCTGCCAGCATGCCTGGGTCTGTAGGCCTCAACCTCTGGCTCGCCTGCTAGTGCACCTGATGTGCCTGTCGCACCCGTCCAGGGCGTGACATTCTCCCCCACCTGATTGTGCAATGCCCTTGTTGCATCTTCTGCATGGTACTACCTGATCTGGTCCCCGAACTACCATAAGTCATCTGTTGGTTCCTAGCTCGCCTCATTGTCTGGAAGTCCCTTCTAGCGCATCAAGTACTCTTGTCTTGGCTGATTGTTCTTCTGTCTCACCTCCTGGTCAGCTATGATGCTGTGGACCTCCTTTTCATATGAGGCCTTTGCTCCTAATGGTGCACACTTTGACTCTGCCCATCCTGGATCTCCCTCATCCTCATGGAACGACTTGAGCATGCTCACATGGAACACCGGGTGTACCCTCGGCTTGGGTGGCATATCCAGCTTGTAGGCAACCTTGCCTACCCTCTTTACTACTCGAAAAGGTCCTTCATACCTCTGAACTAGGCCTTTGTGCAGCCCCCTATGGTGCACAATTGGATGTAGCTTCACTAACACCAAGTCTCCAACCTGGAACTGCACGTCCCGCCTATTCTGGTCTGTCTACTTCTTTGACCTCTTGGCTGCCTTGTGTAGACAAACTCTGGCCAAGTCAGTTTGCTCCTGCCATGCCTTGGCAAACTTGTATGCTACTGGATTCGACCTTGTATAACCTATAGCAATCGAACCGGGTGTTAGTGGTTGTTGCCCTGTCACAACCTCACATGGGCTCTGGTTCATTGCCTCGCTCCTTTGCAAGTTGTAGGAAAACTGTGCAATATCTAGCAGCTTTGGCCAGTCCCTTTGTGTGGCACTCACATAGTGCCTGAGGTAGACCTCTAATAGTCCATTCACTCGTTCTATCTGCCCATCGGTCTGCAGATGCATGCTAGTGGAAAAGTTCAAGTCTGACCCTAACAGCTTGAACAACTCAGTCCAGAACCTGCCCGTGAAACGCCCATCCCGATCACTAACAATGGTTCTCGGCACTCCCCAGTACTTAACCATGTTCTTCAGGAACAATCGAGCTGCCTTCTCAACTGGGCACTCCTTGGTTACTGGAATGAAGATTCCATACTTGGAAAACCTGTCCACCACTACCATGATGCTTCCAAACCCTTCTGCTTTGGGTAGACCAACTATAAAGTCTAGAGAAACACTCTCCCATGGTCGTTCTGGCACTGGCAATGGCTCCAAGAGATCACCTGGTTTCTTGAGCTCCACCTTGTCCTGTTGGCACACAAGATAAGTCTTTACATAGGCCTCCACATCGTCCCTCATGTGCAGCCAGTAGTATCGATCCTTGATTAACGCCAAGGTACGGCTCACTCCGGGGTGTCCAGCCCACCTTGAATCATGGCATTCTTGTAAAACTTCCTTGCAGAGCTTCCCGTGCTACAGAACAAATAGTCTACTGCCCCTGGTGTACAGCAAGCCATCCTGTAACCAAAACCACCTAGTCTTACCTTACTGGGCGTACTCTATCAAAGCCTTGGCTGTAGGATCATGCGTAAGTCCCTCCTTGATGCGCAGCACCAGTGACCCCTCTGGTTGGCTAATGGCAGCAAGGTTAGCCTTCTTGCTCAGGGCGTCTGCCACTAGGTTCGCCCACCCCGGCTTGTACTCCATCTGGAAATCAAATTCCGTAAGAAAATCTTACCATCTTGCCTGCTGGAGGGACAGCTTCTTCTACGTCTAGAAGTAGCTGGTCGCCACATTGTCTGTCCTAACCATGAACCTCGACCCCAACAGGTAATGGTGCCAAGTGCACAAGCAGTGCACCATTGTAGTCATCTCCTTCTCTTGGACCGTGTATTTGCGCTCAGTCTCGTTTAGCTTCCTACTCTCGAACGTGATTAGACATCCCTCCTGCATCAACACGCCCCCTATGGCAAAGTCTGATGCATCCGTATGCACCTCATACGGCTTGGCATGGTCTGGCAAGGGCAAGATTGGCTCCTCGATCACAGCCCGCTTCAACCTATCAAAGGCTTCCTGGCACCCTACGCTCCACTCCCATGCTTTCCCTTTCTTGAGCAAGTCAGTCAATGGCGTGGCTATTGCTGAGTGACCTTTGATGAAGCGCCTGTAGTAGTTTACCAGCCCAAGGAATGATCTCAACTCAGTGACCTTGGTTGGCGGTTGCCACTCCAGGATGACGTGTATCTTGCCTTCATCCATGCGTATCCTGCCACCTCCCACTATGTGGCCAAGGAACGGGATCTCCTGTTGGGCGAATGAGCATTTCTCCCTCTCGACAAACAGCTTGTGCGCCCGTAACACCTCGAACACCTGTCTCAAGTGGTCTACATGCTCTCCCAAAGTCTGGCTGTAGATCACAATGTCATCCAAATAAACCACAACAAACCGATCAAGGAATGACTGAAGTACCTTGTTCATAAGGGTGCAGAATGTTGTTGGGGCGTTCGTGAGTCCAAAAGGCATAACCAAGAACTCATACGAACCATACCGAGTGACACATGCTGTCTTTGGCTCATCTCCCTCCGCGATCCTGAATTGATAGTAGCCTGACCTCAAATCCATCTTGGTGAACCACCTTGCGCTCCCAAGTTGATCGAGCAAGTCCGTAATGAGTGGGATGGGGTACTTGTTCTTGTGGTTAGCTTGTCCAAAGCCCGATAGTCTATGCACAACCGTAACGACCCATCATGCTTGCGCTGAAATAGAACCGGTGCACCATAGGGTGCCTTCGATGGCCTGATGAAGCCAGCATCAACTAACTCTTTGAGCTACTTCCTCAACTCCTCCAACTCTGCTGGAGACATTCGGTAAGGGGCTCTAGCTGGTGGCTTGGCCTCGGACACCAGCTCGATCTTGTGGTCTACCTCCCTCTTAGGTGGTAGCTTTACGGGCATCACATCACTAAAGGTCTTCAGCACCTTTAGCACCTCCAAGGGTGACTCGGTCTCCTTCTCCCTTGGCTCATCATATTTCAGGGCTGCCAAGAAGGTGTCTTCTTGTCTGCTTACCGCCTTGGCAAATTGGATGGCTGACACCACCCGCGACCCAACTCCAGACCCTCTCCTCAATGGCACTAGGCATTGGCACCGTGCATCTAAGATGCAAACACAATCGGCAAAAGGCACAAGGAGGGCGTTAATCCGAACAAGGAAATCCAACCCAATCACAAACTCATAGTCGTCAAGGGGTATTACCTTAATGGTCTCCTTGCCTTTCTAGTCTCCAAGCTGCAACTCCACTCCCCGCGCTACTCCAATGGCTGGAACTTCATTAGAGTTCACCGTTTTGATGGTACCAGTCCCTTTCTGCACCTTTAGTCCGAGCTTTCGGGTTCTATCACCTGAAATAAAAAGATGTGAGGCACTTGTGTCCATCAGTGCACTCACCTTCTGACCTGCAACCATCAGATCCGTAAACATCAAGCCCTTTGGCTTGTGACTCCTCTTACTCTAGACAGCATTGAGCACTAACGACCCAAGCTTTGCTGCCCCTAACTTTGGCTCTTCGTCAGACTCCTTGTCTACAGTAGCCAGCTTGCCCTTCTGTGGGCAATTACGTGCTATGTGGCTCCCTCCACATTGGTAGCATGCTAGTGGCTCTTGGTCCCCCTTTGCTTTCCACGTGCCTGCTGGTGGCTTTCTCTCACCATCTTTGGTTGAACGGTCTCGATCTCCATCCTTGGACTCCCGATCACGGTCCTTCCCTTTGGACTGTTTCTTTTAGTCCCTATCGTCCCTGCCCTTACCCTTGGGCTTGGTAGACTCGAACTTGTTCAGATGCTTGAACTCTATCAAGGCCTCGGCAGTAGTCATGGCTTTAGCCAAGTCATGAACTCCTCTCCTTTGCAGCTCATGCTTCACCCATGAAAGTAAATAAGGTGTCCTTCTCACCTAGATTCGAGATCTGTAGCATCAGTTCAGAGAATTTTTGGACATACTCCTTTATGTCCCCTTGCTGGCTCAGCTTGCGCAACTTTGCCCGCGCCTCATCATCGGCATACTCTGGGTAAAATTATTCTTTGAACTCTTTTTGGAACTCTGCCCAGGTTCCAATCTTGGCGCTCCCACGCCTGACATCATCACACCTACACCTCTACCACAATAAGGCTACATCAGTGAGATACATAGTAGCGGTGCTTACCTTTATTGCCTCGTCTTGCATGCCCATGGCCTAGAAGTACTGCTCCATACCCCAAAGGTAGTTATCTACTTCCTTGGCCGCCCTAGTCCCCTTAAACTCTTTAGGCTTGGGGACATCCAATCTAGACTTGGACACTCTAGCAAACATGCCATTCCCAATGGCAGTCTTGCAAGCAATGAGCTCACTGGTAAGCTCCTCCATCCGCTGGCGCATGGCCTCCATGCCATTGTGCAAGGTTAGCACTTCAACCTCCAAGGTCTGATTCTTTTGGGTGAACACGTCCAAGCCTTTGTTGAGAGCAGCTTGCAGCTCACTTTGGATCTCCTCCCTCATGGAGTCTAGTGATGCAATGTGAGTCTCTACCCCCTCAAGCTTCTCCCCCATGTCACCCATGGTCACCTCCACCTTAGCCAGCCTACCGTCCATGGTAGACTAGATATCTCTAGAACTGGCTTTCCTCCATCTTCCACGCCCATGCTCCTAGGCCTCTGGTTGTTGGTTAGCAGCGTCATTTTGGGATGCCATCTCCTCTAACCTGCACAACACAAACACGCGGAATCGAACTTGCTATGATACCAACTGTCACGGGCACTGACCTTAGACTCAGAAATCATGCGGCCTTAGGCTTGGAATCTCCTCCTTTATGCCTAAGTCAGCCTAAAACACAAACGTACGGGCACTAGAACAACAGGAAGGGTTGATTACGCAAGTTAAAGAGAAAAAGGATAAGAAGGTAGAATTCTGGAAATGCTCTTGTATTCACTGAAACAGAAGTGTTTGATGGTGTACAAATGAAGGAGGAACAGCCCTGTATTTATAGTTGAGGCTCCAGCTTACACTTAATGGCAATATCCCTAGAATAAAGGCTAAAATCATAGGATTATACGGATTACAATCAATCAGGATGCTAACTCCAGATTTTTAGGGTCAACCAAATCTGCCAGGATACTGCTACTGATCCTGTCTACTTCTAGAAGCTTCCCTTGCGTGTCCAGCACCTTGGGCCCTTCTGGATGTGGTACGGGTAGATTCTATGCTAGGACTTGGTCTCACGAGCTGGCCTACAAGTTGGGCGGGCATTCTGAACACGTTTGCTAGGCTTTACGCGCAGATACCCTCTAGCATACCTGGTCTACGGGCCTCAACCTCTGGCTCACCTGCTGGTGCGCCTGATGTGCCTAGCGCACCCCTCCCAGGGTGTGACACTTGGCCCTTATATTGGCCCCCTATCCCTCATCAAACCTCAAGAACTCACACCCCCTTAAAGAGCATTTGAGATTTTATAGGTTTGCTGCCAGTAGCCATTAAAGTGTCTGAAATGGGGACACTTTTTTCAAATGGTCACCAAATCTTCTCCACTTCGAGTTTTTAGCTAAATGTTTTTGTGCAAGCCAACAAAACTACAAGGATCACCTCCACCAAATTTGGGGACAAAACGCTTTCTAAAAAAATTTTAAAAAATTTCAAACCATAAAAAGTTTTGAAAATCGTGAAAAATAGAAAATGGGTCGTCTTCCCACAAAACTTCACATGAAGGCGTAGGGGACCATTGTATGAATTTACAAGCCATAAAAATGGCATTGGCATGGCAGAAATATGAAGATGTGCTTGAACCTACCTACCACCCCTTTGATCCTCGGCTTGCGCATCCTGTCTCTCTGGTCGGCTGAGCGTTCGCACGCTCGTTTCGTGGGTTGACTTAGGCATACGGAGTTCATCCCCAGTCTAAGCATACGGAGTTCATTCCCAGTCTAAGATCAGATCGGACCGAGGGTGGCGGCAGCAGGATCGACAGCACGTAGGAGGGACCGAGCCGATCCCCAGCTTGCGCATTCTGCCTCTCCGGTCGGCTGAGCGCCCGCACATTCGTTTCGTGGGTTAGCTTAGGCATACGGAGTTCATTCCATGTCTAAGCATAAGGAGTTCATTCCCAGTCTAAGATTGAACCGAATGGAGGGTTGCGGCAGTAGGATCGACAGCACGCAGGGGGGACCGGGCTGATCCCTGGCTTATGCATTCTGCCTCTCCGGCTGGTTGAGCGCCTACATGCCCGTTTTGTTCCATGTCTAAGCCCCAGCTGGACTGAGGGTTGTGGCAGTGGGACCGGCAGCACGCAGAGGGGGATCGGGCCAATCCCCGGCTTACGCATTATGCCTCTCCAGCCGGCTCAGTGCCCGCAAGCTCGTTTCATGGGTTGGCTTAGGCATACGGAGTTCATTCCATGTCTAAGCATACGGAGTTCATTCCCAGTATAAGATCAGACCAAATCGAGGGTTGTAGTAGCAGGATCGACAGCACGCAGGGGGGACCAGGTCGATCCCCGGCTTGCGCATTCTACCTCTCCGGCCAGTTGAGCGCCCGCACGCTCTTTTTATGGATTGGCTTAGGCATACGGAGTTCATTCCTAGTCTAAGATCGGACCGAACCAAGGGTTACGGCAGTAAGATCGACAGGACGCGTGGGGGGATCAGACCGATCCCCGGCTTGTGCATTTTGCCTCTCCGGGCGGTTGAGCGACCGCACGCTCGTTTGATGGGTTGGCTTAGGCATACAAAGTTCATTCCATGTCTAAGCATACAGAGCTCATTCCCAGTATAAGATCGGACTGAACCGAAGGTTGCAACAGCAGGATCAGCAGTAGGATTGGTAGCACGCAGGGGGGATCAGGTCGATCCCTGGGTTAAGCATTCTGCCTCTTTGACCGGTTAAGCGCCCGCACGCTCGTTTTGTGGGTTGGCTTAGCCATACGGAGTTCATTCTATGTCTAAGCCCCAGCTGGACCGAGGGTTGTGGCAGCAGGATCGGCATGGGGATCAATAGCATGCAGAGGGGGATCGGGCTGATCCCCAGCTTGCGCATTATGCCTCTCTGGCCGACTGAGCGCCCGCACGCTCGTTTCATGAGTTGACTTAGGCATACGGAGTTCATCCCCAATCTAAGAATACGAAGTTCATTCCCAATCTAAGATCGGATCGGATCAAGGGTTGGGATAGCAGGATCGACAGCATGCAGGGGGGACTGGGTCGATCTCTGGCTTGCACATTCTGCCTCTCAGGCCGACTGAGCGCCCGCACGCCCGTTTCATGGGTTGGCTTAGGCATAGGGAGTTCATTCGATGTCTAAGCCCCAGCTGGACCGAGGGTTATGGCAGCGGGACCTGCAACACGTAAAGGGGGATTGGGCTGATCCTCGACTTACGCATTATGCCTCTTCGATCGACTCCGTGCTGGCATGCTTGTTTCATGGTTTGACTTTTGCATACGGAGTTCATTCCATGTCTAAGCATACGGAGTTCATTCCCAGTCTAAGATCGAACCTATCGAGGGTTGCGGCAGCAGGACCAGCAGCAGGATCGGCAGCACGTAGGAGGGACCGGGCTGATCCGCGGCTTCGCATTCTGCCTCTCCGGCCAGTTGAACGCCCGCACGCCTGTTTCATGGGTTGGCTTAGGCATAGGGAGTTCATTCCATGTCTAAGCCCCAGCCGGATCGAGGGTTGTGGCAGCGAGATCGGTAGCACGTAAGGGGGACTGAGCTGATCCCCGGCTTGCGCATTATGCCTCTCCGGCGGGTTCATCACCCGAACGCTCGTTTCGTGGGTTGACTTAGGCATATACGGAGTTCATTCAATCTAAGATTAGACTAGACCGAGGGTTGCGGCAGCAAGATTGATAGCACGCAAGGGGGACCAGGCCGGTCCCCGGCTTGTGCATTCTGCCTCTCTGGCCGGCTAAGCACCCATACGCTCATTTTATGGGTTGGCTTAGGCATACGGAGTTCACTCCATGTCTAAGCATATGGAGTTCATTCCCAGTCTAAGATCAGACTGGATCGAGGGTTGCGACAGTAGAACCAGCAACAGGATCGATAACATGTAAGGGGGATCGGGCTGATCCTCGACTTACGTATTCTGCCTCTCCGGCCAGCCTCTTCGGCCAGCTGAGCGCCCGCCCACTCATTTCATGGGTTGACTTAGGCATATGGAGTTCATCCCTAGTCTAAGCATACGGAGTTTATTCCCAGTCAAAGATCGAACCGGACCGAGGGTAGCGACAGCAGGATCGACAGCATGCAGGGGGGACCGGGTTGATCCCTGGCTTGTGCATTTTGCCTCTCCGACCGGTTAAGTGCCCGTGCGCCCATTTCATGGGTTGGCTTAAGCATAGGGAGTTCATTCCATGCCTAAGCCCCAGCCAGATCGAGGGTTGGGGTAGCAATATCGGCAGCATGCAAAAGGGGATCGGGCCGATCCCCGGCTTGTGCATTATGCCTCTCTGGCTACCTCAGCGCCCGTACGTTCGTTTCGTGGGATGACTTAGGCATACGGAATTCATTCCCAATCTAAGATCAGACCGGACCGAGGGTTGCGGCAGCAAGATCGACAACATGCAAAGGGGAACCAGGTCGATCCCCGACTTGTGCATTCTGCCTCTCCGGTCGGTTGAGTGCCCGTACGCTCGTTCATGGGTTGGCTTAGGCATACGGAGTTCATTCCATGTCTAAGCATACGAAGTTCATTCCTAGTCTAAGATCAGACCAGACCGAGGATTATGGTAGCAAGACTAGTAACAGGATCGATAGCATGCAGGGGGGACCGAGCCTATCCTCGACTTGTGCATTCTGCCTCTTCGGTTGGCTGAGCGCCCGTACGCTTGCTTCATGAATTGGCTTCGGCATACGGAGTTCATTCCATGTCTAAGCATACGGAGTTCATTCCTAGTCTAAGATTTTGAGCCACAGTGCACATGCTAGGCTCGGGCATGTGTTGGTGCCGTAATTTTTTTGCTCGGGGAACCATCGGCGGAGCGTCATCGGAGCATCGCCAGAGAGCCTAACCGGCGGCATTGGGGGTTCTGGCGATTGGGGGGGCCGGGGGGGTGTGCGCACATGATGTGTGAAGGCTGCTCATACTTTGCCCTTATATTGGCCCCCTATCCCTCATCAAACCTTGAGAACACACACCCCCTTAAAGAGCATTTGAGATTTTATAGGTTTCCTAGCAATAGCCATTAAAGTGTCTGAAATAGGGACACTTTTTTCAAAATGTCACAAAATCTTCTCCATTTCGAGTTTTTATCTAAATTTTTTTGTGCATGCCAACAAAAGTACAACGATCACCTCTACCAAATTTGGGGACAAAACCCTATCTAAAAAAATTTTAAAAAATCTCGAACCGTAAAAAGTTTCAAAAATCGTGAAAAATAGAAAATGGGTCGTCTTGCCACGAAACTTCACATCAAGGTGTAGGGGACCATTTTATGAATTTACAAGCCGTAAAAATGGCATTGGCATGGCAAAAATATGAAGATGTGCTTGAACCCACCTACCACCCGTTCGATCCTCGGCTTGCGCATCCTGTCTCTCTGGTCGGCTGAGCGTCCGTACGCTCGTTTCGTGCATTGACTTAGGCATACGGAGTTCATTCCCAATCTAAGATCAGACCAGACTGAGGGTGACGGTAGTAAGATCGACAGCATGCAAGAGGGATCGAGCCGATCCTTGGCTTGCGCATTCTGCCTCTTCGGCCGGCTGAGCGCCCGCACACCCGTTTCGTGGGTTGGCTTAGGCATAGGGAGTTCATTCCATGTCTAGGCCCTAGCCGAACCGAGGGTTGTGGTAGCAGGATCGGCAGCACGCAGAGAGGGTTCACGCCAATCCTCAGCTTGCGCGTTACACCCCTCCAGTCGGCTCAGCACCCACACACTCGTTTCGTGGGTTGACTTAGGGATACGGAGTTCATTCCCAGTCTAAGATCGAACCGAACCGAGGGTTACGGGAGCAAGATCGACAGCACGTAGGGGGGACCGAGTCGGTCCCCAGCTTGTGTATTCTACCTTTTCGGTCGGTTGAGCGCCCGTACGCTCGTTTCATGGGTTGGCTTAGGCATACGGAGTTCATTCCATGTCTAAGCATACGGTGTTCATTCCCAATCTAAGATCGGACAGGACCGAAGGTTGTGATAGCAGGACCAATAGCAGGATCGATAGCACGCAGTGGGGGATCGAGCCGATCCTCGGCTTGCACATTCTGCCTCTCCGGTTAGCTGAGCGCCCGCATACTCATTTCGTGGGTTGGCTTAGGCATTCGGAGTTCATTCCATGTCTAAGCCCCAGTCGGACTGAGGGTTGTGGCAGCAAGACCAACAGCGGGATCGACAGCCCGCAAAGGGGAACCGAGCTGATCCCCGGCTTACGCAATATGCCTTTTCGGCTGGTATCTCTGGCCGACTGAGCGACCACACGCCTGTTTCATGGGTTGGCTTAGGCATAGGGCGTTCTTTCCATGTCTAACCCCCAACTAGATCGAGGGTTGTGGCAGCGGGACCGACATCATGCAGAGGGGGACCAGGCCGATCCTCGGCTTGTGCATTTTGCCTCTCCGGCTGGCTCAGTGCCCGAACGCTCATTTCGTGGGTTGACTTAGGCATACAGATTTTATTCCCAGTCTAAGATTGGATCGGATCGAGTGTTGTGGCAGTAGGATTGATAGCACATAGAAGGGGACCGGGCTGGTCCCTGGCTTACGCATTCTAGCTCTCCGGTCGGCTTAGCGCCTGGACGCTCGTTTCATTGCCTGGCTTAGGCATACAGAGTTCATTCCATGTCTAAGCCCCAGTCGGACCGAGGGTTGTGGTAGCAGGACCAGCAACGGGATCGACAACCCGCAAAGGGGGATCGAGTTGATCCCCGGCTTGCGCATTATGCCTCTCCAGCCGGTATCTCCGACCAACTGGGCGCCCACACGCCCGTTTCATGGGTTGGCTTAGGCATAGGGAGTTCATTCCATGTCTAAGCCATAGCTTGACCGAGGGTTGTGGTAGCAGGACCGACATCATGCAGAGGGGGACCAGGTCGATCCCTGACTTGCGCATTATGCCTCTCCGGTTGGCTTAGCGCCCGAACGCTCGTTTCATGGGTTGACTTAGGCATACGGAGTTCATTCCCAGTCTAAGATCAGACCAGACCGAGTGTTGCGGCAGTAGGATCGACAGCACACAGGAGGGGACCGGGCTGGTCCCTGGCTTGCACATTCTACCTCTCCGATCGACTGAGCGCCCGCACGCTCGTTTCGTGGGTTGGCTTAGGCATACAGAGTTCATTCCATGTCTAAGCATACGGAGTTCATTCCCAGTCTAAGATCGGATCGGACGGAGGGTTACCGTAGCAGGACCAGTAGCAGGATCTGTAGCACGCAGGGTGGACCGAGCCGATCCCCTGCTTGCACATTCTACCTCTCCGGCTTACCTCTCTGGTCGGTTGAGCGGCCGCACGCTCGTTTTGTGGGTTGACTTAGGCATACGGAGTTCATCCCCAGTCTAAGCATACGGAGTTCATTCCTAGCCTAAGATCGAACTGGACCGAGGGATGTGGCAGCAGGATCGGTAGCATGCAAGGGGGATCAGACCGGTCCTCGGCTTGCGCATTCTGCCTCTCTGACCGGCTGAGCGCCCGTACGCTCATTTCGTGGGTTGGCTTAGGCATACGGAGTTCATTCCATGTCTAAGCATACGGAGTTCATTCCCGGTCTAAGTGTTTGAGCCACGGTGCACATGCTGGGTTGGGGCATGTTCTAGTGCCGTATTTTTTTCACTCGGGGCACAATTGTTGGAGCATCGTCGGAGCACACAGGGGGGACCGGTCCGATCCTTGGGTTACGCATTCTGCCTCTTCGACCGACGGAGGGCCCGCACACCCGTTTCGTGGGTTGGCTTAGGCATAGGGAGTTCATTCCATGTCTAAGCCCCAGTCAGATCGAGGGTTGTGGCAGTGGGATCGACAGCACACAAAAGGGGATCAGGTCGATCCTCTGCTTACGCACTATGCCTCTCCGACCGGCTCAGCACCCACACGCTCTTTTTGTGGGTTGACTTAAGCGTAGGCATAGGGAGTTCATTCGATGTCTATGCCCCAGCTGGACCGAGGGTTGTGGCAGTAGGATCAGCAGCATGCATAGGGGGACCGGGCTGATCCTCGGCTTGCACATTCTGCCTCTCCGACCGGTTGAGCGCCCGCACACTCGTTCCATGGGTTGGCTTAGGCATACGGAGTTCATTACATGTCTATGCATACGGAGTTCATTCCCAGTCTAAGAGTTTGAGCCACGGTGCACATGCTGAGCTCAAGCATGTGCTGGTGCCACATTTTTTTCGCTCGTGGCACTATCGTCGGAGCATCGCCGGAGAGCCTAACCGGCAGCATTGGGGGTTCTGGCGATTGGGGGGCCCGAGGGGGGTGTGCGCACATAATGTGCGATGGGTGCTGGTACATGGCCCTTAAATTGGCCCCCTATCCCTCATCAAACCTCAAGAACTCACACCCCTTTAAAGAGCATTTGAGATTTTATAGGTTTGCTGCCAGTAGCCATTAAATTATCTGAAATGGGGACACTTTCTTCAAACTGTCATAAAATCTTCTCCATTTCGAAATTTTAGCTGAATTTTTTTGTGCATGCCAATAAAAATACGAGTATAACCTCTACCAAATTTGGGGACAAAACTCTTTCTAAAATAATTTTAAAAAATCCAGAACCGTAAAAAGTTTCAAAAATCGTGAAAAATAGAAAACGGGTCGTCTTGCCACGAAACTTCACATGAAGGTGTAGGGGACCATTGTTTGAATTTAAAAGCCATAAAAATGGCATTGGCATGGAAGAAATATAAAGATTTGCTTGAACCCACCTACCACTCGTTTGATCCCCGGCTTGCGCATCCTGCCTCTCTGGTCAGCTGAGCGTCCGCACGCTCGTTTCATGGGTTGACTTAGCCATACGGAGTTCATCCCCAGTCTAAGCATACGAAGTTCAATCCCAGTCTAAGATCGGACCAAACTGAGGGTTACGACAGCAGGATCGACAGCACGCAGGAGGGACCGGGCCGATCCCCAGCTTGCGCATTCTACCTCTTCGGTCGACTGAGTGCCCGCACGCCCATTTCGTGGGTTGGCTTAGGCATAAGAAGTTCATTCCATGTCTAAGCCCTAGCCGGACCAAGGGTTGTGACAGCAAGACCGACAGCACACAGAGGGGGATCGGGCCGATCCTCGGCTTGCACATTATGCCTCTCCGGCTGGCTCAACGCCCGTACGCTCATTTCGTGGGTTGACTTAGGCATACGGACTTCATTTCCAGTCTAAGATCGGACTGGATCAAGGGTTACTATAGTAGGATTGACAGCACATAGGGGGGATTGGGTTGGTCCCTGGCTTACGCATTCTGCCTCTCCGGTCGGTTGAGTGCCCGCACGCTCGTTTCGTGGGTTGGCTTAGGCATACGGAGTTCATTCCATGTCTAAGCATACGGAGTTCATTCCCAGTCTAAGATTGGACCAGACCGAGGGTTACGATAGCAGGACCAGCAGTAGGATCGGCAGCACGCAGGGGGGGACCAGGTTGATCCTCGACTTACACATTCTGCCTCTCTAGTCGGCTCAGCACCCGCACGCTCGTTTCGTGGGTTGGTTTAGGCATACGGAGTTCATTCCATGTCTAAGCCCCAACTGGACCGAGGGTTGTGGTAGTAGGACCGGCAGCGAGATCGACAGCACACAGAGGGGGATCAGGTTGATCCTCGGCTTATGCATTATGCCTCCCCGGCCTACCTCTCCGGTCGGTTGAGCCCCCGCACGCTCGTTTAATGGGTTGACTTAGGCATACGGAGTTCATCCCCAGTCTAAGCATACGGAGTTCGTTCCCAGTCTAAGATCGGACCGAACCGAGGGTTGCGACAACAGGATCGACAGCACGTAGGGGAGACCGGGCCGATCCTCGGCTTATGCATTATGCCTCTCCGGTCGACTCAATGCCCGAACGCTCATTTCGTGGGTTGACTTAGGCATACAGAGTTAATCCTCAGTCTAAGCATACGGATTTCATTCCTAGTCTAAGATCGAACCAGACCAAGGGTTGCGGTAGTAGGATCGGCAGCATGGAAGGGGGATCGGGTCGATCCCCGACTTGCGCATTCTGCCTCTTCGGCCGGCTAAGCGCCCACCCGCCCATTTCGTGGGTTGGCTTAGGTATAAGGAGTTCATTCCATGTCTAAGCCACAGTCGGACTGAGGGTTGTGGCAGCGGGACCGATAGCATGTAGAAGGGGACCGAGCCAATGTTCATCTTGCGCATTTTGTCTCTCTGGCTGGCTGAACGCCCACACGCTCGTTTCATGAGTTGGCTTAGGCATACGGAGTTCATTCCATGTCTCAGCATACGGAGTTCATTCCCGGTCTAAGAGTTTGAGCCACGGTGCACATGCTGCGCTCAGGCATGTGCTGGTGCCGCATTTTTTTCATTCGGGCCACCATCGCTGGAGCATCATCGGAGCATGCAGGGGGGACCGGACTGATCCCTAGCTTACACATTCTGCCTCTCCGTCCGACTGAGCACCCGTACATCCATTTCATGGGTTGGCTTAGGCATAGGGAGTTCATTCCATGTCTAAGCCCCGACCGGATTGAGGGTTGTGGCAGCAGTAACGGTAGTGGCATCGGTAGTACGTAAAAGAGGATCAGGCTAATCCCCAGCCTGCGTATTATGCCTCTCCGGAGGGCCTCTCCGGCCGACTGAGTGCTTGCACACTCGTTTCGTGGGTTGACTTAGGCATATGGAGTTCATCCCCAGTCTAAGCATACCGAGTTCATTCCCAGTCTAAGATCAGATCGAAATGAGGGTTACGGTAGTAGGATCGATAACACGTAGGGGGACCAGGACAATCCTTGGCTTGTGCATTCTGCCTCTCCGATCGGCTGAGCGCCCGCACACCCATTTTGTGGGTTGGCTTAGGCATAGTGAGTTCATTCCATGTCTAAGCCCCAGCCGAATCGAGGGTTGTGGCAGCGGGACCGACATCACGCAAAGGGGGATCGGGCCGATCCTCGGCTTGCGCATTATGCCTTTTCGGCCGGCTCAGTGCTCAAACGCTCATTTCGTGGGTTGACTTAGGCATATGGAGTTCATTCCCAGTCTAAGATTGGATCGGACTGATGGTTACGGTAGTAGGATCGATAGCACGCAGGGGGATCGGGTCGATCCCCGGCTTGCACATTCTACCTCTTCGGTCGGTTAAGCACCCGCACGCTCGTTTCGTGGGTTGGCTTATGCATACGGAGTTCATTCCATGTCTAAGCATACGGAGTTCATTCCCAGTCTAAGATCAGACCGGACCGAGGGTTGCGGCAGCAGGAGCAGCAACAGGATCGACAGGATGCAAGGGGGACCAAGTCGATCCTTGGCTTGCGCATTTTGCCTCTCCGACTGGCTGGGCACCCGTACGCTCATTTTGTGGGTTGACTTAGGCATACGGAGTTCATCCCCAGTCTAAGCATACGGAGTTCATTTCCAGCCTAAGATCGGATCGGACCGAAGGTTGCGACAGCAGGATCGACAGCACGCAGGGGGATCGGGCTGATCCCCGGCTTGCGCATTCTGCCTTTCCGACCGGCTGAGCGCCCGCATGCCCGTTTCCTGGCTTGGCTTAGGGATAGGGAGTTCAGTCCATGTCTAAGCCCCAACTGAACCGAGGGCTGTGGCAGCGGGACCGATAGCACGCAGAGGGGGACCGAGTCGATCCCCGACTTGCGCATTATGCCTCTCCGACCGACTCAGCACCCGAACGCACATTTCGTAGGTTGTCTTAGGCATACGGAGTTTATTCCCAGTCTAAGATCGGATTGGACCGAGGGTTACGGTAGCAGATCGACAGCACCCAGACCCCGTATGCTCGTTTCCTGGGTTGGCTTAGGCATACGGGATTCATTCCATGTCTAAGCATACGGAGTTCATTCCCAGACTAAGATCAGACCAGATGGAGGGTCGCGGTAGTAGAACCATCAGCAGGATCGGTAGCACGTAAGGGGGGATCGGGCTGATCCCCGGCTTGCGCATTCTACCTCTCTGACCGGCCTTTCCGGCTGGTTGAGCTCCCGCACACTTGTTTCATGGGTTGACTTAGGCATACGGAGTTCATCGCCAGTCTAAGCATACGGAGCTCATTCCCAGTCTAAGATTGGACCGGACCGAGGGTTTCAGCGCAGGATCGACAGCACGCAGGGGGACCGGGTCGGTCCTCGACTTATGCATTCTGCCTCTCCGGCCCACCCATACACCCATTTTGTGGGTTGGCTTAGGCATAGGGAGTTCATTCCATGTCTAAGCCCCAGTCGGACCAAGGGTTGTGGCAGCAGGACCGGCAGCACGCAGAGGGGGATCGGGCTGATCCCCGGCTTGCGGATTATGCCTCTCCGGCCAGCTCAGCACCCGCACGTTCGTTTCGTGGGTTGACTTAGGCATACGGAGTTCATTCCCTGTCTAAGATCGGATCAGACCGAGGGTTGCGACAGTAGGATCGACAGCACGTAGGGGGGATCGGACCGGTCCCCGGCTTACGCATTCTACCTTTCTAGCCAACTGAGCGCCCACACGCTCATTTCATGGGTTGGCTTAGGCATACGGAGTTCATTCCACGTCTAAGCATAAGGAGTTCATTCCCAGTCTAAGATCGGACCAGACCGAGGGTTGCGACAGCAGGACCAGTAGTAGGATCGACAGCACGTAGGGGGGACCGGGTCGATCCCTGGCTTGTGTATTCTACCTCTCCAACCGGCTGAGCGCCCGCACGCTCATTTCATGGTTTGGCTTAGGCATACGGAGTTCATCCCTAGTTTAAGCATATGAAGTTCATTCCCAGTCTAAGATCGGATCAGACGGAGGGTTGCGGCAGCAGGATCAGCAGCACGTACAAGGCACCGGGTCAATTCCTAGCTTGCGCATTCTGCCACTCCGATCGGCTGAGCACCCACACACCCGTTTCATGGGTTGGCTTAGGTATAGAGAGTTCATTCCATGTCTAAGCCCCAGCTGGACCGATTGTTGTGGCAGCGGGACCGGTAGCACATAGAGGGGGATTGGACCGATCCTCGGCCTGCGCATTATGCCTCTCCGACCGGCTCGTGCCCAAACGCTCATTTCGTGGGTTGACTTAGGTATACGGAGTTCATTCCTAGTCTAAGATCAGACTATATCAAGGGTTGCAACAGTAGGATCGACAGCACGCAGGGAGGGATCGGGCCGGTCCCCAGCTTACGCATTCTGCCTCTCCGACCGGCTGAGCGCCTGCACACTCGTTTCATGGGTTGGCTTAGGCATACGGAGTTCATTCCATGTCTAAGCATACAGAGTTCATTCCCAGTCTTAAGATCAGACCGGACCTAGGGTTGGGGCAATAGCACCAGCAGTAGGATCGGCAATATACTGGGGGGATCGGGCCAATCCCTGGCTTGCGCATTTTGCCTCTCTAGTCGACCTCTCCGGTTGGCGGAGCGCCCACACACTCGTTTCGTGAGTTGACTTAGGCATACGGAGTTCATCCCCAGTCTAAGCATACGGAGTTTATTCCCAGTCTAAGATCTAACTGGACTGAGGGTTATGGCAGCAGGATCGGTAGCATGTAGGGGGGATCAGATAGATCCCCGGCTTGCGCATTCTACCTCTCCGGTCGTCTGAACGCCTGCATGCTCGTTTCGTGGGTTGGCTTAGGCATACGGAGTTCATTCCACGTCTAAGCATACGGAGTTCATTCCCAGTCTAAGAGTTTAAGCCACGGTGCACATGCTGGGCTCAGGCACCATCGTCAGGGCATCATCGGAAAGCCTAACCAACGGCATTGGGGGTTCCGACGATTGGGGGGCCGGGGGGTGTGCGCACATGATGTACGATGGGTGCTGGTACTTGGCCCTTATATTGGTCCCCTATCCCTCATCAAACCTTGAGAACTCACACCCCCTTAAAGAGCATTTGAGATTTCATAGGTTTGCTGCCAGTAGCCATTAAAGTGTCTGAAATGGGGACACTTTTTTCAAACGGTCACAAAATCTTCTCCACTATGAGTTTTTAGCTGAAATTTTTTGTGCATGCCAACAAAAATACAAGCATATTCTCTACCAAATTTGGGGACAAAAATCTTTCTAAAAAAATTTAAAAAAATCTCAAACCGCAAAAAGTTTAAAAATTTATGAAAAATAGAAAACGGGTCTTCTTGCCTCAAAACGTCACATGAAGGCGTAGGGGACCATTGTATGAATTTACAAGCCATAAAAAATGGCATTGGCATGGTAGAAATATGAAGATGTCCTTGAACCCACCTACCACCCGTTCGATCCCCAGTTTACGCATCCTGTCTCTCTGGTCGGCTGAGTGTCCCCACGCTCGTTTCATGGGTTGACTTAGGCATATGAAGTTCATCCCCAGTCTAAGCATACGAAGTTCATTCTCAGTCTAAGATCGAACAGGACTAAGGGTTGCGATAGAATGATCGGTAGCACGCAGTGGGGATTGGGTCGATCCTCAACTTGCGCATTCTGCCTCTCCGGCCGGCTCAGCGCCCGCACGCCCATTTCATGGGTTGGCTTAGGCATAGGGAGTTCATTCCATGTCTAAGCCCCAGCAGAACTGAGGGTTGTGGCAGCGAGACCGACAGCACGTAGAGGGGGATCGAGCCTATCCCCGGCTTGCGCATTATGCCTCTTTGGCCGGCTCAGTGCCCGAACGCTCATTTTGTGGGTTGAATTAGGCATACGAAATTCATTCCAAGTCTAAGATCGGATTAGACCGAGGGTTGAGACAGCAGGATCGACAGCACGCAGGGGGGACCGGGTTAATCCCCGACTTGTTCATTATGCCTCTCTGGCCGGTTGAGTGCTTGCACGTTCGTTTCATTGGTTGGCTTAGGCATACGGAGTTCATTCCATGTCTAAGCATACAGAGCTCATTCCCAGTCTAAGATTGGACTGGACCGAGGGTTGCGGCAGTAGGACCAATAGCAGGATCGGCAGCACGTCAGGGGGACAAGGTCGATCCCCGGCTTGTGCATTCTGCCTCTCTGATCGACCTCTCTGGTCGGCTGAGTGCCCGTACGCTCGTTTCGTGGGTTGACTTAGGCATACGGAGTTCATCCCCAGTCTAAGCATACAGAGTTCATCCCCAGTTTAAGCATACGGAGTTCATTCCCAGTCTAAGATCAGACCAGATCGAAGGTTGCGGTAGCAGGATCGACAGAACGCAGGGGAACCAGGCCTATCCCCGGCTTGCGCATTCTGCCTCTTCGATCGGCTGAGCGCCTGCACACCCGTTTTATGGGTTGGCTTAGGTATAGGGAGTTCATTCAATGTCTAAGCCCCAACCAGACCGAAGGTTGTGGCAGCAAGACTGGCAGCCTGCAAAGAGGGACCGAGCCGATCCCCGACTTGCGCATTCTGCCTCTTCGGTCGGCTGAGTGGCTGCACGTTCGTTTTGTGGGTTGGCTTAGGCATACGGAGTTCATTCCTTGTCTAAGCATACGGAGTTCATTCCCAATCTAAGATTTTGAGCCACAGTGCACATGCTGGGCTCGAGCATGTATTGGTGCCGCATTTTGTTCGCCCGGGGCACCATCGTCAGAACATCATCGAAGAGGCTAACTGGTGGCATTGGGGGTTTCGATGATTGGAGGGGTTGAGGGGTGTGCGCACATGATGTGTGATGGGTGCTGGTACTTGGCCCTTATATTGGCCCCCTATCCCTCATCAAACCTCGAGAACTCACACCCCCTTAAAGAGCATTTGAGATTTTATAGGTTTGCTGCCAGTAGCCATTAAAGTGTCTGAAATGGGGACACTTTTTTCAAACGGTCACAAAATCTTCTCCACTTTGAGTTTTTAGGTGAATTTTTTTGTGCATGCCAACAAAAATACAAGGATCACCTCTACCAAATTTGGGGATAAAACTCTTTCTAAAAAAATTTTAAAATTCCCAAACCGTAAAAAGTTTTGAAAATCATGAAAAATAGAAAACAGGTCGTCATGCCACGAAACTTCACATGAACGCTTAAGGGACCATTGTATGAATTTACAGGCCATAAAAATGGCATTGGCATGGCAGAAATATGAAGATGTGCTTGAACCCACCTACCACCCGTTCGGTCCCCAGCTTGCGCATCCTGCCTCTCTGGCCGGCTGAGCGTTCGCACGCTCATTTCGTTGGTTGACTTAGGCATATAGAGTTCATCCCTAGTCTAAGCATACGAAGTTCATTCCCAGTATAAGATCAAACCGGACTGAGGTTTGTGGCAGCAGGCTCGGCAGCATGCAGAGGGGATCGGGCCGATCCCCGACTAGCATTTTCTGCCGATCCCCGACTAGTCTAGGCATAGGGAGTTCATTCCATGTCTAAGCCCCAGCCGGACTGAGGGTTGTGGTAGCGGGACCTATAGCACGTAGAGGGGGACCAGGCCAATCCCCGACTTGCGCATTCTGCCCTCCGATCGACTGAGTGCCCGTACGCCCGTTTCATGGCTTGGCTTAGGCATAGGGAGTTCATTCCATGTCTAATCCCCAGCTGGATCAAGGGTTGTGGCAGCGGGACCCTTTTTTCTAAATTGGACCCATTCCGAGGCTTAGGCATACAGAGTTCATCCCCAGTCTAAGCATACGGAGTTCATTCCCAGTCTAAGATCGAATCAAACCGAGGGTTGCATCAGCAGAATCGGCAGCACGCATGGGGGATCAGGTCAATCCTCGGCTTGCGCAATCTGCTTCTCCAATCGGCTGAGTGCCTGCACGCCCATTTCATGGGTTGGCTTAGGCATATGGAGTTCATTCCATGTCTAAGCCCCAGCCGGACTGAGGGTTGTGGCAGCAGGACCGGCAGTATGCAGATGGGGACCGAGCCGATCCCCGGCTTGCACATTATGCCTCTTCAGCCGGCTCAGCGCCCGTACGCTCGTTTTATGGGTTGACTTATGCATACAGAGTTTTTTCCCAATCTAAGATTGGACCAGACCGAGGGTTGTGACAGCAGGATTGATAGCACGCAGGGGGACCAGGTCGATCCCTGGCTTGTGCATTCTGCCTCTCTGGCCAATAGCCATTAAAGTGTCTAAAATGGGGACACTTTTTTCAAACGGTCACAAAATCTTCTCCACTTCGAGTTTTTAGCTGAATTTTTTGGGTATGCCCAAAAAAATACAAGGATCACCTCCACCAAATTTGGGGACAAAACGCTTTCTAAAAAAATTTTAAAAAATCCTAAACTGCAAAAAGTTTGAAAAATCATGAAAAATAGAAAACGGGTTGTCTTGCCATGAAACATCACATCAAGGCTTGGGGGACCATTGTATGAATTTACAAGCCATAAAAATGGCATTGGCATGGCAGAAATATGAAGATGTGCTTGAACCCACCTACCACCCGTTCGATCCCCGACTTACGCATCCTGCCTCTCTGGTCGACTGAGCGCCCGCACGCTCGTTTCGTGGGTTGACTTAGGCATACGGAGTTCATCCCTAGTCTAAGCATACGGAGTTCATTCCCAGTCTAAGATCGGACCGGACCGAGGGTTGCGGTAGCAGGATCGACAGAACACAGGGGGGACCAGGCCGATCCCCGGCTTGCACATTCCGCCTCTCCGGCCGGCTGAGCGCCCGCACGCCCATTTCATGGGTTGGCTTAGGTATAGGGACTTCATTCCATGTCTAAGCCCCAGCCGAACCGAGGCTTGTGGCAGTGGGATCGGTGGCACGTAGAGGGGGACCGGGTTGATCCCCGGCTTGGGCATTATGCCTCTCCGTCCGGCTCAGCGCTGCACGCTCATTTCCTGGGTTGACTTAGGCATATAGAGTTCATTCCCATTCCAAGAATGGACCAGACCAAGGGTTACAATAGCAGGATCGACAGCACACAGGAGGGGACCAGGTCGATCCCCGGCTTGCGCGTTCTGCCTCTCCGATCGACTGAGCACCCGCACACTCGTTTCGTGGGTTGGCTTAGGCATACGGAGATCATTCAATGTCTAAGCCCCAGCTGGACCGAGGGTTGTGACAGTAAGACCGGCAGCGGGATCAACAGTACGTAGAGGGGGATCGAGCTGATACCTGGCTTACGCATTATGCCTCTCCAGTCGGCCTCTCCGGCCGGTTGAGTGCCCGCATGCTCATTTCATGGGTTGACTTAGACATACGGAGTTCATCCCCAGTCTAAACAGATGGAGTTCATTCCCACTCTAACATCAGACCAGACTGAGGGTTGCGACAGCAGGATCGACATCACGTAGGGGGGACCGGGCCGATCCCCGGCTTGCACATTCTGCCTTTTCGGCCGGCTGAGCGCCCGCACGCCCGTTTCGTGGGTTGGCTTAGGCATAGGGAGTTCATTCCATGTCTAAGCCCCAACCGGATCGAGGGTTGTGGTAGCGAGACTGGCAGCACGTAGAGGGGGACCAGGCCGATCCCCGGCTTGCACATTATGCCTCTCCGGCTGGCTGAGTGCCCGCACGCTCATTTCATGGGTTGGCTTAGGCATACGGAGTTCATTCCATGTCTAAGCATACGGAGTTCATTCCCAGTCTAAGATTTTGAGCCACAGTGCACATGCTAGGCTCGGGCATGCGTCGAAGCTTCACCGGAGAGCCTAACCAACGGCTTTAGGGGTTCCGACGATTGGGGGGCCGAGGGGTGTGCGCACATGATGTGCGATGGGTGCTGGTACTTGGCCCTTATATTGGCCCCCTATCCCTCATCAAACCTCAAAAACTCACACCCCCTTAAAAAGCATTTGAGATTTTATAGGTTTGCTGCTAGTAGCCATTAAAGTGTCTGAAATGGGGACACTTTTTTCAAACGATCACAAAATCTTCTCAACTTCGTGTTTTTAGCTGAATTTTTTTGTGCATTTCAACAAAACTACAAGGATCATGTCTGCCAAAATTTTGGAGAAAACACTTTCTAAAGAAATTTTAAAAAATCCCAAACCGTAAAAAGTTTCAAAAATCATGAAAAATAGAAAATGGGTCGTCTTGCCGTGAAACTTCATGTGAAGGCTTAGGGGACCATTGTATGAATTTACACGCCATAAAAATGGCATTGGGATGGCAGAAATATGAAGATGTTCTTGAACCCACCTACCACCTATGCGATCTCCGGCTTGCGCATCCTACCTCTCTGGTAGGCTGAATGCCTGCACGCTCGTTTCGTGGGTTGACTTAGGCATACGGAGTTGATCCCCAGTCTAAGCATACAGAGTTCATTCCTAGTCTAAGATCAAACTGGACTGAGGGTTGTGGTAGTAGGATCGGCAGCACGCAAGGGGGACCGAGTCGATCCCCGACTTGCGCATTTTGCCTCTTCGGTCGGTTGAGCACCCGCGAGCCCGTTTTGTGGGTTGGCTTAGGCATAAGGAGTTCATTCCATGTCTACGCCCCAGCCAGACCGAGGGTTGTGGCAGCGGGACCGACAGCACGTAGAGGGGGATCGGGCCAATCCTCGGCTTCTTCATTATGCCTCTTCGGTCGGCTCAGCGCCCGCACACTCGTTCCGTGGGTTGACTTAGGCTTACGGAGTTCATTCCTAGTCTAAGATCAGACCGGATCGAGTGTTGCGACAGTAGGATTGCCAGCACGCAGGGGGGATCGAGCCCATCCCTAGCTTGGTCATTCTGCCTTTTCGGCTAGCTGAGCGCCTGCACTCTCATTTCGTGGGTTGGCTTAGGCATACGGAGTTCATTCCATGTCTAAGCATACGGAGTTCATTCCCATTCTAAGATTTTGAGCCACGGTGCACATGCTGGGCTTGGGCATGTGCTGGTACCGCATTTTTTTCACCCAGGGCACCATCATCGAGGCATCACCGGAGAGCCTAACCGATGGCATTGGGCGTTTCGACGATTGGGGAGGCCGGGGGGTGTGCGCACATTATGTTTGATGGGTGCTGGTACTTGGCCCTTATATTGGCCCCCTGTCCCTCATCAATCCTCGAGAACTCACACCCCCTTAAAGAGCATTTGAGATTTTATAGGTTTGCTGCCAGTAGCCATTAAAGTGTCTGAAATGGGGACACTTTTTTCAAATGGTCACAAAATCTTCTCCACTTCGAGTTTTTAGCTGAATGTTTTTGTGCATGCCAAAAAAAATTCAAGGATCACCTCTACCAAATTTAGGGATAAAACTCTTTCTAAAAAAATTTTAAAAAATCCCGAATCGTAAAAAGTTTCAAAAATCATGAAAAATAGAAAACGGGTCATCTTGCCATGAAACTTCACATGAAGGCTTAGGGGACCGTTGTACGAATTTACAAGCCACAAAAATGGCATTGGCATGGTAGAAATATGAAGATGTGCTTGAACCCACCTACCACCCGTTCGATCCCCGGTTTACGCATCCTGCCTCTCTGGTCGATTGAACGTCCATACGCTCATTTCGTGGGTTGACTTAAGCATACAGAGTTCATCCCCAGTCTAAGCATATGAAGTTCATTCCCAATCTAAGATCAGACCGAACCGAGGGTGGCGGCAGTAGGATCAGTAGCACGCAGGGGGGACCGGACCGATCCTCGACTTTCGCATTTTGCCTCTCCGGCCGGTTGAGCACCCATACGCTCGTTTCATGGGTTGGCTTAGGCATATGGAGTTTATTCCATGTCTAAGCATACGAAGTTCATTCCCAGTCTAAGATCAGACCGGATCGAGGGTTACGGTGTAGGACCAGCAGCAGGATCGGTAGCACGCAGGGGGGATCAGGTCTATCCCCGACTTACGCATTCTACCTCTCTGGCCGGTTGAGCACCCGTACACTCGTTTCGTGGGTTGGCTTAAGCATATAGAGTTCATTCCATGTCTAAGCCCCAACCGAACAGAAGGTTGGGGCAGCAAGACTGGCAGTAGGATCGGTCGCACGCAGAGATGGATCGGGTTGATCCCCAACTTGCTCATTATGCCTTTTCAGCCGACCTCTTCGACCGACTGAGCGCTCGCACGTTCGTTTCATGGGTTGACTTAGGAATACAGAGTTCATCCCTAGTCTAAGCATACTGAGTTCATTCCCAGTCTAAGATCGGATCGGACCAAGGGTTGCTACAGCAGGATCGACAGCACACAGGGGGGTCCGAACTGATCCTGGCTTGCGCATTCTGCCTCCTCGGTCGGTTGAGCACCCACACCTCGTTTCATGGGTTGACTTAGGCATACGGAGTTCATCCTCAGTCTAAGCATACAGAGTTCATTCCCTATCTAAGATCGAACCGGACCGAGGGTTACAGCAGCAGGATCGATAGCACGTAGGAGGGACCGGGTCGATCCCCGGCTGAGCGCCCATATGCTCATTTCTTGGGTTGACTTAGGCATACAGTGTCCATCCTCAGTCTAGGCATACAAAGTTTATTCCCAGCCTAAGATCGAACCAAATCGAGGGTTGCGGTAGCAGGATCGATAGCACACAGGGGGGATCGAGCTTGTACCCGGAATATGCATTTTGCCTCTCTGGCCAGCTGAGCGCCCGTACTCTCATTTCGTGGGTTAGCTTAGGCATAAGGAGTTCATTCCCAGACTAAGCATACGGAGTTCATTCCCAGTCTAAGATCGGACCAGATCGAGGGTTGCGACAGTAGGATCGGTAGCACGTAGAAGGGACCAGACAGATCCTTGGCTTATGCATTTTGCATCTCCGACCGACTGAGCGCCCGCACGCTCGTTTCATGGGTTGGCTTAGGCATAGGGAGTTCATTCCATGTCTAAGCCCTAGCCGGACCAAGGGTTGTGGCAGCAGGACCGACAGCATGCAGAGGGGATCGGGTCGATCCCTGGCTTGCACAATATGCCTCTCCGGCTGGCTCAGTGCCCGTACGCTCCTTTTGTGGGTTGACTTAGGCATACGGAGTTCATTCCCAGTCTAAGATCGGATCGGACCGAGGGTTGCGGCAGCAGGATCGACAGCATGGAGAGGGGGACCGGACCCATCCCCGACTTGTGCATTCTGCCTCTCCGATCGACTGAGCGCCCGCACGCTCGTTTCATGGGTTCGCTTAGGCATACAGAGTTCATTCTATGTAAGCATACGGAGTTCATTCCCAGTCTAAGATCAGACCACGTCGAGGGTTACGGTAGCAGGACCAGTAGCAGGATCAACAGCACACAGGGAGGGACCAGGCCGATCCCCAGCTTGCGTATTCTACCTCTTCGGTCGGCTCAGTGCCCGCACGCTCATTTCGTGGGTTGACCTAGGCATACGGAGTTCATTCCATGTCTAAGCCCCAGCCAGACCGAGGGTTATGGCAGTAGGACCGATGGTGGGATCGACAGCACGCAGAGGGGTATCGGGTTGATCCCCGGCTTGTGCATTATGCCTCTCCGGTCGGCCTCTCCAGTCGGTTGAGCTCCCACACGCTCGTTTCGTGGGTTGACTTTGGCATACGGAGTTCATCCCTAGTCTAAGCATAAAGAGTTCATTCCCAGTCTAAGATCAAACCAGATCGAGGGTTGCAGCAGCAGGATCGACAGCACGCAGGGGGGACCGGGCTGATCCCCGACTGAGCGCCCATACGCTTGTTTCATGGGTTGACTTAGGCATACGGAGTTCATCCCCAGTCTAAGCCTACAGTGTTCATTCCCAGTCTAAGATCGGATCGAACCGAGGGTTGCAGCAGCAGGATCGACAGCATGCAGGGGGTGACTGGGTCTATCCCCGGCTTGTGCATTTTGCCTCTCCGATCGGTTGAACGCCCGCATGCTTGTTTCGTGGGTTGGTTAGGCATACAGAGTTCATTCCCAGTCTAAGCATACGGAGTTCATCCCAATCTAAGATCGGACCAGACCGAGGGTTACGATAGCAGGATCGATAGCACACAGGGAGGATCAGGCAGATCCCCGACTTGCGTATTCTGCCTCTCCGGCCAGCTGAGCACCCGCACGCCCGTTCCATGGGTTGGCTTAGGCATAGGGAGTTCATTCCATGTCTCAGACCTAGCCAGACCGAGGGTTGTGGTTGCGGGACCGACAGCACGTAGAGGGGGATCGGGCCGATCCCTTGCTTGCACATTATGACTCTCCGGTCGGCTCAGCGCCCGAACGCTCGTTTCGTGGGTTGACTTAGGCATACGGAGTTCATTCCTAGTCTAAGATTGGACCGGATCGAGGGTTGCAGCAGTAGAATCAACAGCACGTAGGGGGGGACTGGGCCGGTCCCTAGCTTGCGCATTCTGCCTCTCCGACCGGCTGAGCCCCTGCACGCTCGTTTCATGGGGTTGGCTTAGGTATACGGAGTTCATTCCATGTTTAAGCATACGAAGCTCATTCCCAGTCTAAGAGTTTGAGCCACGGTGCACATGCTGGGCTCAGGCATGTGCTGGTGCCGCATTTTTTTGCCCAGGGCACCATCGTCGGAGCATCGTCGAAGCATCGTCAGAGAGCCTAACCGGCGGCATTGGGGGTTCCGACGATTGGGGGGGCCGGGGGGGTGTGCACACATGATGTGCGATGGTTGCTGGTACTTGGCCCTTATATTAGCCCCCTATCCCTCATCAAACCTCGAGAACTCACACCCCCTTAAAGAGCATTTTACATTTTATAGGTTTGCTGCCAATAGCCATTAAAGTGTCTAAAATGGGGACACTTTTTTCAAATGGTCACAAAATCTCCTCCACTTCGAGTTTTTAGCTGAATTTTTTTGGGCATGCAAACAAAAATACTAGGATCACCTCTACCAAATTTGGGGACAAAACGCTTTCTAAAAAAATTTGAAAAAATCCCAAACCGCAAAAAGTTTGAAAAATCATGAAAAATAGAAAACGGGTCGTCTTGCCACGAAACTTCACATCAAGGCTTGGGGGACCATTGTATGAATTTACAAGCCATAAAAATGGCATTGGCATGGCAGAAATATGAAGATGTGCTTGAACCCACCTACCACTCGTTCGATCCCCGGCTTGCGCATCCTGCCTCTCTAGTCGATTGAGCGCCCGCACGCTCGTTTCGTGGGTTGACTTAGGCATACGGAGTTCATCTCCAGTCTAAGCATACGGAGTTCATTCCCAGTCTAAGATCAGACCAGACCGAGGGTTGAGGCAGTAGGATCGGCAGCACGTAGGGGGGACCAGATCGATCCCTGGCTTGCACATTCCACCTCTCCAGCCGGTTGAGCGCCCGTACGCCCATTTCATGGATTGGCTTAGGCATAGGGTGTTCATTCCATGTCTAAGCCCCAACTGGATCGAGGGTTGTGGCAGTGGGACCGACAGTATGCAGAGGGGGACCGGGCTGATCCTCGACTTGCGCATTATGCCTCATCGGTCGGCTCGATGCCCGTACGCCCGTTTTGTGGGTTGACTTAGGCATAGGGAGTTCATTCCATGTCTAAGCCCCAACCGGACCGAGGGTTGTGGTAGCAGGACTGGCAACACGTAGAGGGGGATTGAGCCAATCCCTGACTTACGCATTATGCCCCTTCGGTCGGCTCAGCGTCTATATGCTCGTTTCATGGGTTGACTTAGGCATACAGAGTTTATTCCCAGTCTAAGATCAGATCGGACCAAGGGTTGCAGTAGTAGGATCGACAGCACGCAAGGCAGGATCGGACCGGTCCCCGGCTTGTGCATTCTACCTCTCCGGCTGGCTGAAAGCCCGGACGCTTGTTTCGTGGGTTGGCTTAGGTATACGGAGTTCATTCTATGTCTAAGCATACGGAGTTCATTCCCAGTCTAAGATCGGACCGGACTGAGGGTTGCGGTAGCAGGACCAACAATAGGATCGACAGCACGCAGGGAGGACCGAACCGATCCCCGGCTTGCGCATTCTACCTCTCTGGTTGGCTGAGTGCCTGCACCCTCATTTCATGGTTTAACCTAGGCATACGGAGTTCATTGCATGTCTAAGCCCTAGCCGGACTGAGGGTTATGGCAGCAGGACCGACAGCGGGATCGACAACACGCAGAGGGGGATTGGGCTCATCCCCAGTCTTAGGCATGGGAGTTCATTCCATGTCTAAGCCCCAGCTGGACGTAGTGTTATGGTAGCGAGACCGACAGCACACAAAGGGGGACCAGGCCAATCCCCGGCTTGCGCATTATGCCTCTTCGACTGGCTCAACGCCCGAACGCTCATTTCGTGGGTTGACTTAGGCATACAGAGTTCATTCCCAGTCAAAGATCAGACCGGACAAAGGGTTGCGGTAGCAGGATTGACAGCACGTAGGAGGGATCAGGCCGGTCCCTGGCTTACACATTCTGCCTCTTCGACCGGCTGACCGCCCATACGCTCATTTCATGGGTTGGCTTAGGCATACAGAGTTCATTCCGTGTGTAAGCATACGGAGTTCATTCCCAGTCTAAGATCGGATCAGACTGAGGATTGCGTCAGTAAGACCAAGGGTTGCGTCAGTAAGACCAGCAGTAGGATCGATCGCACGTAGAGGGAGACCGGACCAATCTCAGGCTTACGCATTTTGCCTGTTTGGTCGGACTCTCACTTGTACGCTCATTTTGTGGGTTGGCTTAGGCATACGGAGTTTATTCCATGTCTAAGCCAATCGGACCGAGGGTTGTGGCAGCAAGACCAGTAGTGGGATCGACAGCACGCAGAAGGAGACCGAGTTGATCCTCAGCTTGCGCATTATGCCTCTTCGGTCGGCTGAGCGCCCGTACGCTCGTTTCATGGGTTGACTTAGGCATACGGAGTTCACCCCCAATCTAAGCATACAGAGTTCATTCTCAGTCTAAGATCGAACTGGACTGAGGGTTACGGCATCTGGATCGACAACACGTAGGAGGGACCGGGCCGATCCCCAGCTTGCGCATTCTGCCTTTCCGATCGGTTGAGCACCCGCACGCTCGTTTCATGGGTTGGCTTAGGCATAGGGAGTTCATTCCATGTCTAAGCCCCATCCAAACCAAGGGTTGTGGCAGTGGGACCGACCGTATGCAGAGGGGGACCAGGCTGATCCCCGGCTTGCGTATTATGCCTCATCGGCTGGCTCAGCACCCGTACGCCTGTTTTGTGGGTTAGCTTAGGCATAGGGAGTTCATTCCATGTCTAAGCCCCAGCCGGACCGAGGGTTGTGGTAGCAAGACCGGCAGCACATAGAGGGGGACCAAGTCGATCCCCGGCTTGCGCATTATGCCTCTTCGACCAGTTCAGCTTTCGCACACTCGCTTCATGGGTTGACTTATGCATACGGAGTTCATTCCTAGTCTAAGATTATCAGACCGAGGGTTACGACAGCAGGATCGACAGCACGTAGGAGGGACCGGGTCGATCCCTGGCTTGTGCATTCTTCCTCTTCGACCGGCTCAGCGCCCGAGCGCTTGTTTCCTTGGTTAACTTAGGCATACGGAGTTCATTCCCAGTCTAAGATCAGATCGGACCGAGGGTTGCGACAACAGGATCGACAGCAAGTAGCGAAGGACCGGGCCGATCCCCGGCTTGCGCATTATGCCTATCCGACCGGCTCAGTGGCTGAACGCTCGTTTCATCGGTTGACTTAGGCATGAGAAGTTCATTCCCAGTCTAAGATCGGACCAAACCGAGGGTTGCAACAGCAAGATCGATAGGACGTAGGAGGGATCGGGTTGGTCCCCGACTTACACATTCTGCCTCTCCAGCCAGCAGAGTACCCGCATGCTCGTTTTGTGGATTGGCTTAGCCATACGGAGTTCATTCCATGTCTAAGCATATGGAGTTCATTCCCAGTCTAAGATCAGACTGGACCGAGGGTTGCAGCAGCAGGATCGACAGCACATAGGGGGGACCAGGTCAATCCTCGGCTTACGCATTCTGCCTTTCTGGCCGGCCTCTCGTTTGCACGCTCATTTCATGGGTTGGCTTAGGCGTACGGTGTTCATTCCATGTCTAAGCCCCAGTCAGACTGAGGGTTGTAGTAGCAGGACCGACAGCGGGATTGACAGCACGCAGTAGGGGAGCAGGTTGATCCCCGGCTTGCACATTATGCCTCTTCGGCGAGCCTCTTCGGTGAGCCTCTTCGACCGGTTGAGTGCCCACATGCTCGTTTCATGGGTTGACTTAGGCATACGGAGTTCATCCCCAGTCTAAGCATACGTAGTTCATTCTCAGTCTAAGATCAGACCGGATCAAGGGTTGCGACAGCACGATCGACAGCACGCAGGGGGGATCGAGCCGATCCTCGGCTTACGCATTCTGCCTCTCCGGCCGACTGAGCGCCCGCACGCTCATTTCATGGGTTGGCTTAGGCATAGGGAGTTCATTCCATGTCTAAGCCCCAGCCGAACCGAGGGTTGTGGCAGTGGGACGGGTAGCACGCAGAGGGGGACCGGGCTGATCCCCGGCTTTCGCATTATGCCTCTTCGGCCGGCTCAGCTCCTGCATGCCCGTTTTGTGGGTTGGCTTAGGCATAGGGAGTTCATTCCATGTCTAAGCCCTAGCCAGATCGTGGGTTGTGGTAGGGGGACCGGTAGCACGCAGAGGGGGATCGGGCCAATCCTCGGCTTGCATATTGTGCCTCTTCAGTAGGCTCAACACCCGGGCGCTCGTTTCATGGGTTGACTTATGTATACAGAGTTCATTCCCAGTCTAAGATCGGACCCGACCGAGGGTTGTGGCAGCAGGATCGATGGCACGTAGGGGTGGACCGGGTCGATCCCCGACTTGCACATTCTGCCTCTCCAGTCGGCTGAGCGCCCGCACGCTCGTTTCATGGGTTGGCTTAGGCATATGGCGTTCATTCCATGTCTAAGCTTACGGAGTTCATTCCCAGAGTAAGATTTTGAGCCACGGTGCATATGCTGGGCTCGGGCATGTGTTGGTGCCACATTTTTTTCACCCGAGGCACCATCGTCAGAGCATCGTCGGAGAGCGTAACTGCGGCATTGGGGGTTCCAACGATTGGGGGGCCGGGGGATGTGCGCACATGATGTGCGATGGGTGCTGGTACTTGGCCCTTATATTGGCCCCCTATCCCTCATTAAACCTCGAGAACTCACACCCTCTTAAAGAGCATTTGAGATTTTATAGGTTTACTGCCAGTAGCCATTAAAGTGTCTAGAATGGGGACATTTTTTTCAAATGGTCACAAAATCTTCTCGACTTCGAGTTTTTAGCTGAATTTTTTTTTTGCATGCCAAGAAAAATACAGGGATCACCTCTACCACATTTGGGGACAAAACTCTTTCTAAAAAAATTTAAAAAAATCCCGAACCGTAAAAAGTTTGAAAAATCATGAAAAATAGAAAACGGGTCGTCTTGCCACGAAACTTCACAACAAGGCTTAGGGGACCATTGTATGAATTTACACGCCATAAAAATGGCATTGGAATTGCAGAAATATGAAGATGTGCTTGACCCCACCTACCACCCGTTTGATCCTCAGCTTACGCATCCTGCCTTTTTGGTCGGCTAAGCGCCCGTACGCTCGTTTCGTGGGTTGACTTAGGCATACGGAGTTTATCCCCAGTCTAAGCATACAAAGTTCATTCCCAGTCTAAGATCGGACTGGAACAAGGGTTGCAGCAGCAGGATCGACAGCACGCAGAGGGGACCGGGTCGATCCCCAGCTTGCGCATTCTGCCTCTCTGACTGGTTGAGCTCCCGCACGTCCATTTTGTGGGTTGGCTTAGGCATAGGGAGTTCATTCCATGTCTAAGCCCCAGTCGGATCGAGGGTTGTGGCAGTGAGACCGGTAGCACGTAAAAGGGTACCGGACCGATCCCCGGCTTCTGCATTATGCCTCTCCAGTCGACTCAGTGCCCGCACGCTCATTTTGTGGTTTGACTTAGGCATACGGAGTTCATTTCCAGTCTAAGATCGAACCAGACCAAGGGTTACAGTAGTAGGAACGATAGCACGTAGGGGGGACCGGGTCGGTTCTTGGCTTGCGCATTCTGCCTCTCCGGTCGGTTGAGCGCCCGCACGCTCATTTCGTGGGTTGGCTTAGGCATAGGGAGTTCATTCCATGTCCCCAGTCGGACAGAGGGTTGTGGCAGTGGGACCGGCAGCATGCATAGGGGGATCGGGCCGATCCCTGGCTTGCGCATTATGCCTCTTCGGTCGGCTCGACGCCCGGATGCTTGTTTCGTGGGTTGACTTATGCATATGGAGTTCATTCCCAGTCTAAGATCGGATTGGATTGAGGGTTGCGATAGAAGGATCGACAGCACGTAGGGGGGACCGGGCCGATCCTTGACTTGCGCATTCTGCCTCTCCGGCCGGCTTAGCGCCCGCACGCTCGTTTCGTGGGTTGGCTTAGGCATACGGAGTTCATTCCATGTCTAAGCATACGGAGTTCATTCCCAGTCTAAGATTTTGAGCCATGGTGCACATGCTAGGCTCAGGCATGTGCTGGTGCCGCATTTTTTTCACCCGGGGCACCATCGCCGGAGCATTGCCTGAGAGCCTAACTGACAGCATTGGGGTTTCGACAATTGGGGGGCCGAGGGGTGTACGCACATGATGTGCGATGGGTGCTGGTACTTGGCCCTTATATTGGCCCCGTATCCCTCATCAAACCTTGAGAACTCACACCCTCTTAAAGAGCATTTGAGATTTTATAGGTTTGCTGCCAGTAGCCATTAAAGTGTCTGAAATGGGGACACTTTTTTCAAACGGTCAAAAAATCTTCTCCACTTCGATTTTTTAGCTGAATTTTTTTGTGCACACCAACAAAAATACAGGGATGACCTCTATGCAATTTAGGGACAAAAATCTTTCAAAAAAAATTTTAAAAAATCTTGATCTATAAAAAGTTTCAAAAATCATGAAAAATGGAAAACGGGTCGTCTTGCCACGAAACTTCACATGAAGGCTTAGGGGACCATTGTTTGAATTTAAAAGCCAAAAAAATGGCATTGGCATGGCAGAAATAAGAAGATGTGCTTGAACCCACCTACCACCCGTTCGATCCTCGACTTGCGCATCCTGCCTCTCTAGTCGGCTGAGCGCTCGCACGCTTGTTTCATGGGTTGACTTAGGCATACCGAGGGTTGCGGCAGTAGATTGACAGCATGTAGGGGGGATCGAGTCGATCCCCGTCTTGCGCATTCTACCTCTTCGGCCGGCTGAGCTACCGCACGCCCATTTCATGGGTTGGCTTAGGCATAGGGAGTTCATTATATGTCTAAGCCCCAGCCGGACCGAGGGTTGTGGTAGCGAGATTGGCAACATGCAGAGGGGGACCAAGTCGATCCCCAGCTTGCACATTATGCCTCTCCGATTGGCTCAGCACCCGTACGCTCGTTTCATTGGTTAACTTAGGCATACGGAGTTCAATCCCAGTCTAAGATCAGATCGGATCGAGGGTTGTGGTAGCAGGATTGACAGCACACAAGAGGGACTGGGCCGATCCTCAGCTTGTGCATTCTACCTCTCCGATCGGCTGAACACCCGCACGCACGCTCGTTTCATGGGTTGACTTAGGCATATGGAGTTCATTCCATGTCTAAGCATACGGAGTTCATTTTCGGTCTAAGATCGGCCCGGACAGAGGGTTGCAATAGTAGGACCAGCAGCAGGATCGACAGTACATAGGGGGGACCGGCCCGATCCCCAGCTTGTGCATTCTGCCTCTTCGATCGGCTGAGCACCCGTATGCTTGTTTCATGGTTTGGCTTAGGCATATGGAGTTCATTCCATGTTTAAGCCCCGGCCAGACCGAGGGTTGTGGTAGCAGGACTAGTAGTGGGATCGACAGCACGCAGAGGGGGATCGGGCTGACCCCAACTTGCACATTATGCCTCTCCGGTCGGCCTCTCCGACCGGCTGAGCGCCCGGACGCTCGTTTCATGTGTTGACTTAGGCATACGGAGTTCATCCCCAGTCTAAGCATATAGAGTTCATTCCTAGTCTAAGATTGGATCGGACCGAGAGTTACGGTAGTAGGATGGATAGCACGCAGGGGGGACCGGGCTGATCCTCAGCTTGCGCATTCTGCCTCTCCAATCGGTTAAGGGCCCGCACGTCCATTTCATGGGTTGGCTTAGGCATAGGGAGTTCATTCCATGTCTAAGCCCCAGCCGGACCAAGGGTTGTGGTAGCGGGACTAGCAGCACGCAGAGGGGGGTCAGGCCGATCCCCGACTTGCGCATTATTCCACTTCGGCCATCTCAGTGCCCGCACGCTCATTTCATGGGTTGACTTATGCTTACGGAGTTCATTCCCATTCTAAGATTGGACCAGACCGAAGGTTGGGGTAGTAGGATCGACAGCACACAGGAGGGGACTGGGCCGATCCCCAACTTGCGCATTCTGCCTCTCCGACTGGCTGAGCACCTGCACGCTCGTTTCATGGGTTGGCTTAGGCATACGGAGTTCATTCTATGTCTAAGCATACGGAGTTCATTCCCAGTCTAAGATTTTGAGCCACGATGCACATGCTGGGCTCGGGCATGCAGTGGTGCTACATTTTTTTCACCCGAGGCACCATCGCTAGAGCATCGTCGGAGCATCGCTGGAGAGCCTAACCAGCGGCATTGGGGGTTCTATCCATTGGGGGCCGGGAGGTTGTGCGCACATGATGTGCGATGGGTGCTGGTACTTGGCCCTCATATTGGCCCCCTATCCCTCATCAAACATTGAGAACTTACACCCCCTTAAAGAGCATTTGAGATTTTATAGGTTTGTTGCCAGTAGCCATTAATGTGTCTGAAATGGGGACACGTTTTTCAAATGGTCACAAAATCTTCTCCACTTCGAGTTTTTAGCTGAATTTTTTTGTATGTGCCAACAAAAATACAGGGATCACCTCTACCAAGTTTGGGGACAAAAAACTTTCTAAAAAAATTTTAAAAAATCCCGAACCGCAAAAAGTTTCAAAAACCGTGAAAAATGGAAAACGGGTCATCTTGCCACGAAACTTCACATGAAGGCTTAGGGGACCATTGTATGAATTTACAAGCCATGAAAATGGTATTGGCATGGCAGAAATATGAAGATGTGCTTGAACCCACCTACCACCCGTTCGATCCTCGGATTACGCATCCTGCCTCTCTGGTCGGTTGAGCGCCCACACGCTCATTGCATGGTTTGACTTAGGCATACGGAGTTCATCCCCAGTCTAAGCATACAAAGTTCATTCCAAGTCTAAAATTGGACTCGACTGAGGGTTGTGACAGTAGGATCGATAGCACGTAGGGGGGATCGGGCCGATCATCGACTTGCGCATTCTACCTCTCCGACCGGCCTCTCCGGCCTACTGAACGCCCGCGCACTTGTTTCGTGGGTTGACTTAGGCATACGGAGTTCATCTTCAATCTAAGCATACGGAGTTCATTCCCAGTCTAAGATCAAACTGGACTGAGGGTTGCGATAGCAGGATCGGCAGCACGTAGGAGGGACTGGGTCGATCCTCGACTTGTACATTCTGCCTCTCCAGCCAACTGAGTGCCTGGACGCCCGTTTCGTGGGTTGGCTTAGGCATAGGGAGTTCATTCCATGTCTAAGCCTCAGCCGGATCGATGGTTGTGGCAGCGGGATTGGCAGCACGTAGAGGGGGACCGGGCCAATCCCTGGCTTGCACATTCTGCATGTCTAACATGCTTAGTGCCCGCACGCTCATTTCGTGGGTTGGCTTAGGCATACGGAGTTCATTCCATGTCTAAGCATATGGAGTTCATTCCCAGTCCACATGCTGGGCTCGAGCATGTGCTGGTGCCGTATTTTTTTTCGCCTAGGGCACCATTGTCAGAGGGTGCTGGTACTTGGCCATTATATTGGCCCCCTATCCCTCATCAAACCTCGAGAACTCACACCCCTTTAAAGAGCATTTGAGATTTTATAGGTATGCTGCCAGTAGCCATTAAAGTGTCTGAAATAGGGACACTTTTTTCAAACGGTCACAAAATCTTCTCCACTTTAAGTTTTTAGCTGAATTTTTTTGTGCATGCCAAAAAAAAATACAAGGATCACCTCTACCAAATTTGGGAACAAAAATCTTTCTAAAAAAATTTTAAAAAATCACAAACCGTAAAAAGTTTCAAAAATCGTGAAAAATAGAAAACGGGTCGTCTTGCCACGAAACTTCACATGAAGGCATAGGGGACCATTGTATGAATTTACAAGCCATAAAAATGGCATTGGCATGGTAGAAATATGAAGATGTGCTTGAACCCAGCTACCACCTGTTCGATCCCCGGCTTGCGCATCCTGCCTCTCTGGTCGACTTAGTGTCCACACGCTGGTTTCGTGGGTTGACTTAGGCATATGGAGTTCATCCCCAGTCTAACCATATGGAGTTCATTCCCAGTCTAAGATCAGACCGGACTGAGGGTTGTGGCAGCAGGATCGACAGCACGCAGGGGGACCGAGTTGATCCTCGGCTTGCACATTCTGCCTCTCCAACCGGCTGAGTGCCCGAACGCTCATTTCGTGGGTTGAGTTAGGCATACGGAGTTCATTCCATGTCTAAGCCCGAGCCGAACAGAGGGTTATGGTAGTAGGACTGGCAGCGGGATCGAAGCATGTAGAGGGGGTCGGGCTGATCCCCGGCTTGTGCATTATGCCTGTCTGACGGGCCTCTCCGGTCGGCTGAGCGCCTGCACGCTCGTTTCGTGGGTTGACTTAGGTATACGGAGTTCATCCCTAGTCTAAGCATATGGAGTTCATTCTCAGTCTAAGATCAGATCGGATCGAGGGTTACGGTAGCAGGATCGGTAGCACGCAGGGGGGACCAGGCCGATCCCAAGCTTGCGCATTCTACCTCTTCGGATGGCTGAGTGCCCGCACGCCCGTTTGGTGGGTTGGCTTAGGCATAGGGAGTTCATTCCATGTCTAAGCCCCAACCGGACTGAGGGTTGTGGCAGTGGGACTGACAGCATGCAGAGGGGGACCAGACCGATCCTCGGCTTACGCATTATGCCTCTCCGATTGACTCAGCACCTGAATGCTCGTTTCATGGGTTGACTTCGGCATACGGAGTTCATTCGTAGTCTAAGATCAGACCAGACCGAGGTTACGGCAGCAGGATCGATAGCACGCAGGGGGGACCGAGCCGATCCCTGACTTGCGCATTTTGCCTCTCCGACCGGCTAAGCACCCGCACACTCGTTTTGTGGGTTAGCTTAGACATACGGAGCTCAACCTCAATCTAAGCATACGGAGTTCATTCCCAGTCTAAGATCGGATCGGATCGAGGGTTGCGACAGCACGATCGGTAGCACGCAGGGGGGACAGGGCTGATCCCCGGCTTGCGTATTATGCCTCTCCGACCGACTGAGCGCCCGCACGCCCCAGTCGGACTAAGGGTTGTGGCAGCGGGACTGGCAGCATGCAGAGGGGGACCGGTGGATCCTTGGCTTACGCTTTGTGCCTCTCCAGCCTGCTCAGTGCCCACACGCTCGTTTCATGGGTTGACTTAGGCATGCAGAGTTCATTCCTAGTCTAAGATTGGCCCAGACTGAGGTTTACAATAGCAGGATCGACAACACGTAGGGGGGACCGGGTCGACCCCCGGCTTACGCATTCTGCCTCTCCGATCGGTTGCGCACCCCGACGCTCGTTTCTTTGGTTGGCTTAGGCATACGGAGTTCATTCCATGTCTAAGCATACGGAGTTCATTCTCAGTCTAAGATTGGACCGGATCGAAGGTTGTTGTAGCAGGACCAGCAGTCGGACCAGCAGCATGTATGGGGGATTGAGTCGATCCTCGGCTTGCACATTCTGCCTCTTCGGCTGGCTGAGTGCCCGCAGGCTCGTTTTGTGGGTTAGCATAGGCATACAGAGTTCATTCCATGTCTAAGCCCCAGCCGAATCGAGGGTTGTGGCAGCAAGATCGGCAGCTGGATCGGCAGCACGTAGAGGGGGACCGAGCTGATCCTAGGCTTGCGCATTATGCCTCTCCGGTCGGCCTCTCCGGTTGTCTGAGCGCCCGCACGCTCATTTCATGGGTTGACTTAGGCATACGGAGTTTATCCCCAATCTAAACATACGGAGTTCATTCCCAGTCTAAGATCGAACCGGATCGAGGGTTACGATAGCAGGATCGATAGCATGCAGGAGGGACCGGGCCGGTTCCTAGCTTGCGTATTCTGCCTCTCTAGCCGACTGAGTGCACGCACGCCCGCTTCATGGGTTGGCTTAGGCATTGGGAGTTCATTCCATGTCTAAGCCCCAGCCAGACCGAGGGTTGTGGCTGCAGGACCGATAGCACACAGAGGGGGATCGGGACGATCCCCAGCTTGCGCATTATGCCTCTCCAGCCAGCTCAGCACCCGAACACTCATTTCGTGAGTTGAGTTAGGCATACCGACTTTGATCCCAGACTAAGAGAGGACCGGATTGAGGGTTGCGGTAGTAGGATCGATAGCACACAGGGGGGGGATCGAACTGGTCCCTGACTTACGCATTCTGCCTCTCTGGCAGGCTGAGTGCCCACACACTAGTTTCGTGGGTTGGCTAGGCATACGGACTTCATTCTATGTCTAAGCATACGGAGTTCATTCCCAATCTAAGATCGAACTGGACCGAGGGTTACGGAAGGAGGACTAACAGCAGGATCGATAACACATAGGGGGACCGGGCTGATCTCTGACTTGCGCATTCTGCCTCTCCGATCGACCTCTCCTGACAGCCGAGTGCCCGCACGCTCATTTTGTGTGTTGACTTAGGCATACGGAGTTCATCCCCAGTCTAAGCATACGAGTTCATTCCCAGTCTAAGATCGAACCAGACCGAGGGTTACGGTAGTAGGATCAGTAGCACGCAGGGGGGACCGAGTTGATCCCCTGCTTACATATTCTGCCTCTCCGATCGGTTGAGCACCCGCACATTGTTGGTTGGCTTAGGCATAGGGAGTTCATTCCATGTCTGAGCCCCAGCCGGACTAAGGGTTGTGGCAGCGGGACTGACAGCATGCAGAGGGGGAATGGGTCGATCCCTGGCTTGCGCATTTTACCTCTCCTACCGGTTGAGCGACCGCACGCTCGTTTCGTGGGTTAGCTTAGGCATACGGAGTTCATTCCATGTCTAAGCATATGGAGTTCATCCCAGTCTAAGAGTTTGAGCCACGGTGCACATGTTGGGCTCGGCATGTGCTGGTGCCACATTTTTTTCGCCTAGGGCACCATCACCGGAGCATTGCCGGAGCATCAGCGGAGAGCCTAACCGACCGCTTTGGAGGTTCCGGTGATTGGGGGGGCCGAGGGGGTGCGCACATGATGTGCAATGGGTGCTGGTACTTGGCCTTTATATTGGCCCCCTATCCTTCATCAAACCTCGAGAACTCACACCCCCGTAAAGAGCATTTGAGATTTTATATGTTTGCTGCTAGTAGCCATTAAAGTGTCTGAAATGAGACAATTTTTTCAAACAGTCATGAAATCTTCTCCACTTCGAGTTTTTAGCTGAATTTTTTTGTGCATGCCAACAAAAATACAAGGAGAGGCCATCCGGTTGAGCACCCGCACGCTCGTTTCGTGGGTTGACTTAGGCATACGAAATTCATCCCCAGTCTAAGCATATGAAGTTCATTTGCAGTCTAAGATCGGACCGGACCGAGGGTTGCGACAGCAGGATCGACAGCACGCAAGGGGGATCGGGTCGATCCCCGACTTGTGCATTCTACCTCTCTGACCGACTGAGTGCCCACACATCTGTTTCGTGGGTTGGCTTAGGCATAGGGAGTTCATTCCATGTCTAAGCCCCAGTCAGACCGAAGGTTGTGGCAGCGGGACCAACAGCACGCAGAGGGGGACTGGGCCGATCCCTGGCTTGCACATTATGCCTTTCCGGCCAGGTCAGCGCCCGCACTCTCGTTTCATGGGTTGACTTAGGCATACGGGGTTCATTCCCAATCTAAGATCGGATCGGACCGAGGGTCACGGCAGCAGGATCGACAGCATACAGGGGGTGATCAAAAAGGTCCTCGGCTTACGCATTTTATCTCTCCAGTCGACTGAGCGCCTGCACGCTCGTTTCGTGGGTTGGCATAGGCATACGGAGTTCATTCCATGTCTAAGCATACGGAGTTCATTCCCAGTCTAAGATCAAACCAGATCGAGGGTTGCGGTAGTAGGACCAACAGTAGGATCAATAACACGCAGGGGGGATCGGGCTGATCCTCGATTTTCGCATTCTACCTCTCCAGCCGACTGAGCACCCGCACGCTCATTTCGTGGGTAGGCTTAGGCATACGGAGTTCATTCCATGTCTAAGCCCCAGTCGGATCGAGGGTTGTGGCAACAGGACCGACAGCGGGATCGGCAGCACGTAGAAGGGGACCAGGTTGATCCCTGACTTGCGCATTATGCCTCTCCGATCGACCTCTTCGGCTGGCTGAGCCCCTGCACGCTCATTTCATGGGTTGACTTAGGCATACAGAGTTGATCCCCAGTTTAAGCATACGGAGTTGATCCCCAGTCTAAGCATACGGAGTTCATTCTCAGTCTAAGATCAGACCGTACCGAAGGTTGCGGTAGCAGGATCGACAGCACGTAAGGGGGACCCGACCGATCCTTGACTTACGTATTCTACCTTTTCGGCCGACTGAGTGCCCGTATGCCCATTTCGTGGGTTAGCTTAGGCATAGGGAGTTCATTCCATGTCTAAGCCCCAGTCGGACCGATGGTTGTGGTAGCGGGATTAGCAGCACACAGAGTGGGACCGAGCTGATCCCTGACCTACGTGTTATGCCTCTTCGACTGGCTCAGTGCCCGAACGCTCATTTCGTGGGTTGACTTAGGCATACAGAGTTCATTCCTAGTCTAAGATCGGATCAGACCGAGGGTTATGGTAGCAGGATCGATAGCATGCAGGAGGGATCGAGCCGATCCCCGGCTTACGCATTCTGCCTCTTCGACCGGCTGAGCGCCCGCACGCTCGGTTCATCGGTTGGCTTAGGCATACGGAGTTCATTCCATGTGTAAGCATACAGAGTTCATTCCCAGTCTAAGATCAGACTGGATCGAGGGTTACGGCAGCAGGACCAGCAGTAAGATCGGTAGCACGTAAGGGGGGACCGAGCCGATCCTCGACTTGCACATTTTGCCCCTCCGATCGACCTCTCCAGTCGACTGAGCGCCCGTACGCTTGTTCATCCCCAGTCTAAACATATGGAGTTCATTCCCAGTCTAAGGTCGGACCGGACCAAGGGTTATGGTAGCAGGATCGGCAACACGCAGGGGGGACATGGTCGATCCCTAGCTTGTGCATTCTACCTCTTTGGCTAGCTGAGCGCCAGCACGCCTGTTTCATGGGTTGGCTTAGGCAGAGGGAGTTCATTCCATGTCTAAGCCCCAGCCAAACTGAGGGTTGTGGCAGCGAGACCGACAGCACGCAAGGGGGATCGGGCCAATCCTTGGCTTGCGCATTATAACTCTCGCGTCGGGTCAACGCTCGTACACTCGTTTTGTGGGTTGACTTAGGCATACGAAGTTCATTCCCAGTCTAAGATCAAACCGAACCGAGGGTTGTGATAGTAGGATCGACAGTACACAGGGGGGATCGAGCCGGTCCCCGGCTTATGCATTATAATTTTTCGGTCGGGTCAATGCCCGTACGCTCGTTTCGTGGGTTGACTTAGGCATACAGAGTTCATTCTCAGTCTAAGATCAGGCCGGACTGAGGGTTGCGGTAGCAGGATCGACAGCACGCAGGGGGGATCGGGTCAATCCCCGACTCGTGCATTTTGCCTCTTTGGTTGGCCTCTCACACCGACTGAGCGCCCGCACGTTCGATTCGTGGGTTGACTTTGGCATACAGAGTTCATCCCCAGTCTAAGCATATAGACTTCATTCGCAGTCTAAAACTGGATCGAGGGTTGCTGCAACAAGATCCCCAGCACGCAGGGGGGACTGGGCCAGTCCCTGACTTGTGCATTCTGCCTTTCCGACTGATTGAATGCCTGCACGCTCGTTTCGTGGGTTGGCTTAGGCATACAGTGTTCATTCCATGTCTAAGCATACAAAGTTCATTCCCAGTCTAAGATCAGACCAGACCGAGGGTTGCGGTAGCAGGACCAGCAGCAGGATCGACAGCACGCAGAGGGGACCTAGTCGATCCCTGGCTTGCGTATTCTGCCTCTCCGGTCGACTGAGCACCCGCACGCTCGTTTCGTGCGTTGGCTTAGGCATACAAAGTTCATTCCATGTCTAAGCCCCAACCGGACTGAGGGTTGTGGCAGTAGGACCGACAGCATGTAGACGAGGACCGGGCTGATCCCCAGCTTGCGCATTGTGCCTCTTCGACCGGCTGAGCGCCTGCACGCTCATTTCGTGGGTTGACTTAGGCATACGAAATTCATCCCCAGTCTAAGCATACGGAGTTCATTCCCAGTCTAAGATCAGACCGGATCGAGGGTTGCGATAGTAGGATCGGTAGCATGCAAGTGGGATCGGGTCGATCCTCGGCTTCCGCATTCTGCCTCTCCGGCCAGTTGAGCACCCACACGCCTGTTTCGTGGGTTGGCTTAGGCATAGGGAGTTCATTCCACGTCTAAGCCCCAACCGAACCGAGAGCTGTGGCAGCGGGACCAGCAGCACGCAGAGGGGGACCGGGTCGATCCTCGGCTTGCACATTATGCCTCTTCGATAGGCTCAGCGCCCGCACGCTCGTTTTGTGGGTTGACTTATGCACACGGGGTTCATTCCTAGTCTAAGATTGGACCAGATAGAGGGTTGGGGCAGCAGGATCGACAGCACGCTGAGGGGGACCAGGCCAATCCCTGGCTTGCGCATTCTGCCTCTCCGGTCGGCTGAGCACCCACACGCTCGTTTCGTGGGTTGGCTTAGACATACGAAGTTCATTCCATGTCTAAGCATACGAAGTTAATTCCCAGTCTAAGATTTTGAGCCACGGTGCACATGTTGGGCTCGGGCATGTACTGGTGCCACATTTTTTTTGCCCGGGGCACCATCGCCAGAGCATCGTCGGAGAGCCTAATCAACGACATTAGGGGTTTCGACGATTGGGGGGCTGGGGGGTGTGCGCACATGATGTGCGATGGGTGCTGGTACTTGGCCCTTACAGAATCGATAGGGTGCCTTCGATGGCCTGAAATAGAACCGATGCACCAGTCTCCAAGCTGCAACTGCAACTCCACTCCCCGCGCTACTCCAATGGCTGAAACTTCCTTGGAGTTCACCGTTTTGATGGTACCAATCCTTTTCTGCACCTTTAGTCCGAGCTTTCGAGCTCTGTCACCTGAAATAAAAAGATGTGAGGCACCTGTGTCCACCAGTACGCTCACCTTCTGACCCGCAACCATCAGATCCGCAAACATCAAGCCCTTTGGCTTACGGCTTCCCTTACTCTAGACAGCATTGAGCACCAACGACCCAAGCTTTGCTGCCTCTGACTCTGGCTCCTCATCAGACTCCTTGTCTACAGCAGCCAGCTTGCCCTTCTACGGGTAATTGCACGCTATGTGGCTCTCTCCACATGGGTAGCATGCTAGTGGCTCTCGGTCCCCTTTTGCTTTCCACTTGCCTGCTGGTGGCTTCCTCTCACCATCCTTGGTTGAACGGTCTCGGTCTCCATCCTTGGACTCTCGATCACGGTCCTTCCCTTTGGACTATTTTTTTCGATCCCTATCCTCCTTACCCTTACCCTTGGGCTTGGTAGACTCGAACTTGTTAAGAGGCTTGAACTCTATCAAGGCCTGGACAGTAGTCATGGCTTTAGCCAAGTCATGAACTCCTCTCCTTTGTAGCTCATGCTTCACCCACGGCTTCAGCCCATCCATGAAAGCAAATAAGGTGTCTTTCTCACCTAGATCTGAGATCTGTAGCATCAGTTCAGAGAATTTTTAGACATACTCCCTTACGTCCCCTTACTGGCTCAGCTTGTGCAACTTTGCCCGCGCCTAATCATCAGCATACTCCGGGTAAAATTATTCTCTGAACTCCTTTTGAAACTCTGCCTAGGTTCCAATCTTGGTACACCCACGCCTAACATCATCACACCTGTGCCTCTACCACAATAAGGCTACATCAATGAGATACATAGCAGCGGTGCTTACCTTTATCACCTCATCTTGCATGCCCATGGCCTGGAAGTACTGCTCCATACCCCAAAGGTAGTTATCTACTTCCTTGGCCGCCCTAGTCCCCTTGAACTCCTTAGGCTTGGGGACATCCAATCTGGACTTGGACACTCCAACAAACATGCCATTCCCAATGGTAGTCTTGCAAGCAACGAGCTCACTAGTAAGCTCCTTCATCCGCTGGCGCATGGCCTCCATGCCATCGCGCAAGGTCAGCACTTCAGCCTCCAAGGTCTGATTCTTTTGGGTGAACACGTCTAAGCCTTTGTTAAGAGCAGCTTGCAGCTCACTTTGGATCTCCTCCCCCATGGAGTCTAGCAATGCAATGTGAGTCTCTACCCCCTCAAACTTCTCCCCCATGTCGCCCATGGTCACCTCCACCTTGGCCAGCCTACTGTCCATGGTAAACCAGATATCTCTAGAACTAGCTTTCCTCCCTCTTCCACACCCATGCTCCTAAGCCTCTGGTTGTTGGTTAGCAGCGTCACTTTGGGATGCCATCTCCTCTAACCTGCACAACACAAACATGCAGAATCAAACTTGCTTTGATACCAACTGTCACGGGCTCCAACCTTAGACTCAGAAATCGTGCGACCTTAGGCTTGGAATCTCCTCCTTTATGCCTAAGTTAGCCTAAAACACAAACGTACGGGCACTAGAACAACAGAAAGGGCTGATTATGCAAGTTAAAGAGAAACAGGATAAGAAGGCAGAATTCTGGAAATGCTCTTGTATTCACTGAAATAGAAGTGTTTGATGGTGTACAAATGAGGGAGGAGTAGCCCTCTATTTATAGGCTCCAGCTTACACTTAATGGCAATATCCCTAGAATAAAGGCTAAAATCATGGGATTATACAGATTACAATCAATCAGGATGCTAACTCTTGATTTTCAGGGTCAACCAAATCTGCCAGGATGCTGCTGCTGATCCTGCCTGCTTCCAGAAGCTTCCCTTGCGTGTCCAGCACCTTGGGCCCTTCTGGATGTGGTGCGGGCAACTTGTATGCCAGGCCTTGGTCTCATGGGCTGGCCTGCAAGTTAGGCGGGTGTTCTAAACACGTTTGCTACGCTTTACGCATAGATACCCGCCAGCACGCCTTGTCTGTAGGCCTCAACCTCGGCTCGCTTGCTGGTGCACCTGATGTGCCTGGTGCGCCCGCCCAGGGTGTGACACTTGGCCCTTATATTGGCCCCCTATCCCTCATCAAACCTCGAGAACTCACACCCCCTTAAAGAGCATTTGACATTTTATAGGTTTACTGCCAGTAGCCATTAAAGTGTCTGAAATGGGAACACTTTTTTCAAATAGTCACAAAATCTTCTCCACTTCGAGTTTTTAACTGTATTTTTTTATGCATACGAAGTTCATTCCATGTCTAAGCCCCAGCTTGACTAAGGGTTATGGCAGCAGGATCGACAGCACGTAGAAGGGGACCGTGCTGATCCTCGGCTTACGCATTATGCCTTTCCGACCGGCTGAGCGCCCGTACGCTCATTTCGTGGGTTGACTTAGGCATACAGAGTTCATCCCCAGTCTAAGCACACAGAGTTCATTCCCAGTCTAAGATCGGATCGGATCAGATCAGATCAGATCGAGGGTTGCGACAGTAGGATCGACAGCACGTAGGAAGACCGGGCAGGTCCCCGGCTTGTGCTTTTTGCCTCTCCGTTTGACTGAGCGCGCGCACGCCCGTTTCATGGGTTGGCTTAGGCATAGGGAGTTCATTCCATGTCTAAGCCCCAGCCAGACTGAGGGTTGTGGCAGCAAGACCGACAGCACGGAGAGGGGGACCGGGCCGATCTTTGACTTGCGCATTACGCCTCTTCGGTCAGCTCAGTGACTGCACGCTAGTTTCATGGGTTGACTTATGCATACAGAGTTAATTCCCAGTCTAAGATGGGACCGGACCAAGGGTTACGGTAGCAGGATCGACAGCATGCAAGGGGGGACCGGGTCGATTCTCGGCTTGTGCATTCTGCCTCTCCAGCCAGCTGAGCCCCCGTACGCTCGTTTCATGGGTTGGCTTGGGCATACGGAGTTCATTCCATGTCTAAGCCCCAGCCGGACCGAGGGTTGTGGCAGAAGAACCGACAGTGGGATCGGCAGCACACAGAAGGGGACCGAGCTAATCCCCTTGCGCATTATGCCTATCTGGCCAGCTGAGCACCCATACGCTCGTTTCATGGGTTGACTTCGACATACGGAGTTCATCCCTAGTCTAAGCATATGAAGTTCATTCTCAATCTAAGATCAGACCGGACCGAGGGTTACCACCGTAAGATCGGCAGCACGCAGGGGGGACCGGGCCGATCCCCGACTTGTGCATTCTACCTCTCCCATGGACTAAGCACCCACACGCCCGTTTCGTGGGTTGGCTTAGGCATAGGGAGTTCATTCCATGTTTAAGCCCCAGTCGGACCGAGGGTTGTGGCAGCGGGACCTGCAGCACACAAAGGGGGACCGAGCCGATCGCTGGCTTGCGCATTATGCCTCTTCGATCAACTCAACGCTCGTACGCTCATTTCGTGGGTTGACTTATGCATACAAAGTTCATTCCCAGTCTAAGATCAGACCAGACCGAGGGTTGTGGTAGTAGGATCGACAGCACGCAGTAGGGGACTAGGCCAATCCCTGGCTTACGCATTCTACCTCTCCGGCCAGTTGAGCGCTCGCGCGCTCGATTCGTGGGTTGGCTTAGGCATACGAAGTTCATTCCATGTCTAAGCCCCAGCCGGACCGAAGGTTGTGGCAGTAGGACCGGTAGCGAGATCGATAGCACGCAGAGGGGGATCGGGCTGATCCCTGACTTACGCATTATGCCTCTCCAGTCGGCCTCTCCGGTCGATTGAGTGCTCGCACGCTCGTTTGTGGGTTGACTTAGGCATACGGAGTTCATCCCTAGTCTAAGCATACAAAGTTCATTCCCAGTCTAAGATTGGACCAGATCGAGGGTTGCGTCAGTAGGATCGACAGCACGCAAGGGGGACCGGGTCGATCCCCGACTTGCGCATTCTGCCCCTCCAACCGATTGAGCGCCCGCACACCCATTTCGTGCATTGGCTTAGGCATAGGGATTCATTCCATGTCTAAGCCCCAGCCAGACTGAGGTTTGTGGCAGCGGGATCGACAGTACGCAGAGGGGGACCGGGCCGATCCCCGGCTTGCGCATTATGCCTCTTCGGTAGGTTCAGCGCCCGAATGCTCGTTTCGTTGGTTGACTTATGCATACAGAGTTCATTGCCAGTCTAAGATCAAATGGGATCGAAGGTTACGATAGCGAGATCTACAGCACGCAAAAGGGACCGGACTGATCCCCGGCTTGCGCATTCTGCCTCTCCAGTCGGCTGAGTGCCCGCACGCTCGTTTCATGGGTTGGCTGAGGCATACGGAGTTCATTCCATGTCTAAGCCCCGGTCGGACTGAGGGTTGTGGCAGCAGGACTGGCAGCGAGATCGACAGCACGCAGAAGGGGACCGGGCTGATCCCCGGCTTGCGCATTATGCCTCTCCGATCGGCTGGGCACCCGTACTCTCATTTCATGGGTTGGCTTAGGCATACGGAGTTCATTCAATGTCTAAGCATACGGAGTTCATTCCAGTCTAAGATTTGGAGCCACGGTGCACATGTTGGGCTTGGGCATGTGCTGGTGCCGTATTTTTTTTGCCCGGGGCACCATCGCCGAAGCATCGCCGAAGCAACGCCGGAGAGCCTAACTGACGGCATTGGGGGTTCCGACGATTGAGGGGGCCGGGGGTTGTGCACACATGATGTGCGATGGGTGCTGGTACTCGGCCCTTATATTGGGCCCTATATTGGCCCTTATATTGGGCCCTATATTGGCCGTGGGTTGACTTAGGCATAAGAAGTTCATCCCCAGTCTAAGCATACAGAGTTCATTCCCAGTCTAAGATCAGACCGGACCGAGGGTTGCGACAGTAGGATCAGCGGCACGCAGGGGGACCGAGCCGATCCTCGGCTTACGCATTCTGCCTCTCCGACCGACTGAGCGCCCGCACGCCCGTTTCGTGGGTTGGCTTAGGCTTAGGGAGTTCATTCCATGTCTAAGCCCCAGCCGGACCGAGGGTTGTGCCAGCGGGACTAGCAGCACGTAAAGGGGGACCGGGCTGACCCTCGGCTTGCCCATTATGCTTTTTTGATCGGCTCAACGCCCGCACGCTCGTTTCATGGGTTGACTTATGCATACGAAGTTCATTCCCAGTCTAAGATCGGACCGGACCGAGGGTTGTAGCAGAAGCATTGACAGCAAGCCGGGGGGATCGGGCCGATACTCAGCTTGTGCATTCTACCACTCCGGCCGGCTGAGCACCTGCATGCTTGTTTCGTGGGTTGGCTTAGGCATACGGAGTTCATTCCATGTCTAAGCATACAGAGTTCATTCCCAGTCTAAGATTTTAAGCCACGGTGCACATGCTGGGCTCGAGCATGTGCTGGTGCTGCATTTTTTTCGCCCAGGGCACCATCGTCGGAGCATTGTCGGAGCATCGCCGGAGAGCCTAACCGACGGTATTGGGGGTTCCGACGATTGGGGGGACCGGGGGGTGTGCGCGCATGATGTGTGATGGGTGCTGGTACTTGGCCCTTATATTAGCCCCCTATCCCTCATCAAACCTCGAGAACTCACACCCCCTTAAAGAGCATTTGCGATTTTATAGGTTTGCTGCCAGTAGCCATTAAAGTGTCTGAAATGGGGACACTTTTTTGAAACGGTCACAAAATCTTCTCCACTTTGAGTTTTTTGCTGAATTTTTTTATGCTTGCCAAGAAAAATACAAGGATCACCTCTACCAAATTTGGGGACAAAACACTTTCTAAAAAAATTTTGAAAAAATCTCGAACCGTAAAAAGTTTCAAAAAAAGTGAAAAATAGAAAACGGGTCGTCTTGTCACGAAACTTCACATGAAGGCTTAGGGGACCATTGTATGAATTTACAAGCCATAAAAATGGCATTGGCATGGCAAAAATATGAAGATGTGCTTGAACCCACCTACCACCCGTTCAATCTTTGGCTTACACATCCTGCCTCTCTGGTCGGCTGAGCGTCTGCACGCTCGTTTCGTTGGTTGACTTAGGCATACGAAGTTCATCCCCATTCTAAGCATACAGAGTTCATTCCCAGTCTAAGATCAAACCAACCCGAGGGATGTGGTAGCAGGATCGGCAGCACGCAATAGAGATCAGGCCGATCCTCGTCTTGCCCATTCTACCTCTCCAGCTGACTCAGCGCCCACACGCTCATTTCGTAGGTTGACTTAGGCATACAGAGTTCATTCCTAGTCTAAGATTGGACCAGACCATGGGTTGCACAGCAGGATTGACAGCACGTAAGGGGGGACCAAGTCGGTCCTCGCTAGCACATTCTGCCTCTCCGGTCGGCTGAGTGCCCGCACGCTCGTTTCATAGGTTGAGTTAGGCATACGGAGTTCATTCCCAGTCTAAGATCGGATCGGACCGAGGGTTGCGGTAGCAGGACCAGCAACAGGATCGACAGCATGAAGTGGGGGACTGGACCGATCCTCGGCTTGCATATTCTACCTCTCCAGTCAGCTGAGTGCCCGAACGCTCGTTTCATGGGTTGGCTTAGGCATACGGAGTTCATTCCATGTCTAAGCCCCAGCCAGACCGAGGGTTGTGGCAGCAGGACCGGCAGCACGTAGAGGGGGACTGGGCTAATCCCCGGCTTGTGCATTATGCCTCTCCGGTCGACCTCTCCGGTTGGCTGACGACCGTACGCTCGTTTCATGTGTTAACTTAGGGATACGGAGTTCATCCGCAGTCTAAACGTACGGAGTTCATTCCCAATCTAAGATCGGATCAGACCAAGGGTTGTGACAGCAGGATCGGCGACACGCAAGAGGGACAACGGAGTTCATTCTACCTCTCTGGCCGGTTGAGCGCCCATACGCCCGTTTCATGGGTTGGCTTAGGCATAGGCAGTTCATTCCATGTCTGAGCCCCCGCCAGATCGAGGGTTGTGGTAGCGGGACCAACAGCACACAGAAGGGGACCGGGTCGATCCTCGGCTTACGCATTATGCCTCTTCGACCGGTTCAGTTTCAGCACGTTCATTTCGTGGGTTGACTTATGCATACGGAGTTCATTCGCAGTCTAAGATTGGATCAGACTGAGGGTTGCACAGTAGGATTGACAGCACACAGGGGGGGACTGGGCCAATCCTCGGCTTACGCATTCTACCTCTCCGGTCGGTTGAGCGCCCGCACACTCGTTTTGTGGGTTGGCTTAGGCATACGGAGTTCATTCCAGTCTAAGATTTGGAGCCACGGTGCACATGTTGGGATTGGGTATGTACTGGTGTCGCATTTTTTTTGCCCGGGGCACCATCACCGTAGCATCGTCGGAGAGTCTATCCGGTGACATTGGCAGTTCTGACGATTGAGGGGGCCGGGGGGTGTGCGCACATGATGTGCGATGGGTGCTGGTACTTGGCCTTTATATTGGCCCCTATCCCTCATCAAACCTCGAGAACTCACACCCCCTTAAAGAGCATTTGAGATTTTATCGGTTTGCTGTCAGTAGCCGTTAAAGTATCTGAAATGGGGACACTTTTTTCAAACGATCACAAAATCTTCTCCACTTCGAGTTTTTAGCTGAATGTTTTTATGCATGCCTCTACCAAATACAAGGATCACCTCTACCAAATACAAGGATCCCCGACTTACGCATTATGCCTCTTCGACCGGCTTTTTCGACCGGTTAAGCACCCGCACGCTCGTATGGTGGGTTGACTTAGGCATACGAAGTTCATCCCCAGTCTAAGTATGCCGAGTTAATTCCCAGTCTAAGATCGGATCGGATGGAGGGTTACAGCAGTAGGATCGATAGCACATAGAGGGGACCGAGTGAATCCCCGGCTTGCGCATTCTGCCTCTCTTGCCGGTTGAGCACCCATACGCCCGTTTCATGTGTTGGCTTAGGCGTAGGGAGTTCATTCCATGTCTAAGCTCCAACCGGACTGAGGGTCGTGGTAGGGGGACCGACAGCATGTAGATGGGGACCGGGCCGAACCCTGACTTGCGCATTATGGCTTTTCAGTTGGCTCAGTGCCCACACGCTCGTTTCATGGGTTGAATTAGGCATACAGAGTTCATTCCTAGTCTAAGATCGAATCGGACCGAGGGTTGCGACAGCAGGATCGACAGCATGCAGAGGAGGATCGGGTCGATCTTTGGCTTGCACATTCTGCCTCTCCGATCGACTGAGCACCCTCGCGCTCGTTTCGTGGGTTTGCTTAGGCATACGGAGTTTATTCCATGTCTAAGCAAATGGAGGTCATTCCCAATCTAAGATCGGACCGGACAAAGGGTTGAGGCGGTAGGACCAGCAGCAGGATCGACAACATGCAGGGGGGACCGGACCGATCCTCGGCTTGTGTATTTTGCCTCTCCGACTGGCTGAGCGCCCGCACGTTCATTTCGTGGGTTGGCTTAGGCATATGGAGTTCATTCCATGTCTAAGCCCTAGCTGGACCGAATGTTGTGGCAGCAGGATCGATAGCGGTATCGGTAGCACGTGGAAGGGAACTGGGCTGATCCTCAGCTTATGCATTATGCCTCTCCGATCGGCCTCTTCGATCGGTTAAGTGCCCGCACGCTCATTTCGTGGGTTGACTTAGGCATACGGAGTTCATCCCCAGTCTAAGCATGCGGAGTTCATTCCCAGTCTAAGATCGAACCGGACCGAGGGTTGTGACAGTAGGATCGACAGCACGTAGGGGGGACCGGGCTGATCCCCGGCTCGCGTATTTTGTCTCTCCGACTGATTGAGCACCCGCACGCCCATTTCATGGGTTAGCTTAGGCATAGGGAGTTCATTCCATGTCTAACCCCAACCGGACCAAGGGTTATGGTAGCGGGATCGACGGCACGTAGAGAGGGACCCGATCGATCCCCGGTGTCACAGACTAAGCTTTCTCTCAGCAAGCAATAGACCATGCGGCACTTGAATGGGTGCTCCCAACCAAGTCAGCCTTCAATAGATTGATATCTAAACAAATAACCGTAAGCCATGGTTAGTCCCAAGCATTCACAATAAGACACAATATATCGAGATCGATCTCAAGCACACACACAAGAAGGCATATTCGCATCGAGAAAAAGAAAAACACATCGAGGTAACAATCGGGACATTCAATCAGGGTGAGTTTTATTATAGTCAGGAATCATACATTAGGACCTCCCACCATCACCAGGGCTAGGGGGCAGCCCTTGGTGGGTGGCCTAGGCTCGCATAGCAACCGGTGAGACAGCCCAACACTACGCTGTCAGCTCACCCCCTAAAGAGCCTTAGAGATTTTAGAGCTATGCTACCAGTAACCATTACAATGTTTGAAATGGGGACACTTTTCCTAGCACAAGGGATCTACCGAGCCATGGCCCTATACATGGGTGGCTTATGGCAACATAAGTCCCGATCATGGCCCTATACAAGGTTGGCTCATGACATCCTCCCCCACCTATTCTATCGACGTCCTCGTCGACTTGCTGGCTTGAAATTCTTTGATCTTCCTTTGAAATCTCTGGAGGTCACGTTCTCTCTCCCAGCTGGTTTCTTCTAGTCCTAATCCCTTCCACTTCACTAAGTACTCCCGAACTAGTCTTCGAGATATCTTGGTTTCCCTGTCAACTAAGATCTCTTCGACTCGATGCTCTGAGGGTGGCTTCATGGTGATGACAGTTCTGGTCAGCTCTCTTTGGCTAGCATCTGTAGGATCTGCATGGAAAGGTTTCAGGTTGCTCACATGAAATACTGGGTGCACCTTCATCCACTTTGGTGGATCGATTTTGTAAGAAGCATTCCCCACCTTGGATTACTGGACCTTAATATTTGTGCACCAGTCTATGATCTCTCTTTCTCAAGAACCTGGTTTGTTCAGGAACTAGTCGAATAGAACCAAATCACCAACTTGAAATTGTTGAGCCCTACGACCCTTGTCTGCCCATTTCTTCATCCGCTTTGATGCTTTCTCCAGGTAAGCTTATGCAATCTCTGTGTTTTGTTTCCACTCTTTACTGAGATTGAAGGCTCTCAAATTCTTTCCTCCATATTATTCTAAGGAAGTGTGGGGTAGCCTTGGTAATTGTCTAGTGACCACCTCAAATGGGCTCTTATTGGTGGAAGAACTTTTGTTGGAATTAAAGTAGAGTTGAGCCATGTCCAATAATGAAGGCCAGTCTTTTTGATTGGCTTGAACAAAGTGCCTCAAGTATTCCTCTAATAATTCATTGAACCGTTCCATTTGACCATCGGTTTGAAGGTGATAGCTTGAGGAGATGTTGAGTTGGGACCCCAATATCTTGAAAAGTTCTCTTCAGAAAGACCCCATGAATCTCGAATCTTGATTGTTAACAATGTTTTGAGGGAGGCCCCAGTATTTGACCACATGTTTGAACAATAGTCGAGCTGTGTCTTCCACTGTGCAATACTTGTGAGCAGGAATGAATGTGGTGTACTTAGAGAATCGGTCAATCACCACCAAAATAGCTCCGAGGTCACCAACCTTGGGTAGGCTCAAAATTAAATCGAGGGAGATGCTTTCCCACAGTTTGGTAGGTACTGGTAGTGGTTTAAGCATGCCTATAGGTTTCCTTCTTTCAACCTTGTCTTGTTGGCAAATGAGGCAAGTCTTCGTACAGTCCATCACATCTTGTCGCATGTGAGGCCAATAGTATCCCTGTTTCAATAACGCCAAATTGCATTGCCAGCCCGGGTGTCCCGCCCATGGTGTGTCATGACATTCCCTCATCAGCATCTGTCTCAAACCTTCTGCTCTTGGCACAAACACTCGAGGCCCCTTGGTTCATAAGATCCCATTTTCTTGCCAGAAGTACTTGGACTTCCCTTCTTCCACTAGCTTCAGGATGGCACAAGCTTGCAAGTCCTTTCCTAAGTGATCTCCAATCAACTTGTGAATGTCTGTAGTGGCTCTGCTAGTCGCCATTGGGGTAATTCTTCTAAGGGCCGCTAAATCTGCTCACCTACTCAATGCATCGACCACTTGATTGGTCTTTCCAGCGGTGTGCTTAAAACAAAAGTTGAACTCTACTAAAAATTCCTACCACCTAGCTTGTTTTGTCGTAAGCCTTGGTTGGGTGAGAAAATGGCTAACGGTCGCATTGTCTATCTTCACGACAAAGTGTGAACCCAACAAGTAATGTTGCCAAGCCCTCAAGCAATGAACCACCACCAGGAGTTCTTTTTCTTAGGTCATATATTTCTTTTTAGCTTCACTTAGCTTCCTACTTTCAAATGCTACCGGTTGATGTTGTTGCAAAAGCACTCCTCCAATAGCAAAATCAGATGCATCCGTCTGAACTTCGAAAGGCTTTTCAATATCAGGGAGAGCTAAGATGGGATCCTTCATAATAGCATCTTTCAATCGCTCGAAAGGCTCTTGGCACTCACTCGTCCAACACCATTTATGCTTCTTTTTCAATAGCTCCATGAGGGCTGTGGTCTTGCGAGAGTACCCTTCCACAAACCTTCTATAATAGTTGGCTAGTCTCAAAAATGAGCGGAGCTCACTAATGTTCTTCGGTGTTGTCCACTCCTTGATGGCCCTAACCTTTTCCATGTCTATTCGAATGTGGCCACGTTCGACAATGTTACCAAAAAAATGGATTTGGGTCTGAGCAAATGCACACTTCTCCCTTTTTACGTATAACTAGTGGTCATGTAATCTTTGAAGTACCTGGCGCAGGTGTTCTTGATGTTCTTCCAAGGTGGAGCTATATACCACTATATCATCTAAATAGATGACTATAAATTTGTTTAGGTAGTCAAGGAATACCTGATTCATCAATGTACAAAATGTGGCAGGAGCATTGGTCAGTCTAAAGGGCATAACAAGAAATTCAAATGCACCATACCGTGTCACACAAGTGGTCTTTGGCTCATCTCCTTCAACGATTCTGACCTGATGGTAGCCAAATCTCAAGTCCAATTTGGAAAAGTACTTGGCCCAGCTCAATTGATCAAACAAGTCTGCTATAAGGGGGATGGGATATTTGTTTCTTACGATGACTTTGTTCAGGGCCCTATAGTCAACACATAATCATAAACTTCCATCATGCTTCTTCTGAAATAGCACTGGTGTTTCGAAATGAGCCTTTGATGGTCTGATGAACCTGACATGTAGCAGCTCATCTAACTATTTTCTTAGTTCAGCCAACTCTGGTGGGGCCATGCGATAGGAGCTCTAGCAGGGGGTTTCGCTCCTGAGAGGAGCTCAATTTCTTGGTCCACTGCTCGTCGAGGGGGTAGAACCTTAGGCAACATCTCTGGCATTACCTCTTTGAATTCTTCCAACATTTTTCCCACACCATCAGGTATTGGTTCTACTTTCGACCCTTTTTTATAGATCGATACAGCCACAAAAAAGGGTTCCCTTCTCTTTACCCCTTTCTTGAACTGCAAAGCTGAAATCATTTTCTTCCCACTCTTTGGTAAGATGTTGGCTGGCACCACACATGGGTTTTCCCCTAAGAACAACAAGCAGCTAGCGGCGGGGATAAGGATGACCTGAGCCAACATCATGAAGTCCAATCTGATAACAACATCAAAGTCATCCATAGGGGAAATTGTAAAGTCTACCTTCCCTTCCCATGGCCCCAATCGAGTTGTCAAACTCTTGGAGCTTCCACTGATCATAAAGGCTGGCAAGTTGACCGCCTTCATTCATCCACAGTCTTTACTAATCTGAAGACCACACCTTTTTGCTTCTTCTGGTGTGATGAAAGTGTCGGTTGCACCCGTATCCACCAAAGCCTTAGTGGCTTTCTCATTGATCGTCAAGTTCACATACATCAAGCCTCTACTCTGCTCTTTCTTTATAGTGTTCAATTGGGTGCAGAGGGCATTAAGGAACCTTATTGAACCCATCATGGCTGGCTCCTCTTCAGCTTTTTCAACGCTCTCTGGCACTTTTGTGGACTCTTGAGACGAGGTCCTTAAGGCATTAAGGGCTCCCTTGTGTGGGCATTCAGCCACCCGATGCGGTCCCTTGCAAAGAAAGCAAGCTAGCGGTTGCCTAGGCTTGAAAATCCCTGCGTTGCTTGTCTTGGGTTGGGTGCTATCTTGACCAAAGGACCTCCTATCTGATCCCCCATTGAAGGGCCAGTCCAACCTGGTCATCTTTCCCCCACTCCCAAAGTTGAAGCTACTACCAGCTGATGAAGGATTTTTTTGTTTTGAAGAGCCATCATTGTAATCGTGGAGGCATTCAACTGCAGCCATGGCCATGGCCACATGTTGCACTTTCTGCCGTTGTAGTTCTGTCCTCGCCCAAGGCTTGAGGCCCTCAAGAAAATAGAACATCTTGTCTTTTTCGGACATGTCCCGAATATCCAACATCAGGGTAGAAAAGCTCCTTACAAACTCTCACACCGTTCCTGTTTGCACCAATTCTCGAAGTCTCCTTCAAGCCATATACTCCACATTCTCAGGGAAAAATTGTTTTTTCAATTCTCACTTCAGATCCATCCAAGTCTTAATCAAGCACTTGTCATCGACAAACTTGGAATGCCACCCCAGCTTGGCATCCCCTGTGAGGTTCATCGATGCCATTGCTACCTTGTCTTCCTTTGAATCCTTGTGTACAGCTCGAAAGTACTGCTCCATGTCAAACAAGAAATTTTCAAGTTCCTTAGCATCCCTTGCCCCTTCATAGCATCGAGGCTCCGGCACCTTGGGCCTTCTTCCCCTTTCCATCGAGCTTGAACTCGATCTAGCCACAGCCATTTGTAGGATGCTCACCTGTGCTCTGAGCTCCTCAAACTCCTTTTGGAGAATGTTCAAGGCATCTCTAGCCTCTTCGCTCACGTTGTGGGTTGTCTCGATCTCCCTCACTCGATCTTTAGTTGCCATATGAGTTTTCATTACGGCCACCGTAGCCTCAAGTTCCTCAATTCTCTATTGATGATTGGGTCCACCACTTGTGGCCATCTCATCCATTTTTCTAGCACTTCTCAATCGTGCTCTAATACCACGTGTGACGGACTAAGCTTTCTCTCAGCAAGCAATAGACTGTGCGACACTTGAATGGGTGCTCCCAACCAAGTCAGCCTTTAATAGATCAATATCTGAACAAATAACCATAAGCCATGGTTAGTCCTAAGCATTCACAATAAGACAAAATATATCGAGATCGATCTCAAGCACACACACAAGAAGGCATATTCGCATCGAGAAAAAGAAAAACACATTGAGGCAACAATCGGGACATTCAATCGGGGTGAGTTTTATTATAGTCAGGAATCATACATTAAGACCTCCCACCATCACCAGGGCCAGGGGATAGCCCTTGGTGGGTGGCCTAGGCTCGCATAGCAACCAGGGAGATAGCCCAACACTACGCTGCCGGCTTACCCCCTAAAGAGCCTTAGAGATTTTAGAGTATGCTACCAGTAACCATTACAATGTTTGAAATGGGGACACTTTTCCTAGCACAAGGGATATACCCGGCCATGGCCCTATACATGGGTGGCTTATGGCAACCTAAGTCCCGATCATGGCCCTATACAAGGTTGGCTCATGACATCTGGCTTGCGTATTATGCCTTTCCAGCCGGCTCAGCGCCTGCATGCTCATTTCGTGGGTTGACTTAGGCATCCAGAGTTCATTCCCAGCCTAAGATCAGATTGGATCGAGGGTTGTGGTAGTAGGATCGATCGCACGTAGGAGGGATCGGGCCGATCCCTGGCTTACGCATTCTGCCTTTCCGACAGACTGAGCACCTGCACGCTCGTTTCGTGGGTTGGCTTAGGCATACGGAGTTCATTCCATGTCTAAGCATACGGAGTTCATTCCCAGTCTAAGATCAGACCAGACTGAGGGTTATGGTAGTAGGACTAGCAGCAGGATCAGTAGCACGTAAGGGGGGACCGGGACGATCCCCGACTTGCTCATTCTACCTCTCCGGCCGGCTAAGCACCCACACGCTTGTTTTGTGGGTTAGTTTAGGCATACGAAGTTCATTCCATGTCTAGGCCTCAGTCGGACCGAGGGTTGTGGTAGCAGGACTGATAGCGGGATCGACAGCACACAGAGGGGGACTAGGCTGATCCCCAACTGGCGCATTATGCCTCTTCGCCCAACCTCTTCGGCTAGCTGAGCGCCCACACGCTCGTTTCATGGGTTGACTTAGGCATATAGAGTTCATCTCCAATCTAAGCATACGAAGTTCATTCCCAGTCTGAGATCAAACTAGACTGAGGGTTGTGACAGCAAGATCAACAGCACGCAGGGGGGACTGGGCCGATCCTCGGCTTGCGCATTCTGCCTCTCCGGTCGACTAAACGCCCGCATGCCCGTTTCATGGGTTAGCTTAGGCATAAGGAGTTCATTCTATGTCTAACCCCCAGTCAGACTGAGGGTTGTGGCAACGGGAGTGATAGCACACAGAGGGGGATCGGGTTGATCCTCGGCTTACGCATTATGCCTCTTCGACCGGTTTAGTGCCTGCACGCTTGTTTCGTGGGTTGACTTATGCATACAGAGTTTATTCCCAGTCTAAGATCAGACCGGACTGAGGGTTACGATAGCAGGATCGACAGCACGTAGGGGGGACCAGGCTGATCCCCGACTTGCTCTTTCTGCCTCTCCGACTGGCTGAGCTCTCGCACGCTCATTTCGTTGGTTGGCTTAGGCATACGGAGTTCATTCCATGTCTAAGCATACGGAGTTCATTCCATGTCTAAGATTTTGAGCCACGGTGCACATACTGGGCTCGGACATGTGCTGGTGCCACATTTTTTTCGCTCGTGGCACCATCGTCGGAGAGCCTAACCGACGGCATTGGGGGTTCCGGTGATTGGGGGCTGGGGGTGTGCGCACATGATGTGCGATGGGTGCTGGTACTTGGCCCTTATATTGGCCCCCTATCCCTCATCAAACCTTGAGAACTCACACCCCCTTAAAGAGCATTTGAGATTTTATAGGTTTGCTGCCAGTAGCCATTAAAGTGTCTGAAATGGGGACACTTTTTTAAAATGGTCACAGAATCTTCTCCACTTCGAGTTTTTAGCTGAATTTTTTTGTGCATGCCAAAAAAAATACAAGGACCACCTCTACCAAATTTGGGGACAAAAATCTTTCTAAAAAAATTTTAAAAAATCCCAAACCGGAAAAAGTTTGAAAAATCGTGAAAAATAGATTGTCTTGCCACGAAACTTCACATAAAGGCTTAGGGGACCATTGTATGAATTTAAAAGCCATAAAAATGGCATTGGCATGGAAGAAATATGAAGATGTGCTTGTACCCACCTACCACCCGTTTGATCCCCAATTTGCGCATCCTGTCTCTCTGGTCGGCTGAGCGCCTGCACGCTCATTTCGTTGGTTGACTTAGGCATACGGAGTTCATCCCCGGTCTAAGCATACGAAGTTCATTCCTAGTCTAAGATCAGACCGGATTGAGGGTTGCGATAGCAGGATCGACAGCACGTAGAGGGGGATCAGACCGATCCCCGGCTTGCACATTATGCCTCTCCGATCGGCTCAACGTCTGCATGCTTGTTTCGTGGGTTGACTTAGGCATACAGAGTTCATTCCTAATTTAAGATCAGATCGGATCAAGGGTTGCGGTAGCAGGATCGATAGCACCCAGAAGGGACCGAGTCGATCCCCGACTTGCGCATTTTGCCTCTCCGGTCGACTGAGCGCCCGTATGCTCGTTTTATGGGTTGGCTTAGGCATACGGAGTTCATTCCATGCCTAAGCATACGGAGTTCATTCCCAGTCTAAGATCGGATCAGACCGAGGGTTACGGTAGTAGGATCGACAGTATGCAGGGGGGACAGGATTGATCCCTGGCTTGCGCATTCTGCCTCTTCGACTGGCTGAGTGCTTGTACGTCCGTTTCGTGGGTTGGCTTAGGCATAGGGAGTTCATTCAATGTCGAAGACCCAATCGGACCGAGGGTTATGGTAGCGGACCGACAGCACGCAGAGGAGGATTGGGCCGATCCCTGGCTTGCACATTATGCCTCTCCGATAGGCTCAGCGCCCGAATGCTTGTTTCATGGGTTGACTTAGGCATACGAAGTTCATTCCCAGTCTAAGATCAGACCAGACCGAGGGTTACGGTAGCAAGATCGACAGCACGCAGGGGGGACCAGGTCGGTCCCTAGCTTGTGCATTTTGCCTCTCCGGCCGGTTGAGCACCCGCACGCTCATTTCGTGGGTTCGCTTAGGCATACGGAGTTCATTCCATGTCTAAGCCCCAGCCGGACCGAGGGTTGTGGCAGCAGGACCGGCAACAAGATCGACAGCACGCAGAAGGGGATCGGGTTGATCCCCGACTTGCACATTATGCCTTTTCGGCTAGCCTCTCCGGTCGACAGCACGCAGAAGGGACCAGGTCGGTCTCCAGCTTGCGCATTCTGCCTCTCCGGTCGGCTGAGCGCCTGCACGCTCATTTCGTTGGTTGACTTAGGCATACGGAGTTCATCCCCGGTCTAAGCATACGAAGTTCATTCCTAGTCTAAGATCAGACCGGATTGAGGGTTGCGATAGCAGGATCGACAGCACGTAGAGGGGGATCAGACCGATCCCCGGCTTGCACATTATGCCTCTCCGATCGGCTCAACGTCTGCATGCTTGTTTCGTGGGTTGACTTAGGCATACAGAGTTCATTCCTAATTTAAGATCAGATCGGATCAAGGGTTGCGGTAGCAGGATCGATAGCACCCAGAAGGGACCGAGTCGATCCCCGGCTTGCGCATTTTGCCTCTCCGGTCGACTGAGCGCCCGTATGCTCGTTTTATGGGTTGGCTTAGGCATACGGAGTTCATTCCATGCCTAAGCATACGGAGTTCATTCCCAGTCTAAGATCGGATCAGACCGAGGGTTACGGTAGTAGGATCGACAGTATGCAGGGGGGACAGGATTGATCCCTGGCTTGCGCATTCTGCCTCTTCGACTGGCTGAGTGCCTGTACGTCCGTTTCGTGGGTTGGCTTAGGCATAGGGAGTTCATTCAATGTCGAAGACCCAACCGGACCGAGGGTTATGGTAGCGGACCGACAGCACGCAGAGGAGGATTGGGCCGATCCCTGGCTTGCACATTATGCCTCTCCGATAGGCTCAGCGCCCGAATGCTTGTTTCATGGGTTGACTTAGGCATACGAAGTTCATTCCCAGTCTAAGATCAGACCAGACCGAGGGTTACGGTAGCAAGATCGACAGCACGCAGGGGGGACCAGGTCGGTCCCTAGCTTGTGCATTTTGCCTCTCCGGCCGGTTGAGCACCCGCACGCTCATTTCGTGGGTTCGCTTAGGCATACGGAGTTCATTCCATGTCTAAGCCCCAGCCGGACCGAGGGTTGTGGTAGCAGGACCGGCAACAAGATCGACAGCACGCAGAAGGGGATCGGGTTGATCCCCGACTTGCACATTATGCCTTTTCGGCCAGCCTCTCCGGTCGACAGCACGCAGAAGGGACCAGGTCGGTCCCCAGCTTGCGCATTCTGCCTCTCCGGCTGGCTGAGCACCCGCACGCCAGTTTCATGGGTTAGCTTAGGCATAGGGAGTTCATTCCATGTCTAAGCCCCAGTCGGACCGAGGGTTGTGGCAGCAGGACCGGCAGCACACAGAGGGGGACTGGGTCGATCCCTGGTTTGTGCATTATGCCTCTCTGGTAGGCTCAACACCCGAATGCTTGTTTTGTGGGTTGAGTTAGGCATACGAAGTTCGTTCCTAGTCTAAGATCAGACCAGACCGAGGGTTGTGGTAGCAAGATCGACAGCACGCAGGGGGACCGGGTCGATCCCCAGCTTACACATTCTGCCTCTCTAGTCGGCTGAGCGCCCGTACGCTCTTTCATGGGTTGGCTTAGGCATACAGTGTTCATTCCATGTCTAAGCATACGGAGTTCATTCCCAGTGTAAGATCGGATCGGACCGAGGGTTGCGGCAGTAGGACTGATAACACGTAGGGGGACCAAGCCGATCCCCAGCTTGCGCATTCTACCTCTCTGACCGGTTGAGCGCCCGTACACTCGTGTCATAGGTTGACTTAGGCATACGAAGTTCATCCCCAGTCTAAGATCAGATCGGACCGAGGGTTGCAACAGCAGGATCGACAGCACGTAGGGGGGGACCGGGTTGATCCCCAGCTTGCGCATTCTGCCTTTCCGGCCTGCTTAGCGCTAGCACGCTCGTTTCATGGGTTGGCTTAGGCATATGGAGTTCATTCCTTGTCTAAGCATACGGAGTTCATTCCCAGTCTAAGATCTGATCAGACCGAGGCTTACGGCCGCAGGACCAACAGCAGGATTGACAGCACGTAGGGGGGAATGGGCTGATCCTCAGCTTGTACATTCTACCTCACCAGCTGGCGTCTCCGATCGGTTGACCGCCCGCACGCTCGTTTTGTAGGTTGACTTAGGCAAACGGAGTTCATCCCCAATCTAAGCATACGAAGTTCATTCCCAGTCTAAGATCGAACTGAACTGAGGGTTGCGGCAGTAGGATCGGTAGCACACCGGGGGGATCGGGCCGATCCTCGACTTACGCATTCTACCTCTCCGGCCGGCTGAGTGCCCGCACGCCCGTTTCGTGGGTTGGATTAGGCATAGGGAGTTCATTCAATGTCTAAGACCCAACCGGACCGAGGGTTGTGGCAGCGAGACCGACAGCACGCAGAGGGAGACCGGGTCGATCCCCGGCTTATGCATTCTGCCTCTCTGACCGACTGAGCGACCGCACGCTCGTTTCGTGGGTTGGCTTAGGCATATAGAGTTCATTCCATGTCCAAGCATAGAGAGTTCATTCCCAGTCTAAGAGTTTGAGCCACAGTGCACATGCTGGGCTCGAGCATGTGCTGGTGCCCGTATTTTTTTCGCTCGAGGCACCATCGTCGGAGCATCACCGGAGAGCCCAACCGGCGGCATTAGGGGTTTCGACGATTGGGGGGCCGGGGGGTGTGCGCACATGATGTGCGATGGGTGCTGGTAGTTGGCCCTTTTATTGGCCCCCTATCCCTCATCAAACCTCGAGAACTCACACCCCCTTAAAGAGCATTTGAGACTTTTTAGGTTTGTTGCCAGTAGCCATTAAAGTGTCTGACATGGGGACAGTTTTTTCAAACGGCCACAAAATCTTCTCCACCTCGAGTTTTTAGTTGAATGTTTTTGTGCATGCCAACAAAAATACAAGGATCACTTCTACCAAATTTGGGGACAAAACTCTTTCTAAAAGAATTTTAAACAATCCCAAACCATATAAAGTTTCAAAAATCGTGAAAAATAGAAAACAGGTTGCCTTGCCACGAAACTTCACATGAAGGCATAGGCGAACATTGTATGAATTTAAAAGCCATAAAAATGGCATTGGCACGAAAAAAATATGAAGATGTGCTTGAACCCACTTACCACCCGTTCGATCCCCGGCTTGCGCATCTTGCCTCTCTGGTCGGTTGGGCATCCGCACGCTCGTTTCATGGGTTGACTTAGGCATACGAAGTTCATTCCCAGTCTCAGATCAGACTGGACCGAGGGTTGCAACAGTAGGATCGACAGCATGCAGGAGGGACTGGGCCGATCCCCGACTTGCGCATTCTGCCTCTCCAGTCGGTTGAGCACCCGCACGCCCGTTTCATGGGTTGGCTTAGGCATAGGGAGCTCATTCCATGGCTAAGCCCCAGCCGGACCGAAGGTTGTGGCAGCAGGATCGACAGCACACACAGAGGGATTGGGTCGATCCCCAACTTGTGCATTATGCCTCTCCGGCCGGCTCAAAGCCCACACGCTCGTTTCGTGGGTTGACTTAGGCATACGGAGTTCATTCCCAGTCTAAGATTGAACTGGACTAAGGGTTGCAGTAGCAGGATTGATAACATGTAGGGGTGGACCGGGTCGGTCCCCGGCTTGCGCATTCTGCCTCTCTGACTGGCTCAGTGCCCGTACGCTCATTTCGTTTGTTGGCTTAGGCATAGGGAGTTCATTCCATGTCTAAGCCCTAGCTGAATCGAGGGTTGTGGTAGTGGGATCGGCAGCACACAGAGGGGGACCGGTTCGATCCCTGGCTTGTGCATTCTGCCTCTCCGACCGACTGAGCGCCCGTACGCTTGTTTAGTGGGTTAGCTTAGGGATACGGAGTTCATTCCATGTCTAAGCATACAAAGTTCATTCCCAGTCTAAGAGTTTGAGCCACGGTGCACATGCTGGGCTCGGGCAAGTGCTTGTGCCACATTTTTTTTGCTTGGGGCACCATCGTTGGAGCATCGCCAGAGAGCCTAACCGGCGGCATTGGGGGTTTCGGCGATTGGGGGGGCCGGGGGAGTGTGCGCACATGATATGCGATGGGTGCTGGTACTTGGCCCTTATATTGGCCCCCTATCCCTCATCAAACCTCGAGAACTCACACCCCCTTAAAGAGCATTTGAGATTTTATAAGTTTGCTGCCAGTAGCCATTAAAGTGTCTGAAATGGGGACACTTTTTTCAAATGGTGACAAAATCCACTCCACTTCGATTATTTTTCTAAATTGTTTTGTGCATGCCAACAAAAATACAAGGATCACCTCTACCAAATTTGGGGACAAAACTATTTCTAAAAAATTTTTAAAAAATCCCGAATCGTAAAAAGTTTTGAAAATCGTGAAAAATAGAAAACAGGTCGTCTTGCCACGAAACTTCACATGAAGGCGTAGGGGACCATTGTATGAATTTACAAGCCAAAAAAATGGTATTGGCATGGCAGAAATATGAAGATGTGCTTGAACCCACCTACCACCCGTTCGATCCCTGGCTTGCGCATCTTGCCTCTCTGGTCGGTTGAGCGTCCGCATGCTCGTTTCGTAGGTTGACTTAGGCATACGGAGTTCATCCCTAGTCTAAGCATACGGAGTTTATTCCAAGTCTAAGATCATATCAGACCGAGGGTTACGGTAGCAGGATCGACAGCACGCAGGGGGGACCGGACCGATCCCCGGCTTGCGCATTCTGCCTCTTCGGTCGGTTGAGCGCCTGCACGCCCATTTCATGGGTTGGCTTAGGCATAGGGAGTTCATTCTATGTCTAAGCCCCAGCCAGACCGAGGGTTGTGGCAGTGGGACCGACAGCACGCAGAAGGGGATCGGGTCGATCCCCGACTTCCGCATTTTACCTCTCCGACTGGCTTAGCGCCCGCACGCTCATTTTGTGGGTTGACTTAGGCATATGAAGTTCATTCCCAGTGTAAGATCTGATCAGACCGAAGGTTGCGACAGTAGTACTAGCAGCAAGATCGGCAGCACGTAGGGGGGACCGGGCCGATCCTCGGCTTACGCATTCTGCCTCTCCGACTGACTGAGCGCCCGCACGCTCATTTCATGGGTTGGCTTAGGCATACGGAGTTCATTCCATGTTTAAGCCCCAACTGGACTGAGGGTTGCGGCAGTAGGACCAGCAATGGGATCGACAGCACGCAGAAGGGGATCAGGCTGATCTTCAGCTTACGCATTATGCCTCTGCAGCTGGCCTCTGCGGCTGGCTGAGCGCCCGCATGCTCGTTTGGTGACTTGACTTAGGCATACGAAGTTCATCCCCAGTCTAAGCATTTGGAGTTCATTCCAGTCTAAGATCGAACCAGATCGAGGGTTGCGACAGAAGGTTCGGCAGCACGTAGGGGGGATCGAGCTGATCCTCGACTTACGCATTTTACCTCTCCGACCAGCTTAGCACCCGCACGCCCATTTCATGGGTTGGCTTAGGCATAGGGAGTTCATTCCATGTCTAAGCCCCAGCCAGACCGAGGGTTGCAGCAGCGGTACCGGTAGCACGCAGAGGGGGACCAGGTCGATCCCCAGCTTGCGCATTATACCTCTCCGACCAGCTCAATGCCCAAACGCTCATTTCGTGGGTTGACTTAGGCATACGGAGTTCATTCCTAGTCTAAGATCGGACTGGACTGATGGTTACAACAGTAGGATTGACAGCACGCAGGGGGGACCGGACGGGTCCCTAGCTTACACATTCTGCCTCTCCGACAGGTTGTGCACCCACACGCTCGTTTCGTGGGTTGGCTTAGGCATACAGAGTTCATTCCCAGTCTAAGATCGGATCAGACCGAGGGTTACGACAGTAGGATCGACAGCCGCAGCAGGGCCCAGGCCTATCCCTGGCTTGTGCACTCTGCCTCTCCAGCCGGTTGAGCACTCGCACACCCATTTCCTGGGTTGGCTTAGGCATAGGGAGTTGATTCCATGTCTAAGCCCCAGTCGGACTGAGGGTTGTGGTAGCGGGATCGATAGCCGCAGAGAGGGATCGGGTCGATCCCCGGCTTACACATTATGCCTTTTCGGCTAGCTCAGTGCCTGTACGCTCGTTTCACGGGTTGACTTAGGCATACGGAGTTCATTCCCAGTCTAAGATTAGACCAGACTGAGGGTTGCAGTAGCAAGATCGATAGCACGTAGGGGGTGATCGGGTCGATCCTCGGCTTGTGCATTCTGCCTCTTCGGCTAGTTGAGCACCCGTACGCTTGTTTCGTGGGTTGCCTTAGGCATACGGAGTTCATTCCATGTCTAAGCATACGGAGTTCATTCCCAGTCTAAGATCAGACTGGATCGAGGGTTGCGACAGTAGGACCAACAGCAGGATTGGCAGCACGCTGGGGCGGATCGGGCCAATCCCCGGCTTGTGCATTTTGCCTCTTCGGCTGGTTGAGCGCCCGTACGCTCATTTTGTGGGTTGGCTTAGGCATACGAAGTTCATTCCATGTCTAAGCCCCAGTCGGGTCCAAGGTTGTGGCAGTAGGACTGGCAGCAGGGCCGGTAGTGGGATCGACAGCACGTAGATGGGGACCGAGCTGAACCCCGGCTTGTGCATTATGCCTCTCCGGCCAGCTGAGCGGCTGCACACTTATTTTTGTGGGTTGACTTAAGCATACAGAGTTCATCCCCAGTCTAAGCATACAGAGTTCATTCCCAGTCTAAGTTTATATCGAATCGAGGGTTGCGGCGTAGGATCGACAGCATACAGAGGTGACCGGACCGATCCCTGGCTTGTGCATTCTGTCTCTCCGGTTGGCTGAGCATCCACACGCCCGTTTCGTGGGTAGGCTTAGGCATAGGGAGTTCATTCCATGTCTAAGCCCCAGCCGGACCGAGTGTTGTGGCAACGGGACCGGCAGCACATAGAGGGGGATCGGGTCTATCCCCGGCTTGCGTATTATGCCTCTCCGACCGGCTCAATGCCCAAACGCTCATTTCATGGGTTGACTTAGGCATACGGAGTTCATTCCCAGTCTAAGATCGGATCGGACCGAGGGTTGCAGCAGCAGGATCGATAGGACGCAGGGGGGATCGATCGGTCCTCGACTTACGCATTCTGCCTCTCCAGCCGGCTAAGCGTCTATATGCTTACAGAGTTCATTCCATGTCTAAGCGTACGGAGTTCATTCCCAGTTTAAGATCGGATCAGAGTGAGGCTTATGGTAGTAAGACCAGTAGTAGGATCGACAGTACACCAGGGGACCGACCGATGCCCAGCTTGCGCATTCTACCTCTCCGACCGGCTGAGTGCCCGCACGCTCGTTTCATGGGTTAACTTAGGCATACGAAGTTCATCCCTAGTTTAAGATTGGATCGGATCGAGGGGGACCAGGCTGATCCCTGGCACGTGAGAAGGATCGACCTGATCCCCAGCTTATGCATTATGCCTCTTCGATCGGCCTCTCTGGTCGGCTGAGCACCTACACGCTCGTTTCGTGGGTTGACTTAGGCATACGAAGTTTATCCCCAGTCTAAGCGTACGTAGTTCATTCCCAGTCTAAGATTGGACCGGACCGAGGGTTGCGGCAGTTGGATCGGCAGCATGCAAGGTAGACCAGACCAATCCCCGGCTTACGCATTCTGGCTCTCCAACCGGCTGAGCGCCCGTACGCCCGTTTCGTGAGTTGGCTTAGGCATAGGGATTCATTCCATGTCTAAACACCAGCGGAACTGTGGGTTGTGGCAGCGGGACCGATAGCACGCAGAGGGGGATTGGGCTGATCCTCGACTTACGCATTATGCCTCTCCGGTCGGCTCAGCACCCGAACGCTCATTTCGTGGGTTGGCTTAGGCATACAGAGTTCATTCCCAGTCTAAGATCAGACTGGACCGAGGGTTACGGTAGCAGGATCAATAGCATGCAGGGGGGATTGGGTCGGTCCTGGCTTGCGCATTCTGTCTCTCCGATCGGCTGAGTGCCCGTACATTCATTTCGTGGGTTGGCTTAGGCATACGAAGTTCATTCCATGTCTAAGCATATGGAGTTCATTCCCAGTCTAAGATCAGACTGGACCGAGGGTTGCGGCAGTAGGACCAGCAGCAGGATCGACAGCACACAGGGGGGACCGAGCTAATCCCCGGCTTGCGCATTCTGCCTCTTCCGTCGGTTGAGGGCCCGCACGCTCATTTCATGGGTTGGGTTAGGCATACGGAGTTCATTCCATGTCTAAGCCCCATTCGGACTAAGGGTTGTGGCAGCAGGACCGGTAGCAAGATCGACAGCACGCAGAGGGGGATCGGGCTGATCCCCGGCTTACGCATTATGCCCCTTTGGCCTGCTGAGCGCCTGCACGCTCTTTTTATGGGTTCACTTAGGCATACGGAGTTCATCCTCAGTCTAAGTATACGGAGTTTATTCCCAGTCTAAGATCGGACCTAACTGAGGGTTGCAACAGCAGGATCAACAGCACGCAGGGGGGACCGGGCTGATCCTCGACTTTCGCATTCTGCCTTTTCGGCTGGCTGAGCGCCCGCACGCCCGTTTTATGGGTTGGCTTAGGCATAGGGAGTTCATTCCATGTCTAAGCCCCAGCTGGAGCAACGGTTGTGGCAGCAGGACCAGCAGCACTTAGATGGGGATGGGGCCAACCCTGACTTACGCATTATGCCTCTTCGGTCGACTCAGCATCCGGATGCTCATTTCATGGGTTGACTTAGGCATACGGAGTTCATTCCCATTCTAAGATAGGACTGGACCAAGGGTTGCAGTCGCAGGATCGATAGCACGCAGGGGGGACCGGGCTGGTCCCCAGCTAGCGCATTCTGCCTCTTCGGCTGGCTGAGCGCCCACACGCTCGTTTCGTGGGTTTGCTTAGGCATGCAGAGTTCATTCCAAGTCTATGCATACGAAGTTCATTCCCAATCTAAGATCGGACCGGACCGAGGGTTGTGGCAGCAGGACCAGCAGCAGGATCGACAGCACGCAGGAGGGACCGGGTCGATCCCTGACTTACGTATTCTGCCTCTCCGGCTGGCTGAGTGCCCGCATGCTCCTTTTATGGGTTGGCTTAGGCATACGGAGTTCATTCCATGTCTAAGCATACGGAGTTCATTCCCAGTGTAAGATCAGATCGGACCGAGGGTTACGGCAGTAGGACCAACAGCAGGATCAGTAGCACGTAGGGGGGATCAGGCCGATCCTCGAATTATCCATTCTGCCTCTCCGGCCGACTTCTCCAATCGACTGAGTGCCCACACGCTCGTTTCATAGGTTGACTTAGGCATACAGAGTTCATCCCCAGTGTAAGCATATGGAGTTTATTCCCAGTCTAAGATCAAACTGGACCGAGGGTTGCGGTTGTAGGATCAATAGCACGTAAGGGGGACCGGGCCGATCCTTGGCTTATGCATTTTGCCTCTTCGGCCAGCTGAGCGCCCGCACGCCCGTTTTTGTGTGTTGGCTTAGGCATAGGGAGTTCATTCCATGTCTAAGCCCCAGCCAGACCGAGGGTTGTGGCAGTGGGACCGACAGCATGGAAAGAGGGACCGGACCGATCCCTGGCTTACGCATTCTGCCTCTCCGACCGGCTGAACACCCGCACGCTTGTTTCATGGGTTGGCTTAGGCATACGGAGTTCATTCCATGTCTAAGCATACGGAGTTCATTTCATGCACATGCTAGGCTTGGGCATGTGCTGGTGCCAAATTTTTTTCGCCCAGGGCACCATCGTCGGAGCATCGTCAGAGAGCCTAACCGGCGACATTAGGGGTTCCAACGATTGGGGGGGCCGGGGGGTGTGCACACATGATGTGCGATTGGTGCTGGTACTGGGCCCTTATGTGGGCCCCCTATCCCTCATCAAACCTTGAGAACTCACAGCCCCTTAAAGAGCATTTGAGATTTTATAGGTTTGCTGCCAGTAGCCATTAAAATGTTTGAAATGGGGATACTTTTTTCAAATGGTCACAAAATCTTCTCCACTTCGAGTTTTTAGCTGAATTTTTTTGTGCATTCCAAAAAAAATACAAGGATCACCTCTACCAAAATTGGGGATGAAACACTTTCTAAAAAAAGTTTAAAAAATCTCGAACCGTAAAAAGTTTCGAAAATCATGAAAAATAGAAAATGGGTCATCCTGCCACGAAACTTCACATGAAGGCATAGGGGACCATTGCATGAATTTACAAGCCATAAAAATGGCATTGGCATGGCAGAAATATGAAGATGTGCTTGAACCCACCTACCACCCGTTCGATCCCCGGCTTGTGCATCCTGCCTCTCTGGTCGGCTGGGCATCCGTACGCTCGTTTCATGGGTTGACTTAGGCATACGGAGTTCATCCCCAGTCTAAGCATGCGGAGTTCATTCTCAGTCTAAGATCAGATCGGACCGAGGGTTGATGCAGTAGGATCGGCAGCATAAAAAGGGATCGGGTCGATCCCCGGTTTGCTCATTCTACCTCTCCGGCCGGTTGAGCGTCCGCACGCCCGTTTCATGGGTTAGCTTAGGCATAGGGAGTTCATTCCATGTCTAACCCCCAGCAGAACCGAGGGTTGTGACAGTGGGACCGACAGCACGTAAAGGGGGATCGGGTCGGTCCCCGGCTTGTGCATTATGCCTCTCCGATTGGCTCAACGCCCGCACACTCTTTTTGTGGGTTGTCTTAGGCATACAGAGTTCATTCCCAGTCTAAGATCGGATCAGACTGAGGGTTGCAGTAGCAAGATCGGCAGCCCGCAGGGGGGACCGAACCAATCCCCGACTTACGCATTCTGCCTCTTCGGTTGGTTGAGCACCCGCACGCTCGTTTCATGCGTTAGTTTAGGCATACGAAGTTCATTCCATGTCTAAGCATACAGAGTTCATTCCCAATCTAAGATCGGATCGGATTGAGGGTTACGATAGCAGGAGCAACAGTAAGATCGGTAGCAAGCAGGGGGGATCGGGCCGATCCCCTACTTGTGCATTCTGCCTCTTCGGCCGGCTGAGTGCCCACACGCTCATTTTGTGGGTTGGCTTAGGCATACAGACTTCATTCCATGTCTAAGCCCCAATCGGACCGAGGGTTGTGGTAGCAGGACTGACAACGGGATCAACAACACGTAGAGGAGGACCGGGCTGATCCTCGGCTTACGTATTATGCCTCTCCAGCCGACCTCTCGAGCTGGTTGAGCGCCCGCACTTTTGTTTCGTGGGTTGACTTAGGCATACGGAGTTCATCCCCAGTCTAAGGATACGAAGTTTATTAGAAGTCTAAGATCAGATCGGACCGGACCGAGGGTTGTGACAGCAGGATCGACAGCATACAAGGGGATCGGGTCGATGCCCAGCTTGTGCATTGTGCCTCTCCATCTAGCTGAGCACTTGCATGCCCATTTCGTGGGATGGCTTAGGCATAGGGAGTTCATTCCACGTCTAAGCCCCAGTTACACTAAGGGTTGTGGCAGCGGGACCGACAGCACGTAGAGGGGGATCGGGCCGATCCTCGACTTGCACATTATGCCTCTCCAGCCAGCTCAGTGCCCGAATGTTCGTTTCATGGGTTGACTTAGGCATACGAAGTTCATTCCCAGTCTAAGATCAGACCAGACCGAAGGTTACGGTAGCAGGATCGACAGCACGAAGGGGGGATCGGGCCGGTCCATGACTTGTGCATTCTACCTCTCCGGTCGGCTGAGCGCCCAGACGCTCGTTTTGGGGGTTGGTTTAGGCATACGGAGTTCATTTCATGTCTAAGCATATGGAGTTCCTTCCTAGTCTAAGATCAGACCGGACCGAAGGTAGCGACAGTAGAACCAGCATGCTCGTTTCATGGGTTGACTTAGGCATACAGAGTTCAATCCCAGTCTAAGATCAAACCGAACTGAGGGTTACGACAGTAGGATCGATAGCATGTAGGGGGACCGAGCCGGGCCATGGCTTATGCATTCTACCTCTCCGACCGACTGAACGCCTGCATGCTCGTTTTATGGGTTGGCTTAGGCATATGGAGTTTATTCCATGTCTAAGCATATGGAGTTCATTCGTAGTCTAAGATCGAACCTGATCGAGGGTTGCAACAGCAGGACCAGCAGTAGGATCGACAGCACACAGGAAGGGACCGGGTCGATCTTCGGCTTATGCATTCTACCTCTCCGGTCGGCTAAGCACCCACACACTCGTTTCGTGGGTTGGCTTAGGCATACGGAGTTCATTCCATGTCTAAGCCCCAGCCGGACCGAGGGTCGTGGCAGCAGGACTAGCAGCGGGATCGATAGTAATTAAAGGGGGACCGAGCTGATCCTTGACTTACGTATTATGCCTCTCCGGTTGGCCTCTTCGACCAGCTGAGCACTCGTATACTCATTTCGTGGGTTGACTTAGGCATACGAAGTTCATCCCCAATCTAAGCATACAGAGTTCATTCCCAGTCTAAGATCAAACCAGATCTAGAGGTGTGGTAGCAGGATCGGTAGCATGCAGGGGGGACCGGGTCGATCCCCGGCTTGTGCATTCTGCCTCTCCTACCGGTTGATCGCCCGCACACCCGTTTCGTGGGTTGCTTAGGCATAGGGAGTTCATTCCATGTCTAAGCCCCAGCCAGATTGAGGGTTGTGGCAGCAGGACCGGCAGCACGCAGAGGGGGACCGAACCGATCCTCAGCTTGTGCATTATGCCTCTCCGACCGGCTCAGTGCTCGAACGTTCATTTCATGGGTTGACTTAGGCATATGGAGTTCATTCCTAGTCTAAGATTGGATCGGACCGAGGGTTACGGTAGCAGGATTGACAGCACGCATGGGGGATCAGGCCAGTCCCCGGCTTACGCATTCTGCCTCTCTGGCCGGCTGAGCGCCCGCACGCACGTTTCGTGGGTTAACTTAGACATACGGAGTTCATCCCCAGTCTAAGCATACGGAGTTCATTCCCAGTCTAAGATCAGATCGGACCGAGGGTTATGGCGGTAGGACCAGCAGCACACAGGAGGGATTGGGTCAATCCCCGCTTGCATATTTTGCCTCTCCGATCGGCTCTCTGACTAGCTGACCGCCCGCATGCTCGTTTCGTGGGTTGACTTAGGCATACGGAGGTCATCCCAAGTCAAAGCATACGGAGTTCATTCCCAGTTTAATATCAGACCAGGCTGAGGGTTGCGGTAGTAGCATTGGCAGCACGCAGGGGGGACCGGGCTGTTCCCCGGCTTGCGCATTCTGCCTCTCCGATCGATTGAGCCCCTGCACGCCCGTTTTGTGGGTTGGTTTAGGCATAGGGAGTTCATTCCATGTCTAAGCCCCAGCTGGACCGAGGGATGTGGCAACGGGACCGACGGCACGCAGGAGGGACCTGGCTGATCCCCGACTTGCTCATTATGCCTCTTCGGCCGACTCAGCGCCCACACGCTCGTTTCGTGGGTTGACTTAGGCATATAGAGTTAATTCCCAGTCTAAGATCAGACCGAAATGAAGGTTACGGCAGTAGGATCGACAGCACGCAGGGGGGACCGGGTCGAGCCCCAGCTTGCGCATTCTGCCTCTCTGACCGGCTGAGCGCCCGCACATTCGTTTCGTGGTTTGGCTTATGCATACGGAGTTCATTCCATGTCTAAGCATACGTAGTTCATTCCCAGTCTAAGATCGAATCGGACTAAGGGTTGCGGCAGAAGGACCAGTAGCAGGATCGACAGCACGTAGGGGGGATCGGACTGATCCCTGGCTTCCGTATTCTACCTCTCCGGCTGGCTGAGCACCCGCACGCTCGTTTCATCGGTTGGCTTAGGCATACGGAGTTCATTCCATGTCTAAGCCCCAGCCGGACTGAGGGTTGTGGTAGCAGGAACGGCAGCGGGATCGGTAGCACGCAGAGGGGGACCGGGCTGAACCCTGACTTACACATTCTGCCTATTTGGCCGGCTGAATGCCCGCACGCTCGTTTCATTGGTTGACTTAGGCATACGGAGTTCATCCCCAGTCTAAGCATACGAAGTTCATTCCCCTTCTAAGATTGAACCAGACCGAGGGTTGCGGCAGCAGGATCGGTAGTACAGAGAGGGGATCGGGCTAATCCCTGGCTTGCGCATTCTGCCTCTCCAATCGGCTAAGCACCCGCACGTTCGTTTCGTGGGTTGGCTTAGGCATAGGGAGTTCATTCGATGTCTAAGCCCCAGTCGAACCGATGGTTGTGGCAGCGAAATCGACAGCACGTAGAGGGGGACTGGGCCGATCCTGGCTTGCGCATTAGCCCTTTCCGACCGGCTCAGTGCCCGAATGCTCATTTCGTGCATTGCCTTAGGCATACGGAGTTTGTTCCCAGTCTAAGATTAGACCAAACCGAGGGTTACGACAGCCGGATCGATAGCACGCATGGGGGATCAGGTCGGTCCCCGACTTGCACATTCTGCCTCTCTGACCGTTTGAGTGCCCGCACACTCGTTTCGTGGGTTGGCTTAGGCATACGGAGTTAAATCCATGTCTAAGCATATGTAGTTCCTTCCCAGTCTAAGATCAGACTGAACCGAGGGTTGTGACAACAGGACCAGTAACAGGATCGACAGCACGCAGGGGGACGGGGCTGATCCCCGGCTTGTGCATTCTGTCTCTTCGACCGACTGAGTGCCTACACACCCGTTTCGTGGGTTGGCTTAGGCGTAGGGAGTTCATTCCATGTCTAAGTCCCAGTCGGATCGAGGGTTGTGGCAGTGGGACCGACAGCACGCAGAAGGGGACCTGGCCATCCCTAGCTTGCACATTATGCCTCTCTGGTCGGCTCAGCGCCCGAACGCTCGTTCCGTGGGTTCACTTAGGCATACGGAGTTCATTCCTAGTTTAAGATCAGATCGAACCGAAGGTTGTGGCAGCGGGATTGACAGCACGCAGGGGGGACTGGGTTGATCCCCGACTTGTGCATTCTACCTCTTCGATCGGTTGAGCGCCCGCACGCTCGTTTCGTGGGTTGGCTTAGGCATACAGAGTTCATTCCATCTCTAAGCATGCGAAGTTCATTCCTAGTCGAAGATCGGATCAGACCGAGGGTTGCAGCAGTAGGACCAGTAACAGGATCGATAGCACGTAGGGGGGACCAGATCGATCCCTAGCTTGCACATTCTGCCTCTTTGACCGGCCTCTCCGACCGACTGAGCGCCCGCACGCTCCTTCCATGGGTTCACTTAGGCATACGGAGTTCATCCTCAGTCTAAGCATACAGAGTTCATTCCCAGTCTAAGAACAGACCGGATCGAGGGTTACGGCAGTAGGACCAACAGCACGTAAGGGGGACTGGGCCGATCCTCGACTTGCGCATCTGCCTCTTCGACCGACCTTTTTGACTGGCTGAGCGCCCGTACGCTCGTTTCTTGGGTTGACTTAGGCATACAGAGTTCATCCCCAGTCTAAGCATACGGAGTTCATCTAACGGATCAAACCAAAGGTTGCGACAGTAAGACCGCTAGCACGCAGGGGGGACCGGGTCATTCCTCGGCTTGCGCATTCTGCCTCACCGAATGGCTGAGCGCCCGCACTCCTGTTTCGTGGGTTGGCTTTGGCATAGGGAGTTCATTCCATGTCTAAGCCTAGCCGGACCGAGGGTTGTGGCAGTGGGACCGGTAGCACGTGAAGGGGGACCGGGCTGATCCCCGGCTTACGCGTTATACCTCTCCGACCAGCTCAGCACCCGAATGCTCGTTTCATGGGTTAACATAGGCATACGAAGTTCATTCCCTGTCTAAGATCAGACCGGACCAAGGGTTGCGACAGCAGGATCGACAGCACGTAAGAGGGGATCAAGCCGGTCCCTGGCTTACGCATTTTGCCTCTCCAGCCGGTTGAACGCCCGTACGCTTGTTTCGTGGGTTGGCTTAGGCATACAGTGTTCATTCCATGTGTAAGCATATGGAGTTCATTCCCAATCTAAGATTGGACCGGACCGAGGGTTGTGGCACTAGGACCAGCAGCAAGATCGACAGCACGCAGGAGGGACTAGGTCGATCCCTAGCTTGCGTATTTTGCCTCCCCGATCGGCCTCTCTGGTCGGCTGAGCGCCCGCACGCTCGTTTTGTGGGTTGACTTAGGCATACGAAGTTAATCCTCAGTCTAAGCATATGGAGTTCATTCCCAATCTAAGATCGGATCAGACCGAGGGTTGCGACAGCAGGATCAACAGCACGCAGGGGGGATCGGGCCGATCCCCGACTTATGCATTCTGCCTCTCCGGTCGGCTGAGCACCCACATGCCCATTTCACGGGTTGGCTTAGGCATAGGGAGTTCATTCCATGTCTAAGCCCCAGCCGGACTGAGGGTTGTGGCAGCAGGACTGGCAGCACGCAGAGGGGGACCGAGTAGATCCCCGACTTACGCATTCTGCCTCTCCCACTGGTTGAGCGCCCGTACACTCATTTCATGGGTTAGCTTAGGCATACAGAGTTCATTCCATGTCTAAGCCCCAACCGGACCAAAGGTTGTGGCAGCAGGATCGACAGCACACAGAGGGGGACCGGGCCGATCCCCGGCTTGCACATTATGCCTTTCTGGTTGGCTCAGCGCCCGCACACTCATTTCATTGGTTAGCTTAGGCATACAGAGTTCATTCCCAGTCTAAGATCAAACCAGACCGAGGGTTACGGTAGCAAGATCGACAGCATGCAAGGGGGACCAGACCGGTCCCTGACTTACGCATTCTACCTCTCCGGCCGGCTGAGCGCCCACACGCTCGTTTCGTGGGTTGGCTTAGGCATACAAAGTTCATTCCATGCCTAAACATACGGAGTTCATTCCCAGTCTAAGATCGGACTGGACTGAGGGTTGCAGTAGCAGGACCAACAATAGGATTAGCAGTACGTAAGGGGGGTCGGGCCGATCCCTGGCTTGCGCATTCTGCCTCTTCGATTGGTCGAGTGCCCGTACGCCCATTTCATGGGTTGGCTTAGGCATAGGGAGTTCATTCCATGTCTAAGCCGTAGCCAGACCAAGGGTTGTGGCAGTGGGACAGATAGCACGCAGAGGGGGATCGGGCCAATCCCCAGCTTGCGCATTATGCCTCTCCGGCTGGCTCAGTGCCCGCACGCTCATTTCGTGGGTTGACTTAGGCATACGGAGTTCATTCATAGTCTAAGATCGGACCAGACCGAGGGTTACGATAGCAAGATCGACAGCACGTAGGGGGGGATCGAGCCGATCCCCGACTCACGCATTCTGCCTCTTCGATCGGCTGAGCGCCGACACGCTCGTTTCGTGGGTTGGCTTAGGCATACGAAGTTCATTCCATGTCTAAGCATACGGAGTTCATTCCCAGTCTAAGATTGGATCGGACCGAGGGTTGCGGTAGCAGGACCAATAACAAGATCTGCAACACACAAGGGGGGATCGGGCCGGTCCTCGGCTTGCACATTCTACCTCTCCAGCCGGTTGAGAGCCCGCACGCTCGTTTCATGGGTTGGCTTAGGCATACGGAGTTCATTCTATGTCTAAGCCCTAGCCGGACCGAGGGTTGTGGTAGCAGGACTAGCAACGGGATCGGTAGCGCAGAAGGGGAACGAGCTGATCCCCGATTTACACATTATGCCTCTCCGGCCAACCTCTCCAGCCGACTGAGCGCCCGTACGCTCGTTTCATGGGTTGACTTAGGCATACGAAGTTCATCCCTAATCTAAGCATACGGAGTTCATTCCCAGTCTAAGATCAGACCAGACCGAGGGTTGCGACAGCAGGATCGGTAGCACGCAGAGGGATCGGGCCGATCTCTGGCTTGTGTATTCTGCCTCTCTGACCGGCTGAGCGCCCTGCACACCCGTTTCGTGGGTTGGCTTAGGCATAGGGATTTCAGTCCACATCTAAGCCCCAACCAGACTGAGGGCTGTGGCAGCGGGATCGATAGCACGCAGGGGGGACCGGGCTGATCCCCGGTTGCCCTTTCTGCCTCTCCGGCCAGCTAAGTGCCCACACGCCTATTTCGTGGGTTGGCTTAGGCATAGGGAGTTTATTCCATGTCTTAGCCCCAGCCGGACCTAGGGTTCTGGTAGTGGGATCGACAGCATGTAGAGGGGGACCAAGCCGATCCACGGCTTGCGCATTATGCCTCTTCGGTCGGCTCAGCACCCGCACGCTCGTTTCGTGTGTTGACTTAGGCATACGGAGTTCATCCCCAGTCTAAGCATACGGAGTTCATTCCAAGTCTAAGATCGGACCGGACCGAGGGTTGCGGCAGTAGGATCGACAGCACGTGGGGGGGGACCGGGCTGATCCCCAGCTTGTGCATTCGGCCTCTCCGACCGGTTGAGCTCCTGCACGTTCATTTCGTGGGTTGGCTTAGGCATACGGAGTTCATTCCATGTCTAAGCATACGGAGTTCATTCCTAGTCTAAGATTTTGAGCCATGGTGCACAAGCTGGGCTCTGACATGTGCTGGTGCCGAATTTTTTTCGCCCAGGGCACCATCGTTGGAGCATCGTCGGAGAGCCTAACCGGTGACATTGGGGGTTCCGGCAATTGGGGGGGCCAGGGGGTGTGCGCACATGATGTGTGATGGGTGCTGGTACTTGGCCATTATATTGGCCACCTATACCTCAACAAACCTTGAGAACTCACACCCCCTTAAAGAGCATTTGAGATTTTATAGGTTTGCTGCCAGTAGCCATTAAAGTGTCTGAAATGGGGACACTTTTTTCAGACGGTCACAAAATCTTCTCCACTTCGAGTTTTTAGCTAGATATTTTTGTGCATGCCAAAAAAAATACAAGGATCACCTCTACCAAATTTGGGGACAAAACGCTTTTCTAAAAAATTTTGAAAAATACCGAACTGCAAAAAGTTTCAAAAATTGTGAAAAATAGAAAACGGGTCGTCTTGCCACGAAACTTCACATGAAGGCTTAGGGGACCATTGTATGAATTTACAAGCCATAAAAATGGCATTGGCATGGCAGAAATATGAAGATGTGCTCGAACCCACCTACCACCCATTCGATCCCTGGCTTGCGCATCCTGCATCTCTCGTCGGCTGAGCGCCCGCACGCTCGTTTCATGGGTTGACTTAGTCATACGGAGTTCATCCCCAGTCTAAGCATACGGAGTTCATCCCCAGTCTAAGATCGGACCGGATTGAGGGTTACGGTAGCAGGATCGATAGCACGTAGGGGGGACCGGGCCTATCCCCGGCTTGCGCATTCTGCCTCTCCGGCCGGCTGAGTGACCGCACACCCGTTTTGTGGGTTGGCTTAGGCATAGGGAGTTCATTCCATGTCTAAGCCCCAACCGGACCGAGGGTTGTGGCAGCAGGACCGGCAGCACGCAGAGGGGGACCGGGCCGATCCCCGGCTTGCGCATTATGCCTCTCCGGCTGGCTCAGTGCCCGCACACTCGTTTCATGGGTTGACTTAGGCATAAGGAGTTCATTTCCAATCTAAGATCGGACCGGACCGAGGGTTGCGGTAGCAAGATCGACAGCATGCAGGGGGGACCGGGTCGGTCCCCAACTTACGCATTCTGCCTCTCCGGTTGGCTGAGCGCCAGCACGCTCATGTCGTGTGTTGGCTAAGGCATACAGAGTTCATTCCATGTCTAAGCATACGAAGTTAATTCCCGGTCTAAGATCAGACCAGACTGAGGGTTGCGGTAGCAATACCAACAGCAGGATCGGTAGCACGCAGGGGGGACTGAGTCGATCCCCGACTTGCGCAATCTGCCTCTCCAGTTGGCTGAGCGCCTGCACGCTAGTTTCGTGGGTTGGCTCAAGCATACGGAGTTCATCCCCAGTCTAAGCATACAGAGTTCATTCCCAGTCTAAGATCAAACCGGACCGAGGGTTGCGGCAGCAGGATCGATAGCATGTAGTGGGGACCGGGCCAATCCTCGGCTAGCGTATTCTACCTCTCCGGCCAGCTGAGCGCCCGCACATCCGTTTTGTGGGTTGGCTTAGGCATAGGGAGTTCATTCCATGTCTAAGCCCCAGCCGGCCTGAGGGCTGTGGCGGCAGGACTGGCAACACGCAGAGGGGGACCAAGCCATTCCTCGGCTTGCGCATTATGCCTCTTCGGCCAGCTCAGCGCCCGTACGCTCGTTTTGTGGGTTGACTTATGCATACGGAGTTCATTCCCAGTCTAAGATCGAACCGGACTGAGCGTTACAGCAGTAGGATCAACAGCACACAGGAGGGGACCTGGCCGATCCTCAGCTTGCGCATTCTGCCTCTCCGACCGACTGAGCACCCGCACGCTCGTTTCATGGGTTAGCTTAGGCATACGGAGTTCATTCCATGTCTAAGCATACGGAGTTCATTCCCATCTAAGATTTTGAGCCACGGTGCACATGCTGGGCTCGGGCATGTGCTGTTGTCACTTTTTTTTCGCCCGGGGCACCATTGCCGGAGCATTGTCGGAGCATTACCAGAGAGCCTAATAGGTGGCATTGGTGGTTCCGACGATTGGGGGGACCGGGGGGTGTGCACACATGATGTGCGATGGGTGCTGGTACTTGGCCCTTATATGGCCCCCTATCCCTTCTCAAACCTTGAGAACTCACACCCCCTTAAAGAGCATTTGAGATTTTATAGGTTTGCTGCCAGTAGCCATTAAAGTGTCCGAAATGGGGATACTTTTTTCAAATTGTCACAAAATCTTCTCCACTTCGAGTTCTTAGCTGAATTTTTTTGGGCATGCCAACAAAAACACAAGGATCACCTCTACCAAATTTGGGGACAAAACCCTTTCTAAAAAAATTTTAAAAAATCCCAAACCACAAAAAGTTTCAAAAATCGTGAAAAATAGAAAACGGGTCGTCTTGCCACGAAACTTCACATGAAGGCTTAGGGGACCATTTTATGAATTTACAAGCTATAAAAATGGCATTGTCATGGCAGAAATATGAAGATGTGCTTGAACCCACCTACCACCCGTTCGATCCCCGGCTTGCGCATCCTGCCTCTCTGGTCGGCTGAGCGTCCGCACGCTTGTTTTATGGGTTGACTTAGGAATACAGAGTTCATCCCCAGTCTAAGCGTACAAAGTTCATTCCCAGTCTAAGATTAGCCCAGACCAAGGGTTGCCATAGCACGATCGGCAGCACGTAGGGGGGACCGGGCTGATCCCCGGCTTGCGCATTCTGCCTCTCCGACCGACTGAGCGCCCGTACGCCCGTTTCATGGGTTGGCTTAGGCATAGGGAGTTCATTCCATGTCTAAGACCAGTCGGACTGAGGGTTGTGGTAGCGGGATCGACAGCACGTAAAGGGGGACCGGGTCGATCCCCGGCTTGCGCATTATGCCTCTCCAACCGACTTAGCACCCGTACGCTCATTTCACGGGTTGAGTTAGGCATACAAACTTCATTCCCATTCTAAGATTAGACTGAACCGAGGGTTGCGTTAGCAAGATGGATAGCACGCAGGGGGGGATCGGGCTGGTCCCCGACTTATGCATTCTGCCTCTCCGGCCGGCTGAGAGCCCGCACACTCGTTTCGTGGGTTGGCTTAGGCATACGGAGTTCATTCAATGTCTAAGCATACGGAGTTCATTTCAAGTCTAAGATCGAACCAGACCGAAGGTTGCTGCAGTAGGACCAGCAGCAGGATCTGTAACATGTAGGGGGGACTGGGTCGATCCCTAGCTTGTGCATTCTGCCTCTCCGGCTGGCTGAGCACCCGCACGCTCGTTTCATGGGTTGGCTTAGGCATACGGAGTTCATTCCATGTCTAAGCCCCAGCCGGACCGAGGGTTGTGGCAGCACGAAGAGGGGGATCGAGCTGATCCCCAGCTTGCGTATTATGCCTCTCCGGCTAGCCTCTACGATCGGCTGAGCGCCCGCACGCTCGTTTCGTGGGTTGACTTAGGCATACGGAGTTCATCCCCAGTCTAAGCATATGGAGTTCATTTCCAGTCTAAGACCAGATCGGATCGAGGGTTGCAGTAGCAGGATCGACAGCATGCAGGAGGGATCGAGTCGATCCCCGGCTTGCACAATCTGCCTCTCCGATAGGCTGAGCGCCCGCACGCCCCGTTTCATGGGTTGGCTTAGGCATAGGGAGTTCATTCCATGTCTAAGCCCCAGCCAGACTGAGGGTTGTGGCAACGGGGTTGATAGCACGCAGAGGGGGATCGGGTCAATCCCCAGCTTGCACATTATGCCTCTCCGGTCGGCTCAGCACCCGCACACTCGTTTCATGGGTTGAGTTAGGCATACGAAGTTCATTCCCAGTCTAAGATCAGATCGGATCGAGGGTTGCAGTAGCAGGATCGACAGCACACAGGGGGGATCGGGTCGATCCCAGGCTTGCGCATTCTGCCTCTCCGATCGATCGAGCGCCCGCATGCTCATTTCGTGGGTTGGCTTAAGCATACGAAGTTCATTCCATGTCTAAGCCTACGGAGTTGATTCGCAGTCTAAGATCAAACTGGATAGATGGTTGTGACAACAATACCAGCAGCAGGATTGGCAGCACACAGGGGGGACTGGACCGATCCCCAGCTTTTTCATTTTGCCTCTCCGACCGGTTGAGCGCCCGTATGCTCGTTTTGTGGGTTGGCTTTGGCATACGGAGTTCATTCCATGTCTAAGCCCCAGCCAGACCGAGGGTTGTGGCAACACACAGAGGGGGACCAGGTTGATCCCCGACTTGCGCATTATGCCTCTCCAGTCGGCTGAGCGCCCGCACGCTCGTTTCATGGGTTGACTTAGAAATACGGAGTTCATCCCTAGTCTAAGCGTACAGAGTTCATTTCCAGTCTAAGATCAGACCGGTCTGAGGGTTGCGACAGCAGGATCGACAGCACGCAGAGGGGATCAAGCCGGTCCCCGGCTTGAGAATTTGCCTCTCCGGCTAACTGAGTGCCCGCATGCCCATTTCATGGGTTTGCTTAGGCGTAGGGAGTTCATTCCATGTCTAAGCCCCAACCAGACCGAGGGTTGTGGCAGTCAGATCGAGGGTTGTGGCAGTCAGATCGAGGGCGAGATCGGCAGCATGCAGAGGGGGATCGGGTTGATCCTTGGCTTGCGCATTATGCCTCTCCAGCCGGCTTTGCGCTCGGACGCTCGTTTCGTGGGTTGACTTAGGCATACAGAGTTCATCCCCAGTCTAAGCATACGGAGTTCATTCCCACTCTAAGATTAGATTGGACTGAGGGTTGCGGCAGTAGTATCGACAGAACGCAGGGAGGACTGGGCCGATCCTCGGCTTGCGCATTCTACCTCTCCGGTCGGTTGAGCACCTGCACACTCATTTCGTGGGTCAACTTAGGCATAGGGAGTTCATTCCATGTCTAAGCCCTAGCCGGATCGAGGGTTGTGGTAGCTAGACTGTCAGCACATAGAGGGGGACCGGGTTGATCCCCAGCTTTCATATTATGCCTCTTCGACCGGCTCAGCGCCCGCATGCTCGTTTCGTGGGTTGACTTATGCATACAGAGTTCATTCCCAGTCTAAGATTGGACCGAATCGAGGGTTACAGTAGCAGGATCAACAGCACACAGGGGGGATCTGGCCAATCCCCAGCTTGAGCATTCTGCCTCTCTGGCCGGCTGAGTGCCCGCACGCTCGTTTCGTAGGTTGGCTTAGGCATACGGAGTTCATTTCATGTCTAAGAATATGGAGTTCATTCCCAGTCTAAGATTTTGAGCAACGGTGCACATGCTGGGCTTGGGCATGTGCTGGTGCCGCATTTTTTTCACTCGGGGCACCATCACCGGAGCATCATTGGAGAGCCTAGCCGGCGGTTTAGGGGTTTCGATGATTGGGGGGCCGGGGGTGTGCGCACATGATGTGCGATGGGTGCTGGTACTTGGCCCTTATATTGGCCCCCTATCCCTCATCAAACCTCAAGAACTCACACCCCCTTAAAGAGCATTTGAGATTTTATAGGTTTGCTGCTAGTACCATTAAAGTGTCTGAATTGGGGACACTTTTTTCAAACGGTCATAAAATCTTCTCCACTTTGAGTTTTTAGCTGAATTTTTTTGTGCATGCCAAAAAAAATACAAGGATCACCTCTACCAAATTTGGGGACAACAATCTTTCTAAAAAAATTTTAAAAAATCCCGAACCACAAAAATTTTCAAAAATTGTGAAAAATAGAAAACAGGTCGTCTTTCCACGAAACTTCACATGAAGGCTTAGGGGACCATTGTATGAATTTACAAGCCATAAAAATGGCATTGACAAGGTAGAAATATGAAGATTTGCTTGAACCCACCTACCACCCATTCGATCCCCGACTTACGCATCCTGCTTCTCTGGTCGGCTGAGCTCTCGCACGCTCGTTTCGTGGGTTGACTTAGGCATACGGAGTTCATCACTGGTCTAAGCATACGGAGTTCATTCCCAATCTAAGATCAGACCGGATAGAGGGTTGCGACAGAAGGATCGACAGCACGTAGCGGGGATCAAGTCGATCCCCGACTTGCGCATTCTGCCTCTCCGGTCGGTTGAGCACCCGCACGCCCGTTTTGTGGGTTGGCTTAGGCATAGGGAGTTCATTCCATGTCTAAGCCCCAGCCGAACCGAGGGTTGTGGCAGTGGGATCGACAGCACGCAGAGGGGGATCGAGCTGATCCTCGACATGTGCATTATGCCTCTCCGGTCGGCCTCTCCGACCGGCTGAGTGCCTACACGCTCATTTCATGGGTTGACTTAGGCATACGGAGTTCATCCCCAGTCTAAGCATACGAAGTTCATGCTCAGTCTGAGCATTGAGGGTTTCGACGATTGGGGGGCCGGGGGGTATACGCACATTATGTGTGATGGGTGCGAGTACTTGTGTCACGGGCTCTGACCTTAGACTTAGAAATCATGCGGCCTTAGGCTTGGAATCTCCTCCTTTATGCCTAAGTCAGCCTAAAACACAAGCGTACGGGCACTAGAACAACGGGAAGGGCTGATTATGCAAGTTAAAGAGAAACAGGATAAGAAGGCAGAATTCTGGAAATGCTCCTGTATTCACTGAAACGGAAGTGTTTGATGGTGTACAAATGAGAGAGGAGCAGCCCTGTATTTATAGTTAAGGCTCCAGCTTACACTTAATGGCAATATCCCTAGAATAAAGGCTAAAATCATGGGATTATATAGATTACAATCAATCAGGATGCTAACTCCTGATTTTTAGGGTCAACCAAATCTGCCAAGATGCTACTGCTGATCCTACCTACTTCCAAAAGCTTCCCGTGTGTGTCCAGCACCTTGGGCCCTTTTGGATGTGGTACGGGTAGCTTGAATGCCAGGCCTTGGTCTCAGGGGCTGGCCTGCAAGTTGGGCGGGCATTTTGAACTCGTTTGTTAGGCTTTGCATGCAGATACCCGCCAGCACACCTAGTCTGTGAGCCTCAACCTCCGGCTCACCTGCTGGTGTGCCTGATGTGCCTAGCACGCCCGTCCAGGGCATGACATTCTCTCCCACCTGATTGCGTAATGCCCTTATTACATCTTCTATATGGTACTACCTGATCTGGTCCCTAAATTGCCATAAGTCATCTGCTAGTTCCTAGCTTGCCTCACTGTCTGGAAGTCCCTTCCAGCTCACCAAGTACTCTTGTCTTGGCTGATAGTTCTTCCGTCTCACCTCCCAATCAGCTATGATGATGTGGACCTCCTTCTCATATGAGACCCTTGCTCCCAATGGCGCACGCTTTGACTCTGCCAGTCCTAGATCTCTTTCATCCTCATGGAATGGCTTGAGCATGCTCACATGGAACACCGGGTGTACCCTCAGCTTGGGTGGCATATCCAGCTTGTAGGCAACCTTGCCTACCCTCTTGACTACTCAGAAAGGTCCCTCATACCTCCAGACTAGGCCTTTGTGTAGCCCCCTATGGCACACAATGGGATGCAGCTTCACTAACACCAAGTCTCCAACCTGAAACTGCACGTCCCACCTATTTTGGTCTGCCCACTTCTTCGACCTCTTGGCCACCTTGTGTAGACAAACTCTGGCCAAGTTAGTTTGCTCCTGCCATGCCTTGGCAAACTTGTATGCTGCTGGATTCGACCCTGTATAACCTACAACAATCGAACCGGGTGTTAGTGGTTGTTGCCCTATCACAACCTCAAATGGGCTCTGGCTCATTACCTCGCTCCTTTGCAAGTTGTAGGAAAACTATGCAATATCTAGCAGCTTTGGCCAGTCATTTTGTGTGGCACTCACATAGTGCCTGAGGTAGACCTCCAATAGTCCATTCACTCGTTTTGTCTGCCCATCGGTTTGCGGATGCATGCTAGTGGAAAAGTTCAAGTTTGACCCCAACAGCTTGAACAACTTAGTCCAGAACCTGCCCGTGAAACACCCGTCCCGATCACTAACAATGGTCCTCGGCACTCCCCAGTACTTAACCATGTTCTTCAGGAACAATCAAGCTACCTCCTCGATGGGCACTCCTTGGTTGTTGGAATGAAGATTCCATACTTGGAAAACCTGTCCACCACTACCATGATGTTTCCAAACCCTTCTGCTTTGGGTAGACCAACTATAAAGTCCAGAGAAACACTCTCCCATAGTCGCTCTGGCACTGGCAATGGCTCCAAGAGATCGTCTGGTTTCTTGAGCTCCACCTTGTCATATTGGCACACAAGACAAGTCTTCACATAGGCCTTCACATCATCCCTCATGTGCGGCCAGTAGTATCGATCCTCGATCAGTGCCAAGGTATGGCTCACTCCGGGGTGTCCAGCCCACCTTGAATCATGGCATTCTTGCAAAACTTCCTTGCGAAGCTTCTTGTGCTATGGCACAAATAGTCTACTGCCCCTGATGTACAACAGGCCATCTTGCAACCAAAACTGCCTAGTCTTACCTTGCTGGGCGTACTCCATCAAAGCCTTGGCTGTAGGATCATGCGCAAGTCCCTCCTTGATGCGTGGCACCAGTGACCCCTCTGATTGGCTAATGGCAGCAAGGTTAGCCTTCCTGCTCAGGGTATCTGCCACTAGGTTTGCCTTCTCTGGCTTGTACTCCATCTGGAAATCAAATTTTGTAAGAAAATCTTGCCATCTCACCTACTTAGGGGGCAGCTTCTTCTGCATCTGAAAGTAGCTGGTCGCCACATTGTCCGTCCTAACCATGAACCTCGACCCCAACAGGTAATGGCACCAAGTGCGCAAGCAGTGCACCACTACAGTCATCTCTTTCTCTTAGATTGTGTACTACGCTTAGTCTCGTTCAGCTTCCTGCTTTCGAATGCGGCTGGACGTCCTTCCTGCATCAACATGCCCCCTATGGCAAAGTCTGATGCATCCGTATGCACCTCATACAGCTTGGCGTGGTCTGGCAAGGCCAAGATAGGCTCCTCGATCATAGCCCACTTCAACCTGTCAAAGGCTTCCTGGCACCCTACGCTCTACTCCCATGCTTTCCCTTTCTTGAGCAAGTCAGTCAATGGCGTGGCTATTGCTGAGTGACCTCTAATGAAGTGCCTGTAGTAGTTGATCAGCCCAAGGAATGATCTCAACTCAGTGACCTTGGCTAGCGGTTGCCACTCCAGGATGGTGTGTATCTTGCCTTCATCTATGTGTATCCTGCCACTTCCCACTATGTGGCCAAGGAATGAGATCCCGTGCTGGGCGAATGAGCACTTCTCCCTCTTGACAAACAACTTGTGCGCCTGTAACACCTCGAACACCTATCTCAAGTGGTCTACATGCTCTCCCAAAGTCTGGCTATAGATCACAATGTCATCCAAATAAACCATAACAAACCGATCAAGGAATGACTGAAGTACCTTGTTCATAAGGGTGCAGAATGTTGCTGGGGCATTTGTGAGTCCAAAAGGCATCACCATGAACTCATACGAACCATACAAAGTGACACATGCTGTCTTTGGCTCATCTCACTCCGTGATCCTGACTTGATAGTAGCCTGACCTTAAATCCAGCTTGGTGAACCACCTTGCACTCCCAAGTTGATCGAACAAGTCCGTAATGAGTGGGATGGGGTACTTGTTCTTGATGGTCAGCTTGTTCAAAGCCCGGTAGTCTATGCACAGCTGTAATGACCCATCATGCTTGCACTGAAATAGAATCGGTGCACCATAAGGTGCCTTCAATGGCCTGATGAAGCCAGCATCAACTATCTCTTTGAGTTGCTTCCTCAACTCCTCCAACTCTGGTGGAGACATTCGGTAAGGGGCTCTAGCTGGTGGCTTGGCCTCGGACACCAACTCCAGACCCTCTCCTCAATGGCACTAGGCATTGGCACCGTGGATCCAAGATGCAAACACAATCGGCAAAAGGCATAAGGAGGGCGTTAATCCGAACAAGGAAATCCAACCCAATCACAAACTCATAGTCATCAAGGGGTATTACCTCAATGGTCTCCTTGCCTTTCTAATCTCCAAGCTGCAACTCCACTCCCCGTGCTACTCCAATGGCTGGAACTTCATTGGAGTTCACCGTTTTGATGGTACCAGTCCCTTTCTGCACCTTTAGTTCGAGCTTCCGGGCTCTATCACCTGAAATAAAAAGATGTGAGGCACTTGTGTCCACCAGTGCACTCACCTTCTGACCCGTAACCATCAAATCCGTAAACATCAAGCTCTTTGGCTTGCGGTTCCCCTTACTTTAGACAGCATTGAGCATCAACGACCCAAGCTTTGCTGCCCCAGACTCTGGCTCCTCGTCAGACTCCTTGTTTACAGCAGCCAGCTTACCCTTCTACGGGTAATTGCATGCTATGTGGCTCCCTCCATATTGGTAGCATGCTAATGGCTCTCAGTCCCCCTTTGCTTTCCACTTGCTTGTTAATGGCTTCCTCTCGTCATCCTTGGTTGAACGGTCTCGGTCTCCATCCTTGGACTCCCGGTCATGGTCCTTCCCCTTGGACTACTTCTTTCGATCTCTATTGTCCCTGCCCTTACCCTTAGGCTTGGTAGACTCGAACTTGTTCAGAGGCTTGAACTCTATCAAGGCCTCAGCAGTAGTCATGGCTTTAGCCAAGTCATGAACTCCTCTCCTGTGTAGCTCATGCTTCACCCACGGCTTCAGCCCATCCATGAAAGCAAATAAGGTGTCCTTCTCACCTAGATTTGAGATCTGTAGCATCAGTTTAGAGAATTTCTGGACATACTCCCTTATGTCCCCTTGCTGGCTCAGCCTGTGCAACTTTTCCCGCGCCTCATCATCGGCATATTTCGGGTAAAATTGTTCTTTGAACTCCATTTGGAACTCTGCCCAGGTTCCAATCTTGGCGCTCCCATGCTTGACATCATCACACTTGTGCCTCTACCACAATAAGTCTACATCAGTGAGATACATAACAGGGTGCTTACCTTTATCGCCTCGTCTTGCATGCCCATGGCCTAGAAGTACTGCTCCATACCCCAAAGGTAGTTATCTACTTCCTTGGCCGCCCTAGTCCCCTTGAACACCTTAGTCTTGGGGACATCCAATCTAGACTTGGGCACTCTAGCAAACATGCCATTCCTAAAGGCAGTCTTGCAAGCAACGAGCTCACTAGTAAGCTCTTCCATCCGCTGGCGCATGGCCTCCATGCCATCGCGCAAGGTCAGCACTTTAGCCTCCAAGGTCTGATTCTTTTGGGTGAACACTTCCAAGCCTTTGTTGAGAGTAGCTTGCAGCTCACTTTGGATCTCCTCCCCCATAGAGTCTAGCGATGCAATGTGAGTCTCTACCCCTTCAAGCTTCTCCCCCATGTCGCCCATGGTCACCTTCACCTTGCTTAGCCTACCGTCCATGGTAGACTAGATATCTCTAGAACTGGCTTTCCTCCCTCTTCCACGCCCATGCTCCTGGGCCTCTAGTTGTTGGTTAGCAGCATCACTTTGGGATGCCATCTCCTCTAACCTGCACAACACAAACACGCAGAATCGAACTTGCTCTGATACCAACTATCACGGGCTCTGACCTTAGACTCAGAAATCGTGCGGCCTTAGGCTTGGAATCTCTTCCTTTATGCCTAAGTCAACCTAAAACACAAGTGTACGGGCACTAGAACAATAGGAAGGGTTGATTACGCAAGTTAAAGAGAAACAGGATAAAAAGGTAGAATTCTAGAAATGCTCTTGTATTCACTGAAACAGAAGTGTTTGATGGTGTACAAAAGAGGGAGGAGCAGCCCTCTATTTGTAGTTGAGGCTCCAGCTTACACTTAATGGCAATATCCCTAGAATAAAGGCTAAAATCCTGGGATTATACAGATTACAATCAATCAGGATGCTAACTCCTGATTTTCAGGGTCAACCAAATCTGTCAAGATGCTACTGCTGATCCTACCTGCTTCCAGAAGCTTCCCTTGCGTGTCCAGCACCTTGGGCCCTTTTGGATGTGGTGCGGGTAGCTTGTATGCCTGGCCTTGGTCTCACGGGCTGGCGTGCAAGTTGGGCGGGCGTTCTGAACTCGTATGCTAGGCTTTGCGTGTAGATACCCGCCAGCACGCCTGGTTTGCGGGCCTCAACCTCTGGCTCGCCAGTTAGTGCACCTGATTTGCCTGGCGTGCCTACCCAGGGTGTGACACTTGGCCCTTATATTGGCCCCCTATCCCTCATCAAACCTTGAGAACTCACACCCCCTTAAAGAGCATTTGAGATTTTATAGGTTTGCCGCCAGTAGCCATTAAAGTGTTTGAAATTGAGTCACTTTTTTCAAACGGTCACAAAATCTTCTCCACTTTGAGTTTTTAGCTGAATTTTTTTGTGCATGCCAAAAAAATACAAGGATCACCTCTACCAAATTTTGGGACAAAACTCTTTCTAAAAAAAGTTTAAAAAATTTCGAATCGCAAAAAGTTTCAAAAATCATGAAAAATAAAAAACAGGTCGTCTTGCCACGAAACTTCACATGAAGGCTTAGGGGACCATTGTATGAATTTACAAGCCATAAAAATGGCATTGGCATGGCAGAAATATGAAGATGTGCTTGAACCCACCTACCACCCATTTGATCCCCAGCTTGCTCATCCTGCCTCTCTGGTCGGGTGAGTGCCCGAACGCTTGTTTCGTTTGTTGACTTAAGCATACGGAGTTCATCCTTAGTCTAAGCAAACGGAGTTCATTCCCAGTCTAAGATCGGACTGGACCGAGGGTTACTACAGTAGGATCGACAGCACGCAGGGGGGACCCGACCGATCCTCGGCTTACTCATTCTGCCTCTCCGGTCGGCTGAGTGCCTGCACACCCGTTTCATGGGTTGGCTTAGGCATAGGGAGTTCATTCCATGTCTAAGCCCCAGTCAGACTGAGGGTTATGGCAGCGGGACCGGCAGCACGTAGAGGAAGAGCAGGCCGATCCTCGGCTTGTGCATTATGCCTCTCCGACTGGCTCAATGCCCGCACGCTCGTTTCATGGGTTGATTGAGGCATACGGAGTTCATTCCCAGTCTAAGATCGGATCGGACCGAGGGTTGCGGTAGCAGGATCGATAGCACGTAGGGGGGATCGGGCTGGTCCCCGGTTTGTGCATTCTACCTCTCCAACCGGCTAAGTGCCTGCATGCTTGTTTCATGGGCTGGCTTAGGCATACAGAGTTCATTCCATGTCTAAGCATACGGAGTTAATTCCCAGTCTAAAATCGGACTGGGCTGAGGGTTGCGACAGCAGGACCAGTAACAGGATCGACAGCACACAGGAGGGATCGGGTCGATCCCCGACTTACGCATTCTGCCTCTCCGATCGGCTGAGCGCCTACACGCTCATTTCGTGGGTTGGCTTAGGCATACGGAGTTCATTCCATGTCTAAGCCCTAGTCGGACCGAGGGTTGTGGCAGCAGGACCGGTAGCGGGATCGACAGCATGTAAAGAGGGACCGAGCTGATCCCCAGCTCGTGGATTATGGCTCTCCGGCCGGCCGAGTGCCCGCACGCTCATTTCGTGGGTTGACTTAGGCATACGAAGTTCATTCCATGTCTAAGCATACAGAGTTCATTGCCAGTATAAGATCGGACCGGACCAAGGCTTACGATAGTAAGACCAGCAGCAGGATCGACAGCACGTAGGGGGGATCGGGTCGATCCCCGACTTGTGTATTCTACCTCTCCGACCGGCTGAGCGCCCACACGTTCATTTTGTGGGTTGATTTAGGCATACGAAGTTCATCCCCAGTCTAAGCATACGGAGTTCATTCCCAGTCTGAGATCGAACCAGATTGAGAGTTGCGGTAGTAGGATCGATAGCACGCAGCGGGGATCAGGCACCAGCAGCATGCAGAGGGGGATCGACCATTTCCCAGCTTGTGCATTCTGCCTCTTCGACCAGTTGAGTGCCCGTACGCTCGTTTTATGGGTTGGCTTAGGCATACAGAGTTCATCCCTTGTGTAAGCATATGGAATTCATTCCCAGTCTAAGAGTTTGAGCCATGGTGCACATGCTGGGCTCGAGCATGTGCTGGTGCTGCATTTTTTTCGCCCGGGGTACTATCGTCGGATCATCATCGGAGAGCTTAACCGACGACATTGGCATACAGAGTTCATTCCCAGTCTAAGATTGGACCGGATCGAAGGTTGCGGTAGTAGGATCGGCAGCACGTAAGGGGGACCAGGTCAATCCCCGACTTGCACATTCTGCCTCTCCGACCGACTGAGTGCCCGCACGCCCGTTCCGTGGGTTGGCTTAGGCATAGGGAGTTCATTCCAAGTCCAAGCCCCAGCCGGACCGAGGGTTGTGGCAGCGGGACCGACAGCACGCAGAGGATGATCGGGCCGATCCCAGACTTGTGCATTATGCCTCTCCGGTCGGCTCAGCTCCCGCACGCTCATTTCATGGGTTGACTTAGGCATACAGAGTTTATTCCCATTCTAAGATCGGATCGAACTGAGGGTTACGATCGCAGGATCGATAGCACGCAGAGGGATAGGGCCGGTGCTTGACTTGTGCATTCTGCCTCTCCGGTCGGCTGAGCACCCGTAGGCTCGTTTCATGGGTTGGCTTAGGCATACAGAGTTCATTCCCAGTCTAAGATCGGATCGGACTGAGGGTTGTGGTAGCAGGACCAACAGCAAGATCGACAGCACGTAAGGCAGACTGGGCCGATCCTCGGCTTGCACATTCTACCTCTCCGACCGATTGAGTGCCTGCACGCTCATTTCGTAGGTTGGCTTAGGCATACGGAGTTCATTCCACGTCTAAGCCCCAGTCGAACCGAAGGTTGTGGTAGTAGGACTGATAGCGGGATCAGCAGCACACAGAGAGGGACCAGGTTGATCCTCGACTTATGCATTATGCCTTTTCGGTCGACCTCTTCAGTCGGCTGAGCGCCCGTATGCCTGTTTCGTGCATTGACTTAGGAGTACGGAGTTCATCCCAGTCTAAGCATACGGAGTTCATTCCCAGTCTAAGATCAGACCGAACCGAGAGTTGCGACAGCAAAATCGGTAGCATGCAGAGGGGATTGGGCCGATCCCCGACTTGCGTATTCTGCCTCTCCAGTCGGCTAAGTGCCCACACGCTCGTTTTGTGGGTTGGCTTAGGCATGGGGAGTTCATTCCATGTCTAAGTCCCAGCTGGACCAAGGGTTGTGGTAGTGGGACTGGCAACACGCAGAGGGGGATCAGGTCGATCCCCGACTTACGCATTATGCCTCTCCGGTCAACTCAGTGCCCCAACGCTCGTTTCATGGGTTGACTTAGGCATACAGAGTTCATTCCCATTCTAAGATCAGACCGGACCGAGGGTGTCCGACAGCAGTATCACAGCACGTAGAGGGGGATCGGGCCAGTCTCCGACTTGCGCATTCTGCCTCTCCGACCGGTTGAGCACCCGCACGCTCGTTTCATGGGATGCCTTAGGCATACGAAATTCATTCCATGTCTAAGCATAAGGAGTTCATTCCCAGTCTAAGATCGGACCGGACCAAGGCTTACGGTAGCAAGACCAGTAGCAGGATTGACAGCACGCAGGGGGGACCGGGTCGATCCCCGGCTTGTGTATTATGCCTCTTCGACCGGTTGAGCACCCATACATTCGTTTCATGGGTTGACTTAGGCATACGGAGTTCATCCCTAGTTTAAGCATACGGAGTTCATTCCCAATCTAAGATTGAACCAGGCCGAGGGTTCCGGTAGTAGGATCGACAGCACACAGGGGGGACCGGGCTGATCCTCAGCTTGCGCATTCTACCTCTCCGGTCGATTGAGCGCCCGTACGCCCATTTCATGGGTTGGCTTAGGCATAGGGAGTTCATTCCATGTCTAAGCCCCAGCTGGACTGAGGGTTGTGGCAACAGGACCGGGCTGATCCCCGGCTTGCGCATTCTGCCTCTCCGACCAGCTAAGCGCCTGCACACTCATTTCGTGGGTTGGCTTAGGCATACAGAGTTCATTCCATGTCTAAGCATACGGAGTTCATTCTCAGTCTAAGAGTTTGAGCCACGGTGCACATGCTGGGCTCAGGCATGTGCCGGTGTCGTAATTTTTTTCGCCCGAGGCACCATCGCCGGAGCATCATTGGAGAGCCTAACAGGCGGCATTGGGGGGGTGTGTGCACACGATGTACGATGGGTGCTGGTATTTGGCCCTTATATTGGCCCCCTATCTCTCATCAAACCTCGAGAACTCACACCCCCTTAAAGAGCATTTGAGATTTTATAGGTTTGCTGCCAGTAGCCATTAAAGTGTCTAAAATGGGGACACTTTTTTCAAACGGTCACAAAATCTTCTCCACTTTGATTTTTCAGCTGAATTTTTTTGTGCACACCAACAAAAATAAAAGGATCACCTCTACCAAATTTGGGGACAAAACTCTTTCTAAAAAAATTTTAAAAAATCCCAAACCGCAAAAAGTTTTGAAAATCGTGAAAAATGAAAAACGGGTCGTCTTACCACGAAACTTCACATGAAGGCATAGGGGACCATTGTATGAATTTACAAGCCATAAAAATGGCATTGGCATGGTAGAAATATGAAGATGTGCTTGAACCCAGCTACCACCCGTTCGATCCTCGGCTTGCGCTTCCTGCCTCTCTGGTCGACTGAGCGTCTGCACGCTCGTTTTGTGGGTTGACTTAGGCATATGGAGTTCATCCGCAGTCTAAGCATACGAAGTTCATTCCCAGTCTAAGATTGGATCGGAACAAGGGTTGCGGTAGCAGGATCGATAGTATGCAGGGGGGATCGGACTGATCCTCGGCTTACGCATTCTGCCTCTTCGACCGTCTCAGCACCCGTACGCCCGTTTCATGGGTTGGCTTAGGCATAGGGAGTTCATTCCATGTCTAAGCCCCAGCCAGACCGAGGGTTGTGGCAGTGGGATCGGTAGCACATAGAGGGGGATCGAGTCGATCCTCGACTTACGCATTATGCCTCTCCGGTTGGCTCAGCACCTACACGCTCATTTCGTGGGTTGACTTAGGCATACGAGTTCATTCCTAGTCTAAGATCGGATCGAACAGAGGGTTGAGGTAGCAAGATCGACAGCATGCAGGGGGGATCAGGTCGGTCCCCGACTTACGCATTCTGCCTCTCCTGCAGACTGAGTGCTTGCACGCTCGTTTCGTGGGTTGGCTTATGCATACGAACTTCATTCCATGTCTAAGCCCCAGTCGGACCGAGGGTTGTGGCAACAGGACCGACAGTGGGATCAACAGCGCACAGAAGGGGATCGAGCTGATCTCCGGTTTGCACATTATGCCTTTTCGATCGGCCTCTTCGACCGGCTGAATGCCCATACGCTCGTTTCATGGGTTGACTTAGGCATACGGAGTTCATCCCCAGTCTAAGCATATGAAGTTTATTCCCCGTCTAAGATCAGATGAGATCGAGGGTTGGAATAGTAGGATCGGCAGCATGCAGGGGGGAGCAAGTCGATCCCTATCTTGGGCATTCTGCCTTTCTGGCTGGCTGAACGCTTGTGGCAGTGGGGCCGACAGCACGCAGAGGGGGATCGGGCCGATCCCCGACTTACGCGTTATGCCTCTCCGATCGGCTCAGCACCCGAACACTCGTTTCATGGGTTGACTTAGGCATACAGAGTTCATTCCCAGTCTAAGATTTGACACACTGAGGGTTGCGATAGCAGGATCGACAGCGAGCAGGGGGGACCGGGTCAATCCCTGGCTTGCGCATTCTGCCTCTCCGGTTGGCTGAGCGCCCGCACGCTCATTTCATGGGTTGGCTTAGGCATACGGAGTTAATTCCATGTCTAAGCATAAGGAGTTCATTCCCAGTCTAAGATCGGACCGGACCGAGGGTTGCGACAGTAGGATCGACAGCAAGCAGGGGGGACCGGGCAGAACCTCGGCTAGCGCATTCTGCCTCCCCGATCGGTTGAGCACCTGCATGCCCATTTCGTGGGTTGGCTTAGGCATAGGGAGTTCATCCCATGTCTAAGCCCCAGTCGGACTGAGGGTTGTGGCAGCGGGACCACAGCACGCAGAAGGGGACTGGGTCGATCCCTAGCTTGCTTATTATGCCTCTCCGGCCAGCTCAGCACCCGAACGCTCGTTTCGTGGGTTGACTTAGGCATACGAAGTTCATTCCCAATCTTAGATCAGATCGGATGGAGGGTTGTGGCAGTAGGATCGACAGCACATAAGGTGGGATTGAGTCGGTCCTTGGCTTACGTATTCTGCCTCTCTGACCGGCTGAGCGTCGTACGCTCATTTTATGGGTTGGCTTAGGCATACAGAGTTCATTCCATGTCTAAGCATACGGAGTTCATTCCTAGTCTAAGATCAGATCGGATCGAGGCTTATGATAGAAAGACCAATAGTAGGATCGACGGCATGCAGGGGCGAATCGAGCCGATCCCCGACTTGCGCATTTTGCCTTTTCGATCGGTTGAGCACCCGCACACTTGTTTCGTGGGTTGACTTAGGCATACGGAGTTCATTCCCAGTCTAAGATCAGACCAGACCGAGGGTTGCAGTATCCGGATCGACAGCATGCAGGGGTGAATCGAATCGATCCCCGGCTTGTGCATTCTGCCTCTCCGGTCGACTAAGCGCCCGCACGCTCGTTTCATGGGTTGGCTTAGGCATACGGAGTTCATTCCATGTCTAAGCATACAGAGTTCATTCCCAGTCTAAGATGGGTTACGGTAGCAGGATCGACAGCACGCAGGGGGGATCGGGTCGGTCCCCGGCTTGCGCATTCTGCCTTTCCTACTGGCTGAGTGCCCGCACGCTCATTTCATGGGTTGGCTTAGGCATACAGAGTTCATTCCATGTCTAAGCCCCAGCTAGATCGAGGGTTGTGGTAGCAGGACTGGCAACGGGATCAGCAGCAAGCAGAGAAGGATCGGGTTGATCCTCGACTTGTGTATTATGCCTCTCCGGTCGGCTGAGCGCCCGCACGCTCATTTTGTGGGTTGACTTAGGCATACGGAGTTCATCCCCAGTCTAAGCATACAGAGTTCATTCCTAGTCTAAGATCAGACCGGATCGAGGGTTATGATAGTAGGATCGAGAGCATGCAGGAGGGACAGGGCCGATCCTCGGCTTGTGCATTCTGCCTCTCTGGCCGACTGAGCGCCCGCACGCCCGTTTCGTGGATTGGCTTAGGCATAGGGAATTCATTCCATGTCTAAGCCCCAGTTGGACCGAGGGTTGTGGTAGTGGGACCGGTAGCACACAGAGGGGGACAGGGCCGATCCCTGGCTTACGCATTATACTTTTCTAGCTGGCTTAGTGCCCGAACGCTTATTTCGTGGGTTGACTTAGGCATACGAAGTTCATTCCTAGTCTAAGATCAGATCAGACCGAGGGTTGCGGTAGCAGGACCAGCAGCAGGATCGACAGCAGCAGGGGGGACTGGGTCGATCCCCGGCTTGCGCATTCTGCCTCTCCGACCGGCCTCTTCGACCAGATGAGCGCCTGTAAGCTTGTTTCGTGGGTTAACTTAGGCATACGGAGTTCATCCCCAGTCTAAGCATATGGAGTTCATTCCCAGTCTAAGATCGAACCGAACTGAGGGTTGCGGTACCAGGATCGGTAGCACACAAAGGGGACCGGGCTGATCCTCGACTTGCGCATTCTACCTCTCCGACCGGCTTGCGCATTCTGCCTCTCCGACAGGCTGAACGCCCACACGCTCGTTTCATGGGTTGGCTTGGGCATACAGAGTTCATTCCCAGTCTAAGATCTGATCGAATCGAGGGTTACGATAGCAGGATCGATAGCACACAGGGAGGGATCGAGTCGGTCCCTTGCTTGCGCATTCTACCTCTCCGACCGACTGAGCACCCGCATGCTCGTTTCATGGGTTGGCTTAGGCATACGGAGTTCATTCCCAGTCTAAGATTGGACCAGAGTGAGAGTTACGGTAGCAGGACCAGCAGCAAGATCGGTAGCACATAGGGGGGGACCAGGTCGATCCCCAGCTTGCGCATTCTGCCTCTCTAGCCGGCTAAGTCCCCTCACGCCCGTGTCGGGGGTTGGCTTAGGCATAGGGAGTTCATTCCATGTCTAAGCCCCAGTCGGATTGAGGGTTGTGGCAGCGGGACCGACAGTATATAGAGGAGGATCGGGCCGATCCCTGCCTTGCGCATTATGCCTTTCCGATCGGCTTAGTGCCCGCACGTTCGTTTCGTGGGTTGGCTTAGGCATACGGAGTTCATTCCATGTCTAAGCCCCAGTCGGACCGAGGGTTGTGGCAGCAAGACTAGCAGCGAGATTGGCAGGACACAGAGGGGGACCGAGCTGATCCTCGGCTTACATATTATGCCTCTCCGGCCGGTTGAGCACCCGCACGCTCGTTTCATGGGTTAACTTAGGCATACGGAGTTCATCCCCAGTCTAAGCATACGGAGTTCATTCCCAGTCTAAGATCGAACCAGACCGAGGGTTGTGACAGTAGGATCAGCAGCACGTAGGGGGGATTAGGTCGATCCTCGGCTTACGCATTCTGCCTCTCCGACCGGCTGAGCGCCCGCACGCCCGTTTCATGGGTTGGCTTAGGCATAGGGAGTTCATTCCATGTCTAAGCCCCAGTCGGATCGAGGGTTGTGGCAGTGGGACCAGTAGCACACAGAGGGGGACCGAGCCGATCCCCAGCTTGCGCATTATGCCTCTCCGACCGGCTGAATGCCCGAACACTCGTTTCGTGGGTTGACTTAGGCATACGAAGTTCATTCCCAGTCTAAGATCGGACCAGACCGAAGGTTGCGGCAACAGGATCGACAGCACGCTAGGGGGGACTAGGTCGATCCCCGACTTGTGCATTCTTCCTCTCTAGCCGGTTGAGGTCCCGCACGCTCGTTTCCTGGGTTGGCTTAGGCATACGGACTTCATTCCATGTCTAAGCGTACGGAGTTCATTCCCAGTCTAAGATCAAACCGGATCGAGGGTTCAGACAGCAGGACTAGCAGCGGGATCGACAATACGTAGAGGGGACCGGGTCGATCCCCGGCTTGCACATTCTGCCTCTCTGGTCGGCTGAGCACCCGCACCCTCGTTTCGTGGGTTGGCTTAGGCATACGGAGTTCATTCCATGTCTAAGCCCCAGTCGGACCGAGGGTTATGATAGCAGGACCGGCAGCGGGATCGGCAGCATGCATAGGGGGATCAAGCTGATCCTTGGCTTGCGTATTATACCTCTCTGACCGGCCTCTCCGACAAGTTGAATGCCCGCACGCTCGTTCCATGGGTTGACTTAGGCATACGGAGTTCACCCCTAGTCTAAGCATACGGAGTTCATTCCTAGTCTAAGATCGAACCGAACCTAGGGTTGCAGTAGCAGGATCGACAGCACGTAGGGGGGACCGGGCCGATCCCCGGCTTGTGCATTCTGCCTCTCCGGTTGGCTGAGCACCCATACGTCCGTTTCATGGGTTGGCTTAGGCATAAGGAGTTCATTCCATGTCTAAACCCCAGCCAAAATGAGAGTTGTGGCAGCAGGATCGGCAACACGTAGAAGGGGACCTGGTCAATCCTCAGCTTGCGCATTATGCCTCTCCGATCGGTTCAGTGCCCGAACGCTCATTTCGTGGGTTGACTTAGGCATATAGAGTTCATTCCCAGTCTAAGCTCAGATCGGAATGAGGGTTGCGGTAGCAGGATCAATAGCACAGAGGGGGGATCGGGCTGGTCCCCGACTTACGCATTCTACCTCTCTGACCGGCTGAGCGCCCGCACGCTCATTTCGTGGGATGGCTTAGGCATACGGAGTTCATTCTATGTCTAAGCATACGGAGTTCATTCCCAGTTTAAGATCGGACCGCACCGAGGGTTGTGATAGTAGGAGCAGTAGCAGGATCGACAGCACATAGGGTGGGACCGAGCTAATCCCTGACTTGCACATTCTACCTCTCTGATCAACCTCCCCAGCCGACTGAGCACCCACACGCTCATTTCATAGGTTGGCTTAGGCATACGAACTTCATCCCCAGTCTAAGCATACGGAGTTCATTCCCAGTCTAAGATCGAATCGGATCGAGTGTTGCGACAGCAGGATCGACAGCACGCAGGGGGGATCGGCCAGCTGAGCGCCTGCACGCCCGTTTCATGGGTTGGCTTAGGCATAGGGAGTTCATTCCATGTCTAAGCCCCAGCCGGACCGAGGGTTGTGGTAATGGGAACGGTAGCACGCAGAGGGGGACCGATTCGATCCCCAGCTTGCGCATTCTGCCTCTCCGATTGGCTGAGCGCCCGCACGCTCGTTTCACAGGTTAGCTTAGGCATACGAAGTTCATTCCATGTCTAAGCATACAGAGTTCATTCCCAGTCTAAGATTGGACCGGACTGAGGGTTGCAGCAGCAGGACTAGCAGTAGGATCGGTAGCACACTGGAGGGACCGAGCCTATTCCCGGCTTACGTATTCTGCCTTTCTGATTGGCTGAGTGCCTGCACACTCGTTTTGTGGGTTGGCTTAGGCGTATGAAGTTCATTCCATGTCTAAGCCCCAGTCGGATCGAGGGTTGTGGTAGCAAGACCGACAGCAGGATCGACAGCACATAGAGGGAAATCGGGCTGATCCTCGGCTTGCGTATTATGCCTCTTCAGTCGGCCTCTCCGACCAGCTGAATGCTCGCACCCACGTTTCGTGGGTTGACCTAGGCATACGGAGTTCATCCCCAGTCTAAGCATACGGAGTTCATTCCTAGTCTAAGATTGGACCCGACCGAGGGTTGCGGTAGCTAGATCGATAGTATGCAGGAGGGATCGGGTTGATCCCTGGCTTGTGCATTCTGCCTCTCCGGCCAGCTGAGTGCCCGCAAGCCCATTTCATGGGTCGGCTTAGGCATAGGGAGTTCATTCCATGTCTAAGCCCTAGATGGACCGAGGGTTGTGGCAGCAGGACTGATAGCACGCAGAGAGGGATCAGGTCAATCCCTGACTTGTGCATTATGCCTCTTCGGTCGGTTGAGCGCCCGTACACTCGTTTCATGGGTGGACTTAGGCATACGGAGTTCATTCCCAGTTTAAGATCAGATCGGACCAAAGGTTGCGACAGTAGGATCGATAGCACACAGGGGGATCGAGCCGGTCCTCGACTTACGCATTCTGCCTCTCCGGTCGGTTTAACACCTGCACATTCGTTTCATGGGTTGGCTTAGGCATACGGAGTTCATTCCATGTCTAAGCATACAGAGTTCTTTCCCAGTCTAAGATCAGACCGGACCGAGGGTTACGGCAGCACGACCAACAGCAGGATCGATAGCATGCAGGGGGGGACCGGGCCGATCCCCGGGTTATGCATTCTGCCTCTCCGATCGGTTGAGCACCCGCACGCTTGTGTCATGGGTTGGCTTAGGCATACGGAGTTCATTCCATGTCTAAGCCCCAGCCAAACCGAGGGTTATGGCAGCAGGACCGACAGCGGGATCGACACCACGCAGAGGTGGACCGGGCTGATCCCCGGCTTGCACATTATGCCTTTTCAGCTGGCCTCTCTGGTCGACTGAGCACCCGCACACTGATTTCATGGGTTGACTTTGGCATACGGAGTTCATCCCCAGTCTAAGCATACAGAGTTCATTCCTAGTCTAAGATCAAACCAGACCGAGGGTTGTGGCAGTAGGATCAGTATCACGTAGGGGGACCAGGTTGATACCCGGCTTGCGCATTCTGCCTCTCCGATCGGCTGAGTGCACGCATGCCTATTTCATGGGTTGGCTTAGGCATAGGGAGTTCATTCCATGTCTAAGCCCCAGTTAGACCGAGGGTTGTGGTAACGGGACCGACAGCTCGTAGAGGAGGACTGGCTCAATCCTCGGCTTACGCATTATGCCTCTCCGATCGGCTCAGAGCCCGAACGCTCGTTTCGTGGGTTGACTTAGGCATACGGACTTCATTCCCGGTCTAAGAATGGATCGGATCGAAGGTTACGGTAGTAGGATCGACAGTACACAGGGGGGATCGGGTCGGTCCCCAGCTTGCGCATTCTGCCTCTCTGATCGGTTGAGCACCCGCACACTCTTTTCATGGGTTGGCTTAGGCATACGGACTTCATTCCATTTCTAAGCATACGGAGTTCATTCTCAGTCTAAGATCGGGCCGGACCAAGGGTTGTGGTAGCAGGACCGGTAGCAGGACCAGTAGTAGATTGACAGCACGCAGGGGGGACCGAGCTGATCCCCGACTTGTGCATTCTACCTCTTCGGCCGACTGAGCGCCCGTACGCCCATTTCGTGGGTTGGCTTAGGTATAGGGAGTTCATTCCATGTTTAAGCCCTAGCCGAACCGAGGGTTGTGCAGTGGGACTGGCAGCATGTAGAGGGGGACTGAGTCAGTCCCTGGCTTACACATTCTGCCTCTCCGGCCAGCTGAGCGCCCTTACGCTCGTTTCATGCGTTGACTTAGGCATACAGAGTTCATCTCCAGTCTAAGCATACGAAGTTCATTCCCAGTCTAAGATCAAACCAAATCGAGGATTGCGGTAGCAGGATCGACAGCACGTAGGGGGGATCGGACCGATCCCTGGCTTGCGCATTTTGACGTTTTTGTCGGCTGAGCGCCCGCACGCCCATTTCGTGTGTTGGCTTAGGCATAGGGAGTTCATTAAATGTCTAAGCTCCAGCTGGACCGAGGGTTGTGGCAGTGGGACTGACAGCACATGAGGGGGGTCGGGCCGATCCCCGGCTTACGCATTATATCTCCAGTGGCTCAGCGCCCGAACGCTCGTTTCGTGGGTTGACTTAGGTATACAGAGTTCATTCCTAGTCTAAGATCAAACAAACCGAGGGTTATGGCACCAGGATCGACAGCACGTAGGTGGGGATCAGGTCAATCCCTGGCTTGCGCATTCTGCCTTTTCGGCCCGCTGAGCGCCCGTACGCTCGTTCTGTAGGTTGGCTTAGGCATACGAAGTTCATTCTTTGTCTAAGCATACGGAGTTCATTCCCAGTCTAAGATCGAACCGAACTGAAAGTTGCGGTACTAGGACCAGCAACAAGATTGGCAGCACACAGGGGAGACCGGGCCGATCCTAGCTTACTCATTCTGCCTCTCCGGTCGGCTGAGCGCCTGTACGCCTGTTTCATGGGTTGGCTTAGGCATTTGGAGTTCATTCCATGTCTAAGCCCCAGTCGGACCGAGGGTTGTGGTAGCTGAATTTTTTTGTAAATGCCAACAAAAATACAAGGATTACCTCTACCAATTTTGGGGACAAAAAATCCCGAACCGTAAAAAGTTTCAAAAATCGTGAAAAATAAAAAATGGGTCATCTTGCCACGAAACTTCACATGAAGGCTTTGGGGACCATTGTATGAATTTACAAGCCATAAAAATGGAATTGGCATGGCAGAAATATGAAGATGTGCTTGAACCCACCTACCACCCGTTCGATCCTTGACTTTCGCATCTTGCCTCTCTGGTCGACTGAGCGCCTGCATGCTCGTTTCATGGGTTGATGTAGGCATACGGAGTTCATCCCCAGTCTAAGCATATGAAGTTCATTCCCAATCTAAGGTTGGATCAGATCGAGGGTTGCAGCAGCAGGATCGACAACACGCAAAGAGGATCTGGGCGATCCCCGACTTACGCATTCTGCCTCTTCGGTCGACTGAGCACCCGCATGCCCCTTTCGTGGGTTGGCTTAGGCATAGGGAGTTCATTCCATGTCTAAGCCCCAGCCGGACTGAGGGTTGTGGCAGCGGGACCGGCAGCACTCAGAGGGGGACCGGGCCGATCCTTGGCTCATGCATTATGCCTCTCCAGTCGGCTCAGCATCCGCACGCTCGTTTCATGGGTTGACTTAGGCATACGGAGTTCATTCCTAGTCTAAGATCAGACTGGACCGAGGGTTGCGACAGTAAGATTAATAGCACGCAGGGGGGATCGGGTCGATCCCTGACTTACGCATTATGCCTCTCCGATCGGCTGAGTGCCCGCATGCTCATTTTGTGGGATGGCTTAGGCATACGGAGTTCATTCCATGTCTAAGCATACAGAGTTCATTCCCAGTCTAAGATCAGACCGAATCGAGGGTTGTGGCAGCAGGACAAGCAACAGGATCGACAGCACGTAGAGGGGGATCGGGTCGATCCTGGGCTTGTGCATTCTACCTCTCCGGTCAACTGAGCACTCGCACGCCCATTTCGTGGGTTGGCTTAGGCATAGGGAGTTCATTCCTTGTCTAATTCCTAGCCGGTCCGAGGGTTGTTGCAGCAAGACCGGTAGCACGCAGAGGGGGACCGGGCTGATCTGCAGCTTGCGCATTATGCCTCTCTGACCAGCTCAGCACCCGGACGCTCATTTCATGGGTTGAGTTAGGCATACGATGTTCATTCCCCGTCTGAGATCGGACCAGACTGAGGGTTACGGTAGTAGGATCTATAGCACACAGGGGGGATCAGGTCGATCCTCGACTTACGTATTTTGCCTCTACGATCGGTTGAGCGCCTGCACGCTCGTTTCGTGGGTTGGCTTAGGCATACGGAGTTCATTCCATGTCTAAGCATACGGTGTTCATTCCCAATCTAAGATCAGACCGGACCAAGGGTTATGGCAGTAGGACCAGCAGTAGGATCGATAGCACGCAGGGGGGATCGACAGCCCGCACGCTCGTTTCGTGGGTTGGCTTAGGCATACGGAGTTCATTCCATGTCTAAGCCCCAGCCTGGTCGAGGGTTGTGGCAGCAGGACCGGCAGTGGGATCGATAGCACGCAGAGAAGGACCAGGTTGATCCTCGACTTGCACATATGCCTCTTCGGTCGGCCTCTCCGGTCGACTGAGCGCCCGTACGCTCGTTTCATGGGTTGACTTAGGTATACGGAGTTCATCCCTAGTCTAAGCATATGGAGTTCATTCCCAATCTAAGATCAGACCAGACCGAGGGTTGCGACAGTAGGATCGGCAGCATGCAGGGGGGATCGGATTGATCCATGGCTTGCGCATTCTGCCTCTCCGACCGACTGACCACCCGTATGCTTGTTTCGTGGGTTGGCTTAGGCATAGGGACTTCATTCCATGTCTCAGCCCCAGTCGAACCAACGGTTGTGGTAGCGAGACCGGTAGCACGCAGAAGGGGATCGGGCTGATCCCTGACTTGCGCATTATGCCTCTTCGGCCGGCTCAACGCCCGCACGCTCGTTTCGTGGGTTGACTTATGCAAACGGAGTTCATTCCCAGTCTAAGATCGGATCGGATCGAGGTTTACGACAGTAGGATCGATAGCACGCAGGGGGGATCGGGTCGATCCCTGACTTGCGCATTCTACCTCTCCGGTTGGTTGAGCGCCCGTACGCTCATTTCATGGGTTGGCTTAGGCATACTGAGTTCATTCCATGTCTAAGCATACGAAGTTCATTCCTAGCCTAAGATTTTAAGCCACGGTGCACTTGCTGGGCTCCGGCATGTGCTGGTGCGACATTTTTTTCGCCCGGGGCACTATCACCGAAGCATCGCCAAAGCATCGTCGGAGAGCCTAACTGGTAGCATTATGGGTTCCGATGATTGGGGGGTCGGAGGGTGTGCGCACATGATGTGCGATGGGTGCTGGTACTTGTGTCACGGGCACCGACCTTAGACTCAGAAACTGTGTGACCTTAGGCTTGGAATCTCCTCTTTTATGCCTAAGTCAGCCTAAAACATAAGTGTACGGGCACTAGAACAACAGGAAGGGCTGACTATGCATGTTAAAGAGAAACAGGATAAGAAGGCAGAATTCTGGCTGATAGTTCTTCTGTCTCACCTCCCGATCAGCTATGATGCTGTGGACCTCCTTCTCATATGAGGCCCTTGCTCCCAGTGGTGAACGCTTTTACTTTACCCATCCTGGATCTCCCTCATCCTCATGGAACGGCTTGAGCATGCTCACATGGAACACCGGGTGTACCCTCGGCTTGGGTGGCATATCCAGCTTGTAGGCAACCTCGCCTACCCTCTTGACTACTCAAAAAGGTCCCTCATACCTCCAAACTAGGCCTTTATGCAGCCCCCTATGGCACACAATGGCATGCAGCTTCACTAACACCAAGTTTTCAACGTGGAACTGCACGTCCCACCTATTTTGGTCTGCCCACTTCTTTGACCTCTTGGCCGCCTTGTGTTGACAAACTCTGGCCAAGTTAGTTTGCTCCTGCCATGCCTTGGCAAACTTGTATGCTCTGGATTCGACCCTGTATAACCTGTAGCAATCGAACCGGGTGTTAGTGGTTGTTACCCTGTCACATCCTCAAATGGGCTCTGGTTCATTACCTTGCTCCTTTGCAAGTTGTAGGAAAACTGTGCAATATCTAGCAGCTTTGGCCAGTCCCTTTATGTGGCACTCACATAGTGCCTGAAGTAGACCTCCAATAGTCCATTCACTCGTTCTGTCTGCCCATCGGTCTGTGGATGCATGTTGGTGGAAAAGTTCAAGTCTGACCCTAACAGCTTGAACAACTCAATCCAGAACCTACCCGTGAAATGCCCGTCTCGGTCATTAACAATGGTCCTCGGCACTCTCTAGTACTTAACCATGTTCTTCAGGAACAATCGAGCTGCCTCCTCGGTTGGGCACTCTTTGGTTGCTGGAATGAAGATTCTATACTTGGAAAACCTATCCACCACTACCATGATGCTTCCAAACCCTTCTGCTTTGGGTAGACCAACTATAAAGTCTAGAGAAACACTCTCCCATGGTCACTTTGGCACTGGCAATGGCTCCAAAAGCCCACCTGGTTTCTTGAGCTCTACCTTGTCCTGTTGGCACACAAGACAAGTCTTCACATTGGCCTCCACATCATCCCTCATGTGTGGCCAATAGTATCGATCCTCGATCAGCACCAAGGTATGGCTCACTCCGAGGTGTCCAGCCCACCTTGAATCATGGCATTCTTGCAAAACTTCCTTGCAGAGCTACCCGTGCTGCGGCACAAATAGTCTACTGGCCTTGGTGTACAGCAAGCCATCCTACAATCAAAATCGCCTAGTCTTACCTTTTTGGGCATACTCCATCAAAGCCTTGGCTGTAGGATCATGCACAAGTCCCTCCTTGATGCGCAGCACCAGTGACCCCTCTGGTTGGCTAATGGCAGCAAGGTTAGCCTTTTTGCTCAGGGCATCTGCCACTAGGTTCACCCGCCCCGACTTGTACTCCATCTGGAAATCAAATTTCGTAAGAAAATCTTTCCATCTCACCTGCTTGGGGGACAGCTTCTTCTGCATCTGAAAGTTGCTGGTCGCCACATTGTCCGTCCTAACCATGAACCTCGACCCCAATAGGTAATGGCGCCAAGTACGCAAGCAGTGCACCACTGCAGTCATCTCTTTCTCTTGGACCGTCTACTTGTATGCCAAGCCTTGGTCTCACGGGTTGGCCTGCAAGTTGGGCGGGCGTTCTAAACTCGTTTGCTAGGCTTTGCGGGCAGATACCCGCCAGCACGCCTAGTCTGCGGGCCTCAACCTCTGGCCCGCCTGCTGGTGTGTCTGATGTGCCTGGCGCACCCACCCAGGGGGTGACACTTGGCCCTTATATTGGCCCCTATCCCTCATCAAACCTCGAGAACTCACACCCCCTTAAAGAGCATTTGAGATTTTATAGGTTTGCTGCCAGTAGCCATTAAAATGTCTAAAATGGGGACACTTTTTTCAACCGGTCACAAAATCTTCTCCACTTTGAGTTTTTAGCTAAATTTTTTTGTGCATGCCAACAAAACAACTCTACCAAATTTGGGGACAAAACTCTTTCTAAAAAAATTTTAAAAAATCCCGAACCGTAAAATGTTTCAAAAATCATGAAAAATAGAAAACGAGTTGTCTTGCATTGAAACTTCACATGAAGGCTTAGGGGACCATTGCATGAATTTACAAGCCAAAAAAATGGCATTGGCACGGCAGAAATATGAAGATGTGCTTGAACCCACCTACCACCCGTTCGATCCACGACTTGCGCATCCTGCCTCTCTGGTCGGCTGAGCGCCCGTACGCTCGTTTCGTGGGTTGACTTAGGCATACGAAGTTCATTCGCAATCTAAGATTGGACCAGACCGAGGGTTGCGGTAACAGGATCGGCAGCACGCAGGGGGGACCGGGCAATCCCCGACATGAGCATTCTGCCTCTTCGGTCGGCTGAGCGCCCGCACGCCCATTTCGTGGGTTGGCTTAGGCATAGTTAGTTCATTCTATGTCTAAGCGCCAGTCAAACCAAGGGTTGTGGCAGCGGGACCGATAGCACGCAGAGGTGGACCAGGTCGATCCCTGGCTTACGTATTATGCCTCTCCGATCGGCTCAGTACCCGCACGCTTGTTTCATGGGTTGACTTAGGCATACGGAGTTCATTCCTAGTCTAAGATCAGACCGGACCGAGAGTTGTAGGAGCAAGATCGATAGCATGTAGGGGGGACCGGGCCAATCCTTGGCTTACGCATTCTGCCTCTCCGGCCAGCTGAGCACCCGCATGCTTATTTCGTGGGTTGGCTTAGGCATACAGAGTTCATTCCATGTCTAAGCATACGGAGTTCATTCCCAGTCTAAGATTGGACCGAATCAAGGGTTGCAGTAGCAGGACTAGCAGAAGGATCGATAGCACGCAGGGGGGACCGAGTCGATCCCCGGCTTACGCATTCTGTCTCTCCGGCCGGTTGAGCGCCCGCACACTTGTTTTATGGGTTGGCTTAAGCATACGGAGTTCATTCCATGTCTAAGCCCCAGCCGGACCAAGGGTTGTGGTAGCAGGACCGGCAGTGGGATCGACAGCATGCAGAGGGAGATGGAGCTGATCCTTGGCTTACGTATTAGCCTCTCCGACTGACTGCTCCGATCGGCTCAGCGCCCGCACGCTCATTTTGTGGGTTGAATTATGCATACGGAGTTCTTTCCTGGTCTAAGATCAGACCGGATCGAGGGTTATGACAGCAAGATCTACAGCATGCAGTTGGGGACCGAGTTGATCCCTGGCTTGTGCATGTGCCTCTCCGGCCGGCTGAGCGCCCGCATGCTCATTTCGTAGGTTGGCATAGGCGTATTGAGTTCATTCCATGTCTAAGCATATGGAGTTCATTTCCAGTCTAAGATTTTGAGCCATGGTGCACATGCTGGGCAGGGGCATGTGCTGGTGCTGCATTTTTTTCACCCGGGGCACCATCGCCAGAGCATCGTCGGAGAGCCTAACCGACGGTAGTGGGCGTTCCGGTGATTGGGGGGCAGGGGTGTGCGCACATGATGTGCGATGGGTGCTGGTACTTGGCCCTTATTTTGGCCCCCTATACCTCATCAAACCTCGAGAACTCACACCCCCATAAAGAGCATTTGAGATTTTATAGGATTACGGCCAGTAGCCATTAAAGTGTCCGAAATGGGGACACTTTTTTCAAATGATCACAAAATCTTCTCCACTTTGAGTTTTTGGCTGAATTGTTTTGTGCATGCCAACAAAAATACAAGGATTACCTCCACCAAATTTGGGGACAAAACTCTTTCTAAAAAAATTTTAAAAAATCCCAAACCGTAAAAAGTTTTAAAAATCATGAAAAATAGAAAACAGGTCGTCTTGCCACGAAACTTGACATGAAGGCTTAGGGGACCATTGTATGAATTTAGAAGCCATAAAAATGGCATTGGCATGGCAGAAATCTGAAGATGTGCTTGAACCCACCTACCACCCGTTCGATCCCCGGCTTGTGCATCCTGCCTCTCTGGTCGGTTGAGCACCCGTAGGCTCGTTTCATGGGTTGACTTAGGCATACGGAGTTCATCCCCAATCTAAGCATACGGAGTTCATTCCTAGTCTAAGATCAGACCAGACCGAGGGTTACGGCAGTAGGATCGGTAGCACGCAAAGGGGACCGGGCCGATCCCTGGCTTGCGCATTCTACCTCTCCGGTCGGCTAAGCGCCCGTACGCCCGTTTCGTGGGTTGGCTTAGGCATAGGGAGTTCATTCCATGTCTAAGCCCCAGTCAGACTGAGGGTTGTGGCAGCGGGACCGACAGCATGCAGAGGGAGACCGAGCCGATCCTCGGCTTGCGCATTCTACTTTTTCGATCGGCTCAATGCCCGCACAGTCGTTTCTTGGGTTGACTTAGGCATACGAAGTTCATTCCCAGTCTAAGATCGGATCGTAACGAGGGTTGTGGCAACAGGATCGACAGCATGCAGGCGGGGACCAGGCATATCCTCGGCTTGTGCATTCTACCTCTCTAGTCGGCTGAGCGCCCGCACGCATGCTCGTTTCATGGGTTGGCTTAGGCATACAGAGTTCATTCCATGTCTAAGCATACGAAGTTCATTCCCAGACTAAGATTGGACCGGACCAAGGGTTGCAGCAATAGGACCAGTAGCAGGATCGATAGCACTCAGGGGGGACCGTGTCGATCCCCGTCTTACGTATTCTGCCTCTCTGGCTGGCTGAGCGCCCACATGCTCATTTCATGGGTTAGCTTAGGCATACGGAGTTCATTCCATGTCTAAGCCCCAGTCGGATCGAGGGTTATGGCAGCAAGACTGGCAGTGGGATCGACACTACGTAAAAGGGGATCGGGCTGATCCTCGACTTGCGCATTATGCCTCTCCGATCGGCCTCTCTGGTCGGCTGACCTCCCGTACGCTCGTTTCATGGGTTGACTTAGGCATACGGAGTTCATCCTCAGTCTAAGCATACGGAGTTCATTCCCAGTCTAAGATCGAATCGGACCAAAGGTTACGATAGCAGGAACGGTAGCAGGATCGGTAGCATGCATCGGTGACCAGGCTGATCCCTGGCTTGCGCATTCTACCTCTCCGGCCGATTGAGCACCCACACGCCCATTTCTTGGGTTGGCTTAGGCATAAGGAGTTCATTCCATGTCTAAACCCCAGCCGAAACGAGGGTTATGGCAGTCGAACCAGCAACATGCAAAGGGGGACCAGACCGATCCTTGGCTTGTGCATTATGCCTTTTCGGTGGGCTCAACGCCCGAACGCTCGTTTCATGGGTTGCCTTATGCATACGGAGTTCATTCCTAGTCTAAGATCAGATCAGACCGAGGGTTGTGGCAGCAGGATAGACAGTACGTAAGGGGGGATCGGGCTGATCCCCAGCTTACGCATTTTGCCTCTCCGACCGATTGGGAGCCCGCACGTTCGTTTGGTGAGTTGGCTTAGGCATACGGAGTTCATTCCATGTCTAAGCCCTAGCTGGACCGAGGGTTGTGGCAGCAGGACCGGCAGTGGGATCGATAGCAATCAGAAGGGGATCGGGCTGATCCCCAGCTTGCGCATTATGCCTCCCCGACCGGCTGAACGCCCACACCCTCGTTTCATGGGTTGACTTAGGCATACGGAGTTCATCCCCAGTCTAAGATCGGACCGGACTGAGGGTTACAATAGCATGATTGACAGTATGCTGGAGAGGCTCGGGCCGATCCCTGGCTTGTGCATTCTGCCTCTCTGGCCAGCTGAGTGCCTGCACATTCATTTCGTGGGTTGGCTTAGGCATACGGAGTTCATTCCATGTCTAAACATACGGAGTTCATTCCCAGTCTAAGATCCAATCGAATCGAGGGTTGCGGTAGCAGGACCAGCAGTATGATCGACAGCATGCAGGGGGGACCGAGTCGATCCCTGGCTTGCACATTCTGCCTCTCTGACTGGTTGAGTGGCCGCACACTCGTTTCGTGGGTTGGCTTAGGCATACAGAGTTCATTCCATGTCTAAGCATACGGAGTTCATTCCTTGTCTAAGCATACAGAGTTCATTACCAGTGTAAGATTTTGAGCCACAGGGCACATACTGGGCACGGGCATGTATTGCTACCGTATTTTTTTTGCCCAGGGCACCATCACCGGAGCATCACCGGAGAGCCTAACCGACGGCATTTGGGGTTTCGATGATTGGGGGGCCGGGGGGGTGTGCGCACATGATGTGTGATGGGTGCTGGTACTTGGCCCTTATATTGGCCCCCTATCCCTCATCAAACCTCGAGAACTCACACCCCCTTAAAGAGCATTTGATATTTTATAGTTTTACTGCCAGTAGCCATTAAAGTGTCTGAAATGGGGACACTTTTTTCAAACGGTCACAAAATCTTCTTCACTTCGAGTTTTTACCTAAATTTTTTTTGTGGATGCCAACAAAAATACAAGGATCACCTCTACCAAATTTGGGGACAAAAATATTTCTAAAAAAATTTTAAAAAATCTCAAATAGTAAAAAGTTTCAAAAATCATGAAAAATAGAAAACAGGTTGTCTTGCCACGAAACTTCACATGAAGGCTTAGGGGACCATTGTATGAATTTACAAGCCATAAAAATGGCATTGGCATGGCAGAAATATGAAGATGTGCTTAAACCCACCTACCACCCGTTCGATCCTCGGCTTGCGCATCCTGCCTCTCTGGTCGGCTGAGTGCCCGCATGCTCATTTCATGGGTTGACTTAGGCATACGGAGTTCATCCGCAGTCTAAGTATACAGAGTTCATTCCCAGTCTAAGATCAGACCAGACCGAGGGTTGCGGCAGTAGGATCGGTAGCATGCAGGGGGGATCGAGCCGGTCCCCGGCTTGCGCATTCTGCCTCTCCGGCAGGCTGAGCGCCTGTACGCCCGTTTCATGGGTTGGCTTAAGCATAGGGAGTTCATTCCATGTCTAAGCCCCAACCGGACCGAGGGTTGTGGCAGTGGGATCGACAGTACACAGAGGGGGACTGGGTCGATCCTCGACTTGTAGATTATGCCTCTCTGTTCATCCCAGCACCCGCACGCTGTTTCATGGGTTGACTTAGGCATATGGAGTTCATTTCCAGTCTAAGATCAGACTGGACTGAGGGTTGTGGTAGTAGGATCAACAGCATGTATGGGGGATCGGGTGGATCCCTGACTTGTGCATTCTACCTTTTCGATCGGCTGAGCACCCACACGCTCGCTCGTTTCGTGGGTTGGCTTAGGCATACGGAGTTCATTCCATGTCTAAGCATATGGAGTTCATTCCCAGTCTAAGATCGGATCAGACCGAGGGTTGCGGTAGTTGGACCAGTAGCAGGATCGACAGCACGCAGGGGGGATCAGGTCGATCCCTGGCTTGCGCATTCTGCCTCTCCGATCGACTGAGTGCCCGTACCCTCGTTTCATGGGTTGGCTTTGGCATACGAAGTTCATTCCATGTCTAAGCCTTAGTCGGACTGGGGGTTGTGGCAGCAGGACCGGTAGCGGGATCGATAGCATGCAAAGGGGGACCGAGCTGATCCCCAGCTTGCACATTACGCCTCTCTGGCTAACTGAGCGGCCGCACGCTCATTTTGTGGGTTGACTTATGCATACGGAGTTCATCCCAGTCTAAGCATACGTAGTTCATTCCCAGTTTGAGATCAGACCGGACCGAGGGTTGCAGTAGCAGGATTGGCAGCACGTAGGGGGACCGAACCGATCCCCGACTGGCGCATTCTACCTCTTTGGCCAGCTGAGCACCCGCACGCCCGTTTCATGGGTTGGCTTAGGCATAGGGAGTTCATTCCATGTCTAAGCCCCAATAGAACTGAAGGTTATGGCAACGGGATCGGTAGCACACAGAGGGGGACGGGGCTGATCCTCGGCTTACACATTATGCCTCTTCGACCGGCTCAGCACCCGTACGCTCATTTCATGGGTTGACTTATGCATACAGAGTTCATTCCCAGTCTAAGATCGGACCAGATCGAGGGTTGCGGCAGCAGGATCGATAGCACATAGGGGAGGATCGGGCCGATCCCCGGCTTGCGCATTCTGCCTCTCCGGCCGGTTGAGCGCCCGCACGCTCATTTCGTGCGTTGGCTTAGGCATACGGAGTTCATTCCATGTCTAAGCATACGGAGTTCATTCCCAGTCTAAGATTTTGAGCCATGGTACACTTGTTGGGCTCGGACATGTGCTGCTGCCGCATTTTTTTAGCCCGGGGCACCATCGCCGGAGCACCGTCGGAGCATCGTCAGAAAGCATAATCAGTGGCATTGGGGGTTCCGGCGATTGCGGGCCGGGGGCTGTTCGCACATGATGTGTGATGGATGCTGGTACTTGGCCCTTATATTGGCCCCCTATCCCTCATCAAACCTCAAGAACTCACACCCCCTTAAAGAGCATTTGAGATTTTATAGGTTTGCTGCCAGTAGCCATTAAAGTGTCTGAAATGGGGACACTTTTTTCAAACGGTCACAAAATCTTCTCCACTTCGAGTTTTGAGCTGAATTATTTTGTGCATGCCAATAAAAATACAAGGATCACCTCTACCAAATTTCAGGACAAAACTCTTTCTAAAAAAATTTAAAAAAATCTCGAATCGTAAAAAGTTTTGAAAATCGTGAAAAATAGAAAACGGGTCGTCCTGCCACGAAACTTCACATGAAGGCTTAGGGGACCATTGTATGAATTTACAAGACATAAAAATGGCATTGGCATGGCAGAAATATGAAGATGTGCTTGAACCCACCTACCATCCGTTCGATCCTCGACTTGCGCATCCTGCCTCTCTGGTCGACTGAGCGCCCGTATGCTCGTTCCATGGGTTGACTTACGCATACGAAGTTCATCCCCAATCTAAGCATATGAAGTTCATTCCCAGTCTAAGATCAGACTGAATTGAAGGTTACGATAGCAGAATCGACAGCATACAGAGGGGATCGAGCCGATCCTCGGCTTGCGGATTCTGCCTCTTCAGCCGGCTGAGCGCCCGCACACCCGTTTTGTGGGTTGGCTTAGGCATAGGGAGTTCATTGCATGTCTAAGCGCCAACCGGATCGAGGGCTGTGGCAGCGAGATCGACAACACATAGAGGGGGACCAGGCCGATCCCTGGCTTACGCATTATGCCTTGTCGGTCGGCTCAGCACCCGCACGCTCGTTTCATTGGTTGAATTAGGCATACGGAGTTCATTCCCAATCTAAGATCAGACCAGACTGAGGGTTACGGCCGCAAGATCGACAGCACGTAGGGGGAACCGGGCTGATCCCCGTCTTACGCATTCTACCTTTCCGTCCGGTTGAGCGCCCGCACGTACGCTCATTTCGTGGGTTGGTTTAGGCATACGGATTTCATTCCATGTGTAAGCATACGGAGTTCATTCCTAGTCTAAGATCGGACCAGATTGAGGGTTGCGGTAGCATGACCAACAGTAGGATCGGCATCATACAGGGGGGGACCGGGCTGATCCCCGACTTGCGCATTCTGCCTCTCCGGTCGGCTGAGTGCCCACACGCTTGTTTCATTGGTTGGCTCAGGCATACAGAGTTCATTCCATGTCTAAGTGCCAGTCGGACTAAGGGTTGTGGCAATAGGACCGGTAGCGGGATCGACAGCACGTAGAGTGGGACCAGGTTGATCCTCGGCTTGCACATTATGCCTTTCCGACCGGTTGAGCGCCTGCACACTCGTTTCGTGGGTTGACTTAGGCATATAGAGTTCGTCCCCCGTCTAAGCATACGGAGTTCATTCCTAGTCTAAGATCAAATTGGACCGAGGGTTGTGGCAGCAGGATCGGTAGCACGCAGGGGGGATCGAACCGATCCCCGACTTTCGCATTCTACCTCTCTGGTCGGTTGAGCGCCCGCACGCCCGTTTCATGGGTTAGCTTAGGCATAGGGAGTTCATTCCTTGTGTAAGCCCCAGTCGGACCGAGGGTTGTGGCAGTGGGACCGGTATTAGGTAGAGGGGGACCGGGCTGATCCTCGACTTACGCATTATGCCTCTCTGATAGGCTCAATGCCAGTACACTCGTTTCATGGGTTGACTTAGGCATACAGAGTCCATTCCCAGTCTAAGATCGGACCGGACCGAGGGTTGCGATAGCAGGATCGACAGCACGTAGGCGGGGATCAGGTCAATCCCCGACTTACGCATTCTGCCTCTCCGGACGTCCGTTTCATGGGTTGGCTTAGGCATAGGGAGTTCATTCCATGTCTAAGCCCTAGCCGGATCGAGGGTTGTGGTAGCGGGACCGACAGCACGCAGAGGGGGACTGAGCCAATCCCTGGCTTGTGTATTATGCCTTATCGGTTGGCTCAGCGCCCGTACGCTCGTTTCATGGGTTGACTTACGCATACGGAGTTCATTCCTAGTCTAAGATCAGACCAGACCGAAGGTTGCGGTAGCAAGATCGATAGCACCCAAGGGGGGATCGGGCCGATCCCCAACTTGTGCATTCTGCCTCTCCAGCCGGCTGAGTGCCCGCACGCTCGTTTCGTCGATTGGCTTAGACATACGGAGTTCATTCCCAGTCTAAGATCGGTCTGGACCGAGGGTTACGGTAGTAGGACAAGCAGCAGGATCTACAGCACGCAGGGGGGACCAGGTCGATCCTTGGCTTGCGCATTCTGCCTCTTCGGCAGGCTGAGCGCCCGCACGCTCGTTTCGTGGGTTGGCTTAGGCATAAGGAGTTCATTACATGTATAAGCCCTAGTCGGACCGAGGGTTGTGGCAGCGGGACCGACAAAAAGTAACGGGGGACCGGACTGATCCCCGGCTTGCGCATTATGCCTCTCAGGCCGGCTGAGCACCCGCATACTCGTTTTGTGGTTTGACTTAGGCATACGAAGTTCATCCCTAGTCTAAGCATACGGAGTTCATTCCCAGTCTAGGATCGGATCGGACCGAGGGTTGCGACAGCAGGATCGACAACACGTAGGGGGGACCGAGTCGATCGTCGGCTTGCGCATTCTGCCTCTCCGACAGGTTGAGCACCCGCACGCCTGTTTCATGGGTTGGCTTAGACATAGTGAGTTCGTTCCATGTCTAAGCCCCAGCCGGACCAAGGGTTGTGGCAATGGGATCGACAGCATGCAGAAAGGGACCGGACCGATCCCCGGTTTACGCGTTATGCCTCTCTGGTCGACTCAACGCCCGCACACTTGTTTCGTGGGTTGACTTAGGCATACGAAGTTCATTCCCAGTCTAAGCATATGAAGTGCATTCCCAGTCTAACATCGGACCGGATCGAGGGTTACGATAGCAGGATCGACAGCACGCAGGAGGGATTGGGCCGATCCTCGGCTTGCACATTCTTCCTCTCCGACCGACTGAGCACCCGCACGCTCGTTTCGTGGGTTGGCTTAGGCATAGGGAGTTCATTCCATGTCTAAGCCCTAGTTGGACTGAGGGTTGTGGCAGTGGGATCGGCAACAGGTAGAGGGGGATCGGATCGATCCCCGACTTGCGCATTATGCCTCTCTGGCAGGTTCAACGCCCGCACACTCGTTTCGTGGGTTGACTTAGGCATACGGAGTTCATTCCTAGTCTAAGAATGAACCAGACTGAGGGTTACGGCAGCAGAATCGATAGCACGTAAGGGGGATCCGATCGATCCCCGTCTTACGCATTCTGCCTCTCTGGTCGGTTGAGCACCCGCACACTCGTTTTGTGGGTTGGCTTAGGCATACAGAGTTCATTCGATGTCTAAGCATACGGAGTTCATTCCTAATCTAAGATCAGACCAAACTGAGGGTTACGACAGCAGGACCAGTAGCAAGATCGGTAGCACACAGGGGTGGACCGAACCAATCCTCAGCTTTTGCATTCTGCCTCTCCGGCTGACTGAGCACCCGCACGCTCGTTTCATGGGTTGGCTTAGGCATACGGAGTTCATTCCACGTCTAAGCCCCAGCCGAACCGAGGGTTGTGGCAGCAGGACCGGCAGTGGGATCGACAGCATGTAGAGAGGGATTGGGCCGATCCCTGGGTGGCACATTATGCCTCTCTGGCCGGCTGAGCGCCCGCACGCTCATTTCGTGGGTTGAGTTAGGCATACGGAGTTCATCCCTAGTCTAAGCATACGGAGTTCATTCCCAGTCTAAGATCAGACCAGACCGAGGGTCGCAGTAGTAGGATCGGTAGCACGCTGGGGGGATTGAGTGCCCGACTTACGCATTCTGCCTCTCCGGTCAGTTGAGAGCCCGCATGCCCGTTTCATGGGTTGGCTTAGGCATAGGGAGTTCATTCCATGTCTATGTCCCAGCCAGACGGAGGGTTGTAGCAGTAGGATTGGCAGTATGCAAGGGGGACCGAGCCGATCCCTTGCTTACGCATTACGTCTCTCTAGTCGACTTAGCACCCGCACGCTCATTTCATGGGTTGGCTTAGGCATACGGAGTTCATTCCATGTCTAAGCATATGGAGTTCATTCCCAGTCTAAGATTGGATCGGACCGAGGGTTGTGACAATAGGACCAGCAGCAGGATCGGTAGCACGTAGGAGGGATCAAACCGATCCTCGGCTTATGCATTCTACCTCTCCAGCCAGCTGAGTGCCCACACGCTTGTTTCATGGAGTTGGCTTAGACATACGGAGTTCATTCCATGTCTAAGCCCCAGCCAGACTGAGGGTTGTGGTTGCAGGACCAGAAGCGGGATCGACAGCACGTAGAGGGGGACCGGGCTGATCCCTAGCTTGTGCATTATGCCTCTCCGACCAACCTCTCCGGCCGGTTGAGCGCCCGCATGCTCATTTCGCGGGTAGACTTAGGCATACGGAGTTCATCCCCAGCCTAAGGATACAGAGTTCATTCCCAGTTTAAGATCGGACTGGATTGAGGGTTGCGGTAACAGGATCGACAGCACGCAGGGGACTAGGCTGATCCTTGATTTGTGCATTCTGCCTCTCCTGCCGGCTGAGCACCCGCACGCCTATTTCATGGGTTGGCTTAGGCATACAGAGTTCATTCCATGTCTAAGCCCCAGTCGGACTGAGGGTTGTTGCAGCGGGACCTGCAGCATGCAGAGAGGGACTGGGCTGATCCTCGGCTTGCGCATTATGCCTCTTCGATCGGCTCAGCACCCACACGCTCATTTTGTGGGTTGACTTATGCATACAGAGTTCATTCCCAGTCTAAGATCGGACCGGACTGAGGGTTGCAGCACCAGGATCGATAGCACGCGGGAGGGACCGGGTCGATCCTCGACTTACGAATTCTGCCTCTCTGGCCTGCTGAGCACCCGTACGCTTATTTCATGGGTTGCCTTAGGCATACGGAGTTCATTCCCAGTCTAAGATTTTGAGCCACAGTGCACATGCTGGGCTTGGGCATGTGCTCGTGCCGTATTTTTTCCCCTGGGGCACCATCACCGAAGCATCGTCGGAGAGCGTAACCGACAGCATTAGGGGTTCCAGCGATTGGGGGGGTCGGGAGGTATGCGCACATGATGTGCGATGGGTGCTGGTACTTGGCCCTTATATTGGCCCCCTATCCCTCATCAAACCTCGAGAACTCACACCCCCTTAAAGAGCATTTGAGATTTTATAGGTTGCTGCCAGTAGCCATTAAAGTGTCTGAAATGGGGACACTTTTTTCAAATGGTCACAAAATCTTCTCCATTTTGAGTTTTTAGCTGAATTATTTTGTGCATGCCAAAAAAAATACAAGGGTCACCTCTACCAAATTTGGGGACAAAACTCTTTCTAAAAAAATTTTAAAAAATCCCGAACCGCAAGACGTTTTGAAAATCGTGAAAAATAGAAAACGGGTCGTCTTGCCATGAAACTTCACATGAAGGCTTAGGGGACCATTGTATGAATTTACAAGCCATAAAAATGGCATTGGCATGGTAGAAATATGAAGATGTGCCTGAACCCACCTACCACCCGTTCGATCCCCGGCTTGCGCATCCTGCCTCTCTGGTTGACTGAGCACCCGCACGCTCGTTTCATGGGTTGACTTAGGCATACGGAGTTCATCTCTAGTCTAAGCATATGGAGTTCATTCCCAGTCTAAGATTGGACCAAACCGAGGGTTACGATAGCAGGATCGATAGCACGCAGGGGGGACTAGGTCAATCCCCAGCTTGCGCATTCTGCCTCTCTGGCCGACTGAGCACCCGCATGCCCGTTTCGTGGGTTGGCTTAGGCATAGGGAGTTCATTCCATGTCTAAGCCCCAGTCGAATCGAGGGTTGTGGTAGTGGGACCAACAGCACGTAGCGGGGGATCGGGCCGGTCCCTGGCTTGCGCATTTACCTCTTCGACCGGCTCAGCGCCCGCACACTCGTTCCATGAGTTGACTTAGGCATATGAAGTTCATTCCCAATCTAAGATCGGATCGGTCTGAGGGTTTCGGCAGCAAGATCGATAGCATGCAAGGGGGACCGGGCTGATCCCTAGCTTACGCATTCTGTCTCTCCGGCCGGCTGAGTGCCCACACGCTCGTTTCATGGGTTGGCTTAGGCATACAGAGTTCATTCCATGTCTAAGCATACGGAGTTCATTCCCAGTCTAAGATCGGACCAGACCGAGGGTTGTGATAGCAGAACCAGCAGTAGGAGTGGCAGCATAAAAGGGGGGACCGAGTTAATCCTCAGCTTATGCATTGTGCCTTTTCGATCGGCCTCTTCGGCTAGCTAAACGCCCACACGCTCATTTCATGGGTTGACTTAGGCATATAGAGTCCATCCCCAGTCTAAGCATACGGAGTTCATTCCCAGTCTAAGATCGGACTAGACCGATGGTTACGGCAGCAGAATCGAAAGCATGCAGGGGGGACTGGGTCGATCCTCGGCTTGCGCATTCTGCCTCTCCGGCTGACTGAACACCCACACGCCTGTTTCGTGGGTTGGCTTAGGCATAAGGAGTTCATTCCAAGTCTATGCCCCAGCTGGACCAAGGGTTGTCGCTGCAGGACCAGCAGCGGGATCGGCAGCACGCAGAGGAGGACCAGGCTGATCCTTGACTTGCGCATTATGCCACATCGGCTGGCTTTTTCGACCAACTGAGCACCTGTATGCTCGTTTCTTCAGTTGACTTAGGCATACGGAGTTCATCCCCAGTCTAAGCATACGGAGTTCATTCCCAGTCTAAGCGCCCGCACGCTTGTTTGATGGGTTGGCTTAGGCATAGGGAGTTCATTCCATGTCTCAGCCCCAGCCGGGTCGAGGGTTGAGACAGTGGGACAGATAGCACGCAGAGGAGGACCGAGCTGATCCTCGATTTGCCTATTATGCCTCTTCGACTTGCTCAGCACTCGCACGCTCATTTCATGGGTTGACTTATGCATACGGAGTTCATTCCCAGTCTAAGATTGGACCAGATAGAGGGTGGCAGTAGCAAGATCGATAGCACATAGGGGGGATCGGGTTGATCCCCGGCTTGCGCATTCTCCCTCTCCGGTCGGCTGAGTGCCCGCACACTCGTTTCATGGGTTAGCTTAGGCATACGAAGTTCATTCCATGTTTAAGCATACGGAGTTCATTCCTAGTCTAAGAGTTTGAGCCACGGTGCTCACGCTGGGCTCAGGCATGTGTTGGTGCCACAATTTTTTTGCCTAGGGCACTATCGTCGGAGCATCGTCGGAGAACCTAACCGACTGTGTTGGGGGTTTCGACGATTGGGGGGGCCGGGGGGTGTGTGCACATGATGTGTGATGGGTGCTGGTACTTGGCCCTTATATTGGCCCCCTATCCCTTATCAAACCTCGAGAACTCACACCCCCTTAAAGAGCATTTGAGATTTTATAGGTTTGCTACCAGTAACCATTAAAGTGTCTGAATGGGGATACTTTTTTCAAACATTCACAAAATCTTCTTCACTTCACGTTATTAGCTGAATTTGTTTGTGCATGCCAATAAAAATACAAGGATCACCTCTACCAAATTTGGGGACAAAACTCTTTCTAAAACAATTTTAAAAAATCTCGAACCACAAAAAGTTTCAAAAATCGTGAAAAATAGAAAACGAGTCATCTTGCCACGAAACTTCACATGAAGGCTTAGGGGACCATTGTATGAATTTACAAGCCACAAAAATGGCATTGGCACAGCAGAAATATGAAGATGTGCTTGAACCCACCTAACACCCATTCGATCCCAGCTTGCGCATCCTGCCTCTCTGGTCCACTGAGCGCCTGCACGCTCATTTTGTAGGTTGACTTAAGCATACAGAGTTCATTCCCAGTCTAAGATCAGACTGGACAGATGGTTACGATAGTAGGATCAACAGCACGCAAGAGGGACTGGGCCGATCCTCAGCTTGTGCATTTTGCCTCTACGATCGGCTGAGTGCCCAAACGCTCGTTTCGTGGGTTGGCTTAGGCATACGGAGTTTATTCCATGTCCAAGCATACGAAGTTCATTCCCAGTCTAAGATTGGATCGGACCAAGGGTTGCGGCAGCAGGATCGGTAGCACACAGGGGCAGATCGGGCCGATCCCCAGCTTGCGGATTCTGCCTTTTCGGCCGACTGAGTGCTCGCACACTTGTTTTATGGGTTGGCTTAGGCATACGGAGTTCATTCCATGTCTAAGCCCCAGTCAGACCAAGGGTTGTGGTAGCAGGATCGGTAGCGGAATCGGCAGCACGCAAAGGGGGACCGGACTGATCCCTGACTTGCGTAGTATGCCTCATCGGCTGGCTGAGTGCCCGCACACTTGTTTCATGGGTTGACTTAGGCATACAGAGTTCATCCCCAGTCTATGCATACGGAGTTCATTCCCAATCTAAGATTTTGAGCCACGGTGCACATGCTGGGCCCGGGCATGTGTTGGTGCCGCATTTTTTTCGCTCGAGGCACCATCATCAGAGCATCGCTGGAGCATCACCGGAGCATCGTCAGAGAGCCTAACCAGCGACATTGGGGGTTCTGGTGATTGGGAGAGTCGGGGGGTGTACACACATGATGTGCGATGGGTGCTGGTACCTGTGTCAGGAGCTCTGACCTTAGACTCAGAAATCGTGCGGCCTTGGGCTTGAAATCTCCTCTTTTATGCCAAAGTCAGCCTAAAACACAAGCGTACGACACTAGAACAATGGGAAGGGCTAATTACGCAAGTTAAAGAGAAACAAGATAAGAAGGCAGAATTCTGGAAATGCTCTTGTATTCACTGAAACGAAAGTGTTTGATGGTGTACAAATAAGGGAGGAGTAGCCCTCTATTTATAGTTGAGGCTCCCGCTTACACTTAATGGCAATATCCCTAGAATAAAGGCTAAAATCATGGGATTATACATATTACAATCAATCAGGATGCTAACTCCTGATTTTCAGGGTCAACCAAATCTGCCAAGATGCTGCTGCTGATCCTGCCTGCTTCCAAAAGCTTCCCTTGCGTGTCCAGCACCTTGGGCCCTTCTGGATGTGGTGCGGGAAGCTTGTATGCTAAGCCTTGGTCTCACGGGTTGCCTACAAGTTGGGCGGGCATTCTGAACTCATTTGCTAGGCTTTGTGCGCAGATACCCACCAGCACACTTGGTCTACGGGCTTCAACCTCTAGCTCGCCTGCTGGTGCGCCTGATATGCCTGGCGTGCTCGCCCAGGGCATGACATTCTCCCCCACTTGATTGTACAATGCCCTCGTTGCATTTTCTGCATGGTACTGCCTGATCTGGTCCCTGAACTGCCATAAGTCATTTGTTGGTCCCCAGCTCACCTCACTATCTGGAAGTCCCTTTCAGCGCACCAAGTACTCTTGTCTTAGTTGATAGTTCTTCTGTCTCACCTCCTGGTCAGCTATGATGCTGTGGACCTCCTTCTCATATGAGGCCCTTGCTCCCAATGGTGCACGCTTTGACTCTGCCCATCCTGGATCTCCTTCATCCTTATGGAACGGCTTGAGCATGCTGACATGGAACATCGGGTGTACCCTCGGCTTGGGTGGCATATCCAGCTTGTAGGCAACCTTGCCTACCCTCTTGACTACTCGAAAAGGTCCCTTGTACCTCTGGACTAGGCCTTTGTGCAACCCCCTATGGCACACAATGGGATGCAGCTTCACCAATACCAAGTCTCCAACCTGGAACTGCACGTCCCACCTATTCTGGTTTGCCCACTTTTTCAACCTCTTGGCTGCCTTGTGTAGACAAACTCTGGCAAAGTCAGTTTGCTCCTGCCTTGCCTTGGCAAACTTGTATGCTACTGGATTTGGCCCTGTATAACCTGCAACAATCGAATCGGGTGTTAGTGGTTGTTGCCCTGTCATAACCTTAAATGGGCTCTGGTTCGTTGCCTCACTCCTTTGCAAGCTGTAGGAAAACTACGCAATATCTAGCAACATTGGCCAATCCCTTTATGTGGCACTCACATAGTGCCTGAGGTAGACCTCCAATAGTCCATTCACTCGTTCTGTCTACCCATCGATCACGGATGCATGCTGGTGGAAAAGTTTAAGTCTGACCCCAACAGCTTGAATAACTCAGTCCAAAACCTGGTCATGAAACGCCCGTCCCGATCACTAACAATGGTCTTCGGCACTCCCCAGTACTTAACCTTGTTCCTCAGGAACAATTGAGCTGCCTCCTCGACTGGGCACTCCTTGATTACTAGAATGAAGATTCCATACTTGGAAAACCTGTCCACCACTACCATGATGCTTCCAAACCCTTCTGCTTTGGGTAGACCAACTATAAAGTCCAAAAAAACACTCTCCCATGGTCACTCTGGCACTGGCAATTGCTCCAAGAGACCGCCTAGTTTCTTGAGCTCCACCTTGTCCTTTTGGCACACAAGACAAGTCTTCACATAGGCCTTCACATCGTCCCTCATGTGTGGCTAGTAGTACCGGTCCTCGATCAACACCAAGGTACTACTCACTCCGGGGTGTCCAACCCATCTTGAATCATGGCATTCTTGCAAAACTTCCTTGCGGAGCTTCCCGTGCTACGGCACAAATAGTCTACTACCCCTAGTGTACAGCAAGCCATCCTGCAACCAAAACTGCCTAGTCTTACCTTGCTGGGCGTACTCCATCAAAGCCTTGGCTATAGGATCATGCGTAAGTCCCTCCTTGATGCACGACACCAGTGACCCCTCTGGTTGGCTAATGGCAGCAAGGTTAGCCTTTCTGCTCAGGGCGTTTGCTACTAGGTTCACCCGTCCCGGCTTGTACTCCATCTGGAAATCAAATTCCGTAAGAAAGTCTTGCCATCTCACCTACTTGGGTCTTCTGCGTCTGAAAGTAGCTGGTCACCACATTGTCTGTCCTAATCACGAACCTCGACCCCAACAGGTAATGGCACCAAGTGCACAAGTAGTGCACCACTGCAGTCATCTCCTTCTCTTGGATCATGTACTTGCGCTCAATCTCTTTTAACTTCCTGCTCTCGAACGCGACTAGACGTCCTTCCTGCATCAACACGCCCCCTATGGCAAAGTTTGATGCATCCGTATGTATCTCATATAGCTAGGCATGGTCTGGCAAGGCCAAGACTGGCTCCTCAGTCACAGCCCACTTCAACCTGTCGAAGGCTTCCTGGCACCCTGCGCTCCACTCCCATGCTTTCCCTTCCTTAAGCAAGTCAGTCAATGGCGTGGCTATTACTGGGTGACCTTTGATGAAGTGCCTGTAGTAGTTGACTAGCCCAAGGAATGATCTCAACTCAGTGACCTTGGCTGGTGGTTGCCACTTCAGGATGGCATGTATCTTGCCTTCATCCATGCTTATCCTGCCACCTCCCACTATGTGGCCAAGGAAAGAGATCTACTGTTAGGTGAATGAGCACTTCTCCCTCTTGACAAACAGCTTGTGTGCCCGTAACACCTCGAACACCTATCTCAAGTGGTCTACATGCTCTCCCAAAGTCTGGCTATAGATCACAATGTCATCCAAATAAACCACAACAAATCGATTAAGGAATGACTAAAGTACCTTGTTCATAAGGGTGCAGAATGTTGCTGAGGTGTTCGTGAGTCTGAAAGGCATCACCAAGAACTCATACGAACCATACCGGGTGACACATGCTATCTTTGGCTCATCTCCCTCTGCGATCCTGACTTGATAGTAGCCTGACCTCAAATCCAGCTTGGTGAACCACCTTGCACTCCCAAGTTGATCGAACAAGTCCGTAATGAGTGGGATAGGGTACTTGTTCTTGATGGTCAGCTTGTTCAAAGCCCGATAGTCTATGCACAGCCGCAACGACCCATCATGCTTGCGCTGAAATAGAATTGATGCACCATAGGGTGCCTTCGATGGCCGGATGAAGCCAACATCAACTAACTCTTTGAGCTACTTCCTCAACTCTTCCAACTCTGGTGGAGACATTCGAAAGGGGCTCTAGCTGGTGGCTTGGCCTCAGACACCAGCTCGATCTTGTGGTCCACCTCTTTCTTAGGTGGTAGCTTGCTAGGTAACTTTGCGGGCATCACATCACTAAAGGTCTTCAGCACCTTTAGCACCTCCAAGGGTGACTCGATCTCCTTCTTCCTTGGCTCATCATATTTCAGGGCTGCTAAGAAGGTGTCTTCTTGTCTGCTTATCGCCTTGGCAAATTGGATGGCTGACACCACCTGTGACCTAACTCCAGACCCTCTCCTCAATGGCACTAGGTATTAGCACCGTGCATCCAAGATGCAAACACAATCGACAAAAGGCACAAAGAGGATGTTAATCTGAATAAGGAAATCCAACCCAATCACAAACTCATAGTCGTCAAGGGGTATTACCTCAATGATCTCCTTGCCTTTCCAGTCTCTAAGCTACAACTCCACTCCCCGCACTACTCCAATGGTTGGAACTTCCTTGGAGTTCACCGTTTTGATGGTACCAATCCCTTTCTACACCTTTAGTTCGAGCTTCCAGGCTCTATCACCTGAAATAAAAAGATGTGAGGCACCTGTGTCCACCAGTGCGCTCACCTTCTGACCCGCAACCATCAGATCCGTAAACATCAAACCCTTTGGCTTACGGCTCCCCTTACTCTGGATAGCATTGAGCACCAACGAACCAAGCTTTACTGCCTCTGACTCTAGCTTCTTGTTAGACTCCTTGTCTACAGCAGCCAGCTTGCCCTTTTACGGGTAATTACGTGCTATGTGGCTCCCTCCACATAGGTAGCATGCTAGTGGCTCTCAGTCCCCCTTTGCTTTCCACTTGCCTACTGGTGGCTTCCTCTCGCCATCCTTGATTGAACGGTCTTGGTCTCCATCCTTGGACTCCCGATCACGGTCCTTCCCTTTGGACTACTTCTTCCGGTCCCTATCGTCCCTGCCCTTACCATTGGGCTTGGTAGACTTGAACTTGTTCAGAGGCTTGAACTTTATCAAGGCCTTGGTAGTAGTCATGGCTTTAGCCAAGTCATGAACTCCTCTCCTTTGTAGCTCATGCTTCACCCACGGCTTCAGCCTATCCATGAAAGCAAATAAGGCATCCTTCTCACCTAGATCCAAGATCTATAGCATCAGTTCAGAGAATTTTTAGACATACTCCCTTATGTCCCTTTGCTGGCTCAACCTGCGTAACTCTGCCCATGCCTCATCATCGGCATACTCCGGGTAAAATTATTCTTTGAACTCCTTTTGGAACTCTACCCAGGTTCTAATCTTGGCGCTCTCACACCTGACATCATCACACCTGTGCCTCTACCATAATAAGGCTACATCAGTGAGATACATAGTAGCGGTGCTTACCTTTATCGCCTCGTCTTGTATGCCCATGGCCTGGAAGTACTGCTCCATACCTCAAAGGTAGTTATCTACTTCCTTGGCCGCCCTAGTCCCCTTGAACTCCTTAGGCTTGGGGACATCCAATCTGGACTTGGACACTCTAGCAAACATGCCATTCCCAATGGCAGTCTTGCAAGCAACGAGCTCACTGGTAAGCTCCTCCATCCGCTGGTGCATGGCCTCCATGCCATCGCGCAAGGTCAGCATTTCAGCCTCCAAGGTCTGATTCTTTTAGGTGAACACATCCAAGCCTTTGTTGAGAGCAGCTTGCAGCTCACTTTGGATCTCCTCCCCCATGGAGTCTAGCGATGCAATGTGAGTCTCTACCCCCTCAAGCTTCTCCCCTATGTCGCCCATGGTCACCTCCGCCTTGGCCAGCCTACCATCCATGGTAAACCAGATATCTCTAGAACTGGCTTTCCTCCCTCTTCCACGCCCATGCTCCTGGGCCTCTGGTTGTTGGTTAGCAGTGTCACTTTGGGATGCCATCTCCTCTAACCTGCACAACACAAACACGCAGAAGCGAACTTGCTCTAATACCAACTGTCACGGGCTCTAACCTCAGACTCACAAACCGTGTGGCCTTAGGCTTGGAATCTCCTCTTTTATGCCTAAGTCAGCCTAAAACACAAGCGTACGGGCACTAGAACAACAGGAAGGGCTGATTACATAAGTTAAAGAGAAACAGGATAAGAAGGCAGAATTCTGGAAATGCTCTTGTATTCACTGAAATAGAAGTGTTTGATGGTGTACAAATGAGGGAGGAGCAGCCCTCTATTTATAGTTGAGGCTCCAACTTACACTTAATGGCAATATCCCTAGAATAAAGGCTAAAATCATGGGATTATACAGATTACAATCAATCAGGATGCTAACTCCTGATTTTTAGGGTCAACCAAATCTGCCAGGATGTTGCTGCTGATCCTGCCTGCTTCCAGAAGCTTCCCTTGCATGTCCAGCACCTTGGGCCCTTCTGGATGTGGTGCGGGTAGCTTGTATGCCAGGCCTTGGTCTCACAGGCTGGCCTGCAACTTGGGTGGGCGTTCTGAACTCATTTGCTAGGCTTTGCACGTAGATACCCGCCAGCACGTCTGGTCTGCGGGCCTCAACCTCTGGCTCGCCTACTGGTGCATCTGATGTGCCTAGTGCCCCCGCCCAAGGTGTGACACTTGGCCCTTATATTGGTCCCCTATCCCTCATTAAACCTCGAGAACTCACACCCCCTTAAAGAGCATTTGAGATTTTATAGGTTTGCTGCAGTAGCCATTAAAGTGTCTGAAATGGGGACACTTTTTTCAAACGATCACAAAATCTTCTCCACTTCGATTTTTTAACTGAATTTTTTTGTGCACGCCAACAAAAATACAGGGATCACCTCTACCAAATTTGGGGACAAAAATCTTTCTAAAAAAATTTTAAAAAATCCCGAACCACAAAATGTTTCAAAAATTATGAAAAATAGAAAACGAGTCGTCTTGCCATGAAACTTCACATGAAGGCTTAGGGGACCATTGTATGAATTTACAAGCCATAAAAATGGCATTGGCATGGCATAAATATGAAGATGTGCTTGAACTCACCTATCACCCGTTCGATCCCCGACTTGCGCATCCTGCCTCTCTGGTCGATTGAGCGCCCGCACGCTCGTTTCGTGTGTTGATTTAGGCATATGAAGTTCATCCCCAGTCTAAGCATATGGAGTTCATTCCCAATCTAAGATTGGACTGGACCGAGGGTTACGGCAACAGGATCGGTAGCATGCAGGGGGGATCGGGCCAATCCCCGGCTTGCACATTCTACCTCTCCGGTCGGCTGAGCGCCCGCACACCCGTTTCATGTGTTGGCTTAGGCATAGGGAGTCCATTCCTTGTCTAAGCCCCAGCCAGATCGAGGGCTGTGGCAGTGGGACCGACAGCACGCAGAGGGGGACCGGGTCGAACCTCGGCTTGCGCATTATGCCTCTTCGGTCAACGCAGCACCTGTACGCTCATTTCATGGGTTGACTTAGGCATACGGAGTTCATTCTCAGTCTAAAATCGGATCGGACCAAGGGTTGCGTTAGCAGGATCGATAGCACGTAAAGGGGATCGGGTCGATCCCTGGTTTACACATTCTGCCTCTTCGTCGGCTAAGCACCCGCACGTTCATTTCGTGGGTTGGCTTAGGCATACGGAGTTCATTCCCAGTCCAAGATCGGACCGGACCAAGGGTTGCGGCAGCAGGACTAGCAGTAGGATAGGCAGCACGCAGGGGGGATCAGACTGATCCCCGGCTTGCGCATTCTGCCTCTCCGGCTGGCTGAGTGACCGTACGCTCGTTTTGTGGGTTGGCTTAGGCATATGGGGTTCATTCCATGTCTAAACCCCAGTCGGACCGAGGGTTGTGGGAACAGGACCGGTAGTGTGATCGACAGCACACAGAGGGGGATCGGGCTGATCCCTGGCTTGCGCATTATGCCTCTCCGATCGACCTCTCCGATTGGTTGAGCGCCGGCACGCTCGTTTCATGGGTTGACTTAGGCATATGAAGTTCATCCCCAATCTAAGCATACGGAGTTCATTCCCAGTCTAAGATCGGATCGGATCGAAGGTTACGAAAGCAGGATCGACAGCATGCAGGGGGGACCGGGTTGATTCTCGACTTGCGCATTTTGCCTCTCTGACCAGCTGAGCACCCGCACGTCCATTTCATGGGTTGGCTTAGGCATAGGGAGTTCATTCCATGTCTAAGTCCCAGTCGGACCGAGGGTTATGGCAACGGGATCTGCAGCACGCAGGGGGACCGAGCCGATCCTCGGCTTACGCATTCTACCTCTCCGGTCGGATGAGTGTCCACACACCCATTTCAAGTGTTGGCTTAGGCATAGGGAGTTCATTCCATGTGTAAGCTCCAGCCAGACTGAGGGTTGTGGCAGCGGGACCGACAGCATGTAGATGGGGACCGGGTCGATCCGTGGCTTGCGTATTATACCTTTTCGGCCAGCTCAGCGCTCGCATGATTGTTTTGTGGGTTGACTTAGGCTTACAGAGTTCATTCCCAGTGTAAGATCAGACCAGATCGAGGGTTACGGCAGTAGGATCGATAGCACGCAAGGGGGACCGAGCCGATCCCTAGCTTGTGCATTCTGCCTCTCCGACCGGTTGAGCGCCCGCATGCTCATTTCGTGGGTTAACTTAGGCATACAGAGTTCATCCCCAGTCTAAGCATACGGAGTTCATTCCCAGTCTAAGATCAGATCGAATCGAGGGTTGCAGCAGCAGGATCGGCAGCACACAGGAGGGACCGGGCCGATCCTCGGCTTGCACATTCTACTACTTTGGCCAGCTGAGCGCCCACACTGCTGTTTCGCGGGATGGCTTAGGCATAGGGAGTTCATTCCATGTCTAAGCCCCAGTCGGATCAAGGGTTGTAGCAGCGGGGCCGACAGCACGCAGAGAGGGACCGAGTCGATCCTCGGCTTGCGCATTATGCCTCTCTGATCGGCTCAATGCCCGCACACTCGTCTCATGGGTTGACTTAGGCATACAGAGTTCATTCCCTATCTAAGATCAGACCGGACCAAGGGTTACGGCAGCAGGATCGACACCACGTAGGAGGGGATCGAGCTGATCCCCGGCTCGTGCATTCTACCTTTTCGATCGGCTGAGCGCCCGTACGCTCGTTTCGTGGGTTGGCTTAGGCATACGGAGTTCATTCCATGTCTAAGCATACAGAATTCATTCCCAGTCTAAGATCGGATCGGACTGAGGGTTGCGACAGCAGGACCAGCAGCAGGATCGGTAGTACGCAGGGAGGACCGGGTCGATCCCCGGATTGCGGATTCTGCCTCTCCGATCGGCAGAGCACCCGCATGCTCGTTTCATGGGTTGGCTTAAGCATACGGAGTTCATTCCATCTCTAAGCCCCTACCGGGCCGAGGGTTGTGGCAGTAGGACCAGCAGCAAGACCAGCAGTGGGATCGGCAGCACGCAGAGGGGGATTGGGCTGATCCCTAACTTGCGCATTCTACCTCTCCGGTCGGCAGAGCACCCACACACTCGTTTCATGGGTTGGCTTAGGCATACGAAGTTCATTCCATGTCTAAGCCCCAGCCGGATCGAGGGTTGTGGTAGCAGGATCGATAGCGAGATCGACAGCATGCAGGAGGGGGATTGGGTTGATCCTCGGCTTGCGCATTATGCCTCTTCGGTCGGCTCAGCATCCACATGCTCGTTTCGTGGGTTGACTTAGGCATACGGAGTTCATTCCCAGTCTAAGATCAGATTGGACCGAGGGTTGCAGCAGCATGATCGATAGCACATAGGGGGGACCGGGTCGTTCCCCAGCTTGTGCATTCTGCCTCTCTGGCCGGTTGAGCGCCCGCACACTCGTTTCATGGGTTGGCTTAGGCATACGGAGTTCATTCCATGTCTAAGCATAAGGAGTTCATTCCCAGTCTAAGATCGAAGCGGACCAAGGGTTGCGACAGCAGGACCAGATGCAGGATCAACAACACATAGGAGGGACCGGGCCGATCCCCGACTTACGCATTCTGCCTCTCTGACCGGCTGAGCGCCTGCACGCTCATTTCGTGGGTTGACTTAGGCATACGGAGTTCATCTCCAGTGTAAGCATAGGGAGTTCATTTCCAGTCTAAGATCAGACCGGACCGAGGGTTACGGTAGTAGGATCGACAGCACGCAGGGGGACCGAGCCAATCCTCGACTTGCGCATTCTACCTATCCGGCCGATTGAGTGCCCGCACGCCCGTTTCTTGGGTTGGCTTAGGCATAGGGAGTTCATTCCATGTCCAAACCCCAGCCGGACGGAGGGTTGTGGTAGCAGGACTGGCAGCACGCAGAGGGGGACCAGGCCAATCCCCGACCGGCTCAGTGCCTGCACGCTCATTTCGTGGGTTGACTTATGCATACGGAGTTCATTCCCAGTCTAAGATCAGACTGGATCGAGGGTTGTGGCAGGAAGATCGACAGCACATATGGGGGGACCGGATCGATCCCCGGCTTGCGCATTCTGCCTCTCCGACAGGCTGAGCACCCTCACGTTCATTTCGTGGGTTGGCTTAGGCATACGGAGTTCATTCCAGTGTAAGATTTTGAGCTACGGTGCACATGCTGGGCTCGGGCATGTGCTGGTGCCGCATTTTTTTCACTCTGGGCACCATCGTCGGAGCATCACCGGAGAGTCTAACCGGCGGCATTGGGGGTTCCGACGATTGGGGGGTCGGGGGGTGTGCGCACATGATTTGCAATGGGTGCTGGTACTTGGCCCTTATATTGGCCCCCTATCCCTCATCAAACCTGGAGAACTCACACCCCCTTAAAGAGCGTTTGAGATTTTATAGGTTTGCTGCCAGTACCCATTAAAGTGTATGAAATACAAACACTTTTTTCAAATGGTCACAAAATCTTCTCCACTTCGAGTTTTTAGCTGAAAATTTTTTGTGCATGCCAAAAAAAAATACAAGGATCAGCTTTACAAAATTTGGGGACAAAACTCTTTCTAAAAAAATTTTAAAAAATCTCGAACCATAAAAAGTTTTGAAAATCTTAAAAAATAGAAAATGGGCCGTCTTGCCACGAAACTTCATATGAAGGCTTAGGGGACCATTGTATGAATTTACAAGCCATAAAAATGGCATTGGCATGGCAGAAATATGAAAATGTGCTTGAACCCACCTACCACCCGTTCGATCCCTAGCTTGCGCATCCTGCCTCTCTAGTCGGTTGAGCGTTCGCACACTCGTTTCATGGGTTGACTTAGGCATACGAAGTTTATTCCCAGTCTAAGATCAGACTGGACCGAGGGTTGCGACGGTAGGATCGACAGCATGTATGAGGGATCGGGCTGATCCCAAGCTTTCGTATTCTGCCTCTCCAGGCGACTGAGCACCTGCACGCTCGTTTCGTGGGTTGGCTTAGGCATAGGGAGTTCATTCCATGTCTAAGCCCCAGCCGAACTGAGGGTTGTTGTAGCAGGATCGGTAGCACATAGAAGAAGATCGAGTCGATCCTCGTCTTGTGCATTATGCCTCTTCGGTTGGCTCAGTGCCTGCACGCTCGTTTCGTGGGTTGACTTAGGCATACGGAGTTCATTCCCAGTCTAAGATAAGACCAGACTCAGGGTTGCAGCAGCAAGATCGACAGCACGCAGGGGGGATCGGGCCAGTCCTTGGCTTGCGCATTCTGCCTCTCCGGCCGATTGAACGCCCGCACGCTCTTTTCGTGGGTTGGCTTAGGCATACGAAGTTCATTCCATATCTAAGCAAACAGAGTTCATTCCCAGTCTAAGATCAGACCGGACTGAGGGTTGCGGTAGCAGGACTAGCAGCAGGATCGATAGCACGCAGGGGGGACTGAGCCAATCCTCGACTTCTGCACTCTGCCTCTCCGGCCGACTGAGCGCCTGCACGCTCGTTTCGTGGGTTGACTTAGGCATACGGAGTTCATCCCCAGTCTAAGCATACGGAGTTCATTCCCAATCTAATATCAGACCAGACCGAGGGTTACGGTAGTAGGATCAGCAGCATGCAGTGGGGACCGGGCCGATCCCTGGCTTGTGCATTTTCCCTCTTGGGTCGGCTGAGTGCCCTCACGTCCGTTTCATAGGTTGGCTTAGGCATAGGGAGTTCATTCCATGTCTAAGCCCCAGCCGGATCGAGGGTTGTGGCAGTGGGATTGACAGCACACAGAGAGGGACCGGGTCGATCCCTGGCTTGCGCATTATGCCTCTCCAGTCGACTCAGTGCCTGAACACTCATTTCGTGGGTTGACTTAGGCATACGGAGTTCATTCCCAGTCTAAAATCAGACCAAACTGAGGGTTGCGGCAACAGGATCGACAGCATGCAGGGGGGACCTGACCAGTTCGCGGCTTGCGCATTCTGCCTCTCCGACCAGCTGAGCGCCCGTATGCTCGTTTTGTGGGTTGGTTTAGGCATATGGAGTTCATTCCATGTCTAAGCATACAGAGTTCATTCCCAGTCTAAGATCAGAACGGACCGAGGGTTGTGGCAACAGGATCGGTAGCATGCAAGGGGGATCGGGCTGATCCCCAGTTTACGCATTATGCCTCTCCGACCGGCCTGTCTGGTCGGTTAAGCGCCCGCATGCTCATTCATGGGTTTACCTAGGCATACCGAGTTCATCTCCAATCTAAGCATATAGAGTTCATTCCCAGTCTAGGCAGCACGCAAAGGGGGCCCAGGCTGATCAATGGCTTGCGCATTATGCCTCTCCGGTCAGCTCAGCGCCCGAATGCTCGTTTCGTGGGTTGACTTAGGCATATAGAGTTCATTCCCAATCTAAGATTGAATCGGACCGAGGGTTGTGGCAGCAGGATCGGGTCGATCCTCGGCTTGCACATTTTGCCTCTTCGGTCGGTTGAACGCCCGCACGCTCGTTTCATGGTTTGGCTTAGGCATACGGAGTTCATTCCATGTCTAAGCATACGGAGTTCATTCCCGGTCTAAGATTTTTTACATGCCAACAAAAATACAAGGATCACCTCTAACAAATTTGGGGACAAAACTCTTTTTAAAAAAGTTTTGAAAAATCTCGAATCGTAAAAAGTTTCAAAAATCGTGAGAAATAGAAAACGGGTCGTCTTGCCACGAAACTTCAAATGAAGGCCTAGGGGACCATTGTATGAACTTACAAGCCATAAAAATGGCATTGGCATGGCATAAATATGAAGATGTGCCTGAACCCACCTACCACCCGTTTGATCCCCGGCTTGCGCATCCTGCCTCTCTGGTCGGCTGAGCGTCCGCACGCTCGTTTCATGGGTTGACTTAGGCATACGAAGTTCATCCCCAGTCTAAGCATATGAAGTTCATTCCCAGTCTAAGATCAGACTGGATCGAGGGTTGCGACAGCAGGATGGACACACGCAGGGGGGACCGGGCCGATCCCCTGCTTGCGTATTCTGCCTCTCCAGCTGGCTGAGCGCCCGCACACTCATTTCGTGGGTTGGCTTAGCCATAGGGAGTTCATTCCATGTCCAAGCCCCAGCCGGACCAAGGGTTCTGGTAACGGGATCGACAACACGCAGAGGGGGATCGGGCCGATCCCCGGTTGGTGCATTATGCATCTCTGGCAGTCTCAGTGCCCGCACGCTCGTTTCGTGGGTTGACTTAGGCATACGGAGTTCATTCCCAGTCTAAGATCAGATCGGACTGAGGGTTTCGATAGCAGGATCGATAGCACACAGGGGGGGACTGGGTCGGTCCCCAGCTTGTGCATTCTACCTCTCCGGCCAGCTAAGTGCCCGTACGCTCATTTCGTGGGTTGGCTTAGGTATGCGGAGTTCATTCCATGTCTAAGCATGCGAAGTTCTTTCCCAATCTAAGATCAGATTGGACCGAGGGTTGCGGTAGCAGGACCAACAGCAGGATCGACAGCATGGCAGGGGGGACCGGACCGATCCCCAGCTTACGCATTCTGCCTCTCTGACCGAATGAGTGCCCGTACACTCATTTCATGGGTTGGTTTAGGCATATGGAGTTCATTCCATGTTTAAGCCCCAACCGGACCGAGGGTTATGGCAGCAGGATCGGCAGCGGGATCGACAGCACGCAGAGAGGGATCGGGCTGATCCCCGACTTGCTCATTATGCCTCTCCGGCCGGTTGAGCGCCTGCACGCTCGTTTCATGCGTTGACTTAGGCATACGGAGTTCATCCCTAGTCTAAGCATACGGACTTCATTCCCAGTCTAAGCAGCACGCAGAGGGGGACTGGGCTTGGCATTATGCCTCTTCGGTCGGCTCAGCGTCCGAACGCTCGTTTCGTGGGTTGACTTAGGCATACAAAGTTCATTCCCAATCTAAGATCGAACTGGACCGAGGCTTGCGGCAACAGGATCGACAGCACGTAGGGGGGGATCGGGCCGATCCCCGACCTGCTCATTCTGCCTCTCCGACCGGTTGAGCGCCCGCACGCTCGTTTCGTGGGTTAGCTTAGGCATACGGAGTTCATTCCATGTCTAAGCATATGGAGTTCATTCGCAGTCTAAGATTGGATTGGATCGAGGGTTGCAGCAGCAGGATCGATAGCACATAGGGGGGTCGGGTCGATCCCCAGCTTTCGTATTCTACCCCTTCAACCGGCCTCTCCGATCGGTTGGGCACCCGCACGCTCGTTTTGTGGGTTGACTTAGGCATACGGAGTTCATCCCCAGTCTAAGCATACGAAGTTCATTCCCAGTCTAAGATTGGACTGGATCGAGGGTTGCGGCATTCTGTCTCTCTGGTCGGCTTGCGCATTCTGCCTCTATAGTCGGCTGAGCGCCCGTACGCTCGTTTCCTGGGTTGGCTTAGGGATACAGAGTTCATTCCATGTCTGAGCATATGGAGTTCATTCCCAGTCTAAGAGTTTAAGCCATGGTGCACATGCTGGCTCGGGCATGTGCTGGTGCCACATTTTTTTCGCCCGAGGCACCATCACTGAAGCATTGCCGGAGAGCCTAACCGACGGCATTGGGGGTTCCGACGATTGGGGGGTCGGGGGGGTGTGCACATATGATGTACGATGGGTGCTGGCACTTGGCCCTTATATTGGCCCCCTATCCCTCATCGAACATCGAGAACTCACACCCCCTTAAAGAGCATTTGAGATTTTATAGGTTTGCTGCCAGTAGCCATTAAAGTGTCTGAAATGGGGACACTTTTTTCAAACGGTTACGAAATCTTCTCCACTTCGAGTTTTTAGCTGAATTTTTTTGTGCATGCCAAAAAAAATACAAGGATCATCTCTGCGAAATTTGGTGACAAAACTATTTCTAAAAAAATTTTAAAAAATCCCAAACCGTAAAAAGTTTTGAAAATCGTGAAAAATAGAAAACGAGTCGTCTTGCCACGAAACTTCACATGAAGGCTTAAGGGACCATTGCATGAATTTACAAGCCATAAAAATGGCATTGGCAAGGCAGAAATATGAAGATGTGCTTGAACCAACCTACCACCCGTTCGATCCCCAGCTTGCGCATCCTGCCTCTCTGGTCGGCTGAGCCGGACCGAGGGTTGTGGCAGCGGGATCGGCAGCATGCAAATGGGGACTGAGCCGATCCCCAGCTTGTGCATTATGCCTCTTCGACTGGCTCAGTGCTCGTACGCTCGTTTCGTGGGTTGACTTAGGCATGCGGAGTTCATTCCCAGTCTCAGATCAGACCGGACTGTGGGTTATGGTAGTAGGATTGACAGCACGCAGAGGGGACCGGGCTGATCCTCGGCTTACGCATTCTGTCTCTCTGATCGGCTGAGCGCCCGCATGCCCGTTTCGTGGGTTGACTTAGGCATAGGGAGTTCATTCCATGTCTAAGCCCCAGCCGGATCGAGGGTTGTGGCAGCGGGACCGATAGCACACAGAGGGGGACCGGGCCGATCCTCGACTTACGCATTATGCCTCTTCGACTGGCTCAATGCTCGTACGCTCGTTTCATGGGTTGACTTAGGCATACGGAGTTCATTCCCAGTGTAAGATAGGACCGGACCGAGGGTTACGGTAGCAGGATTGACAGAACGCAGGGGTGACCGGGCCGATCCCGACTTGCACATTCTGCCTCTTCGGCAGGCTGAGCACCCGCAAGCTCATTTCGTGGGTTGGCTTAGGGATACGGAGTTCATTCCCAGCCTAAGATCAAACTGGATCGAGGGTTGCGGTAGTAGGACCAGCAGCAGGATCGATAGCACACAGGGTGGGACCGGGCCGATCCCCGACTTACACATTCTACCTGTCCGGCCAGCTAAGCGCCCGCACGCTCGTTTCGTGGTTTGACTTAGGCATACAGAGTTCATCCCCAATCTAAGCATACAGAGTTCATTCCCAGTCTAAGATCAGATTAGACCGAGGGTTACGACAGTAGGATCGACAGCACGTAACGGGGACCAGGTCGGTCCCCGGCTTGTGCATTCTACCTCTTCGGCCGGTTGAGCGCCCGCACGCACGTTTCGTGGGTTGGCTTAGGTATAGGGAGTTCATTCCAAGTATAAGCCCTAGCCGAATCGAGGGTTGTGCCAGTGGGATCGCCAGCATGCAGAGGGGGACCGGGCCGATCCCTGACTTGCGCTTTTTGCCTCTTCGGTTGGCTGAGCGCCCGCACGCTCATTTCATGGGTTGCCTTAGGCATACGGAGTTCATTCCATGTCTAAGCATACGGAGTTCATTCCCAGTGTAAGAGTTTGAGCCACGGTGCACATGCTAGGCTTGGGCATGTGCTAGTGTCACATTTTTTTTGCCCGGGGCACCATCACCGGAGCATCACCGGAGAGCCTAACTGGCGGCATTGGAGGTTCCGGCGATTGGGGGCCGGGGGGTGTGCGCACAAGATGTGCGATGGGTGCTGGTACTTGGCCCTTATATTGGCCCCCTATCCCTCATCAAACCTCAAGAACTCACACCCCCTTAAAGAGCATTTGAGATTTTATAGGTTTGCTGCCAGTAGCCATTAAAGTGTCTGAAATGGGGACACTTTTTTCAAACGATCACAAAATCTTCTCCACTTCGAGTTTTTAGCTGAATTTGTTTGTGCATGCCAACAAAATTACATGGATCACCTCTACCAAATTTGGACACAAAACTCTTTCTAAAAAAATTTTAAAAAATCCCAAACTGTAAAAAGTTTCAAAAATCGTGAAAAATAGAAAATGGATCGTCTTGCCACGAAACTTCACATAAAGGCTTAGGGGACCATTGTATGAATTTACAAGCCATAAAAATAGCATTGGCATGGTAGAAATATGAAGATGTGCTTGAACCCACCTACCATCCGTTCGATCCTTGGCTTGCGCATCTTACCTCTCTGGTCGGCTGAGCGTCCGCACGCTCGTTTCATGGGTTGACTTAGGCATACGGAGTTCATCCCCAGTCTAAGCATATAGAGTTCATTCCCAGTCTAAGATTAGATCCGATTGAGGGTTGCGGCAATAGGACCGACAGCATGTAGGGGGATCGGACCGGTCCCTGGCTTCGCATTCTACCTCTCCGGCCGACCGAGCGCCCGCACGCCCGTTTCATGGGTTGGCTTAGGCATACAGAGTTCATTTCATGTCTAAGCCCCAGCCAATTCGAGGGTTGTGGCAGCGGGACCTGTAGCACGTAGAGGGGGATCGGGCTGATCCTCAACTTGCGCATTATGCCTCTCCAACTGGTTCAGGCCCACACGTTCATTTTGTGGGTTGACTTAAGCATACGGAGTTCATTCCTAGTCTATGATCAGATCGGACTGAGGGTTGTGGCAGCAGGTTCAACAGCACGCAGGGGGGACCGGGTCGATCCTCAGTTTACGCATTCTCCCTCTCCAGCTGGTTGAGCGCCCATACGCTCGATTCGTGGGTTGGCTTAAGCATACGGAGTTCATTCCATGTCTAAGCATAAGGAGTTCATTCCCAGTCTAAGATTAGATCGGATAGAGGGTTGCGACAGTAGGATCAGCGGCAAGATCGACAGCACATAGGGGGGATTGGGCCGATCCCCGACTTACGCATTCTGCCTCTCCGGCCGACTGAGTGACCGCACGCTCGTTTCATGGGTTGGCTTAGGCATACAGAGTTCATTCCATGTGTAAGCATATGGAGTTTATTTCCAGTCTAAGATCAGACCGGACCAAGGGTTGCGGTAGCAGGACCAGCAGCAGGATTGGCAGCATGCAGGGGGGACTGGCTGAACCCCAGCTTACGCATTCTGCCTCTCTGGTCGGTTGAGCACCCGTACGCTCGTTTCATGGGTTGGCTTAGGCATACGGAGTTTATTCCATGTCTAAGCCCCAGCTGAACCGAAGGTTGTGGCAGCAGGACCGATAGTGGGATCAGTAGCATGCAGAGGGGGATTGGGCTGATTCCTGGCCTGCGCATTATGTCTCTCTGATCGGCCTCTCCGGTCGGCTGAGCGGCTGCACTTTCATTTTGTGGGTTGACTTAGGCATAGGGAGTTTATCCCCAGTCTAAGCATACGGAGTTCATTCCCGGTCTAAGATCGAACCGGACCAAGGGTTGCGACAGCACGCAGGGAGACTGAGCCTATCCCCGACTTACGCATTCTGCGTCTCCGACTGGTTGAGCGCCCGTATGCTCATTTTGTGGGTTGGCTTAGGCATAGGGAGTTCATTCCATGTCTAAGCCCCAGTCGAACCGAGGGATGTGGCAGTGGGATCAACAGCATGCAGAGGGGGATTAGGCTGATCCTCGACTTACGCATTATGCCTCTCCGATCGGCTCAGTGCCTGAATGCTCATTTTGTGGGTTGACTTAGGCATACGGAGTTCATTCCCAATCGAAGATCAGACTAAACCGAGGGTTGTGGCAGTAGGAATGACAGCACGTAGTATGGGACCAGGATGGTCCCCAGCTTGTGCATTCTGCCTCTCCGACCAGCTGAGCGCCCGCACACTCGTTTCGTTGGTTGGCTTAAGCTTATGGAGTTCATTCCATGTCTAAGCATTCAGAGTTCATTCCTAGTTTAAGATTGGATCGGACTGGTGGTTGCGGTAGTAGAACCAACAGTAGGATCGGTAGCACGTAGGGAGGATCGGGCTGATCCTTGACTTGCGCATTATGCCTCTCCAGCCGATTTAGCACCTGTGCGCTCGTTTTGTGGGTTGACTTAGGCATACGAAGTTCATTCTAAGTCTAAGATCAGATCAAACTGCAGGTTGTGGTAGTAGGATCGACAGCACGCAGGGGGGTCCAGGCCAATCCTCCGCTTGCACATTCTGCCTCTCCGATCGACTGAGCGCCCGTATGCTCATTTCATAGGTTGGCTTAGGCATACGGAGTTCATTCCATGTTTAAGCATACGGAGTTCATTCCCAGTCTAAGATCAGACCGGATCGAGGGTTTCAATAGCAGGACAGCAGCAGGATCGACAGTACACATGGGGGACCAGGTCGATCCCCGACTTGCACATTCTGCCTCTCCGACCGGCTGAGCGTCTGTACGGTCGTTTCATGGGTTGGCTTAGGCATACGGAGTTCATTTCATGTCTAAGCCCCAGTCGAACTGAGGGTTATGGTAGCAGGACTGACAACGGGATCGACAGCAAGCAGAGAAGGACTAGGCTGATCCTCGGCTTGTGCATTATGCCTCTTCGACTGACCTCTCTGGTCAGCTGAGTGCCCATATGCTCATTTCATGGGTTGACTTAGGCATACGGAGTTCATCCCCAGTATAATCATATAGAGTTCATCCCCAGTCTAAGATTGAATCGGATCGAAGGTTGCGATAACAGGATCGGCAGCACGCAGGGGGATCGAGCTGATCCCCGACTTGCGTATTCTACCTCTCTGGTCGATTGAGCGCCTGCACGTCCGTTTCATGGGTTGGCTTAGGCATAGGGAGTTCATTCCATGTCTAAGCCCTAGCCAGACTGAAGGTTGTGGTAGTGGGACCGGTAGCACGCAGTGGGGGATCGAGCTGATCCCCGGCTTGTGCATTATACTTTTTCGGCCGGCTGAGCGCCCGCACGCTCATTTCGTGGGTTGGCTTAGGCATACGGAGTTCATTCCATGTCTAAACGTACGAAATTCATTCCCAGTCTAAGATTTTGAGCCACGGTGCACATGTTGGGCTTGGGCATGTGCTGGTGCCACATTTTTTTCACCCGGGGCACCATCGTCAGAGCTTCACCGGAGAGCCTAACCAATGGCATTGGGGGTTCTGGTGATTAGGGGGCCGGAGGGGTATGCGCACATGATGTACGATGGGTGCTGGTACTTGTGTCACGGGCTCTAACCTTAGACTCAGAAACCGTGTGGCCTGAGGCTTGGAATCTCCTCTTTTATGCCTAAGTCAGCCTAAAACACAAGCGTACAGGCACTAGAACAACGGGAAGGGCTGATTACGCAAGTTAAAGAGAAACAGGATAAGAAGGCAAAATTCTAGAAATGCTCTTGTATTCACTAAAATGAAAGTGTTTGATGGTGTATAAATGAGGGAAGAGCAGCCCTCTATTTATGGTTGAGGCTCCATAAAGGCTAAAATCATGGGATTATACAGATTACAATCAATCAGGATGCTAACTCCTGATTTTTAGGGTCAACCAAATCTGCCAGGATGCTGCTGCTGATCCTGCCTGCTTCGAGAAGCTTCCCTTGCATGTCCAGCACCTTGGGCCCTTCTGGATGTGGTACGGGCAGCTTGTATGCTAGGTCTTGGTCTCACGAGCTGGCCTGCAAGTTGGGCGGGCGTTCTGAACTTGTTTGCTAGGCTTTGCGCGTAGATACCCGCCAGCACCCCTGGTCTGTGGGCCTCAACCTCTGGCTCGCCTGCTGGTGCGCCTGATGTGCCTGGCGCGCCCATCCAATGTGTGACATTCTCCCCCACCTGATTGTGCAACACCCTCGTTACATCTTCTGCATGGTACTGCCTAATCTGGTCCCCGAACTACCATAAGTCATCTGCTGGTTCCCAGCTTGCCTCACTGTCTGGGAGTCCCTTCCAGCACACCAAGTACTTTTGTCTTGGCTGATAGTTCTTCTGTCTCACCTCCTAGTCAGCTTTGATGCTGTGGACCTCCTTCTCATATGAGGCCCTTGCTCCCAATGGCGCACGCTTTGACTCTGCCCGTCCTGGATCTCTCTCATCCTCATGGAACGGCTTGAGCATGCTCACATGAAACACCAAGTGTACCTTCGGCTTGGGTGGCATATCCAGCTTGTAGGCAACCTTGCCTACCCTTTTGACTACTCAAAAAGGTCTCTCATAGCTCTGAACTAGGCCTTTGTGCAGCCCCCTATGGCGCACAATGGGATGCAGCTTCACCAACACCAAGTCTTCAACCTGGAACTGCACGTTCTGCCTATTCTGGTCTGCCCACTTCTTCGACCTCTTGGCTGCCTTGTGTAGACAAACTCTGGCCAAGTCAGTTTGCTCCTGCCATGCCTTGGCAAACTTTTATGCTACTGGATTTGGCCCTGTATAACCTGCAGCAATCGAACAGGCGTTAGTGGTTGTTGCCCTGCCACAACCTCAAATGGGCTCTGGTTCGTTGCCTCGCTCCTTTGCAAGTTCTAGGAAAACTATGCAATATCTAGCAGCTTTGGCCAGTCCCTTTGTGTGGCACTCACATAGTGCCTGAGGTAGACCTCCAATAGTCCATTCACTTGTTTTGTCTGCCCATCAGTCTGTGGATGCATGCTGGTGGAAAAGTTCAAGTCTGACCCCAACAGCTTGAACAACTCAGTCTAGAACCTACTCATGAAATGCCCGTCCCGATCACTAACAATGGTCCTCGACACTCCCAAGTACACTCCTCGTCCCAATTTCCTACTGGGTGAATGAGCACTTCTCCCTCTTGACAAACAGCTTGTGTGCCCGTAACACCTCGAACACCTGTCTCAAGTGGTTTACATGCTCTCCCAAAGTTTGGCTGTAGATCACAATGTCATCCAAATAAACCACAACAAACTGATCAAGAAATGACTGAAGTACCTTGTTCATAAGGGTGTAGAATGTTGCTGGGGTGTTCATGAGTCCGAAAGGCATCACCAAGAACTCATACGAACCATACCGAGTGACACATGTTGTCTTTAGCTCATCTCCCTCCGTGATCCTGACTTGATAATAGCCTGACCTCAAATCCAGCTTGGTGAACCACCTTACGCTCCCAAGTTGATCGAACAAGTCCGCAATGAGTGGGATGGAGTACTTGTTCTTGATGGTCAGCTTGTTCAAAGCCCAGTAGTCTATGCACAGCCGCAACGACCCATCATGCTTGCGCTAAAATAGAATCGGTGCACCATAAGGTGCCTTCGATGGCCTGATGAAGCTAGCATCAACTAACTCTTTGAGCTGCTTCCTCAACTCCTCCAACTCTGGTGGAGACATTCGGTAAGGGGCTCTAGCTGGTGGCTTGGCCTCAGACACCAGCTCGATCTTATGGTCCACCTCTCTCTTAGGTGGTAGCTTGCTAGGTAGCTTTGCAGGCATCACATCACTAAAGGTCTTCAGCACCTTTAGCACCTCCAAGGGTGACTCGATCTCCTTCTCCCTTGGCTCATCATATTTCAGGGCTGTCAAGAAGGTGTCTTCTTGTCTGCTTACCACCTTGGCAAATTGGATGGCTGACACCACCCGCGACCCAACTCCAGACCCTCTCTTCAATGGCACTAGGCATTGGCACCGTGCATCCAAGATGCAAACACAATTGGCAAAAGGCACAAGGAGGGCGTTAATTCGAACAAGGAAATCCAACCCAATCACAAACTCATAGTTGTCAAGGGGTATTACCTCAATGGTCTCCTTGCCTTTCCAGTCTCCAAGCTGTAACTCCACTCCCTGCGCTACTCCAATGGCTAGAACTTCATTGGAGTTCACCGTTTTGATGGTACCAGTCCCTTTCTGCACCTTTAGTCTGAGCTTCCGGGCTCTATCACCTGAAATAAAAAGATGTGAGGCACCTGTGTCCACCAGTGCGCTCACCTTCTGACCTACAACCATCAGATCTACAAACATCAAGCCCTTTGGCTTGCGGCTCCCCTTACTCTGGATAGCATTGAGCACCAATGACCTAAGCTTTACTGCCCCTGACTCTGGCTCCTCGTCACTTTGGGATGCCAACTCAACAGCACGTAAGGGGGATCGGGTTGATCCTCAGCTTCTACATTCTGCCTCTCCGACCGACTGAGCGCCCGCACGCCCATTTCGTGGGTTGGCTTAGCCATAGGGAGTTCATTCCATGTCTAAGCCCCAGCCAGACTAAGGATTGTGGTAGCGGGACTGGTAGCACGCAGAGAGGGATCGGGTCGATCCCTGGCTTGCGTATTATGCTTCTCTGGTTGGCTCAGCGCCCGCACGCTCATTTCATGTGTTGGCTTAGGCATACGAAGTTCATTCCTAGTCTAAGATCGGACCGGATCGAGGGTTGCGACAGCAGGATCGACTGCACGCAGGGGGGACTGGGCTGGTCCTCTACTTGTGCATTCTACCTCTCTGGCCGACTGAGCGCCCGCACGCTCGTTTCATGGGTTGGCTTAGCTATACAGACTTCATTCCACGTTTAAGGATACGAAGTTCATTCCCAGTCTAAGATTGAACGGATCGAGGGTTGCGGCAGTAGGACCAGCAGCAGGATCGACAACATGTAGGGGGAGACCGGGCCCATCCCCGACTTGCACATTCTGCCTCTCTGGCCGACTGAGCGCCCGCACGCTCATTTCATTGGTTGGCTTCGGCATACGGAGTCCATTCCATGTCTAAGCCCCAGCCGGACCGAGGGTTGTGGCAGCAGGACCGACAGCAGGATCGGCAGCATGTAGAGGGGGACCAGGCTGATCCCCGACTTGCGCATTATGTCTCTCCGGCCGGCCTCTTCGGTCGGCTGAACGCCCGTATGCTCTTTTCATGGGTTGACTTAGGCATACGTAGTTCATCCCCAGCCTAAGCATACAGAGTTCATTCCCAGTCTAAGATCGGATCGGACCAAGGGTTGCAGCAGCAGGATCGACATCACGCGGGGGGGACCAAGTCGATCCTTGGCTTGCGCATTCTGCCTCTCCGGTCGGCTAAGCTCCCGCACGCCCGTTTCATGGGTTGGCTTAGGCATAGGGAGTTCATTCCATGTCTAAGCCCCAGCCAGACCTAGGGTTGTGGCAGTGGGACCGGCAACGCGTAAAGGGGGATCGGGTCGATCCCCGGCTTGCACATAATGCCTCTCCGGCTGGCTCAGCGCCCGAACGCTCATTTCGTGGGTCGACTTAGGCATACGGAGTTTATTCCCAATCTAAGATCGGACCAGACTGAGGGTTGCAGTAGTAGGATCGACAGCACATAGGGGGGATCAGGTCGGTCCCCGGCATGTGCATTCTACCTCTTCGATCGGCTGAGCACCCTCACGCTCATTTCATGGGTTGGCTTAGGCATACAGAGTTCATTCCCAATCTAAGATCAGACCGGACCGAGGGTTGCGGCAGCAGGATCAGCAGCATGCAGGGGGAGACCGGGCCTATCCCCGACTTGCGCATTCTGCCTCTCCGGTCGGTTGAGCGCCTGCACGCTCATTTCATGGGTTGGCTTAGGCATACAGAGTTCATTCCATGTCTAAGCATACAGAGTTCATTCCTAGTCTAAGAGTTTGAGCCACAGTGCACATGCTGGGCTCGGGCATGTGCTGGTGCCGCATTGTTTTTGCCCGGGGCACCATCACCGGAGCATCACCGGAGAGCCTAACTGGTCTAAGCATACGGAGTTCATTCCCAGTCTAAGATCAGATCAGACTGAGGGTTGCGGTAGCAGGATCGGCAGCACGCAAGGGGGACCGAGTCGATCCCCGACTTCTGCATTCTTCCTCTTAGAACGGCTGAGCGCCCGCACGCTCGTTTCATGGGTTGGCTTAGGCATAGGGAGTTCATTCCATGTCTAATCCCCAGCCAGACCGAGGGTTGTGGCAGTGGGACCGATAGCACACAGAGGGGGACTGGGTCGATCCCCGGCTTGCGCATTCTGCCTCTCTGGCCGGCTGAGCGCCCGTACGCTCATTTCGTGGGTTAGCTTAGGCATATGGAGTTCATTCCATGTCAAAGCATACGGAGTTCATTCATAGTCTAAGAGTTTGGGCCATGATGCACATGCTGGGCTCGGGCATGTGCTGGTGCCACATTTTTTTCGCCTGGAGAGCCATCGCCAGAGCATCGTCGGAGCATCACCAGAGAGCTTAACCGGTGGCATTGGGGGTTCCGACAATTGGGGGGCCGGGGGGGTGTGCGCACATGATGTGTGATGGGTGCTGGTACTTGGCCCTTATATTGGCCCCCTATCCCTCATCAAACCTTGAGAACTCACACCCCCTTAAAGAGCATTTGAGATTTTATAGGTTTGCTGCCAGTAGCCATTAAAGCGTCTAAAATGGGGACACTTTTTTCAAACGGTCACAAAATCTTCTACACCTCGAGTTTTTAGCTGAAGTTTTAGGTGCATGCCAAAAAAAATACAAGGATCACCTCTACCAAATTTGGGGACAAAACTCTTTCTAAAAAAATTTTAAAAAATCCCAAACAGCAATAAGTTTCAAAAATCATGAAAAATAGAAAACGGGTCGTCTTGGCACGAAACTTGACATGAAGGCTTAGGGGACCATTGTATGAATTTACAAGCCATAAAAATGGCATTGGCATGGCAGAAATATGAAGATGTGCTTGAACCCACCTACCACCCGTTCGATCCCTAGCTTGCGCACCCTGCCTCTCTGGTCGGCTGAACGTCCGCACGCTCGTTTCGTGGGTTGACTTAGGCATACGGAGTTCATCCCCAATCTAAGCATGCATAGTTCATTCCCAGTCTAAGATCAGACTGGACCTAGGGTTGCGGCAGCAGGATCGGTAGCACGCAGGGGGGATCGGGCCGATCCCTGGTTTGCGCATTCTACCTTTCCAGTCGGTTGAGAGCCTGCACCCCCGTTTCATGGGTTGGCTAAGGCATAAGGAGTTCATTCCATGTCTAAGCCCTAGCCAGACCGAGGGTTGTGGCAGCGGGATCGACAGGACGCAGAGGGGGACCGGGCCGATCCCCAGCTTGCTCATTATGCCTCTCCGGTCGGCTCAGTGCCCACACACTCATTTCATGGGTTGACTTAGGCATACGGAGTTCATTCCTAGTCTAAGATCGGACCAGACCGAGGGTTGTGGTAGCAGGATTGACAGCACGTAGGGGTGGATCGGGCCAGTCCTCGGCTTGTGCATTCTACCTCTCCGGTCGACTGAGCACCCGCACGCTCGTTTCATGGGTTGGCTTAGCCATACAGAGTTCATTCCATGTCTAAGGATACGGAGTTCATTCCCAGTTTAAGATCGAATCGGATCGAGGGTTGCGGTAGTAGGACCAGCAGCAGGATCGGTAGCACGCAAGAGGAGATCGGGCCGATCCCCGGCTTGCACATTCTGCCTCTTCGGCCGGCTGAGCGCCCGCATACTTGTTTCATTGGTTGGCTTAGGCAGACGGAGTTCATTCCATGTCTTAGCCCCAGTCAGATCAAGGGTTGTGGCAGCTGTACCGACAGCGAGATCGACAGCACCTAGAGGGGGCCCAGACTGATCCTCGGCTTGCGCATTATGCCTCTCCAACCGGCTGAGTGCCCGTACGCTCTTTTCGTGGGTTGACTTAGGTATAGGTAGTTCATCCCCAATCTAAGCATACGGAGTTCATTCCCAGTCTAAGATCGGACCAGACCGAGGGTTGCGATAGCAGGATCGACATGACGCAGGGGGGATCGGGCCGATCCTCCACTTGCACATTCTGCCTCTCCGGCCGGCTAAGCTCCCGCACACCCATTTCATGGGTTGGCTTAGGCATAGGGAGTTCATTCCATGTCTAAGCCCCAGCAGCACACAGAGGGGGACAGGGTCGATCCCCGGCTTACGCATTATGCCTCTTCGACCGGCTCAGCGCCCGAACGCTCGTTTCGTGGGTCGACTTAGGCATACGGAGTTCTTTCCCAGTCTAAGATCAGACCGGATCGAGGGTTGTGGTAGCAGGATTGATAGCACGCAGTGGGGGATAGGGCCGATCCCTGGCTTGCGCATTCTGCCTCTCTGACTGACTGAGCACCCTCACGCTTATTTCGTGGGTTGGCTTAGGCATATAGAGTTTATTCCATGTCTAAGCATACGGAGTTCATTCCTAATCTAAGATCGGACTGGACCGAGGGTTGCGGCAGTAGGAGCAGCAGCAGGATCTACAGCACGCAGTGGGGGATCGGGCCGATCCCCGGCTTACGCATTCTACCTCTCTGGCCGACTGAGCACCCGCACACTCGTTTTGTGGGTTGGCTTAGGCATACGGAGTTCATTCCATGTCTAAGCATACAGAGTTCATTTCCAGTCTAAGAGTTTGAGCCACGGTGTACATGCTGGGCTCTGGCATGTGCTGGTGTCGTATTTTTTTTGCCTGGGGTGCCATCACCGGAGCATCATCGGAGAGCCTAACCGGTGGCATTGGAAATTCATCCCCAATCTAAGCATACGGAGTTCATTCCCAGTCTAAGATCAGATCAGACCGAGGGTTATGGTAGCAGGATCGGTAGCACGCAAGGGGGACCAGGCCGATTCCCGACTTGCGCATTGTTCCTCTCTGATCGGCTGAGCGTCCACACGCCTGTTTCATAGGTTGGCTTAGGCATAGGGAGTTCATTCTATGTCTAATCCCCAGCCAGACCGAGGGTTGTGGTAGCGGGACCAACAGCATGCAGAGGGGGACTGGGTCGATCCTCGGCTTGTGCATTCTGCCTCTCTGGCCGACTGAGCGCCCACACGCTCGTTTCGTGGGTTGGCTTAGGCGTACGGAGTTCATTCCATGTTTAAGCATACAGAGTTCATTCCCAGTCTAAGAGTTTGAGCCATGATGCACATGCTGGGCTCGGGCATGTGCTGGTGCTGCATTTTTTTCGCCCGGGGCACCATCGTTGGAGCATCGCCGGAGCATTACCGGATAGCCTAACCGACGGCATTGGGGGTTTTGACGATAGGGGGCTGGGGGGATGTGTGCACATGATGTGTGATGGGCTGGTACATGGCCCTTATATTGGCCCCTAATCCCTTATCAAACCTCAAGTACTCGCACCCCCTTAAAGAGCATTTGAGATTTTATAGGTTTGCTGCCAGTAGCCATTAAAGTGTCTGAAATGGGGACACTTTTTTCAAACGGTCACAAAATCTTCTCCACCTCGAGTTTTTAGCTAAATTTTTTGGTGCATGCAAAAAAAAAATATAGGGATCACATCTACCAAATTTGGGGACAAAACTCTTTCTAAAAAAAATTTAAAAAATCCCAAACCGTAAAAAGTTTCAAAAATCGTGAAAAATAAAAAACGGGTCGTCTTGCCACGAAACTTGACATGAAGGCTTAGGGGACCATTGTATGAATTTACAAGCCATAAAAATGGCATTGGCATGGCAGAAACATGAAGATGTGCTTCAACCCACCTACCACCCGTTCGATCCATGGCTTGTGCACCCTGCCTCTCTGGTCAGTCGAGCGTCCGCACGCTCATTTCGTGGGTGGACTTAGGCATACAGCGTTCATCCCCAGTCTAAGCATGCAGAGTTCATTCCCAGTCTAAGATCGGACCGAACCGAGGGTTGCGGTAGTAGGATCGGCAGCACGTAAGGAGGACCAAGCCAATCCTCAGTTTACGCATTCTGCCTCTCCGGCCGGCTGAGTGCCCGCACACCAGTTTCATGGGTTGGTTAAGGCATAGGGAGTTCATTCGATGTCTAAACCCCAGCTGGACTGAAGGTTGTGGTAACGGGATCAGCAGGACGCAAAGAGGGACCGGGCCAATCCCCGGCTTGCGCATTATGTCTCTCCAATCGGCTCAACGCCCGTACGCTCATTTCATGGGTTGACTTAGGCATACGGAGTTCATTCCCAGTCTAAGATTGGATCGAACCAAGGGTTGCGGCAGCAGGATCGACAGCACGCAGGGGGGGACCGGGCCGATCCCTGACTTGTGTATTCTACCTCTCCGGTCAGCTGAGCGCCCGTACGCTCATTTCGTGGGTTGGCTTAGCCATGCGGAGTTCATTCCATGTCTAAGGATACGGAGTTCATTCCTAGTCTAAGATCGAATCGGATCGGGGGTTGCGACAGTAGGACCAGTAGCAGGATCGGCAGCACGCAAGGGGAGACTAGGCGAATCCCCGACTTGCACATTCTGCCTCTTCGGTCGGCTGAGTGCCCGTATGCTCGTTTCATTAGTTGGCTTAGGCATACGGAGTTCATTCCATGACTAAGCCCCAACTGGACCGAGGGTTGTGGCAGCAGGACCGACAGCGAGATCGACAGCATGTAGAGGGGGACCAGGCTGATCCCCAGCTTGCGTATTATGGAGAGGCCGACTGAGTGCCTGTATGGTCTTTTCGTGGGTTGACTTAGGCATATGTAGTTCATCCCCAGTCTAAGCATACATAGTTCACTCCCAGTCTAAGATCGGATCGGACCGAGGGTTGCGGCAGCAGGATCGACATGACGCAGGGGGGACCGGGCCGATCCTCGGCTTGCGCATTCTGCCTCTCCGGTCGGCTAAGCTCCCGCACGCCCATTTCATTGGTTGGCTTAGGCATAGGGAGTTCATTCCATGTCTAAGCCCCAGCCAGACCGAGGGTTGTGGCAGTGGGACCGGTAGCACGCAGAGGGGGACAGGGTCGATCCCCAACTTGCGCATTATGCCTCTCCGATAAGCTCAGTGCCCAAACACTCGTTTCGTGGGTCGACTTAGGCATACGGAGTTCATTCCCAGTCTAAGATTGGACCGGACCGAGGGTTGCGGCAGCAGGATCGACAGCACGCAAGAGGGGATCGAGCCTGTCCCTGGCTTGCGCATTCCACCTCTCCGGACGACTGAGCACCCTCACACTCATTTCGTGGGTTGGCTTAGGCATATAGAGTTCATTCCATGTCTAAGCATATGGAGTTCATTCCCAATCTAAGATCGGACCGGACCAAAGGTTGTGGCAGCAGGACCAACAGCAGGATCGGCAGTACGCAGTGGGGGATCGGGTCGATCCTCGGCTTGCGCATTCTACCTCTCTGGCCGGCTGAGCACCCGCACGCTCGTTTCGTGGGTTGGCTTAGGCATACGGAGTTCATTCCATGTCTAAGCATACAGAGTTCATTCCCAGTCTAAGAGTTTGAGCCACGGTGCACATGCTGGGCTCAGGCATATGCTGGTGTCATATTTTTTTTGCCCGGGGCACCATCACCGGAGAGCCTAACCGGTGGCATTGGAAATTCATCCCCAATCTAAGCATACGAAGTTCATTCCCAGTCTAAGATCAGATCAAATTGAGGGTTGTGGTAGCAGGATCGACAGCACGTAAAGGGGACCGGGCCGATCCCCGACTTGCGTATTGTTCCTCTCTGACCGGTTGAGCGCCCGTACACCCGTTTCGTAGGTTGGCTTAGGCATAGGGAGTTCATTCCATGTCTAATCCCCAGCCAGACCGAGGGTTGTGGTAGCGGGACCGACAGCACGTAGAGGGGGACTGGGTCGATCCTCGGCTTGTGCATTCTACCTCTCTGGCCGGCTGAGCGCCCACACGCTCGTTTCGTGGGTTTGGTTAGGCGTACGGAGTTCATTCCATGTCTAAGCATACAGAGTTCATTCCCAGTCTAAGAGTTTGAGCCATGATGCACATGCTGGGCTCGGGCATATGCTGGTGCTGCATTTTTTTCGCTCGGGGCACCATCGTTGGAGCATTGTCGGAGCATCACCGAAGCATTGCCGGATAGCCTAGCCGACAGCATTGAGGGTTCCGACGATAGGGGGCCGGGGGGATGTGCGCACATGATGTGCGGTGGGCTTGTACTTGGCCCTTATATTGGCCCCCTATCCCTCATCAAACCTTAAGAACTCGCACCCCCTTAAAGAGCATTTGAGATTTTATAGGTTTGCTGCCAGTAGCCATTAAAGTGTCAGAAATAGGGACACTTTTTTCAAACGGTCACAAAATCTTCTCCACCTCGAGTTTTTGGCTAAATTTTTTGGTGCATGCCAAAAAAAATACAGGGATCACCTCTACCAAATTTGGGGACAAAACCCTTTCTAAAAAAATTTTAAAAAATCCCAAACCACAAAAAGTTTCAAAAATCATGAAAAATAGAAAATGGGTCGTCTTGCCACGAAACTTGACATGAAGGATTAGGGGACCATTGTATTAATTTACAAGCCATAAAAATGGCATTGGCATGGCAGAAATATGAAGATGTGCTTGAACCCACCTACCACCTGTTCGATCCCTGGCTTGCACACCCGGCCTCTCTGGTCGTCGAGCATCCGCACGCTTGTTTCGTGGGTGGACTTAGCCATACAGAGTTCATCCCCAGTCTAAGCATGTAGAGTTCATTCCCAGTTTAAGATCAGACCGGACTGAGGGTTGGGGTAGTAGGATCGACAGCACGCAGGGGGACCGGGCCGATCCCTGATTTGCGCATTTTGCCTCTCCGGCCAGCTGAGTGCATGCACGCCAGTTTTGTGGGTTGGCTAAGGCATAGGGAGTTCATTCGATGTCTAAGCCCCAACTGGACTGAGGGTTGTGGCAGCAGGATCGACAGGACGCAAAGGGGGACTGGGCCGATCCCCGGTATACGCTTTATGTCTCTCCAATCGGTTCAGCGCCCGTACGCACATTTCATGGGTTGACTTAGGCATACGGAGTTCATTCCTAGTCTAAGATTGGATCGAACCGAGGGTTGCGGTAGCAGGATCGACAGCATGCAGGGGGGACCGGGTTGATCCCCGGCTTGCGCATTGTACCTCTCCGGCCGACTGAGCGCCCGCACGTTCGTTTCATGGGTTGGCTTAGCCATACGGAGTTCATTCCATGTCTAAGGATATGGAGTTCATTCCCAGTCAAAGATCAAACCGGATTGAGGGTTGTGACAGTAGGACCAACAGCAAGATCGGCAGCATACAGGGGGAGACCGGGCCGATCCTCGGTGTACGCATTCTACGTCTCCGACCAGCTAAACGCCCGCACGCTCGTTTCGTGGGTTGGCTAAGGCATAGGGGGTTCATTCCATGTCTAAGCCCCAGTCGGATCGAGGGTTGTGGCAGCAGGATTGGCAAGACGCAGAGGGGATCGGGTCGATCCCCAGTTTGCGCATTTTACCTCTCTGGCAGGCTGAACGCCTGCACGCTCGTTTCATGGGTTGGCTTAGGCATACGGAGTTCAATCCATGTCTAAGATCGGACCGGACCGAGGGTTCCGGCAGCAAGATCGACAGCACGCAGGTCAGACCGGGCCAATTCCTAGCTTGCGCATTCTGCCTCTCCGGCCGGCTGAGCGCCCGTACGCCCGTTTCGTGGGTTAGCTTACACATAGGAAGTTCATTCCATGTCTAAGCCCCAGCCGGACCGAAGGTTGTGGCAGTGCGACTGACAGCACGTAGAGGGGGATCGGGCTGATCCCCGGCTTGCGATTATGCCTCTCCAGCTGGCTCAGCACGTACTCACTCATTTCTTGGGGTGACTTAGGCATACAGAGTTCATTCCCAGTCTAAGATTGGACCGGACCGAGGGTTGCAGAAGCAGGATCGACAGTACGCAGGGGGACCCGACCGATCCCCGACTTATGCATTCTACCTCTCCTGTCGGCTGAGCACCCGAACGCTCAATTCATGGGTTGGCTTAGGCATACGGAGTTCATTCCCAGTCTAAGATCAGACTGAATCGAGGGTTGCAATAGCAGGAGCAGCAGTAGGATCAGTAGCATGCAGAGGGGGATTGAGCCGATCCTCGGCTTGCACATTCTGTCTGTCTGATCGGTTGAGTGCCCACACATTCGTTTCGTGGGTTGGATGAGGCATACGGAGTTCATTCCATGTCTAAGCCCCAGTCGGACCGAGGGTTGAGGTAGCAAGACCGACAGCGAGATTGGCAGCACGTAAAGGGTGACCAGGCTGATCCCCGACTTGCACATTATGGCTCTTCGGTCGGCCTCTCCGACCGACTGAGTGCCCGCACGCTCGTTTCGTGGGTTGACTTAGGCATACGGAGTTCATCCTCAGTCTAAGCATACAGAGTTCATTCCCAGTCTAAGATCAGACCAGATCGAGGGTTACAGAGCAAGATAGACAGCACGTAAGGGGGACTAGGCTGATCCCCGGCTTGCGCATTCTGCCTTTTCGACTGGCTTAGCGCCCGCACGCCCGTTTCGTGGGTTGGCTTAGGCATAGGGAGTTCGTTCCATGTCTAAGCCCCAGCCAGACCAAGGGTTGTGGCAACGAGATCGACAGCACACAGAGGGGGATCGAGCTGATCCCTGGCTTGCGCATTACGCCTCTTCAACCGGCTCAGCGCTCGCACGCTTGTTTCATGGGTTGACTTATGCATATGGAGTTCATTCCCAGTCTAAGATCAGACCAGACTGAGGGTTGCAGCAGTAGGATCAACAGCATGCAGGGGGGATCGGGCTGATCCCCAGCTTGTGCATTCTGCCTCTCCGATCGACTGAGCGCCTGCACGCTCATTTCGTGGCTTGGCTTAGGCATACGAAGTTCATTCCATGTCTAAGCATATGGAGTTCATTCCCAGTCTAACATTTTGAGCCACGATGCACATGCTGGGCTCGGGCATGTGCTGGTGTCACATTTTTTTCACCCAGGGTACCATCATTGGAGCATCACCGGACAGCCTAACCGACGGCATTGGGGGTTCCAACGATTGGGGGGGCCGGGGGGTGTGCGCACATGATGTGCGATGGGTGCTGGTACTTGGCCCTTATATTGGACCCCTATCCCTCACCAAACCTTGAGAACTCACACCCCCTTAAAGAGCATTTGAGATTTTATAGGTTTGCTACCAGTAGCCATTAAAGTGTCTGAAATGGGGACACCTTTTTGAAATGGTCACAAAATCTTCTCCACTTCAAGTTTTTAGCTGAATGTTTTTGTGCGTGCCAACAAAAATACAAGCATCACCTCTACCAAATTTGGGGACAAAACTCTTTCTAAAAATAGAAAACGGGTTGTCTCTAGTCGGCTGAGCTCCCGCACGCTCGTTCTGTGGGTTGACTTAGGCGTACGGAGTTCATCCCCAGTCTAAGCATACGGAGTTCATTCCCAGTCTAAGATCAAACCAAACCGAGGGTTGCGGCAGCAAGATCGACAGCATGCAAGGGGGACCGGGCCGATCCCTGGCTTACGCATTTTGCCTCTCCGACCGGCTGAGCGCCCGCACGTCCGTTTCATGTGTTGGCTTAGGAATAGGGAGTTCATTCCATGTCTAAGCCCCAACTGGACCGAGGGTTGTGGCAGTGGGACAGGTAGCACGTAAGGGGGGATCGGGTCGATCCCCGACTTGCGCATTATGCCTCTTCGACCGGCCTTTCCGGCCGATTGAGTGCCCATACACTCATTCAGTGGGTTGACTTAGGCATACAGAGTTCATCCACAGTCTAAGGATACGAAGTTCACTCCTAGTCTAAGATCGGACCGAGGGTTGCGACAACAGGATCGACAGCATGCAGGGGGCCCAGACCGGTCCCCGGCTTGCACATTCTACCTCTTCGGCCAGCTCAACACCCGCACGCTTGTTTCATGGGTTGACTTATGCATACGGAGTTCATTCCCAGTCTAAGAATGGATCGGACCGAGGGTTGCGACAGTAGGATCGACAGCACGCAGGGGGGACCGGGCCAATCCGCAGTTTGCGTATTCTACTTCTCTGGCCGACAGAGTGCCAGCTTGCACATTATGCCTCTCCGGTCAGCCTCTCCGGCCGGTTGAGCGCCAACACGCTCGTTTCGTGGGTTGACTTAGGCATATGGAGTTCATCCCCAGTCTAAGCATACGGAGTTCATTCCTAGTCTAAGATCAGATCGGACCGAGGGTTGCAACAGCAGGATCAACAGCACGTAAGGGTGACCAGACCGATCCTCGGCTTCCGCATTCTGCCTCTCCGGCCGACTGAGCACCCGTACGCCCGTTTCATGGGTTGGCTTAGGCATAGGGAGTTCATTCCATGTCTAAGCCCCAACCGAACTGAAGGTTGTGGTAGCGAGACCGGTAGCACGTAGAAGGAGACCAGATCGATCCTCGACTTGCGCATTATGCCTCTTCGGCTCGTTTCGTGGGTTGACTTATGCATACGAAGTTCATTCCCAGTCTAAGATCAGATCGGACGGAGGTTATGGCAGCAGGATCGACAGCACGCAGGGGGGATCGGGCCGATCCCCGACTTGCACATTCTGCCTCTCCGGCCGGCTGAGCGTCCGTACGCTCATTTCGTGTGTTGGCTTAAGCATACGGAGTTTATTCCATGTTTAAGCATACGGAGTTCATTTCATGTCTAAGATCGAACTGGATCGAGGTTTGCAGCAGCATGATCATCAGCAGGATCGACAGTGCACAGGAGGGACCAAGTCGATCCCCAGCTTGCATATTCTGCCTTTTCGGATGGCCTCTCCGGTCGGCTGAGCGCCCGCACGCTCATTTCATAGGTTGACGTAGGCATATAGAGTTCATCCCCAGTCTAAGCATACGGAGTTCTTTCCCAATCTAAGATCAGACCAGACCAAGGGTTGCGGTAGCAGGATCGGCAGCACGCAGGGGGGATGGATCGATCCCCGTCTTGCACATGCTGCCTCTCTGGCCGGTTGAGTGCCTGCACGCCCGTTTCATGGGTTGGCTTAGGCATAGGGAGTTCATTCCCTGCCTAAGCCCCAGTTGGATCGAGGGTTGTGGCAGCGGGACCTGTAGCATGCAAAGGGGGACCAGGCCGATCCCCAACTTGTGCATTATGCCTCTCCGACGGGTTGAGAGCCTGCACGCTTGTTTCGTAGGCTGGCTTAGGCATACGGAGTTCATTCCATGTCTACGCCCCAGCTGGACCGAGGGTTGTGCCAGCAGGACTAGCAGTGGGATCGATAGCATGCAGAGGGTGATCGGGCTGATCCTCGACCTGCGCATTATGCCTCTCCGGCTGACCTCTCCGACCGACAGAGCTCCCGCACGCTCGTTTCGTGGGTTGACTTAGGCATACAGAGTTCATCCCCAGTCTAAGCATACAGAGTTCAATCCTAGTCTAAGATCGGACCGGACCGAGGGTTGCGATAGCAGGATCGGTAGCACACAGGGGGGATCGGGCTGATCCCGACTTGTGCATTCTAGCACTCCGGTTGGTTGAGCACCCGTACGTCCATTTCATGGGTTGGGTTAGGCATAGGGAGCTCATTCCATGTCTAAACCCCAGCCGGACCGAGGGTTGTGGCAGCGGGACTGGCAGCACACAGAGGGGGACCGGCCTAATCCCCGACTTGCGCATTATGCCTCTTCGGTCGGCTCAACGACCGCACACTCGTTTCATGGGTTGACTTATGCATACGAAGTTCATTCCCAGTGTAAGATCGAATTGGACCAAGGGTTACGGTAGCAGGATCGACAGCACATAGGGGGGACCGGGCCGGTCCTTGGCTTGCGCATTCTGCCTCTCCAGCCGGCTGAGTGCCCGCACGCTCATTTCATGGGTTGACTTAGGCATACGGAGTTCATCCCCAGTCTAAGCTTACGGAGTTCATTCCCAGTCTAAGATCGGACCAGACCGAGGGTTGCGACAGTAGGATCGATAACACACTGGGGGGACCAGATCGATCCTCGACTTGCGCATTCTGCCTCTTCGACCGGCTAAATGCCCGCACGCCCGTTTTATGGGTTGGCTTAGGCATAGGGAGTTCATTCCATGTCTAAGCCCCAGCTGGATCGAGGGTTGTGGCAACGGGACCGATAGCATGCAAAAAGGGACCGGGTCGATCCCCGACTTGCGCATTATGCCTCTCTGACCGGCTCAACGCCCAAACGCTTGTTTTATGGGTTGACTTAGGCATACGGAGTTCATTCCCAGTCTAAGATCGGACCGAATCGAAGGTTTCGGTAGTAGGATCGACAACAAGCAGAAGGGACCAGGCCGGTCCTTGGCTTACGGATTCTGCCTCTCTGACCGGCTGGGCGCCCGCACGCTCATTTCGTGGGTTGGCTTAGGCATATGGAGTTCATTCTTAGTCTAAGCATACGGAGTTCATTCCCAGTCTAAGATCAGACAGGACCGAGGGTTGTAGCAGCAGGATCAGTAGCACGCAGGGGGGACCGGGTTGATCCCTGGCTTGCGCATTCTGCCTCTCCGACCGGCTAAGCACCCACACGCTCATTTCGTGGGTCGGCTTAGGCATATGGTGTTCATTCCATTCTAAGCCCCAATCAGATCGAGGGTTGTGGCAGCAGGACCGACAGCAGGATTGACAGCGCGCAGAGGGGGATCAGGCTGATCCTTGGGTTGCGCATTATGCCTCTCCGTTCGGCTCTACGATCGGCTGAACACCCGAATGCTTGTTTCATTAGTTGACTTAGGCATACGGAGTTCATCCCCAGTCTAAGCATACGGAGTTCATCCACAGTCTAAGATCAGACTGGACTGAGGGTTGCGGTAGCAGGATCGGTAGCACGCAGGGAGGACCGGGCCGATCCCGACTTACGCATTCTGACTCTCTGACCGGCTGAGCGCCCGCACACCTGTTTCGTGGGTTGGCTTAGGCATACGGAGTTCATTCCATGTCTAAGCCCCAGCCGGACCAAGGGTTGTGGTAACGGGACCGACAGCACGCAGAAGGGGATCGGGCCGATCCCCGGCTTGCGCATTATGCCTCTCCGATCGGCTCAGTACCCGCACGCTTGTTTCGTGGGTTGACTTAGGCATACGGAGTCCATTCCCAGTATAAGATCAGTCCAGATTGAGGGTTCCGATAGCAAGATCGACAACACGCAGGGGGGATCGGGCCGGTCCTCGACTTACACATTCTACCTCTCGGGCCAACTGAGCGCCTGCACGCTCGTTTGGTGGGTTGGCTTAGGCATACGGAGTTCACACCCTCATAAAATTGGCATTGGCATGGTAGAAATATGAAGATGTGCTTGAACCTACCTACCACCCGTTCGATCCCTGACTTGCACATCCTGTCTCTCTGGTTGGCTGAGCCCCCGCACGCTCGTTTCGTGGGTTGACTTAGGCATACGGAGTTCATCCCCAGTGTAAGCATGCGGAGTTCATTCCCAGTCTAATATCAGATCGGACCGAGGGTTGCGGCAGCAAGATCGGTAGCACACTGGGGGGACCGGGTCGATCTCTGACTTGTGCATTCTGCCTCTTCGACCGACTGAGTGTCCGCACCCCCATTTCGTGGGTTGGCTTAGGCATAGGGAGTTCATTCCATGTCTAAGCCCCAACCGGATTGAGGGTTGTGGCAGCGGGACTGACAAGACGCAAAGGGGGACCGGGCCGGTCCCCGGCTTGTGCATTATGCCTCTCCGCTAGGTCAGCGCCCGCACGCTCGTTTCACGGGTTGACTTAGGTATATGGATTTCATTCCCAGTCTAAGATCAGACCAGACCGAGGGTTGCGGTAGCAGTATCGACAGCATGCAAGGAGGGACGGGCTGATCCCTGGCTTGTGCATTCTACCTTTCTGGCCGGCTGAGCGCCCGCACGCTCGTTTCATGGGTTGGCTTAGGCATACGGAGTTCATTCCATGTCTAAGCATATGGAGTTCATTCCCAGTCTAAGATCGGATCGGACAGAGGGTTGCGACAGTAGGACCAACAGCAGGATCGGTAGCATGCATGACCGGGCCGATCCCTGGCTTGCACATTCTGCCTCTCCGGTCGACTGAGTGCCCGCCTGCTCATTTCATGGGTTGGCTTAGGCATACGGAGTTCATTCCATGTCTAAGCCCCAGCCGAACTGAGGGTTGTGGTAGCAGGATCGACAGTGGGATTGACAGCATGCAGAGGGGGACCGGGCTGATCCCCGGCTTACGCATTATGCCTCTTCGACCGACCTCTCTGGCCGGCTGAGCGCCCGCACGCTTGTTTCATGGTTTGACTTACACATACAAATTTTATCCCCAGTCTAAGCATACGGAGTTGATTCCCAATCTAAGATCGGACCGACAGGATGCAGAGGGGGGTCGGATCGATCCTCGGCTTATGTATTATGCCTCTCCGACCGGCTCAGCGCCCGTACGCTCGTTTCGTGGGTTAACTCATGCAGACAGAGTTCATTCCCAGTCTAAGATTAGATTGAACCAATGGTTGTGGTAGCAGGATCGATAGCACGCAGGGAGGGACCGAGCCGATCCCCGGCTTGCACATTCTGCCTTTCCGGTCGGTTGAGCGCCCGCATGCTCGTTTCGTGGGTTGGCTTAGGCATACGAAGTTCATTCCATGTCTAAGCATACGGAGTTCACTCCCAGTCTAAGATTTTGAGCCACAGTGCACATGCTGGGCTCGGGCATGTGCTGGTGCCATATTTTTTTTGCCTGGGGCAGCATTGTCGAAGCATCGCAGGAGAGCCTGACCGGCGGCATTGGGGGTTCCGACGATTAGGGGGGCCGGGGGGTGTGCGCACATGATGTGTGATGGGTGCTGGTACTTGGCCCTTATATTGGCCCCCTATCCCTCATAAAACCTCGAGAACTCACACCCCCTTAAAGAGCATTTGAGATTTTATAAGTTTATTGCCAGTAGCCATTAAAGTGTCTGAAATGGGGACACTTTTTTCAAACATTCACAAAATCTTCTCCACTACGAGTTTTTAGCTGAATTTTTTTGTGCATGCCAAAAAAAATACAAGGATCACCTCTTTCTAAAAAAATTTAAAAAAATCCCGAACCGTAAAAAGTTTTGAAAATCATGAAAAATAGAAAATAGGTCCTCTTGCGACGAAACTTCACATGAAGGCTTAGGGGACCATTGTATGAATTTACAAGCCATAAAAATGGCATTGGCATGGCAGAAATAAGAAGATGTGCTTGAACCCACCTACCACCCGTTCGATCCTCGACTTACGCATCCTGCCTATCTGGTCGGTTGAGCGCCCGTACGCTCGTTTCGTGGGATGACTTAGGCATACGGATTTCATCCCCAGTCTAAGCATACGTAGTTTATTCCTAGTCTAAGATCGGGCTGGACCGAGGGTTACGGCAGTAGGATCCACAGTATGCAGGGGGGATAGGGCCGATCCCCGACTTGCGCATTCTGCCTCTCTGATCGGCTGAGCGCCCGTATGCCCGTTTCATGGGTTGGCTTAGGCATAGGGAGTTCATTCCATGTCTAAGCCCCAGTTGGACCTAGGGTTGTGGCAGCGGGACCGACAGCACACAGAGGGGGTCCGGGCTCATCCCTGGCTTGTGCATTATGCCTTTTCGATCGGCTCAGCGCCCGCACGCTCTTTTCAGGGGTTGACTTATGCATACGGAGTTCATTCCCAGTCTAAGATTGGATCGGGCCAATCCTTGGCTTGCGCATTCCACCTCTCCGGTAGGCTGAACACCCGCACGCTCATTTCGTGGGTTGGCTTGGGCATACGGAGTTCAGTCCCAGTCTAAGATCGGATCAAACCGAAGGTTGCGACAGCTGGACCAGCAGTAGGATCGGCATCACGCAGGGGGGGATCGGGCCGATCCTCGACTTGCGCATTCTGCATCTTCGACCGGTTGAGGGCCCGCACACTCGTTTCATTGGTTGGCTTAGGCGTACGAAGTTCATTCCATGTCTAAGTCCCAGTCGGACCGAGGGTTGTGGCAGCAGGACCGACAGCACGCAAAGAGGGATCAGGCTGATCCCCGGCTTGTGCATTATGCCTTTCCGATCGGCCTCTTCGACTGGCTAAGCGTCCTCGCACTCGTTTCATGGGTTGAATTAGGTATACGGAGTTCATCCCCAGTCTAAGCATACGATTTCATTCCCAGTCTAAGATCGGACCAGACTAAGGGTTGCGCATTATGCCTCTTCGGTCGGGTTGCGCCCGCACGCTCATTTCGTGGGTTGACTTATGCATACGGAGTTCATTCCTAGTCTAAGATCAGATCAAACCGAGGGTTGTGGCAGCAAGATCGACAGCACGCAAGGGGGACCGGGCCGATCCCCGGCTGTGCATTCTGCCTCTTCAATCGGCTGTGCTACTACACGTTTGTTTCGTGGGTTGGCTTAGGCATACGGAGTTCATTCCATGTCTAAGCATGCGGAGTTCATTCCCAGTATAAGATTTTGAGCCACGGTGCACATACTGGGCTTGGGCATGTGCTGGTGCTGCATTTTTTTTGCCTGTGGCACCATCGTCGGAGCATCACCGGAGAGCCTAACCGACAGCATTGCGGGTTCCGACGATTGGGGGGGCCGAGGGGGTGTGCGCACATGATGTGCGATAGGTGCTGGTACTTGGCCGTTATATTGGCCTCCTATCCCTCATCAAACCTCGAGAACTCACACCCCCTTAAAGAGCATTTGAGATTTTATAGGTTTGCTGCCAGTAGCCATTAAAGTGTCTAAAATGGAGACACTTTTCTCAAACGGTCACAAAATCTTCTCCACTTCGAGGTTTTAGCTGAATTTTTTTGTGCATGCCAACAAAAATACAAGGATCACTTCTACCAAATTTGGGGACAAAAATCTTTCTAAAAAAATTTTAAAAAATCTCGAACCGTAAAACGTTTCGAAACTCATGAAAAAAAAATGGGTCGTCTCGCCACGAAACTTCACATGAAGGCCTAGGGGACCATTGTATGAATTTACAAGCCATAAAAATCGCATTGGCACGGCAAAAATATGAAGATTTGCTTGAACCCACCTACCACCCGTTCGATCCCCAGCTTGCACATCCTGTCTCTCTGGTCGTCTGAGCGCCCACACGCTCATTTCGTGGGTTGGCTTACGCATATGGAGTTCATCCCCAGTCTAAGCATACAGAGTTCATTCCCAGTCTAAGATCAGATCTGACCGAGGGTTGCGGCAGCAGGATCGATAGCACGCAGAGGGGACCGGGCCGATCCCCGACTTATGCATTCTGCCTCTCTGGCTGGCTGAGCTCCCGCACACCCATTTCGTGGGTTGGCTTAGGCATAGGGAGATTATTCCATGTCTAAGCCCCAGTCGGACCGAGGGTTGTGACAACGGGACCGGTAGCACGCAAAGGGGGATCGGGCCAATCCTCGACTTGCACATTATGCCTCTTCGATTGGCTCAGCGTCCGTATGCTCGTTTCGTGGGTTGACTTAGGTTTATGGAGTTCATTCCCAATCTAATATCAGACCAGACTGGGGGTTGCGACAGCAGGATCGACAGCACGTAGGGGGGATCGGACCGATCCTCGGCTTACTCATTCGGCCTTTCCAGTCGGCTGAGCACTCGCACGCTCGTTTCATTGGTTCGCTTAGGCATACGGAGTTCATTCAATGTCTAAGCCCCAGTCGGACCAAGGGTTGTTGTAGCGGGACCGGCAGCAAGCGGAGGGGATCGGGCCGATCCCTGACTTGTGCATTATGCCTCTTCGGTCAGCTCAGCACTCACATGCTTGTTTCATGGGTTGACTTAGGCATGCAGAGTTCATTTTCAGTCTAAGATCAGACCGGACCGAGGGTTTATGGCAGTAGGATCGATAGCACACAAGGGGGACCAGGCCGATCCCCAGCTTACGCATTCTGCCTCTCCGACCGGCTGAGTGCCCACACGCTCGTTTCATGTGTTCGCTTAGGCATCAGAGTTCATTCCATGTCTAAGCATACAGAGTTCATTTCCAGCCTAAGATCAAACCGGACTGAGGGTTGCGGTAGTAGGACCTATAGCAGGATCGATAGGACGTAGGGGGGACCGAACTGATCCCCGGCTTGTGTATTCTACCTCTCAGGCTGGTTGAGCGCTCACACACTCGTTTCATGGGTTGGCTTAGGCATACGGAGTTCATTCCATATCTCAGCCCCAGCCCGATCGAGGGTTATGGTAGTAGGACCGACAGCAGGATCGGCAGAGTGCAGAGGGGGACTGGGCTGATCCCCGGCTTGTGCATTATGCCTCTCCGACCGGCCTTTCCAGTCAGTTGAGCGCCCACACACTCGTTTTGTGGGTTGACATAGGCATGCGGAGTTCATCCCCAGTCTAAGCATATGGAGTTCATGCACAATCTAAGATCAAACCGGTTCGAGGGTTGCGGCAGTAGGATCGGTAGCACGCAGGGGGGACCGGGTCGATCCCCGGCTTACGTATTCTGCCTCTCCGACCGACTGAGCACCTGCATGCCTATTTCGTGGGTTGGCTGAGGCATAGGGAGTTCATTCCATGTCTAAGCCCCAATCGGACTGAGGGTTGTGGCAGCGGGATCGATAACCACAAAGGGGGACCGGCTGATCCTCGGCTTGCGCATTATGCCTCTTCGACCAGCTCAACGCCCGCACGCTCGTTTCGTGGGTTGGCTTATGCATACGAAATTCATTCCCAATCTAAGATCGGACCAGACCGAGGGTTGCGACAGCATGATTGACAGCAGGCTAGGGGGGACCAAGCGGATCCCCGGCTTGCACATTCTGCTTCTTCGACCGGTTGAGCGCCCGGACACTCTTTTCTTGGGTTAGCTTAGGCATACGGAGTTCATTCCATGCCTAAGCATACGGAGTTCATTCCCAGTCTAAGATTTTGAGCCACAGTGCACATGCTGGGCTCGGGCATGTGCTGGTGCCACATTTTTTTTGCCCAGGGCACCATCGTCAGAGCATCACCGGAGCATCATCGGAGAGCCTAACCGGCGACATTGGAGGTTCCGACGATTGGGGGGCCCGGGGCGTGTGCACACATGATGTGCGATGGGTGCTGGTACTTGGCCCTTATATTGGCCCCCTATCCCTCATCAAACCTCGAGAACTCACACCCCCTTAAAGAGAATTTGAGATTTTATAGGTTTGCTGCCCGTAGCCATTAAAGTGTCTGAAATGGGGACACTTTTTTCAAACAGTCACGAAATCTTCTCCACTTCGAGTTTTTAGCTGAATTTTTTTGTGCATGCCAACACAAATGCAAGTATCACCTCTACCTAATTTGGGGACAAAAATCTTTCTAAAAAAATTTTAAAAAATCCCGAACAGCAAAAAGTTTCAAAAATCGTGAAAAATAGAAAACGGGTCATCTTGCCATCAAATTTTACATGAAGGCTTAGGGGACCATTGTATGAATTTACAAGCCATAAAAATGGCATTGGCATGGTAAAAATATGAAGATGTGCTTGAACCCACCTACCACCCGTTTGATCCCCGGCTTGCGCATCCTGCCTCTCTAGTCGTCTGAGCGCCCGCATGCTCGTTTCGTGGGTTGACCCAGGCATACGGAGTTCATCCCCATTCTAAGCATATGGAGTTCATCCCCATTCTAAGCATATGGAGTTCATTCCCAGTCTAAGATCGGATCGGACCGAGGGTTGTGGTAGCAGGATCTGCAGCACGCAGGGGGGACTGGGTCGGTCTCCGGCTTACGCATTCTGCCTCTTTGGTCGACTGAGCGCCCACACGCCCGTTTCATGGGTTGGCTTAGGCATAGGGATTTCATTCCATGTCTAAGCCCCAACCAGATCGAGGGTTGTGGCTGCGGGACTGGCAGCACGTAGATGGGGATCGGGTCGATCCCCGGCTTGCACATTATGCCTCTCCGGCCAGCTCAGCGTCCGCACGCTCGTTTTATGGGTTGACTTATGCATACGGAGTTCATTCCATGTCTAAGCCCCAGTCGGACCGAGGGTTGCGGCAACAGGACCGGTAGTGGGATCGACGGCACGTAAAGGGGGACTGGGCTGATCCCCGAATTATGCATTATGCCTCTTCGACCGGCCTCTCCGACCGGCCTCTCCGACCGGTTGAGTGCCCACACGCTCGTTTCATGGGTTGACTTAGGCATATGGAGTTCATCCCCAGTCTAAGCATAAAGAGTTCATTCCCAGTCTAAGATCAGACCGGACCGAGGGTTGCAGCAAGATCGGCAGCACGCACGGGGGATCGAGTCGATCCCCAGCTTGTGCATTCTACCTCTTTGGCCGGTTGAGCGCCCGCACGCTCGTTTCATGGGTTGGCTTAGGCATAAGGAGTTCATTCCATGTCTAAGCCCCAGCCAGACCGAGGGTTGTGGCAGCAGGACCGACAGCATGCAGAGGGGGATCGGGCCGATCCCCGGCTTGCACATTATGTCTCTTCGGTCGACTCAGCACCCACACGCTCGTTTTGTGGGTTAACTTATGCATACAGAGTTCATTCCCAGTCTAAGATCAGACTGAACTGATGGTTACGGTAGTAGGATTGACAGCTCACAGGGGGGACCAGACCGATCCTCGGCTTGCACATTCTACCTCTCTGACCGGCTAAGTGCCCGCACACTCGTTTCTTAGGTTGGCTTAGGCATACGGAGTTCATTTCATGTCTAAGCATAAGGAGTTCATTCCCAGCCTAAGATTTTTGAGCCACGATGCACATGCTGAGCTCGGGCATGTGCTAGTGCCACATTTTTTTTGCCCGGGGCACCATCGTCGGAGCATCACCGGAGAGCCTAACCGACGGCATTGGGGGTTCCGGCGATTGGGCGGGCTGGGGGTTGTGCGCACATGATGTGCGATGAGTGCTGGTACTTATGTCACGGGCTCCGACCTTAGACTCAGAAATCGTGCGGCCTTAGGCTTGGAATCTCCTCCTTTATGCCAAAGTCAGCCTAAAACACAAGCGTACGGGCACAAGAACAACGGGAAGGGCTGATTACACAAGTTAAAGAGAAACAGGATAAGAAGGTAGAATTCTGGAAATGCTCTTGTATTCACTGAAATAGAAGTGTTTGATGGTGTACAAATAAGGGAAGAGCAGCCCTCTATTTATAGTTGAGGCTCCAGCTTACACTTAATGGCAATATCCCTAGAATAAAGGCTAAAATCATGGGATTATACAGATTACAATCAATCAGGATGCTAACTCCTGATTTTTAGGGTCAACCAAATCTGCCAGGATGCTGCTGCTGATCTTGCCTACTTCCAGAAGCTTCCCTTGCGTGTCTAGCACCTTGGGCCCTTTTGGATGTGGTACAGGTAGCTTGTATGCCAGGCCTTGGTTTCACGGGCTGGCCTGTAAGTTGGGCGGGCATTTTGAACTCGTTTGCTAGGCTTTGCGCGTAGATACCTGCCAGCACGCCTAGCTTGTGGGCCTCAACCTTTGGCTCGCCTGTTGGTGTGCCTGATGTGTCTGGCGTGCCCGCCTAGGGTGTGACATTCTCCCCCACCTGATTGTGCAACATTCTTGTTGCATCTTCTGCATGGTACTGCCTGATATGGTCCCCAAACTACCATAAGTCATCTGCTAGTTCCCAGCTCGCCTCACTGTCTGGAAGTCCCTTCCAGCGCACTAAATACTCTTGTTTTAGCTGATAGTTCTTCCATCTCATCTCTTGGTTAGCTATGATGCTGTGGACCTCCTTCTCATATGAGGCCCTTGCTCCCAATGGCGCACGCTTTGACTCTGCCCATCCTGGATCTCCCTCATCCTCATGGAACGGCTTAAACATTCTTACATGGAACACCGGGTGTACCCTCGGCTTGGGTGGCATATCCAACTTGTAGGCAACCTTGCCTACCCTCTTGACTACTCGAAAAGGTCCCTCATACCTCTGGACTAAGCCTTTGTGTAGCCCCCTATGGCGTACAATGGGATGTAGCTTCACCAACACCAAGTCTCCAACCTGGAACTACACATCATGCCTATTCTGGTCTGCCCACTTCTTTGACCTCTTGGCCACCTTGTGTAGACAAACTCTGGCCAAGTCAGTTTGCTCCTACCATGCCTTGGCAAACTTGTATGCTACTGGATTCGACCCTGTATAACCTACAGCAATCGAACCAAGTGTTAGTGGTTGTTGCCCTGTCATAACCTCAAATGGGCTCTGGTTCGTTGCCTCGTTCCTTTGCAACTTGTAGGAAAACTGTGCAATATCTAGCAGCTTTGGCCAGTCCCTTTGTGTGGCACTCCCATAGTGCCTGAGGTAGACCTCTAATAGTCCATTCACTCATTCTGTCTGCCCATCGATCTACGGATGCATGCTGGTGGAAAAATTCAAGTCTGACCCTAACAGCTTGAACAACTCAGTCCAGAACCTGCCCGTGAAACGCCCATCTTGATCACTAACAATGGTCCTCGGCACTCCCCAGTACTTAACCATGTTCTTCAGGAACAATCGAGCTGCCTCCTCAACTGGGCACTCTTTGGTTGCTGGAATGAAGATTCCATACTTGGAAAACCTATCCACCACTACCATGATGCTTCCAAACCCTTTTGCTTTGGGTAGACCAACTATAAAGCCCAGAGAAACACTCTCCCAAGGTCGCTCTGGCACTGGCAATGGCTCCAAGAGACCGCCTGGTTTCTTGAGCTCCATCTTTTCCTGTTGGCACACAAGAGAAGTCTTCACATAGGCCTCCACATCGTCCCTAATGTACAGCCAGTAGTACCGGTCCTCGATCAACGCCAAGGTATGACTCACTCTGAGGTGTCCAGCACACCTTGAATCATGGCATTCTTGCAAAACTTCCTTACAGAGCTTTTCGTGCTGTGGCACAAACAATCTACTGCCCCGATGTACAGCAAGCCATCCTGCAACCAAAACCGCCTAGTCTTACCTTACTGGGCGTACTCCATCAAAGCCTTGGCTGTAGGATCATGCGCAAGTCCCTCCTTGATGCACGACACCAGTGACCCCTCTGGTTGGCTAATGGCAGCAAGGTTAGGCTTCCTGCTCAGGGCATCTGCCCTAGGTTTGCCTGCCCCGACTTGTACTCCATCTGGAAATCAAATTTTGTAAGAAAATCTTGCCATCTCGCCTGTTTGGGGGACAGCTTCTTCTGTATCTGGAAGTAGTTAGTCACCACATTGTCCATCCTAACCACGAACCTCGACCCCAACAGGTAATGGCGCCAAGTGCGTAAGCAGTACACCACTGCAGTCATCTCTTTCTCTTGGACTGTGTACTTGCACTCAGTCTCGTTCAGCTTCCTGCTCTCGAACGTGACTGGACGTCCCTCCTGCATCAACACGCCCCCTATGGCAAAGTCTGATGCATCCGTATGCACCTCATACGACTTGGCATGGTCTGCCAAGGCCAAGACTGGCTCCTCGATCACAGCCCGCTTCAACCTGTCAAAGGCTTCCTAGCACCCTGTGCTCCACTCCCATGCTTTCCCTTTCTTGAGCAAGTCAATCAATGGCGTGGCTATTGCTGAGTGACCTTTGATGAAGCGTCTGTAGTAGTTGACCAGCCCAAGGAATGATCTTAACTCAGTGACCTTGGCTGGCAGTTGCCACTTCAGGATGGCGTGTATCTTGCCTTCATCCATGCATATCCTCCCACGTCCCACTATTTGGCCAAGGAACGGGATCTCTTGCTAGGCGAATGAGCACTTCTCCCTCTTGACAAATAGCTTGTGCACCCGCATCACCTCGAACACTTGTCTTAAGTGGTCTACATGCTCTCCCAAAGTCTGGTTGTAGATCACAATGTCATCCAAATAAACCACAACAAACTGATCAAGGAATGACTGAAGTACCTTGTTCATAAGGGTGCAGAATGTTGCTGGGGCGTTTGTGAGTCCGAAAGGCATCACCAAGAACTCATACGAACCATACTGAGTGACACATACTGTCTTTGGCTCATCTCCCTCCATGATCCTGACTTGATAGTAGCTTGACTTCAAATCCAACTTGGTGAACCACCTTACGCTCCCAAATTGATCGAATAAGTTCGTAATTAGTGGGATGGGGTACTTGTTCTTGATGGTCAGCTTGTTCAAAGCTCGGTAGTCTATGCACAGCCATAACGACCCATCATGCTTACGCTGAAATAGAACCGGTGCACCATAGGGTGCCTTCGATGGCTTGATGAAGCCAACATCAACTAACTCTTTGAACTGCTTCCTCAACTTCTCCAACTCTGGTGGAGACATTCGATAAGGGGCTCTAGCTGGTGGCTTGGCCTCAGACACCAGCTCGATCTTGTGGTCCACCTTCCTCTTAGGTGGTAGCTCGCTAGGTAGCTTTGTGGGCATCACATCACTAAAGGTCTTCAGCACCTTCAGCACCTCCAAGGGTGACTCAGTCTCCTTCTCCCTTGTCTCATCATATTTTAAGGCTGCCAAGAAGGTGTCTTCTTATCTACTTACCACCTTGGCAAATGGATGGCTAACACCACCCGCGACCCAACTCCAGACCCTTTCCTCAAAGGCACTAGGCATTGGCACCGTGCATCCAAGATGCAAACACAATCGACAAAAGGCACAAGGAGGGCATTAATCCGAACAAGGAAATCCAACCCAATCACAAACTCGTAGTCATCAAGGGGTATTACCTCAATGGTCTCCTTGCCTTTCCAGTCTCCAAGCTGTAACTCCACTCCCCACACTACTCCAATGGCTGAAACTTCCTTGGAGTTCACCGTTTTGATGGTACCAATCTTTTTTTACACCTTTCGTCCGAGCTTCTGGGCTCTATCACCTGAAATAAAAAGATGTGAGGCATCTATGTCTACCAGTGTGCTCACCTTCTGACCCGCAACCATTAGATCCATAAACATCAAGCCCTTTGGCTTGCGGCTCCCCTTACTCTGGACAGCATCGAGCACCAACAACCCATGCTTTGTTACCCCTGACTCTGGCTCCTCGTTAGACTCTTTGTCTACAGCAGCCAGCTTGCCCTTCTACGGGCAATTATGCGTTATGTGGCTCCCTCCACATAGGTAGCATGCTAGTGGCTCTCGGTCCCTCTTTTCTTTCCACTTGCCTATTGGTGGCTTCCTCTCGCCATCCTTGGTTGAACAGTTTCGATCTCCATCCTTGGACTCCGAGTCACAGTCCTTCCTCTTAGACTGTTTCTTTTGATCCCTATCATCCCTGCCCTTACCCTCGGGCTTAGTAGACTCAAACTTGTTCAGAGGCTTGAACTCTATCAAGTCCTTGGTAATAGTCATGGCTTTAGCCAAGTCATGAACTCCTCTCTTTTGTAGCTCATGCTTCACCCACGGCTTCAACCCATCCATGAAAGAAAATAAGGCATCCTTCTCACCTAGATCCGAGATCTATAGCATCAGTTCAGAGAGTTTCTGGACATACTCTCTTATGTCCCTTTGCTGGCTCAGCCTGCGTAACTTTGGCCGTGCCTCATCATCGGCATACTCCGGGTAAAATTGTTCTCTGAACTCTTTTTAGAACTTTGCCCAGGTTCCAATCTTGGCGCTCCCATGCCTGACATCATCACACCTTGGCTGCCTTAGTCCCCTTGAGCTCCTTAGGCTTAGGGACATCCAATCTGGACTTGGACACTTCAGCAAACATGCCATTCCCAATGGCAGTCTTGCAAGCAACAAGCTCACTGGTATGCTCCTCCATCCGCTGGCGCATGACCTCCATGCCATCGCGCAAGGTCAGCACTTCAGCCTCTAAGGTCTGATTCTTTTGGGTGAACACGTCCAAGCCTTTGTTGAGAGCAGCTTGTAGCTCACTTTGGATCTCCTCCCCCATGGAGTCTAGCGATGCAATGTGAGTCTCTACCCCCTCAAGCTTCTCCCCCATGTCGCCCATGGTCACCTCTACCTTGGCCAGCCTACCGTCCATGGTAGACCAGATATCTCTAGAACTGGTTTTCCTCCCTCTTCCACGCCCATGCTCCTGGGCCTCTGGTTGTTGGTTAGTAGCGTCACTTTGGGATGCCATCTCCTCTAACCTACACAATACAAACACGCAAAATCAAACTTGCTCTGATACCAACTGTCACGGGCTCCGACCTTAGACTCAGAAATTGTGCAGCCTTAGGCTTAGAATCTCCTCTTTTATGCCTAAGTCAACCTAAAACACAAGCGTACAGGCACTTGAACAATGGGAAGGGCTAATTATGCAAGTTAAAGAGAAACAGGATAAGAAGGCAGAATTTTGGAAATGCTCTTGTATTCACTGAAACAGAAGTGTTTGATGGTGTACAAATGAGGGAGAAGCAGCCTTCTATTTATAGTTGAGGCTCTAGCTTACATTTAATGGTAATATACCTAGAATAAAGGCTAAAATCATGGGATTATATAGATTACAATCCATCAGGATGCTAACTCCTGATTTTTAGGGTCAACCAAATCTGCCAAGATGCTGCTACTAATCCTGCTTGCTTCTAGAAGCTTCCCTTGCATGTCCAGCACCTTGGTCCCTTTTGGATGTGGTGGAGCAGCTTGTATGCCAGGCCTTGGTCTCATGGGCTGGCCTGCAAGTTGGGTGGGCATTCTAAACTCGTTTGCTAGGCTTTCCGCGCAGATACCCGCCAGCACTCCTGGTCTGCGGGCCTCAACCTCTGGCTTGCCTATTGGTGCGCCTGATGCGCCTGGCACGCCCCCCAGGGCATGATACTTGGCCCTTATATTGGCCCCCTATCCCTCATCAAAACTCAAGAACTCACACCCCCTTAAAGAGCATTTGAGATTCTATAGGTTTACTGCCAGTAGCCATTAAAGTGTCTAAAATGGGGACACTTTTTTCAAACGGTCACAAAATTTTCTCCACTTCGAGTTTTTAGCTGAATTGTTTTGTGCATGCCAAAAAAAATACAAGGATCACCTCTTCCAAATTTGGGGACAAAATTCTTTCTAAAAAAATTTTAAAAAATCTTCAACTGCAAAATGTTTCAAAAATCATGAAAAATAGAAAATGGGCCGTCTTGCCACGAAACTTCACATGAAGGCTTAGGGGACCATTGTATGAATTTACAAGCCACAACAATGGCATTGGCATGGCAGAAATATGGAGATGTGCTTGAACCCACTTACCATGCGTTCGATCCCCGGCTTGCGCATCCCGCCTCTCTGGTCGACTAAGCGCCCGCACGCTCGTTTCGTGGGTTGACTTAGGCATACGGAGTTCATCCCCAGTCCAAGCATACGAAGTTCATTCATAGTCTAAGATCGGACCAGACCGAGGGTTGCGATAGCAAGATCGGCAGCATGCAGGGGGGACCCGGCCGATCCCCAGCTGGCACATTCAGCCTCTCCGGCCGGTTGAGCACCCACACGCCTGTTTCGTGGGTTGGCTTAGGCATAGCGAGTTCATTCATGTCTAAGCCCCAACCCGACCGAGGGTTGTGGCAGCGGGACCGGTAGCACGCAGAGGGGGACCAGGCCGATCCCTAGCTCAGCGCTCGCACGCTCGTTTCGTGGGTTGACTTAGGCATACGGAGTTCATTCCCTGTCTAAGATCGGACCAGACCGAGGGTTGCGGCAGCAGGATCAACAGCACGCAGGGGGACCAAACTGGTCCCCAGCTTGTGCATTCTGCCTCTTCGACCAGCTGAGCATCCGTACGCTCATTTCGTGGGTTGGCTTAGGCATACAGAGTTCATTCCATGTCTAACCATACGGAGTTCATTCCCAGCCTAAGATTGGACCGGACCGAGGGTTACGGTAGCAGGACCAGCAGTAGGATCGATAGCACGTAAGGGGGGACCGGGCTGATCCCCGGCTTGCGCATTCTACCTCTCCGATCGGCTGAGCACCTGTACGTTCATTTCATTGGTTGGCTTCAGCATACGGAGTTCATTCCATGTCTAAGCCCCAGCCGGATCGAGGGTTGTGCATTATGGCTCTTCGGTCAACCTCTTCGGTCGGCTGAGTGCCCGCACGTTCATTTCATGGGTTGACTTAGTCATACAGAGTTCATCCCCAGTCTAAGCATACGGAGTTCATTTCCAGTCTAAGATCAGACCGGACCGAGGGTTACGACAGCAAGATTGGTAGTACGCAGGGGGGACCGGGCCGATCCCCGGCTTGCGCATTTTACCTCTCCGACCGGCTGGGTGCCCACACGCTCATTTCATGGGTTGGCTTAGGCATAGGGAGTTCATTCCATGTCTAAGCCCCATCCGGAATAAGGGTTGTGGCAGCGGGACCGGTAGCACGCAGGGGGGGATCGGGCCGATCCCTGGCTTGTGCATTATGCCTCTTCGGCCGGCTCAGTACCCCACGCTCGTTTTATGGGTTGACTTATGCATACGGAGTTCATTCTCAGTCTAAGCATACGAAGTTCGTTCCCAATCTAAGATCGAATCGGACCGAGGGTTGTGGCAGTAGGATCTGCAGCACGCAGGGGGGACCAGGCTGAATCTCGACATGCGTATTCTGCCTCTCCGATCGGCTGAGCGCTCGCACGCCCGTTTCATGGGTTGGCTTGGGCATAAGGAGTTCATTCCATTTCTAAGCCCTAGCTGGATCGAGGGTTGTGGCAGCGGGTCCGACAGCACGTAGAGGGGGATCGGGCCAATCCTCGACTTGCGCATTATGCCTTTCCGGTCTGCTCAGTGCCCGCACGCTCGTTTTGTGGGTTAACTTAGGCATACGGAGTTCATTCCCAGTCTAAGATCAGACCGGACCAAGGGTTGCGGCAGCAAGATCGACAGCATGAAGGGGGGGACTGGGTCGATCACCGGCTTGCACTTTCTACCTCTCCGACCGGCTGAGCGCCCGCACGCTCCTTTCATGGGTTGGCTTAGGCATATAGGGTTCATTCCATGTCTAAGCATATGGAGTTCATTCCCAGTCTAAGATCGGACTGGGAATTTACAAGCCATAAAAATGGCAATTGCACGGCAAAAATATGAAGATGTGCTTGAACCCACCTACCACTCGTTCGGTCCCCAACTTGTGCATCCTGCCTCTCTGGTCGGCTGAACGCTTGTACATTCGTTTCGTGGGTTGACTTAGGAATACGGAGTTCATTCCCAGTCTAAGCATACAGAGTTCATTCCCAGTCTAAGATCAGACTGGACCGAGGGTTGCGACAGTAAGCTCGGTAGCACGCAGGGGGATTAGGCCGATCTCCAGCTTGCGCATTCTGCCTCTTCGATCGGTTGAGTGCCCGTATGCATGTTTTGTGGGTTGGCTTAGGCATAGGGAGTTCATTCCATGTCTAAGCCCCAGCCGGACCGAGGGTTGTGGCAGTGGGACCGACAGCACGTAAAAGGGGATCGGGTCGATCCCCGACTTGCGCATTATGCCTTTCCGGTCGGTTCAACGCCCGCACGCTTGTTTCGTGCATTGACTTAGGCATACGACGTTCATTCCTAGTATGAGATCAGACCGGACCGAGGGTTGCGGTAGCAGGATTGATAGCACGTAGGAGGGATCGGGCCGATCCCCATCTTGCGCATTTTGCCTCTCCGACCGGCTGAGCGCCCGCACGCTCGTTTCGTGGGTTGGCTTAGGCATAGTTCATTCCATGTCTAAGCATACAGATTTCATTCCCAGTCTAAAATCAGACTGGACTGAGGGTTCCGGTAGCAGGACCGACAGCAAGACCAGCAGCAGGATCTATAGCATGTAGGGTGACCGGGCTAATCCCTGGCTTGCGATTCTACCTCTTTGGTCGGTAGAGCACCTGCACGCTCGTTTCATCGGTTGGCTTAAGCATACGGAGTTCATTCCATGTCTAAGCCCCAGCAGGACCGAGGGTTGTGGCAGCGGGATTGACAGCACACAAAGAGGGACCAGGTAGATCCCCGGCTTACGCATTATGCCTCTCCGACCGGCTGGGTGCCTGCACGCTCATTTCATGGGTTGACTTAGGCATACCGAGTTCATCCCCAATCTAAGCATACGGAGTTCATTCCCAATCTAAGATCGGACTGAACTTAGGGTTGCGGCAGCAAGATTGGCAGCATGCAGGAGGGATCAGGCCGATCCCCAGCTTGCGCATTCTGCCTCTCCGGTCGGCTGAGTGCTCGCACGCCCGTTTCATCGGTTGGCTTAGGCATAGGGAGTTCATTCCATGTGTAAGCCCCATCTGGATCAGGGTTGTGGCAGCGAGACCGGCAGCACACAGGGGGGATCGAGCCGATCCCTGGCTTGCGCATTATGCCTCTTCGGCCGGCTCAGCACCCGCACGCTCATTTCATGGGTTGACTTATGCCTATGGAGTTCATTCTCAGTCTAAGATCAGACCGGACCAAGGGTTACGACAGTAGGATTGACAGCATATAGGGGGACCGAGTCGATCCTCGGCTTGCGCATTCTGCCTCTCCGACTGGCTAAGCGCCTGCACGCCCATTTCGTGGGTTGGCTTAGGCATAGGGAGTTCATTCCATGTCTAACCCCAGCCGGATCGAGGGTTGTGGCAGCGGGATCGACAACACGCAGAGGGGGACCAGGCCAATCCCCGACTTGCGCATTATGCCTCTTCGGCCAGCTCAGTGCCCGTACGCTTGTTTCGTGGGTTGACTTATGCATACGGAGTTCATTTCTAGTCTAAGATCAGATCGAACTGAGGCTTAAGACAGTAGGATCGACAGCACGCAGGGGGGATCGGGCCGATCCCCGGCTTGCACATTCTACCTCTCTGGCTGGCTGAGTGCCCGCACGCCCATTTCATGGGTTGACTTAGGCATAGGGAGTTCATTCCATGTCTAAGCCCCAGCTGGATTGAGGGTTGTGGTAGCGGGATTGACAGCACGCAAAGGGGGACCGGGCCGATCCCCGGCTTGCGAATTATGCCTATTCGACCGGCTCAACGCCTGCACGCTCGTTTCGTGGGTTGCTTAGGCATACGGAGTTCATTCCCAGTCTAAGATCGGACCAGACCGAGGGTTGCGGTAGTAGGATCGACAGTATGCAGGGGGGACCGGGTCGATCCTTGGCTTACGTATTCTGCCTCTCTGATCGGCTTAGCGCCCGCACGCCCGTTTCGTGGGTTGGCTTAGGCATAGGGAGTTCATTCCATGTCTAAGCCCTAGCCGGATCGATGGTTGTGGCAGCGAGACCGATAGCATGCAGAGGCAGACCGGGCCGATCCCCGGCTTGTGCATTATGCCTTTTCGATCGGCTCAGTGCCCGCACACTTGTTTCGTGGGTTGACTTATGCATACGGAGTTCATTCCTAGTCTAAGATCAGACCAGACCAAGGGTTGTGGCAGCAAGATCGATAGCACGAAGGGGGGATCGGGCCGATCCCCGGCTTGCGCATTCTACCCCTCCGGCCGGTTGACCGCCCACATGCTCGTTTCGTGGCTTAGCTTAGGCATACGGAGTTCATTCCATGTCTAAGCATACGGAGTTCATTCCCAGTCTAAGATTTTGAGCCACGGTGCACATGCTGGGCTCGGACATGTGCTGGTGCCGTATTTTTTTCACCCGGGGCACCATCACCGGAGCATCGTCGGAGAGCCTAATCGGTGGCATTGGGGGTTCCAGCGATTGGGGGGCCGGGGGGTGTGCACACATGATGTGCGATGCGTGCTGCTACTTGGCCCTTATCTTGGCCCCCTATCCGTCATCAAACCTGGAGAACTCACACCCCCTTAAAGAGCATTTGAGATTTTATAGCTTTGCTACCAGTAGCCATTAAAGTGTCTGAAATGGGGACACATTTTTCAAACGGTCACAAAATCTTCTCCACTTCGATTTTTTAGCTGAATTGTTTTGTGCATGCCAAAAAAAATACAACGATCACCTCTACCAAATTTGGGGACAAAACTCTTTCTAAAAAAATTTTAACAAATCCTCAACCGCAAAAAGTTTCAAAAATCATGAAAAATAGAAAACGGGTCGTCTTGCCACGAAACTTCACATGAAGGCTTAGGGGACCATTGTATGAATTTACAAGCCATAAAAATGGCATTGGCATGGCAGAAATATGAAGATGTGCTTGAGCACACCTACCACCCGTTCGATCCCCGGCTTACCCATCCTGTCTCTCTGGTCAGCTGAGCGCCCGCACCCTCGTTTCGTGGGTTCACTTAGGTATACGAAGTTCATCCCCAGTCTAAGCATACAGAGTTCATTCCCAGTATAAGTTCAAATCGGACCGAGGGTTGCGACAATTGGATCGACAGCACGTAGAGGGGACCGGGCTGATCCTCGGCTTACGCATTCTGCCTCTCCAGCCGGTTGAGCGCCCGCACACCCGTTTCATGGGTTGGGTTAGGTATAGGGAGTTCATTCCATGTCTGAGCTCCAGTCGGGCTGAAAGTTGTGGCAGCGAGACCGACAGCATGCAGAAGAGGACCGGGCTGATCCCCGGCTTATGCATTATGCCTCTAATGTCGGCTCAGCGCCCGGTTGCTCTTTTTATGGGTTGACTTAGGCATATGGAGTTCATTCCTAGTCTAAGATCGGACCAGACTGAGGGTTACGACAGTAGGATCGACAGCACGTAGGGGGACCGAGTCGATCCCCGGCTTGTGCATTCTGCCTCTCCGGCTGACTGAGCACCCGTACGCTCATTTCGTGGGTTGGCATAGGCGTACGGAGTTCATTCCATGTCTAAGCATACAGAGTTCATTCCCAGTCTAAGATCAGATCGGATCGAGGGTTGCGGTAGCAAGATCGGCAACACACAGGGGGGAATCGAGCCAATCCCTGACTCGTGCATTCTGCCTCTCCGACCTACTAAGTGCCCGCACGCTCGTTCCGTGGGTTGGCTTAGGCATATGAAGTTCATTCCATGTCTAAGCCCCAGCCGAACCGAGGGTTGTGGTAGTAGGGCTGGTAGCGGGATCGGCAGCACGTAGAGGGGGACCAGGCTGATCCCTGACTTACGCATTATGCCTCTCCGACCGACCTCTCCGGCCAGCTGAGTGCCCACACACTCGTTTCACGGGTTGACTTAGGCATACGGAGTTTATCCCCAGTCTAAGCATACGAAGCTCATTTCCAGTCTAAGATCGAACCGGACCGAGGGTTGCGGCAGCAGGATGGGTAGCACGCAGGGGGACTGGGTCGATCCCCGACTTGCGCATTCTGCCTCTCCGGTCGGTTGAGCACCCGCACGCCCGTTTCATGGGTTAGCTTAGGCATAGGGAGTTCATTCCATGTCTAAGCCCCAGCCAGACTGAGGGTTGTGATAGTGGGACCGGTAGCACACAGAGGGGGACCGGGTCGATCCCCGGCTTGTGCATTATACCTCTTCGGTCGGCTCAACGCCCGCATGCTCGTTTCATGGGTTGACTTATGCATACGGAGTTCATTCACAGTCTAAGATCAAACTGAACTGACGGTTGCAGCAGCAGGATTGACAGCATGCAGGAGGGATCGGGTCGATCCCCGGCTTGTGCATTTTGCCTCTCTAACCGGCTGAACGCCCGCACGCTCGTTTCATGGGTTGGCTTAGGCACACGGAGTTCATTCCAAGTCTAAGCATGCAGAGTTCATTCCCAGTCTAAGATTTTGAGCCATGGTGCACATGCTGGGCTCGGGCATGTGCTGGTGCCACATTTTTTTTGCCCGAGGCACCATCACCGGAGCATCGCCGGAGAGCCTAACCGACGGCATTGGGGGTTCCGACGATTGGGGGGCCAGGGGATGTACGCACATGATCTGTGATGGGTGCTGGTACTTGGCCCTTATATTGGCCCCCTATCCCTCATCGAACCTCAAGAACTCACACCCCCTTAAAGAGCTTTTGAGATTTTATAGGTTTGCTACCAGTAGGTATTAAAGTGTCTTGAATGGTGACACTTTTTCAAACGGTCACAAAATCTTCTCCATTTTGATTTTTTAGTTGAAATTTTTTGTGCATGCAAAAAAAAATTCAAGGATCACCTCTAACAAATTTGGGGACAAAAATCTTTCTAAAAAAGTTTTAAAAAATCCCGCACCGTAAAAGGTTTCAAAAATCGTGAAAAATAGAAAACGGGTCGTCTTGCCACGAAACTTCACATGAAGGCTTAGGGGACCATTGTATGAATTTACGAGCCATAAAAATGGCATTGGCATGGTAGAAATATGAAGATGTGCTTGAACCCACCTACCGCCCGTTCGATCCCCAGCTTGCGCATCCTGCCTCTCTGGTCGGTTGAGTGCCCGCACGCTCATTTCGTGGGTTGACTTAGGCATACGAAGTTCATCCCCAGTCAAAGCATACAGAGTTCAATCCCATTCTAAGATCGGATCGGACCGAGGGTTACGGCAGCAGGATCGACAACACGCAGGGGGGACCAAGCTGATCCTCGGCTTACGCATTTTGCCTCTCCGGCTGGCTAAGCGTCACACGCTCGTTTCGTGGGTTGGCTTAGGCATAGGGAGTTCATTTCATGTCTAAGCCCCAGTCGGACCGAGGGTTGTGGCAGCGGGAATGGCAGCACCCAGAGGGGGACCAGGTTGATCCTTGGCTTGCGCATTTGCCTCTCCGGTCGGCTCAGCACCCGCACGCTCATTTCGTGGGTTGACTTAGGCATACGGAGTTCATTCCTAGTCTAAGATCAGACCGAACCGAGGGTGGCGGCAGCAGGATCGACAGCACGCAGGGGGGATCGGGTCGACTGGCTGAACGCCCGCACACTCGTTTCGTGGGTTGGCTTAGGCATACAGAGTTCAGTCCCAGTCTATGAGTAGACCGGACCGAGGCTTGTGGCAGCAGGACCAGCAGCAGGATCGACAGCACGTAAGGGGGACCGAGCTGATCCCCGACTTACGCATTTTGCCTCTCCAGCCGGCTGAGTGCCCGCACGCTCGTTTCGTGGATTGGCTTAGGTATACTGAGTTTATTCCATGTCTAAGCCCCAGTCGGACCGAGGTTTGTGGTAGCGGGATCGGCAGCATGTAGAGGGATACCAGACTGATCCTCGGCTTGTGCATTATGGCTTTCTGACCGACCTCTCCGACCGGCTGAGCATCCGCACGCTCGTTTCATGGGTTGACTTAGGCATACGGAGCTCATCTCTAGTCTAAGCAAACAGAGTTCATTCCCAGTCTAAGATCTAACCGGATCGAGGGTTGCGGTAGTAGGATCGACAGCACGCAGGGGGGACCGAGCCGATCCCCGTCTTGTGTGTTTTGCCTCTCCAGTCGACTGAGTCCCCGCACTTCCATTTCATGGGTTGGCTTAGGCATAGGGAGTTCATTCCATGTCTAAGCCCCAGTCGAACCGAGGATTGTGGCAGCAAGACCGGTGGCACATAGAAGGTGATCGAGCCGATCCCCAGCTTGCGCATTATGCCTCTCTGGCTAACTCAGCACCCGCACAATCGTTACGTGGGTTGACTTAGGCATACGGAGTTCATTTCCTATCTAAGATCAAATTGGATCAAGCGGATCCCCGTCTTGTGCATTCTACCTCTGCGGATGGCTGAGCACCCTCACGCCCGTTTTATGGGTTGGCTTAGGCATAAGGAGTTCGTTCCATGTCTAAGCCCCAACCAGACTGAGGGTTATGGTAGCGGGACCGACAGCACGTAAAGGGGGATCGATTCGATCCTCGGCTTACACATTCTACCTCTCCGACCAGCCTCTCCGGTCGGCTAAGTGCCCGCACGCTCATTTCGTGGGTTGACTTAGGCATACGGAGTTCATCCCCAGTCTAAGCATACGAAGTTCATTCCCAGTCTAAGATCGAATCGGATCGAGGGTTGCGACAGCAGGATCGACAGCACGCAGGGGGGACCGGGCTGATCCTTGGCTTGCACATTCTGCCTCTCCAGCCAGCTGAGCACCCGCACGCCTATTTCGTGGGTTGGCTTAGGCATAGGGAGTTCATTCCATGTCTAAGCCCTAACCGGACTGAAGGTTGTGGCAGCGGGATCGGCAGCACGCAGAGGGGGACCGACCAATCCCTGACTTACGCATTCTACCTCTCCGGTCGGCTGAGCACTCGCACGTTCATTTCGTGGGTTGGCTTAGGCATATGGAGTTCATTCCATGTCTAAGCATACGCCGGAGCATCGTCAGAGAGCTTAACTGAAGGCATTAGGGGTTTCGACGATTGGGGGGGTCGGGGGGTGTGCACACATGATGTTCGATAGGTGCTGGTATTTGGCCCTTATATTGGCCCCCTATCCCTCATCAAACCTCGAGAACTCACACCCCCTTAAAGAGCATTTGAGATTTTATAGGTTTGCTGCCAGTAGCCATTAAAGTGTCTGAAATGGGGACACTTCTTTCAAACGGTCACAAAATCTTCTCCACTTCGAGTTTTTAGCTAAATTGTTTTGTGCTTGCCAACAAAAATACAAGCAGCACCTCTACCAAATTTGAGGACAAAACTCTTTCTAAAAAAATTTTAAAAAATCCCAAACCTCAAAAAGTTTCAAAAATCATGAAAAATAGAAAACGGGTCGTCTTGCCAGGAAACTTCACATGAAGGCTTAGGGGACCATTGTATGAATTTACAAGCCATAAAAATGGCATTGGCATAGCAGAAATATGAAGATGTGCTTGAACCCACCTACCACCCCGTTCGATCCCCGGCTTATGCATCTTGTCTTTCTGGTCGACTGAGCGTCCGCACGCTCATTTCGTGGATGGACTTAGGCATATGGAGTTCATCCCCAGTCTAAGCATGCAGAGTTCATTCCCAGTCTAAGATCGGACCGGATCGAGGGTTGCGACAGTAGGATCGACAGCACGCAGAGGGGACCAAGCCGATCCCTGGCTTGCGCATTCTGCCTCTCCGAGCGGCTGAGGGCCCATATGCTCGTTTCGTGGGTTGACTTAGGCATACAGAGTTCATTCCCAATCTAAGATCAGATCAGACTGAGGGTTGCGACAGTAGGGTCGACAGCACGCAGGGGGGACCGAGTCGGTCCCCGGCTTATGCATTCTGCCTCTTCGATCGACTGAGCTCCCGCACGCTCGTTTCTTGTGTTGGCTTAGGCATACAGAGTTCATTCCATGTCTAAGCATACGAAGTTCATTCCCAGTCCAAGATCGGATCAGACCGAGGGTTGCAATAGCAGAACCAGTAGTAGGATCAACAGCACGCAAGAGGGACTGGGCCGATCCCCGGCTTGTGCATTCTACCTCTCCGACCGACCTCTTCGCCCGACTGAGTGCCCGCCCGCTCATTTCGTAGGTTGACTTAGGCATACGGAGTTCATCCCTAGTTTAAGCATACAGAGTTCACTCCCAGTCTCAGATCAGACTAGACCGAGGGTTACGACAGTAGGATCGATAGCACGCAGGGAGGGACCGGGCCGATCCTTAGCTTGCGCATTCTGCCTCCCCGATCGGCTGAGTGCCCGTACGCTCATTTCGTGGGTTGGCTTAGGCACGAGTTCATTCCATGTCTCAGCCCTAGCCAGACCGAGGGTTGTGGTAGCAGGACCCGTAGCGGGATGGACAGCACACAGAGGGGGATCGAGCTGATCCTCGGCTTGCGCATTATGCCTCCCCGGCCGGCTGAGTGCCTGCATGCTCGTTTCGTGGGTTGACTTAGGCATACGGAGTTTATCCCCAGTCTAAGCATACAGAGTTCATTCCCAGTCTAAGATCAGACCGGACCGAGGGTTGTGGCAGCAGGATCAATAGCACGCAGGGGGGATGGGGTTGATCCCTGGTTTGTGCATTTTACCTCTCCGATCGGTTGAGTGCCAGCACACCCGTTTCATGGGTTGGCTTAGGAATAGGGAGTTCATTCCATGTCTAAGCCCCAACCAAACCAAGGATTGTGGCAGTGGGACCGACAGCACGTAGAGGGGGATCGAGCCAATCCCCGGCTTGCGCATTATGCCTCTCCGATCAGCTCAACGCTTGAACGCTCTTTTCATGGGTTGACTTAGGCATACGGAGTTCATTCCCAGTCTAAGATCAGACCAGACCGAGGGTTATGGTAGTAGGATCAATAGCACGCAGGGGGGATCGGGTCGATCCTCAGCTTACGTATTCTACCTCTCCTGCCAACTGAGCACCCACATGCTCGTTTCATGGGTTGGCTTAGGCATATAGAGTTCATTCCATGTCTAAGCATATGGAGTTCATTCCCAGTCTAAGATCGGATCGGACCAAGGGTTACGGCAGCAGGATTGGCAACATACAGTGGGGGATCGAGCTGATCCTCGGCTTGCGCATTCTGCCTCTCCAATCGACGAGCGCCCGCACGCTCGTTTTGTGGGCTGGCTTAGGCATACAGAGTTCAATCCATGTCTAAGCCCCAGTCAGATTGAGGGTTGTGGTAGCAGGACCAGTAGTGGGATCGGCAGGATGCAGAGGAGGAACGAGCTGATCCCCGGCATGCACATTTTGCCTCTTCAACCAGCCTCTCCAGTCGCTGAGTGCCCGCATGCTCATTTCGTGGGTTAACTTAGGCATACGGAGTTCATCCTCAGTCCAAGCATACAGAGTTCATTCTCAGTCTAAGATCGAACCGGGCTTAAGGTTACGGTAGCAGGATCGACAGCACGTAGGGGGGACCAGGCCAATCCCTGGCTTGCGCATTCTGCCTCTCCGATCAGCTGAGCGCCTGCACGCCCATTTCATGGGTTGGCTTAGGCATATGGAGTTCATTCCATGTCTAAGCCCCAGCCGGACCAAGTGTTGTGGCAGCGAGATCGGTAGCACGCAGAGGGGGATCGAACCATGATGGGTTGACTTAGGCATACGGAGTTCATTCCCAATCTAAGATCAGACCAGACCGAGGGTTCCAGTAGCAGGACTAGTAGCAGGATCGGTAGCACGCAGGGGGGGATCGGGCTGATCCTTGACTTATGCATTCTGCCTCTACGGTCAGCCTCTCCGACTGGCTGAGCGCCTGCACGCTCGTTTCGTGGGTTGACTTAGGCATACGAAGTTCATCCCTAGTCTAAGCATATGGAGTTCATTCCCAGTCTAAGATCAGACCGGACTGAGGGTTGCAACAGTAAGACCCGTAGCAGGATCGGTAGCATGTAGGGGGGATCGAGTCAATCCTCAACTTGCACATTCTGCCTCTCCAGTCGGCTGAGCGCCCGTACGCTTGTTTCGTGGGTTGGCTTAGGCATACAGAGTTCATTCCATGTTTAAGCATACGAAGTTCATTCCCAGTCTAAGATTTTGAGCCACGGTGCACTTGCTGGGCTCAGGCATGTGCTGGTGTCACCTTTTTTTTGCCCGGGGCACCATTGTCGGACATCACTGGAGAGCCTAACCGACGGCATTGGGGGTTCCGACGATTGGGGGGGCGAGGGGTGTGCACATGATGTACAATGGGTGCTGGTAATTGTGTCACGGGCTCTGACCTTAGACTCGAAAACCGTGCGGCTTAGGCTTGGAATCTCTTCTTTTATGCCTAAGTCAGCCTAAAACACAAGCGTACGGGCACTAGAACAACGAGAATGGCTGATTTCGCAAGTTAAAGAGAAACAGAATAAGAAGGTAGAATTCTAGAAATGCTCTTGTATTCACTGAAACGGAAGTGTTCGATGGTGTACAAATGAGGGAGGAGCAACGCTCTATTTATAGTTGAGGCTCCAGCTTACACTTAATGGCAATATCCCTAGAATAAAGGCTA